>NC_072797.1:2400000-3600000 GCF_028583425.1 Eublepharis macularius | reverse complement strand
TAGCCGGCATACGTTCTTCACTTGGGGTACATGAGTTCTGAAGAGTGATCAGTAACATTTTCCGAGAGGCTTTTGGGGTAGCAGAATGTCATTCAGATGCCTAGAAACTTGCGGCTGCTGCCCGCGAAGGGGTGTATGTGTGTTTTCAGCCCCAAACCCATGCTCGGGAATGTGAATTGCTTCCTAGCCATAATTATTTCCTTACCTTAAGAGGGACAGGGGCTATTTCTTGGCATTGAACAGCCAAGACTTCCCTTTGCATGTGCTTGGGATGTCTTTGTAGCAGCTTGCACTCCTTTTCTTTAGAGAGGATGGTGGCTTGGATTTTCTGGCTTTTTTCTCTTGCAGTATGACTTCTCCCTGGAAAGGAGGACCATTGAGTGGGCTGAGGACATCAAGAGGATCCAGATGGCCCAGCAAGAGGCTGAACGGAACGCCGAGGAGGCCCTTGTCAACTCCAAGGCAGCCCTGGAGGAGCAGAGCCAAGCGGGCTTCTCGGAGGGCTGCTGTCCTCGGGCGGCCATGCCGCCTCCCATCAACCCCATCCTTGCTAGCCTGCATCACAACCACATCTTGACTCCGACCCCAGCCAGCAACAGCACCCTGAAGCAAAAGGTCCTGAGCCCACCCCACGCAAAGGCCGACTTCAACCCCGCAGATTTCGAGTGCGAGGAAGACCCCTTTGACAAGCTGGAATTAAAAACAATTGATGACAAGGAGGAGCTGAAGAACATTCTGGAGATCCATGTGGGTACCACGGGACAGAGAGTTGCCCAACTGCTAGACAACAGTATGCCCAAAGGGACTCCTGAGTCTGTATTGCAGGACCAGGAAGTTCTGGCCACACTGGACCTCAAGCCCCTCCACAAACCAAATGGTCTTATTGCTTTGCCACAGCTGGGGGGCTGCGAAAAGACGTCCCTGTCTTCCAAAGTGTCCCTCTCTCCGTCGGCGAGCAATATCAAATCTCTCTCCTTCCCAAAGCTCGACTTGGACGAGAGTGACCTGCAAACGGCAAAGCTCACGAGTGCGTACCGCAGCGCTGCCTGCCTCCGCAACGGCACTTTTCTCCGCTCTTTACAGAGCAGAGCCAGTGAACTAAACGGGCACCACGTGGCTGGGCTGTCCGACTTCAATGTGGACAGTGGCCCAGAGACACAGACTTTATCCGCAGTGTCTAGACTGCCTTCCCAGCCCACCTCAGTAGCATGTACAGAAGGAACTCCGACATTCGCCACAAGCAGAGTGGTAAGTGCTCAGCAGGCCAGAACGCTTCTCTTTGGCACCCTCCGGGAGGGTGGTGGGAAAAGGAGAGATTGGAAGCGACTCTTTAAGATCCCGTCAAATGGGCATTTGTGTGTGTGGGTTTGTTTCTGTATCGTGTGGTTGCCCTTCTGTTGGTGTTGAAGGTGCCAGGGCGATTTCTGTCTTGCAGCCATAGCTGCTAATCTAGGATTAGGATTGTGCAGTCTGCAGCATGGTTTGCTTCACACACTGAATGAATGCCACAGGCTGGCCTTACCAAAGCTCCTGCTTGGCCTCCAAGGAACCTCAGCCTGTCGCCCACCTTCCTGCAGCTCAGAGGTCCCCATTTTTTTTGAGCCTGCAGGCACTTTTGGGATCCTGACACAGGATGGTGGGCACAACTGCAAAATGGCTGCCACGGGAGGCGGAGCCAACCACAAACTGTTTAGGGAGTGAGGTTATGCATAACGTGAATAGTAACTAGTCAACATTTCAGGCAGAAACTCCGTTTAACAGATGAACGAACATACTATTTTAAAATATTTTCTTGTCTGCACACAGCTTCAGCCGTGCAGTGAAGCTGCTTGTGCTGTGGTGGCAGGCAGCTGCCAAGTTTTTAAAGATCTGCACAGCCCATTAGAAGTTCTGCTGATCAAAAGCCTAATTCTGGCGCCACCTACTTTCTAAAAACACTTGGTGGGTAGCTGGGAAAGAGTTGTTGGTGGGTGTCAGGGTGCCCACAGACACCGCGTTGGGACTCCTGCTGCAGGTGCTCCATTACTGATGCAGGTTGGGTTGTGTGGATTGGTTCTGCTAAGGTGGATTGATGCTGTCCTCTGATGCCGTGAGCCTCCTTCAGTTGCCAAAAGGTCCTTTTCTGATCAGGGAAGGCACCACCCTTTCTGAAACAGGTCTGCCAGGACACAGCCTGCTGCTTTTGAGAGTGGCTAGTGAGGTTTACTTGGTTTCCAGCTTGAGTAGATTTTGGCTGGCCTGCGTAGGAAATATAAAGTATGCTGTGATGCTGGCCTGGGCTTCTTGTATTCTCTGCTCCAAGGAATGAAGACGGGTCCCTGGAAAGGGGCTGTTAGCGCTCATCCAGCCAGCGGAAACATTGCGGCGGGTTGGGAGTGGATTTCTCTGTAGAGATTATCCTGGTTCTTGGTCTCTGTGGATTAAGCTTAACTCTGATTTAAAAATAACTTCCAGGGCGTATCAGGCCTCTCTTCCTATAAGTGACTCTTAGATTTGAGAGTCACTTTGCTACTTTTCCTGTAATGAAGCCATGGCTCACCTCCTTTCTCATTAGCTTTCCCTAGAGTTTTGTGTACCACCCACTTGTAAATCTTCTTTAGGGGGAATCTGCTTTCTTGTAGGACTTGGTTTTTCCTCTGGCATGTTGACTCTGCCTGTCTTGTGGATTACATAGTCAGTGCGGGCTGTTGGCTGAGAGACAAAAGCCGACATTTTCAGCTCTGACTCTTGAAAGCTCAAACTCTAGAAATCTAGCTGTTTTTTAAGGTGCTCCTGGATTCAACTCTGCGATTGCCTCCAGGGAACCTTTGAAATGAGGTGGCCAAGTTGGGAGTCTTGAAGAGACTTCCATAAATGAGATCCATTTTAGATCTGAGGAGGAAGCAGAAGGCTGTCAGTCAGCAACATCAGGTCACCACATACATTGTTTTTGGCTAGCCTTCATTATTCCATTTTTCAATTTTTGTGCTTAGTAATGCAAGCAAACAGCTGAAGAGCTGCGACTCAGGGGTCTTCATCCTGATGGTGCAGCACACTTGGTTCATCAAAGCAGAAGGGGGGGGGGTCCTGCAGAAGGCCTCAAGTGGGGGTCCCTTCCCAAAACAGGTGAACTAGGGCTTCCTGAGGGCGACTGCCCATGCTTCCATTGTAGATGAGATCTGTGCTCCTGGATCAAGCCCAGCTCCAGCCCACTGGCTCAAAGCACATTGTCAGAGTTTTAAAATGCCTTTATTTCGTTCCTTCACCTCTTAGCTGTGAGCTTTCAGCTGTAATTAACACCAGCAATTGCTAAAACTCCTCCCATACTCTCCCCTGGAAATCTTTTCTTCACAACGTGGCCCTTCTCAGCACCCTGTAGAAATCTCCCTGAGCAATGCCCTGCTGCTTGGCATCTCACCTCTCACACCCAGTCGGAGACCACTTGGAGAAGTGTGTACTTTTATTCATTTCCTGTCTTTGTCCCTTCAGGGAACTGACGATGACTTGACAGAGTTCCCAGGTGATTCGTCATCCAGTCACTGGTCAGAACTGATCTGCTTAACTTCAGTAAGGTGGCTGTATTGTGTGCCTTCGGCCACTGCTGGGCCTGGCCTCAGTGGATCTGTCTAACACCCCCCCCCCTTTGAAGCCATGAGTCCCAGAGGATGTAGTGATGGCCTTGAAAGGGGATGAGCCAGATTTGTGAAGGAGAGGGTTCATCCACAGCAACTAGCCATGGTGACTAATGGGAACCTCCATGCCTAGATGCCGTAAACTTCTGAAACCCAGGCCTACGAAGCAGAGCCAGGAAAAGGTGTTGGCATGTCCCCTTTGGCTCTCCACGGTGCCTGGTTGGCCGGTAGATGGGCTGCTGGCGTGATCCAGCAGGACTCTTCTTATGGATTGTGCCCTAGGATCAGCTTATGAAAGAAAGTGCTCTGGGATCAGACGCTCCTAGTATTGGCCTCCTCTTAAACTTCATGTCAAAACCAGGAGCTTCTGGAGAATCAGCACAGTGAAACAGGCAGTGGGGGGAAACCAGTGGAGACAGTGAGACTTCTCCAGCCTCGTCTCACACATAAACTGGCTCCCTCCTTGGACTCTGCTGGTTTGGCCGCGCCGATCCACATGGCGGTAATCTTGAGGCTAGATTCGTTTTAACAGTACACGGAGCTGCTTTGAGGATAGTCTAGAAACTACCGCTGCTGCAGAATGGATCGTCAGGTTTGTTTGCTACCCAGAGAGAGGTGCTGTACCGTATTACACCTGTGGCCTGCTCATTATTTTATTATGTTCTTTATAGTCTGCCTTTCTCAGGCTCAAGGTGGATTACACAGTGTGAGTCAGTACGACCAGTGGCTCAGACGTTCAGTAACAATGCAATAGGGTATGGATTGCAGACATTTGAATGCAAACAGAAGTCCGAAACCAGAGATGAAACGATGGTGAAACAAAGCATAAGCAACTAGCCATGGCGTATTGCATAATGGAGATGCTACACAGTAGGTATGCAGTAGTGTGGTCCACAACTCCTGTCCCTTAAACAAAGAATCTCTGAACAGTCTCCTTACAGTGCAGCCCTCCTACCTGTGTAAAAACACTCTCTTGAATCATTCAGTTTTGCAGAGTTTGCAGAAAGCCAGGAAAGTGGGAGCCCTCCTAACATTACAGGCAGGCTCTTCCATAGCACAGGTGCCACAACAGAGAGTGTACGTGCTGGGTCCGTTGTTGATTTTGCCCATTGGCACAGTGGCACCTGCAGAGGGTCCCGTACAGATGAGCAAAGCTGCTGTGGTGTAGCATCGGGAGAGAAGCGGTCCTGTAGATATGAGGGACCAAGGCCATGAAGGGTTTTGTATGTGGTAGCCCAAACCTTGAATTGAGCCTGGTAACTGATGGGTAGCCATTGGAGTGACTGGAGAATGGGAGAAATATGCCTGCTCTGCCTAGCTCCCGGTGATAACAGAGCTGCAATGTTCTGCATCAAATGGAGTCTCTGAGTTGACTTTGAGGAGAGACTGGTACAGAGTGCATTACAATGGTCTAGTCCGTGACATTACTGTGGCGAGGATCCAGGTGGCTAAATGAGTTAGCAGAAGGCCTGTTTTGCAGCTGCATTAACTTGCTTCACTAGCTGAGTATGTCGGCTTCGTTTCTGTTTCTGCATCCAGTTCTCCCTTCCTGGCACACACGCTTGCAAGACCGTCTGCCCTGGGTTGGACCTGCGTGTTTGTTGGGTTCATCTGAGGGTCTGCCTGCTAAATCAGCCTCTGCCTGTGCACTGGCTTTTTCAGTGGTGGTGCCTATATTGTGCAGTAACCTTCCTGACAACATTGTGCAAGGCAGAGTTGTTTGGGCAAGAGCCTAACTGAGGATGGGGTTAGCTGCTCAGCTGCTTGTTCAGCACTAAACCTTTTTCTCTAATGTTGTACTCTTTAAATTTTTCATTGCAATCTGCTTTGAGTTCTTCTGCTCTTTCATTTTCCCTTGAGAGGCAGCTCTCTGAAATGGACCTGTGGGAGTATCTTCAAAGTAGTTACTCTAGAGAAAAGGCTGGCTTGGTAGGCTTTTCTGTGAGGGTTTTTGCTCCATGTTCGAATGGAAGAGGCAAGTCACCACGCATAGATTTCATCAGCATCTGAACGGGCTTTTCTAATTATCGTGTTTGATGTTGTCAAATGATGCAGCCCTCCCTCTTCAACAGAACCCGTTCAGATTCCAGCTGCACTCTGTTAATCTGGGGCTTCCAGGCACGGAAGGGGGTCTTAGGTGCTTGGAAACACTCTAGACCCTCACTGACTAGCAGAGTGCTTGAGCAAAATGTGGTGATTACCAAGAATCTTGCCGCTTAACTAGAGACATGTCAGAATTAAGAGAGACTATAGTAAATGTGGGCTACTATTGAACATGGTGAAGCTGAATAACATGAGAGAGCCTTTTGTGCAGGGCCATCCTTTTTAGGAGACACAGAAATGCTTCTATAAAAGCTTCGTAGCCTTTGGAATTGCATAAGATGGGCTGTGCGAAACTGGGCTGCAGGCTGCCTGTTCTTAGCTGTGGCTTGGCAGCCTCCTAACATGCTTGTCTGTTTGGCAAAGCCCTGGCTAGTGAATTGTCTTCCTCCTGAATCAGAATTGAAGGTGATCAGTAACTTGCAAACAGTTCTGCAGTCGCCACTGGTTCTCGCTCTTTCAACGACACTGTCAAGTAAATCACAGTTGCCGTTTTACTGATGAGAGGGGAGGAACTGCCAATGACAGGCACATGCCTATGGCTACACAGCGCGAATCCGTGCATGGGGGTGACGGCTTGATTTTACACCCAAGCCTAGCTTTGTCCTCTGGTATGTGCTGGCATGAAGAACGAATGAAGATTTCTCCTGCCCTGCTCCCCTTGGGCGTGTGTATTCCAACGTCTCTCTTTCCCTCCAGGTAACTCACCAAAGTTTCTCGACATCTAAAGTGCCCAATGCCACCAGCTGTGCAAAATGGCCCGGCAGACCCCCGTACGAAGAAGATCTGCAGGCCCTTTCCTCCCGCGAGCGGCAGTGCGTCGAGACTGTTGTCAACATGGGCTACTCCTACGAGGATGTGCTGAAAGCTATGAAGAAGAAGGGGCAGAGCATAGAACAGGTGAAAGCCATTGATAAACTCTGTCTTGCTGTTCAAGTAATTTGGGGACATGGAAAGGAAGGGTCAGGTTGGGTGGAAGGGTCAGGTTGGGTCAGTTTGGCCAGGGTTGAGTGGTAGGGAACGATTGGCCGCCGAGCCTCCAGAGGAGGCTTCCTTGGCTGGCTTTTAGGATGCGATGTCAGCAGGGCAGACCCTTTGCCTAGCATTCTGCTTCCTGGGCCTGGGCCTGATAACTCACGGTTGTCCTGTGGAAGGAAGCAGCACCTGGAGTCGCTGCTGGCCAGAAAACACTTCCAGAACTTGACGGTGTGGCCCAATCAGGGCTGACGTGTCTCCGAGTGTGAGACTCTTCATGGCCAGTCGCAGACTTAAAATGATGCCTGAGCTCTGAAAATGCTTATTTGGGGCGGTTTAAAGGTTCAGTGTAAAATAGATCCTAAAAATGCAGATTTTTATACTCTGCCTTAGACATTTGAGAAGATAAAATGCTGGTCCCAATAAATGTGGGTTGCAGGTGGGGCAGGCGAAGCTTTTCACATGGACAATCTGTGGCCATGGTCCAATCCAGAGAATCTGAGTTTAGAGAGCTTAGAAAAATCCTGTCACTGGGATTGTGCTGACTCTGATGAAGCATGCAGAGAAGGTGCCTCAGTTCCTTTTTTCTTTTCTTCTGGCAGGTTCTTGACTATCTGTTTGTCCACGGACAGCTCTGTGAGAAGGGCTTTGATCCACTCCTTGTAGAAGCTGCTTTGGAAATGTATCAGTGCTCAGAGGAGGAGGAGGTAAGGGCTCACCTGCCTCTACAGTTCCAGCACAGGGCTGTAGAAATGCTTTGTGAATCAGCACAGTGCTGCCTGCTGGACTTGTTCGTTTTCTTTGTACTGCTTTCACAGGGGTGGTAAGCAAATCCAGGCTCTTGCATTCTGACTAGAAGCAATTTACTTCTCTTGGGTCTTTATGCACCCGTGTCTGGGTGTAGGTGGCTGTCCGCTTCCCATGCTCCAAGTCCGAGAAAAGGACTGTACAGCTCTTTGGATGGTGAGCCTGCTAAGGAGCCCTTCTCTCTCTAGAATTTCAACACCTGCCTTTCACTTCTCATTAACATAGGAAGGGAGAAGAAGAAACTGGTGGATGTGTTTGTGCCTGAGATTTTCTTAGGAATTCATAGTCCAGTTTTCTCTGAATGTTTTCCGATCTGGGTCTTCAGAAATTCTGTGGAAAGCCCTAGGAGGTCTGGCCTATTGAGCAGGCGCTGTGGGACAAGCTGATTAATCATCCAGAAATCCTTTGAGAAGAAATGGCCACACTCTATAAACAGACTGCATAACCAAACGTGTTGCATTAGGAGATTAGCTGTGGTGTAAACGCAGCCTTTGGCTCTTCCAAGCAAGCAGGTGTTCACAATGAGCGTAATAGTAAAGAGTCCAGTACCACCTTTAAGACTAACCAACTTTATTGAGGCATAAGCTTTCAAGAAACACAGCTCTCTTGGTCAGATGCATCGTCAGCTTTCGAGAACCGCAAGTCTCTTAGAGGCATCTGACGAAGAGAGCTGTGCTTCTCGAAAGCTGATGATGCATCTGACGAAGAGAGCTGCGGTTCCCGAAAGCTTATGTTTCAATAAAGTTGGTTAGTCTTAAAGGTGCTACTGGACTATTTTACTATTTTGCAACTACAGACTAACACAGCTAACTCCTCTGGAAGATGAGCATATTAAGTGCCCCAGTTCATGCCGTAAAACCCCGAGCCTCCAGTTGGATGACCAAATCCTACAGTAGTGATGCTGTTGTATGTGACAAGGTTTTGTCATCTTCCTTCCTGAAGATGACTTCATTCTTTTCAAGAGCTCCAAATGTGACCTTAAAAACTGAGCACAGTGTCTTTCTGAAGCTTTATACGCGAGAGACTTTTTGGTTGCATGGCTTCCCAGGGAGATCTTCCTCTTAGCTTGGAGATGGTTGACTGGGGCTGTGTCGTGTTCAGTGGCCACTCCTTAGAAGAAGCATCCAGATTCTTAGCCAAACCTTTTCCCCTGCTAGGTAGGGTCTCTTTCTGCAAAGCTTTTAACGGAGACTTCTGTCCCACCCACCCCCCTTTCTTTTCTCAGACAACAGCACTTCTCCAGCTAATGAGTAAATTTAAAGAAATGGGCTTTGAACTGAAAGACATTAAAGAGGTTTTATTATTACACAAGAATGACCAGGACGGTGCACTGGAAGATCTAATGACCCGGGCAGGAGCCAGCTGAAGAGAGCGCAAAGGAGCCCACCTTTGGCCCTGCCAACCAGACCCTTGCCATCATCACGCGGCTCTCTCTGTGGGCATGGGAAGAAGACAGCCACAAAAATCCTGTCTTTCCAGGTGGCCGGGAAGCGGAGAGAGCGAATCCGTTGGCACACCACGCGCGAGTAGGCCGTTCCCAGCAGAGAGAGCTGAACCCTTCAATTAAAGTTTAAGTGTCCTTTCCCGAGTGTCTCCCCCTCACTTCTTTATTTTTTTGGCTAGGCCACAAAGAACCGTGACTGGAGTTGTACATAGTCAGGCCAGGCCAGTTGCATTTTCCCCTCCACTGCCACCCCCTGGTAACTCTTGCACTGGACTTGACCGGAGAAGTATCAACTCGGCTCTGAAAAGAACAGTTCTTTTGGTTCCCTGAAGCTGCTTTCGTTGTTTGTCTGCTCGTACTGAAACACGGACTCACAGTCAAGACGAACAGAAGTCTACCTTGAGTGCAATGGGATTTTCAGTTTTATTCTGGGGGAGGGGGAGTCCTTGGTTGAAAGTTAGTGTGTAACTTAGTGCAACACTGGTTCCGAAACTGCCGCTATGCATAGAGAGAATTTGTACCTCTTCCTGTGGCATTCTGGCCCCGCCTACCTGCTCTTTGCTGGCCCTTAAAGTAAAACCAAATTCTCAGAACAGGTAAGCCGTGAAACCCCCTTAGATCCTCTGCCCAATGCGAGGCGGGGTGGGGACTGAAACCTCCCGGCTCTCCTGCCCCCCCCCCGGTCTTCTATTTATTTATGCAGGGGCCCTCCTGAAAAATCAGCTGACCTACAATTTAAAATCGATACCGTGTGAGAAACAGGAAGTCCTCTACCTTTCAAGCACTTTCTTTTCAGTATTCACTGCATTGGTTCCATTCCCCCCCCCCCCCCCCGCTATACTCACATTAATCTATTAACATCTAGTAATAGGAATCCGACTTTTGGTTTGATTTTGATAGTACAAAAGTGTATTATGTTGTACATGGTTAAAGATCTAAATGCATAAAATATAAGCAGTCGATGAATCTCTGAAGTAATTTGCTGAGTATTTTGGTTCTGAAGAAAGGGGATACTAATAAAACCTTAAAATGTGTCTCGCGGTGTCCTGCTCTTGTGTTCTTGGCAATTCCAGAGTCTGAAACAGACAAAGCTTATTAAATCTCCAAGAATTCGCTGTAAAGATCTGGGGAAAGCTCACGGTCCCTTTCTCCAGTAGTTCTGGCAGCAGCATTGGGTGGACAGGGTGGCTGTTCAGGGGCCTTGCTAACGGGAAGATCCCTGGGGATGGGCGAGTCACACGTTTCAAGCCCTTAGTAAGGATCCAGAAGCTCTGCCACAGTAAATTCCCAGGCAACTGGGTTAGGAACTTGACGCGCTCAGAAGGGGAATGGCTTTAGAAATTAAAGCTTCCTTCCCCACCCCTGTCCTCTGTAGGGAAGATGGCATGGAGAGCTTGCAATTGGAGAAGAGGAATAAATGAAAAGATTATGCCTTGTGATACAAATTATTTTTCAGCTGGTACTTCAAAACTTGACTCAGAGGCTAGAAGACACTGAGCAGTTTGTTGCAGGATCACTGGTCCCTGTCTCGTTTTTACTATAAGGCATCACGGAAATGATCGTACTTCACTCCAGAAAGACACTGACTGCTGAGTGACCCAAGGTAGGTAGCAAGCAGCTGGACTGCAACACCTCTAAGATTTGTGCTTTAAAAATGTGCTATTGTGATACGAGGCTTTAGCTTCCGTTTCTGTATTAACGGGTTACCTTCAGTGCACAACAGAAAGAAGGAGGAGGCCTCAGCCACCCCAACACTCTCCCCCCCATGTCATCCACTGCTACTGAGAGCTGGAGGGGGGAGGCACAGCCAAGCCCCCATCCATTGATCCAGGCATGGTTTCCATATATGGAATGCTCTGATGGGAGCCTTTCCTTTTCAAGTTAGTTGCTAGGAATCCACTTACACCGAAAAGCAGCATGTAGCACAAGCCACTCAATCATATTAATAAATCCTGCAGGTGTGATGGTGGCAGGCAGTTTACTGGAAACAGGTTCCAGATGGGTGATGCTGAACGGCCACAAAGCACAACCCTGTGGAAGTGGCCCAGTTCCTTTTTCCAGGCTGCAGTTTAGCTGACTACCTCTCTGGCCTGGCCTCAACCTCTCTGCTTTGAGTCGCTTCCGGGATCTGGGTTGTGGCTGGGTTGACCCTAATGAGGGTGGCTTGATGCTGGGGACTGGGTCCGTATCTCTACAGCAGGTTGCCTTGTGTTTGAAGGAAACGAGGGGGAGGCAAGGAGGCCATGCGCTGCAGCTAGAACAGGTAGTGGGATTTCAGGAAGGCCGTATTCTAAAGACAGCATACCCATGGGCACTGCTCAGCTGTCGGTCGGCAGAGGTGGTGGGATTTCTTATCCAGGTAAGGGGAATGGGAGCAACTCATTGGCTGAGCCTGTGCAGTGGGGCTCAATTCTCTACGGCCAGAGTGCACAGAGAATGAAATTCTACGGTGGCCTGAGGAGTGGGGCAGCCCGTACTTCTGGGGACATCGCTCCTCCTCTCTGATGCAGGGTCAGTTGACTCTTTTGATCCCGGAGGGGAGGGGGGTCATTCCTGGCGTCTCATTTTTCTGCCCTGCTGGCAAGCAGGACGGCGCTGACCGCGTTCTCAAAAGAACCGCGATCCCGGCAACAAACGACAGAAACCACTGTTGTTATGAAGTGGGTGGAGAGACACCGCAGATCAATAAAGGAGATTCATGTGCTTGGACAGGCCACCTCGGTGGCCAATTGGCTAAGCAGGAACAAAGTGGATCAATCAGAATGGATGTTATGCAAGGAGGTATTCCAGAAAATCTGCCAGAGGTTCAGAAAGGCAAAGATTGACTTGTTTGCAAGCAATCAGAACCAGTAAACTCAAAATTACATACCGAGAAAAAGAGAACCCTCAGGCTTGGGAAACAGACGCTCCGAGCTGTGAGTGGCCCTGCGTGTTGCTGTGTGCCTTCCCACCGATACTACTACAGCAAACAGTGGTGCAAAAAATTGTCCAGCAACGAGCAGAGATAATACTGATTGCACCCTATTGGCCGAGGAGAGCATGGTTCCAGGAGCTGGTGAGACTTATCGATCACGGGCCCATGGCATCTTCCTCCACGAAAGGACTCGCTGACATAAGGGATGATCCTACGCCCTCAACCAGCTCGATTACATCTTTCAGCCTGGAGGTTGAGCACAAGCAGTTGAGAGAACAGAGAGAGTGATCCATACAATGCTAGCATTGAGGAAGAGCTTCACAAACAGGAGCTACAATAATACTTAGCGAGTTTTTTGGGTTTGGTGTGCGGACGGGAAAGGATCCTCTAAAAGTCCCAGTTAAAGACATTCTCTCGTTCCTACAGGAAGGTCTGGATAAGTGGCTTACCACCAGCACCCTTAAAAGTCAGATATCGGCTATCGCAGCGATTAGGGGTTCTAAGAAGGGTAGAATTCTCTCCCAACACCTGCATGTTAGGAGATTCCTGCGGGGCACCACTCTGGTCAATCCCCCAAGGTTAGAGAGATTCCCCACCTATTACGTTGTTGAGAGTTTGTACAGTTATTTGAAGACTCACGGCTTGAGAACGAGCCCCTCCCCTCTGGGATCAAAAGGGTTGGCTGACCCTGCTTCAGAGAGGAGGAGCTATGTTCCCAATAGTACGGGCTGCCCCACTCCTGGACTACCGAGAAGGAAGCTTCACGGTAAGCGAAAACCAATCTTCCATTCTGCCCAAATCCCACACATGATAAGGGAGTGGCATTGCCTTGATGTCCATAGGGCACTAAGTTTTTATAGGGACAGGCCAAAACAGTTGAAGTCAGGGGCACTGTTTTTGTCATTCAGGAAGTCATCCCTGGGTAACAGCATATCTACCTCTACATTGAGCAGGTGGAATAGGGGTTGTATCATCTTGGCGCACAGAGCCTGGAACCACCCCAGGGTATTACAGCTCACTCACTTAGGGGAGCGGCAACCTCTGCACCATATAGATTCTTCCCCTCATTAGACATGATATGTAAAGCTGCAACGTGGAGGTCGGTGCATTAATTGACCAAACATTATAGAATAGACAAGATAGCCTCGGCGGAGGCGGCCTTTGGAAGAAGGATTCTACAACACACCCTCTAACCTCAGAGTCCAACCGACCCTCCCTGGGGCACACTGCTTTGTTACGTCCCAAAAATACGGACTGCCCCACTCCTCGGACCACTGGAGAATGGAAGATTTGTTTTCATTTACTGTGAAGCTTCCTTCTCGGTGGTCCAGGAAGGGGGGGGGCAGTCCTATCTACCCAAAAAAGGGAGGGTTCATTTTACGGTACTAGGCAGCAAATAACCATTTCCTAATTTTTTTTAAAAAAAATCAAGCTTTCTAAGAGTACATAGTTAACATAGTGTTAAGGAAGTTGACATTAGGACATAATGAAAGGGGAGGAGGCTATTATGTTGTTGAGAGTTTGTACAGTTATTTGAAGACTCATGGCTTGAGAACGAACTGGAGACACCAGGAACTAGCTCCTCCCCTCTGGGATCAAAAGAGTCAGCTGACCCTGCGTCAAAGAGGAGGAGCCACATTCCCAAAAGTACAGACTTCCCCATTCCTGGTCCACCGAGAAGGAAGCTTCACGGTAAGTGAAAATAAATCTTCCGTTCTCACTTGTTTAGCAGCACGATGTGGGTCAGCAGCAAGGGCTGTCAGCTGCCACTTGCCGGTGGATGGTGTTGCTGGGCAAACTTCCTTCACTTCAGCTGAAGTCTGATTGGGATTGCTGCATGGTGACAGCATCCTACGTGACCCTCTAACCGGAGGCCGTTTCTAACCCTGTTGCAGAGTAGTAGATTTGTTCACGGGCAGCATGTCCTACAAGAGCCTCTGGAAGAACTCATCGCTACTTCTGCCTCACTATGAGCTCCTTTTACAGTCAGACCTGGAGTCCATGTGATCAGAACTCTCTGAAATGCTTTAGAACACTGGCTGGGAAACAGGATTTTTTAAAAAATTGGAGTAAAATGATTTCAGCAAAACAGTATAAAAAAGACATGCATGTTGTGTATTCAAACTGAATTCACTTTAATTTGCAGACATTTGCATAATTCCTCAAGACGGGCTCATCTCTCAAAACAAGGTAAAACCAAGTCTCCCCCAAAGTGAGAACTACTCAGCTTCGAGTATTTTACTCATTAAAATGGCCACAAGAGCAGAGTGGGCCTGGCAGGTTTGGGTCTAAGCTCTGTCCTTCCATGAGCCGTGTTAGGGAGTGAACAGACACTCTGGGGGCTTGGGCTGAATTCTCTGCACTCAGCATCCCCTTTTCAAAAAGAGATGGGGCCACTCAAGACACGTCATGAGGGGCTGGTGTTGTACAAGAGGGTGACGCTTCCGTCTCTGCCGGTGTGTTGCGGTGTAAAGCAGCTTAGAGCCAAGGCAGAACTGGCTGGGCGAGCTGCAGAGCCTGCCTTATAGCAAAAGCTCTATAGCAGTGTCGATGTGACTTGTTGCACCATCTGTCAAGCGACGGTACAGAAGTGCTTCCCCATCCCAGTCCTGAGAGGCTGAGATAACTGGCTGACAGACAAGCCTGAACATATAAACAGCAGATAAAAGCAACTGAAGAAATCAGAGTATAAAGCCTTCCCCTTTGTACCTCTACTTTTCCCAAGGGCATTTCTTGGAAATGGGGCTGGTCCTCCCCTGAGTTTTCTTTTGCAGTACCAAAAAAAAAAAAAACCCTCATCGTGAAGGAAGATAGCGCTGCGATCATGTATCGACAGATGTGCAGATGGGACTTTTAGAGAGTACAGAATTGAATTTGGGGCTTGGAGGGCTTCTGCCTGCCGCTGAATGTTTTCCTGAGTTGAAATTAGGGTCTCAGTCTCTATGCCAAGTACAAACACTAACCAGACGAAGTCCCCTGCTGGGGCCTGTGGGCCACGGAAGGTGGTGCTACGGGGCTGGGTCACTGCAGCGCTACACCCTGGCTAAGTTGGGGACACTCCCCGCAGCGTAGCTAGAAGGGGCTGGAGCCGAGTTCTTGTTCTTTGGATGCACTTCGATTGCAGCTGCAGGATCCCCTCCAGCTTCATCACAAAGTCTGCCAGATCCTAAGAGGGGAAAGGAACACAGTGAGACTCTGCAAATGGGGAGGACGCGGCAGAGGCGAGAGAGGGAGCAGCTCATTCGGTTCTGCTGCAGTTCGGGGCAGTGAGCGGCTTGCCGAGCCAGATCATTGGCCTCACTTTTACAGCTCAGAAACGTAAGCAGAGAAAAGGCCTCCCTCAAATAAATAAAAGTCTTCCTTGGAGGATGCTGAAGGAGTTTGGAGTCACATCATCGTTTCCTGCTCTGCTATGACAATTATCAGAGAGGACACCGGGAAGGACAATGCTGTTGAGCCCCTTTACCTAAAAGCGCACCCAGAGTGGAAATCATGGTGGATAAAAATCAATGATTTTTTTTAAAAAAATTTAAAATTGGATTTTTTTTATTTAAATCAGATTTTTTTAATAAAATATTTTTGATGAAAAATCTATCCAAAGATGGTTTTCTATTTAAGATACATTATAGTCCAAAGGTTATCATCATGAAATAAGGATTAGTTTTTAAGTATGTAGCATGAGGCTGTATATTCATGCAATGTTTAAATTTTTTGGTAAACAAATTCCATTAATCCATTCACGACACCATGCTCTTCCAGAGGTTTCTGTAAGATTACTGGGCAATTTTTCTGTCTAGAAGATATTGTCACAGATGCTTTTGGTTTTACAGTCCTCAAAGCTGTGAGTTCGTGTCTGCAGAGATCACATCTCCATAGCAAAAAGGTTATAAAATAAACATACTCAGCGGAGAAAAAGCCCTCAATCCCCTTGTTCCTTTGCAAATCTTTGTACACAGAACCAACCCCATACCTCTTAAGTGCCAAGTTACAAAAAATTCAATGAATGGAAGATTGTTGGGAGTGAAATAGATCTACACAAGTGTGAAGAGTCTTTATGTGGAAAATCATGATTTAAATCTAGTCTTACTGACTAGTGATTTAAATCGTGATTTAAATCATGATTTAAATTGATTCGATTTAAATCAAATCCACCCTGGTGGAAATGTCCCCCAGATTATTTCTATGGCCCCTAGGGAGGTTCATGGCTGAGTGGAGATTTGAATCCACCTGTTCCCAGTCCTGTCTACCCAGAGTCGGCAAAATGCCTGGAGAAAAACCATCTCGTTCTTTTAGTAGTTTTAATGCAGTGTTATGTACCTCAATGCTGTGGAAAGCTTCAGGTGCCCCCTTCTACTCTTTAAACATCTTAAAGGGACAGGACAGATTTCCGCAGGCCTGTTGGAAACGTATCTGCCCATGGCACCAAACGCTCTCATTTCTAACCATCTGTATCCTGTCCGAGGTGGTGGACAATTAAATAAACAAAACACCACCAGAAAATCACAGCATGAAATCCATGTTTAAAAACAGCAGACAGTTTCAGCAAACAAATGTGGCTGCAGCTGTGCTCTCAGAACCTGCTGTGCATTTGCGTGTGTGTGTGTGCATGTGTGTGTGATTCCATCATTAAGGTCCTACTGCACAATCACCCCCCTCCCCCAACACTTTGTAGTGAGACTGTACCAAAGAGCTTCAGCCTCTCTAGGACATTTGTCTTTTTAATTTTTAATGAATTATTTCCCCCTTACGTTTCCGCAAAGCATCAGGATACAGGCTTGGTTTACCCGTGCAGGAGAACGGGGCAGTGGAACAGGCCGCACCACTAGAGGTGATAGATTTCCAGCTCTGAATGTTCCTTGCGTTAAAAAAATAACTCCATGCAGATAGAAAAGTATCGCAGCAGGGAGAAAACTTCTGTTCCCTCTCTGCTCGTGCTGCTTTTCTGTTTGCAGAAGTGTACCTTCTGGCACCCTGAAGGTATATTTCCCTCTTCCCGCTCCTCCTTGACTGTTGCACATGCAAGACAGGTGACAGCATACAGATTTTGCAGTCTAAATACTAAAGCGTGAGAGACAGCCCACAGAGAAACAAGCTCGGCTTTGCGAAGCTGACTTCTCTTCAGCACTCACCAGCTCTGACATCTGACTGATCAAGGCCTCTTCCCGCAGCGAGAGGGCTGCCATTTCATCCGTCTGTTCCTGACGGATCTGGATCACAAACTGCCTATTGGGCACATAGAAACGCATTTAACAAGACTTCCTCGTTCAGCTCGCTGCAACGGGCCTTAAGCAATCCCCAGCTCTCAGATTTGCCTATCAAGGACAACCACTGATTCCCACCTCCACACAGACACCTTTCCACCCTCTGCCCTCCCTGCCTGAGCAAAGTTTTTCTCACCAAGGTGGATGATGAGAAAAATAATTCTGACCACTGAGTTGGTGCTTTAGGGTCTTCAAAGCATGACGCATACAGAGTCTCTTCACCTTCATCCTCCCCCCTGCACAGGCGGCTTGCGAGGGACACCTCGTGTGAGCTCGTGCCGGAGGCCTAAATGCTTCCCAGCACCCAATGCAGCTGCCAGCCACCGTGAGGATCAACGGCCCCTCCGCCAAACGTGAGATCCGGAGAACTCACCTTCCCAACGCTTCCTTATACCGGAGTGAGCTTTCGGAGGTGCCGTTCGGGGAGCTCTGGGGAGACCTGGTGTCCATCCCTGCATCCTGCTCGGCAGCATCAGGAGATTTCTGAACGAACACTTCCGGGACGCTTCTGTCCTGAGAGAGCCCTGCTTCCTCAGGGTTAAACGTCAACTCGAACTGCTCTTCCGGATGGCCAAGCTCCAGTTCCTCAACTTCCACAACGGGCTGCATTGGGATGCTTTCTCCAGAGGGTTCTTTGTTCTCTGACACCCTTGAGACAAACACCTTTTCTGGAGTAGCAGCATGTTGCAGCTGCATGACAGGCTCAGAGGCGTCTTTCCCCCCCAACCTGAATTGCGCGGGACTGCTTATTGAGGCAATCCTGGTGGCTTCTGTGCCAGTGGCGTTGGCACCCACCTGTACGTCGCCACGAAGCAAAGTGCCCTCCTCTTTGCACGGGGGGAGGACCTCTGCCAGGCCCGCGTCTCCTGCAGAGAATCCACAAACGCAGCCATGAAGCTCAGCCGAGGGTGACGTGTCTCCCAGGGAAGAGGGAACCTTTGGACTGTGGCAAGGCTGTGAAAGCCCCTTGGGCCTGGCTTGCGGAGAAAGCAGCTGGGCAGCTCGACTTCTGCACGGATCCAGTTCATACACAGGGGCTGTAGGAGAAGCTTTATTTCCAAGGAACTGCACGGGCTCCTCTTCCACTTGCGTTTTGCTGCTGAAGGGGTCTTTTCCCACTGTCTCCCCCTCACGCAAAGCCTTTCTTTGCCACTCATCTGGAGCATCGTCCTCTGCGGCATCTGCTGTCTCGGTGTCAAGGACTGACACTGTCAGAGGAGTCCTTGTTCTTGCAACGAAGTCCAAGGAAAATGCCAGAGTTCCACAGAGGTCGGTTCTCTTTCGGAGCCCCTTTTCTGAATTTCCCGAACAGGGAGTGTGTTGGCCTTTCAGAGAGTCTTCCCCTTGGCCACGGGCAACGCATCTTGAAGATCCCAGAGCATGAGCGAATGGTAAGATCTGGGTTGCCTTCCCTGAAAAGGAGAAGCTTTCCTCGGGGCATCCTAAATCTAGATCTATACTGTGGTGGGGCTTTAGCCCAGCGTGAGTTTCTTTGGTGCAGCTTCTCTTGCACACAAGTTTGTCTCCTTGCGAGCAGTAAGGTTTCTCTGGTGTGTCATTCTGTGGGGGGGAATCGAGTGTTGAGCTTTCTTCTGTGCTCCAGTCAGATTGACTCCTAGTACTTTCCTCGTAACTAACAAACTCCTCTGACCTTGGCAAGGCTCTGCTTTTACTCTCGAGCTCAGGCAGTTCGAAAAACAGCTCCTGCCCAATCTGGACTTCTCGCTCGTCAGTCTCAAAGTCTCTCCGATGGAGGAAAAAGGAACCCTGGCTGCGTTCCCTGGATGTGTCTGCCTCAGGCTTCCTGCGGCTGGGCCCAGGTGAAAAGGAGTCTTCGCTGAAGTCGCTGTCCTCCAAATCCTCCAGCTGCATAGTCTCATCTCGGCACTGGGGGGAAGGAGGAGGCTGGCCAGGGGACTCGGGCTGCACCCGGACTCCCTGCGGCTTGTACTGACCAAGAAACCTCTCCAGAGGCTGGTAATTCAGCTTCTGCTGCAGAATGGGTGGCTGCTGGAACTGCTGGTGGTAAAGGCGGAGGTGTTGCTCCCGGTCCTTCTGCTGGGGCGGGAGGCTTGTCCATGCTGCGGCGCACTGCTCAGCAAACACTCTCCCACTGTTTGGGACACAAGCCAACGGGCAGCGCGCATCCCCCAAGGAGAAGTCAGTTCTGGAAATCAGCTGCTTCCGTACTGGTTGGACTTTCCGGCTCCTGGCCCGCTGCCTGTCTCCTTGACCACCTTCCCTCATGATCTTGGCGGAAGAAGCTGCCTGACCTACCCGGTCCTCAGAAAGTTGCACAAGGTCCTCGGTCACCTTCTTGGCTGGCAGGCCTGCCCCCTGAGCTCCTTTCAGTGGGCTGGTGTGGCCGAGCCAAGCTGTGACGGGATTCCCTTTGCGGGCTGTTCCTTTTGGTGTAGAAGAGAAATGGGGGTTCATGGGATGGAACAGCACAGGGGACATCTTCATCCTGGTGGAAGGTGCAGCCACTGCGGAAGAGTGCAAAGTCAGTTTCACCTTCTTTGGTGAGGACTTTTCCCCAGATTGCACACACGGAGAGCTCTGGATGCGTTTGGGGGACATGCTTCCTGTTGTCCGGCGTCTGTTCATCCCAGGCACACAACTTCTCATCCCCTTCTTCAGCTCTTTCACTCTGAGTATGAAAGGCCAGGCATTAGAAAACAAATGCTCGCCAGCAGCACTCACGTCACCTCTACAATCACTATCAAATGCCATTCAGTTTGGATTTGCAAAAGCCTGTTACCTTCACGATTTTACTCCAGTCCTTACAACTGCCCTGTAAAGGTTTGTGCCCTGTAAAGGTTTGTTTCCCCCATTAAATCACAGGTAACTTATGGCAACCCCCTTCATGGGGTTTTCAAGGCAAGAGACAAACGGAAGTGGTTTGCCGTTGCCTGCCACTCTGCAGCAACCCTGGATTTCCTTGCTGGTCTCCCATCCAAGTACGGTCCGTGGCCAACCCTGCTTAGCTTCTTTTGGGCTAGCCTGGGCCAGGTTGGGGCCCGGTAAAGGCCAGCCAGCATTATTAACCTCATGGGCAGGGGAGGAGAGAGGCTTGCTTAAAAGCCCCTGCTCAGTTCACAGCAGAAATTCAAACTGGGGACTTCAGGACTCAAACCTCCGTTTCTTTGCTCCTACACAACACTGTCTCTTTTCTCAAGGCATTTTAACATCAGTTGTGATTTTAAACTAATTGTTGTTTTCTTGATTTAGACTTTTTCCAATGGGATAACAGGATTAAACTATTGTAATGTGTGACTTAAGTGGGCTGCTGATTCTGGGGCAGTTTCCAACAGAACCAATCGTGCTAGGCCAGCAGAAAGGGTGACTTCCTCCTCCTCCGTCTACAGCAAGACGTAGAGGTGGGATTCAAGAGCCCTCTCTGGCCTTTGACCAATTATTACAGCCGCTCCCTTTCTGTCGAACTGGCCTTCCTGTTTCAATAGGAACAACGCCACAAAAGTAAAGTGGAAGGCCAGTGTGCAAAGAGAGGAAGGGACTGCGGCCTTGCACAAAGGAAAGACGAAAAGACACTTAGCAAAAACACGGTGGAAGGGGACTGATGGTCGGGACTCTGAAGAGCACGGTGGCTCCTTCGGGGCCTTTTCCCTAAAGCGAGCACATAGAACTGGAACACCCCCCCCATAAACTAGGTCCACATTTCCTCAATTTGAAGAAGGGAGCTTTAACTCCCGAAAGCTCCTACCCTGAAAATCTTCTTGGTCTCTAAGGCGCCGCTGGACTCAACTCCCACATTTCTTCAGTTAGACATTCCACTTCCTGAGCTGTCCTCTACAAATAAATGCCCTCCCAGATTAAACTAGGTAGGTTAACCTTGGCCGTATGCCATGAATAGGTACAATCCAATTACCTGGTCCCGGTAACAATTACCGAATACAAATAGTAAAGAACGTGTCAACTCAAAGCTAGCACGAAAGAGTAACCTTCTTGGATCGGCTCCCAAGATCCATTTAGCCTGGTCCTCCGACTGCAGCTAGCCACGTGCCGCCGGAAAGCCCGCAAGCATGACGGCGGCAGACCTCTCCCTCCGAGCGTTCGGAGGTATTCTGCCCCTGGACAGGGAGGTTCTGTTCAGCCATCACAGCTGATGTGGGCTAAAGTGCTCTGTTCAGTCTGCTCTGAGAGCTGATGTGCAACCAGTGAGGAGACTGTGCAAGCCATTCACCTGATCTTGATTTTTCTGTGCAGTCCTCATGACTCTCACTCCTACTTTCATCTGACAAAGAGAGCTGTGGCTCTCGACAGCTTATGCTCCAGTAAAGTTGGTTAGTCTTAAAGGTGCTACTGGACTCTCTTCTATTTTGCTACGACAGACTAACACGGCTAACTCCTCTGGATCACTCCTACTAGCTCTTTTCCAGAAGTTTTTGGGAAGGAATGGTAGGATCTGAACTCACTTTCAAAAACTAGGGTCTGGGTGCACCACGAAGCAAACTCATCTCAAAACTTCCATCTCCCCCTTTCTTTCCTGTTTTTCTGCCCCAAGCACTGCTTCTCCCCCGACTCCCTGTGCTTCCTTCTCCCATCTCCATAGTTGGCGTTCTGCCTAGACTCTGCCAACCCCACCCCCTCTCCACAACGCTATGGTCTGCCTGTATATTAATCAGCCAGTTGCAAGTCAATTTAAACAAGCAACACCAAGAATAGCTCAGGAAAATGTTCTGACTGTTGTTGTTCACAATGCTGGTTTGGCCTCTGGCTTTAGAACAATATCCGTTGTTGATTTTGCCAGTGCTCGCAAGGAGAATTCTGCCATTTGTCTGATTTGCACTCCCTCCCCGCACAGCAGGTTGTTCCCATTTTACAGAGCAGAAACGAATCACGCCTGACATGGGGTGAATCTTTCCCCCATCCCAGCCACCTCGCCCAGGCCCACTACAGGCATCAGGTTGTGACGATGAGCTCCGCCTTGTGGATCTTTACCTTTAACCATGCTTTGATCCCTGCTCGATTCAGGCCACTGCCCCTTCGTTCTGCTGCTTACCTGTCAGCGTAGCGCAAGGTGTTCAAGGTATGCTCTGTAGCAATGTGGCTAGGTGAGACGTTGGCTATCATGCACGTCTTGGAATTGCCGATGAAAGAATCCTTTAAGACCTTGAAGGAGGAAAACCTGATTTACCATCTTTAGCACAATTATTTTTGTAAACTGCTGTTACTCTCCCTGTACCCTTAGAAAGAGGAAGGGCAGAAATATAAGAAATGGTAAACAGCCCCAAAGTTAAAATGTATGCAGCCGCTGACAGCAACGGATATGCTGCATTTAGCCCAGCTTCTTGCCTAGGCAGGATTCCGGCTATCACAGCTCCTCCAAGCTCTGCCCTCAAAGGAACTTCTACTGTCTCCTGGCTGGAATTTATTCTTGATCTCCAGTCTGGTACATCATACACCATAGTTGTGCAAGGACCGGGGCCAGTCTTGGGGAGTGCTCAATGCCCTAGCAATGCTTCCACTCCCCTAGTACATATGGAGCCTCGTACTTTTTGTTCTCCCTCCTGCCCTCCCTGCCATAAATCCAATCAATAATGTGGGGTCACCTCTTCATAGCAGCCACTGGGCCAATCTTGCATCGGCAGGTTTTGGGTTTTTTTTTTTTACCTGAGTCAACTTGCTTTGCCTGAAGGGTGTGTGGGCATGCTCTTGGTCCAGGGCACGGATGCACTCCTTAAGCTATGGGGGGCAGGAGACAAGATGACAAAGATTAGGGACTGGTTTTTTAAAAAGGATTTTATCCTGATATTGGCTAAACAGCCTCAAAGAGGTAGAGAACAGAAGGAAATAGTTTAAAGCAACAGCTAAGCAGATTTTAGAAAACACCAAAATCAACCAAATCACGGTTTATTTTTTAAAAAAGACCAGGAAACACAACCAAATACAGATCAAAAGGAGCCACAGATTAAATCTCTGCTGTGTGTCCATGAAAGAAGATGGTTTTAACCAAACTTCTAAGCCTGGGTCCAAGCAAGCCTTTTTAATCAGGGAGTTCCAAGGTCTAGGAACATGATGACCTGTCTGGGGCACCCGCAGTGGCTGAGAACACAAGGAGCAGGGCCTCCTGAGCACTGTCCAAGCCTGCCTTGAGTAGGCCGGGCATCAGGACGCCAATCCTGGTACTGGTTCTCTGTACTGCTGGGATGTGGAAGAGCCCGCTTTCTTTCCCAAGCAATACTCCTGAGGTCAGTTTAGTTGTTTTGTTTTCTTGGATACTCTAGGCCCTTCCTCTTACTTCTTTTGGGCAGCTTGCCCCTGAAAACTAAGAGTCACTGGTGCCAATGGAACCCTCCCATTTAACTGACTCTTTAGCTGGCCTTTTTTTGGCTCAGAGCTGCTGGACAGAACAATACACACAATGGTGGTTGACTGGGACAAGAGCCGCAATCTGTGTCACACAGAAGAGATGTGCCATCTGTGCAAGATTAACAGTTCTTCCTAGCATTAAGCCAATCTCTGGTCCTTATACTTCTGTTTTATCCACTTCTGGGCACTGCTGATGCCTTCTCTTCCCTGTAAAATAAGATCCCAACCTGCTTGAGGGATTTGCGAAGCCATAATTTGTAGTATGGATGGAACAAGACGCTATGCTTTACTTACAGAAGAAAACGGGGGAGAAGGCAGGTACTTGCTAAATAAACACTTAAATAAATCGGCTTAATTCCTGAATTTATCAAGAAGAGGGAGTCCACAGTCTCCCCGACTTGTTCAAGAAAACTCAGAAAACCACTCCTACCCCCCCACCCCCAAACCACTCTATTGCTAGAATTGTTTTAATCAAATTGCAATATTGGAAGAGAGAGTTTTTCTCTCTCCAGCATTTAGAATGATTTGGGAAGGAGTGGGATGGGAAAGGATAGTCAGGGAGACCTACTCATAGGATTAGTATAAGAGACAAGAATCAGGCAAAGCAAAAAAAAAACTTCGGCTCTTGACCCAAGGGAGCCTCAGCTGAAACACCTTTTATTATTTTAAATGTCCAGTGATCTTGGACACAATCCAGATGGAAGTAAACATCTTTAAGCCCAGGTTTCCCACTCCAGCTATGATCACTGGGACTTGAAATGCTTACCTTCAGCCTCACCTTTTTAATGAAAAGGGGGAAAAAAAACCAAATCTCTAGGCTGGTGTTCTACTCCAAGGGGCAGAGCTCCTATCCCAGAGACTGCTCCACTTGCTGAAAAATCAACTCATCTCAGAGAATTTCACACGACATAAAAGTTCAGAACTCACAGCCAGCAGACTTTGATTTATTTCTGCTCCTTCCATCTTCGTCTGTCTGTCAGAGTCTCTGGCGTCAGCTGCTCTCTCACTCCCCGCCAGATCAATAAACGAGATTCTAGAAAAACAATTTATTATTATTATGTTGTTGTTGTCATCGCATCACTCTTTAAGGAGTTCAGAGTGGGTATCTAGCCACACAATAACCTTGTGAGGGGTCATTTAACTAAAGAGAGAGAGGAATGCTGTGAGCTTCGTACCTGAGCAGTGAATTAGCCCAGAGTTTCCCACTTCGAGACCCAACGCTAACTGTTGCACCACACTGCCTGCAGCTCTAGGTCGTCCAGTTTTGACAGCAGGACTGTAGCATGATTTGACATCCAGGCTGCATAAAATCCAGGGTGGCATTCCTGCTGGAAACAGCCCTGCCACTGGCTTCTGGCACTTTAGCAGAGTGTGTCAACCTCAAGATTGCTGTGAAGGACGGCAGGCTACAATCTAACGAGGCAGCAATTTTAAACTGCTACAGAAAGAAGATCACAGGCCTCAAAACCGGCGCAAGGATACAGAACGTGAGCACTTCTCTGGCAGTTTCCTCTGGCAGAACAGCAGTGTCCCTTGTAGGGCATCTTTCTGATGACGTGGAACTGCGGTCCACCTTATAATTCAAGCAATAAGGGCAGGTGCTCAAGAAATTTGTTCTAAAAGGCCCCACATCCTGCAGTTTGATTTGTACAACTTATTCCATCACATTGGCTTGAACGTACTCAGGTTGCCTGTGTGTGGTGTACACAGCATCCTCCTCCATTTCTTCCTCCCACCCACCCAGCTTCAAACCTGCTGCACCATGCTTCCTCCACCACGGAGGAACTGCGGTGGGGACAATTTCCCCCATTCCCTCTTCTTACGGCAGCCCCATCTATGCTTTTTCGGCAATGCTTTTTCAAGGTCTTCTTTTTCCAGTTTACAGAAAAGGCAATGGAGGGGGACATGACAGAGGTTTATAAAATTATGCACTGAGTAAAGAGAGTGGATGGGAAAAAATACTAGAACTTGAGGACATCCAATGAAATTGATGGGCAGCAGATTCGGGATGGACAAGAGGGTTTCAAGGCCAGGTCTTATCAGCGGCCACTGGCCTTGGTGACTACAGGGAACCTCCCTATTCAGAAGCAGCAAACCTCTGAATCCCAGTGCCAGGAGGCAACATCAGGGGAAGGCCTTGGCCTCTACAATCTGTTGTTGGCCCTCCAGAATAACTGGTTGGCCGCTGTGTAAGACGGGGTGCTGGACTAGATGGACCACTGGTCTGATCCAGCACAGCTCGACTCTTGTTCTTAGGAGCTGAAGATCTCTGCTATGAAGAGGAAAGCAAGGAAAGATTCACCTCTGTGAGCACCTTCCACTTGCACAATCCATTGGGAGTTTATTACCAGGGTATTTTAGGTAACGAAACATCTCTCCTATTGCTAGAGGAGACATTCTCCCTCAGCCCCTCTCGCAGCAGACGCTGCCACCTGACACTGCATACAAGCAGTGTGTCAGTCCCTGCCGGCTAGACCCCTCGGTCCCTCTCCAGTGAACATGCATTTGTTGCAACAGAAAAGGCTTTATTCAGGATTTTACAGTTCAGGTCTGCACTCCATCACAGAGCTTGGGAGAAGCGAGGAATCAAAACACAGAGGCAATGATATACTTGAAAACTCCCGCACTCCAGCAACGGCTAGGTTTTTGGCGCGCAAGATTACACAGGTTCTGTGAGAACCTCTTATAGCTATGAATAAACAATCAGTACATTCTCAGCACCTGGCAAAGTAGCAAAAGTGGCATCTGGACACTCAAGGTCATGTCTAACTAGGAGATGCATACTTTCGGAGAGATGAGGTGAGAGGCCCTGTCTTGGGGCCTGGAGAGCAATAATCATATACTGGAGAGAACATGGTTAATATGGCTAGAGGATAGGTTACAACAGGTTAGCATTAAGGCATTAAAGCTTCAGTATACTGTGGCATCAGTGATACCGCAACCAAATAAACATGGCAAGGCTACACACAGACATGACACAGTGACGAGTTGCGTTCTGTGCACCAGCGGAGGATGTAGAACATCCATGCAGCTCTCAAACATGATCAGAGTTGACTTAGTGCCTCCTGGAGGCAGGCTGCGTAGCCCCTGGCTTTCCTGATGAGTTCACGGAGGTCACATGGCCTACCTCCAAGCCGCGCTTTGCCATCTCCTTCGGCTGTAACATGAGAAGGGGAACAGAGCTTTGTGATGTTTTAGAAATAAAAGGGAAAAATAAAAGTCCGATTGCCTTGCCTGAAGTTTCTCTGAATGCTTACCTCCCAAACACTCGGTTTGCTGTGTCTTTAATCTGAATCTGGATAATGGCATGTGAACGAGAGGAATCCGAATTGACTCCCGTGGCCCCTGTACTGCGCTCCTTCCCTCCTTTCAGGATCACCTGGAAAGACAGCAAAGTATACGGGCATTTTATACACACTCAGCTTGTTAAGGCCATTGAGTGGGCAAGATGGAATGACAGCATGGTTGGGAAAGACCGCACCGCTCAGGATCTTTCCCTATTTGCAAAGCTGCCAAACACAAATCAATGTACAATTACAAACACGGTTATGGGCACAGAAGGACCAGATATTTGTCAACTCCAGGTCAGTGACCAAGTCAGAATCATTTATCCTGTCCTCCTAGCCTAAACGCAGCATGCCACAAATAGGAACCGACATGACACACCACAGCAAAATGTCTGTGAAACAGATTACAGAAGGAAGAACTGGATGAGGCCAGATAGTGATCTTGTTCTTTTCTGGTTCCAACAGCAAGATCATTAACCGCCCTTCCTCATACAAGTCAGCCTTATTCTGTCCACTGTCCAAACGGTGGTGTGAGTGCACTGCAAGAGATGCTTAAGAGAGCAGTGGACTCGGGAAGGCCACATGCGTCTGCGGGAGGAGGTGTGGCAAAAGAAAACAACAACAAATGGACCTTGAGCTTGTTTGGAGGTTCTAGCAGGGGAGCGCAGCTATCGTATACCCTTGACCGAAGAATGGTACACTCCTTCTAGAAGAACGGTACACTCCTTCTATCTGGGATGGTCGTCCTCTTCCACCGAGCGCGCAGCTTCGGGAGGAACGCACATGGAGCGGTGAGGGAGGAAAGGGACACCCGCCTAGTCAGCCAAATCAGCCGAATCAACCCTGGCGATCAATGGGGTGACAGATGTCGCAGCCAGATCACCCTCACATCCAAAAAACAACAACAACAACTAATCGGGGTGTTATGAAATCATTACACGGGGGTAATCTGGTCAGTTCCTTTCTAAGCCCAAAACTAAAGACCAGTCTGGTGCTGAGCCAAGACTGCCCACTGAACCACTGTAGAGTCATTTCAATGAGTGCTATCAATGTCACCCAATGGGACACTTCTAGCTGAGGCAGCTCTTAGCCCCAGATATTTTAAAGAAACTTTTAATGGGTGTTAACCAACAGGTCACTATTAGCCGTGCTAAATTTTTCTCAGTGGCCTGCAGAATTTGTCGTGAGATTTTATGTATGGATTTTAAATTTTAACTATTGGTCATCGGTTGGACCAATTCTATTTTCTTACGACTTCATTATATAGTGATTGTTTCCGATTTTTACTGGTCAATGACTGAATAAAGAAATTGATTGATAGCACCCTAGATAAATTACAAACTTCAGGGGAAAGGCAAGAAGTGCACTCCTCACTCTGCCCATTCTTGATGGTTCCACTCCAGCATTTTTTGATAGCTCAGTCAGTGTGATGTGGTGAGAAAATGTGACTAGAATCTGAGAGAGGAATTCCCACTCCGCCATGGAACTCTCTCCGATGGAGGAAAAAGGAACCCTGGCTGCATTCCCTGGATGTGTCTTCCGCAGGCTTCCTGTGGCTGGGCCCAGGCGAAAAGGAGTCTTCGCTGAAGTCGCTGTCCTCCAAATCCTCCAGCTGCATAGTCTCATCTCGGCAATGGGGGGGAGAAGGAGGCCGGCCAGGGGGCTCGGGCTGCACCCGGACTCCCTGCGGCTTGTACTGACCAAGAAACCTCTCCAGAGGCTGGTAATTCAGCTTCTGCTGCAGAATGGGCGGCTGCTGGAACTGCTGGTGGTAAAGGCGGAGGTGTTGCTCCCGGTCCTTCTGCTGGGGCGGGAGGCTTGTCCATGCTGCGGCGCACTGCTCAGCAAACCCTCTCCCACTGTTTGGGACACAAGCCAACGGGCAGCGCGCATCCCCCAAGGAGACTTTGACTTTGGCCACACTGTCTTCATACTTTATAGAACACTCAGTGGCTGGGTTCAGAGCCCCTACATAACAGTCTCCAGCGTAACTGCCACACGTGGCTTCCAGGTTCCGCCCAGAGTGCCCAATTTGGATTACGACTGTGGAGCACACAGAGAAGTGGCTTCAGTTCTCTCCCCCATGCTGTTTTCCTGACTTGAAATAATCAGGGAGGGGGGATATAATCAGGGAGGGGGGAGTCTATCTGTCCCTCTGGGGGAACCAATGAGCATACAGATTGTTTTCCAACAGGCCAAATCATGCAACTCCGGGGCCACTGTAGGTCAGACAAACAGCCCCTTCTCCAAACCAGTCACAATCTCAATTGCACAGGAACTGAGAAGATCCTGTAAATCATGTATGACTGTTAGACTCGAGACAGAGGGTCCCAGTCCCAACCTCTGTACACTGTAATGGGTCTAGTCTGCTTTGCAGGGCTGTTGTGAGAAGACAGTGGAGGAGAAATGTGAATGCTGCACTGAACTCCATGAAGGAAGGACAGGATAAAAATGTACTCGAAAGATTGATAAAAACCCTCCCCCCGACTCTCCTCTGCCCCCAGGCAAGGCCTCTCTCTCTTCTGTGTTTTCCATAGAGCACAGAGCCTGTGTGGACACACTAGGAAAACAGTAATAACGATCATCAACTGGCAGGGCTGCTGGCCAACTTCCCTGGGGAGCATCTCCCATGGATCCAACATCTGATGGTGCAGCCCCTGAGCACAGAGCAAAATCCAGCTACTCGGCTTCTCCAAAGTAATGTACTAGTTTTAATCCAATTTTATTCTGTCAGAATTTCAATAAGCAACACAAAGGTTATTTTTAGTTCTCTTTCTCCTTCCCTTCTTTTTCTGTTTTACAAAAAGCTATTCTCGATCCATTTAAGTGCTTGTTCCTTTACCAAATATGAGGTGGTGGGTGGCTAACTGCTGAAAAACACTCTGGGGTTTGAATCCAAAGTTTTACTGTCATCAAGCTAAGACATGCATCAGCATAATGCCGAGAAGTGAACCCTGAAAGCCAACTACCTGCTTTATACCCATCATCACTGCACGAGGTCATTTTTGTTTAGGCGATCTGTAAAAACCTTTCAAAACTTGCTCATGTGGAATAAGTACACAGTGGAAATGAATAAGCAAAGTGTCTTTTGTGAAGACTTGCCTGGACAGAACAGCTCCCCCCCTCCACCATGTTCTAATCCCATTGAAGGGTTTAGTGAGCCAGAAATGGAAGATGTACAACCCAATACACCACAAAGTCTACAACCCAAAGAACAAGGACTAAAATGGTACTTACCTCCAAGTGGGCCTGCTTAAGAAGTTTTGGAATCCTGCCCCAGCGTCTTTTTGGAATGTTTTTCTGCTTTGTTTCCTGAAGCTTTCAATACTTTTCTTTGGCCACTAAAAATGGTTTCTCCTGCTTTGAGCTCCAAACCCCCCCAAATCCCCAAAAGCGCTTACGTGAGCGAGTCAGCGTAGAATTAAGCATAGTTCCTGTGATGACACTTAACAAGGCTGCTTGGGTATCACCGTGCCCTACTCTTTCTTTCACTATTCGCATATTCAGAACTCCTCCCCATACCTGTGAAAGCTGCTCCAAGGTGGCCCTCCACGTGGCAGATGCAATGCTCAGAAGCACCTTACCGCATGCACCAATGGTTGCATGCAGTATTTCTGCACTAGTACGCTACTTAACTCCTGCAAGCTTTCATTCACTAGTCTATCACCCACAGTGATCAGCTGAGGGAGTGGAAACAAAGCAAAGGTCTTCCCTGATAGATGAGCCGGCAGGTCACCCTCAAGAGCGATGTAAAGCTCTTCCTTGCTGATACAATTTTAGTGAAACAATGTGTATTTTATTTTAAAAATAGATGCCAAAATTTAAAACAATACAAACAATTCAATTATGTGCCGGCCAAGAGGTCTAATCACTGCTCCCCTTCCTTGCTCCCAAGGCTAATTTCAGGACGTGATAGCTACTTCACACGCTGCCTTAAAAGCATTTTAAAAAATTACCTTTGAAAAAAATCAAGAGTGGATTACAAAATTGTAAGAGAGAGGGGGAAGCTGAAAGGGGGGGGGGGAAATGGGATACCTCCAATCCTGTTGAGAAGCTACAGGTGTAAGGCAAACCCTTATCAGATTTATTGAATTGACTTGATTTGTAGTTCTGATCTTAGGACAGTGAGTTAGCAGGCTCTAGCTACCCAAATTAAGAACTGTCGCTGCTCTATGCTCACTTCTTAACACATCAAGAGCCCCCCCAAGACGAAAAGGACCATGCTGGAAGCCAGAATTACCTCGAGAAGCAGGTTGACGGCATCCACTTGCACCTCACGCAGCCCAACAATTTGCACAATATGTTTACTATCTTCCCTTGCAAAAAGCCTACAGAGGAAACATTAGATCAGCAGAGAGAGTGAGTCTGAAAGAGAGACTTTTGTGCTTAATAATGAATACCTACTGCTTACTTATTGAGGAGCGCCGTTAATACAGGAGACACCCAGCGCTCTGATGCAGTGAACTCTGTGTATACATGACCATCCGGTCGGCAGCTACGGAAGTCAAGGGTCTGACGCTGTCATCCCCTCAAAAGCCAACAATGAAATAACTCCAGCCGAGATTAAGGCACATGGCCAGTGGATCCCAACCATCGGTTAGAAGTTACTCTATTTTATCTGAATGTAGAGTCCACTGCATTCTAAAGTGGATTTTATAGCTGAAGTTTCCAGGGGGTGGGGGGGGGGTGTTTGTGGTGGAGGATCTTCATTTCGCTTCCCACTTGAAAGTCTAGGGGCAGCCCATATTTTGGTGATTGTATCAGTTAGGACAATCAGTAGGGGAGGGAAAATTAATTGTGTTGATTTTTAAATTGTCATCTGCTGGTTTCGGAGTTAATAATCCATAGAGATGATTGAGTGTTTGCCGTTTTCCCTCCCTGCAGGGCTCCTGCCAAGTAACTTTCTCTGCACTGTACTATCAAGCAGTTCTTTTAGCAAGCAAATGCCTCATCCCAGTCTCAGGTCACCTTGCTAAGAAAAGAGAAATGTTAACGTGACTGAACCACATATCAGCACGGCGCAGAGAATACTACAAAGTGCTTCCCAGGACGGACAAAATAGAGGAGGGAGGGCTTTTGATAGCTATATACTTGGCCAGCAATTAGGCTGATGAGGGAAATATATTAAGAAGGGGATGGGGGGGGGAGGCTAGGCAGTTCCCCACAGGAACTGTCAAAAAGTCCCGCTGCCACAACCCTAAGGGTCAGCCTTTGGGATGGCATCTGAAAGGATAAAAAGTATCTCCTGGGAAGCCAGATTTAGCTCTGGGGCTTCTGGTTGCTAATCCCTACTGCATACACTGGGTATGATACACAAGAGACTGGTACTTAATAAATACTTAATACTGGTACTTAAATATTGGTACTTAATAAATAAACTCATCTGATGGTATTTTGGATGCTGGCTGACAGTTTGTTTTTTTCATTTTGTGTTCCTTTACTTATTTATTTCATGAACATTCTCTTTTTCTCCCAAATAGAGGCCCCAAGCAGCTTAAGTCATTATTCCCTCCTCCTCTTTTCTGTTCTAACAACCACCTTGTTAGGTAGGTTAGGCCAATAATGTGTCTGGCCCAAGGTCACCCAGCAAGCTTCCATGGTCGAGTGGGGTTCAAACCTGGGTCTCCCAGATCATAGAGAGATCATTGAGAGCCAGTTTGGTGTCATGGTTAAGAGCAGCAGGACTCTAATCTGGAGAGCCGGGTTTGATTCCCCACTCCTCCACTTGAAGCCAGCTGGGTGACCTTGGGTCAGTCACAGCTCTCTCAGAGCTCTCTCAGCCCCACCCACCTCACAGGGTGATTGTTGTGGGGATAATAACAACATACTTCGTAAACCGCTCTGAGTGGGCATTAAGTTGTCCTGAAGGGCGGTATATAAATCAAATGTTATTATTATTATGTTATTATAGTCCGATACTCTAATGCATATATGTGTGTGCATGTGTGCAATGTCTGTCTTCTAAAAAGACTTTAATTCTGTTTGGCTCCATCTGATTTACAGACCTTGTTGCAAAAGTTGTAGTGCTGTACGTACATACCTCTTCCTTCCATTTAGCAGGTCATAAAGCTGCCCACAGTAGATCTCGTAAAAGCTAATCCAGACGTGAAGATCTTTTCTGGCCTGGGATGTTTCTAACTGCCGGAAGATATCTTTAGCAGCCAGGGCATACAGCCCTGGGTTTTGGTGTGTGCCAATCATAGTGTAGGTCTTGCCGGCCCCTGTCTGCCCATACGCAAAGCATGTGGCGTTGCCGCTGTAACACAAGAAAGTCAAATAGCTTTGAAAAAAATCTAGTAATTTGCATGTAAACTCTTAATATTCATATGATGTGTTCACCCAATTATAAAGATACTCCTGTGAGTCTGATGAATGAGAAAGACCTCTTCCCAAAGAGAGTCATAAAGCTGAAAGATCCAGAGGAGTTGGCTATGTTAGCCTATAGTTGCAAAATAGTAAAGAGTCCAGTAGCACCTTAAAGACGAAGAGAACTGTGGTTCTCGAAAGCTTATGCTACAATCAAGTTGGTTAGTCTTAAAGGTGCTACTGGACTCTTTGCTATAAAGCCGAACGGCAGCCTACAGAAAGCCTCCTCTTGTGTTCCTGTAATTAGCCACACAGAGGCGCCCCTCAAGACACAGCGTCGTCTTTTGCCGCTCACCTCCTATCATCTGCCCTTTTGCATTTTCTGGGCGGGATCCACAGTCCCGTTCTGCTAATGGCAGCACTTCCTCCTCTCACAAGAAGCCCCTGCCCTGTGGAAAGAGGCTGTTCGGCCTTCAGAGGAATGCACCGTTCGTGGAACAGAGCCAACCCAGAGAAGGCAACGAGGCTTATGGAAGGAGGTTAGTAACAAAAGTAAGCTGGTGCACTCAGATACAGAGAACCCATGAAAGCATGTGTTGCATCGCTTCATTAGGTTGGCTAAGCGGGACCGTGGCAGCATCATTTTAAAATATCAGCTGAAGGTGTCTTCCTCACCCTTCCCTTCAAATGTTTTGGGCTGGTATCTTCGTCCATGTAAATATTTGTTGTGTGTAGCATGTAGTCTTGAAAACACAGGAGGGATGGGACCACGACATGTCCGAAGCGTGGCTTTCAACCCACTAAATTGCCAGACTGAACTTCGTCTTTATTACAAGAGTAATGGGCCCCAATCCAGGAAGTCTTGAACACAGCCACATGCTTCTTCTTCTTCTTCAGCATCTCTGTCATGCGGTAGATCACTGCTTGCCACATAATGCCACCTAATTTCTTTCTGGCTTTTATCTGTTGGTTGTTTTTATGCCAATTATTCCACGTAATTCCACATAATTCTAAGTTGTCTGGATATAGTCGGAGAGTCATCAAGGCAGTCCATAGTTTAAATGGCAAGAGATACATCTAAAAAATGGGGCAAATCTGCAGCCAAACCAAAAAGGTTCTTGCTGCCCTTTAAAGACAGATGTATTGAAGCAGAAATTTTCATGACCCAGGGTCCTCTTTGGCAGCTGCAGGAAGCAAATTCTGAGTCACACACACACACAATGAATTGTGAACAGTGGGTTAAACAGATGCAAAAAGCAAAAGTTATTTGTCATACTTGTTTTCAAAGAAGTATTCAAAATAAGCCTAGCGGCCATTCACAGTTAAGAAATAACGTGGAAGAGGTTATCCTTAAAGTTTGGATGAAAGCAAAAACCAAGCAAGAAGTGGGACATAAAACAACATAAAACGAGAGATGTGCAAAAACAACAAACACTTTAATGTAAGCAAAAAGCACGTGAGGACACCCTACCCATTGAAAATATGTTGAATGAGGGGATGAGCAGTCTTCATGTACACATCCTGATTGGAACATGCCTCCCCAAAGACTTCATCAAAGTGAAACACATGCTGAAAAGCAAAAGGGATATTTATGTGAGAAGGAACTCCCCTCCTTTCACCTGCCCCGGCCCAAACACACAGCCTGGGATGTGGCCCCCATTCAAAGCTAGGAGAAATCTGCAAGTTTTTTTCCTTGAGAACGTCAGGGAAATGAAAAGAGGATGCATACAAGCACGAATGTGCTCCTGTGCAGCTCCTCTTCGATGCAATTAGGTTCACAGAGAATTTCCTGGGGTTTTGCATTCAATGGAGCAAAACCGGTCTTGCCAAAAATCAGACATTCACAAAGTTACTGGCAGACCAATATTCCTGTGAATCTCGGATATAGTCGCACTATGACCTTAGTTGCCAAGACTCCACACCTTCAGCAGGCCACAGGATTTCAAGTGTTAGGGTCCAACAGCTACTCCCAGCAACAGGTGCTTGCACATGGGTTAGTCTTCAGAGGCGGAAGTAGAAGGGTTCAAGCCTTCATGGAAACTAACCCTAACGTTCCTGCACCATAAACCTGTGTCAGGAGAAGAGCCGCTTCCTAGCAATGAAAGAAATGTACTCCGAATACGCTCAGAGGCACATAATTCTTTTATTATTTTCAATTTTTCGGTGCTAAGTTCTGGTATTCAAAACTGATTCTGGTTTAGAGCTTCATGCCAAGGGATGACATAGAGCAGAAGGCGCTGCAATCAGCGCAAAACGCAGGGAGCAAACAGAAAGCTGCACAAAAGATTAGCAGATATAATTATGGTGCTCTCTAAAACATGGAAGTTGCATATGCACCAAGTCAAAACTTGTCCTCATGGCAATGCACTCCTGCGGGGATTGATTTTGGTAATCAGATAAAGACTGGAAAATGGTTCTGCTTCAACACCGCAATGCAAAGCACTTGCAAATAGGCTCAACTGACTCAACGGCATGGGCAGCGGCCAGCTTACCTTCCTGTTTTAGGAGAGTTCTGCATGATGCAATCTGAGGCTTTCTTGCTCGGAATGTAAATTAATTACTAACTTGGGTCAAAGTTGAATATGGATGGCTGTAGGAAGCACATTGGTGATGGAGGTGAAAGAAAGGACAACAATTTGGCTATACAATTTTGCCATTCTCGGTGCACTTAAATCAGGATAAAAGAGTTCTGAACTTGATTATCCAAAACTCTCTTGTAGTTTCTGCAGATAATGTGAGTGTTTTGACTATAAACCGGCAGCCCACTGTTAACAGGCTGAGGTGCCTGAAGAAAGACTCTGCCGTCTGCAGAAGACCAGCCCCAGCACAGCACAGATCAGCAGGACGGTTTGCCACAGAAGATCTCTTAGGCTTACGTCCTCCCTCGATCTCCCCCTTCCATTGCACCCTGCTCAATAATTGAATCCTTTTGCAGAAAACCTTAATCTGGCATTACAGCCAAGTCATAACCTATGGTTTATTCCAAAGCAGAATTAACAGTTTTAAATTTATTGCGGATGGGGGTGGGGGGAAGGCAACAATTCATTGTCTGCTGTTCAGAAGTGATGGCAAACTGCTGTTTACTACCTAGCAATCTATTTTTCCCATTTTGTCCTTACAACAACCCTTTGAGGCAGGTTGAGAGTGACTGGCCCAGAGGAGACCAATGAACCTCATGAGAAAGTAGGGGTGGCTTACTCTTTGCAAACACAATTGTCAAGCCATGCATGAGTGACAGGAGGAGGAATCGGTGAGCCTCAGAACCATCAAACTTTGTTTCTGTAACAAGCCATGGTTTGCTGTTAATTTCCTCTTTGGCCAAGCCAAATGATTGGAAATGATTTATGATTTATGTTGCCTTGGCTTAAACTATTGAAATATTCCTTTAATGATAGGCTTGACCCAAACATATCTTTAGGCAGGAACACAAATTCAGTAACATTAAAGCTTAATACCAACAAGATGGAAATGCTACTGGGGGTCAAAGGCCTGACCTGGGAACTCTCTTGTTCTGGATGGGGTTGCACTCCTCCTCAAGGGGTGGGATTTTAGCTTGGGGGTGCTGCTGGACCCAGGCCTCCTATTGGATAAGAAGGCAGCAGCGGTGGCTAGGGACACCTTTCACCAGTTTCAACTGATAAGCCAGCTGTGCCCTTTTCTGGCCACAGTGGGTTGCAACTTAGGAACGGGCCTTCTTGGGCATGGCACCAAACCTGCAGAATTCACTCCCACCCTTGGAGACTGGTGTGCCCTCTCTATCATTTATCTTTCTGCAGCCGGTGAAGAGACTTTTGCTTCATTTGACATTCTCTCCCTCCTTCTAGGTTTGTTTTCAGTTGCTGTTACACACACCCACAAGCATGTATATATTTAAAATAGTAACCAGGACTACTAATTATTTTTGTATAACACCTAAAATATAAACCCAAGTGATTATTACTACGACTATGTATTGAAAATTGCCTTAGCACTAAACAGCAGTTAACATTTTCATTTGGACGCAGACATGAGCCATGTCCATAAAGATATTTTGGGAATGCTGAGGGAAGAGTAGCAGCTATAGTGCAGTTGCGTGCACAAATGTGTCTTTTTCAGCGCTGGCTTCCATCTTCCCATAGCAGCTAAACTTTTCACTGCACACCTCAGACTGCCCTTTCCATCCTTTTTCTTTGGGCTCATCGGCTGTGAACTATGCTACTCGAGAGCTGGAAAGACTGAGGGAGCCTCTTTTAAGGGCTGCTGCTCCTGCCCTCAGAGTCCTAGCATTACTGTTTCAAGGCTGGAAGGAGGGAGAATAAACAGCTTCAACAGAGTCCCACCTCACTCTTCCGCTGTTCTCAGCTGGCACCGGGAAAGGGCAATCTGGTAATGGCCCAGCCTGCAATTGCAGGTGCTAGAACCTAGCAGCTTCTCCCATCTCCCAGCCTCCGAGTGGCTGTATTAGGGGCAGCACTCACTAAGAGGCGCACAATTTTCTTTCTGAGAGTGCAGATGCCAACAATAATAAGCCCTAACACAGAGAAAAGCTACTGGTGTCTAAGCCTGTCATAACAGGACCGTTCTGGGAAAGGGAGAACCGGTGGATTGTGACAAATGCTGCACCAACCCTTCTTCCAGAACTTTAGAAGAAAAAGAATAAGTATTAGAATTATATATAAAGAAAAAAAAAACTATGAACTGGTTGCAATCATTCCCTTTCTGCTAAGTGGGAAGTTTTCCTTTTCAGGAATGAGACTCCTTCTTTAGTAGAAAGATGTCATGGGTTCTAATCTTTTTATTTAGCTTTCCATTTGTCATTTGGCAATAAATGAAAACTCATGCAAAGGGCAATTTGATGAAGGCCAGAATGATAATGTTTGCATGTAATATAACTTGACTCTGTGTCTTTACTCAGGATTAAGTCACACTGATTTTGACGGATGGATGTGTGGTTATGTGCCGTCAAGTCGCCTCCGACCTGTGGCGACCCTATGAATGAAAGACCTCCAAAACGTCCTATCGTTAACAGACTTGCTCAGATCTTGCAAACTGGAGATTTCAGGCTTGATTTGATCTCGAGCCCACTTATTTGTCTTTTTGGCTGTCCGTGGTATGCACAAAACTCTCCTCCAGCACCACATTTCAAATGAATCCGTTTTCTTCCTGTCAGCTTTCTTCACTGTCCAATTTTCACATCCATGCATAGTAATAGGGAATACCATCGTTTGGATTATCTTGATCTTGGTCCCCAGAGAGACATCCTAATCTTTAAGGATCTTTTCTAGTTCTCTCACGGCTGCCCTTCCAAGTTTCAATCTTCTTCTGATTTCTTGGTTGCAGTCTCCGTTTTGGTTGATGATTGAGCCCGGGAATAGAAAATCTTTCAATTTCCTCATTGCTAACTTTAAAATTGTATAATTCCTCAGAAGTCATTACTTTTTATCTTCTTGATGTTCAGCTGTAATCATGCTTTGGAGCTTTCCCCTTTAACCTTCATCAGTAGTTGTTTCAAGTCTTTATTTTCTGCCAGTAACGTGGTGTCATCTGTCTATCTCTAATTACTAACATTCCTTCCACCAATTTTCACTCCACTTTCTTCTAAATCTAATCCAGCTTTATGATATGCTTTGCACAGAGGTTGAATGGGTAGGGAGATAATATGCATCCTTGTCGGACACCTTTGCCAATCGTTAACCATTCTATTTCCCCATATTCTCTCCTAACAGGAGCCTCTTGACCAGAGTCCAGGTTGCGCATCAAAACAGATGTTGTGGCACCCCCATTTCCTTTAACGCAATCCATAGCTACAAAGACACTTGTTATTAGCATATTTGAGTTATATATATCTATATCTGGCATGTAATTGCTGACATAGTACTATGTTCTGAACTGTTTAATATGTCATGTTTAATACTTATGCTTTGTTCATACAACAGCTCTCTTTCAAATTTCTACAATTCCTAGTCTTATTATATTGAATATTAAATGTATCACCCTACTGACTGTATTGACTTACATTCTATAATCTGCTTTGAGTTTCAGTGAGAAGGGTGAAATATAAATAATGTAAATAAATAAGTGTATGTATATAGGTTATGTGTTGATTAATATACAGAAAGCGCAATCCTAAGCAAAATTACTTCAGTCTAAGCCCATTGATTTCAACGGGCTTAGACTGGAGTAACTCTATTTAGGATTGTGCTGTTCAGCTGATTTTTGACTGCTGGCCCCCTCGAGGGCCCTAATCGGGTGGAAAGGCAGGATAAAAGTGTTACAAATAAATATGCTTTCAGAATCTATTGTCAGCGTAGTCTTAAAACCATCCTCCATTTGACTGTAGTTCAGTCAAGAACACAATTGAAGTCACTAGGATTTGAAATTGCTTCCTTTTGCTTTTCCTTCTGCCACCGACTAGAGTTTACTGAAATCGTTTTGGGATTATTCCTGTTACACCAATGTCACCTTAACGTAGAAGGATGATGGAGGACTCAACCAAGGCCTTAAGTCTGCACAGAATTCTCATTCCAGCAGAGAATATGCTTCCAAATAAGTACACCAAGAAGAAAGCATGACGGAGCAACTGCAGCACAGCACATACTTCAATGGAACAGAACACAGCCCCCTGAAATGCTGATTGGTATTCTTGAACAGTTGCCCTCATTCTCTAGACTGCAGGGGCTGTTCTACAGCAGGCTTCTTTCCCTGCTGCTGTCAATCAGGACGGGAGTTTGATCCTGGGCAGCAGAAGGTACCTGGGGCACAGAAGAAAAGAGTGCCAGCCAGAAAATCATTTATACCTGGAGAGCGGAAATGTTGGGAGGGATGAGTTAGGGAGGGGACAGAGAAAGTGAGCGTATTGATCTCTAAGATGGAGCCAGTCGTGCCCTGAAGGGCTGCAATAACCTTGCCCTCTAGTACTGTGGAGATTGGTAAAAGGGAATTCAGTAGGTAGGTTGCCTGGCCATGCGGGCTTCGCTCAGTGCTTAAGCCTCAGGCAAGAAGCAAAATATGTTCTCATTTGCAAGAGAGAGAGAGAGCATGCAGTCTAGGCGAGACCAGAATTTAATATTTAGAATTACAAGTTCGACTTTCAGTGCAAATTTGTGTTGGCCATTACTGTACCTTGGTCTATTTGTGTTGGTCATTGCACTGTACCATCATCTGTATCTTGAGATGTTTTAGCAAGTTTTGGCATATACATGTAGCCTGCCATTCAGGCCTTATGTTTTAAACTTGTTTTTAATCTGCATTTGTGCATATTCATAATAAATATTTTCTAATATATTTTTTGGTTGTTACTTAACCCCTCTATTTTGTTCCCCTGCTTGTTTGGGTTGAGTTTGTGGGAACTTTCCCCCACATCCCCTTTTTCTTCTTCGTTGCGACTTTCAGCGCAACTCATGTCCAGCCCAATTGCAGCCCAATATCAAACATTCAGGCAAGAGAAATGGTACGTTACGGTTCTGATTGCACTACCTGGGCGCTGCGTTCCAGCACTGGCCGCAGGAACTGCTGTGGTTTCCAAGTGGCTGGAACATCTCCTTCCCCAATTTATTTTCAAACATTACCACCATCACCCCCAACAAGAGCTAATGCTTATACTACACCATAACTAACAGAAGAAAAATCTTGTGGGTGTAATATAGTCCTACACCAAAATCAGTGTATTAAAAGTTATCTCGGCAGTAACAAGAGGTAGAGGGAACTGCAATACTAGAACTCAACTTAATTACAACGCAGTATTTTTTTGCTTGTAATGTGATCTCTCCCTGCTGCTATCACACAACAGATGTCCTAGGATGAACAGAGGGGAGGTGGTGGGGGTGGGGGGGGGGAGAAGAATGAACAGATCTTATTTAGGGGGAAGAATAGCATTCTGGAAGACAGAAAAAGGTCTTTACTGAAGGGGTCTGCTCCCCTTTAACTGGACAGGAACTTCACCTGGTGTTCACGTAGAGACAGCCCTGTCGCTGAGTTCCCAGAGTTTCTAGAAATGTATTTTAACATTCCTAGATGAGGCAGCTGCAGCCTATCAGAGCACATAACTCTACAACTCTCACCCGTGATTTTGTAATCTCAGAAAACCAACAGCACGCAGCTTCTCTTGAAAAAAGTATTCAGAACATACAGCCAGTACAGAACACGCTTGCTTACCTACAGTCACAGGAGGAGTGGCAAGAATATATGAAGCCTATTTCAATGTTACTCGACTGGCTCCCTTTTAGTGTCCAACTGCGAATCAAGGTACCAGTGTCAACGTGAACACCTGAACGCATGAAGTTGCCTCATACTGAATCAGACCCTTGGTCCATCGAGGTCAGTATTGTCTACTCAGACTCGAAGCAGTTCTCCAGGGCCCAAGGCAGATGTCTTCCACGTCACCTGATACCTGATCTTTTTAAGTGGAAGAGCTGGAGATTGAAGCAGAGACCGTGCCACTGAGCCGCCGCCCCTCCGAGCACTGTTGATACAGCCATTCCCTCCATCCATTAAGATTTCTGGAGGGGCCCTTCTCCACCCTTTCATTCTACAGTACAGAGCAACATCTTCTCCCAAGCAGCCCCTGTCTTTAAAAATCCTCCTGTAGAAGGCACACTTCGGCCTTATTCATTCTTCCACTGGCAGTGAAAAAAGATTCATTTTCAAGAGAGAGACTGATGATTTAACATTCAGTAGCATGGATTGTTTTAAGAGCGAGTTTGATGTAGTGGTTAAGAGCACGGGGCTCTAATCTGGAGAGCCAGGTTTGATTCCCCGCTCCTCCGCTTGAAGCCAGCTGGGTGACCTTGGGTCAGTCGCAGCTCTCTCAGAGCTCTCTCAGCCCTACCCTCCTCACAGGGTGTTTTGTTGTGGGGATAATAATGGCATACTTCGTAAACCGCTCTGAGTGGGCATTAAGTTGTCCTGAAGGGTGGTATATAAATCAAATGTTATTATGTTATTAAGGATTTCTAATTAGTTTAAGTTGTTTTATATTTTACAAGTTCAGATTTCTGGTTATTCCTTTGATTGTGCTAATCTACACCAAAACAGAACTGGAAATTCTAGAAAGAATAAAGATGAGTACAGACAAACATTACTGCCACATAAAGTCTATTCTTATCTCTTATTTGACTGTATTCTAAGAGAATCAGCTTGACATACATCGCATGAAGAACTTAAAATACACATCAGGAGATTTTGGGAGCTCAAAACTAAAAAAAAAAGTAACCTGCAAAATATACTGGGTGAGGTCAACGGCCTCCTTCTTCTCATGAAGCAGGAGAGTTTCTTTATCTTCCACTGTGATGATGTTTACTTCGCCACGCCGCTCCTCTCTTAAGCCCAAGGGACGTTTTCTGACACACACCCGGATCTTGTCTGTCTCGGTCCACGGCGTTTCTTTCTCAGAGGTACTGGGCCTGCAAAATAAGGTTTCAGATGCCCGGGCACATGGCGATGCACCATGCAACATATTAAAGCATGCAAATGAAATGCATGCATAACATATCTCCTAAGACTTGGGGTCACTGACTGTAGAATTTAATCCTCCCTCTTCTACCCCATCCCCAAAGACAAGGGAAATAATTACACTGCCACCCATTTTCAAATGTAAAGGAAGATAGATAGATAGACAGACAGACAGACAGACAGACAGACAGACAGACAGAAAGATAGATAGACACACACACATAAACTGTGAAATATGATTTTAAACTTGGTTATAATCTGCCCTGAGCCTGGTGATGTGGGGAGGGTGGAATATAAATTGAACATAAATAAATAAACAATTAAGTAAATAAATAAATAAATAAATGAACTGGTATTACCTGACACAAGAATGTGGCACGCCGTAATTATAACCAGAAATATGAGCTACTCTTTGTACAATGGGGGCTTTGGTGTCCCCCAACAGAGGGGCAATTTCATTAGATACAGTCATAGTGGGCAAGTCTAGCTTGTATTCTGTCCAAGCGGTAGGTGTGTTCATAATGTCTTTTGGGGGTCTTTTGTACTCCGAGTCATGCCCTAGCACTGTGGCTAAGTCATCCTTATCTTTCTTCACAAAGCAATTCGAGAGTCTACACAATCCGGTTTCAGCATCTTTCCCTTCATGTTTTTTGTCTGAGATGGAATCAAACTGCAGTTGCCTACGAGGACCAGGTCTGGCAACTTGAGGTTGGAGGTAGACAGCACCCATTCGAAAGTGTGGCTTGGTTTTTTCGGCTTCTTCTTCTTCCGCCTGCAAGATTTTGATTATTTTAATGAGCTGGAAGAGGTGCTTGCGGTCCTTCATGTTATGCACCCCCAACTTGGCATAATCTTTCATGGAGACCTTGGCAAGTTCATCTATCTTCTGGAAGCCAAGAGCAGTAAAATTAGGATAATATTTGTCAAGTTCTGCCTCGCAAAGGCATTCATAGAGACATGAGGCCATCTTCAATCAGTCAGGCTAAAATAAAAACACAACACAAAAGGTTTCCGTATGGAAGGAATTGCCAACAACAGAAACAACCATGCACTGCAGCCACAAACTTTCCATTTCATGCCACCAGTCTGACAAGTGCCTCAGTATAATGGGGTGGTGGTGGTGGTCATGCAACAGTACTTGGGGGACTACGGGAGCCATCCTAAGCAGGTCTACTCAGAATGAAGTCCCATGTTAGTCAATGGGTCTTACTCCTATGCAAGTATCTTTAGGACCGCAGCCAATCTCGTATAAACCTCACTACTTTGCAATTATTTATTTATTCCTTTGGAATACAAGGTCAACAGTGCTAAAGACCACTGACCTAAAATCCCAGTTTGGTTGGTTTGATCTGTCAATATAATTTTAGTACAAAGTAAAAGTAAAAACACGAAAGAGCGCTTAGTATTTATATAGCACTTTTCTCATTTCCTCAAATGGCTTAGACTCTTTCAGCATGCAACCAGTTAGGAATACAAGCTTCCACTGGTTCAGAGAGGAAACTGACTAAAGGTTTAATCATAAATTCAGTAATCTACCCAAGAGTTGACAAGTTATAAAGCGGCTTCCTGTTCCCCAAACCGCCTTTTTCTCAAGAATCTGGGGATTTGAGAAGAAACTATGAATTACAAGAGTGCCTTAATAAACAATACTCCACAGCACTAATAGTGTGAATGAGTTACGCTTATCCCTTGGACGCCAATATTATCTTTAAAATCATGGCTACAGAGCCCCAGCTGAATGGAACCCTGTAGCAGCTTCAACATCAGCTGCCTCAACAGCCACCAGTTAAAAAGCTAAAAGGCCTGACCCCTAAATTTTATAAAAAATAAAAATGGCTTTCCTGTCTGCAGTCAATGACTAGAGGTCTATGCATTTCCTTCAGAAGTCCACCCCCTTCCAAAGCTCTTTGAGGAGCTGAAGTGTGTAAATTGAATCCATTAATCAATCAACCAATTAGAGAAAAGTCAGACAATTAATCAGGGCAGGGGGAAGCTGACACAATACAATTAACGCACACAGAGAAGTTTGTTCTAGGACATACATTCACTTACTTGCATCCGCTGCCTTCTCACACTTGCACGCCTATCAAACTAATGTTTCGTGCTGCACCAACACGGAGTACCAAGCTACAGAAAGCAACGTGCCTAAATTTAGACGTGCCTCTTCCTGGCCAACCATGTGTCCCAAATGCCCCCTAGGGTTAATTATCAAAAGGCTAAGCAAGGGAAAGGATGCACTGCAAAGGTAAAGAAAGAAGGTGCTTGCAAGTATTACTAGAGACAAGGCGCTGCTCCAGTCTTAAGAACTCTCCTTGGACGGCTGTAATCAAATGCATTCATTCCAAAACAGAAGTATGCGAGGGGCAACGTATCCATTTTTTCCAAGTCTGCATTTCCTTTTGTATTATGTGCAATGCGTGAGAGCACAATTCGCAAGCGCATATGTGACATGCTTCAGATTTATTTGAACTCACTGACACTTCCCTCTCAGGGTTTCGTTAAAGACAGCGCATGTTCCATTGTCAGAAAATAATTTGACAACTAACAAATCCCTGAACTTACAGCCGATTCATTTCCACTAGGGATCTTGTATTTTTCCTAGAGAGGAAATAAATAAATACATGGTTCAGACAGTCTTTCCTGGCAGATTACAAGGTCGGCAGCCTGGTGCTGCTTGAGAAAACAGACCTGCTGGGAAAAAACACAAGAGATCTTTAGCTGAATCCACTGAAAACTACGCTGTTCCATGGCAGCTTAACAACAAAACTTTGGTCTAATCACTGAACACTTGTGATATCAGAGGAACTAAAAAGTACTCAGATTTAAGGGATAAGGAAAGGAGTTTTTCTTTTTAAAAGGAGAAAAAAATGTCCACGCAGCAGAAGCTACTAGAGGCTCAGTAATGTAATGAACCTTCAAGGAAGAATCACTTGCTAAATAGTTTTGGGTTTTTTTCTGAATGAAGCAAACTGTTAGTACGGTTTTTAGTTTGAATTTTAGAAAGGAAGTCTAGGAGAAGAGGGGGAATTCACCAGACCCTGCAAAATAGCAACTCAGCACAATGCAGTGTTAAGATTTAGGGCTGCAAAACTGCAATCCTATGCAAACTTACCTGGGAGTAAGCTCCACTAAACAAAACAGTACTTACTTATATGAGTATATGTGCAGAGGCTTGGACTTCTCTGACGTTGATTTTACTTAATCTTTTTCATGGTCTTTGTAGCCCATGAAGTGGCCACATGAGCAAACCACCTACTCTCTAGAAGTGCGGTGATTTACTTTGAACGATGCAGCAATGTATGTTTTAGTGTTCCTCTAAGCAGAAAAGTCAGCCATGGATTGCTATTCTCGCCATACAGAAATGAAGCTCTCCTAGACTAATAAGTGGTATCTGGATGAGAGTGCTAGCCTTCCATCACACATAATAATGCAGGTCAGCATAATGCCCCTGCACGAATGCAAGAAACTCAAAAGCTCATCTGAACACCTTTTACAAAAGTTTGCAGTGTATGATTTGTCTGTCACCCAGAGCTCTTAGACAGCCTCCATTCTAGACGATTTACGTTATTAAATGTGCATGTATTTGAAATGTGCAAGAATGGGGCAGTGACTTCTCCCAGCTGTCCTTCCTCCTTTCTGTAGCTGTTCACTCATGCTCAATGGCTTGGGGTCCTCAGAAGGTCCCATAATCCCATATGTTTCTGCGGGGGGGGAGGGGTCACAGAAAGCTGCCATGGGCAAAATTCACCACCCAAAGTGCTTTCCTTCTGGTGCAACCACATCCCACTCTCTGCCCACTACTCCAAAAGGCTCTCAAAATACTCTGCAGTCCCACGGATTCCCTGTCTGTTAAGGAGAAATTATCACACGCAAAGTAGTGATTTTTTTAAAAAGTAAACAAATTGCTTTTCTTCCTGATGACATTGAGGGGGAAAAAAGAGTTGGCTCTCTGGAAGCTAGGAAAACCTACATTCCTGTCTTCAGCGCCATCTGTTGGTGGAAATGAGGGGATGCCAATTTCCCCATCTTGTAAATATTTGTTATTTGATTATGTATCTATGAAGCAATTATAATCACAGACACACAAAGAAGGGAAACAGGATGGAAAGATGATAAATGCTACAAACATTTAATGTTGCGTTTAACAGCAGAAATAGCACCTTCCGGAACCTCCCACGGTCCCTGGAAACTTGTCTATAAAAATAAACGGCACCAGTTGTGCAGATTTGGGGTAGGGCAGGGCGCAGGGAGCCATTTGTTGCTCAGTTTTAGGTTTCAGCCCATGAGAAGCAGCTGTCGCTTCCCCCCTACCCACAGGCAAAAGAACAAAGCAAGGCCATCATCGCTCTCTTTTCCAAAATTAAGCCTTTGCTGTGTTCAAACACCAGGAAATGGCTCTGGCACATTCTACAAAAACCAACTATATTCTGAGTCTGCTAGCAAATCCTGCAGGAAACACTTGCTGCTACTAAGGGTTATAAGTCTTAAGGACATGATAAACCAGTTAGTCTTGAAAGTGCCACTGCTCCTTTTGACATCTTGTCGCTGCCCCAGCCGAACACTCCCCAATTCTTCCTTCCAACCGCTTTTGCTTTCTAAAAATTAACAGTGAAATTCTGAGCAAAGTTACTCCAGTCTAAGCACATTCGCTTAGACTGGAGTAACTCTGCTTAGCATTTCACCGAACAAAGTGTTAAGTCTGTAAGAACTCTGGTATCCTACTTTACGTTAAAGCAAACAGACAAACTAGGCAAAACCCCTGGCAGAACTGCATGTTTAGCTTTAGATGATTCTGCAGGTGGGAGGCACAGCTTGTGCTTAAAGAAAAATTGTTTCAGGTGGGTGGCTGTTTTGGTCTGTAGCAGAAGACCAAGATTCGGGTCCAGTAGCACGTGAAAGACCAACTCGATTTCCAGGACGTGACTCTTCAAAGCTCATACCCTGGAAATCTTGTTGGGTCTTTCAGGCGCTATCGGACCCGAATCTTGCTCTGATAAAAATTGCTCATGTTCCTCAATTAGGTGCTAATTACTAGGAGGTTGTTCAGCAGCTCAGTGAAGTACCCATGAGAGCTTGGAGGCGGTGAGGGAAGGGCGCATGTGTGCATGCCCACACATATAAGAGAAGGAACAGCTGTTCCGAGTGTGAAAGAGACACCTGTGCACTGGCTGGAGTTCCTTGGATTGTGGGATCCTTCTCTCTGGTGAGTGGTACTGGATTTGCTCTCCTTCCCCTTTCCACCTGTGCTCTATTCCTATTTGTGAGCGGGGCATATATTACAACAATGTCATTAAACTCCGTTTCTCTCTCATCCCAAGGTAGCCAAGCCAAGAAGAGCAACTCATTGACCTTCTCACGGACTGGATAAGTGGGGCACCCACAGACACAGGCCTACAAAAATCAAGATCTGAGAAATAAAAAGATATGTTGCCTTAGTATATAGTACTATACACTAAGTATATAGTATATATACTATCTGCTGCTTTAAATATGTGCTACTATGAGCTACCTGTGCTTCATGTGGTCTAATGTCAGCCCTAGAATTGCTTGTGTTCTGTTTCAGCATTTCTTCAACTCTGTATTGGATCCTCGCAAATGCTATGTCTTTGTAAACTTGTGTTTCTTTAACCTATGGCCTTGTTTATGGATATGTCCTTGATGTGGACTGTACTAATCTCGCACTGTGTAATCCGCCTTGAACCTCAGTGAGAAAGGCGGACTATAAATGACATCATCATCATCATCATCATCAGGATGCTGGAAGACTGTCAAGAAGACGCACATGCATCCATATTATACAGAGGTGACAGAAAGCCAACATCAAAATTAAAGGAGATCCAGAAATATACAGAATCAGAAATGCCTTTTTTAAAGCAGGGTTCTAGGCCTGCTGTACATGTGGAGTAAGTATACGCACAGGCATAACTTCCTGTACCTTATCAAGCCATTGCTTTCTTGAGCGCCAACTCAGTGCCTTCCAAAGGCATGCCACCCATCGCTTGACTGCTATGTTCAGCTGTTGGGGGAGGATCTTGTGGTCCAAGAAGTGCAACAACATAGCTTTTCAAGTCTCCACCCAGAGCAGCTCATGTGGATATTTAAAATAATATAGCCAACGGGATGACTATGAACTCATACACTTGGGGAAGAGTATTTCATAATTGAGGCGGTAGCTCACAAGCATATCTCAGCATGCTCACGCTGCATGTGGACACCCACAACTGGGAGAGTACATTCCTGATCTCTGGGAGTAGCAGTATTAAGGGGAAGGATTTCTACCCTGACCCACCTCTTCCAACCTCCTCTACAAGTTACTTGATTAGAGCAGAAGAATCCTAAGTCTTTGTTCAGTCCCGGGGTCCGTTGTTCTGAACTTGTGAATGAACTCAACTTCAGCAATCTCACGGTGTCATCTCCCCTTGAAGTTTCTCTGTTTGAGGACTTTTAGGTCAGCAATGGAATGTCCTGGAGAGATTCTCCCACTGGTTTTTGAGTGCTGTGATTTCTAATGTCAGATTTATGCCTGTTTATCCTTTTGCGTAGGGACTGGCCTGTTTATTCAATGTAGAGAGTATAAGGGCGCTGCTGACACTTGATAGCAAAGATAACACTGGAAGTTTGCCTCCCAATAGGCTTGTGAGATAGCAGTATCACTGGTCCAGCACAGGTTGCAAGTCATGGATGATGCACTGAACTGCTTTGAGCTGGGAGCTGTACGTGACCACCGGTTGTGTTCTGTTGTTGTTTCGTTTGCGCCTGTCTTGCAGGGGGTTATCCCTTGGTATCATTCTGCCTTTCGCGATCTGTTTCCTTACTACATCAGGATGCTTAAGAACCACCTTATACCGGAAACCTACTGATCGGCAAAGATATCTACATGCCTCCAAGTCACCATCCTAAACACACCCAACAAGCCATTGTCTACAGTAAAGATCTGCGTTACAACTCGATCTGTTACCGTCCCTCTGACAGAGATTCTCACCAGCAGGATCTACAACAGACATTTTTGCAACTACAGTATCTACCTGACGTTGTAAGGAAACAGATCCCATCTAATCAAGGTGCACGGCACCGTTACACCCTGATGCCCCCCCCCAGTAACACCCCAACCACCTTTGGCTGCAGTATAAAGGCTCAAGGATCTCCATTCCTCCTCGTGCCTGAAGAAGAGAGCTCGGTCTCTCAAAAGCTTACAGTCTGAAAATTTTGTTGGCCTTTAGGGTACCGCTGGACCCAGATCCAACAATCCAGGACATTTATATTAAGTTAGTTGTTTACTAACTTAACCCCAGTAAATTCAGGGTTTAAATTTCTTATTTCTGCTTAAATCAGAATTCTCTACAGTCAGCAGCAAATGATAATACAGTAAAAGGGAAAGTATTACCCACTTTGTGGCTTATTCTCCCAGAGCTACTGTGACTAAAAGCTGGAAAATTAACAGTGATCTCTGTCCTTACTAATTCTTAATTTTCACAAGTTTGATGAATTTTCTGATCAATCACTCACATCCATTTTTAATCTGGTGTCCTCAGAGGAAAAACCTTGGCACCACAACTGATCTAGGACCACTCCTTCCAATAACAGCTGCCATGGGGACTGGAAACCTCTGATCTTCCAGGCACATAAATAAAAATAAGCTATGACTTCGATTGGGCTGGTGATTATTTAAAAATTGTGTCCAATTTTCTCCTGCATGAAAAGCCTGCAAAAGACTGAAGGCTTATTTGGCACGACACAGTTATGTCTTCGATCCCTGCTTTTCACTTGCTTTGTTAGTGGTTTTGGTTGCATAGCAACCTGCATCTTTCTTTCAAGTTTTACAAAGGACAAGAAGGGGGGGGAAACAGTTCTAGTTCTCCAAGAGTTTCATATTCCAGCTCAGAGGAGGAAATTCCAAAACCCTAAGAGGGCATCTGAGCACTGAAGACCAGGGCAAAAAAACCCCATTTGCCTTCTCTGCAATTTCCTTGTCCTGCTTGAGCAAATCTTTCACTCCTTTTGTCTAAGAACCCAAAAGCCTTCCTGGCTGGATTCCTGCTTCTCAAGTGTTTAACAAGCTCGTGTGCTCTTTAAAAAAACTTTCATAATTTATTTTGCTGGGTATATTTTTATCCCGAGCCAAATTCCAGCATATTTTGAGATTAAGGAAAGCGTCACAAGTTCTGTTCCTTTATAATAATTTTCAGTTTGGAGGCACAAAAGCAGTATTTGGGACCCAAGATACCGGACAACTAACAAACATTCAAACAGTTTAAAGAAAAAACATCTAAAATTAATAATGTCTAAATACTGTTGCATCTGGGATATTCTTGCATCCCAAGACCATCTCTCTGTGGTGAGGTAAATGGTCACCAAGTTATCGAGAGAGACTCTCTCTCTCTCCACATCTCTTTTAAAACGCTTCCCTGGACCAGGTGAAAACACCCATGTGACAACATCTTAAAAGGACAAAGTTGTAAAGCTACTTGTCTATGCATTCTCCGCCCCCAAAAAGGGCCACTGGAGTGGAAATTCACCCCCAACGTCAGTAATAGTAGAGCTACTGAAGCAGGAAAATAGTAAAGAGGCCAGTAGCACCTTTAAGACTAACCAACTTTATTGTAGCATAAGCTTTCGAGAACCACAGCTCTCTTTGTCAGATGGCAAAGAGAGCTGTGGCTCTCGAAAGCTTATACTACAATAAAGTTGGTTAGTCTTAAAGGTGCTACTGGACTCTTTACTATTTTGCTACTACAGACTAACACGGCTAACTCCTCTGGATCTATGAAGCAGGAAAGCAGGCATCTTTATGTGTTGCTGTGTGTTATATGCTGTAGGCTAAAAAGAATCGCTCAGTATGCTTGTACATAGGGTTTGCAGAAGGTTAGGGGCTAAAGTCAAGGTGCAACACTCACTGCATCTTTCCAGGTTCGGCTGTGAATAAAGGAGGCACTCAGTGTTCAGACTATACACTAGGGGCATGCCCTGGCAAATTCCTTCAGGGCATAGCAAAGAATCCAAAAGGATTGGAGTGACAGGTCTATCCCAAACCGTAGCGCCGAATTAGGATCTCCTCAAGCTTTGCTATGGAATACCGGTGAGCTGAAAAGAGCATGGCATCACTTCAAAGCATCTTCTCTCTCTGCAGCCAGTGTGATGAAGCGGTTGGCAGCAAGTAAAGCAGTTATTGCGCTGGGTTGGAAGGATAAACGTAAATGGACTGTAGAAATCTGGCACAACTATCTGTTTGAATTCATACAGTCGGATATCGTCGAGAGGATGCGCCAGAAAACTACATGGCAAGAAACGAACGAAGAAATAAGGAGTAGATGGAAGACCTACCTAGAGTGGATATCAACGGAAGGAAGAAAAGACATTCGGTGGAAGATTCAGACTCTGTGCCCGTGGCTGGGGATAAAAGACTAGAGACTATAAGGGGAAGGGGAGGGGGTAGGGGGGAGGAAGGGGGGGGAAGGTAATGTGAAATGATATACGAACAATGTAAGTTGCATATGCAACAGATTCTAAAAACCCGAATAAAAAGATATTTTTTTAAAAAAGTGGTTGGAGTGCCAAACTATGATTTGGGGGAACCAGGTTCAAACCCCCACTCTGTCATTAAAGCTTGCTGGATGACTTTGGATCCAGCACTTTCTCAGCCTAACCTACCTCACAGGGTTGTTGAGAGGATAATGATGTGAGCTACTTTGGGGCTCAGCTGGAGAGAAAGGCATGTTACAAGCGAAACAAATAAACCAACCCAACAAGGCGCAGGTAAGAAGGGGGCCCAAATGCTTCCACACAGAGAACAAGTCCTTTTGGCCGACTGCTAAGTATACTCAAGTGGATGTGCAGAAACAATCTGCTCATATTCATTCAAACAGTGCACCAACGGAGCCAACACCAGACCATGACAGCAAAAGGATGCCACAGAGTTTCATTCACTATACTGTCCATTTTCATTCAAGGGAACGCTGAAGCAGCATCACTGCACCCCGCAACTTTAATGTGAGGAAATCATTCCTTCTTGTCTCTCTGCCCTCCCTCCAAGTGTGCTATACTCTACCACAACAAAGAATCACAGGTGGTTTCTCCATGGGTTAATTGCTCTGTGTCATGCTGTTGGGAAGCAGGGCTTTTTTCTTACTTGCCCACAGCTGCGTGGTGCATTGGTACACCTCCCATCTTCTCTCAAGTCTCTCCCAAGCCCTGCTTTGCTGCAGAGATTTGGAAAAGATCGCAGTACCGCCAGGTTGACTGCCACAAAGGTGGGAACTTCCCGTTTTCTCAACTACATGACAGTCATTTCTCTTGACCCTGTAGCAGCTATTTCCTTCCCCTGCCACCAGGGGGCTTTGGGGGTAATTTTTTTTTTCAATCAGCAAATGAATATTGTTATATCGATAGAATGTTAGAAGAATATGTGTACTAGAATCTCTGAATTCTCAGTTTACAGTTTAAAAAAGTAAGACTTCTTTTCAGGGAAAACCATAAGGGAAAGGCATATCTCCACAACAATACAGGCAAGATTTACTTAGGGGGGAAAAGTTGAAAATTCAGAGAAACAAATATACATTCTATTTAACAATATTTAATTTTTAAAAACTGAAAAGGCCCCTGTGGCCCAGGCTCGGTCACTGTCTAGAGTTGCCAGCTGCAAGTGGCAAACCTCTGGGAGGAATTTGGGGGTGGGGACAGATATGCCAGAGGCTGACTGGCACTCAGTGTCAGTCATAGTGCCAAACTAGGGCAACACTCTATGGTTTAACCATAGAATTTGGAGCAAATCCTAGAGCATCAGAATCACACATGATGATGCCATGTCCTGTTTGGCACCTGAAGTAGTATTATGTACCACCCTCATTTTCCTTCCACTGGCCTGTGAAGCACCTGTGGGGGCCAGTGGAAAAGTCCCTGGATGTCTCCCACTACAGACCTATCCCCCAGCCACAGCCAAGGAACTGGGAACAGGGAAATCATGTGGCAGTTTGTCATGTGGAAGTCCTGTTGCTGCGGTACTGTATCAGCAGCTGCAGCATCAGTGGGAAAAACACAGAAGCCTGTCTCCATGGAGAAACCACCTTGGACCAGAAGGGTGTGAGGTGCCCACCAGTGGTAGGAAAACTGCCAGCAGTTTGCCCCTCCGCCTGCCAATCTCTGGCAATCAGCGGGAGGTGGCAATACGCCTGATGATCACCTGCCACCATCAGGCATCCCCGGCAAACAGCATTCTGGACCAGCTGAATGGACCAAACAGTTCAAAAGGGTAGCCCCACTGCAGTTGCCAACTCCAGGTTGGGGAACTCCTGGAGATTTGGAGTGGAGGGCAGGGTTTGAGGAGGAGAGGATCTTAGTGGAGTATAGAGGTCACCTTCCAAAGCTGCCATTTTCTCCAGGGGAACCAATCTCTGTAGTTTGTAGATCAGTTGCAATACTAAGGCCAACCCTGCTTAGCTTCCAAGGCCTGATGAGATCAGGGTAATCGAGGCCATTCAGATCAGAGAGTAGAATGCCTTGTAGTAATCTAAGTTAGATGCTACTGGGGCATCCACAACACTGACCAGAACTTTCCCTGCCCAGGAAAGGCTGCAGTTGGCAAACCAAAGCTGGGAAAACCTGGTATAGCTGGTTGTCCTGTGGCAATCATTCTCCACTGTAGCATCTTGTCCGCACGGCAAAATCAAGTTGTGAATTACTGCTGTGCATGCGTATTATGTGCCATCCTATGAACGAATGCCCTCCAAACCGTCCTATCATTGACAGCCTTGCTCAGGTCTTGCAAACTGAGGCCGTGGCTTCGTTTATTGAGTCAAGCCATCTCATGTTGGGTCTTCTCATAGTGAAACAATTAAGCAATATCCTGCAATACAGCCACAGTCTTATTTCACCCACCCTTGTTTTAAAAATGGATTTTTCTCCCCAGGTGGGTAGCGGTGTTGGTCTGCAGTGGAACAGCAGGATTTGAGTCCAGTGGCACCTTAGAGACCAACAAGTTTTTCAGAGTGAAAGCTTTTAAGAGTCAGAGCTCCCTTCTTCAGATATCTTGGTACCTGAAGAAGGGAGCTCTAACTCTCAAAAGCTCACATCCTGGAAACCTCGGTCTTCAAGGTGCTGCACTGCAGGACTAAATCTTGCAAGTCTTTAAAGCGTTCTGATTATTTTGTAATTTTTAAAAAACAAATTACGTGTATTCTAATTATTTTAATGAAGCTGCCCCCAAAGTGCGCGCACACGTGCATGGAAGGCGTCTGAATTCACAACGCGTGCAAAGGCACCCCTATTTTCCTCCTGAACCCCAACTTTAAATTCCCAGCGGCCACGAGCTCGTGCAATGGGGAGATGATGTTGCCATGGCAACAGAGCAGCGTTCGCTCCTGGCCCGTGTGTACACGGGGTCCGCCGGGCCCCAGTGTCGCCATGGCAACAACAACGCTCCCTCAACCTCATCGCCTTATCAACAAAGACAAGCATTTTCGCTTCCCTCGTTCTCTTGCTCGCACTTGCGACTTACCCAGGATCCCCGGAGCTACCTTCCCTTAACTCGAGAAAGAAGACCCGACCAGCCCGCTTGAAACGCTCCAGGAGGGATCCGCTAACTGCGACTAGGCCACGTCTCTATGGCAACGCCGCCAAGCCAGCGTTCGAACCCTCGCGCCGATCTTCCGCCCCGCCCCTACGACGATGGAGACGCCCAATGGGAATCTGGAGAGAACGAAGGAAGGAAGGGGCGGAGCCCCAACTCGCCTATCAGGTGCTCGGAGGGTCGAGAGCGGGAGGAAAACACTCGAAAGGCGGGAAGTGGGAGAGTTCCCTCTGGAAGTCACCGCCTCCAACACCGATTGGTTGCTGTGATAGTTGAGCCCGGCGTCAGGACAACCCTTTCAATAGGAGAGTTTTCTACTGGTGTATTGTCCGTCAGTCACAGTATATGATCCAATCATATCACTATTAATATTGCTCCACCCTCTGCCTCCTTTTCCCTTCTCGATGATTGGAGACGCCCTTTTCTTCCGCGTTCCATTTCTCACTCTAATTGGGCTAGAGGAGGTGCCAGGCCTTTTATTCATTGATTGGCAGGGCTTCTGGCTAATCGAGAGGCCCCGATTTGCTCGGGCTCCTTGCAGTTCTCCTATGGAGTGAAGTGAAGGGATCGTGCTTTGCCCGGCAGAGTTTCCCGTTGACACCTGCTAGGTTGGTATGGACGACCCATTCATTCCAAGAGAGGTGGTCATAGGCCCGGTTGCCAATTCCAGGTCGGCACATTTCTGGAGATTTGGGGTTGGAGCCTGAAGAAGGCGGGGTTTGGGGAGGCGAGAGGCCATGGTGGGGTATAGAGCCCACCCTCCAAAGCTGTCTTTTTCTCCAGGGGAACTGATCTCAGTTGTAATTGTGGGAGATCGCCAGCCAGCACCTGGAGGTTGGCAACCCTGCTAAGAATTTCCTTTGCCGTGCCACTTGGGGAGGGGGCCTGACGGACCCACAGGAGGCCGGCGAAGATAAGACTGGAAGCCCCACGTGAAAGGGCTGCTTTTAAAACCGGGGTTCCCACTGATATTTTATGCATTTCCCCAAGGAGGATGCCCGCTTAGTAGCTCCGGCCATTCAAACATTTACCGTGCAATCCTAAACAGAATTACTCCATTCTAAGCCCATTACAATCAGTGGGCTTAGACTGGAGTAATTCTTTCTAGGATTGCACTGTTACTGTTCATTAGCCAGCTTAAGATGCTTACTTGTGTGGATGCGAGAAAATATTTTTAAATAATACGTACGTGTTAAAAAGCATCCTGTTAAACATAAACAACTGTAAACAAACGACGACAACAAGTAGGCCTTGCGCCGGAAGTGCTGAATTGCTGCTGTGGGCTTTATGCGTAACTTCCCTCCCTGACATTTTGTGGCTGCGACAGCCATTGGGGGGTTGCGCCCACCACCCCCATGCCAGACCCCCAGAGGTGCCTGCTGGCTCAGAAACCTTGGGGACTCTTGTTGTAGTATTACTTAATTCTCCAGCCTTGTGCCAAGATCTTCTTGGCCAGCAAGCCAAATCATCTGGAGTTGTCTCTGGGGTGGTGGCAAGTGCCCTCGAGTCATAGTTGACTTATAGCGACCCCTGGTGGGCAAGAAACCAACAGAGGTGGTTTGCCATTACCTGCTTCTGCAACCCTGGTCTCTATTGGAGGTCTCCCATCCAATTACTAACTAAGGCCGGCCCTGCTTAGCTTCCGAGATCTGACGAGATCAGGGTGTCTCTAGGAGAGGGGTTGGATTTAGCCATATAAAGTATAAATGCATCATGAAGAAAACTCTCCTGGTACTAAATGTAGTGAGTTCTGAGCCCCTGGCATCTAAGTCACTGTCAATCTGCTAGTCTTTAAGGTGCTGCACGACTCTCTGAACAGACCCATTCCTCTGTTCAGCCAAACCAACAGTCCACTTTATGGCGCCTCCTTCATAGGAAAGGGCAGGGTGTTTTGCAGTCTGTTGTGTGTTCCTTTCTTTTGGTGCACACGTGCAAATTGGGATTGCCTTAGGTGGGGCTGAATCTACTAAACTGAAGGATGGGTAAAATTCAACAGGGCATCACTGCCATTCATCACTTGTCCAGGACAGGAAATCTTCTCATTGGGCCTGGGGGCAAAGGCTGCTGCTGTATCCCCAGCTGGGGTCAGGCAAAATTAAATCCCTCCCTCTCCCCTAGGGTTGCCAGCTCCAGGTTGGGAAATTCCTGGAGATTTGGGGGGTGGATAAAGCCTGGAAAGGGTAGTATTTGGGGAAGGGGAGATCTCAGCAGGGAGTGATGCCAGAATCCACCCCCCTCAAACCAGCCATTTTCTCTATGACCTGGAGATCAGCTGTAATTCCAGATCTCCAGTCACCATCTGGAGGCTGGCAACCCTACCCTACCCTCCCTGCACAAATACACATGAATGAACATGGGACATAGTAACCCCGGAAGCTCTTCTGTGTCCTGGAGCCCTTCCTGTGCAGGTCAGATCTGTGTGTTCCTTCACCCCAACCATCTTTAACAGCAGCTAGCTTCAGCATGCCTCATGGTAGAGTTACTGGACCCTTCCTCGGTGTTTGTGGTTCCGAAGATCATTCACTCATGTCCATTCCAGGTAGGACAACCATGACCTTAAGGGCATGTGGCTTGATTATCTTCAGGAAGCTGCGTGAGCCGTCATCATCCGCTGCCACCACAGCTGGGAGCAATATTGAGTTCCTTCTTTTGCAGACGTCCTATGGGATTCATCACTGGACCCCTCCAAAAGGTACTGCCTTGCTTTTGACGGTATCTGAGATATTCTCAGCTGGTTAAAGGAACTTAGCTTGATTAAATCATCTACCTTTGAAACGGTCGACTTCTGAGCAACTGGAATCTTCACAAACATTCTGTAACGTGCTGGCCGCTGGGCTGGTAGCTGAGAAGTCTTGTCGAGATAAACCAAAGAGAAGTGACCCTGTAAGCCAACAGCTGCTGCTTTTTGGTTTTGCTTTTGTGTGTGTGTGTGTTGAGGGTTTTCTCTTGTTGAATTCATCTGGCTTTAGTGGTATGTTGGCAAAACCATTGGGTTGGAGCCTAAAAACTATGATCAGGTTCTCCACATGCATCGTGAACCTTCTTTTTTCCCTGTACCACCTAAAAAGCTATGGGGGGGGGGGGATGAGATTTGAGGAATTGTGTACAATGTATTGGGAAGGGGTGTTGTATCTTAAGTGAGATCGCACATCCACTTATACAGAAGCACCTTTAGATCGATCCTGTTGTTTTTCTGCAGAGGTGCATATCCTGTGTGTAATTTGTTTAAGTGCCCTTAAATGTTACCTTTACCTTTTAAATATTATCAGTGCTGTAGCATCTGCCTTCCATTTTTAGATACTTTTCCATATTTCTTTCTTCTCTTGGGATTACATTTTTTATTTTATTGCTTTTTAATTCACTTTATTCTTCTCTAAGTATTTTTGTTTTGTTGTGGACCTCCCGGGGCATCTTTTGAGGCAGAAATGGAAGGATCTAAATTTTAAAGTGAAGATACAGATATTGCTGTCTCTCTGTTTTAATCTGATTTTTCAAATTAAGTTGTTAAAAGTTGTTTTCTGTCACTTGAAAAAGAATATTCACTCAAACTGTGCTGCAATTTCTTTTTTTACTGGAATTTTTTTAAATGCAAGATTTGTTGAAGACCTTGTATATCTTTTGTCTGTCCAGAAGCCGATTTTCCTTTTTTCCCAGACTAGGATAAGCTTGACACTCTGTATATTTTGTAAGAAGCAAGAAGTCCAAGGACTCCCAGCAGCACATTATCGGCCACAATCCAACCCAGGTGCGCTGAAGCTCAATTGCAATGAATGGAGTGGATTTCAGCCATAATGTTTACACAGCTGTGTGGCAATGTCCATAGAAACGAGACAAATAGTAGTTACAGGAACACCGATTCGCTGAGGGTTGCAATCCTATGCAGGGTTCAGTTTGCTTTACCCCTTTGGTTTACTTGACCGTAGAAGCACCTGTCTGCGCACAGGTTCACTTGTGAATTTTGAGCCATGACAAAGCTGAGGAATTGCTTCAAACAAATGCAGTGGTGCTTGAAGGTTTCAAAACTCAAAAAGCAGACAGTAACTAACGTACTTAGATGGTGTTAATTGTTGGGCTTCAGCTGAGTTCTGTGATTTGTATGTGCAGCATGCTTGAGCCTGCCTGGGCCACAGAATCAGCGAAGACAAGCAAAAATAGACTCAGGTTCAAATCCCCACTCTACTGCGGAAGCTCCCTGGCTGGTTTTAGGTCTATCCTACTCTATAAGGTTGTTGTTGTGAGGATAAAATGGAAGAGAGAACTATGTAAACCATTTTGGGTCGTTATTGGGGGTGGGAAGATGGGGTGTAAATGAAGTAAAAAAGTAAAATGATCTCTTCCTCCAATTAGTGTTTCCAACTTTTAAACCACTTCCTCTAGCTGTCCCTTTTATATAAGTTTGATCGGCAAGCAATGTCAGGTGGTGTTATTTGGCTCCATGCCATGAAAAGCTTCAGCTAAAGTGTCAGAACATTTTTCTCCCAGCCTGTTGGCAACCTTACCCCCAACCCATACACTGTGCTTTTGTCAATGGGCAGGGGTCCCTACCTTTAGCAGAAAACATTCCCTGCTCTGAGTCTCCATCCTTGTACCGGCTTAGAATAAATTGCGCCAGCTGCATTGGTTGCCTGTGGCGTACCGGATCAGATTCAAGGTTTTGATATTAACCTACAAAGCCCTAAGTGGACTGGGACCGTCATATCTGAGACTGCCTCTCCCTACATATGTCCCAGAGGACACTTTGATCGGCAGAAAAACAACTATTGGTGGTCCCTGACCCCAAGGAGGCCCGCTTGGCTTCAACCACAGCCAGGGCCTTCTCAGTCCTGGCACCAACCTTGTGGAACTCTCTGTCCACTGAAACGAGAGCTCGGCAGGATCTGCTATCCTTCCGCTGTGCCTGTAAGACAGAGATATTCCACCAGGTGTACGGTTGAAGCTGGGCCAGGCCTCTGCCGGCCTGTAGAAGGAAGAAGTGGATGACTAAACCTCCCTGTAGACCTGTCCACCACCCTCTTTTAATTCCCTAATTGCTGCCTAAAGTGAGGCCAAGTAAATAGCCGAGCAGGAACTGCTGCCACCTTGGAAATTATATTAGTGCTGTTGAAAAACTAGTTTTAGATTGTTCTAGTGTTTTTATGTGAGCCCGCCTGGCAGGGAGGGCGGAAGAGAAGTAGAATGATAAATAAATAAAAAGATCTAGATTAAACCTACGTGAAGAATGCTCTTCCTTTGGATTGCAGCGGTTAAAATGAATGTGTTACCAAGAGTGATGTTTTTGCTACAGACAATACCAATCATCAGAGACTCTAAACAATTTGAAAAATGGCAGAGGAAAATATCAGATTTTGTATGGGCAGGCAAGAAGCCTCGAGTGAAAATGAAAGTTTTACAAGAGGCAAAGGAAAGAGGCGGAATGCAACTGCCCAACCTGAGACTTTACCACGATGCAATCTGCCTAGTTTGGTTGAAAGAGTGGATGACATTAAAGAACAAGAAACTATTAGCCCTAGAGGGATATAAAAAAATATTTGGATGGCATGCATACCTATGGCATGACAAAGTAAAGGTCAACTCGATGTTCCTGCACCATTTTGTACGGAGAAGTCTATACACAATCTGGAAGAAGTACAGAATTTATCTACAAGAAGGAACTCCTTGGTGGGTGGTTCCATATGAGGTGATAGACCCGAGAGCTGTTGATAACGAAAGACAATGTTTGACTTATAAAGAAATAACTAAAATAGAAGCATCTAAACTTAGAATAAAGACGCAAGAGGAACTATCACCGAATTACGACTGGTTCCAGTATAGACAGATCAGAGATTTGTATAACTCGGACTCTGTAAAGGGAGGTATACGAATAGAGAATTCGGAACTAGAGCAGACCCTTCTTAAAGAGGACAAGAAAAGAATATCCAAGGTATACCAAGTACTGTTGAAATGGTATACTGAGGATGAGACAGTTAAAACACAAATGGTGAAATGGGCTATAAATTTTAACAAAGAGATAACAATGGAGGCATGGGAATACTTGTGGAAGACTACAATGAAGACAACGACATGTACAAATATTAAAGAGAATATCTATAAAATGATTTATCGTTGGTACATGACACCAAAGAAGATTGCGCTAGGGAATTTGAACACTTCTAATAAATGCTGGAAATGTAGGAAGCATGAGGGCTCCCTCTATCATATGTGGTGGTCGTGTGAGGTAGCTAGGCAGTACTGGGGGGAAATAATAAGAGAAATGAGTGAAATTTTACAATTTCAAATAAATAAGAACCCAGAACTCCTGCTACTAAACTTGGGAATGGAGGGAATTCCAGCCCATCATAGGACGTTGATATTTTATATGACAGCAGCAGCTAGACTTTTGTATGCGCAAAAATGGAAAGTACAAGAAGTGCCAACTATTGAAGATTGGACCTACAAATTGCTGTACATGGCAGAAATGGACAAGATGACAAGAAAACTGAGAAATCTGGACTCAGGGCAGTTTAACACAGATTGGGAGAAGCTGAAACAATATCTGGAGAAGAAATGGGAGGTGGGAGGAAAACTGTGGCAGTTTGAGAACTACTGAAGTATAATAAAATGTAGAGGGGGGTGACTTTACCGGGGGGGGAAGAGATAAATGTGAATTTATAAGCAGTTAGATTAACAGATTGATATATATATAGATATATATTGGTTAACAAATAGAATATTGATAGAAAATAATTAAGGATAAGGATTAAATATACGGATTGAGTAATCAACAATATTTTCTTTCTTTGATAAGATTTGTATAATGCACCAAACTGAATGTATAGACGAGTCAAATTGATTGACTATGTGACGAGAGTTATATAGAATTACCATAAAAAGATAGAATGAGTAATACATAGAGAATAAGTCAAATTGTTTGATTTAAATGTGTAAGATTTTTATGGTTTATGATATATAGGTTTATGATATATAGAAATATTCAAAATTGGAAAATGGGATAAATTGTTTATCCAAGATGGAAACAAAGACTTACAGTTTGGGTATACAATAAGAAAAGTAGTTAAGGATGTACTGCTTAGTATAATGGAGAATATGTATTTGTTTTAGATAGAGAAATTTAATAGAAGTAAGGGAAAAGGGACAAAGGGTTGGAAAACTGTTGGAAGTCAACAAAAGGGGGGGAAAGGGAGGGGGTTAGAAATGAAAAATTTGGGGAAAATTGAATGTAAATGTAAAAATAACGGATTCTAACCCAATAAAAATTTTTTCAAAAAAAAAAAAAAGAATGCTCTTCCTTTTGCAGCCTGTTAGCAGATATTTTTATCTGGTACTTTGAGAGTGAAGAACGTGCATGTCGGTTGCGTGATCGTGGTGCCTGATGTTCCATGGCAGCATGTGATCGATGGCATCTCGCTCTCAGAAACCGATTCGTAGAACGTAGCATGTGGGAGTCACTGGGCTTCAAAGGAGGACCCTCGACCAGTTGTTATGTCCAGATAAGTTTCAGAACAGGAGCTCTGCTTTTCAGCGTTATTTCCAGCGCCTGCACTTTTCTTAGCCCTCACGTGGTTTGCTGTGTTTATATTCCTGTCCAGAATATGTTCATGAGAAAGGCAAGTCTGGCTTTTCTCAGCACGATCTTCAGGCCAGCTTGAGAATAGGATATATTTATACCTGACTCGTAATGGGATCTCCGCGGTGGAAACAAGGATATGGCTGGGGAGAGTTCTGTGCAGCTGTCTGCAAATTCTGCGCTTCTCTCTCTCTCTCTCATCCTGTCTCCCAACAGAATTTCAAAAGCTGCAGAATCCTTTATTGTATGGCATTGATATGCATTGTTATTTAACATCTACATGCGCCCCCTCACCCAGTTGGTGTGGAGGTTTGGGCTGGGCTGTCATCAATACGCAGATGACACCCAGCTTTTTCTGTTGATGGACGGCCGGCCAGACACGGCCCCAGACAATCTGGCCAGAGCTCTGGAGTCTGTGATGGCATGGTTGAAACAGAGCAGGTTGAAATTGAACCCAGTGAAGACGGAGGTCCTGCAGCTGGGACGGGGGCTGCCAGATGTTGGGATCCAGCTCCCTGCCCTGGATGGGACACCACTGGCAACTTTGCCAGTGGTGAAGAGTCTGGGTGTGCTCCTGGATGCCTCCCTATCGATGGAGGCCCAGGTCACGGCGGTTGCCAAGTCTGCAGTTTTCCATCTTCGTCAGATCAGGCAACTTGCCCCCTACCTGACGCCCCAGGACCTGGCTACAGTGATCCATGCAACGGTCACCTCCAGGCTAGATTACTGTAACTCACTCTATGCTGGGCTACCCCTGGGCCTGATCCGGAAACTACAACTGGTCCAGAATGCGGCAGCGCGGGTCCTGACTGGTATATCTTACCAGTCACATATCACACCTGTCCTGCGCCAGCTGCACTGGCTTGCGGTTTAATTCCGAATCAGGTTCAAGGTGTTGGTTCTTACCTTTAAAGCCCTGAGCGGGTTGGGACCGGCATATCTTCGGGACCGCCTCTCCCTGTATGTTCCCCGGAGACCGCTTCGAACAGCGGATAAATGTTTACTGGTGGTCCCCAGCCCTAAGGAAGCCCGCCTCGCTTCAACCAGGGCCAGGGCCTTTTCAGTCCTGGCCCCAGCCTGGTGGAACGCTCTGTCAACGGAGACCAGGGCCTAGCGGGACATATTATCGTTCCGCCGGGCCTGTAAGACAGAGCTGTTCCGCCAGGTGTTCGGTGGTTGAAGGGGGCGGTGCCATGTCAGCCTCCCACCTTTGGGGTGGGGGAGGGTTCTCCCCACCATTGCACTTGGTTAATTTATTTCATTATTGTTTTGTATATTGATTTTAGTATTGTTGTTTTTTGTTTTTATCGATTTTAAACTGTTCACCGCCCAGAGCCCCTGGGATGGGCAGTATATAAATTGAAATATAAATAAATAAAATAAATATGATATGTAAAGATATTTTATTTTCTTCATTTATATCCCACTTTTCAATGGGGACTCAGAGAGGCTTATATAGATCTCTTCTCCTCCAGTTAATCCTCACAACAACTCTGTGGGGTAGGTTAGGCTGAGCGTGTGCGACTGGCCCAAGGTCACTCAGCAGGCTTCCGTGGAAGAGACAGGATTTGAATCTTGGTCTCTCAGATCCTAGTCTGGAACTCCAGCCACTCCACCATACTACAGATCTGAATTCTTAATAGCTGGTAGATATTCAACAGCATGCATTAGTTTAAGCCCATCACGCATTATGGACCACCTCCTTCATTAAGGCTTCCCTCGTAGCGATGCTGTCTGGTCATCAGTTTCAGACTATAAATGTGCACAGGGAGATTTCTCTGTGGCTGCCCTCAAACTCTAAACTTATAGGTTATTATCTATAGATGTTTATCTATAGAAAGCCAATGTGGGGTAGTGGTGATATTGTGAGAACAGGACATGGAAGAGCTAGATTCAGATCCAAACTCTGTGAAGACCTCTGGGTGGCCTTGGGCCAGTCGTACTCTCTCAGCCTAATTTAGGATTGTTGTAAGGATAAAACGGGGAAGGGCAAACCATGTGTTCTGCTCTGAGTTCTGTTGCCAAGTAGGCCCCCTCCCCTGCTTTGAAGCCTGCTATGAACTGTGCTAAAGTTTCCTGCGTTGCTGTTTCACTGCTTCATCAAAGACTGCTTTGCACGTGTGTGTTCTGATACACGTGTCAGTTTCCTGCCTGCGTGTCAATTACCCTGCTGCTGCAATAGACTGTGTAGTTTACTGACTCCATGTTTGGGTAACTGCACAAAAGGACTCTCTTTCTGGGCAGCCCTGCCCTGACCTGTATCTGGAATTCCCAGTGTGTGTTTGGACTCTGTTACAAGTGTGCCCCGTGCCTGCATTGCCATCTGCCACGGACCGTGCCTGTTCCCTGCTTTGGACTGTGTTTTAAAGTGTTGTTCCCGCTGCCTCCATGGAAGCCTGCCTCATATGGGCCCAAGCCGCTGCTAGCAGCCGGGCGCCAGCCGGGGAAACCTCCAGCGAGCCTGGCCAGGCGCTCCCTGGTCAGTTCCCGCCTGGAGCCTCCCGCGGGCCGGCCGCCACGCTCGCCCTCGCTACCGGGCAGCCTGCTATCCAGCCCCAGCTATGCCCAGCCGGCATCCATGTTCTCAGGCACCCAGAAGACCCAGAGGAAGAGACTGCTTTGAGAAGCCATTTCGGCGAAGCGGGCACACCACGTCCGCAGCGAGAGCCCCTCGCCCCGCTCTGCATATCTTAGGAGCCGCCCCGGAGAAGGAACTAAGTGCCGACCATCCCAAGCACTTAAAGAATGCATCTCAAAGAAACCTCCGCATTCCAAAGCTGATGACATCAGGACAAGCCCTGTCCGCTGGAACATCCTTTCAGCCCACTTGGATTTCCCCCTCCCTCCTTTGTCCCCTCTTCCTGAGGTGTCACTTATCACAATCTGATTACCAAAGTGGCCCATCCAAGCCATTCAGTAGCCCATTAGACCCTTTGTTTTAATCCGTGAGAACCACCAAGTACAGCACCAGCCCCAGGGTACGTTTTGGGGTATTTAAGCTGGTCTCTCAGACCACTCGGTGCCTCGGCCATTCCCTATCCAGACCTCCTTGCTGTCCGTCTGTGGTTCCAGTGCTGGCATTGGGCCACCCTCGCTGTTGTGTCTCTGCTTCGCTCCAGGATTGTGAGTATTTCCCTTACCATCGTTGGGAACCAGCTAATGCGAACGTCTCTGTATTTCCTACTCTGTATTTCTTAGACCTTGTATGTTCTTTGTATGATTGTGCAAGCTAGGCTTACGCTACACTCAATACACGTGTTTGGACCTTACTCCTTGTCTGCCTCTTTTTCACTAGAGTGTCTGGGATCGGGACCTCCGTAAACATAGGTTATGATCCTCGCTTAATATTAATAGTTACAGACTGCTACAGCTAATTCCCCATTATAATAAAAGAGCAGTTCTGGTAACAGTTTACTGGTGGAGAATGCGGGCATAACCCAGTTCGTGTGAATACACGTGAGTCGACACACGTGTCTTCGGCGAACTGACTTAGAGGAAAATTTTCCAGACCTCAGTGCAAAGAGCGCAATTTAGCTCAGGGAATTAAAAGTGTGAGTGTGTGTGGCTCTAGCGAGCATTTCTATCTTGTGGGTTGGCTTTTCCCCCATTTCCTCCTTCAGCCAGCTTTGGACTACTTGCCTTTTGTGGTGCACCGCGAGGCCCTCCAGCCGTTATAACCGGTGTACTGTGGGTGAGGACCTCTGAACTGGTGAAGTTCCTGGCCACTTTCCGGGCCGCCTAAACGCGTCTATGTGGGTGGGATCCCAGAAGTAGGCTCTATAGATTTATATATATATCCTGAAGCAGCACATATAAAACTCTTTTCCGCCCTCCCCCGTCTCTCCTAAGTCCGTCCAAACCCCGTTCCTGCCAGCACTTAGGCTTCAATCCCCGCTCCGGAGGAAACGTGAAGGGATCGATAGTCCGTTTGGTTGTTCAGTCAGTTTAGCTTTGGGAATCTGAAGCCAGGTTCCTGAAGCCCCGCGGCAGCCGGCCGCACCGTGCTTAAGAGTTTTAAGTTAGACTCTTGGGCGCCTTTCCGCTTGCGAGTTTTAAGTCAGACTCGTGGGCGCACCTTGCTTGGGAGTTGTTAGAACTCTTGAGCGCTTTTTCCGCTTGGGAGTACTGTAGTTTTACTCCTGGGCACTTTTGCTTGGGGACGTGCAGAGGCAGTCCTTGAGCGCTTTCAGTCTTTTGGTCGAGGCTTGGAGACAGTTTAACCGTTTGTCTCTGAGCGTGAGGCCTGGGGACTTTTTGGAGTACAGTTCTTGGGCAGAGAGCTTGAGAGCATTTTGGCTTCTGAGCAGAGGCTTGGAAGCATTTCTGGTTGCCTGAGCAGAGGCTTAGGAGACCCCTTAGTTGCAGTTTCCGGGCAGAGGCTTGGGAACACTTTTTGGTTTTCTGAGCACATAGGCTTGGGAGACCCCTGAGCTTTAGCTTCTGAGCAGAGGCTTGGAAGCACTGAGCGTTTTTGGTTCTTGGGCTTAGAGAGCTTGAGAGCACCCTCTGAGCCAGTAAGCTTTTCCTGGTCCCGTGGCTTGTAGGCAAGCTTGAAACGGGAATAGGAATTTTCCCTTCTCCCCCGGTGGAGAAGAACCGAGTGTAGGACCCTGAAAATACCCTTTAACCCTAAAAGTAGAACCTTAAAACCCCCTGGTAAAAACCCTTGAGGACCTGAGGGAAGGATAAACCTCCCAAAAGGGACATAGAAAGGAAGAAGTTGTTATAACCCTTGAGCAGCTTTAATCGCCCCACCCCTGATTGTCGCTGATCCACTCTGTAACCTCCCCCGAGATCAGCCTTAAACTAAAAGGAAAAATGTACCGGGCAAACCCCACCGTGCCCCGCCTGGAGAAGTGGCTAGTGAAGAAGGGAGATTGCCCTTGGGAAGCCGGTTCCTTCAAGGGACCCGACCCACTCCAGATAGTTAGAAGCGCCTTCCAGGACTTCTGTGACAAGGAGAAACCTAGGTCTAGCAAAAAGGACAGATATGGAGCCTGGGCACTTTTCACCGCCCTGCAGGACAGTGTGTCCCTAATTAGCAAGTTGCAAACAGCACAGGAGGAGTTAGAGGAGAGGTCAAAACGAGAGCAGGACGCCCTGCGTCTAGAAATCCAGACTCTCAGGACCAAGCTAACCGAACAGGAGAAAGAACATGAGGAAAAGGCAGTTGAGTGGCGCGCTGAACGCGTCAATTTCATATTAGAAAAGCAAGGATTAACTACCGCCCTCCAGGACGCCCAGCACAAGGCTGAAGCGGCCACCGCTCGTGCCGACATGGCTGAGCATGCAGTAATCGAGGGACAGGAAAGAATCGCTAAGCTAACCCATGCCGCCCAGTTCATGGCAGAGCATAACCACTCCAAGGTAACCTCCGCTGACCACTCCGCTTGTAAGAGGGAGCTAGAGGCCCTAAAGCAGCACCTGGGAATGCAGCAGGCCGTAATTTCCGCCGTACATCCCGCAGCCCTCTTGGCCCTCCCCGAAGGCAGTACCGACAACTGGTCACCCCCTTCGCCCCAGCCTGCGGAAGCCCCACAGCCCCTCCACCCAATAGCTACTAAGGAAATTGTATCCATGGACGAGGATGGCAGGAAGACAGACCGGGTCGTTAAGGAAACCCGCAATTGGAGGCCCGATGAGCTCCAAGCCATAGCAGATCGCATGGGACCCCTAAACCGAGACACGGCCATCCAGTGGTTCACCCATGTGACCACCTCCCAGCCCTCCGCTAGTGGTTCCGATGTAGCCCAACTGGCTCGCCAATGCGCTGCCCCTGAGATAGTCTCGGCCCTGAATGCCTATATTTCTAACCGAAGGTTAGCCACCCGCAGCCAGTATGGAGCAATTAAAGAGATCTGTGCATTCCTGTGGCCCACCAAAAGCTTGAAAGCCCTGTACATTGCAGAGTCTCAAAAACCCGGAGAGGACCCAGAGGCATATTTAGCTAGGAAACAGCTCCTTGCAGAGCTAGCAGACGAAGTGGACCTGGATGCCAGCGATGTACCCGACTTTGACGAGTTAGAATTCAGGAGAGCAGTCTTAGATGGACTCAATAGTACCACCCGCCTAGCACTGGCAGGAGTGGAGCCCGGGAGCATCTCATGGGGAGACCTGGAGGCTCGCATCAGAAGCATTGCTGGCCTGTTGCGGGAAACCGGCGCCATCCGCCATGTGAAGCCCCCGGCCTCTCGTAGGAAGGAGAGCGAGCCGATAAGTGCAGTCACCTATGCCAATCATGGCCCCCACTCTCAATACCGACCACAGGGACGCAGCCCGTATCCGGAGGCAAGGGGAGGAATCCTGAGGGGAAGGAGCAGTAGCTTTAACCGGGGAAGGGGACCGAGGGACTACCGCCCGGGAGTCTCCTTTGCGCCCGCCCCGAGTTACAGTTCCTCCTCCTCCCAGCAAGGACCCCACGAGCCCCGACTACAGGATGCACCCATAGCCCCTTCCCACTCGCGAGCATCACACCCGTACCACCATCAGGTCTACCCGCCTCCAGATCAGTCTAACGCTTGGGGAGCACCGCAGGGCGACCACGAGGGCTACCGGGACCGCGGCAGCACGCCCCAGTCCAGGGACTCCCTCCGTTGGGAACTTTGGATGCGCCTCAAAAACATTGGAGCGAACATGGAGCTCTTCGACGGAAAGCCCACGTCCGTTCTAATGAAGGCGATCATGGAATGGGAAGACCAGCAGCAGCCCCCAGTACCTCCGTCGGCGCCCCCTTTGCCGCCAGACCCTCCCTTCTCGAGTCCCCCGATAGCTGCGGTTCGGGAACGCCCGAGCCCCAACAACCCCTTTAGAGGAAGCGCCGCTTCCACCGATCAGGGTGCAGGATCAGAATAGGGTTGCCCCGAGTCCCAGTCTCCCTCCGTGGGCATAGTTGCCAAACTAAAGCCGGACACATGGGGGAGACCGACAGTGAAGGCAGGGATCGGGACTCCCGGGGAAAAGAAGAAGCCTGCCACCCTCCTCATAGATACCGGAGCTTCACTTAATATACTCCGGCCCACCTTAGTTGCAAAGGGCACCCAGACCCCCACAACCATGCAGCTCGCCGGTTTTGGAGGCGGTACGCAGGAATCCCCGGTCTGGCAGGATATCCCCCTCTCCGTTGGGAACCTGGCCACCCGGATTTCGGCGTGCGCAAACCGGGGAGAAGACGATGGACTTTTGGGCATGCCATTTTTCCGTGCCGAGGGACTGACCATTGACCTAGCGAACGGGCTCCTGTGGCGCATCCCGGGAGGCCCAGACTTTGTTAATGCAGTCCATCGATGCGCAGCCCTCAAGGCCCCCCTTCCTCTCGCTCCCATCACAGGAGACCCCTGGGTTCAGGACTTTCCCGAAGTGTGGGTGACAGATAAGGCCGAGTGTGGGATGGTGAAGGGCGCCTGCGTCCTGATCGAAGGAAAGGATCCCCCTCCCCAAAGACAGTACAAGTACCCAGCAGAAGCTGAGGCAGGGATAGCCAAGACCATAGAAGGACTCCTTGAGTGGGACGTCATACTCCCGATGCAGTCCATCTGCAACGCCCCATTGTGGCCAGTTCTGAAAGCAGATGGAGTGACCTGGAGAATGACGGTCGACTTCCGTGCCCTGAATGCCACCACCCCTCCAGTTGCCCCGGTTGTGGCCAAGTATAATGAGATCCTAACGGCCATTGCCGCTGGGTCCCGGTTCTACTCGGTCATAGACCTGGCCAATGCTTTCCATTCTATCCGGTTGCATGAGTCTTGCTGGTACAAGTTCGCGTTCACTTTCCGCGGCCAGCAATACGCATTCAAGCGGACACCCCAGGGATTCCACTCCAGCCCCAGTATCTGTCATGCCCATGTAGTTCAGATGTGGGAACACCTCCAACCCTCCTCGAGGCCCCACGTACTGAGCTACGTGGATGACATTTTAGTCCACGCCCCCACGGAAGAATTAGCCCGCCAAATCACCAGGGAAGTCCTGGGACTCCTCCGCGAGACTGGGTTCAAGGCAAGCAGGGAAAAGGCCCAATTGGTTCAGACCAGCGTCAAGTACCTGGGTCTGACCCTGGGACCCGAGGGTCGCACCCCGGACGCCCAGCGAATGGAGGTCATTTCCAAGCTGCCTGCGCCCACCGATGTCCCCTCCCTCAGAGCCCTTCTAGGAACTTTTAACTTTTCCCGAGACTTCATCGAGTCCTTTGCAGACAAAGCTCGCCCCCTTTATGCTCTCCTCAAGAAGAATACTCCCTGGGAGTGGGGACCGGAGCAACAGACAGCCTTAGCCGAGCTGAAGCGCAGCCTGGCCGCAGCACCGGCCCTAGCCCATCCAGATGTCACTCAGCCATTCTTTATCCAGTTAGCAGTATCAGACAAGAGCATAGGAGCCACGCTCACCCAGCAGCAGGCGGGAACCGCTAGAGTAGTAGCCTATGCCTCTCGCAACCTAACCGCAGTAGAAACTAAGTTCAGCCCATGCGAGAAGACGTGCCTTGCTCTAGTTTGGAGTCTGACCCATTGGGAATTTATCATAGGAGGCTCCCGCACAATAGTTCAAACTACTCACACGCCCCTCAAATATATTCTGTCTGGCAAGATACAAGACGGACAAGTTTCAAACGCCCGCATAGCCCAGTGGACCCTGGCCCTGGTCAACCGCGGAGTAGAATTCAAAAAGGAGACCACTGAGCCACCAGCCCCATATGGCCTATTGGTGACCGGGACCGAGCACGAGTGCCCCCTGGACCCGCCACCACAGGTTGTCTGGCCAGTCACTTGGGGAGTCCCGTTAGAGGAAGCCCGACAGAACGGCTTCACATGCTGGTTCTGTGACGGCTCCTCCTTTCACGTTGGAGGCTCCCCTCGGACAGGTTACGGCGCCGTGCGAGTGAGCGACGCCCATACTCTCAAAGGCCCAGCCCGCCCCCATTCCAGCCAAGCGGCTGAGGTGCAAGCGCTTCTGGCAGTGCTTGAATTTGAACCCCCAGAAAGCCCACTTGCCATTTATACAGACTCGGATTGGACGGCCAAAGCCGCCACGGTCTGGCTCCCGGTGTGGCAGAATCAGGGGTGGAGAGCTAGTGATGGGAAACCCGTAGCCCACCTACAGCTATGGCAGCAGGTAGCAGCACTCCTCCAGTCCCGCTCAGGCCCAACGCAGGTGACCCATGTCAAGGGACACCAGAAGACAAATTCAGAAACCGCTTATTGGAATGACCAGGCAGACCTTGCAGCCAAGGCAGCCGCCACTGAAAATGCTCCCCTACCGGAACCAGCCACCGATTGTCCCCTCCGCCCTGTCACCACTCGGGCACAAGCCCGCAACCAAGCTCAGGGAACCGCAGGAACACTAGACCTAGCACAACTGCAGCAATCTGACCCAGAAATAACTGACCTCCTAGCCGCAGGAAGGGATCAGACAGGGAGACTCATGATCAAAGAAGAGGAAGGCATAGTTTGGGCAGTAGATGCAGCCGGCGAACGCCATTGGGTAGTGCCATTGGAAGTTAGGGCTGACTTAATTCAGTTTGTCCACGAGCAGGGACACCGAGGCAAGGATCTGACTCTGGAAAGGGTAAAAGAGGTTGGTTGGTGGCCTGGCATGCGCACCGAAGTAGCGCAATGGGTAGACAACTGTCTGTCCTGCGCTATGGTCAATGCAGACCCCACCGGACCTAAAGCTCCCCTCCAGCATCAGAGAATCGATGGACCCTGGGCTCGCATACAGATTGACTTTATCGGCCCCCTTCCCCCCACTGCTCGCGGCAATCGCTACTGCCTCACTGTCATAGACCCCTTTAGCAAATGGGTCGAAGCGTTTCCGTGCAAGCACAACAATGCAGCCACCACAGCCAAACTACTATTCAACAATGTCTTTTCAAGATGGGGCATTGTGCGAGTCATGGACTCCGATTTAGGCTCACACTTTATCGGAGAAGTTACGCAGGAGCTTTGTAAAGCACTAGGCATCCAGCAACAGTTCCACATAGCCGGCCATCCTCAAGCTTCAGGCGCCATAGAAAGAACCAACCGAACCCTCAAGGAGGCTCTCCGCAAGATGGTTCGCTCCTCCGGGAGAGACTGGGATGAAAAACTCCCCATAATCCTAATGGCCATTAGAGGCACTACCGCAGTTCACGGGCTCACACCCCATATGGTGATGACAGGGCGAAGAATGCAGCTCCCAGAAGCCTTCTGGCTAGATACGCAGCTCCCTTCCGATATGCAGCCTGTAGTGATTAATGATGCTTGGGTCCAAGACCTGCTCTCATCCATACACGCCGTCCACATGCAAGTAGCCCAGAAGCTGGGCACAGCTCAGAAGGATATGGACCGCAAATTAGGATGGGTCAGGAACCCCAGGCAGTGGGAGGAAGGACAGCTCGTCCTATACAGGAAGTTTTTGCAAAAGGCGCATTCGCTAGCAGCCAAATGGCAAGGCCCAGTCCCTATCACAAAAAGAGTCTCCCCAGCTGTCTATCAGGTAGCCATCCAGAGAAAGACAGGAGGAACGTGGCTAAAATACTTTCACGCCTCTCAATTAAAAGAATGGAAAGGGAAGCCGCCGCAAACCGCCCCTCCTGTGTACGACCCTGGGGGAACCGCCACCAGCCCAGCCCCCCTCTGCCCAGTGATTCGCCAAATATCCCTTCACCCTGGGCCAGAGATACCCTGGGTCCCCTTAGACCAGACCTTTGTAGCTTTAGTATAAAAGAAACAGTAGAATATGTAGATGCAAGTGTGAGTGTTAAGAGTTTTTCCAATTCTATTCTTTAACTTCATTAGGCGGGCCCCACAGTTGGGACCCTTGGGGAAGACACGGCAACCAAAGCCAAATAGGACCACCACCGAAAGTGATTCTCAATTGGATTGTAAGCCGCATGTTCGGAAAAAAATTGCACAGGCAAAAGAGATTTGCTGTGTGTGGAAGTGTTTGGAGAGGCTTTAGCCCAGAGGTGACTGTATTCTTTCGAACATGGTGGGACCACCAAAAAAGGTGATCCCTGTATTCGAAAATATATCACCCGCCGTGCTGGTGAAGATCCCGCATCTACGTAGATTCGGGGTCTCACCTGCCAGACCCACGCTTTCGCATGATGGTCGGCTTTGGCTTTGAGGGCCGTGCCTCCCCTGGAAAAGGACCCCCAGATAGCCCAACATCCCTCTTTTACTCATGTTCATATTCGTCATGGTGAGTTGCTATACGGCGCCACCACTTAGTACGCTTTAGTGCAAAAGTAAAAGACCCGCCAGTAGTTTGTAAATATGTGCCCTCTGGAATATGTTATTGGGGTGCGTTCGCCACGCACAAGGGGCAGCGTGCCTCATTTACATAGCCAGGATCCCCCGCGCCAAGATGACCCCCGAATAACCCAGACCCAGTGGCGCCGGCAGATCTCGGCCGCCTCCGCCGCTTTTCGATAAACGCCGCCGAGCGCCCTCGGCTCCACTTCGGCCCTTTCCGCCAGCAGCCGCCCGCCCCATGTAATCTTTTCCCTTGCCCGTGCCGTACAAGGGAAAAGAAGGGGGGGAGACATATTGAAGTTATAATGAAGCCCTGCCAGGCCTTCCAAGTGAGGGCAACCCAAAAGCACCCCACACCCGTATGCCTCTTGCTCCGTGTATTTTTCTTTTTGCTCAGTGCATTTTTCTTTTGCTCAGTGTATTTTTCCTTTTTGCCCGGTGTATCGTTTTTTCCTTAACTAGAAGATGGGGCCTCCCGAGGGAGTCCCTCCAAAAATTGCTAGTCCTGCAAACATATGACGAAAAGCCCATTTTTAGGAAATTAAAGCGAGGGCCCCCGTCTGCAGCAACCCTTATAGTTAAGGGCGACCGCTCTTTAGTTTTTTTCCTTTTCAAAACGGCAAGGCCAGGCCGAGCCGGACAGATAGCTCTCAGCCCGCAAAATAAAAGTAGCCCGCCACCGAGCAAGGGGCACCTGAAGGCCACATAGTCCAGGCACCCAGGGACCCCTGGGGTGAGTTTGCATAATCCCGCCTAACGTTCAGCCGACCCTTGCCCGACGCAAAGGCGTTCATCCTCTGAAATATACATGCTTTAGGAAGAAGCCTCCGCACAGGAGTTCCCCAGAGCAACAAGCTGGAAGGCTCGCTTAGTGCTCCGGGACTTCTCGTTCGAACCCCGCTTAATAGACAGTGCTGGCAGAAAAACGCTCTCCCTTTTTCTTTGTCCCCCTTTACTTCATTTATTTTGCTGCAAGAAACTCAGGGAGCCTGTACTTATATCCGCAGGTCTCCCCAGGATATTTTCACTACAGAAAGGAAAAGAAGGCCAGGAGATGAGGCACCTGGCCACTCTGTGTTTGCTCGTGCTGGCAGGCACCCTAATAGAGGGACGCCCGTCCAAATTAATGCCCTACCCTCACTGGAGATGTATAAATACCCTGGCAGGGAATGAAATGATGGTCTGCAAGGTTTTGCAGCAGAGCAATATGACCACCCCCACGGATCGCACTAACTTCCGCAGTTGCGAAGAGCAGTGGATCCGACCCCCAGAGCTTGTTATTTTATGTGTAGGAGTAAAAGCTCTGTCTCAAGAACTAGTATGTTACTCGCCTACTGACACAGTGTCACCACTTGCTCCGATTCCTTGTATGTTCCTTCCCCGTATCAGGCCAGCCCCCACCGCAGTCCCGGTGGTAGACAAATATACCACCCCTGCCAACTTCGAAACCTCGCCATTTGTCACTGAGGCTTTTGGACCATACTGTGAAGTTGTTTTAGTGTCGGCCGCAGTATGGAAGGCAGGAGACCCCTTTAGAATGACCATCCTACTAGGCACTACTACCACTGAATCTGCATCAGTCATTATCACGCCCCCTTCAGGCACAGCTCTCTCCTTCGCTATAGAACGCTGGGAGAACCTGACCTGGATTGTAAAAAAGGAAGACCTAGCCAAACATGGCCCACCCGATTGGATACTGGTTCAACAGACGCCCGAATGCCAAACCAAGCCCCTAGTAGAGAAATTTCACCGGCTTGGGCTGCTCTTTGTAAATTTGACTCACGAACCAGGCAATTATTCCCTGCTGATCCGGACCCAGGAGACCCACGCCATCCAAATTGACCCTTTGATTGCTAGCAATGAACAATTAAGCCAAGGCGGCACGCATATAGTGGGCTCCCATGTTTTGAAAACTGACATTCGAGAGAGAGTTCTAGTCCGCCCGCAAATGTCTTTAAAAGAGATCCGCATAGACTTAGCTGAACTAAATATAACCCAGAGGCTGCCGCAGTGCGCTCCCTATCTGGAGGCCGGTAGCAAGGGTTGGTATGCATGGCTACAACTGTGGATCGATCCCTCCCCCTCTCTCTCGCGTGCCAGACGAAGCATTGCCGACTGGACTGCTCCTGCAGCCGGAGGCTTAGCAATCATGGATTCGGTCAACATTGAGACTCTCGCTAATAAGTTTGCCCATGTCACGACTAGTATCTCCGACTTAGGTAAACCGGTGGTGCAGTCCCTAAATTCCATTTCGAATGGGCAACACGAGATCAGCTCCATTTTAGTTAACTGGGAGAGTCAAATTGAAAGAGATTTTTCTCTGCTGCTCAAAGGAACACAGTCTTTTGAACGCAACGTGTCAATAGCCATGGCATGTATGCAAGCCCAACAATTAAACCAGGCTGTGGCCATGGGGCTAATTCGGCAAGCCACGGACGGGCACTTGCCCCTGGAAATTAAAAGATTGATTACGCCCAAATTGTCACCCATAGAACTGGAGCTTGAATCCTGGTGGTCTCTTGTAAATTCCTCATTCTCCCCGACCACCCAGGAGCTTAAATTATTTTTATTAACGGCCAGTGCGCACGAGTCATTCCATGTGTATCCAGTCGTGCCTCTGGGACTCCAAGTCAGCAACACCGAAGTCCTCTACGCCCGCCACCCCGACCATTGGGCCCGCTTCACCCCGACCGGATGGCAGCTCGTCAGCCTCCAAGGGTGCCAGCATCGAGACCAGACCGGCTTCATCTGCCAGGACCAAGCCTTTGCACCTCATCACCCCTGTGTAGCCCCGCAAGTCGACGCCCTCAGCGAATGCCCTTTTGAGGTCGTCCGGGAGAACAGCTCCGCTGTGGTCTACATTGGGAAAGGATGTGCCTGCGTGCGAACGGCCTGCGACTTTGTGATCCTGAACTCGTTCCAGCTCAAGCCCGTGATCCCGGGAGTCAATCGCTGCTTTTGCAACCTGTCTTCGGTGGCAGCCTGCGACTTCACCTACACGGTACCGGTCTGGACCCAAGAAGAGATCCTGGTGGCACCCTCCATCTATCGACATGTGAAGCCAGTCCCCCTTGGCATCGGTCTGGAGCTAATCCACGAGCTCCTGGCCCACCCGCAGCTCCGCCGCACCCTCCAGAGCATCCAGAGGGACGGGGACACTACTGCTTTGGTTGTGTCCCACAACGGGAAGGAGATTTTGGATCTTGTCCAGCGGATTAAGACCACCGGAGAGCACTCGTGGTGGGAAACCCTCTTTGGTTGGAGCCCCACTGCCACTGGAATTTACAATTTGGCTTTGCACCCGATCGTCGTTATTCTGGCCTTCCAAGTTTTATTATGTGCCTCATTACTTTATTTGGGCTGTTGGAGCCGCCGACAGCTCCGGCAACTCCAGCTGTCTTACCGCTTGGATCACTATAACCCCGACCTTCTCTTGCCCTAATGGTTATTCTTGGCGCCCTCCTTTAACCCTTGTTTGTTTTATTGCTTGTGCCGGTATGAACTATGATTATGTTTATTATGTGTATGAATCCTGCACCGGCCCCATGGACGCTCTGCTGCCGGACACCGCTCCGAGGCCCTCTTGTGGACTAGGGGGGGACCTATTACTCTGCCTCCCAACCCACGGCCCGTCTCCAAACGACCGCCAGCAGCGCCACCTCCATGAGGACTAGAACTGTGTGCCTGAAGCCCTTCTCGCCGCCTGCCGACCCTGCTCTGCGGATTGATGCAGACAGCAAGGGGGGGTGGAAGTGTGTTCTGGAGCACATGGACTAAGTTTGCTTGTTCTTGTAAATATGCAACCCAGTCCAGCAGCTGTACTGCGGACTGAGCCGTCTGTGATCTGTGTAGCTCTAGTGTTTTATGAATTTCTTTCCATTGCTTCTATGAATTTTAACTCCCATGAATTTAGCCCCGAACTAGTCCCTCTCTCTATCTATTGCAAGTGCGCCCATGAACTTTATCCCGATGAATTTGATTTTAACCTTTTGAATTGCCTTTTTAACCCAACTCCCTCCGCCGAGGCAGTTCTAGTCTATGAATTTGATTTTAATCCAGCCATATTGATTTGGTTTTTAATTGCAGAGTGTATTTTTCTGCCCCCATGAGCCCCTCCGCCGCCTACCCCTCATGAATTGTTTCCACGCACTTGCTTTTATTCTTGCTGCTTTTAACTTCATGTACTGTTGCTTTTAATCACATATATGTATTTATGATTTTAACCAGTTATGAATTAGCCTACCCTCAATGAATTATGCCATGCTTGCACATTTCACTTTACCTTGTATGAATTGCTTTTAATCCTACATTCATGAATTGAACCATGAATTGTCTTTGCTTTTAAATCTTATGCTTATGAATTAATCCATGTATATGAATTGCCCCTGGTTTTAAGTGTTTTAATCCTCCATGAATTCCGTATGAATTACCTCCCGCCATGAATTGATCAATGTACCCAAATATGAATTGTTGTTGTTCATGCATGAATTGATCATTGCTGCCTATTACTATGAATTAATTATTACTATTTATTCTGACGATTGCACTTAGCACGCCCCCTGGTGTGAACCCAGAGACCTGCAGCCCATTGGCTGATCTAAATTGCACTTATTCGGTTAGGTGGTTCTCCAAACTAAATTTTTGAGTGACGCCTCCTCCCCCTTCCCTTCCCACTCCTTCTTCGCTCGAAGCTCAACCACCGGACATTGCCGACCACCTCGCCTTTGAAGTCAAGTTCGGAGACCCGCGCGCCTGACGTCCCGGGGTCTCCGAGGGGGGGAATTGTTGCCAAGTAGGCCCCCTCCCCTGCTTTGAAGCCTGCTATGAACTGTGCTAAAGTTTCCTGCGTTGCTGTTTCACTGCTTCATCAAAGACTGCTTTGCACGTGTGTGTTCTGATACACGTGTCAGTTTCCTGCCTGCGTGTCAATTACCCTGCTGCTGCAATAGACTGTGTAGTTTACTGACTCCATGTTTGGGTAACTGCACAAAAGGACTCTCTTTCTGGGCAGCCCTGCCCTGACCTGTATCTGGAATTCCCAGTGTGTGTTTGGACTCTGTTACAAGTGTGCCCCGTGCCTGCATTGCCATCTGCCACGGACCGTGCCTGTTCCCTGCTTTGGACTGTGTTTTAAAGTGTTGTTCCCGCTGCCTCCATGGAAGCCTGCCTCATATGGGCCCAAGCCGCTGCTAGCAGCCGGGCGCCAGCCGGGGAAACCTCCAGCGAGCCTGGCCAGGCGCTCCCTGGTCAGTTCCCGCCTGGAGCCTCCCACGGGCCGGCCGCCACGCTCGCCCTCGCTACCGGGCAGCCTGCTATCCAGCCCCAGCTATGCCCAGCCGGCATCCATGTTCTCAGGCACCCAGAAGACCCAGAGGAAGAGACTGCTTTGAGAAGCCATTTCGGCGAAGCGGGCACACCACGTCCGCAGCGAGAGCCCCTCGCCCCGCTCTGCATATCTTAGGAGCCGCCCCGGAGAAGGAACTAAGTGCCGACCATCCCAAGCACTTAAAGAATGCATCTCAAAGAAACCTCCGCATTCCAAAGCTGATGACATCAGGACAAGCCCTGTCCGCTGGAACATCCTTTCAGCCCACTTGGATTTCCCCCTCCCTCCTTTGTCCCCTCTTCCTGAGGTGTCACTTATCACAATCTGATTACCAAAGTGGCCCATCCAAGCCATTCAGTAGCCCATTAGACCCTTTGTTTTAATCCGTGAGAACCACCAAGTACAGCACCAGCCCCAGGGTACGTTTTGGGGTATTTAAGCTGGTCTCTCAGACCACTCGGTGCCTCGGCCATTCCCTATCCAGACCTCCTTGCTGTCCGTCTGTGGTCCCAGTGCTGGCATTGGGCCACCCTCGCTGCCGTGTCTCTGCTTCGCTCCAGGATTGTGAGTATTTCCCTTACCATCGTTGGGAACCCGCTAATGCGAACGTCTCTGTATTTCCTACTCTGTATTTCTTAGACCTTGTATGTTCTTTGTATGATTGTGCAAGCTAGGCTTACGCTACACTCAATACACGTGTTTGGACCTTACTCCTTGTCTGCCTCTTTTTCACTAGAGTGTCTGGGATCGGGACCTCCGTAAACATAGGTTATGATCCTCGCTTAATATTAATAGTTACAGACTGCTACAGCTAATTCCCCATTATAATAAAAGAGCAGTTCTGGTAACAGTTCCTTGGAGAAAGGGAAGAATATAAAACATTCCCGACAGTGATCTTGCCGTGCAAAATTCTATGTAAGTTCTAAGTCTGAGGATTTGGGGGAAGCATTTGGGTTGACCTTTGAGAATTGAGCATTAAGTCTGGAAGAGGTAGGGAAACTAACCTGATGTACTGAAATCCATTTTGCCTTGCTGATTTTGCTCTGCTACTCATCTCAGATCTTTGGAATGGGATGGGCAATAACTTTAAATCAATTGGAGACACCATTAAAATGCACACATCTCTGTAATGAAACAGATAGGCGGTCTCCACCATGGAAACTTTTTTTCCCTTTTTCATGTCCATGCAAAGTGCTCTTGGGCCACACGGTAAAGCAAAGGACAAAGGCATGTCTTGCTTTTCTGACCCTTGCGTTTTCTCCCTCTGTGTCAGGGCATGTTGACCCAGGGGAAGACGACCTCCAGACAGCCCTCCGGGAGACACAGGAGGAAGCAGGGCTGGACGCCAGTCAGTTCTCCATCATTGAAGGCTTTAAGAAGGAACTGAACTATTCCGTCAGAGGCAAGCCCAAAACAGTCATCTACTGGTTGGCTGAAATGAAAGACCACGACACAGAGATCAAGCTGTCATCGGAGCACCAGGCCTTTCGCTGGCTGGCTCCCAAGGAGGCCTGCACGCTTGCCGAGTACCAGGACATGCAGGCCACGATCCGAGAGGCTCATCAGTTTCTCTGTTCCCGAGGGTGACCGCTTTCAAAGGACCAGAGGGTTTTAGAGGAAGCTTGGCTGCTAGAATAAAAGCAGAATGTCAAAAAAATGCATGTCTCTTCCTACAAACGTGCCGTTGTTACGGCCAGCTACTTTCAGCTTTGGTGTTTCTGCTTCACTGAATCCTCAGACGAGCATTTAGTATAACTGAGAAAGATCTGGATTCAATTTGTAGCTCCAAATTTTTTTGGCTATGATTTTAGACCAGGCGTGGGTAGTTCGTAGCTATGATAGCTCAACGTAACCTCAGAGTGGAAAGGCAGTATGCCGTTGCTTGGCGGCGTCACGCTCGACAATAAGCCGTTGATGGAGATGAGGCAGAGTGCTTCTGCATATCAAGCATGGAGAGCAAATAACAGGAAATAGTGAATGGTTTGGCATGGCTGTCTCCATCGTGACCTGCTTGGGGACTTCCTTGAAGTGTCTGGCTGGATTCTACTGTAGAAAGCAGACCGCAGGACTGGTTGAACCCTCAACCAGGTCACCCAAGTTCAGGATGCTTTAGGCTGTTCCTGCATTGGGCAGGGGGTTGGACTAGATGGTCTGTAAAGCCCCTTCCAATTCTAGGATTCTGTGATTCTGGGATAGCAGTTCTGGCATCTTGACAGAAGCGTGCTCATGTTAAGTTTCCTTCCCCATTACTGCTTTATATAGGGAGACCATGGCATAGACTAGCTCTGCTTCCCCTTGGGGAGAAGCCGTGGCTTGCTGACAGAGAACCTACAGAAGGGAACCTCCGCATTCGGAGGCTGTAAACAACTGAACACCATTTCCATGAGACAACATCAGGGGAAGGCGTTGGCTCCATGCCCTGTTGCTGCTCCTCCATAGTAACTGCTTGGAGACAGGATGCAGGATTAAATGGACCACTGGTCTGATCCAACAGGGCTCTTCTGATGTTCTTAAGGCTCCGTGTTCAGTCTCCAGCTGAAGGCTCTCTGGTGTTGGGAAAGACATTTTCTTTGCCCGAGAGGCTCAAGAGCGGCTGCCATCAGAGCAGACAACTCTGAGCTGAGTGCGTAAAAGGCCTGACTTGGCCTAGGCAGCCCTGTGTGCTCATTTGATGTCATTTCTGGCGGTGATACGAGTATCAGTGCTCAGCACACACATACTTGCTATTGGATTGGGAGTGGGGCAGATTTCATCTTTAACCTACAAATCAATGCAGGCAACATCAATTGCATCTGCCACCTTATAATGTGACTGCAGAACTCCAACATGGTATAACAGAAACGGGATAGAGGGCAACAATTGTCTCCTCCGGGTGGTGGTATAATAAGAGGTCAACAGCATGATGTGGTCACCCAGTGCCAATTCTGCTCCCGGCCATCAACCGTGTTGGCCGCAGAGTACCTGACCCTGATTGCCACACTGGTGGATGCAGAACAAGCAGATAACACACTGATAATATTGTAAATATTGTGTACTGGGGTAGGACATTGGTTCAGTGCTGGAGCAGGGGTAAGGCATTGGTTTGGTTGTTCATTCCCTGGCATCACCAGTTAAAAGGGTCAGGAACCAGTGGTTGTGAAAGCCTTGAGACCCTGGATAGCGGCTGCCAGTCAGAGCAGACAACACTGATCTTAATTGCAGAGGTTGGATGGCCGTCTGTTAGGAATGCTGTGTTGGAATTCCCACACGGGTCAGCGGTTGGAGTAAATTACCTCGAAAGACTGTTCCGCCGTGATGATTCTTCGGGTGATTCCGCACGAATGGTTTTCCCTGCTTCAGCTTCCAAATGACCTCGATTTTTTCTTGTGTTTCCACACGTGGGAAGGCAATCCTAGCAGCAGATTCGAAGCCACTGCACGTTTTGTCCGTTTTTTTTCCATCCTGCTTTCCCCCGACTTATTTGTCCATGTGCAGCAGATTAGGGATTTTAATCATGCGGAATTCTGTATCCGATGTTCTCCCCACCCGTGCCCTTCTCTCTCGCCCTTCGAATCAACTTAATTTGATTGGCCAATCATGTTTTCTAAGCTACACCCACTACCCTTTCCCTTCCCCTCTTTTTTAAAAAAAAAAAAAATGTAAAAAAAGTTGCAACGTTTCTATAAATCTATGCAGAAACATATCCTGTGTCACATGACAACAGCTGACCAATAACGGGTCCATTTTACAACACACCAAATTTGTTACTTGTTGCTCGCTGACAGCTTCTGAGGTAGAGTGAAAGTGTGATGGAGGGACTTCAGCGTTCAACTAGTGGTCTAGGCATTTCATGGAGGGAGAAAGAGACCGTCCTCAACACAACACCTATCACTAAACCACACCGCTCACGAAGAAAGCGGGATAGACGCAGGGTCATTGGTAACAATTTTCCCTCCAATAGCCAATACTCTTCCACAATATCGGCTGGAAGTGCTCTGGCCTATCCAATATGTTTATTTGATGCAATGTTTATGTGTAGCAATGTTTTTTTGTGAGAATTTTTTTTCTAATGTGTTGGTTTGATGCAACGTTTATGTGTAGCAACATTTTTTGGGGGGGGGGAATAAAAAAAAATGAAGATGTGCATCATTCGACACTTCCCCCGGAAAAAGCAATGAGGAATCGATTTTTATCCTGTCAAAAATTCCGCATGATGGACTTTGAGCCGATGAAATGTGCGAAACAAAAGCCTAATGTGGAATCGGGGAGAAGTGGATTCGTAGGACTCCACCGCGGCATGACTGCTCAGAAACTCTGATCAAAATTGATCATGCAGAATCCCCCTTTGACACTAGTATTTCGTTGGAGGATTCCACATACAGAAAGGCAGGAATGTACGAGACATTAGATCCCCCCCTCCCCCCCACAAAAGAAATAATTCCATTTTAGACTTTTTATTTTGAACTGAGTCCAAAACTGCACTTAGGTGAAGGCGCAGGTTGATCACAAGCGACTGCTGGGGAGGGTGTCAAGGTGAGTTAGGAGCATCCGAAACAGACCCGAAAAGCAAAGAGCAGTGTTACAGTCTGACACATGCTGGGATTGTGTTTGTACAGCAGGGCCTCTCACAGGAGACGCTTAACGTTGCTCTTTCAGGCTTCCGTTCTGTCCGGCTGGTATTAATACTGCGCAAGGTTTAAGAAGCACCATCTTGTCCTCGGAAAACCTGCTACACAGGCCCACTGGCAATTCTCTGTCCCCTCCCTGCTGCTCAATCCTGGCCAGTCCCTCCGCCATACTTTATCTCTTCCCCTGTAGGAAAACTGTGAGGTCATCGCATTTCACTTGTACTGATTCTGTTAGCCTCCCAGAAAGGAAATGTAGCTGGTTTATTTCAGCAGCACCGTTCCCAAGGACTCTGACCTGCCTATTGAGACAGGATTGTAAATAAGCCACTTCCTTGATTACCTGGGGTGGCAAGAAATACCACCCAGGAGACCAGGCAGGGAGGCTTTACAAAAAAAGCCAGCCACCCACACCATTTTGGGGCCCACAGATAACTCGCACACACCTCCACCTGTTCCATGGAGGCAGAGGTACAGGGTTCCCCATAACCTCGCAATGCTAACTGAGCCCTTTGTAGGGAGGGAAGAATCACAAAGGGATAAGAGGTCCTGTGGAGGCACACGGTGGGCTTAGGCCCGCAGTCCTGCAGCTGTATCATCTCTCTGGGGAGGCTGTACTTCCAGATTTATCATGGCACATCACCCGATTAAAAACCAGCCTTCTGCCTCATACAGGAACTCCTGCGATCCAAGGCAAATGCTTTCCTGCGTTAAACTGAGGTGGGAGAGTCCCCTCCAGAGGACTATACCACCTCAATGTTGCAAGCAAGATGCAGGCAATGTCCCAAGCACACTGGAGAAATCTGAGCATCAGTTAGGCATTTGGAGAAACAGAAGTCTTACATGTGTCAGTGTAGCAAACGTGAATGGCCACATGTGAGAATGCTTGTTACCTGCTTTCTCGCCCAGGCTGTTAGTCGAATGAAGGAGGCTTCATAGAAGTGCCTCGTAAAGGTCCTGTCGTAAGGTGTTGCCTTGAAAGCAATCCATTTGGCTCAAGCAACATTTAGCATATTGGATAGTTCATGTGGTCAAAAAGCGGGGTGATCGTCCCATCTTTCCACTCAATAAGTATCTCCCCGTGCTTCAGAGAAGGGGAGGGAGAAGACGGGATGATCTGCGTCTTGTGGCTGGCACTGGAAAAGGGCAGCCGCTCCTCATAGCTCCCCTGGTGGCTTTTGTCCGGGCGTCTTTTCAGAGCAGACAGCATCGTCGTCTTCTTCTTCCTGGCAGGGGAAACAAGACCTCAAATTGCAGTTTTAGAATTTCCAAATTAAAAACGTAGGTAACTTCTACCTTGCCTTCGTACTTAAATAGCACCCAAGACGGCTTGCAAGTAAGATTGAAAAATTAGGTGACAGCCTCACTTTTTAGGGACACGACAGCCATATCATCTGCGTTTAGGAAATTGTGTATAGCAGGATGTTTAGAAGAGATTCCCCCTCATTTTTATGCTTGCTGTAGGATGGGTGTTTTATGACGCTGCTGATTTTAGATTGTTACCCCATTTTTCATTTGAACTTGCTGTGATTGGTTGGAAAAGTGGCGTTGGCTGCACTGAAGGAACTGGATATTAAACTCAGTAATAGTGTATCATATTTAGAAAACAGCTTATCTGATTTGCTAGGCAGGAAGTAAAAATAAAAGATTTTTCTATCATTTATGGGGACTGATGTCCTTGTGTACAAAAGCTATGGAAATAAATATTTACTGAAATTGGCAAAATTATACACAAAGTCATTCATAGACCTGGGATTAGATTTAAATTTTCAAAACAGCATAAATTAGCATGCTTTCTGTTGATAGCAGCAAAACAATATATAGTGTGATACATTATGAAAACTATGATTCCAGTCCAACAATGCCACTCCAAAAACATCAATCTTCCTGGAAAGGTATATTTTGAAATGTTTTCTTAGCAATGAAGTTCTTTAATGTTATGTGTACTGGATATGATCTGGTGTTTTAGAGGGAACATTTAAATAAACATCAAAAATGTGCTCAAACTATTTTCTATGTTCTAATAAACCTGATTTTTTTAAAAAGCTAAAAGCCAGTTTGGTGTAGTGGTTAAGAGCAGCAGGACTCTAATCTGGAGAGCCGGGTTTGATTCCCCACTCCTCCACGAAGCCAGCTGGGTGACCTTGGGCGAGTCACAGCTCTCTGGAGCTCTCTCAGCCTCACCCACCTCACAGGGTGATTGTTGTGAGGTAATAATAACACTTTGTAAACCGCTCTGAGTGGGCATTAAGTTTTCCTGAAGGGCGGTATATAAATTGAATGTTGTTATTATTATTATTAAAATAAATTTAAACTTCAGAGCCAGTGAAGTGTAGTGGTTAGGGTATCGGACTAGGATTTGGGCGACCCAGGTTGGAATCCCCACTGCGCCATGGAAGCTTGCTGGATGCCCTTGGGCCAATCACACCCTCTCAGCCTACCCTACCTGACAAGGTTGTTGTGAGGATAAAATTTAGGAGAGGAGGACAATGTAATCTGCTTTGGTCCCAATTTTGGAGAAGTAAATGTACAAACAAACAACAGCAAATCCTAAGGCAACATCACAGCTTACTTGTTGTAGTGGATGTTGAGGGCCAGTATGACCAGTCCCAGTATAAAGGCCAGCGGGCTCAGGACCAGCATCACCGTCTTCCAGTTGGTACCTGACAGACACAGGATTGCATGACACGTCAGCATTCTTGTCTGCCTCTCTTGCTCCTTTACAATTTTGTCAAGGAGCAAGTAAACAACGGGCTCTAGAAAACTGCCCGTGGAAGCCCAAGCCACTGCACCAGACCTTCCCAGGCTTCTGCAGACCTCGAGGAGGCTGCCATGGTGGTGGGAAGACAAGCTATGTTGCCAATGACTCACCACTTTTTATCCCCACGGAAGGGCCTGTGAGTGCGCCTGTGCGGGGCTAAAAAGTGAGTTGTCGCCAATATAGCTTGCCTTTTATATCACAGGATTTTTATTTATTTATGTCATTTATAGTCCGCCTTTCTCACTAAGACTCAAGGCAGATTATACAATGTGAGATTAGTACAGTCAATATCAAGAACATTTCCATAAACAATCCCATAGGGCAGGGGTGGGCAAATTGCGGCCCGCGGGCCACATGCGGCCCGCTACAGAGTTTTTTGTGGCCCGCCAAGACAGTCAGAAAAATCCGCCTTGAACCTTTTCTGAAATGCAAAGTTAACTAATGAATGCAATCATTTTAAAAGGTGCGGCCCTCCGCTAACCTCCGCTCCCACAAAGTGGCCCCCGAGCCAAAACAATTGCCCACCCCTGCCATAGGGTAAATAAATACAAGTTTATAAGGTCATAGCATTAGCAAGAATCCAATACAGAGTTGAAGAAATGCTGAAACAGAACATAAGCAATTCTAGGGCTGACATTAGACAACATGAAGCACAGGTTGCTCATAGGAGCCCATATTTAAAGCAAGAGATAGGACGCATGGCAACAGAGTGGTGAAGTCTATGGCCCCTAACTCATTAGTGAGGCATCGTACCTGGATGGTGGGCACTCGCAGTCTTCTTTTGATTGCCGGCATGCTTTTTAAAATGAGTGTGCTTTTCTGGTGGGGAAAGAAAGGAGGATGAGAGTTAATGGGGTGGAACGGAGGGAAGCATCCGTGCTGGCATTCCTTTCCAGAAAATCTGCGGCCCACCTAAGTTTTCAAGACTCCTTCCTGACAAACGTTTGATGGCAGAGAAGGATCAGCTTTACTTTAGCCTAATTATCACAGACGGGTCATTTTGTAGAAAAAGAGCTGGAGGAACTCATTAGCATAACTCATTAGCATATGCCACACCCCTTGCCATCACCGGAAGTGGTTCATTGGCATAACTAATTTGCATATGCCACACCCCCTGACATCACCCATCCTGTCTGTTTTGGACCCAATCCTGGCCATTCAGGGCCGAAATAGGGCCCAAAATGGCAAAAAGGGGCTGAAAATGGCTGAAAAGGGGCTCAAAATGGTCAGGATCGGACCACTGCTGAGTGGAAGAGTGATTCGCCACCTGTCAGAGGCCCGATCCAGGCCATTTCGGCCCCAATCCAGGCTAAAACAAGCCCAAAATCGCTGAGAGCCAGGTGGGCGGGGCCAACTGACATGTGACCTCTTTGGGGAACTGCCGGAACTGTGTGCCTGTGCGTTCCCCCTCGAATGAGCCCAGGCTCTGACATATTAGACTGAAGATGGAGATCATATGAAGTCCTCCATACAAAAGAAAATCTCCTGCATGTAAAACCTGGCATTTTAGGGAAAGGGGGTATAGCCTAGTCCTGACATGCTAGCTTTCTATGTGCAGGGTTTTTTTTAAAAAATGGAAGAGATTTCAGTCCACAATGTGAAACGATACAGCCCAGCCCAGTTCTATGACAGGGAAGAGCAAATTGCTGCTAATTACTCACGACAAGTCCTTTTGAATGATCTATTTTGCCTGATTTATGTTTGTGGCACAATCTTGGCCAGAGAGACTGAATGCTATGAGGGTATAATCACACTAGAGTGACCAGATGACAGAAAGAGCTCTTGTTCCTTTCCTACTGGATTGATAGATAGAATTCCAGCCAGTGCAGAATTTCTCACCCCTGCAAGCACCTTGGACTTGCTGAAATCTCCTCATCTACCCAGCTGTTCCAGAAATGGGAATTCTGGCCTATCTATCCTCATTCACGCCAACAGAAGTGTCATGGCCCAGTCTGGACTCAGTGAGGGTGAGGTCTCCTCTGGAGGAGAGGAGCCTCATGTAGCCAGCCAGGACTCCTCAGGAGAAGAGGAGTTCTGTGTAGCCAGCCCTAGCCCTGACTCAGCAGAAGCCGGTGATCAGGAGCAACAGCTGCTGGATGATCAGAGCTTGCAGCCAGCAGCCGAGGCAGAGACACCAGCACCCTCTGGCCCCAATACCACAGGGGAAGCTCAGCCAGGGACATCCCAGGCTACAAGTGCAGCACAGCCAAGGGCCTCCACCGCCCGCCAGGTTCACCCACACCCAAAGAACGCCGCAGACAACGCCAGAGATTGGAACTGCAGGAGAGACGGCGCAGTGCTCGTCTCCTGAGCCAATGCCAGCTGGAGAGCGATGATAAGTAGTGTCAGGATAGAACCCCAGCAGCTGGCTGAAAACCACGCCTGGCTATAAAAGCCAGTCTGGAGAAACTGCCAGGCGTGGAAGCAATGTGTTGATTACTTGCAACTGCTCCCTGGCATCTCGTTCTTGCCCGCATCTTGACTTGACACCCTCGTGCTCTGACCTACGGACTGGACTTGGCTTGGCTTTGGATCCTGGACACACCCCTGGCATTTACTTTGTGCTCTGACTACAGACTGGACCTGGCTTGTGACTCGTCTTGAACACTCCTTGGCTTTGTGTTAGTGCTTGGACTGCCAGCTTGGGTGGGCTCAGCCCATGACAAGAAGGCTTGCTCAAGAGTACATCTGTGTGGCCTGTGTCCACCCCTGCTCAGCTGCGCAAAGGCTATACGGTGGGACTCTGCAGAGCGTAAGCCCTGGCTGAGGGCAGTCCTGAATTTCTTCTATAAGTTCCCTACCACTCCATTGACCCTAAATAAATGTTAGTGATGATAACTAAGATCAGGTGACAGCTGCAGGTATAGTGTGTGGGTTTTGTGCTTTGATGAACCACAGAATTGTAACTGGAGGTCGTGTGTGATGTGCAGCTTTGTACATCTGCCAAGGATACAGGATTATCTGGTTCCCAGTAAAACTCACCCACTTCGGGTTCCATGGTAATTTCTTCTGTGCTTGGGAGAGCGCTGGTGGCGTCAGGCTCCGTTTCCAAAGTGGGGGTTGCAGAGGTGGTTGTGGGGTCTCCCGGGAGGGTGGGGGTCTTTGCAGAAGTGATGACTTTAGCTGGAAAAAAATATATAAAGCAGAGATAGGTTAGGGTTGCCAATCTCCAGAGGAGACCTGGAGAAGCACACTTGATCTCAATGACAGAGATTAATTGATCTCAATGACAGAGATCAGTTCTCCTGTAGAAAATAGATCCAGAGGAGTTAGCCGTGTTAGTCTGTAGTAGCAAAATCAAAAAGAGTCCAGTAGCACCTTTAAGACTAACCAACTTTATTGTAGCATAGGCTTTCGAGAATCACAGCTCTCTTCGTCAGATGACGAAGAGAGCTGTGAAGAGAACTGTGATTCTCAAAAGCTTATGCTACAATAAAGTTGGTTAGTCTTAAAGGTGCTACTGGACTCTTTTTGATCCTGTAGAAAATGGTTGCTTTGGAGGATGAACTTTCTGCTATTAGGCCCCTGCTGAGGTCCTTCACCTCCTAAAACCCTGCCATCTCCAAGCTATACCTCCAAATCTCCAGAAATTTCCCAACCTGCAGTTGGCAAGCCTAGTTATAGTCATTTCTTCAGTACAGGATCAAGAGGCATCATTTTAGAAAACCGCAACACGCAAGGCTCTCTCCATTGTCTGCACAAGCAAGTACTACACCAGGGAAGCCCAAAGTGCTGCAATCGGAATTAATTAGGCAACTGAAGTCCCTTTGAATAATTTCTTTTGCCTGATTCATTTTGGTGCCAAGATCTTGGTTTTCAAAGAAGCTGGAGGGTTTGTCTGAGCTACGGAGGAATTCAAGGGACTTGGGACAGGACGCAGTAACTCCAAAGGGCCGCAAGAGACAGGAAGTAGGGAGGGGGCTGTCAAGCTCCATGGGTTCTTTGTTGGCCCTCCAGTGTAACTGGTTGGCCACTGTGTGAAACAGATGACTGGGCTGGATAGACCACTGGTCTGAGCCAGCAGGGCTTTTCTCACGTTGTAGAGACTGCAGTGGCTGGTGTGGTGACCTGCCACTGGTGCTTACGTGATAAGGCATGGATCTAAGTCACCGTAATGCTGGCCAGGTACCAGTGATTCTCTTGTTCTCTCCTTCTGGGAAGGAGAACAATGCCATTCACGCAAGAAGGGCAGCTACTGGAGAGAGGACATCATTTATGCACACACGCTTTGCATGCATGAAGCTCCAGGCTCATCGCCAATTAAAAGGTATTGGGGAGCAAAGCTGGGAATTGCTCCCTGCCAGAGACTTTGGAGAGCTGCTGCTAGTCCCAGAAAATAGCTGGGCGAGATGCATTATGGGGCTGCCACAGTTTCACAAGTACACATAACCCTGTTCACGTTACAGGTGAAGGCACATACATCATTCTTTTACTGGTGCACATCTGTTTGTAAGAAAGAGCCAACACACATTCACTTCGCAAATGAAACCAGAGTCCATTCCTTGGACAAACGTGGGGTTTGCAGCACACTTTCGACTGTACATGTATTGACTGTAACCTGAGAATTACGTGATGCCCGTCCAAAGAACCACGAAGGGTACATTGCATATGGATGGTACATGCATTCATTGTTACTTGTAAAGAGGGCTCATGTTGCACCCTTTGTCTGCACCCTCTTGGAAGAGGAGCACAAACCAGCCACTTTCAAGGGGGAGGAGTTTTCTGCATGTTTTCTCATAGCCCTTACTTTGAAGAACCCGCTCCCAGGGGACTACAGACTTCTCTGTCGGGTAGCTCGGCCCCGGAGCAACAGGCAGGTCTCTGGTGCAGATGATTTCATCCATCCAGGTCTTCCATCTGCTGAACTTGTCCTTTTCTCGGGAGAGGAAGGCCTTGTGTCCTCCTTGCTGTGTGCTGAGGTGCAGACCCATGCCCTGCAGAGTAAGGTGGCCCTTCTTGCTGCATCCCCAGGCCTGGTGCACGTGGCCCCCGCAGGGCTCTAGCTGAGCAGCTGCAAATTCTTCAGGCTTGTGGACCGTCAAGCACTGCCTGGTTTTCAGGCTGACAATGGCCCTGGCAGCTACATCCCAGCCCCACCAGAAAAGCTGGGAGTGCGCTTTGCAATCCGACAGGCCGATCCTTTCTGTTTCATGCAGAGAGACGTGAATACATTTTCCTAGGCGGACATTCTTGATGAGGAAGCCTTCCCCGTTGCACACTAAGGGAAAGAAAATGCAATTAATTACAGGACTGTGTGTTTATTGTCGTGATTGTGTGTCTGGCTTTGGGGGTTTGCCTAAAGCAATGCTGGGCAGAAGCCAGGGGTTGGTAGAAGAGCGTGACAGCTTCAGGGGCTGGTTCCTAAAAGTGCAATTCACTGTTGGGGCAGGAGTCTCAGACCACTGTGTGCCTGTCACTGTGTGCCTAGAGCCATATTCAGATATCACACATCAACCTAAGTGATGCTCTACACTAGAGATGGGCACGAACTGGAAAAATGGTGGTTCATTGCAGTTTGTGGTTCGTAGTATTTCACAAACAACAAAACATGAACCGGCATGAAATTGCCTGGTTCGTAAACCGGTTCGTTTGGTTCGTGAAAACGCCACTTGCAGGTCAGCAGAAGGTCTGCAGAAAGCCCATCCCCCTGTTGTCTCGGAAACTGATCGGCACCAGGCTGTCTGCAGTGACGAACCAAACGAACCATACTAAAAATCATACTGGTTCGTCTTAGTTCATTAAAAAGGAGCTCCCACGAACTGCCAGTTTGCAAACGATGAATTGGCCCGTTTCGTTATGAACTTTGGTTTGTATTTTGGTTCGTGCCCATCTCTACTCTACAACTTACTTCTTTTATGAGTTCTCCATGGAGCCAACCTGTGCTCTGTGCAGGCACATGTCAGCTCTAGGGATTGGCTTCTATAAAAAGTCGAGAGTGCAAATGGGCTTGGAAAGCTGCCACTGGGGGAAAAGAGAGATCCTGCCTATCTCCTAAGCTTTTTTCCTCATGGAAAAATAGTGCAGAGGGGAAACATCTCCCCGTTTCTGCTGCTCCACATGAAGGTGTCGTGTGTGCTCATACAGCTGCAAAAAAGGGGGAAACGTTCTCCTTCCATACTGTTTTTGCATGGAGGAAAAACGCTTGGGAGAAAGGCAGGAGTTTTCACTTCTCCAGCTTCAGTTTTCCAAGCCCATTTGTACTCTCTTTTTTTTAACGAAGCCAATCTCCAGAGCTGATATGTGTCTGCATGGAGCACAGGTTGGCTCTGTGGAGAACTCATAAAAGAAGTAACATGTTTGACCAGCACAAACAAGGTTTATTCACTGCTTATACACACTTTTCTTCCTCCCCTTATGGACAGAGTGTGAGAATGTTTGGACAGAGCCTTGAAGAACAGCAGTGTGGAGTTTGGGGTGGCATGTGAGGTATTCACAAGATATATTTTTAAAATCACATGTCTAATGTTGAACCTGCTCCCCAGGGTGTGGGTCCAAAAACTTGTATGATGCAGCCAGGTACAGATAAGGAAGATTTTAAAATAAACCTGGGTGAACTCTCATTGGTGCATAAAAAAATCTGAATTTTTAAAAAAGGTGAGAAGGATTCAAAATCCTCCAAATTTAAAGAAGAAGAAGAAGAAAAGATCCACCATCTTCTAGGTTACTATAATAACAACATTAACAACTACTTTCATTTTATATACCGCCGTTCAGGACAACACCGCCCACTCAGAGCAGTTTACAAAGTGTGTTATTACTATCCTCATGACAATCACCCTGTGAGGAGGGTGGAGCTGAGAGAGCTCTGAGAGAGCTCTGAGAGAGCTGCGGCTTGCCCAAGGTCACCCAGCTGGCTTCAAATGAAGGAGTGGGGAATCAAACCCAATTCTCCAGATTACAGTCCTGCCGCTCTTAACCACTACACCAGGATGCATAAGAAAGGCTGGTTAAGTGTGGAGAGAGCAACTGCTTGGAGCAGCCCTGCCTCCAGGAGAAAAGGAAGCCTGGCAAGAAAAATGGATGCTGGGTGCCAGCAGTGTTTGGGAAAGATGGGCACTGGATTGCCAGCTCTGGGTTGGGAAATCCTGGGAGATTTGGGGGCACAGCCTGGGAAAGGTGGGGTTTTGGAAGATGAGGGACCTCAGCAGGGTATAATGCCATACACTCCACCCTCCAAAGCAGCCATTTTCTCCCAGGGAACTGTAGTCTGGAGATCAGTCGTAATTCCAGGAGATCTCCAGGTCCCACTAGAGGTTGGCATCCCTAACATTGGGCAGCCAGTAAGGTGTGGGCTCCCTTCCAAGTCAAATACTGCTGGCACTTCGCATCTGTGTTCCCCAGGAGACTTCCTTCTCTCTTGGAGACTGCCTCTCTCTCTCACACACACACACACACATGCATGAAGAGCCTAAAGTGAAGAAAGAATCTTGCTAAAAAGTCATTTTCTCCCACCTACCCACTCTGTGGTCCTGTTGGGCCTCTGATTTCAGCTAACTATGGAGCTGAGGTAAACTGACGTACTTTGGAGATGGGGGTAGGATTTAATACCAGTGCCCCGTAACATTATCCAGACAAATACTTTCTTTAAAAGCTGTGTCTTATAGCCTTCCTGCAAGTTAAAGTGGTTGGGAGCAAATAGATGTCTTCTGGGATACAGTTCCACAGCGCAGCTGAAACAGAAAATGCCCGACCTCTCTCACTGAAGCCAGCTGGGTAGCCCAGCCCAGCCCAGCCCAGCCCACTAACAGCAATTTCTGGGCAGTTCTGTGGGTGGGAGGGTGTTTCACCTTTCCCCTCCCCATACTGTTTTTTGAAATCCATATTATTAGCTTGTTAATTTTACACTGTACTTTCTATAGCTGGTTTTACGTTTTATTCTTTACATTGACCCTCTTAATTTACAATTAATTGAATATGTGCCGAACAGATTACATTTGGCGATAAACACAGGCCACAAATTGCAAGCTTAATGTCTCCTTTGGAATCAATGATTGATTACCCTAATTTTAAAATGGCCGGGAAAACCAGCACTTTCGGTATGGGGGAAAGACGAGGTTTGCCCCAGTCAATACAATCAACAATAGTTTTTTACGAATTGCTTCTTGGCCTTTTGGCTTTGAGGCTAAACATTCTCAACCAAGTTATCTGTTCTTATCAGTTTAATATCTGATACGTCCTCTATTTGAGGACTATATATACCATTCAACCCTGAACTTTTTCTATTAAATCATATAACGGCTCAGGTGAATAAAAACCAAAAACATTTTATTCTGAATATAATTACAACAGCTAGAATTTTATATGCGAGATTTTGGAAAACGACAGATATCCCAACACAAGAAAATCTGATTGAAAGGATACATGATACAGCAGAAATTGATAAACTATCCAGTTTATTGAAAGATAGAGATATTATGATATATGATGATATTTGGGACCCTTTTTACAATTGGATACAAAAGAACTTTGAAGGAACTTAATTCCAAGTTATTGACGACCTTTATGAACAGTGCTAAAATGAATGGAAAAATGGTAATAATAAGCTGACCTATAGATTACAAAAAGGTAATAAGAAAATATATTTGACTGAACGGTGCAATGTATTTGAATTATGTAACTTGTATTTCTTTCCCCTACCCTTCTTATTCTGTATTCCCCCAATTATCAATAATAAAATTGAAATATATTTTTAAAAAACCTAATAGTTTTTTATGCAGAGAAAGAAAAACTTAGCTTACAGGAAATCTCTAGGCACCCAGTTAAGGAACTGGTTAGGAAGTATAACATATACAGAGAACATACGATGTTTGATTTCCCCCCCAATCATTAATCTAAAATGGGTTACTGCTTTTATGGAACAAATGATGCCAGTATTGTCATTAAAAGAAAATAGACAAGAGACTTTGCCACTATGTCAGCACATGGATGGCGCAAGATGCATAAAGTAATGTATACATTTAGTATGGATGTGGAGATTAAAGAAAAGAGGATTAGTCTGCCATACAGACGGTATTATCCCCTGCTATTAAATGAGATGTGATAAGATGATGGACCCCTTTCTATAAATCCTGGTGGAAATTTGGAGGTCCAAATGCATTAGGATAAAATATTGGAATGTATAAGCGGGATTTGGGGGAGTGCTTTTTAAAAAATCCAAATTTGGTTCTTTTAGGGATCTTAGTGATACCACTAACTAGGTTCTAAATATGGTGGAGTAGGGTTGCCAGCCTCCAGGTAGTGGCTAGAGATCTCCCGGAATTACAACTGGTCTCCAGGCCACAGAGATCAGTTCACCTGGAGAAAATGGCTACTATGGGGAGTGGACTCTATGGAATTATGCCATGCCAAGGTCCTTTCCCTCCTCAAACCCCACTTTGTCCAGGTTTCACCTCCCAGATCTCCAGGAATTTCCCAAGTTGGAACTGGCAACCCTATGATGGAGAGTATTTTCACTGCTCAGTTTTGGAACAAGAATATTCTCTCAGATACACATGAACGGCTTAGGAAAATATGGTACATGATGCTTATGAAAAAAAGTAACAGCTATCTAAGGCAAAAGACCAACTATATGCAAGAAATTATTACAGAACAAGGCGATCCATTTATCAGTTATTGGAATCAAATGCATAGATTAACGTTCAGTGAGAGATTTTACTTTGTGCTTAGTATGTGATAGTCTTCTCATTTTCCCCCCTCCATTGCCTTTGGAATGTGATGATTGTATATATTTATGTTGTTTGTGTATTTATAAATGTCTTTATAAAATAGATTATAAAAACACTTTATATTGCATATTATCTTATTGCAAGTCTATCATTTGTTTCCCTGTCTTCCAATGACCCTTGGTCACAAGTATCTTGTACAGCACCAGGATGTACGTGAAACTCTTGGGCAGCAGCCTGTATGGAATTTCCTGTCTGCTCCCAGAACAATACCTTGAAACAGGTATCCCTGTAGGAGTACTCTAAAAAACAACAGACTGGCAACATAGGGTGGAAAAGAGAGACAATAGATAAAGGCTTTAAAGGAAACTTTAGATGCCCAATATGCTTCTCTCCTAAACAATACAGGTTTGTGGATTCAGAAGGAAATGGGGCGTCTTGAAGCAATGTTTGACCGCCTGCTGAAACAGGATAAAAACAGGCAAAGATTAACCCTGTGCAAGATTCCCAACAGTGTTGTCAAATCTATTGGCCCAGTTCTTACCACGGTTTGGGATGTGTCCATGAGATTTCCTTTAATACAGCAAAGCTGACACTTGATAAATTGACGGTTCCTGAATGGGAGCGAACGGCAGGAGATTTTTTCCTGGGAATCTCCTATGATTAAAATGTGATGCTGCTCGGAGATTGGGAAGGGGGAGAAAGGGGCTGTTTGAATACAAATAGAAGGAGACAAAGAGAGCTTTGGGAACTATGAATTGGCCTGAGGGGGGTGATTTGCTGGAGGCCTTCCAGTGTTCACAACACAGCATAAATTCAAACTAGACTGTCAGCCGGGGTCTACACTAGCTCAGTCATGTAAACAGAGCAACCTGCGCATTCATAATGTGTGCAACTTTGCAGCTCCCAGATTCTCTGCACTGGTGGTCTTGTCCTCTTTTTTTGAATCCCCTTGAATGGTTTCCTGGCTACAGGCACAGACGTGTGCATGAAATGGAAACAGAGCCAGGCAGCAAAGGCAGATTGGAGCACTTTCCATGCAAAGGAGATGGGTTTTTTTTCTTATTGATGGGGAGGGGGAAAGAAAAACGCGTGAAAACAAACTTACCACGCAGCCAATGGAGGAAGATCATCCAGATCGGACCCCCCTTGAAAAACTTCATTGTCTCCCAGCAGAGAAAGAGGAGGAAAGAGAGTGAGGAACTGGATGCTTTCGTTTCTTTTAATCCCAGAGTTGTGCAAGGTGAAGAAGGGGATCCTAACAGCTTAACCTATAATTGAAGAAGATAATTTCTGAGGGTTTTTTTGAGCTGCCAAAGGAGGCCAGGAAGGGACTCTAGAAGACATCTAAAGAAGCACTCTGCGCAATCAATCTCTCAGCAACCGAAATGCAAAACTGGGAAAGAGATGCCCTTTCTTAAATCCGGCTCCTGCTGCTGAAAGACAAGGCAAACTTCTGCCTTCACAGAGCTCTTTGTCGAGCAGACGAAACCAGACCCCTCCTTACCTTCCCTTTGCAGCAGCATCTGCTTCCCAAATTCTGAGGGATGAGGAAGTCCAGAACAGAGTTTGTGCAGCAGCAAGAGGAAAGGCAAGGAGTTCTGGCAGAAGCAGGGATTTCTGAATGGTGCTGCCTCCAAGCAGGGAAATCTCAGCACTTGAGCTGCGGGTGTTGGATGGAGGCCAAAGCAACCACCCTGAGTGCCAAAGGAAAGGAGGCGGCGGAGGAGAGGCAGTAGCCCTTTGTTTCTAGCATGGGGTGTTGCTTCTGGCAGCTGATTCCTCTTGCTCACACTGTACTGTTAGTCTGTTTTGGTTACCTATGAAATAATGAAGCATGCTGCCTTAAATCTAAGGATCGAGAAACAAGAAAGAGGCCCAAGAGCCACAGCTGGTGTTCCTAGGAAATCTGTAGGAACTGTTTGATAATTGTATGTCATGTAACTGCTGTGATGAAGAAGTGTTGAAAAGGGAAGAATTTGCTAGGGCGCCCGTAGCAGATACTTATGGACAAGCCGTGTTACTGTGAAGAACTTCTCTAATGAAAGATTTCTCTTTTCGCACAATTGTATGATTGTATCATATATGGTTACCAGGAAAAATGATGAATATATTATTGTAAATGTTGCTGATTATACCTACGTGTGTTACTTACCACTGGTCTCTTGGATTTTACTGATGAATGTGTTGTATAATCCTTGTATCTATTGAACATACAGAGAGGCCCAAGCACTTTATATATTATCTATAGGCATAGACACTTCATATATTTTTATGGGGATGATTGATTATACTGTTTACAGGCACTTTGCACTTTAAAACAAACTTTGGAATAGACTGTGGAATTTATATGATATACTACCGTCTGTCAGCCTTTTGATAGTATTACTCTTTGATAGTACCTGTTGCCCTCTATACTAAACTATATTGTATTGTATTTCTGTATTGTATTTCTCCGGCCGTGAAAGCCTTCGACAATATATTGTATTCCCTTCAGGTCCTTCTTTCATTCCTTTTTTCACTTTGCACGTCTTCATTGTGTTATATCTTGTTCTTGATTTCTTCTTAGTTAGTCAGTCACAGCGTGACTCTTCTACTTCAAGTTAAATCTAATGATGACAACCTCCAGGTAAGGCCTGGAGATTTCCAGGCATTACGACTGATCTCTAAGTGACAGGGATAAGTTCCCCTGGAGAAAATGATTGCTTTGGAGGGTGGACTTTATGGCATTATACCCGACTGAGGTCCTTCTCCAAACCCCATCCTCTTTAGGGTCTACCCCCAAATCTCCAGATATTTTCCAGTCCAGAGTTGGCAACTCCATTTAGTTCGAGTCAATCCACCGGTCAATCTAGCCCGCTTTGAGCACATGGGCTGAGCTCAGCTTTCCTGGCTAGGAAGTGTTGCTACATTTCCAGATGGGAATTCACAGAAATGTCTGCAATAATATCAGGAAAACTATCAACTTTATTAACCATTGTAAATTTAAACAATTTGAATAGTTTGAAGGAAGATAGGGCCAAAATTAATTGCTTCAAGAAGCTGAATTAAATATATTTCCAATCTATTGAAGGATTTTTCTGCATCTAAAGAGAGAAAAAATCCTTCAATAGATTGGAAATATATGTAAGAAGTTTCCCTACAAGTGGATATTGGCTTTATCTTGGAATTACATTCCCACTTAATTTAAATGACCTAAAAGATTGCAACTAGAGATGGGCATGAACCGGGGAAAAACCGAACCATGTGGTTCATGGTTTGTCAAATTTCACGAACCACAAACTTTCACAAACCTGCCCCTGGTTCGTGAACCGGTTTCTTTGGTTCGTGAAAACGTCACATCCAGGTCAGAAAAATCATCACTTCTGGGTCAGCAAAAGGTCACTTCCAGGCCAGCAGAAGTTCACTTCCTGGTCAACGGAAGGTCTGCAGGAAGTCCATCCCCTGTTGCCTAGGAAACTGATTGATTGGCACCAGGCTGTCTGCAGTGACGGACCAAAAAACAAACCAAACAAACCAGCCTAAATATTCATGGCAGTTCATCAGAAATGCGATCTGACGAACCGTGGTTTGCGAACCACGAACCGGCCTGGTTCATGCTTAATTCTGGTTCATATTTCGGTTCATGCCCATCTCTAATTGCAACTACAGTGACCTCAACCTAGAAGTCAAGACCATTATTAAGGATTGTCAGAAGCTCAATTTAAGTTGGCATGAACGGATTAACACAGTCAAATAGTTCATCTTACCTAAATACTTGCTTCTTTTTAGAATGCTGCCCATTACACTCCCTGAAAAAGAAATTCAACTTTGGCAAAGCAACTTAAATAAATTTATCTGGGGGCAGAGAAGGCTGAGAATGAACTATGAGACAATGAAGAGGCCTACCAAGAAAGGAGGACTAGCTACACCATTGCTTAGAAACTACTATATAGCCTCTCATTTGGCCAATTTACTTATGTTATTACAACCAGCTGAGCATATCCAATGGGCTTATATTGAAAAATCATACTTCACCCCACGGCACATTAGTGATATAATCTGGAACAGTCCCGGTTATAGACCTACTCCAGCTATTCTAGGCACACCTTTGTACTGCAACGCTCATTACATGGGACAAAGAGAAGAAGCGGCTAGCACCAGGAATAGCATCACTGTCCTCATTTCTTGGGCAAAAATGGTTCCCGCCGGCTACAGAAGCCTCCTCATAAAAATTGTGGAGGGAGGCTCAAGTTTAGTCTAATTGATGTTATTAAACAGGGACATATTCTCGACAAGGCAAAGTTAGAAAAAGAAGTTAACACTGTCTTCCCATGGTTTCAGTACCTACAGATAAAGCATCTCTCAGAAAGTGGTGAAATCAGGGAAGCATTCAAAAGGAAATTAACCAGCTTTGAAATACTCTTGCTTCAAAGCAATATAAAACATAAAGGGCTTATAGCCAAACTATACCGTGTAGTGAATAGTAGAAATTTTCACTTACCCTTGAATTATTAGAACGTATGGAATAAGTCTTGCAGTCTTGAGATATTGGATGCTCAATGGGATATAATCTGGAAAGCCCAAACACTAAGCACTAAGGCTGTTAATATCCGGATCCTTTCATTTAAGGTTGTTTCTTGTCACTGTCTCAACTTCATTTGATCAACCGGAGCTATAGCCCCCTTTGTTGGAGACATTGTAGCTCAGAAGGTGGGCTCATTGCTGGTGGGCTTGCCCAAAAATTGGGGACAGATACTTCTCCATGTACATAGAACCACAGGCTGTAAAGTCCCTCCCTATGTGACCTGAGGTAGCACTGCTAAGCTTTTGGGAAGACCCCACCATCCCAAACACAAGGAAGGACTTAATTTTCTTCCTTCTCACTGCTGCTAAATCACACATTGCTTCTTCTTGGAACAAAGCCAGCTTTCCTCCTTTATCGACTTGGTACAAAAAAAATCTGGGATTATTTTGTTATGGAAAAGATTGCTGATCGACTCCATTCGTATGACAATGCGCAATTCCAGTCTAACTTCATGTGTACATGGCTTCCATTTCTAGAATACATGGTTGTTCTTGGCCACTCGCAATCACCTAATGCAGCAGCGTGCAATAGAGTAAGAGGGCCAGTTTGGTGTAGTGGTTAAGAGCGTGGGACTCTAATCTGGAGAGCCGAGTTTGATTCCCCACTCCTCCCCTTGAAGCCAACTGGGTGACCTTGGGTCAGTCACAGCTCTCTCAGAGCTCTCTCAGCCCCACCCACCTCACAGGGTGTTTTGTTGTGGGGATAATAATGACATACTTTGTAAACCGCCAGAGACCTTGTACAGGGTTGCTTTTTTTGTCCTTGCAGCAGGGAAAATCTGAGAGAAGGTCGTGATTTCACAGGGCTGTCCACAGGCTATAGTGTAATTCCTATAGTGTTTTATCAAGTTTGTACTGTATATTTTATCTGCACCGTCGCTCTCATTTTTGTTACTGTTTTATTGTTTGTAACGGCCTTTGGCCTAATGCAATACATTTTACCTACCTACCTACTTTGTAAACCGCTCTGAGTGGGTGTTAAGTCATCCTGAAGGGCGGTATATAAATCAAATGTTGTTGTTGTTATTAATTGTGGGCCCTTTGTTATTTATTTCATTATTTTTGTAAAATTATCTACATCTTCCTGTTAATACATGGTATAACATTAACAGCAGTGTCTAGTTGCCACAAGTGGGTTATTGTTTTGTTGAAGTTTGTTGTTAAACTGTTAAAATGAAAATAAAGTATTAAAAAAATATATCTGCAAAAGCAGTGATTTCCTGATCCATAGTTTCAATTTCGTGCAAGTTTTGACTGGTAGATGTAATATGAGATCTCTGTAACTTTGTCTCAAAGAACACCACAATCTTACCAGAGCAATCCAGGTATGCACATATTATGTGTTCCAGATGACTCACCGCTTATCCCAGAGTGCAGGCGCAGGAGCGCGCCCCTAGTGGGGATAAGAGGAGAGTCGCTCCCTGGCAGTGCTCCTCACCTGCAGCGGCACCTGGTGCCATTCCTGTCTGCAGCAGCCCAATCTAGTCCCAACGGAGCTGGAACGGTTGCCGTCTGGGCACAGGAGCACGGCAGGGCACCTGCCCCCCCCCATCGCGACAGTCCCTGCCTGCATTGGCCCAATCTGGCCCCAATGAGGCACCTGCTCCCCCAAGCGGCCTGGCGCCATGCCCTGTAGCACCTATAAGACTAACAAATTTGTGATAGGGTATGAGCTTTTGTTAGTCACAGATCACTTCGTCAGATAATTTTGTTAGTCTTGTAGGTGGACTGGGCTCTTGCTCTTTTCTACTGCTGAAGTTTATATAATTGCATTTTAAATGATAGTTGTTTAGTTAATTTGTTTCTTTTTTCTGTGTGATTTAGATGATTGTGTTTAGGTTTTATGCATGATTTAGAAGACTGTAGATGACTGTAGTAGTGGATCATTGAAGAGATATGATTTAGAAGATTGTATGATTATGATTCATGTTTTGAGTTGTTTGGTGTTTACTCTCACTTTCAAAACATTTCAAGGACTCTGTAGCTGTACGGAAATGAAAATTATGTTTGGAAAGTGATTTTTTTCCTTCAAAGAACCTGAAAGTTCTGAAAGATCTTCAAGCTCTGTGTTTTCCAGTATTCCTCCCTCCCGTTCCCATCGCTAAAGAATGCAACTCCTCTCCTTTTCATTAATTCTTGATTAAGATTCTGGCAGCGCACAGCTCCCAAAACAGACAGCCCCCGTATTGTGGCACCTGAGGTTTGCAAGCAAGTCGTCTGGGCAGAAAGGCACAAACGCTGCAAGACTTTAAAGCTGGAAAAATCCTCTTTCTCAAGATGCTCATTTTCAAAAAAGAAGGTGAAGCCACAACAGACAGTGAAAACCTAAGCAGAGTGACTCTGGTCTAAGACCATTGTGGGCTTAGATTGGAGTAACTCTGCTTAGGATTTCACTGTCAGGCACCAAAAAGGAGGAGAGGTAGGTTTATGTGAGTCAAAGAAAGCTTTCCTGGAACCTCCAGGAAGAGACCCTCTAGCATTTTCAACCTCCCAAATCTCTGTCCCCCCACACATGCCAGTTTTAGCACAACGTCGGACTTGACCACTTCCTTGGCCCAGCCGGCTACTAGCATCTTAAAATCTGGGTGTGGTTGTATTACATTTGGCCCTTGTACTGTAACCACAGCTTAGAAAGCCTCAGTATCTGTGTAGTCAGAACCATGTGCTGTCCCTTTAACAATTGGTACTCATGGGAATTGTAGTCCCCCCCCCTCCAATATAGAAGTTTATTGTAGGCTTCCTGTGAAGGTGTTAAAAGCTGATGGTCCTCTTCCTCCCTTTGTTCGGATCTTAACCCCTCAAGCAAGGATGCAACAGCTATCATGAATTTACCGCTTGTCTACAAATAAATCTGGACCAATAAAGATGTATCTTGCTTCTGACTGAACCATGTCTCGTTCACTGGCTCCAACTGTAAGTAAGGATTCCTTTACAATCTGGGTTGAAAAAGGCAGTGTGTTAAAGCTACCTGGAAGCCCGCATCTCTTCTCAGCTGCTTCCAGAATAGCCCTCATCCCACCCCATTGGTTCTCTGCTGTGAGATACAAGGAAAACTTTTTAAAACTACACGTGAAGGTTTTGTACCTTCAAAGTATCAATGGGAGTTTCCAAATTCTCTTTAAGAGAGCCAATTCAGTGTAGTGGTTAAGAGTGCGGGACTCCGGGTTTGATTCCCTACTCCACTTGAAGCCACCTGGGTGACCTTGGGTCAGTCACAGCTTCTTAGAGCTCGCTCAGCCCTGCCCACCTCACAGGGTGTTTATTGTGGGGATAATAATAACATACTTTGTAAACCACTCTGAGTAGGTGTTAAGTTGTCCTGAAAGGCAGTATAAAAATCTAATATTATTATTATTAGAGTGCATTACAGTAGTCTAGCCTCCAGGTAGCCATAATATGAATCCATGTGGCCAGATCAGCCAAATCAACATTAGAATCTAAGACCTCTTAAATGGAGACACTCAAGTGTAGGAAGATGTAATGTTAGCTGGTAAGCCAAGTTTTAAAAGACAAATCGGAAGGTTTTGTCAATTTTCCCTCTCTACAGAGCCAGCAAAGATCGCTCCTCAGAGGGTTTATTTATTTCCTCATTGCCTCCTAGAAGGGAAGGTGAAACTGAGAGCCTTCGGGGAAGGGGAAGATGAAATTAACAAATCCTCTGTGGAGTGATCTCCACCAGCTCTGTCTTTTAAAACTATGCATCTCAGCTAACATTGCATCTTCCTACACTTGAGTGTCTCCGTTTAAGAGGTCTGATGTAGAGAAATTCTAAGAAATAACAATCCAGAGTAGGAAACCAATTTAGCGTTGTGTCAGAGAATCATTTAATCAATTTTTGTTTGTAATTTTTTAGAGTTGTAATACAGAATATATATATAGAAAAAGAAAAAAGATAAAATTTGAGTAACAGAACTATTAACTCTAACTATATACAAAGGTTTGGCATCATTCATATATAACATTGACTTATATTTCAGTCCTAGGAGTATTGCAACCAACAGTTACCAACAGAGGACAGAACTTTTTATAAAAATAAGAAATTAAAGACAGGTAAGAAACATGAAGTAATCTTTAGGAGAGATGGTCTTAACAACTGGGTCTTCTTTTAAAAGATATTCTAAGATCGGAATCCACTGTTCTACAAATGACGATTTAAAATCTGGATTTTCTAGACTTTTTATTTGATCTGTTAGTTTTGCTATGATGAAACAGTCCCAAACACGTGTTAACCAGTTCGAGATTGTGGGGAGTGAATCATTTCATCAAATGATGAAGAGCAAATGATCAAGAGCAAAGATTCCTAGTAAAACCAATCAATTAGCAAGTTTGTTACAAAATATGATAACAATGGCTGTTTCCACGCGCCCTTAAAGGGCTGGCCCACTCCCCAAACGCTGTCAGCTTTCCCCCAGGAATCCAATCATCTCTGTTTGCAAAACGGTAGCGGTTTGCGGTTTGGCCTAGCAATAAGGATCCTAAATTTACCTTATCAATTGCAAAACATGTCTCAGTCTTTTTAGCCCTTGTATCCATAAAGATAAGGAGTAAGTATTTTCCACCGAGAGATTGATTGTTCTTCACACAGCCTTGTAGTTTAATACATTCCTTTAAAACTGTCAAAGAGATTTTTGATTTCCAGGTATCTGTCTTAAGTAATGCCCATCAACAAGCGGGAAAAAGCTCTGTAATACTGGCCAGTTGGGAGAAACAATATAAAGCGTTGTGGTTGAGATGGTAAATTGTGCTGCCCTGCAGTTATTTTTCTCACGTGATTTAAGTTTGCCAACTGCCGGGAACAAAAAAAAAGTCATGTCCCATGAACAGAGGCTCAATCTTACAAAAAGGGAAGTTCTACAGTATCATGGGATGGCAAGATAATATAAAGGGGCGAACAAACTCTGCAGGCTCTCAAGAAAGATCAAGCTGCTACGGTCAATTTCTAGGACATGGTTTTTAATAAGAGAAAATGCTTTGGATCTGCCAATCTTAAAAATATCATCAGTTGACATTCCAACGCTCATTAGTTTCTCATGCAGGGATTCTATCTAAGTATCCTTCCGGACGTAGCGTGTCTAAAAGTCCATCTTCAGCACTCGTTTGCACCCTTGGGTACATGTTGCCCACTCTCCCCTGCAAGGAAAGCCGATCTCAACGGGCTGAGAGCCACTGTGTCCAAGCTTTCAAAGCACTTTCGTTCTGGATGGCTGTGCCAATAGACCTCTAAGGGGCAGAGCAGAACAGCTCCCATTTACTGGCATCTCTCTGCCGCCACTCCCACTGCTTCCATTTATGAAACTGGTTTGACCTTCTTTCCTTAGATTGGCAAAAGCACAAGGGCTGAATCCAGATCTCAGCAGCCTGGGTTCTGGGTATTTGTTTTCTTTCTTTTAAAAAAATCTATTTTATTTTTCCAAACAGATAGAGAGGTACAGAAAGGGAAAGGAAAAGGGGAAACAAAAGTTACAATTAAAAGAGAAATAACGATATGCATTACAAGGACTATCAAAATGCAATAACCGTATAAGATTTATAATATAGTTTCCAGGTAAATAACACTACACAATATTTCCTCTCTCTGTCCTGATAAACCAACTATAAAATATTTAGTAGTGTTTATTAAAATACTTTAACATATCTATATTTTATGAATGCTGATTCAAAAAAAAAAGTAACAATACATTTAAAAATATTTCCAAAAGCCATACTAATAAACTTATCTTATATCTAAGACTATATATAGGACAAAAGAAAATAAATATCCCATATATAATGTTCAGTATTTGTTTTCTTTTAACGGTAAAGGGCGGCCCCTCATTTCTCTCAGCCTCTTCGATGTGGTTCCTGAGGAGTGATGAAAACAGAGATATGCATTTTTCTGAGCACTTGTTTCGGCCCTTTTCATGACCCCTTCAGAGGGTCAAGCATTCCCAAGCACCTTATTCTTTAAATTTAGCATTTGGCAAAGGACAGACTGGCATGGCAGAAGGCTGGTTACAGTTTGCCTTTGTGAGCTTTCCTTGGCTTTATCATAAGGCTAATCAGTGCTCTGCTAGTTTGAATCTCAAACTGCCATGAGCTCAGCCGGTCACCTTGGGTGAGCCACCCCAGCTCCCCAGCTGCATGGAGGTGGTCATAATAGCATGGACAGCTGTAGTATATTGGTCAAACGGTTGGGATGAGAATCAGCATTCTGCTGGTTTGACTCCCACTACTTCCATGAACTCAGCAGCTCCATAAGAACATAAGAGAAGCCATGTTGGATCAGGCCAATGTCCCCTCCAGTCCAACACTCTGTGTCACACAGTAGCCAAAAAACCAGGTGTCCTCAGGAGATCTGCCGGTGGGGAAGGGACACAAGAAGCCAGTGCCAGCGCCTCCATTGAGCAACCTAGCTATATTGTGCCATTCTCAGCAACCTAGCTATATTGTCATAGATCCAGAGGAGTTAGCCGTGTTAGTCTGTAGTAGCAAAATCAAAGAGAGTCAGTAGCACCTTTAAGACTAACCAATTTTATTGTAGCATAAGCTTTCAAGGGCCACAGCTCTCTTCATCAGATGCATGATCCAAACTGGTCAAATACAGTTTGACCAGTTTGGATCATGCATCTGACGAAGAGAACTTGATTCTCGAAAGCTTATGCTACAATAAAATTGGTTAGTCTTAAAGGTGCTACTGGACTCTTTTTGATTTAGCTATATTGTGGGGACAATACCAAGACTGAATTTGTTCACCGCATTGTGTGGCACTAATCTGTCTGGAAGAGCAATATTTAAGCACAGTTGTGGTGGTTTTCCCTCCACTGAGGAGGAAGGCTTCCATAGGTGGTAAGGATTCCTCTCTAGGACAGCCCTGCTCTGAGGTGTTCTGCTCGATACCACCATCAAACTTCAGCCGTGTTTCTGAGATATGATGTAGAGTAACAAACATCCCCAGCCCTGAGTCAGCTGGAGATGGTCTGACCAACCCACCCTCGAGAGTTGTATTGAAGTCAGGAGGCAACCATCAAGCAACAACAACAATATTTGATTTATATACCACCCTTCAGGACAACTTAACGCCCACTCAGAGTGGTTTACAAAGTGTGTTATTATTATCCTCATGACAATCACCCTGTGAGGTTGGTAGCTCTGAGAGAGCTGTGAGAGAGCTGTGAGTGACCCAAGGTCACTCAGCTGACTTCAAGTGGAGGTGTGGGAAATCAAACCCGATTCTCCAGCTTAGAGTCCCGCTGTTCTTAACCACTACACCAAACTGGCTGTCAGGCTGCATCCTGGCGGTCTTTCCGAGGTTCCGAGGCTAGAAAGCAGCCCTGGTACCTACCTCCTGTCATCTTCTTCCCGTAGATGTCCTTAGATGTCTATATGAGATATGAGATGTGGGATGCAATGTGTGCTGCTCTAAAATGTTTTATTACAGTATTCAGGGCTTTTTTTCTGGGAAAAGAGGTGGTGGAACTCAGTGGGCTGCCCTCGGAGAAAATGGTCACATGGCTGGTGGCCCCGCCCCCTGATCTCCAGACAGAGGGGAGTTGAGATTGCCCTCTGCGCCGCTTAGTGGCGCGGAGGGCGATCTAAACTCCCCTCTGTCTGGAGATCAGGGGGCGGGGCCACCGGCCATGTGACCATTTTCAAGAGGTTCTGGAACTCCGTTCCACTGAGTTCCTGCTGAAAAAAAGCCCTGACAGTATTTATATGACTGCTGCTAGTGCTTTTATTGTATGTCTTAATTACATGTATTTATTATGTTGTTTTTCCGCTCTGAGCCCGTTTGCAGGGAGACTATAAATCAGATCATAAACAAACAAACAAATACCCAACCTCCTCCCTGCCCATTGTGAATTAACCAGGGTCCTATGAGTCGGGGCACGCAGGGGGAAGATGGTGGCAAAGGGAACAATGCAGGGAAATCAATGGCTGCAAGTGCTCAGCTGTGGTGTTGGCACAGGTAGGATTCCTGGGTTGCTTTTTGGCAACCCTTTTCTGAGGCCTGGTCAATATTCACATCTGCAACATGTTTGACAAAGATGAAGAGATGAAGGCTTCTGGGCACGTGCAGAGTAATTTTCCATTGTCACCACTGACTTCCTCACTCCTGACATCTGACATTACTAAGGCTTTCTGAGCAGATGGCACGACTCGGGAGGCCTTAGCCCCGGCATGACATGAATAGAGCAGAAGAATTTTTAGCTTAACTATCTCCTGCCTAGTTAGCCTACTAAGTAATGGACACAGAACACTCTATACATCTGCAAATCTGTGGTACTAATGGAAGTGGAGACGGCACCCAAAATTCATCTTGGAAGCACTTCTGGAGCTATAATAGAGAAATTGAGAGCCAGTTTGGTGTAGTGGTTAAGAGCACGGGACTCTAATCTGGAGAGCCAGGTTTGCTTCCTCAGTCCTCCACTTGTAGCCAGCTGGGTGACCTTGGGTCAGTCATAGCTTTTAGGAGCTGTCTCAGCCCCACCCACCTCATAGGGTGATTGTTGTGGGGATAATAATAACATTCTTTGTAAACCACTCTGAGAGAGTGTTAAGTTCGCCTGAAGGGCAGTATACAAATTGAATGTTGTTGTTGTTGTTGTTATATCATGGCAGTCTGAACATGTTCTCTCCACATGTGCTCATGTTCTTAGTCGCCTATGGGAAAGAGCATTCTTATTCATGCTGGTTTTCTGCTAAGAGAGCCACCTACCTATGATTGTATCCATAACCACAAGGACATAACCATCTTTCTCATCATTTTCCTGAACAAGATTATCTTGGCCAGGAATTTAAAAATCTGGAGTTTTTTTAATTGAAGTTTTTGTTGATGCAGAGAAACTATTGTCAGCACAGAGACCGTGTGTGTGTGTTCTGTGCCGTCAAGTTGCCTCCGACCTATGGCGATCCTATGAATGAAAGACCTCCAAAACATCCTATCATTAACAGACTTGCTTAGATCCTGCAAACTGGAGGACGTGCCTTCTTTGATGGAGTCAAGCCATCTCATTTTGATTCTTCCTCTTTTCCTACTGCCTTCCATGTTTCCTAGCATTATTGACTTTTCCAGAGAATCTTGTCTTCTCATGATGTGACCAAAGTACCATAGCCTTAGTCTTGTCATTTTAGCTTCTAGGGAGAATTCAGGCTTGATTTGATCTAGTACCCACTTATTTGTCTTTTTGGCTTTCCACGGCATCTGCAAAACTCTCCTCCAGCACCACATTTCAAATGAATCAATTTCCACAAGAGAAAAAATTCTAATCTGGAGCAGGAATTTGGGAGAAGTTGCCACCAGGGGACAGCCGTGCCTAACAGTAGAATAACCCCACACTGCAAGCATAGCCCTTTCTACAGGATTACACACACATCAGTTTCCAGCTCCTAATGCCCTCCTCCTTAAAGCTATTTCTTGCTGCTATCCCATCCCCCAGAACTTGGCCAAGGTTGCTCTTTGCCTGGGAGTCCAATTGTTGCATAATAACCTTTAGTCAGCTGATAATTATGCAGAGAGGAGAGGCGCTTAAACCAGGACGCTGCCCTCTCCAGCCAGCTAACGGCAAGGAACCTTATTTCCAGCTATCTGAATTCTTTCCTGGGGGGGCTTGGATTGGATGAGATCAGCAATGGTTCATTGTATTCCGGTTTACTGTCTGTGCTCCTGCATATCAGGGAATTGTGAGGGGGCGAGGGTTCTGAGCTGTTTTTAAATAGGATATTTTGAAAATTAGATAAGACTTTGCGGTAAGAGGCACGTTTGGCAGCCAGGAGATGGAAACTCAGCCCTTCCATTGCAGAGGAAAGGAAGACAGAGTGCAACAAGGTGATGGCATCAGAGTAAAGCCTGAGCCTGCGGCATCCCCCCACTCACATCTTGGTGTATTAGCAACAGGGCTCCTCATCGTTGTGGCTGCAGCATGCTACTACCTGGTTTTGCTTTGGAAGACAGAGACGATGAAGACGGAGCAGATGGACCTGAAGTCCGATGGGTTCATCATTAAAAATCAGAACGGAGAGCTGGTCTTCAAGGTGGCCTTCCAATCAGGGGCCTTGGACCTGGAGTCGTGCTCCAAAGAGGGGGAAACTCTAACCTGCACCAGGTCAGACAAAGGGAAGCTCAATTTTTTCATACAGACGGTCAAGCCCGAAGACACGGTGATGTGCTACCGCGTCCGGTGGGAGGAGTTTGTGGCGGACACCGTGGTGGGACACAAAATGTTCTGGGGGGATGCCCACTGGTATGGGGGTTGTGAGATGAGTGTACAGCACTGGCCAATCATGCTCCCAGGATACCAAGAACCCATGCCATTCGTGACAAGCGATGTGTATTCATTCAGGAACAGCTTTGGAGGCGTCTTGGAGCGATACTGGGTTTCTTCCAAAGCAGCCGCCATCAAGATTAACGACTCGGTGCCCTTTCACCTTGGGTTCAATGCTTCTGAAAGGTCACTGTTCTTCCAGGCCCGGTATAAAGATTCCCCTTATAAGCCTCCCTTGGGACAGCAGCCTTTCCCAGAGCTGAGTTATCGTATCTGTGTAGGTTCAGACATTACATCCGTCCACAAACACATGGTTCAGAAATATTTCAAAAAACCGTTGAAGATACCCTCAGAAAACATCTTCAGGTTTCCAATCTGGTCAACATGGGCTTTGTACAAAAAGGAGATTAACCAGGAAAAACTTCTGGATTTTGCACAGACAATTAGAAACTACAATTTTAAATATAGCCATGTTGAAATAGATGACATGTACATGCAGAATTACGGTGACTTTGACTTCGATCCATTAAAGTTCCCTAATGTGTTAGAAATGTTTGAAAAGCTTAAGAAAGATGGAGTTAATGCCACCTTGTGGATACATCCCTTTGTCCATATAAATTCCCCAAACTTTGAGCTGGGGAGAGAAAGGCAGCTTTTTGTGACTGAGCCAGAGGGGAAATCTCCTGCTGTGGTCAAGTGGTGGAATGGCATGGGCGCCATCTTGGATTTCACCAACCCTTCTGCCAGGGAATGGTTTCAGAGCCACCTGAGGCAGCTCCGCTCAAAGTATGGCATATTGTCCTTCAAATTTGATGCTGGGGAGACATGCTACCTCCCTATGCGGTTCTGCACCTTCCAGCCCTTACTGGACCCCAGCGTCTGGTCCAGATGTTACGCAGAAATGGCCGCCCCTTTTTATGAGTTTGCTGAAGTCCGTGTTGGTTACCAATCCCAACATATCTCTTGTTTTGTCCGCATGATTGACCGGGATTCCATCTGGGGTCATGAGCTTGGGCTAAAGTCTTTGATTCCCACAGTGTTGACGATTGGGCTTTTGGGATACCCTTTCATACTGCCAGATATGATTGGCGGAAACTTTCTTCCCAACAAGACAGAAGGTGCTGTAGACCTCCCAGACCGGAACCTCTATATACGCTGGCTGGAGCTGTCGGCGTTTTTGCCAGCCATGCAGTTCTCTATCCCACCATGGCTATATGACAGGGAAGTAACTGAAATTGCATGGAAGTTTGCCAAACTTCGTGAATCTCTGGTTGCCCCTCTCTTGCTAGAGCTGGCCAAGGAGGTGGCTGCCACAGGGAACCCCCTTATAAGGCCTATCTGGTGGGTTTCTCCTGGAGATGAGTTTGCCCACAAAATCGATTCCCAGTTTCTCATTGGGGATGCATTCATGGTTGCTCCTGTCTTAGAGTCAGGCATGTTCAAGAGAGACGTCTACCTCCCAGCAGGCAAATGGAGCAGTTACAAAGGAGAACTCTTCACAAAGACTCCTCTCCTGCTTATGGACTATCCAGTCCACTTGGACGAAGCTGCTTATTTCTCCTTGGTTTCTTAAGCTGCCTTGGGGCCAGGTAAAGGACTCTGTGACCTCCTCTCAAGACCTTCAGGGGACTTTGACTTAATCTGGTTATCTTAAATTGAACGATTCTTTCTGCACCCAGCGATTTTTGTATGGTAATCAGCTCTTGTTCCGGTCCTCTTCTGGCTTTGAGCTCTGCAGAATCCATGCAGCTCACCATCTTTTTATCTCACTCTTCCATGAAAGGGAAGGGTTGTTATCTCCACCTTGCAGATGGCAACCTCAGAATCAGGTTAATTAATTGACAGCCAAGCACAGGGAGAGGCTAAGTTCCAATGTCATGGAGCTGCAGGCTTTGTTTTTCCTCCCCAGGAGTGTTTTGAAGTGGTTCTCCATGGGAGAAACCATTTTGAAAATATAAATGAAAATGGATATATATTTTGCAAAAAAAAATCTGGGCACTAACCTGTCGCTTGCCTTCTGTTCGTGGGTTTTTCCAGAGTCAGAAACTGAATGGGAGTTTCAAATAGTGAGGGGCCAGGCCAGAGCTATCTGCACCTGAATCCAGATGTGGTGGTGGTGGAGAGTGCCCTAAAGTCATAGCTGACTCATGACGACCCCTGGTGGGGTTTTCATGGCAAGAGACTAACAGAGGTGGTTTGCCATTGCCTGCTTCAGCACTCTTGGTCTTCCTTGGAGGTCTCCCATTCAATCACTAACCAAGGTCGACCCTGCTTAGCTTCTGAGATCTGACGAGATCAGGCTCACCTGGGTTATCCAGGTCAGGGCAAATCCAGACGTAGGAAGCATATTTTCCAATCCAGGATCCCTGAGGTTGCTAGCATGAGATAGAACTGGGACCTGGAATTTGAACCAAGATGCCGGCTTGAGTCTGAGAAGCTACCAGTAAAAGGTTATGTTCAGTTTTGTCCAGGGTGCAAGTGTGTAGGTGTGACCCATTCAAAGGCTTCACACTGCTGCCCCATCACAGTGGCTTATGTTCCTTCTATGTCTGAAGGGGTATCTGAAGTTATGAACACAAACACAAAGTCCCTAATAGTTCAGCTAGGACAGTTTCCCATCACAGGCCGAGAGAATCCTGGTTTAAGTACCAGTCAGTGCAATCCGAATCCAACTTATTAGGGAGGAAGTCCAATTGAACTCCACGGGACTTACTTGTGAGTATACATAGACTGCAGCCAGGGTACTCAACAGTCATCACCACTGAATTAGCGATTCTTACTTCTCTGTTGAGATTTGCAGTACTGGGTTTGTCTGGCCACAAAAGTAACCAGTTATACATTCTGGAGATCCAAACGCTGCATTCAGAATAAACCACACAGGCACATTAGCAGGATTTGATTGGACTCTAGCACTGAGACAGCTGTAGGGCCCAGAATAATTTAGCAAAGATGATGAGGAAGGCATGGCATGGCTTCTAGGAACTACAAATACAAACAAGAGAAGCATTTGGGCAAATCCCATCTCTTGAAAAGCAGAGGTGAGCCAACAGCAAATCTTGCGCACAAAACTAAAATCTAGAAGTTCGTTTTAAGTACATAAATAAAGCAACGTTGAAGTTTCCAAGAAACAGAATTCCAAGATCTCACTACATGGTACAGAGGTTGGACAAACACGAGTGGGCATTTGTATGTCAGCTGCTGGATAAAAAACAAACACAAGCTCATTGTGGAATGGCATCTTGAGAGAGCTATTTAAAGACATAATGCCAGGACAAACTGCACAGAGCACGGGGCCAGAGTTTCCTCATCTCTCTGTGGAACCAGACCTGGAGTAATGCCAAGTGGGAGCCAGCAGCTTATATTGAGCCAGCACATTGGAGGAAATATTAAAGTAAAACAACCCCAGAAAAATCCAGCTGCTAAACTAGGCGCAGTTTGGCTGAGAGATCACAGCAAAATGTTCTTTGAGTCTTCCATGTGAGGCAAGTCATTATGCGCTAGAGTCGATTCAAGAAACACCAGTGTTACGCTAACGTGCTTCTTAGTGCAGGGATATAAAATGTGAATAGCATTTAGAGTTGCCAGCTATAGGTTGGGAAATTCCTGGAAATGTGGGGGTTGGGATCTGGAAAGAGAGGGGTTTGGGGAAGTGAGGGACCTCAGAGGTGTATAATGCCATAGAATCTATCCTCAAATAGCCGTTTTCTCCGGGGGAACTGATCTCTGTGACCTGGAGATCAGCTGTAATGCCAGGAAATCTCCAGCCAGCACCTGTATGTTTGAACGTTCAGCTCAAGTTCTTCTAGACAACATGATGGTCTATGCCATTGAATCTGTTAATGAAAGAAAAAATTGTTAATTGTGTGGTTCTCACCAGTTGGACTCTTTCCCATATGAACTTTGTCTTTTTCAGGTTCTGACTCTGTTTTATGTATGGTCAGTTGAATTTCATGACTTTGTATTAATTGTATAATAACATTTGTCTTTGCACCTTGCACTTTGCACATTTAAAAAACTTTTAAAAAATTGACAAATTATTTCATGAAATCTTTCCCCCCCGGGTTGTATATAGATATTGTTAGCACCTGGAGATTGCCAACTCTATGCATACCCCATTCAATACTTGTGTACCTCCATCTAGGAAACCTGGCTTTTCAAAGGCATGACATTACAGAAGTTGCTGTGTTTGAGGCATCTTCCAACTTTTTGTGCATTTGGCAGCTGTTAGTAGCGCAAGACCAAAACCGTGGTTTGTGATAATATTTGGGCGGCTTATTAATTTATTAACTACATCTTTAATCTGGCCCTGTTTTTAGCACCACATGGCCTTCTTCCAAGAAGCTCGGGGCAGTGCGCAGGGCCTCCCCATTTCACCTTCACAACAATCTTGCATGTCTGAGGGGAAGAGGGAAGGCTTCGAAGAAGAGAAGATTTGGAAGAAGGGAGGATTCGAACCCAGACCTCCCCAGTCCCACTCCAGTGCTCTAACTGCTATGCGCACTGGCTTCCTAGTTTAAAAATGTAAGGCTTGTATCTTTTGCAAGCACAAAAAACTTAACACATTGACTAAAGCTCCCTTGGAAAAAATTCCTCATGCGTGAAGGGGGAAGTGATACTGATTTTTTCCCCTGAGGTTCTTCAATTCCCTTACATTTGGGGGGGGGGGAGACATTTCACGCTGCAGTGGGAAAGAGAGGCAGGGAAATCACACACAATTTAGATGAGATCCAGCCCATAAAATTTAAAAGGAGTTTGATGAAGTTACTAAATGCTGCAGGGAATTTCCCATTACTGCAGCTGGTGTGTTCAGGCCAAGGGGAGGATGCTGAGCCCATTTGTTCAGTGTTTCCACACACTGCAAAGCTGCACGGCCATATTAACCCATGGCTGGGCCCCTAGGCTTTCAAGTATTTCGGCCCCCCTCCGGCACTTCAATCTTTCACCCCACTACAGCTGACAGCCTGACCCTGGTACAGTAGACACTAGACCGCAGTACATAGACCTATTTATGGATATTGTTTTAGTATAAGCGACAATTTGTTTCACTTCAATAAGAAAGCAGTTAATTCTCTTATTAATAGAAGTTATATAAGAGAATCAATTAATTGTAATCTTTATGGGGGTGTTCCTCAGCAAAAAATATTGACAGGCCCCTAGTCCCTGCGGGGCCCCTAGGCTTTGGCCTAGTCAGCCTTAGGAATAATACAGCCCTGCAAAGTTGACCCTGGAGGCCTCCGTACATGGATATGTTGAGGTCTAATTTCAGAAGACCAGAGTAAAAATTACCATCTCCAAGTTAGGCTTGCCAGCCTCCAGGTGATAGCTGGAGACCTCCTGGAATTACAACTGATCTCCAGGCAACAGAGATCAGTTCCCCGGGAGAAAATGGCTGCTTTGAAGGGTGAACTCCATGGAACTATATCCCACCGAGCCCCCTCCCCTCCCCTCCCCTCCCCAAACCTCACCCTCTTCAGGCTCCACCCCCCAAATCTCCAGGAATTTCCCAACCTGGACCTGGCAACCCTATCTCCAAGTTCGGCTTGTGGTACAGCCTGCAAAGAAACAGCACAGAAGCGTTCCCAACCTACCATGCTCAAGTGATGAAGATGAGGGACTTATGAAGTGTGAAAATGCATGTTTGTTTCACATGGAGGCGCTTGAGGAGTGATGCATCAATCAGTCACAAGGCCCGCCCACTTCATGGGGCGAAAAGAAGAAAAAAGAAAAACCAGCTTCAAACAAAATGCAGTTCTCTTCGTTTTATTTTTGGTTAATACCACCATCTGTAACATGCCAACATAAGAAACGTTTTAACAGAACAAATGGGACCCAATTCCCTAGGCCGTTGTCCCATGCAAGCGCTGCTGAAATCAGGCTCCAGTGGGGCTTGCACGGGAGAATTTTCTGGTGGATAGGGCCCTGTGGTTTGCATCAAGGAGGCTGAACCCTCAATTAAAATCTGATCGATGTTTGTTGTTCATTTGGCTTTCCGCGTGGAAACTGAGCAGACAGCCTTCCAGATGGGAAATGCGTCATGACTGGTGACACATACCAAATTCTGTTTTTGCTCCCAATCTGTTCTTGCAACTTAAAATGTGCCCCCGTTTTGTTTTTTTTTAACTTCCCAACACAAATAATGAAGCATTTAAGGATGAACTGAATGACGTCTCCACATCACCCAGGCCCAGCAAAGAATCTTTGCAGTATAGCCATCCACCCAAGTGGAATGGGTCCCAGGAGGCAGAGCCCCGGGTTTAACAACGTCAGTAAAATGCTTTCACTTTCTGTGTCACTTCTCTGTTAAGGGCATGACGCAGGGCTCTTACCTGAAAGGAGGGAGCCTTTCCAGATTACTTCTTTCCTAAATGGAGGACCTCTTCTGGGTTTATCAATGGATAGCCCAGGAGAGCCTGATCTCGTCAGATCTCAGCAGCTAAGCAGGATCGGCCTAGGTTAGTAATTGGATGAGAGACCTCCAATGAAGGTCCTGGGTTGCAGAGGCAGAGAGTGGCAAACCACCTCTGTTAGTCTCTTGCCATGAAAACCCCACCCGGGTGGAGAAAGTTATGGATAGGATGAATCAATCCTCACACTACCCCAAGGAAACAAATTTCGCAACGAAGTGGCATCCTTTCATTGATTACCTTTCTGACAAGGGCCCATAAGCAGCTACATCACCGTACCAAAAATACTTAATTCTATACTCCTAGAATGGGAATGATGTACTATGCAAATTGGTACCTGGATACTCCTTTCTATAATATCATCAAGGCTTTATCTTGGACATTGTTAAACACTGTGAATGTCAATAACTGATTGTGTGTTTGTCTTTGTAAAAAGGTTAGTTTTTGAGATGCGTATCATGACATGTTGTAAGTTCCAGTTCCTTCTACTGTTCTTTGTTGTAGTTTTGATATTGTTAATTTTTTAAAAAACCCACCAGGGGTCACCATAAGTCAACTATGACTTGAGGGTACTCTCTACCGCCATCGTCAACGATGAACCCGAAAACAGCGCCAGGCGTGTTTTTGGGTTCATCATTGACAAACAAACCTTATCTTCAAGGGACTGGGGGCTGCAAAGTTTGCAGCAGGAGTTTGACAATCAAGGCCAACCAGATCTCTGCTTGCTCTCTCTTCCACTGGGCTTCTGAGTTGGAAGAGAAAAGTTGCAGGTAGCTGAAGTGGAGATACCAGCAGCCCAGCCCAGATTCCTGGCGATCCGAAGCACCTCTCTCTGCTCGATATAAAGCTCCCAGTTCTTTGGATCGTTCTTGGGAGTAGAGAGAGGCTAAAAAGTTAGCAGCAGCACGAGAAAACAGAACAAATAATGAAATTATTTTTAACTGGTTCAGCCTTTTATTTAGCCTGTAAAATGACATCATTATAGCAAAGTTAGAATGCTACACTGGTCCATTCTGACAAAATGCACAGGAAAAGTAAAACCGATGTCTTTATCATGATCAGCCAGTGTCTGTACTGTAATTAGTGTTTCAGCTTCTGAGTTATATGAAGCTCATCCTCAGGCTGTGGCATCTGAAGAAGTGAGCTGTGACACATGAAAGCTCCTACCCTTCCACAAATTTTGTTAAGTGTTATAGGTGCTACTGGACTCTTTCTCTTTTCTGCTGCTACAGACAGACGAACACAGCTGCCCATCTTGAGCTATCTTTAGGCTGAACACTGAATACTTTTTTAAAGGCACGGTGCTCAAGTTCTGTATGCAAAATGGCTTCGGTCTTAGGTTGCCGTCCTGTGCTATCATGCAGACTGAGCTTATGTGTAAAATCTGGGCCCAATAGCACCGTAAAGACCAACTAGATTTCCAGGGTAGAAGCTTTCAAGAGTTGGAGCTCCCTTCGTCAGATACGAAGAGTGGGAAAAGGAAGAAGTCTTTATTTTTTCCTTTATAAAGACTCCTTCCTTTCTCCACTCTTCGTATCTGACAAAGGGAACTTTGACTCTCGATTTGAAAGCTCCCTAGTTGTTCTTCAAAGTGCTATTGGACCTGGATCTTGCTCTTTGACTCTAGACAAACAAGGCTACTCACCTGAAACTAGCTTCTGCATGTTTATTCGAAAGTTGCACTGAGAGGAATGGGGCTTACTCCTAAGTAGGTGTGTATAAGAATACAACCTCTTTTTAGAATAAGCCCCTTAGATTTCATAAATTCCAAGGAAATTTGCATAACAGATGAAGAGATGCATCTGACAAAGAAAGCTGGTTCTCGAAAGCTTATGCCTCAATAAAGTTGGTTAGTCTTAAAGGTGCTACTGGACTTTTTACTATTTTGCAACTACAGACTAACATGGCTAACTCCTCTGGATTTGTTACTGTGGCTCTGGAATGAGAGAGTGGACTTAGAAATCAAAGAAATTCTTACCCATATAGTTTTAGGTGGGTAGTAGCCGTGTTGGTCTGCAGTAGAACAGCAGGTTTTAAGTCCAGTGGCACTTTAAAGACCAACGAAATTGTCATAGTAGGAGCTTTGAAGACTCAGAGGTCCCTTCTTCAGACACATATACATGTAAGTAACCATGTAGAATTTACACTTGAATTATGGGCACAGGAAATCACCAGCCGATGGAAGGGTCTCTCCTTAAGGATTTTTAGACTGCTGTGTCTAGGACTGATTTTATTCTCACCATTCAATTCTCAGTGCCATTTTGCCAAGCCTTTGCTGTTTGCTCCCCTGGCACCTACGTATTGCAATTCCATGAGCAGGACTCGACAACAAGATTTGCTTATTTAAGCAGTTTAGTTTCTCCATTAACAAAGTGTTCCCTTTTGGCTTTCCCCTTGAGGGGGAAAAAAATCTCTAATCAGCTGTTGCCCCAGCTACCTGGAACAGCCAGAGAGATTTTTCCATGACATAGATCCAGAGGAGTTAGCCGTGTTAGTCTGTAGTAGCAAAATAAAAAGTCCAGTAGCACCTTTAAGACGAACCAATTTTATTGTAGCATAAGCTTTCGAGAATCACAGTTCTCTTCGTCAGATGCATCTGACGAAGAGAACTGTGATTCTCGAAAGCTTATGCTACAATAAAATTGGTTTGTCTTAAAGGTGCTACTGGACTCTTTTTGATTTTCCATGACGGAGGTCTTGAGCTGTTAAAATGGAAAGAATTGTGGTGAAAAGAACCCTGTACTCTCACCCTCCATTCCAGGATTGCTTCTTTTTCATTTTCCCAGGATTCAATAGCAAAGATTCTTTTAAAAAAAATTCCTGGTAAATTGAGGAACAAAATTACCAACAACCATGTGCTGTTTTTTTTTTTTAAGTTAAAAGATAAGACAGCCTGAGTGATGCATTTGAGATGCAAAAGAGCAGAACTGTTATTAATGGAAGTTGCTTTGGGATACGACTTTGGCTGGAAAGTGGGCTAACCCCCCCCCCCCCCAGAAACACGAGTTGGTCATGCTGATCGTATGCCTGCCATATTCATGCAGAGATGGCGGCACTGAGAATTTATCTGGCTGTCAGCATAAGAACAGCCCTTCTGTATTAGGCCGGCTGCATAGCCGAATCATAGGGTTGGAAGGGACCTCTAGGGTCATCTACTCCAACCCCCAAATATTCGAGAAAGGGTATTAAAGTGCAGGGCAGTAAGTTTTAGTCACTGCAGAGATCTCTTTCTGGTTGAAGTAAGAGGGCTGTGTCCCGATCACCTAGGAGTGCCAACTTCGAAGTGGGGCCTCCAGACCAGAAAAATCTGTTCCCCTGGAGAAAATGCCTGCTTTGGAGGGTGAACTCTATGGCGTTATACACCTTTGAGGCCCTTCACTCTAGCTCTAAATCTCTGGGAATTTCCCAGTCTGAAGTTGGCATCAACATACAGCCAAAATGTGTCCTGGCAGGCTGGTCCATTCACATCTAGGGCTTATTTCAGGCCTGATTCTGGCCATTTTGGCCCAATTTGGGCCCTAAATGGCCAGGATTGGGCCCAAAATGGCCAGGATTGGGCTGCTGCTGTGTGGGGTAGCGCTCTCTCATGTGGCAGCAGCCTGTTCCAGGTTGATTCTGGCCCAACCCTGGCCATTTCAGGTCCATTTTGGCTCAATTTGGGCCCTAAAACGGCCAGGATAGGCCTGCTGCTGGGCAGGGGAGTGCTCTCCTATGTGGCAGCAGCCCATTCCAGGCCGATTCAGGCCCAATCCTGGCCATTTCAGGCCTGTTTTGGCTCAATTTGGTCCCAAAACAGCCAGGATCAGGCCACTACCAGGTGGAGGAGTGCTCTTGCATGTGGCAGCAGCCCATTCCAGGCCAATTCAGGCCCAATCCTGGCCGTTTCGGGCCAATTTGGGCCCAAAATGGCCCAGAACGGGCCGCTGCCAGGCTGGGGAGTGCTCCCCCGTGCTGCAGTGGCCTGTTCTGGGCTGATTCAGGCCCAAGCTGGGCCAAATTTGGCCTGATCCAGGCCAGATCTGCCCCCCCCCCCCCCGTGGAGCATGGGAGCACTCCCAGGGCAGCCATGACCTGCATGATGATATCACTTCCCAGAAGTGATATCATCACGGAGTCCTGGGAAAATGTAGTAATAGGGACACCACCTCTTCCCAGGAGTTGCCACGGATGAGAGTTCCCAACTTCTTTGCCCAGAAAAAAAAGCCCTGGACACAATCATTGTCATAATTGTTTATTACAGTCATAAGACCACCATACAAATTATGCAAAGAGAAAATATTGCTTCTCGGTCTTTTGGCTAAGATCAAGTGTAGTGTGTGTGATGACACAATCTGTCTTCTCCAAGGGAACTGGTATCTCTAGTCTGGAAAGCAGCTGCCATTTTGGAAGGTCCCACCTGGGGGGTTTGGCAACCCTAAATTGCATTTAATGCAAGCCTGAAATGGGGGTTGGGACAGTCTGGTTTTTTACCTCAGAAAGGTTGCAGGAGGGGAGAGAGCTGAACCCACCCACCCTCAACTTCTCCATACTGTCTTTTGTGTGTGTTTAACCCCAGCCTGATTCCAATGTTAGAAGCAAGCTGAATGGTGGGGGGAGGAATGCTTGGTGCTGATGCAAGGGAGGAAGACAGAGAGGGGGAGTTCAGCATCTCTCCCTTGGGTAGTCTAGCCCCTCCAGCTTTGGTTTTAGATGGGAAAGGGACATACAAATAAATCTGTAAAAAAAATCATTGCTCTAAGCGTGGTCTCTAGAATACACGTAGGGTTCCCCAATGGGCCCAGTGGTCGTCCCCCGCCCCAGACTGTTTCAGACTGGGCAAGGGTGCAGGAGAGGACGCTGCCTCTTCTCCACATGCCCCACAGTCTCGATCCTAATCGGGCAATGCCCGTGCAGAAATGAAGGAAAAAAACCCACTCACGCATGAATGTGTTAAGTCTGACCCAGGTCCAATCTGTGTACTCTGTCATGTGTGAAGAAGTTCCCTGACCTTTAGGTCATGCCTGTGTTTGCCCCACTCTGTTGCAGTTTACTTTCTGTTGTCTCCCTTGTCATTCTACCCTCTCCACGCTGCTCCTCTTAAGTTTCCAGTGCATGATGCGCTTAAGAACATAAGATGTACCAAAGGTTTACCTTCTCCTTCTCGCCTCCCCCCAGCAACTGGCCCTCATGTGGTATACAGCCTTTGGATCTGGAGGCTAGACTGAATTATTCTCCTGGCTAATGTAATAGCCTTTGATAGACTAATCCTCAATAAACTTGTCTAGTCCCCTTTCAGTTTAAATGTAGCGGCCATCACTACCTCCGTACGTTAATGGTGAGAATTACTTTGGTTTGTCAGTCCTGAAACTACAGCCAACCAATTTAACTGATCAAGATGGGTAGCCGTGTTAGTCTCTCTGTAGCAATAGAAAAGAGCAAGAGGCCAGTAGCACCTATAAGGCTAACAACATTTGTGGTAGGGTATGAGCTTTCCTGAGTCTCAGGTATCTGAAGAAGTGAGCTGTGACTTACAAAAGCTCATACTCTACCAGAAATTGTGTAAGTCTTATAGATGCTACTGGATTCTTTCTCTTTCCTACAATTCTTATATTTTATATAATGTTATTTAACTGTGGTTATATTTTTACTGTATTGACTCTATGCATGTTAGCCGCTCTGAGCCTGCTTGGCGGGAAGAGCGGATTGCAAATTGAATAAATAATAATAATCGAATAAATAAAATAATTTGAGGGACTTAATACAATGGGGGGGGGAGCTTATAAACGATCATGTATCCCATTAGTTAACTGTTCTCTAAATCAGAAAATCTCTGAACTCCTCAGCTTTTTCTTGTAGGGAAGGGATTCCAATCTCTTGATACTTTGGCTGTCCTTTCTTGCCCCCGTCCCAGCTCCACAATTTTTTTAGACGGAATGACCAGAACTGCATAATTCTTCTTTGCCGGTTCATGAGCAATTATATGAGGTGAATTTATAAACATCTTTAAAAGCTAAATATGCGCAACCCTTTGCGCACCTCACCACTTATTAATAATTTGGAGATTGTAAAAATGGGAAGTCCTTGAGACATCTCTGTAGAACTTCCTTGTACTCAGGAGAATTAACAGAACGTTATGACAAGTCAGTTTCTCCAAGGATGCTCCAATTACCAGTTATATGTGGGATAATAATAACAACAATAACATTCGATTTATATACCACCGTTCAGGACAACTTAACGCCCACTCAGAGCGGTTTACAAAGTGTTATTATTATCCTTGCGACAATCAGAGCTCTGAGAAGCTGTGACTGACCCAAAGTCACCCAGCTGGCTTCAAGTGGAGGAGTGGGGAATCAAACCTAGTTCTCTAGATTAGAGTCCTGCCGCTCGTAACCACTGCACCGAACGGGATGCTGAATAGGAGCTGCTGAAACGTCAATGTGATTCCAGAGAAGGTAACTGTGATCGACCTATAAAAAAGTTACCTTTTCCTAATGAAAAACAGGCATCTATGCTTTACCGGGCAAGATGTGGGCATATGAACCTGTCTTATACCGAATGAGACCATCGGTTCATCATGGCAAGTGTTATCTACTCAGACTAGCAGCAGCTCTCCGTGGTCGCAGGCAGAATTCTTTCACGTCACCCACTACCAGATCCTTTTAAGTGGAGACGCCTGGGGTTAAATCCAGGACCTTCTGCATGCCGCGTGGATGCTCCCCTGTTGAGCCACGGCCGCTCCCCTCAAATGCCAGTTTCCATTTCTTTACAGTCTTGGAAAAGAAGTCACAAGCCTACCCATTTGGCACAACAATTTTATTCTTTTTCCAGTTGGAAATTCAACAGTAAAAGTTTGGGTCCCCCTCCCTTCGTACCTCCCTCCTTAACAGAGGATCTAAGGGGGCCATGGACCAGAGAAGTCGCACTTTATTAGGGTGCAGTTAGATGCTCTTCCTGGGAATTAGTAAAGCGCTGAAAGGAAACCGTCCTATACCAACAACGCCAGGACTGGTTCTCTGGCTAAACGACTGCTCCACTCCAGCCATGGGTGGCAAGGGACGTGAGTGGCATTCCCTCCTGAGCCTGCGCTACCACTGGCTGGCGGGGCACAGGCCGAGGAGGTGATGGGTATACCTTGATTGAGCCAGGCCTCAATCCAGCTAGAGAGGCATCTTTGACAATGCTGAGATGCCTGGGGGAAAGGAAGGATTTCAGCGTCCTGAAACATCTCTTTAAAAGACATCTGGGATTGTCACATCCACAGCAGAGACCTTTTGCTATCCAGAAATTGTGCAGGAAGGAAGGTGGCCAGCAGGGAAGGACTGCCTCAGACAGTCAAGAAGCCCCCACTGGGTGTTCCTCCAAAGACCCCAGAGCTGAGTAACCTGCCCAGCCCAGTTCTGAAGGGATTTTATTGATCATATTTCCAGCCTTGCCCAACACGAGACAAGGAAAAAAAATATTTATACACATACATCTATGCCTACAATAATTAGATTTACCCTCTTTAGAAAAAAAGTTATTTCAAACAATAGCTTACTGCATTGTAAAACTTAAGGCGAGTTGTGCTGTGGAAACCCTGCATGTTGCCCCTTCCGAAAATCTCAGTCCCTTTCGCAGGGCGCGTTGCCTTCTGCATATGCAAGCTTCCCTTGGCTCACATTTGAAGAGGTCAAGGAAGAGATTCCTGTAGCTTATGGAAAGACCCAGCCTGCATCGTCCAGCTCGCAGCCTGCTACTTGGAGCCCAGTCAAAGGTACTAGGCTTTTTCATGGATTTTGAAGAGCCAAGAGCGGCATGCCTGTGGCTCTAATGGCATATTTTAAAAACGGAAGAAATATGTTCGAGTGTGTGCACATGAAGCAACCGAGAGAGAGAGGAGCTCTTGGTTTTCTGAGTGGGGTCTAAAAAGGTCCTTTGCTTCCTGTGCATATCTTGTGACATTCACTTCACCTCCTCCTAGAAATTCAACCAGGGCTAGATCTTTCACATCTTTGAAAGATTCATGTGCAACCATTGCCAGTTTCCCCCTTCCCTTACCACAGGGATGATTAGTTTTTACGGTAATAGAATAAGGCATGATTACTTTCACAAAGCTAAAATGCTGTTGGCCATGGAAGCTGAAGTAGATTAGGAGACCCAAACAAAATAAGCGATCTCGTCCAGGTCGACTGGGTAGTCCGTGAGCAAGATGGGTGTCTTTTCAAACAACTCTCCTTTGTAACTGCGCCATTTGCCAGCGGGGAGGTAGACGTCTCGCTCTTGCTTTCCCACTTCCAAGACCGGAGCCACCATGAGAGTGTCCCCAATCAGAAACTGGGAATCGATTTTGTGTGCCGCCTCATCGTTGGGAGAAATCCACCAGATGGGCCGTATAATGGGATCTCCGGTGTCGGTGATCTCCCCAGCCAACTCCAACAAGAGAGGGGCAACCAAAGATTCATGGAGCCGTGTGAACTTTTGGGCGATTTCTATGACCTCTTTGTCATAGAGCCAGGGTGGGTTGGAGAACTGCATGGACGGCATGAAGGCTGACAATTCTAACCAGCGGATATAAAGTTCCTGATCTGGGATTTCCACAGCACCATCCGTCTTGTTGGGGAAAAAGTTTCCACCAATCATGTCAGCTGATATGAAAGGGTATCCCAGCATGCTGATCGTCAGGACGGTAGGTATCAAGGACTTCAGCCCAAGTTCATATCCCCATACCGAATCCCGGTCAATAATCCGGAAGAAGCAAGAGATGTTCTGAGACTGGTAGCCAACTCGGACCTCAGCCAGCTCATAAAAAGGGATAGCCATTTCTGTGTATCGCCTGGACCAAATGCTGGGATCAGACAAGGGACGGAAGGTGCTGAACTGTTTGGGAAGATAGTTTGTCTCCCCAGCATCGAACTTGAAAGACGATATGCCATACTTGGAGCGAAGTAGCCTCAAGTGACTCTGAAACCAATCTCTGGCTGAAGGGTTGGTGAAATCCAAGATGGCACCAATGCCATTCCACCACTCGACCATGGCAGGAAGCCTTCCTGTTGGCTCTTTGATAAAAAGCTGCCTCTCTATCCCAACCCCAAAGTTGGAGGAGTTGTAGTTTATGAATGGGTGGATCCACAGTGTGATCTTAAACCCATCTTCTCGGAGCTTCTTAAATGTTTCTGTCGCGTTTGGGAATTTTATTGGATCAAAGTCAAAATCGCCATACGCTTGTGTGTAAGTGTCATCTATTTCTATATGGCTGCAGTTAAATTTGTACATTTTAATCTTCTCTGCAAAGCGCAACAACTTATCCTGGTCAATGTCATTTTTGTACAAGGCCCAAGTGGACCAGATGGGATACTTGAAGGCATTTTCTGAAGGTATCTTAGAAGGTTTGTAGAAATATCTCCGTACCATGTATTTGTGGATGGATGTGATATCTGAACCTATGCACACACGATAACTCAGCTCTGGGAAAGGCTGCTGTCCCAAGGGAGGCTTATAAGGGGAATCTTTATACCGGGCCTGGAAGAACAGTGACCTTTCAGAAGCATTGAACCCAAGGTGAAAGGGCACCGAGTCGTTAATCTTGATGGCGGCTGCTTTGGAGGAAACCCAGTATCGCTCCAAGATGCCTCCAAAGCTGTTCCTGAATGAATACACATCGCTTGTCACGAATGGCATGGGTTCTTGGTATCCTGGGAGCATGATTGGCCAGTGCTGCACACTCATCTCACAACCCCCATACCAGTGGGCGTCCCCCCAGAACATTTTGTGTCCCACCACGGTGTCCGCCACAAACTCCTCCCACCGGACACGGTAGCACATCACTGTGTCTTTGGGCTTGACCGTCTGTATGAAAAAATTGAGCTTCCCTTTGTCTGACCTGGTGCAGGTTAGAATTTCCCCCTCTTTGGAGCACGACTCCAGATCCAAGGCCCCTGATTGGAAGGCCACCTTGAAGACCACCTCTCCGTTCTGATTTTTGATGATGAACCCATCCGACTTCAAGTCCATCTGTTCTGTCTTCAGTCTCTCTGCCTTCCGAAGGGAAGCCACATAATAGCACCAAGCGATCACTGCCGCAATGAAAAGTATCAGCCCCAGCACTATGGCAACTACCATCGGCTTCAGCTCCTTGGGTGCTTTTTGCTTCACCGGAGTGAAGTTTTCGGGCAGGAATGTATACATGGTACCGTCCTATCTGGGGAGCTCTTTCCAAAACAAAGACAGTAAATTTTCTGCAGAGATCTGAAGCATATATAAGCTGCTAGCAGATAGCTTCCCTCCCTTCTCTTTATGGTGGGGTCCTTTTCATTTTCATGTTAAAAGAGACACGTCGTTTTCATTCCGCTATTTCCCCCCCTGGTTCCATTCAATCCCATAATGTAAGAGTCTGAAAAAGAGAGATGGAGGATTAGTACAGGAGGTCAGTAAAGTATATATTTAAAAGGCTTATTTACTTATTTATTTATTTCTATTTATAGTTCGCTCTCCCCGCTAGCAGGCTCAGAGCAGACCACATCAATAAAAACAATATAAAAGATAAAAACGGGTAGCATAACAATAAAACCTATAACGGTGCGATTCAATAAAACACAGCTGCTCGCCAACACCTTGTCCGCCCCCGTCCGCCCCCACACATGAGAAGTGACCAACTGAGTATCAACTCACGTCTCCACCCCCTCTCTTCTCCTTATATGGGTTGTTGGGAAGGGTGAGGGGAATCCCATCCCAGAACACTGGGAATTTATGTTGTGGAGCTGTAATTTATGCCGCTGAACGTGGATTTTGGATCTTATGAATCTGTGATTTTACTGTTTTATTTATTGTGTTTATTTGTGTAAATTTAATACATTTTAATAATTTAATAAATTTAAATTTAATACATAATAATAACAACAACACATATTGCACAGCTCACATATTGCACATCATCCAGTGTATCAAATAAATGTGACTGTCCACCAAGACAGCCATTAAACTGTCTTGGCTGTATAGACAAGGTGGGCTAGATATGGTTTGGGGGCCACAACGGACATTGTGGAGTCTTTATCCATCCCTTAAGCTGCTGCTTCGGCTGCCTGGATAGTCTAGTTTGACCCCAGTTTGTTAGTGTGTGTGAACTAAGCAGGGTTGGCCAGTTAGTACTTGGATGGGAGACGACCAAGGAAGAGGGTGGTTGCTAAGTGGGGGGCAGGTAGCTGCGAGCCACCTGTGTTCATCTCTTGCCTGGATCACCCCATGGATAGGGTCGCTATAAGTTGGCTCAGACTTGACAGCACGTTCTTCTAAACTGCTTCACGACTTGCCAGGAGTGTAGGCCTGCTGTGTGCAGCATCAGTTAGCAGGGGCAATGCTACAGGAAAACTGCTAAGCAGCAGAACGGGAGGTGGGGCCAGTGCTGGAAAAAGGGGGACCCAGTGTCCATCTTTGGAGCTCTTAGAAGTAAGTCCCAGATGAGCCACACTGGCAGGAAAAAAATGCCTATCCCTGTTATATAGCAACTGGGTTTTATTGACCACGTTTTATTTATTGATTTTATTTTTTTACATCATTTGTAGTCTGCCTTTCTTCCTGAGATTCAAGGTGGATTAGACAACATAAGTTAAATCAATAGGATGAGACATCTAAGGATTGTAATAGGATCGCAGAAATCTGAAAAAACATTAGACATGACATGTTCGACAATGCAGAAAAAGGTATTACAAAAGTACAAGAAAATACATGTGTGTGTGTGTGGTGCCCTCAAGTCAGAGTTGACTTATGGCGACCCCTAGAGGGGTTTTCATGGCAAGAGATTACAACAACAACATTCGATTTATATACTGTCCTTCAGGACAACTTAATGCCCACTCAGAGCAGTTTACAAAGTGTGTTATTATTATCCCCACAACAAACATCCTGTGAGGTGGGTGGGGCTGAGAGAGCTCTGAGAGAGCTGTGACTGACCCAAGGTCACCCTGCTGGCTTCAAGCAGAGGAGTGAGGAGTCAAACACTATACCAAACTGACTAACAGAGATGATCTGTCATCGCCTGCCTCTGCAACCCTCGCCTTTGTTGGAGGCCTCCCATCCACTTACTAACCAAGGCCAACCCTGCTTAGCTTCTAAGATCTGACATGATCAGGCACACCTGGGCTATCCAGGTCAGGGCACAAGGTAATCCATACAGAAACATAATATCTATCTTTTTATTTATTTACTTCATTTACACTCCACCTTTCTCCCCAGTGGAAATACAAAGTGGTCTATGCCATTCTCCTCGCCTCCATTTTATCCCCACAACAACCCAGTGAGGTAGGTTAGGTTGAGAGCACGTGACCTGTCTAAGCAAATTGCCATGGCAGACTGGATATCCAAAATCCTAGTCCAGCACCACTCTTACCACTACACCACACTGGGCACATACCACACACAGTTCTCATTACCCACAGAGGATTCAGTGCCCACAGTCGGCACATGTTCTTGAGGCCTGATAGCCGCACCACACAAATTGTAGACATCTGGCACTCTGTGTGTCAGCATTCTTCAGAGGCCGCCATCCCACCAGAATAATGTGTGCAAATTGGCCTGTGAGCTTCCTTTGTGATGCCAGCCTCAAGATCAAACGGTGTGGTATGTTGGCCACGGATCTTTTCAAATGTTCATTTACTCAGACAATTCCCTCACCCACCTTACAAGACAAACGTTGGGGTTCAAAAGCCAGTAGTCCTCTTACAAGGTGGACCTCTACCCTAGCCGTTCTCTCCCCATTTTTTGAAACGAGAGAGTTCCCACAGCTCCCAACACGGGCAATCCGTTTAATCAAACACCCAACCAGAGTGCATGCTGCGGCCAATGTTAAGGAAATTATTAAGATAGCAGTAATTTTTGCTGACTATTAATAATGGCCGGAGACTAGCGAGTGATGAAGCTGCCGCAATAGGGAGCGGATCATTGGAGAAGGAATCCACAGACCGCAGCGCTTTGCTAATGCTGAAATTTTATTTTAAATCAACGGGGATGTTATAAACATCCTATAACTGAGTTCCCATCCAGCTCTTACAAGCACACTCGATTTAGACGGCCAACCTAAATCGGTAACTGGTGGTTCTCCTAAGGAGACTGCTGAGGGCTGACCGGCACCTCTAATCTTGCCTGGTTCGTCTCCCCTGTTTGCACAGCTACACATTTCACTTCCAGATCTTTACACTCTTTTTGATCATTAACACCCTTATTACAGATAGTGCTGCCCCCTCTTTGCCTTTTACGACAGATGACCGTCGGGTCTACTCATCTTTTGCACCACCCCAAATTCCAGCTCCCCTCTCCCACCCACACATGCACGCTTACACATTTGATTTGATTATTAGTTAGACTTTAGCTGCTAATTAAATTAATCATCCTTTTAAGATGAGACCGTACCACCCTTGGCTTTTCGAGGCGAACAGTCAGGCGGAGAAGTTCTTGGGCCATTTGCTCACAAGAGGACAGCTGCCAGGTTGTTTGTTCAGAGCCAGGACTGGCAATCTCAGCATCTTTATGAGGTCATGCTAATTAATAATCACCCAGGATAGCAATAAAAGGGATTGTAAACTTGTCAAATCAGATCCCATCTTTAACTGGGAGCAAGGCAAGTCCCTCCCTGAGAAGGCATCAGATTTCCGCAAGAATCGAGAGCCCTCCCTCCCCGATGAGAGGCAGGTTATTTTTGTTAATAAACAGCAAGGCCTCGGGAGAGAGCCTTCCTAATAGGCAACGGAGCCCTCGCCTGCTTTTCCACGCTTGCAGTTCTTTCCAAGGCTTGCGCTAACATCCCCTCCCCGAAGTCTGGGCAGCCCCACTTGGCTGCTGGCTCACTTGTTTTGCACAACTCTGTATGAAGTCAGCATTGTGTTCACTGGGCTGCCGCCCATGTAAAACAGCTACACTGTTAGCATGCCCAAGATCGCCTGGGCACTGGCGTGCTCATGTTGCATGCATAAGGTTGCATGTACAGCTGCTTGCGCAGGGAGCTTGGGTTGCCAAGTCTGTGTTCGAAAATCCCTGGAGATTTTGAGTGGTGTTCGGGGAGAGGAGGGTTTTGGAGGAAGAGGGACCTCAGCAGGGTATAATATCATAGAGTTCACCCTCCAAAGCAATCATTCCTTCCAAAGGAACTGACCTCTGTAGCCTGGGGATCAACTGTAATTCTGGGAGATCTTCAGGCTCCCGCCTGGAGGTTGGCAACCCTATGGGGAGCAGCTCAATTTAAACGAGAGCCTGAGCACATGCCAAGTCACACAGGTGTGCTCTTCTGCCTCACCTGCGCCATGTTTAAATCAGGCATCAGGTCATGAACGCTGAAGGAGGAGCCAGCCAGCAGCTACCACGGCTCTGCTAGAACACATTGCTGACAGAGGCGTGCTCCTGAAGCCATTTGCTTGACTGAAGATGTGTGCAAACATATTGCCTGGCGGTTTCAAAAACAGACGTGCAAAACTGGCTCCTCAACGTTCCTGTGGCCCACAGCCTATCGGAACCCAGTCTGCAGCTCTCACAGCTCTCCTGGAACTTACTCTGCGATTGCTGAGCATCATTATTCTATACTAAAACGTTGTTACAAAAAAAAAATCATTAAAAACACAATCATTAATGGAACAGGCATAGGGTTGCCAGCCTCCAAATAGTGGCTGGAGATCTCCCGGAATTACAGCTGGTCTCCAGGCCACAGAGATCAGTTCACCAGGAGAAAATGGCTACTTTGGGGGGGGGGGGTGGACTCTATGGAATTATGCCATGCCAAGGCCCTTTCCCTCCCCAAACACCACTTTCTCCAGGTTTCACCCCCCGATCTCCAGGAATTTCCCAACTTGGAGCTGGCAACCCTAAACAGGCATCTCCCCAAGTTGCTCAAGTTCCTACAGTTCAATTCGTTTACTCTGAGGAGTATAAACGAGTAATTCCCACAGATTCTTATAAAAGACGTTTATGCGATTCCAGCATAGAAGGGTTTTAATTTTAATATTATTTCTACGCCTTTAGGCATCTGAGAGATCTCCCAAGTCAGTTCAACTGTGCCTGTACTTATGATTTTCAGGGCCAAGCTACTGTTTTCTACCAGACATTATAAGCAAAGAGCATCGCACACAGAACTGAAGGAGTACAGATGCACACAATGTCTCTCGTAGAACGGCTTCTCAAGACAAAAGCCCTAAGCCGATGATCTATTTGTGTATATGTCTGTGGGGGTGTACATCAAAATTGCACCCACTGGCCTAGAATGCACATCACACCTGTCTCTAAGGGCTCTGCCCACGTACACCCAAGAGTGTTTACAACACCTAATTGGATGCATGCATGTTAACCCCTGTACCAATAACAAGAAGAATGTGCGGAGCTCTGTGTGGCCAGCAGGCTTGCCACACATACAGACAGAACATCTGCATAGGGTCAGAGGGTCCCATACCCAAAGCATCCCTGGGAGATGCCTGAGGAACCTCAACTCTGAAAACTTCAAAGAAGATTCTGTAACTTTCCTAGGCAGTTCATTCTATTGTTTAACAAATCTATTTACACATTTTTATCCGACCCTTTCTCCAAGGAGCACAGGAGGGCATACGTGGTCCTCCCTGCACTGTGTTCTTACAACAACCCTGTGTAGTAGGTTAGACTGATGGACGGTGAGCTTTTTCACTGCATGGGAATTTGAACCTTAATCTCCCCAGTCTTCGTCTGACATTCTGTTATACCAGTTACAACCTCTTGCTATTCTGCAATGGAGTTTACAAAGAGGTTTAGGGAGGGGGCATAACTTAGTGGCAGAACACCTGTTTTCATGAAGACCTCGGGTGCAGAATTTCCTGTGGAAAAGTTTGATTAAACACACAAATACTGAATCAGACCGTCGGTCCATCAAGGTCAGTATTGCCTGCTCAGACCAGCAGTGGTTTTCCAGGGTGTCGAGGTCCTCCACATCTCCTATTACCTTTTCCTAACTGGCCATGGCGGGGATTGAACCTGGGACCTTCTGTATACCGAGAATCATAGAAGATGCTCTGCTGCTGAGCCACGGGCAGGTATCAGGTAACAGTCCTGAGAAACACCATTCTCTGCTAGAGAACGAAGCAGACGGACCACAAAAGTCTAATGTGGCATAAACCAGCTGAATCCACCTCCCTGAGGGCTGCGTTCAGATTAAATCTGGATACGCACATGTAAGGAACTTGTGACTTTAGAGCCCAGGTTCTGGTAAAATGGCTGAACTCAGGCTCAGAGCCTCTAAGCGTCGTTGGGATTCTGGCCTAGTGCAAAGATTTGCTGGCCAAGCTAACTGGCGATACCTGAAGAGCAGCCTCCATTCCCTAGAGACGGGACAGTGGGAGGCTGTCTCACAGAGCTCTATCTACACTCTCCAGTTTTCCCATACTGCTGAAATGCCAATTAAGAGCTTTGCCCTGATTGGCTCTTGAGTTGTGGCACGATGGGTTGAGGCTTGAAAAGATGGCTTCTTAGATCACCACGTTCCCCTCTCTTCTCTTCTCTTCTCTTCCATTCCATTCCATTCTATACCATCATGTGAGGAAGAACCTGTATTGCCGTGGTCATGGCATTGTAGTTCGTGACGTTTCGCCAGCAGCTGTGATTGGCATCTTCAGAGGTGTAGCACTGAAAGACAGAGATCTCTCAGTGTCAACGTGAGAGATTGACACTGAGGGCCAAGCTACAAGTGACGAATGACACAGGTTGGACACTTGTCAGCTTCCCTCGAGTTTTGATGGGAAATGTAGGCATCCTGGTCTTGCAGCTTGGCTCTCCGACTGCTGTCCAATGGACTTTTCAACTGTCACTCGTCCAACATTCTGCCAAGCTGCCTACATTTCCCATCAAAACTTGAGGGAAGCTGACAAGTGTCCAACCTGTGTCATTCGTCACTTGTAGCTTGGCCCTCAGTGTCCATCTCTCACATTGACACTGAGAGATCTCTGTCTTTCGGTGCTACACCTCTGAAGATGCCAATCACAGCTGCTGGCGAAACGTCACGAACTACAATGCCAAGACCACGGCCATACAGCCCGGAAAATCTACAACAACTAACGTTCTCCAGCCGTGAAAGCCTTCGACAATATATGTGAGGAAGAAGTTGGAATCTTCACACTAGCTTGGCATCTCAGCAAGCCTTGTGCTGCACGGCGTGAGCAAGAGCTCAAGTTTTGTAAACAGGTGAGAAATAACTAAAGATGCCAGCCAGAGAAGCTAGGTATGTATGTTTTAGTAAGGCAGATTTGAGCTAGCAACCGTAAGGTTTATTCGTTGTTTGTATGTTGTCTGTGTTTGAGTGCTTTATGCTTTGCAATACTCCTTAAGTCCATAAACTGAGTTTTTATTGAAGCTTGTGTCTGGAATTCATAGCAGGTTGGGGGACCTGGTTCATATAACACACCAACTGACTCTCACAGAGGTACGCAGGTTGAGACAATGCGGGTCTAAGAAAGCATATAACTGGGGCCTTGGAATTTACAGGGTACTGGTGCTTCCCTGGTACAAATCCAAATGGACACATCCTTCAGTGTTCATCTGCCTTGCACACACAAGCAACAAAGTGTGTGAAAAAGTTCTAAAATCACTAGCTAGCTGAAGCAGAGAGAGAAATCTCAGGTTGGGACGGGGCGGTGATGGCTGTAGCCGCTTCAGAAGACATATCAAAACTCTACATAGCAAACACAAACATGCGCACCATGCGCTCACACTCCCTTCCCCTGCACACGGAGCATGAGCAAAAGCTTCCTGGTTTGAGAAGCCCCCCGCATCAATCTGTTGTGACAACCAAAGGCAAGTGTCTGCCCCCCACAAGACGATCTTCAGGTGCCTGAAGAAAGGTTAAAGCGCTTGGGGCTCTTTAGCTTGGAGAAACGACGACTGAGGGGTGACATGATAGAGGTTGACAAGATTATGCATGGGAGAGAGAAGGTTGAGAAAGAAGGATTTTTCTCCCTTTCTCACAATACAAGAATTTGTGGGCACTCAATGACATTGCTGAGCAGTCGGGTTAGAACGGATAAAAGGAAGTACTTCTTCACCCAAAGGGTGATCAACACATGGAATTCACTGCCTCAGGAGGTGGTGGCAGCTTCAAGCATAGACAGCTTCAAGAGGGGATTGGATAAACCTATGGAGCAGAGGTCCATCAGTGGCTCTTAGCCACAAGGTATAGATGGCACTCTCTGTTTAGGGCAGTGATGCTCTGTATGCTTGGTGTTTGGGGGGGGCAATCAGTGGGAGGACTTCTAGTGTCCCTTCCCCACCGGCAGACCTCCTGAGGACGCCCGGGTTTTTTGGCCACTGTGTGACGCAGAGTGTTGGACTGGAGGGGCCATTGGCCTGATCCAACATGGCTTCTCTTATGTTCTTATGCCTGCATTTGGACATCATGGCATACTGAGGTTGGACGGAAGGTTTTCCAAACCAGGGAGCTTTCAACTGTGTTCCATGCAGATGGGAAGGATGGAGCAGGTGCTCCTGACAGACGAGCTATGTTCACACACATCACAGAAGTTGGCCTTGACATTTCAGGAGGGCTGAGAATTCCATGCCTGGATTCCCAGGGAGCTGATTCTCAGGTGTGCCTTATACTGAGGAGGCCTCATACGGAATCAGCCCCTTGGCCCATCCGATTCAGTATTGTCTATTTCGATGGGTAGCTGCTCTCCAGGGTCTCGGGCAGAGGCCTTTCACATCACCGACAGCCTGGTCCTTTTAACTGGAGATACCGGGGATTGAACCAGTGACCTTCCGCATGCCAAGAAGATGCTCTGCCATGGCCCCACCAAAGTTTGGAACACAGAATTTCCGACGTGCACTTCCAAGACACATCCCTGAATGTGGGCGTTGCCCGCAAAGTATTAACAAGGTATTAACATGATTTCAAGAGGCCAGAGATCGAATCGTGGGCAGAGGTGCAAGCGAGTAAGTTCCCCCCCCCTAGACAAAGGGGGGGGGGAACCACATAAATCTTTTCATCCCTTTAACTTCCAAGCCTTTTGGTTGTTTTCAATAATGGGATTACAGGGGCATTAGAGGAGATTAGACACCGCAAGCGATAGGTTTAAACCAGGGAGACGCTCAGCTGCCAAGCTGCACCAGCAGCCCTGGGCAGATGGCAGAAGGCTGTCCGAGGGGGATCTCTTGCTGACTCATTAGCGGGTCACCCATTTAAACACATTTCACTCAGTCAGTCCTCTGAGTTGTAATCACTTAAATGCTATACATCTCCATAGCAATAGAATCATTCTTCCAAATTGAAACAGCATTATCTCGTATTCTAAAGATCAAAAACGTTCTAATATCAGTCACGTAAAGGCCTGATTCATCTTGGGACTATGCCATGGTGTGTATGTGTTATGTGCTGTCAAGTCGTCTCCGACCTATGGCGACCCTATGAAGGAAAGATCTCCAAAACATCCTATCATTAACAGACTTGCTCAGATCCTGCAAACTGGACTCTTTTACTGAGTCAAGCCATCTCGTTTTAGGGCTTCCTCTTTTCCTGCTGCCTTCCACTTTTCCTAGCATTATTGACTTTTCCAGAGAATCTTGTCTTCTCTTGATGTGACCAACGTATGATAGCTTTAGAGCCAAGCTACAAGTGCCGAATGACACTTGAACGGCAAGTGAACAGACTCACATGTATTCTTCCCTGTTCACTTGCACTCCACTTGATCACGTAGTCACTTGTAGCTTGGCCCTAAGTCTTGTCATTTTAGCTTCTAAGGAGAATTCAGGCTTGATTTGATCTAGTACCCACTTATTTGTCTTTTTGGGTGTCCATGGTATCCGCAAAACTCTCCTCCAGCACCACATTTCAAAGGAATCAATTTTCTTCCTGTCAGCTTTCTTTATTCCATGGTGTGTATGTTTTAAAGATCCGGAGGAGTTAGCCATGTTAGTCTGTAGCTGCAAAATAGCAGAGTCCAGTCGCACCTTTAAGACTAACCAACTTTACTGTAGCATAAGCTTTCGAGAACCACAACTCTCTTCGTCAGATGCATCTGACAAAGAGAACTGTGGTTCTCGAAAACTTATGCTACAATAAAGTTGGTTAGTCTTAAAGGTGCTACTAGACTCTTTACTATGTTTTAAAGAACTCTTCCCCCATGCCAAACAAACATGGAACATGCATGCTTACACAGCAATCAGTCCTTAAAAAGAAAAAAAAGCCCAAGAGATAAGCCTTGTATGTAGTTTGGCCCTATAAATGTCTTTCCTCTCTATCGTTAGCGTCTTTGAGCCTTCCCATCACATCACGCATCTGATGAGGAGATTCAGGCCCATGAATACTTATGTCGTATTAATTGTTAGACTTCAAGATGCGGTGGGAAGCTGGTTACAACTTGTGGAACTGAGCGGAGAGTGAAGGGTTAAACACCTTCTCCCTTTCTGCATTGCTCTGAGGCAAACTGAGGCTATTTCAAACCCCACTTGGCCATGAAACTCACTGTGTGAACTTGGATCAGTCTCTGTCTCGCAGCACAGCCTACCTCACAGTGCTGTTGTAAGGCCAAAATGAGGAAGGAAGAGCCATAGATATGATCCTGCGTTCCTTGAAGGAATGGTGGCATGAAAATGTGATGGATAAGTAGCTAGCTAGAGGTACAGGAGACATGGCCTCGGGAGGTGGTGGGCTCTCCTTCTTTGGAGGTTTTTAAGTAGAGAGGCCATCAAGCCTCTTGGTTTGTTAAGTAGCATTTACTGACTGCTGCCATCTGGTTATTATTTTGTTGCATACTGAATGTTTTTAAACTTTTTATGGTTTTATATTGTATGAAATATCTTTAATAATTGTTGTAATCCGCCCTGAGCCCTTGTGGGGAGGGCAGAATAAAAATCCAAAGTAAATAAAAATAAACAAATAAATACATAAAATCTCTTGGCTTATCTCTTGGGCTTTTTTTCTTTTTAAGGACTGATTACAGTGTAAGCATGCACTGATTGGCATGGGGGAAGAGTTCTTTAAAACATAGATTCTGTGAACCTGGGCAGATCACGAGAGGGAAGGCAGGAAGGGTTACATCCGGGCTTAGTTCTCATGGCCCCTTCTTACATGCCCAGGATAATGCCGATCGCCACCTTGGGATCAGGTAGCAATTTCCCCCAGGCCAGTTCAGCTTCTGGGCAAGGAGCAGGGGTCACCAGGGATGTGTAGCAGGAAGATAGTTGTGAATTTCCTGTATTGTGCAGGGGGTTGGACTAGATGACCCTGGAGGTCCTCCCAACTCTATGATTCCATGATTATAAGAAAAAGCGCCAGAATTCAGTTCATACCATCTAGATCAAGCCAACGAGTCTCAAATTCCTGCTAGGCCTGGATTGTCTTCTCTTCCTTGCCCCGATCTTCTCTTTCCCTTAAGTGCAATAAGACAGGAAAGGGCAGGACTGAGCGCCTGTCCTACTAGAGATAAGGGGAATGCGGTGCTTCCCTCCACTCAATGCCTGGTCTCTTCTTTTACAAGAGGCAGCATCAAGTGGAGAAGAGGAGCCCAGGAGCTCCCATCCTGCCAAGAGATCTGGCAGGGCACGGTCCCTCATCTTCTGGAATCAAGCACTGATGGAGGGTTCAAAGCACTTCATTGACAAATTCTCTGTCAAAAAACATGGTTGGGTAGATCAATAATATCACCCCTGTATGGCAGACTGTTGGCAGCAGCGGCCAAGAGAGCGCTTGTCTAAGATCACTTAGCGTGCTGGCAGCAGAGGCAAGATCTGCCCTCTGAACTGCCCAGCTCTTAGCTCAGTCTCTTCCTAAGGGCCATTGGCAGGTTATTAGGGTGTCTGATCACCAGTGCCTCCCCCCAATAGAGGCCAGGTCCCCCCACCCGTGACTCAGTTCTTTCCCCCCAATTGCAACTATGCTGGACACCAAAGAACATCACTTCCCCGTATTCCTTAGCACGGTGGGCCTGGCACGCGAAGGAGACAGCCGAGTGGGACTTCCTTGCTTTCTGCTCCCATGCCCGCCTCTCAGTTGAGAAATGGGAGATCCGCCCAGCATCTCCAGTTGAGGGGGAGGGGCTCTACCAGGCCCCTGGTAAATGAGTGCCCAGCAATGCCAGCCCGTCACCAGCTCTGCTAGTGCCCGAAGCTTGCCCCGAGTTCTCCCCCTTCCATTTTTCCCTGTGCTTCTGTTCTTCTCAGAAGGAGCTTGATTGTTTAGTCCTCCCGTCCCTCCCTTTGGACGTTCATTTAGTTTAAAAATTTATTCCTTGAAATTCTGACTCAGGGCTCTGTAATAAAGGAGACAAGGCCTGGAAAGGAGACAGCACGGGAAAACTTCAGCGTGGGATCTTTTCTAGCAGCATTCAGGTGCAGACAGACTGCAAACCTTCTTGTTTGTTTCAAAGCAGCCCATCGGGCTTCCAGCCACGAAGTCCAGTGCCAGCAGCAGAGACGGAAGGCAACCAGCCGTCTCTGCCAGGAGGCTGGTGAGTTTCATAACATCACCACAAAAGGCTCCTGATCAGGGAAACGAGTGGGCAGAAGCAAAGGAACCCCGACTCTGAACTCTTACAAGCGGCTCTGGGACGTTTGCGCGTACCAGTCTTGGTCAATGGATGCCGTGGGCTTCAATTCACTTATGAGAGCGATTAAGGGAGGGAGCGGTTGGCATTTGACAGGAGTACTTAACAGGGCTTTTCAAATTAGTTACCACAACAGATTAGCTGTCATTAGAAGCAGACAGCTGCAAAGCAAACTTAACAGCACGCACATGGCTTAGAAGAGGATCACGGGGAGGTGTTAGGTCCAAGTCAAAGCAAAATGTTCATCCGCAGCGATATGCATCAGCTGGCTCACAGGCGCAATACTTTCAGCCACATCCTGTGGTGGCAGCAACGGGAGGAATTGTCTTAGTAACCGGCGCAGAAATACCATTGAAGCAGATACCACATTATAAAAGCTTTTTGGTTTTACACAATGCTTCCGACATGCGATCTCAGCAATACTTACAGTAACCCTGTACCATAGGCCAGCATTTTTTATCCCCATCTTACATATGAATGGATGGCACTGCTTTCTATCGAGACAGACCTTTGGTCTACAAAGTTCAACCTGCTCTCCTTTGACTGGAAGCAGCTCTCCAGGGTCGCAGGTCTTTCATGCCACCTGCTACCTGGCCCTTGGATGGTGTGGAATTAACCTGGGACCTTCCACATGCCAAGCAGATGCTCCACCCTTGTGCCATGACTCCACCCCAGATGTGGGAAACTGAGAGCTGGTGGCTTGCCTGAGAGCACCCAGTGAAGTTATGACTGACATTTGGGACTCAGGATGTCCTAGTTGACTTGCAACCCATGCTCTTAGCCACCATACTAGCTCTCAGTCCATTCCTTGTCCTAAGACATGGTATCTGTGCAGAAGAAAGGAGATAAACCAGAGCAGTGTGGGCACTGAACCAACAAAAATAGCCCTAAAGGACTGCCAATAGCTGTTGCCAGGGCTTTTTTTCTGGGAAAAGAGGAGGTGGAACTCAGTGGGTTGCCCTCCGAGAAAATGGTCACATGGCTGGTGGCCCCACCCCCGATCTCCAGACAGAGGGGAGTTGAGATTGCCCTCCACACGGAGGGCAATCTCAACTCCCCTCTGTCTGGAGATCAGGGGGCGGGGCCACCAGCCATGTGACCATTTTCAAGAGGTTCTGGAACTCTGTTCCACCACGTTCCCGCTGAAAAAAAAGCCCTGGCTGTGGTCCACTCTTCTCTTCTAAGGGAGCAAATTCAGGGTCCTGGTACTGACTTGCAAGGTCCTACAAGGCCAGCATACCTTAGGGATTGCCTACTTCCATATGAACCTACCAGGTCTTTGGGCACCCTCGCCGTGTGAGGCTAGATGGGTGACGCTCTGAGAAAGGGCCTGCTCAGTCATGGCACCAAAGTTACGGAAGTTCCTCCCCAGGGAGATCCATCTGAACCCCTTGATCACTCTATTCTGCCAGCGGACAAAGACATCTGTTTCGTTCAGCATTCCCTCACTGACCCTCCTTCCTGATTGTGTGTTTCAATGGTTGTTTTTAATTGGTTTTATAATACGTATTTTAAAAAGTTGTTTGATTGTTTGCCCCTTGAGACCATTAGAGCCAAACGACACAAGCCGCCTGACATGTGGAGGGTTTGCACAAGTTTACCCAGCGCCGGATCTAGGGTTGCCCACGCCCGAGGCAACCCTTGGCCGGCCACCTCACACGCACGCACAGCGTGCACGCGCTCCCCGCCCTGCGTGATGACATCACTTCGGTGATGTCATCATACAGGGCGGAACGGAGGCAGCGTGCGGGGCCGGGAAGCCGCCCGTGCCATTCGCCTCCCCACAGGCGAATGGCGCGGGAGGCCTCGCAGCCCCCCGCGCTGCTTTTGCCTGCCCCGCAGGACAGGGGGCGGCCGGCTTGCCGGGCACCCCCTGCCCTGCAGGGCAGGCAAAAGGCAACGTGGCCCCCGGCGCCATTCGCCTGCCCCGCATGACGGGGCAGCTGGCTGCCCCCTGTCCTGCGGGGCAGGCGAAAGGCAGCGCAGGGTGCTGCAAGGCTGCCTGCGTCCTCTGGCAGCTGGCAGCTGCTCCCGGCGCCCCCTCCCTGGTGGCGCCGGAGGCAGACTACCCCCCCTGCCCCCCCTCGATCCGGCCCTGAGTTTACCTGGGAAGTGTAGTTGGGCCAGCAGCAGCAGCAGGGCCAGAAGGACGGGAGGGAAAAAGTCAGCGAGGGGAGTGCGAAGCTGACAGGTGGCTAGCAGCGGCCGACGGCTCTCTTTGGCCTCTCCTCACTGACTCTTTCCCTCCCGTCCTTCTGGCCCGGCTGCCGTTGCTGGCCCGACTTCACTTCCCAGGGAAACCTGCATGAACCCACCACATGTCAGGCATCTCGTGTAGTTTGGCTCTTACTTGGGTAGAAAGGTGGCACAAAAAATATTCTAAACAAGCACACAAAATAGGCCGCTCCATGGCTTAGGAAGGGTTTGACCCCAGGGATCCCATTCCTAAATGGAACACTTTCTTTCTGCGGCAACACAAGTGCTCAATGGCAGGGCTGAGAAGTCCGCAGCTGCAGCTCCATGAACAGTGTTCCGTGAGTAACGCATTCAAGGCACCTCCTGCAGCTGCATTCAGACGCCCGCACAAAGGCCCCATCGGAAACCACTTACGGAAACGATATTGCTTTGACGCCCAACTGGCCACAAGCAGCACGCTTCCGAAACAACCTTTTTATTATCCCTTTTTACATTTAATTCCCGCCGACAGAAATTTTGCGACTGACAACCGTGTCCTTTTATCATTATCTAATAACATCTGAATTAATCTCGGCAAAGAAAGATAGAATTTATAAAATGTAAATTGCCCTAAATATTTCTTCCTCAAGTCCTCCCAAAAGCAGCAGAATAACAGAATATGTTCCAAAGTCTCAATCTTCACATTTACACATTCTATCCAAATAAAGAAAACCAGCATAGCGGCCCTCAGTAACCATAGACGGAAAGGCATGTAGCCTAGCCAGCATAAATGCCCTTCTATAGTGGGCCATCAGGGTTTTTTTTCCCAGCCACAATGTGGCGGAACGGCATCCCAGCACCTCTCCCTGCAGCCCAAGACTTCCCCGCTGGACAGCTGAAGCTGGGAAGCCCCAAATGGGCTTTAAACTTCAGCTGAGAGAAGCTGGATTCCCCCCTCCCAGCTGAAGCCTTCCTTCCTTCCTTCCTCCCTCTTTCCATGTCTTTCCATGTCCTTCCTTCCTTCCTTCCATGTCTTTCCACGTCTTTCCTTCTTTCTTTCCCTTCCTTTCTCTTTCTTTCTCCCGGGGTGGGTGGGTGGCTGCGCCACGTTCGATGACATCACTTCCTGGAAATGATGTCATCGCACGGTCCTGAGAGCATGCATTCACTTTGTGTGCACGTGTATAGCGACAGGGGCACTACCTCCTGCTGAGAGTTGCCCCGAGTGAGAGTTCCCCCTCCCGTCTTTCCTGAGGAAAAAAGCCCTGAAAAAACTGATCGTCGAATAGAACTGGAAGGGTTTAATCCATGAATGGCCACAGAGCATACATGTCATGCTCCCTCCTGCATACTTCTAAAATCCAGGGATGTCACAACTAACTTGATTTCTTTTGTCTTATATATATTATTTGGATTGAAGCCCAGCGACTGAAACCTATTTGCGACGACCCTTTTCCAAGCAGTCAATGACGGATCCTTTCTAACAAAACTTAACAGCCCCTCATTAATGGTAAGCATCTTTCGATATAACAGGAACAGTATTTGCCATGCTAAAACTTCCAAAGACTTCTGATTTAGCCCTGCTCTGAGACACAATTTCACATGCCCATCAGAAACCGCTGCAATCCCAGTTTTGCCACAAAGCTGATGCCCACCTGGTCACGTTACAGTGTGCCTTCTGTTCTTATTGCATCTACACATGCACAGAGAAAGGCAAACCCAAAGGCAGGGGGAACACGAACACCAGAGACGCCACACTCCCCAATACTTGTTTCTCAATAGAGGTCAGCAAGATCAAACTTTCTTACATTTTAATCCTGCCTTTCCTTCAAGGAGCTCAGAGCACCACGGTGAGACCCCACCCGGGCCAAGCGCCCTATTCAGCTCCCGGGGTGGGGGAGGCGCTTGGAGGCCGGATGGATCAAAGGGGCAGGCAGGGAGCTGGTAGAGTCAGGGAAAAACTGGGCACCCTGAACTTGGCTTGGACCAGGGGGCTCTAAACTCAGGGGAGGGGGATCCCCCAGCCTGCCTGTGGTGGGGGCTCAAGCAGAGGAGGCCTGCCCTGGCCTCGTGGGCACTCCTGGGAGGGAACTGTTGGATCACTGTCCAGCGAGGCAGCAACACGGGCACCTAACTGGTCCTGGGAGGAGACAGCCCGGCCACTCCTGGGGATTCCTTCCACTGGCCGCCTGGGGAAGGGGAAGGAACAGGCCACTTGCGGCTTGGGCTGCATCTGGACACAAGAACAAATGTAGCTGCCTTACACTGAATCAAAGCATTGGTCCATCAAGGTCAGTACCGTCTGCTCAGACTGGCAGCATCTCCAGGTCTTTCACACCACCTACCACTTGATCTTTAACCAGAGAGACTGGGGGTTGACCCTGGGACCTTCTGCATGAAAGCAGGTGCTGTACAGCTGAGGCGCGGCCCCCTCCAAACTGACGAAATGCAAAGTGTGGTAGGCATGAGCCCACTACATGTTGCATTTTACAAATGGAATTAGGTGCAGGAGGAGCCCTAGATTCATTTTTCCGTTCAGTCACAAAATTCCCCACACAACTCTGGTCCAGCCGCTGTCTCTGAAGGTAAAATTATTTTGGAAGACTGATGCTCGAACAAGAGGAGATGAGAATCCCATGGATGCCCCACCTTGAAAGAAAGATGGGCTGCAGATAAGGTGATCAAATACTTCCAGAAATCTGACAGCTCTTGAATTTTTAGATTAGATTTTGAGGGGCCCGCTTAACATCCACAATAAAATCTAGGTTTCAGGTGTGACATTCTTGGCCTTTGTCTAACAATCCATTCATTCAGGCAAGAGCTTTAAAAATTAGCCTTCTTTCTGGGGGCTCATTTAACACAGAAGCAAACACACAGGCTTAGTCCCCATGCCAAACACACGGGCTGACAGCAAATCCCCCACATGCTGTCTAGATTCAGCAGAAGAGACTGCAGGCAAATTTCTGCAACAGCTTACTCACAAGTAGAGGTGCGGCCCCTGGAAGATTTAGAGCTTAAAATGCAGCTTTTGCAAGTAAATGCAGCCCAAGGCAGCCGGCTTCTCCCAGAGTCGGGCATCCGTCTACTTTGATGTTGCCAAAGATTCTGCAGTACAGCCTCTGCTTTAGATTCTAGCCACGGGATCACACAGGACGTCCAAGGAGGACTGGACATGACACAGAAAACTTTATGGTTCAGGATAACAGAAGAAGAACCCTTCACGGATCACACCAGCGGTTCATCGAATCCCATCTTTTTTTTTTTTTTTTTTTTTTTTTTTTTTTATAACTACAAAACACTACACCAGACTATCACAAGGAAAGGGAAGAGGGAAGGGACAAAGGGGAGTGGAAAAAGAAAAAGGGGGGGGAATGAACTACAAACACTAAACACTACACTTCAATGTTTCCCTTCATACTGTCATAATACAAAAATAGCTCCATAGAATAATGATGGAGTGGTTAATCATACAGAGAATAAACATTTCAAATTCTGATTAAACTTTCCTCCCCCTTCTGGGTCCCGGACGCAATTCTCTCTGTGCAACTGCTGTTGCAATGCTCTCCTCCTCCCCCCCCCCCCTCCGGCTCCTCCTTTTCTTCGTTCTTGGTGCAGCAGAGTTCTGGGTTTTTATTCTCAAAATCCTTTAGTTGATCTTCTGATAATATCTTATAGGCCTGATCTTTATATCTGAACCATATTCCTTCCGGGAATAACCATTTGTACTTTATTCCATGGTCCCTCAGAAGAGCTGCAAACTTTTTATATTTAAAACGCCGTTTCCGGACTAGAAATGGAACGTCCTTCAAAATCTTGACTTTCAAACCCATAAAGTCCAAATCCGCATTGTATGAGTTATATAGGATGGTGTCCCGAATCTTTTTAGTTGAAAAGTCAATAATGATCTCACGAGGCAACTGTCGCTTTGTTGCATATTTTGAAGAAGCCCGACGGACCTCCAAAATGGCGCTTTTAACCTCTTCTTTAGTCGTCCTCGCGGGTGTCGCCAGTAATTCCGAGACCAAATCCCACAGATCCTCATTTTCCTCCTCTTTTACGTTTTGGAGACGCAAAATTGTCTGCGTTCGTTCCACTTGTAGCCCGATCAGTTGGTTCTCTACCAACTTCAGCTCCTTTTTTGTAGCCTTCACAAGTGACGCACTTTCCAGAGCAGACTTTTCTGCCCCCCCCGCTGCTGCCTTAATGGTTTTCACCTCGCTTTCAATTAAGCCCACCCTTTGATCAGTTTCGTTCAGCTTGTCAACAAAGGGTTTTATGGCTTCCACCACCGCCCTGCGCACCAATTCTTCGAGCGACTCCCCTTTCTGCAAGGTGGCCGAGATTGACTTACCGAGAGCGGGACTTTGCTTCTTTGCTGCCATTTTGGGGGGGGGGGGGGGCGCCAACAAAATTCTGGAACTCCACGAAGGGGAAGAACGAGTCTTCTTCAGATCAACCTCTCCTTCACAAACGCTTGTAAAACAGAAGGGATTCGCTTGTTTACAGGCTTCCGCCTGTTTCTTTTACTTGCCGTTTCTCGTTGCCCGGCGGCACTCGAGGCGCCGCGCACATCTGCCGGCCTCCATAGGGACAAACGGGCAATTCCCTCCCCGCATTGGTTTCGGGGAGTTCTTCCCGCCGCGTCCCGGACCCTGGCTCCCTCCCTGGGAGTCCTGGGGGCTAATCCTTGCAGATCAGCCGCCCGGTCAGGGTGCCCGGTCGTTTCCTCCCGGACCAGCCGAGAGGAGCGTCCGGCATGGCTGAGAAAACGAAACCGAATCCCATCGAATCCCATCTTTTGTTGGTTGCAGATTGAATAATTTTTTATCATCATTCCCCTGGGCTTGTTTACATTATGACTTTACCATGAGTCACAGCTGACACATTTTAACAGTATTGTTTCTGGCAATTTTTCTTTCATGCAAGCCCGTGAATGTGGAGTTGGTGATCTGAATTCTCTATCTTGCCATCGCAAACAATCTTGAAGCAACTGTCCCTCCTCAATCCTAGCATAACACTTATAGCCGAAATGTAGCTACCTTGGCTCAGAGATAAGTCTAATATTTTTCACTTCCAAGTAAGGGTACCAAGAGCTTTCTACGCATCCTGACTATTTTTATCCTCTCCGCAAGGATTTCTGTCTAGCGCACATTGTATCTTCACAACGATCCAGTGAGATCAGCCTGCATGAGAGTTTCTGGCCCAAGATCAGTGTCAAAACTTCATGAAAGCCAGTTTGGTGTAGTGGTTAAGAGTGGCAGGACTCTAATCTGGAGAGCCAGGTTTGATTCCCCACTTCTCCACTTGAAGCCAGCTGGGGGACCTTGGGCCAGTCACAGCTCTCTCAGAGCTCTCTCAGCCCCTTTCACCTCACAGGGTGTTCGGTTGTCGGGATAATAATAACATACTTTGTAAACTGCTCTGAGTGGGCGTTAAGTCATCCTGAAGGGCGGTATATAAATCGAATGTTGTTGTTGTTGTTATGGTGAAATGGGCATTTGAACCTGTTTCCCAGATCCTAGTCTAATTCTGTAACCACTACGCTCTCCAGTACTACTTTCTATAATGACTATCCTCAGTATCTGATGGAGCTTTGACTCTCGAAAGCTCATACCCTGGAAATCTAGTTCATCTTTCAAGTGCCACCAAATCTTGCTTTGCTACAGTTATCAAAACCTTGTGATATCAAAGTTATAGAATCATAGGATCACAGGATTCAAAGGGGTCTACAGGGTCATCTAGTCCACCCCCCTGCACAATGCAGGAAATTCACAACTACCTCCCCCCACACTCCCAGTGACCCCTACTCAGTGCCCAGAGGCAAGGAGCAGGAGTCAGGGAGCAAGCTTCGCTGCCTTCTTACTCTCCACCTGTGGTCAAACAGCACTCCAGCCTCATCTCAGATGCCAGTCCACACATGCATGCACATTACTTGGTCCATGTGCATTTGCTGGCTGACAGCCAAGCAAAGAAACTTGACTCCAAAGGACAGCACTAGTTATGATACAGTGGGAGGGGAATACACAATGCTAAATCTGTGATGGCCCATTCATACCTGTAAGTCAACCCCTGGCATTAAATCAAGAGATAATGTACGTGGGAACCAGGTTTCAGATTGACAAAGAAAAGAAGACTCAGTTACAGCTTTCATGCAATGATTGCTTGAAAGGCCTTTAGGAGCCCAGGTTCACCTTTTGACGGACTTAATGAGGACTGATTGGTCAGCGGCTGTGGCTCAGTGGTGGAGTGTCCAATTCACATGCGGAAGGCCCCAGGTCTAGACCGCGGCATCTCCAGTTAAGAGGTACTCGGTGATGTGAAAGACCTTTCCCACCTGAGATCTTGCACGGCTGCTGCTAGTCTGAGCCGACAATACTGCCCGTGGTGGACCAAATACCCGATTCAGTGTAAGGCACTTTCCTGTGTTGGTATAATCAGCAGCATTCGCACCAAGGACATTTGGCAGCCGGTGCACAAATTGCAGGACAAATCAAATGACAACCCTTTGAAGAGGGCAAATGTCCCCAGTGAAATTTTATAAAGGGAAAGAGCACACAGAGAAGACCAGCATCTGATTTATCCCTGAGCACAGTCAGTTCTGTTGCCACGTAGAGGCCAAATGAGTCTAGCCCACTGGCCTCCAGTCTTTCCAGATCTGTGACCCATTGAGCATGAGGCCACACAGCCATGTGCTGAGGCTGAAACAACGGTGGGCAGCAGAGCAAGCGAGCTGGAGACAGAAGCACGAGGCAAGCCGCAGGAGGTGCACCACAGTGAGGAACAAAGCAACGGGGCAGAGCCACAGAGGAACACTCTCCACCGTTGACTGGCCTTGCCTAGCCACCCTGCTGCCCTTTGCTCATCAGGCATGAAAAGAGAAGCTCTCTACGTGAGTTTCTTTCAAAAGGCAGCCAAAAAAAGGGGCTCTATAGAGGCTTGGAGCTTCACAATGCTTATTCTGTGAACCTGGGCAGATCATGAGAGGGAGGGCAGGAAGGGCTACATCAGTGCTTAGTTCTCGTGGCCCCTTCTTACATGTCCAGGGTAAGGCCGATCGCCACCTTGCGGTCAGGTAGCAATTTTCCCCAGGCCAGTTCGGCTAGGGATCCTGATGGTGTTTTGCCATCTTCTGGGCATGGACCAGGAGTCACTGGGTGTGTGTGTGGGGGGGAGGTAGTTGTGAACGTCCTGCATTGTGCAGGGGGTTGGACTAGATGACCCTGGAGGTCCCTTCCAACCTTATGATTCTATGATTCTATAACCACCTGAACATTTCAACATATGGGCTGAAGACCACCAGTCTAGCTCTTCCCTTCTGACTTTGTCTTTTTTTTAATTACAAGTTTTATATGTGCAAGCACCAAGTCATTACTGACCCATGAAGGGACGTCACATCACGACGTTTTCTTGGCAGACTTTTTGTTACAGGGCAGTTTGCCATTGCCTTCCCCGATCATCTACACCTTACCCCCAGGAAACTGGGTACTCATTTTACCAGCCTCAGAAGGATGGAAGGCTGAGTCAACCTTGAGCCAGCTACCTGAACCCAGCTTCTGCCAGGATCGAACTCAGGTCATGAGCAGAGCTTGGGCTGCAGTACTGCAGCTTACCACTCTGCACCACGGGGCTCTATATAATTAAAAACAAACCTGAAAAACTACAATTACACATATAATAATAAAACAAACAAAAACAACTAATCAACATACAAAAACATACATAATACAGAAAAAACAAAAACAAACAATCTAAACTAAAAGGTTTTCGATTTTCCCTAAAACAAATATTTGTATCATGTCAAATCTACACTTTCTCTAAGTAATAATTAACAACTCTCTTTTTTTCTAATGTCAAAATCCCTTAACCCAGAAATCATCAAATCATTGTTATCTATTTCATATAAATAGTCTATGAAGGGTTTCCATTCATCAACCAAAGAACGTATTGGTTTTTTTCTAATCAGTGAAGTGAGTGCCGCCATCTTAGCCTTCGGACTTTGTCCAGGGAGACATGCATTGAATGTTACAGGACCCCAGGCCGGCTCTTTTTCACCAGATTGGCTGCTTTTATTTTTCATTTGGACCCTTTGCTGAATGTTCCATCAGTGTTTAAAAAACAGGATGGGGGAACCAGAAGACAGACTGATTGCAAGCTGACCTGTTCCCCAGGCAAGAGCCAGCTCCAAATTCCAGACTAAAAATGAAACCAATAATACAACTACGAGCCAAGCTACAAGAGATGAATTACACGAGGAGGAGCACCTGAAGGGAGACGCAATGTTAGCCGGGAAGCTGAGTTTTAAAAGAGATCAGAAGTCTTTGTCAATTTCCCCTCTCTGCAGTGCAGGGGAGATCCCTCCTCAAAGGGTTTGTTAATTTCCTCTTTGCCTCCTGAAGGCTTGTCAGTTTCATCTTCCCTTCTAGGAGGCAAAGAGGAAATTAACAACCCCCCCTGAGCAGCCATCTCCTTGGCTCTGTAGGGGGGAAAATGACAAAGCTTTCCGATCTCTTTTAAAACTCAGCTTCCCGGCTAGCATTGTGACTCCCTTCACGTGCTCCTCCTCGTGTAATTCGTCTCTTGTAACTTAGCTCTGCATCAAGTCGATGACCATGCGAATTGTTGTGTGTGTTGGGGGGGAAAGGGTAGCACTTTCATGCGAGGGTGGCCAAGCAGGAAGGAATGCCACCCCTCCCTCTGCTACCTCTCCTCCCAAAAATGAGATTGCAAAGATTTAAGGAAACCCTTTTGGGCATGCCTGGCTTGTGTCATTGTGACGACATGAACCTGCCTCATGCTGAATTGAGCCGAACAAGGGGAGAAAACCGGATAGTGAAAGGTACAAACAACAAGTCCGGAAATATGCAATTAATGCTAACTTTGTATGTAAACGTTTCAATAGTGCAAACGTGCAAAGTGCAAAGTGCAAATAAATAATATGCAATGAATACAATAAATATAATAATACAATTCAGTTGTCCAAGTCATTATATGAATGTCCGAAACAAACCCACAATGGGGGCATATTAAAGAGGAAGTCACAAGGCAGTCTTTTGGTGGTGGCTCAAGTCCAATGAGATGTAAAACCCACGGGTGCCGCTTGTGTCATTGTGACGACATGAACCTGCCTCATGCTGAATTGGCCAACTCAAAAGCAAAAAAGTATAGAAGGGTATAAACCTACGGGTGGTGAAACTTCCAGTGAAACCATCTTGAGCCCCCTAATTGAAAACAATTAATGTATTCCAACCATATATACAATGAAAATAATAATACTATTAATCACAACTAATAGAGCAGCACACCAAATGGCTGCATGCAATGCAAAAATGCATAAGAAAATTGAACCAAGAGTTAATTATGTACAATTAAATGACTAAGTCCAGTACAAATCCATCAGGGTCCAAAAGGCAAAAATCCAGAACACCGCATTACGGTTTGCTGGCAGATTCCATTCCAAGTCATCTTCTTCAGATAATAATAATACAAGATGCCACCGGCCTGCCATTAAGATACAGAGCTCTAAATCACAAGTTTTCTCTCGTGCCCAAACATAATTGAAGGTCGCAGCAGCGAAAGGCAAAGGGTGGATTCTCCTGGAACAGCCTATAAAGACATCCAAGCTTGTTTTCAACAGTGACCAAGGGGTCCGTGCCAGTTCTGGTCGAATCCTGGCCAGTCTGGGAGGGTTGGCAACCCGGATATTCACATGTACAGTGGGATTTACATTTAATATCCAAGACAATGTTTGTGAGCTGGGGCTCTTTCCCTCCTGCCTCATTTCCCACCCGAGCAAGGCTTTCAGTTCAACTGCTGCAGCAAACCTGCCTCCTCTCCTGACCAACTTATTTGAAGAAGTTCTTGGCACCGGAGTGGACTGTGGGAGTTCTTTTTCTCTGCCTATGCAAGCTGGCTGCAGGAGTTACTACCTCTGAGCATATGCAGAGTGCCTTTTCTCACTGAGCTACCATGGTAGGCTGCGTAAAGGGAGGCTTGGTTTCTATCAAGGGAAGTTTAAGCCCCGCTGCGTCAGGTTGTGTAAACTGCTTATGCCAATGGACTGTGTTGCGTTGGCACCTGATCTTTAACTACCGGTTCGTGTAGTGCCCGGGTGCAACACCAGGCCTGTCTGCAACCTGCTGCCTCAGCATATCTGAAACCAAGTTTTAAAAATAAGACCGGCTAATATTCCCCTTGTTGGCTCTGGATGGCCGCTCATCTTCCTGGCAGCTGCCAAGCAGGCTTGCTGAGCTATCGCGGGCTGGCAGCATCCCAAGCGGCTGGGCCTGCAGTAGATAAACTTCAATCAGCCGTCAGGTAGTTTTAAGCAAGTCCATAGCTGAGACTGACTTGAGCCAGAGGCCCTTCCCTGTTTTCTGTACAAGGTGTCCTTGGCTTTTAAGGACATATACCAAGACGAACTTTTGCCATTTGGGGGGAAAAAATTGCATTCATCTCCTTAATTTATACCAACAGCAAGATTTGGATTCTGCACTATTTGAAATGCAGTGGGAAGAACTGAGAAAGCAATTAAAGAGGGAACAGTCAAATTAGTAGCAGGAAAGAACCCCCAAAGGAATCTCTTTAGGATACAGCACTTTGGCAGGGCTAGCGAGGTCCGCAAAAACCCTGTTGTAGGGTAGAAGCAAGAGGACTGTAGCAACGCAAGGAGAAAGGAGCCAAGATCCAGCTCCCTGACTGAGGGTCACCAAGAGAACATCCCATCCCAAGTCCAAATAAAAGTTTATGTAGAACTTTCATCCAAGGCTGGGAGCCAACCAAGACCTGGCAGAAGCAGATGTGAAAGAACACAAACACTTCTTACACCCTCCAGGCTAGCGCCAGCTACTTACAGCATGATGCAACCCGGGGCATGTTTACTTCGAAGAAAGTCCCATGCTCTATAGAGCTTGCTCATATGGGAGCATACATAGGATTGCAGCCTTAAGGTCTCTGCTTTTGAGCCCAGAGAAGGTGGGTTTTCATAAGAACATAAGAAGAACCCTGCCGGATCAGACCGGTGGTCCATCTAGACTAATAAACAGGGCACAGAGGTCAAGGCCTGCCCCTGATGTTGCCTTCCACCACCGGCATTTAGAGGTTAACTGCCTCTGTATATGGAGGTTCCCTAGCAGCCCCATCATAGAGTAAATGGATGCTGTGCTCAGGTACTTGGTGTTGTTAGCTGCCCTGAGCCCATCTGTGGGGAAGGTGGGGTATAAATCTAATCAATCAATAAATAACAGGGCTGTGAGCTGATAATGCACGCTAGTGACTTGCCTTTTTTAAGTGGTAGAGATTATCTAGTTATGTCGTCAAGCTCATAGTGCTTAAGTGGTTGGGCTGCTCATCAGTATTCTGCTAGTTCGAATCCCACTACTGCCACAAGCTCAGCTGGCAGCCTTGGGTAAGCCACTCCTCTCGACCCCAGCTGTTTTGTGGGGATAATAACAACACTGTGCACTGCTGAGTGGGGCACTAATCTGTTTAGAAGAACAGTATCTGTGTGGTTATTACTGTTACCAAACATGAACCATTTTGCCTATTTTCGTATTTCTGGTCCAGTTTAAACCATTTCAAAGAGGCCACTTGCAGAAGCCACCAAATGGGCTATCAGTTTTGTGGAACACACTATTTTTTTACTGCAATCCTAAGCACGCTGACTAGGGAGTACATCCAACTAAATTCAGTGTGATTGACCTCTGAGTAGATATGCATAGAATTACAGGTTGCTCCTGACATTTATTTGACGGATATATAGCTGCAGAGGCATAAGGATCTTTAGCTCGGTGAGGACAAACAAGTTTTGCCACATAGTCTGTGGCCAAGGGACAAAGTACACAGTACAAGCAAACATGAGTATCTGGCTGCCGAAATGCAGCTTCCAGGACGCAAAAGGGACGTTACAGTGCAGTCCTATGCACAGTTACATCCCTCAAAGCCCACTGACTTCAGTGGACTTTTAAGGATAGAACTCTACTTAGGACAACTCTGTTAATGGAGAAGTAGCAGAGAGGGGGAAGGAGGTCCATATGCTGGTTAGTCCTAGCAACTGTGTTGGAAAGGGCCTGGATAGTCAGAATCCAGCGTTAGGCGAGTGGCGTTTTCATTTAATGTGCAGAAGTCAGGCGCACGGAGAGCCAAGCTATCATTCGTCCACTTAAATGGATGTTGCACACCTGGAACAAGAGAGCAGGCTGCTCAAAATTATAGGTGGTGTACACCTGTATGGTGGGTGTTATGCAAACAATACAACATCCTGTGTTTATACGAGGTGCAGCTAGCATGCTTGCTGACCAAACACAGTTACAGTACAAGGAAGATGAGCAGGCATTCCTGAACAGGAAGAAAAAAAAAATAGCACACCTGCAACGGGAGAGACAGTCACGGGGATGCTTACGCGCTCTGGAAACAAGGTGACCGAACTGTTCATTCAAGGTGACACCCCCACCCACCCCATTTCAGGCTGTCTTCATTACCTATGCACTTTAATATTGTCTGTGCTCTTCTTTACAGTATCTCTGTTCTTCCAAAATAGATGCCACAAGCCAGGTACAACCTAACAGCTGTATCATGTGGCCTGATTTGTGCTGGGCAATCCCAAGCAAGAAGACAAGAAAGCAAGGAAGGAAGGAAGGGTCATTTATAACCTCGTGCCATCAATGGATGTCTAGGAGGGTCATAAATTGTGCAGTCCTTTTCTAAATGTAGGAATAACAATTCAATATGTTCTGTCTTGGTGGCATCCCCCCAATATAACACCCTTTGAAAGCAGACATAAATTAACACTTAAATGGCTAAAAATGACCTCCTCCTCAGCGCTAGATCAAAAGCTTAGTTTGTCCAGAGGTGGTGGAAAGAGGACCAGCGTGGCATAGTGGTTAGAATGTTGGTCTAGGATCTGGGGCCCCGATTCCCTGCTTTGCCATGGAAGCTTGCTGGGTGACCTTGGGCCAATCACATATTCTCAGCCTAACCTACCTCACGGGGTTGTTGTGAGGAGAAAATAAGAAGAGAATGATGTGAGCTGTTTTGGTTCCCCATTGAGGAGAAACGTGGGCTTTAAACAAACAAACAAAATAAAATTCAAAAGGAGAAGCTTGTGGGCAACGGGTTTTAAAGCAAGGTTCTCACGCTCTGGATGGCCAAACAACTTGGAAATGTGAGGTCAGTGTCCAGAGAAGGCTTAGAAAACCAAACAACACCCGGCACAGCTTCTAGTGATCAGGGGCCACAATGGTCTCAGAGCTGCTTTGCTATTGGCAGAGCTGAGACCTTCACCCAAATTCCTCAGACCGAAGTCCAAGCAAATCTTAATCCTCCGTTTCCAATTACAGCTGAGCTTGAAGAGTCACAGGGGTCACCTATTGCTCACTCCATCCTTCTGCTGATTTCCCCACTGCCTAACTGTATTTAGCTTACACATTTTTATCCTGGCCTTGATCCCCAGAGCTCAGGGCAGGAGTACACGGCTCTGTCTTCTCTCATGTTACGCTCACAACCACCCTGTGAAGTAGGTTCATTTAACAAATCACAACTCCTAAGGTCCCTATGCAAATTTTGTGCAAAGTCAGGTTTGGAACTCAGGTCTCCTCGATCTCATATGGGCTCTTGAGATTGCCACCTCCTAAGGAGGAGGGAGTGGTCTATGTTTCAGGACGCTGTGTACATTCCTCATAATTAATAACAATTTTCAGTCCAGAGCAGACTGGCTCTCTGGACCACCAACTGAAGACGGAACCGGAGTAAAATCTGACCCCAAAAGGCAGCGCCTAAGTACAGTCTGCCTGTCTTCCGGACCAAATGCCGTAATTGAAGCCTGCGCACCACTCCTTGCTCACTTTGCTCTCCGCATCCTTCAACGATTACAGGGGGAAATGGCAGCTGGGGAGATTAGAGGTTACGTTCAATACCTCGGCCCACCTATTAAAAACATTACAGTCATTTAACACTCAGGATCCCTAATTAGAATGAGAGGCAGCTCTGAGAATCGCTCGTCCAAAGATCTTGCTTAAAATGAGCACGAAATATACTGCTACACCGAACTGCTTCTGGGCAAGTTGCATTCATGTCAACGCGGCTTGCGGACAAGATGCTTCAGCGGATCGTGTCCTGAGCATAGCAACGAACCAACCCAAGGCAGATGAACGACGTCCTTCAAGTGTTTAATTACATGGCAGAATTAAGCAAACTAATTTCAGGCGGGTAGCCGTGCTGATCTGTAGTAGAAGAGCAAGATTTGGGTCCAGCAGAATCTTGAAGACCAACTACATTTCCAGGGAGCGCTGACTCTCGAAAGCTCACACTTCGGAAATATAATTGATCTTTAGGGTGCTACTGGACCTGAATTTCGCTGTTATGTAAAATAAAACTCTGCAAGATTTTTTTTCTTTCTAATTCCTGAGGCACGCACAAGAATCCATGAATGAGGCTCCATGTTGCGAGAAGCCTGGAAGGGACTGTAGCAGCTAGCAGGCCTGGAAGCTGCTACAACTCTTTGCAGAGAATGCCCTTGCAAACCTTTCTCAACACTGCCAGCCCCCAGGCTTGCTCTCCTTGCAGCAGTGCCTGGCTTCTTCCTGCAGCTGAGAGGCACAAGGAAGTGGCTTTAGCTTCTCCCTGCAACATTTGATAGGCACTGCTAGATGGGCAAGCAGGAAGAAGGCGACTGTAGGAGCCACAGACTGCTACAGGTAGCTGGATGCTTCTCACCGTGCGAACGTTCTAGCTGGAATCCGAGTGAACGAGAGTGCAGATGTGGGAAGGTCACAGAGCATCACCAATCCTCAAAGTGCTGTAATGGTTACAGCATCAGACTAGGATCTCAGAGACACAGGTTCGAATCACCACTCAGCCATGGGCGCTTGCTAGGTGACCTTGGAATAGTCACACAGTCTCATCCTAACCTACCTCATAAGGTTGTTGTGAAGATTAAATAAAGGAGAGGAGAGCCACGTCAGCTGCTTTTGAGTTCCCACTGAACGTATAAATGAAGTAAATAAATAAAGTGAAACCGTTTCACTTTTCTTGAGCTACTCTTTTATTTCAGGCTATTCTGACAACAAGAATCGAATCGTTAAAAAAATACATGTACTATTAAAACACATTTACCCCAGATCTGTCCCTGACTGTTCTTGGTGACGGTTCCCTCTTATAAACAAACCCAAGGTGAAACGCAGTGGGGGCTGCGAAGACAGACGTCACATCAAAAGACAGTTTGTCCCTTAGTCACGAGGGAGGCCAACTTCCTTCCAGCTCCGCAGCTGAAGCGAATGACAGAGGTGCGTATCAGTAAACCGAATGCTGCCTCGGTGGCTGCCGTTCTCAACCCTCTGCCCGGGCTTCCTACAGGCCCTCTGCCTCCCTTTTTATTTTTGAAAATCCCACAGGGATATTCATGAATTTATCCGTTCATTTACCACCTTATTTTTTTAAAAGGAATATTTTTAAAAGCGCAAAATTGCTCTGGAGACTGGGAAGGGTGGTGACATCACAGGCGGCCAGCCGATAAGCACCACACTCTCTTTACACTTGCAGGTCAATATTATTATTTTTTTAATTTGAATTTGGAGAGGACTGAACGCATGGGGGGGGCGCTTCCATAGCAGCCCCCTTTGCACTAAAATGTTATGATGCCTGACTTTCTCATACTCTCTCTCTCTCTCTCTCCCCCCCCCCCCCCCGCCACCGGATGCAACAGGGCAACTTGCTTGACGAAGCGCAGCTATGCTATGAAATGTCTCTTTGGTACCCCTTTGACTTTCAGCCTCTGATGCCAAGCTGCAGCAGGCCAGCTGCCCCGTATCTTTTCCTCCCGTCCAGAGAACAAGTTCTGTTCCAGCTTCAAAAAGACGGGAAGGGGAGGGAACCTGATCCACTGCCAAACTGGAAACCAAACCAGGAATAGCTCTGCCCCTGACACACACTTTCAACAGATGTTGTTGTGCGCTGCGGTTCGTCTCTCCCCACCCTCCCCCCAATTCTTATTGTACAACCTGCAACAGGAGGCGACAATGACTCTGGATTAAGGAATCCAGAATAAAATTAGTTTCAGGTAGGTAGCCGTGCGGCTCTGCAGCAGAACAGCAGGCTATGAGTCCAGTGGCACCTTAGAGACCAACAAGGTTTTGGGGGTATAAGTGTGTTTGCCAGATCCTCTGGAATGGGTCTTTGAAATGCTTTAAAGTCTTCCAGATTTGGGGCAGTAGAAAAGAGCAAGAGTCCAGTAGCACCTATAAGGCTGACAAAAATTGTGGTAGGGTATGAGCTTTTGTGAGTCACAGCTCACTTCTTCAGATACAGCTAGAATGTGAGTCCCTCTGTCCTTATGTCTTGGAGAGTGGAGTGATTTCAGATGCCGGATGACAATAGCTGGTGAATGACAGATTTGGGGTGCAGACAGAATAATTTTTTTTCTGCAGGATCGGAGTCCCCCGGCCCCTTAGAGGCCAACAAGATTCTCAGGCTGTGAGCTCTGGAGAGTCAGAGCTCCCGTCTTCAAATACAAGGCAAGCTGAGAGTTAAAAGCTTGTTATCTGAAGAAGGGAGCTGTGATTCTCGAAAGCTCACACTCTGAAAATCTTGTTGGCCTCTAAGGCGCCACCAGACTCAAATCCCGCAGGACCAAAGTGTGCGAGTTTCTGTCGGTCCCCCAAATCTGGAAGGCTTTCCAAGCGTCTCAAGGACCCCCTCCGGATGACCTGGTGGCAAACTCCGCCTTTCAACACTCGCAGGGAAAACAAGAGTTGGATCATGTGCCATAAAGCACTGGCGAGAGCATTATCCATTAACCCGAGAAGCAACAGCTTCTCCACGTCCCCCGGGAAACAGCACAGCGGGCGCGGGGGACGGCGGCGCAGGGGCTGGCAGAGGGGGGCAAGCCCAGTCCGACCCCCCCCCCGCCCCTTGGCAGCTCTGCAAAAGGCTGCAGGGCTGGGGGGCTCCGCCTGGACTTTTCCCGGGGGGCGCACGTTAGGCACCCCACTTGCCCCTAAAAGGGCACCCCCGGTTAGGTCAGCGCGGCACGGAAAGGGCTTTGCCAGCTGCGCCCCTGCCCGCTTTGCAACTCCCGCCACAGGCCAGAAGTTTCCGTGCGCCTCTCGCCCGCCGCCCGGCCGTGCCCACCCCAGCCCTGCCCTGCCCTGCCCGGCCAGCGGTGCCCGGCGAAGGGAGGCCGGCGGGAGCCTCGCCGGCGCGCCCCTGCTTGCTGCCCCCGCGGCCCACTCACCCGGCCGCTCCCGCTGCGCGCCCGTCCCGCGTCCGCGCCGCGGCTCCGGCAGGAAGCGCCTCCGGGCTGGCGGCTGAGCGCTCCATGCTCCCCCCGCAGCGGCTCCTCGGGAGTAAGGAGCGGGAGGGGGAGGCAGAGGCATGCCGGGAGATGTAGTTCGCGCGCCGCCCGGGCCGCGGGAAGCAGCCGGCCGAAGCCCTGCGCGGCTCTCGCGGGCGCCAAGAGCGAGGCGGACCCGGGCAGGCTGGCCCCGCCTCCCAATGGAGCCTCCCTGGGCAGAGGCAAGCTACCTTGGAGCGGGGTATTGCTGGACCCGAGTCCGGCGGCACCTCAGAGACCCGCGAGATTTCCAGGAGACAAGCTTGGGTTGGAGAGGCCCCCTTGCAGTTGGGGGTGCCATCTCCAAGGTGGGAAATTCCTGGAAATTGGGAGGGCGTGTGTGTTGAAGCCTGGAGACGGCAGAGTTTGGGGAAGGGAAGGACCTCAGCAGGGTAGAATGCCATAGAGCCCCCCCCCTCTAAAGCAGTCGTTTTCTCCAGCTGATCTCTGTAATTCCTGGCGCTCTCCAGCCACCACCTGGAGGCTGGCAAGCTAGTGCAGACCAACAGGGCTAGCCACTTGAAACAGTTTATTTTATTTGGGGGATTTATATGGGGAGTCGGCTCCCGGCCTTTGAGGGGGCACCACTTGTGCCTGTTTCATCGGCCAGGAGCCTCGGTGTGAGGCTAGACCCCTCCTTGTCAATGGAGGCCCAGGTCAAGGCAGCTGCCAGAACTGCCTTTTCCTATCTCTGGCAGGCCAGGCAACTCGCCCCTTATCTCTCAACCTATGACCCAATGACAGTGATCCATGCAACGGTCACCTCCAGATTAGACTACTGTAACTCGCTCTACGCAGGGCTGCCCTTGGGCCTGACCCAGAAACTGTAGTGGGTCCAAAATGCTGCAGCTCCTGTCCTGACAGGAATTCCATTCAGGGCACATGTGACTCCAACTCTTCAGCAGCTGCATTGGCTCCCTGTGGAATTCCAGATCAGGTTCAAGGTTCTGGTTCTGTCCTATAAAGCCCTAAACGGACTGGGACCAGCATACCTGAGGGACCGCCTCTCCCCATATGTACCTCGGAGAGCTCTTAGATCTGCAAGTAAACACCTACTGGTGGTCCCTGGCCCCAGGGAGGCTTGGCTGGCCTCAACCAGGGCCAGGGCATTTTCTGTCCTGGCCCCAACCTGGTGGAACTCTGTCAGAAGACACTCGGGCCCGTCAAGATCTTGTATCTTTTCGGCAGGCCTGTAAGACAGAGATGTTCCGCCAGGCATATGGTTGAGGCCAGCACTGGATCCATCTAATCAGCCTCCCTGCCGGTCTCCTGCCAGTGGGGGAGGGGGGAGCATATGGTCCATCTGCCTCCCCATGCCTGAGGAGTTAGAGGTTCACCATCCCATACCTCCGCCCTTTTCTTCTCTTGTGTATGGTGGGCAGGGGAAGGGGGCACCACCTGGAATGCTGAAATCCATGTTGGTACTGAGCTGTATTTTACTGGTTTTATTTGTTGTAATTTATCTATGATTGTAACCCGCTCTGAGCCTGCTTGCAGGGAGGGCGGGCTAAAAATCCAATCAATCAATCAATTTATTTATGTCATTTATAGTCCGCCTTTCTCACTGAGACTCAAGGCGGATTACACATTGTGAGACCGGTACAGTCCATTTCAAGGACATTTCCATAAACAATGCATAGCATTAGCAAGAATCCAATACAGGCTTGGAGAAATGCCGAAACAGAACATAAGCAATTCTAGGACTGATATTAGACAACACGAAGCACAGGTAACTCATAGGAGTACACATTTAAGGCAACAGGTAGTACGTAAGGCAACAGAGTGGTGAAGTCTAAGGTCCCTAACTCATTAGCGGAGCATCTGAGAGCCCCTCCCTACAATACAGAAGCCTTTTTGAATAATTCGGTTTTGCATCGTTTGCAGAAAGCTAGGAGAGTGGGGGGTCTCCTGACCTCAGGCAGGCCGTTCCACAGGGTAGGGATCACCACGGAAAAAGCCTGAGGGAGCCTTTTTAATCAGAGAGGCCTGGCACAGAACCGGGGACCTTCTGCGCACCAAAGCACGTGTCCTCCCACCAAGTCCATCCCTTCCAAGGACTGCAGGGAGGCAAACCTGCCTTGGTTGGTGTCCCCGCATGTTGTTCTGCTGACGAGAACTGAGCTCCAGAAGAGCTGGGGCCTTGTACACTGTTTAGGCGAGCACCCGTTCAAGGCAGCTGCGGAAGGGTCAAAGGCTTTTATTTATTTAGATATTGAGATTAATATTTATTTAGATATTTATACTCCACATTTATCCCCCATGGGCACTCCTCTCATAACAACCCTACAAGGTAGGTTAAGCTGATAATAACAACAACAGTAACAACAACAATGGTGTACTTATATATCACCCTTCTGGACAGATTAGTGCCCCACTTGGAGCAGTGAACAAGGTTAGTGTTGTTATGATCCCCACAATACAGCTGGGGAGTTGGGGATGAGAGGCTGAACCAAGGCCACCTGCTGAGCTCATGGCAAGAGTGGGAGTCGAACCAGCAGAGTGCTGATTCACAGCCCAACCACTTAATCACTACACTACAGCAGCTAAGAGTATGTGATTGGCCCCGGGTCACCATGCAAAGTACAATTTTTATTTTATTTATTTATGTCATTTATAGTCCACCTTTTCTCACTGAGGGCCAAGCTACACATGACGAACGACACTTGAATGGCAAGTGGATTGAGTGGAGGGCAAGTGAACAGTGAGAAATACACTTGCCATTCAAGTGTCATTCGTCATGTGTAGCTTGGCCCTGAGACTCAAGGCGGATTACACAGTGTGAGACTATCAGTATCAAGTGCATTTCAATACAGTATCAAGGACACTGAGAGATCTCTGTCTTTCGGTGCTACACCTCTGAAGATGCCAGCCACAGCTGCTGGCGAAACGTCAGGAACTACAATGCCAAGACCACGGCAATACAGCCCGGAAAACCCACAACAACCATAGTATCAAGGACATTTGCACAAACAATACCATAGGGTAAACAGATGCAAGTTTAAAAGACATAGCGTTAGCAAGAATCCAATACAAAACAGAAGAAAATACTGAAACAGAACAGAATCACTTCTAGGATTGACATTAGGCGACATAAAGCACAGGTAGTACATAGGAATACATACTTAAAGCAGCAGATAATATGTAAGGCAATATAGTGATGAAGTCTATGGTCCCTGACTCATTAGCGAAGCATCTTCCCTACAATACAGCCCTCCCATTTGAGTAAAAAGCCTTTTTGAATAGTTCGGTTTTGCATCGTTTACGAAAAGCCAGGAGAGTGGGGGCTCTTCTGACTTCCTCAGGCAGGTCATTCCACAGGGTAGGGGCCACCACAGAGGAAGCCCATGTACGGGCTGCTGCTGACTTCACCCGTGTGCAGCCTGGCACCTGCAGGAGACCCTGTTCAGATGAGCGAAGCTGCCACGGAGGGACATAGGGAGGGAGGCGGTCCTGTAGGTATGCCGGACCAAAGCCATGAAGAACTTTTTATGTAATAATTAATACCTTGAACTGAGCACAGTAATTGATGGGTAGCCAGTGGAGCGACTGTAGGATGGGGGTGATGTTCATGCTCCTGCTCGCTCCTGATAACAGTCGAGCTGCAGCATTTTGCACTAATTGAAGCCTTAGATGGGAGGCCAATGTAGACAGCATTACAACAGTCAAGCCTTGATGTTACCATAGCATGGATCCAAGTGGCCAGGTCAGCTGTGTCAAGATAAGAAGCCATCTTCCAGGCTAGAGTGAGGTTGTAGAAAGCATTTTTTGCCGCTGCCTTAACTTGTTTCTCTAGTAATAATGCTGGATCTAGTATAACCCCTAGGCTCTTAACTGAGTCTTCAAGGGTCAGATACTCCATCACAAGTGGGGAGTACAATGTCCTTCAAAATCTCTGCCTTCCCAACAAGCATCACTTCGGTCTTGTCTGGGTTCAATTTCAATTTGTTGTTTTTCAACCATTTCACCATGGCTGTCAGGCAACGATCTAAGGTTTCCACTGCATCCTGCGGGGACCTGGATAGCGAGATATAGAGTTGGGTGTCATCTGCATATTGATGACACCCAACTCTATAGCTGCGAATGAGTTCTCCTAAAGGCTTTATGTAGAGGTTGATTAACATGGGAGATAAGATTGCGCCCTGAGGAACCCCACAAGATAGTCCCCGTTCTGGAGACAGCTGATCTCCAACGGCCACCCTTTGAGTCCGCTCCAAGAGAAACGATTTAAACCAGTCCGGGGCACATCCTTTGATGCCCACTTCTGTTTCTAGATGTCTCAACAGGATGGCATGGTCTACTGTGTCAAAGGCTGCAGATAGATCCAGGAGGAGCAATAAGGAGGCGTGGCCCTTGTCTATATTCGGACGGAGATCATCCACTAACGCTACTAGTGCTGTCTCAGTGGCAGCACTAGTATACCATGGCAGACCGGAGATTTGAACTTAGTTCTAGTCTGGCACACTAAGCACTACACCATACTTTGGGTGTCTTAGAGCAAGTCTGTCTCTTTTTTTAGAAGGGCAGGACCCAGGTTCTAGTAGTTGATGGAAACATCACCCCTCTGAAGACTGAGGAGGCAGTTTTTTTGCCATTCATGATCTCTAGTGCTGGGATTTCTTCTACTTATGGCAGAGGGAGGCCTCAGCCTTTAGGCCCTGTTGTTGACCTCCATAACAACTGGTCAGCCGTGGTGTGGAACCAGATGCTGGACTAGATGTCCCACAAGTCTGATCCAACAGGGCTCTTCTAAGTTCTTACGGTTCTAGGCCTTGCAAGTCATCGTGGTAGGGTTGCCAGCCTCCAGGTGGTGGCTTGAGATCTCCCGGAATTACAGCTGGTCTCCAGGCCACAGAGATCAGTTCAACTGGAGAAAATGGTTATTTTGGGGGGTGGACTCTATGGAATTATGCCATGCCAAGGTCCTTTCCCTCCCCAAACTCCACTTTCTCCAGGTTTCTCCAAGTTTCACCCTCAAGATCTCCAGGAATTTCCCAACTTGAAGCTGGCAACCCTACATCATGGCAATTAGCAACTGCACAACTGGATGGTACTTCAGGTCCCAGGGCTTGGGGGCGGGGGGAGACAGGGAACAGCAGGTTATTTTAATTGCATTTTTCTTTGCAAATCCTCACCCGCTGTCCAGGCGTTCTGCCCCCCTTGTTAATAAGCCTTATAAATTGAAAGGGGTAACTTTTATTGTAACCATTTCCTGTAATTTTTAGTATAGTTTTGGCATAACGGGCCAAACCTCAGTTCAGGCCGTTGACTACGCTCCTTTGCTAAAATGTATGGCATGGTGGTCTGTTTTTTCTAAAAATGGTTTTGAGTAGGAAGCGGCAGAAACAATCCCCTGCTTCGGCAGAGGCTAACTTTGGCATTTCTAATTTCAGACAATTGCTACGGACCGATTTAGGTCTCGTCTGCTAGTACACTGTTCCTGTTGAGATGTAGCATAGCATGCTGTAGTGGTTAATGGAGTGGAGATACTCAGGTTCAAATCCCCACTCTGGCTTGGGCCAGTCATTCTTTTTCAGCCTAGCCTACCTCACTGGATTGTTGTGAGGGTAAAACAAAGGGCAATGGAACTATAGATGCTGCCCTGAGCTCTTTGAAGGGAGTGCAGGATTTAAAAGGTGATTGAGACCTTTTAATTCTATTTGGTCACCAGTGTTGGAATTCCAGAGGTAGCCAGATTTGGTCCGGGTGGGGTGGGGTGGCGAGCTTCAAGTGCTCATCTTTACTTGATAGGACTGCTTGGAGGATGATATCACCTTGAATCCAGCTCAATTTTTTGGCCTGTAGAAGATGTTTCCAGAGGAATTAAGATTGCCAACTCCAGGTTGGGAAATTCCTGGAGATTTGGGGGTGGAGCCTGGAGAGGGACCACAGTGTAGTGTAATGCTAAAGAATCCACCTTCTAAGGTGACCATTTTCTCCAGAGGAAGTGATCTCTGTAGCCTGGAGATCAGTTGTGACTCTGGGAGAACTCCAGGCCCTGGAGGTTGGCAACCTTGGCTGGAAGGTCAATATTTGCCAACCCCCCCATTGCAGTTTGATGTTTCTAGGGGTTCACTGACCCTTAGGGGAATAATTTCAGAGAAACATAGAAGAATGCGGGGAGGGGGGAGAAACCTGCCATTTATGCAGAGCAGCTTTGCTTGTTCTGCCTAGAATGGGATCCAAACATTTGTATATACCTAATAATATATAACTCATGGAAGAATTGCTTAATCACTCCTTGAAGTAGTAAAGCGCAAGAGTTCAGTAGCACCTATAAGACTAACCAAAACTTGTGGTAGGGTAGGAGCTTTTATGAGTCACACAGCTCACTTCTTCAGAGCTTTACTCCTTGTAAAGCTTCTAGCCAAACAGTATCAAAAGCAGCATAAAATCAAATAGTTTTACTGGGAGGGGAATTCAGAATAGCCACCTCAAACTCTTTGACCTTAACAAGTCTACTGATCGAAGTGTGACAGACAAATCAGTGGTTGTTAGTACCACCTAAGTGAGTCTAGACATATGGACTGGCCAAGTTCTGACTCAAATTGAACTGGGGGCACCCCAGCATCATAGGTCTTGTTCCAGTGGTGTGGAGGGCGATCTAAACTCCCCTCTGTCTGGTGATCAGGGGGCGGGGCCACCGGCCATGTGACCATTTCCAAGAGGTGCCAGAACTCCGTTCCACTGCGTTCCAGCTGAAAAAAAGCCCTGATCCTTGGCAAACCCTGCAGTTTGGAATAATAATGACTCTTGTTAAATATTATCCCAACACAGTGTGCTGCCCCAGAAGCTGTATACAAATCATTTCTGAATGCAAAGGACACAAAGCAGACGACAACTGAATTTAAAGTCCAGTCTCATATTTTTGGGTCCTTTGTGAAGCTAAAAATTGTCTCTGCTAATGAAGGAAGTCCTGTGACCTCTTAATGATGTATCTCTGGCCAAGACTTGGAGACAGTTTCTGAATGAAGGAAGATCTACCAATGGATGTCCTGCTGGTTTTTCAACTTGGAGAGCACCAATGCATGTGAGTTGACTCACAGCTGCCTGCAGCAAGTCTTCACCCCGTTCTGTTTTTATGCTCTCACTCTCTGACTCTCTCTCAACACACACACAACTGCTATTTGACCTGTGGGGGGGCGGAAATCTAGGTTTTTTTACAAGCATCTATATGTGTTTCGCAAACTAAATAGCAGGCGGGACAGGGGGACTAATACAACATAAAGAGCTGAGAGGAAAGGGTTGGTCTTCCCCACTCCTTGGGTGGGCTTTGTGCCAGAAGCCCTGCTCAGCAATTACAATTTCGACTCCCATTTTACTTTGCATAACAGGAGGCCACGCTACATGAAATACTCCTAGGGTTGCCAGCCTCCAGGTAGTGGCTGGAGATCTCCTGGAATTACAACTGGTCTCCAGGCCACAGAGATTAGTTCACCTGGAGAAAATGGCTACTTTGGGGGGTGGACTGTATGGAATTATGCCATGCTAAGGTCCTTTCCCTCCCCAAACCCCACTTTCTCCAGGTTTCAACTCCCAAGTCTCCAGGAATTTCCCAACTTGGAGCTGGCAACCCTAAATACTTCTAATATGAGCAGTCACTAGTACTTTGTATGAACAGGGCAACCAACTTTGGTGTGTGGGATTGCATATGCTCAAAAGTCTGGGTTTCTGATCGTGTGTAGGGAAGTTGCAAAATACGCACATTGCCTGTTCACACAAAATGGTGGCCATGCCGTGCATATGACTTCTGAATAAAGATACAGGGGCTTGTATTACAGATAAGGGGGAAATGCCAAAAGAGGACCCTCTGGGGGGGCATGGTACAGAAGGGTGACCTAGACAGATCCAGAGAGGTGGGGGGAGACCCAGGAAGCAATTTTGGGGCGGCAGGAACCATTTTGGCAATTTTGAGGTGCACCAACCTTGCAGGGCGGGCTGGTTATGGGATTGCTTTTCACTGGTTTTGGGGTGCTTGTCATACCTCTACCAACTCGTCTCAATGAGGGGAACCTCGTGGCCCTGTTTTGGGGGTGATCGGAGCTGTTTTGCTAATTTTGACAACGCCACCCCTGCAAGGCGGGGGTCGCTTTTTGCTAGTTTGGGGGTATGTGTGAGGTGTCTACGAATTTGTCTCGATGAGAGGAGCGTGTTGGTTCCCTCTCCCACCCTGTGGGGTGTATCCAGCATCATTTAAACACACCAATGAAGGAAGAGGGGTATGGACGGGGTTTCTCTTTAAAAATGGCAGCAGCAGGTGGCGTCCTGGAGGGCGTCTGCTGGTGTTGCTGCTGGCGCCATGGAAGAAAATGGAACCAGTGTTGACCACTCCTGCCGTGGTTTATGAACTTGTGAACCCCGGGGCACCGGTGAAGAAGATGACTACGTTGAGAAGACGAAAGCTTAGCGGGGACTCTGACAAGGAGAATGTACTGTCCGGTCTTTCCAAGAGGCTTTTTACTTCAGAGGATGAAAAGGAAGAGGAAGGGGTAGAAAGTCACACACCAAACAAGAGAAGGTGTTTCTGGGATGCTGAGATACCCACTACCTCAAATCAGCAATTGCAGGAAGCGTTCCAGGTGTGTATAAAAGGAGTTCTCACAGCTTTGGGGTTTTGTGTATGAAGAGGGCTTTTGTGTATTGCTCACTGTTTTTTTGTCTGTCCTGTTTATTTTTTAGAAATGTCACCTCGTGAGAATTGCAAGCCCCTACCCTGCTATACCAAGCTATATTTGATACATAGCCCAATTCCCAAAGAAGAGAAACTCCATACAGCTACATCACTATTGGCATTCTCATATCTGTTATTGCTATGATACAACTCAATGAGAAAGAAATCTAACAGAATATACTAATTTTTTATTTCAGTATATCTTTATATTGACAGTTATATACAGCTCTTATAATGTTCTTGCTAAGTTTCCTGTGTACAATAATTCAGTGTTACCGTTATTATGATTGCTACCCTACTCCTTTTGTATTGTTGATATTCATGCAATAAAATTATTTTTTGAAAAAAAGAAAGAAATGTCACCTTGTGGATTTGGCAGAGAGTCCTCCTGACCCCGTTCACACGGTCTTGCAAAAATACGCAGGACTGGCTGAGGAATACACCTCTCCGGTAGCAGGACAAAACCAGCAATCGGCCATGAGAAAGCTAGTCCTGGCAAGCATATGTGGAGTTGTGAAAAGGTGTTTCTACGATCGGTGCTACTCTAAATGTGAAGGCTGCGTATTAGATTGCGGGGGGCAGAAATCTCATGAGTGTTTAACATGGATCCAAGAGACGTATCATCAGAATTGAAAATACATGTGCTGTAATCTGAACACAGGCCCCGTGTTGTATGTGATAACTGTGATCGCGTGTTCCCTGCAATGTTTCAGTATGAACAAGAATCACCTTCTAACTCTGGGTAAATTCCTTGAGTCAATAGCTACAGCTGACAGCCCAGGACACTGTTTCAGAACCCTTTCTCTGAAATGTGACCCATCATATATGCTCATAGTAGACCAATTTCTATTCAATACATTCCACACTAGAGATCTTTCGTCAGCATTTTTGTGAATCTCTGTAAAAAGATTGATCATAAGTTTATGTGGGGGGGAGGGCTTTGCTCTGTATATAGAATTTAAAAAACATTCTGAAGTCTTGTCCTGATGTGTGAAAATAATAAAAAAATCCATGGTCTGCTTCAAGTCGTGTGCTCTGTATCTCTGTCGAAAAAACATAGCTCACAAGCAGGTATTTTTGAAACGCCACAATATATTCATGGGTTGGAGCACAGTGCTCCGTGGTTGATAAAGGGGGCGAGTACCAGGAATTAAGAGTGTGGGGGAACATCCTGTTTTATCAGTACAGGAGTTAGTCCGGATGGGTTTTTACAAGAATTTTATCAACGGCCAGTACATGGATGTTTTCTTTCACCATCACATCCAAACGTTATAACAGAGATGAAGAAATAAGGGATATTGAGAAGGTGAGGTACGTAGGAGATTCCAAAATTAAAAGTTGGTAGACCCCCCCCACTCCCCCCCACCCCATGCATTTTTTTAGTTATGGATCATTGCTGGATTACTCAGAGGCGGCTATAATGGATTTTAAAAGGGATGTTATTTTCTCAAAGGGGGAGGGGGATAAGTAGGGGTTTCCTCACCCTTTCTGGACAAAATAGATAACGGGATAGCCTTCAGGGATAAAAGGTCAGCACCGTGTGGACGTGCAGAAGGAGCATTTTGAAAGAAAACGCCACAGGGGATTCATTGTCTTCTTGTGTGGAAGAATTCCCAAATGAATACCATTGTTTTAGAAGATCAGAAAGGTAAGAAACTAGATTGTTAAGATATTTTATATTAATATATATCAGAACAAGTGACCCCCCCCATGTCCCCCCTTCCCTCCCCAGAATTTTTAAAAGAAGAAATGGATGGAAATATCCCCATTCAGCCCATCTCCCATGGCAATATGGTAGGAGAATTCCAATACCCTGTGGAAACGGAGGCCATAATTCATGCAGACCCCCAGAACATCATACCAGATGAAATAGGTAAACTTTACTGAAGATGTTTTCAATATGTGATAAAAGAGGTGTCTCATGTTATGATTAATTTTTTTCTTATTATTTATTCTGGCAGAGATTCTGTCTGAGGGGGAAGAAAGACCTCAACAGGGGGCAGTTCAAGCGATGACTGAGTATACAGTTCAAGCCAGGCCAACGTCCCTGAGTATACAGCCAGGTAAGATTAAAAAATGGTCTTTTAAAAAGTCATAAGCAGACATTTTGTTCTATCCCCCCCATCCCCATTTTTCCCCTAAAATTTGCACTTTTAAACCAACTGCTAGTAATATAAGAGATGGGTCAGAGGTTATGGACTGTATAGGAGCTAAGGTGTAATTCTGAATCAAGATATGAATCACGTCAGCTGTTGATTTTAGATATGTAATACACAGAGGTGTGTTTTGACGGAGGGTTATTTATATGTTCGGGTATATTTGAAACTCCCTTAAAAACCCTTGTAGAGGGAGAGTAACTTATTTAAATTTAAAATTTAATATCCACTTAGAGGGAATGGAGGGATGGGGAAATATTTATTGCTTCTATGGTTATTTTTTTCATAGATGCAGTGCCAGGGACATCCCAAGTTACACCTGGGAGACAGGGGGCCAGCAATCTGCAGAGGCGCCCGGCACCATCTAACGGGCAGAAGAGTGGGCCTAATTCAAAAAAGAGGAAACCAGACGCGGCAAGAGTTGATAAAGAGGCAGACGATAAAGAGAGGCTGGAGTACTGCAAGAGTATTGGCAAGACCAGGAAAGAGTTAGAAAAAATGGAGGCTGATGTAGTGAAGTTGCAGAAAGCTATTAAGGCTCATTATAACACACTTATCAACTATACTCGAGAACGTGAGAACAAAATTAAACGTTCTGGACCTTATTCTGAATGTACTGACCCCATTGTGCAGGGTGGAGGGGCACTACCTGAGAACTCCTCTGGAGTAAACGAGCCATCAGAGAGCTCTCCGTCCCCACAAGCTGTTAACTCTGGTGGGGAAGGAGACGAGGGAGAGAGTGTTGTAGCCGCCCTTGCTAGCACTGATGACGAGGGGGTAGAAGAGGAGGAGGAGGGGGGGGCAGTTAGGAGGAGGTCAGAACGGGGACACTTCCCCATCTCTTCCTGAAGTGCATGTAGAGCGTTTATAAAATAAACATTTTATGCCACTTTGCTCTTAAAAGGAATCTCGTCTGCCACTCAGCTGTCGAGTCTTTGTGTGATGTATGACTTGCAACCTTGTGATGAAATTTATAAAAGCCAATGGGGCTAAAATGATTACATAAATAATCTGTGACTCGTGATACCTGGAATGAAGATGACACAAAACACAGGCGAGATCTTGCAAAACAAGATTTTGAGGCCTTTTCTTGCAGGCCTCCCTGTGCTCAATGCTAGCTCAATGGTGAAAGAGGATGAACTAGCAAGAGACTGTACCTATGAGAATTTGCCCACAACTTGAGGTAAAACTGCCTTATTGACATATTTATTTGCCCATTGCCATTGATTCTTCATGACTTACTAAGAATAACTGCCACCTACAGCCTAAATAAAGAATAAGAATGCACAATATTCAGTTCTGGACCCATGTAATTGTTAGAGCGAGTGTTAAACTACGCTGCGGAATTAAACGCCGAGCTGGTCAGAGAGGCAAAAGCTTTATTTGAGGAAGTTACATACTTTTTTTTTTTTTTATTTTTAATAAATTTTTTATTAAACATTTGTTGCAACATATCATTTACAAACAAAAGCATTTTTCAAGTCAAGTCCAAAAATCCAATCTACAATACAGTATAAATCTTATATTTTGAAGAATATCATTGATGCGTCCTTATGACAACTCAGTTATGCTGTTAGTTTAATAGAAGGAAAGGTAACCATTGTTTGTCACAACTTGGAATATTTTTGAGTTGGGTTGCAGATTGTGTTTTTCTATATATTCCAAAAAAGGAAGCCATTTGTCAATAAAACCGGTATTTTCTGTGAAATGTTCTGCATTTTGTATATCGTTACTTATTTTTTCTAAAATAAAATGGTTCCAAATTTTGGAAAACCAAGTCTCAATTGTTGGTGGTCTCTTTGCTTTCCAAACTGTCGCGATAGCACTTTTGGCTGCAATCAAGAGTGAAGCAACTAGTTCCTTTCTAATCTTGGGAATGTACAGGTTTCCCCATAGGTCTAAAAAAATCAGTTTCGGCTCAAAAGGAATTTCATAAGTGGTGATATCTTTAATTTTCATTAACACCTCCTCCCAAAATTGCCTAACTATTTTACATTCCCACCAGCAGTGAGCAAAGGTTCCCTCTTCACCGCAGTTTTTCCAACATTTAGGGGACGATCTAGTTGATATTAGTGCTAGCTTTTTGGGAGTTAGGTACCATCTATGTATCACTTTAAAAGTTTGGAGTTTAGTTACAATGACTTTTGAATTAAATATGCCGGATGACCATATCTCCTTCCAAACCTCAGGGGACATTTCAATGGAACAGTCCTTGCTCCAGCTGTTTTGGCAGCTGAGATGTTTATTCTCCATTGTGTTTAACAGTATTTTATACAATTTAGCTATCATCCCTTTTTTTTGATATGAAGACAAGTTTAGTATTTGTTCAAATTCTGTCAGAGGTTCTTTCATGATGTTTCTTAGTTTTATTTTCTCTGTCATGTGTGAAAGTTGTAAGTAGCTAAACCATTGTAATTTTTGTCCTAGTTTTTCCTCTATTTCTGTCTTCTCTATTAGCCCCGACTGTGTGGCGATATCAACTAGTCTGGTAACTTTTGCCTGTCGCAGATTCAGAATGAGTGACTGATCCCACCCCGGCGAGAACCATTCTTGATTTATAAATGTCGAAAATCTAGACAGTTTTGGAATAATTTTGATTTTAAATTGGTCCCACGTCTTCAATATAGACGATAGCATAAAACTATTTTTGATACCTTGTGGTCTATTATTCGTTTTATTCCAAATTATGTCCATGAGGTCCCAGTGTTGTAAAGAGGATTGTGAGATCTTAATCCAATCCGGCAGAGTGGAATTAGATGACATTTGTAGGAGATTGGCTAGTCTTGCTGCTGATTGATATAAAAATAAATCCGGGTAATTGAAACCTCCATTTATTGCTTTCCTCCTCATAGTTTTAAAGGCAATTCTCGGGTGCTTGTTTTGCCAGAGGAATTTATTAAGCAGTATTTGCCATTGTGCTATTAATGATCTGTTTATAGTGAGAGGGATCGCTCTGAACACATAGAGAAATTTTGGTAATATAAAAGCCTTTATCAAATGAAATCTATCATACCACGTGAGTTTTAATTTATTCCAATTAGCAATGTCTGATTTAATTTGGTTTGTTAATTTGAGGTGATTTAATTTTACCAATTCGTTCAATTTAGGAGAGATATTAACACCCAAATATGTTAAATGTGACGGGGACCACTGAAAACTATACAATTCATTTATTTGTTGGGTCATTTTGTGATGGATATTAATAGTAAGGTAGTAGGATTTTGTTTGGTTGATTATTAATCCTGATATTGCTCCAAAATTTATAAGAAGAGATGAAAGGTGGGACAACGAATTTAGTGGTTCAGTCAAGTAGAGTAACATGTCGTCCGCGAACAAACTGATTTTGTATTCTGTGGAGCCAACCTTTATTCCCTTTATATGATTATTTTCTCTCAGGGCAGTTGCGAAGGGTTCTAGAGCAAGTGCAAATAATAGGGGAGATAAGGGGCAACCTTGTCTCGTGCCTCTTTTAATGTATATGTTTTCTGAGTACATAGTGTTTATCTTGATGTTTGCTATTGGTTGATGATAAATCGCACTAATTATATTTAGAAATTTTTCTCCAAATTCCATGTGTGACAGTGTTTTTAAGAGGTATGATAGTTCTACCGAGTCGAAAGCTTTTTCGACGTCTAATGATAACAAAATAGCCTCCCTGCTTTGGTGATTACAGTGATCTATAAGGTTTAAGGATTTATAAATATTATCTGTAATGTCTCTTTTTGGTATAAATCCTGACTGGTCTGTGTGTATGTAGTTGGATATAAATGTGTTTAGACGATTCACTATAATGGAAGTGAAGATTTTATAATCGTGGTTGAGCACTGATATGGGACGATAGGATGCAGCTTTCAGAGGGTCCTTTCCCTGCTTATGGATTACAATGATGTCAGCTCTTTCCCAAGTAGGTGGCATTTTACCCTTGTCTAGAATTGAGTTGGCCAGATTAGTTAGGTGCGTTGCCAGTAGATTTGTGTATTTTTTATAAAATTCTGCCGGATAGCCATCTGGTCCTGTAGCTTTGTTATTTTTAGCATTTTTTATTGCGTTTGTTGTTTCCTGAATGGTGATGGGTTTGTCTAGAAGTTTTCGGTGTATGTCCTCTAATTTCTTTAGACTTTTTAGTGAATTTAGAAAGTGAGTTATTTTAGCTTGGTCAGGGTTTTTTGTAGAGTATAATTGCGTGTAGTAGTCTTTGAAGACCTTAAGAATTGATTGTGATTTATTCTGTAGTACATTTTTACTGTTATAGATTCTGTTGATATGATTTTGTGATCTTCTTTGTTTTACTTTATATGCTAATAAGCGAAGAGTTTTTGGTGAATTGGACCAGTGTGACTGCTTGACCGCTAGCAACTGTTTATATATCGCGTGACTTTCCAAGGTTTCTAGGATTTTCCTTTGTGTTAAAAGTTCTTTATATGTTTTTTTGCTACCTGTTAGTTTATGGTTGATTTCTAAAGTCTTAATATTGCTTATTAACTCTTGCTTTTGTTTCAGTTTTTCTCTATTTATTTTAGCTGTAAGGGCTATTATGTGACCTCTAGACACTGTCTTGATTGTGTCCCAAAGTATATGCATGCCAATTTCTTCAGATAAGTTTTCTGCGATAGCTGTTTCTATTATTTTCCCAATTTCTTTGGTTGCATATTGGTTGAATAATAAGTGTTTTGGTAGGCACCATTGTTTACTGTACTGAGTTTTGTCGTCCAGGTTTAATGTCATTGTTACCCATGCATGGTCTGAGATCGTATTACTTCCTATTCCAGTTTCCTCTACTTTGTCTATCGTGGTATTGGAGCTTAATATGTAGTCGATTCTTGTATACGTGTTATGTCTTTGCGAAAAATATGTGAAATCCTTTTCTCCTTCGTGGTAGTGCCTCCATGTGTCTATTAGATGATATTTCTTTAAAATATTTGCTAGTTTTGTTGTTTTATGAATGTTTTTTGTGTGTAGTTTGTTGAAGTTCGATTTGTCTAGTTGGTGGTTTATTATGTAGTTTAAGTCACTTCCGATTATCAAGTCTCCTTCCTGGAATGTAGTTAATTTTTGTAATGTTTCCTCTATAAAGTCTAATTGATTTATGTTTGGAGCATACAACGAGGCTAGCGTGATTTTATGTTCCCCTATTTTCCCTTTAACAAAGACGTATCTGCCTTTTTTGTCCTTAAGAGTTTTGGTATGTTGGAATTGTATGTGTTTTGTAATTAGAATGGCTACACCCCTTGATTTGGAGTTGCCAGTCGCGTGATATTGTGCTTGTAGCCACCTAGCTTTAAGTGAATCAATATTGTTATGCCGCAAGTGGGTCTCCTGTAGAAAAATAATTTGTGCCCTAGTATGGGCTAAGTTTGAGATTACTCTCCTTCTTTTTATTGGGTTCCCCAAACCTCTGACATTAAAAGTTACAGCTTTGATTTTAGAACACATTTCTGAATTGGGTTGTAATAATTACCTGTGTCTTACTCTTTATTTTTATTTATTTATTTATTTCTATTATTATTATTATTATTATTATTATTATTATTGTTGTTGTTTTACTATTACTAGTGTACCACTCTAAAGATTCCGATTTGGCATTGTAGTTTTATAATCCCTATTGTAATTTGAGTTTTCCCAATTATATGCAGTCTTTCTTTATAATACCGGTTTTTTTGATTAATCCTTCTCGAATAAAAAGTACAATATCTATGTCTTTTTTTACTTTCTTTTTAGACAGTATAAAGGTTAATAATAATGACCTTAAAAGATCAATCAATAGTTTAATGTTGTATCACAACTTGTAACTTCTTAATAAAGTATTGTATTATAGTTATTAACAAGGTGTTACTGATATCACTATGTTTTCCCTAATATGTTATTTCAAAAATACTATGTCTAACCACACTCTTCAAATTAAATTATAGCTATCATACATTACCATCTTTCCTTTCTTCTTGTACTATGAACCTTTCAGATCTTTAGAGTATAGTCCAGGTGTACCAATTATACCCCTCCCGCTCCTAATCCTGATTCGGTTCCTTGCCGTATATACACCTTGTACTATTATTCTTTCCCCCTTTTATGGTCTTTCCTACTAATATCTTCTCCCCCCCCCTTCTTTTAGCTTTCTTTCTTTGTTGCGATCTACAATCTGCTTTGAATTTATCCTTTCCCCCTCCCCCTCCCTACAGCCACCCCAACCCCCCTCCCTTTTCTTTTCTTTTACTCTCTTCTTTCCCCTTCTATGCTAGTAAGTTTTAACAACAACTTATAAAATGTGAACTTTAAATACTTTTTTTTTAATACATATGTATATATCTATATGCTTATATAATTTTTCTTTATTTTTTCCCTTGTACTAATTTTTTTTTTTAGTTTTTTTTTTTATTATTATTATTATTTTTCCTTAGTCTTATTGTTGGAATTACTAACTATATAAATCTATTTGTCTACTATATGCCGTTTATTAACTATCCCAAAATCCTCCCCCTTCCCCTTTTCCTCCCTCCCACCCTTCCTAAGACCACTTTGTACTATAATGAATTGAGTAAAACCACTTAGTGGATTATAAAATCAATGTTCTATTTTGTTTTCCCTTTAAGATTTATTCAATTTTAGCTCTCTCAAACTGGTGAGTTAACTTCACTCACCGGTTGTGGAATTCAACCTCCCTCCTCGTCCACTTATGAGAGCTAAATAAAGTTATATGAGCTAAGTTAAGAGCCCCCCTCCCTCCCCCACAAACCTCTAAATTTCTACCTTTATTTACAAATACACTACTTTTCCTGCAATCAATCTGTTATACTAACGAACATTTACCAGCACGTTGAGAGACAGCGATAAAAAAAAGAAAAAATTAAGTGTCTCTGATGGGGATCTTGCTCCCTTTCTGAGGAGATAGTAGATCAGAGGATTTTCTCTTCTGGTTTTGCTTGGTCGTCTCCATTGGAGTTTCCAGTCCAACTGCATTCAGTAGCTCTAGTCCCGTGTCAACATTCGTTGCTATATACCTTTTGCCTTGGTGAAAGACCATAAGTTTGCATTGATCCAGCCATTTATATCTTCTGTTCGCTCTTTGCAGAGTCTCAGAGATTGGTTTAAGTTCACGTCTTTTGGCAAGCACTTCCTTTGGAAGATCAGCGAAAATATATATCAGTTTGCTTTCATATTTAAATGATCCCCTTATTCTGGCTTCTTCCATTATCTTCCTTCTTGTCCTTTGATCTGGTATTTCGATGATTATATCTCTCGGACGCTCTTTATTTTTAATTTGGTGATAGGGCCCCACTCGGTAGGCTTTTGTGATATAGGGGTAGACTCCTTCCTCAAGCTGTAATTGTTTAGCTAGCCAGTTGGCAATGAAGCTTGTGAGATCTATGTTATATGTGTGCTGTTCATCCATCCCCCTTATTTTAATCTGATTTTGTCTGGCATTCAGTTCGAGTTTCATTAGTCTGTCCTGTTGTTCTGTAATTATACTTTGCATGTCGGTGACTTCCTGTTGAGCTTTCACACTCACTTCCATAGCTTTTTCCGCTGTATAATTAACTGATTGTAGATCACGTTTTATATCTGTGAGTTGTGCTGTGATCGGGCTAATGAGTTTGGCCATTTGGTCTATAATATCTTGCCTTAGTTGCACTAGTTGGGGATCCAAATAATTTTCTGGTAAGGTTACCTCAGTGGCGCCTTCTTTTGCTGCGATTTCCGCCATTTTTTTTCCCTCCGTTCTGCCGCGTTCCTTCCCCGTCGGCTCTCCTGAGGCCACAAAGAATGCTTGTAAGTTTTTCACCGCCTTCGGATTGTTCTTCTTTTTCTTGATAGAGTTCGTGAGCATTATTTTCCTTGATTTATTTCCCCTCGTAGTGTGTCTTAGCGAGGTTTTAGGGTCGGGAGGGTCGGAGCGCTCTTAACATGCGTCCATTCCTCTCCGCTGCGACGCCACGCCCCCAGGAAGTTACATACTTGAGGGAAAGGGGGAGAGATAGATCTTAGCTATCTGACTACATCTTGCAGAGACAGAGAAGAAGTGTGGCAGGAGAGAGAAGAAGCAGGATATTGCCCTGTTTAGCCCAATAGGAGACAAGACAAGGAAATGACCCCCAGGAAACAAGAGAGGTGCTGCTCTCACTGTCCGAACTAAGTGATCCTTGCTGCCCCCTGCGTGGAAGGCTCTTCTTACTTCTTGCTGCTGCAGTACACCAGACATTGTTATTTCTAACACCCCTTCTCAATGTCTAGTGTACAAAGTCCACAAAGTTCAGTCTTTCTCGTAGACTTTGAAATTTCTCTTTGGCAAGTGGCTTGGTGAGGATGTCTGCTATCATTTCTTCTGTAGGGCAGTACTGTAGCTCAACAAGTCCATCTTCTTGCATATTTCTCACAATGTGATTCTTTATGTCAATGTGCTTGGTTCTTGATCCAATTCTTTCTGTATTTGCAAGCTTTATGCAAGATTGATTATCTTCAAGGAGTTGTATAGGTTTGGGTTCATTTATCCCAAAGTCTTCTAATAGTTGTAGAATCCACTTGAGTTCTTGGCATGCTTCTGCTGCTGATATGTATTCAGCTTCTGTAGTTGATGCCGCTACTAGGTCTTGCTTTCTGCTTGTCCAACTGATTGCTCCTCCACCATAAAAGAATACTCGTCCACTGGTAGACTTTCTGTCTGTGATGTCTTCTGCCCAGTCAGCATCCATGAATCCCACTAGTCTGGGATTGTCGCTTGCTGGTAGCTTGAGCTTCAGTTGTGCAGTACCTCTCAGGTATCTTGCCAGTCTTTTGACTGCTTGCCAGTCATTCACATTTGGTGATGCATTTTTCCTGCACAGTATTCCAACTGCTGCTGCTATGTCAGGTCTGGTCACTGTACTTATGTAGAGCAGTTTTCCAATTGCTTCTCTGTACACTTTGATGTTTCTCAGAGGTTCATTGTTTCCATTTTGTTTCAGGAAATCTGTTTCCATTGGAGTACATGTTGGTTTTCCATCTTTCATATCCATGTAGTCTAGGAAATCCATGATCTTTTGCTTTTGATTGAGAAGATAGCTTCCATCTTCCTCTCGCTCTATTTGAACTCCAAGGTAAAAGCTGACATTTCCAAGACGCTTTACTTCAACCTCTTGGTTCAGGTGCTGAATTATTTCATCACAATCTTGTTGATCTTCATAACAAAGAAGAATATCATCTACATAAATCAGGATAAAAGTCCATTTGTTGTCTTTCTTTCTTGAGTACAGGCAGCGTTCTGCCCCGCCTTGCTTGAATCCTTCTTTGATGAGCATTTGGTTCAGTTTCTGATTCCAGGCTCTTGCAGCCTGTTTCAGTCCATAAATGCTCTTCTGCAGTTTGCATACAAGTCCTCTGTCTTTGGACTGTACAAATCCAGGAGGCTGTGTCATATACACGTCTTCTTCCAGCTCTCCATGAAGAAAAGCAGTTTTCACATCCAGATGCTCCACATGCATCTTCCTTGCGGCTGCTATGCTCAGTAGTGTTCTTACTGAAGTGTGTTTCACTACTGGCGCAAAGGTTTCATCATAGTCTTCTCCATACTTCTGGGAATATCCCTTTGCAACTAGTCTTGCTTTGTACTTTTGTACTTCTCCATCTGCATCAAGTTTGGTTTTGAAAATCCATTTGCATCCTACTGTCCTTTTTCCAGGTGGTAGTTCTGTGAGAATCCATGTCTTGTTCTGGATCAGAGAATCAATTTCTTCTTTTGCAGCTTTTCTCCATTTCTCTGCTTCTCTTGCTGGCATTCCTTCTATGTCTTCCCAGCTAGAAGGTTCTGGTACAGCTTCTGTTTTTGCCAGGTAAGAGAATTTCAGTGGTGGAACTCCTTTGTTTGTTCTGTCTGAGCGTCTGACACTTGGCTCTGCTTCCCCTTCTCTTTCTGTGGGCTCTGCAGGTGTCTCTTGCGTCTCAGTCAGGTCCCAGAGTTGCACAATCTCTGGCTGCTGTGCTGCATCAGCTTCCTTTGGTGTAGACTCTCTGGTGTCAGGCTTGCTTGCCTTCTCTTCTTCATCAATGTACACCACATGGCGGATCTTCACCGTGTCTGTCTCTGGGTTGAGGATTCGATATCCCTTGCATCCCAGTGCATATCCAACAAATATGCCTGCTTCTGTTCTGAGATCCATCTTAGACCTCTTTTCCTTCGGAACATAAGTGTAGGCCTTTGATCCAAACACTCTCAGATGCCTTACATTGGGCTTGCGGTTGTACCACAGTTCAAATGGTGTGCTGCTTGCACCCTTTGTAGGTAGCATGTTCTGCAGATAGGCAGCAGTGTTGATAGCTTCTCCCCAATATTTTTGAGGTAGCTGTGCTTCTTGCAGCATGCTCCTGCACATTTCTGTGAGAGAACGATTTTTCCTCTCTGCGATCCCGTTGAGTTCGGGGGTGTATGGCACGGTCAGGTGATGCTCTATTCCTTCAGCTGCTAGGAAGCTTGTCATCTCCTTCCCCACGTACTCGCCTCCATTGTCTGTGCGGATAGCTATTGGTTTTCTCTGGAATCTGTTCTGCACCATTGCTAGGTACAGCTTGAATTTCTCCAGTACTTGGCTCTTTTCCTTGAGCAGGTAAATCACAGTAAATCTTGAAAAATCATCAGTAAAAGTCAGAAAGTACTTACTTCTACTGGGTGTTACTGTTCCCATGGGTCCACAGACATCACTGTGAATCAGCTCCAGTGGTCTTGTCGTCTGCTTCTCACTCTGTTTGGTGAAAGAAGGTCTTGTGCCTTTGGCTTGAATACAGCAAACACATTTCTCTGCATCAGGACATTTTCTCATTTGCAAATCATTAGTCAGATTCTGCCTTTCAAGCTGATATATATAATCCATATTAGCATGTCCAAGCCTTCTATGGATAAGACTAGTACAATTCTTGTGAGTGCACTTTTCAATTAAATTCACTGCGCCTTCAGAGCAATCCAGCATATACAGGCCATCTTCTAATGTGCCTTGTGCAATTAATTCACCATCATTGCTAATAAAACATTTCTCTCCTTTGAATACAGTCTCGATTCCTTTCTTGGCCATAGCAGAAACCGATATTAAATTAGATTTAAGTTCAGGTACGTATAGACAATCAGTGATCTGCACTTCTCTAGTTTGGCCACTGGGTAGTGCACAACATGCAGATACGGTCCCTTGTCCCTGAGCCGTTAAAGCCTCTCCATTTGCCGTATACAATTTGTCGTGGCTTTCTTTCATCTCATTAAAAAACTTCTCTTGATTGCATAGATGGTTAGTACACGCACTGTCAATTGCCCATTTGCATATGCTTTGATCACTTTTACCAACATTTAAACAATTCTTATCAGATCTGCTTTTCCTTTGACCATCGGCATTAGGTGACTTAATGGCTGCATTAGCATTCCTAAAGCCCTTTGTTCCCATCCATCGTGGCGGTTGCTTGCTAACTCTCTGTGAATCACGAAACCAACAGTCTTCCTTTAAATGTCCTTTCTTTCTGCAGACGCTGCAGGAGAAATCCCTTCTTGAACTGACTCTTAAAGCTAGCTCTCTTGGCTCACTTATATGATCCAGTTTGCTAAAACTTTCCTCTTGCAGTCTTGCAAGTACATAGTTTAAGCTTAAATTTTCTCTCATTTCCAAAACATGTACTATGTTTGTATAAGATTGAGGAAGACTAGACAGCAAAATTATAGCTAGATCCTCATCCTGGATCTCCTTTCCAAGGGATCTTAATTTCTGTGTTAATTCCATGAAATTTGCAATATGATCTTTCAATTTTTCCTGTGGCTTCATCTCAATCCGATACAATTGCCTCATTAGCAAAATTTTAGTTTTAATTGATTCTTGACGGTTTATTTCTAGAAGAGACGTCCACATTTGTCTAGAAGTGGGCTCATGAATAACTCTTATCAATTGTTTATCACTTAAAGCATTAATGATAATAGATCTTGCCTTATTGTCGTGCTTGACCCATTTGACTTCCTTCTGAGGATCTCCAGTCGGTTTTTCATCTGTTATTGCAGACCAGACGTCCAGTTGAATAAGATGGGCTTTTATTCTTTCTGCCCAAAGATCATAGTTCCTCCCGTCGCCTAGTCGGTCAATCTGGAACCCCTGCTGTGCTCCCCAGGAGTCCGCCATCTTTCCTCTATTGTCTGCCCTCTGTGCTTTAGCCTGCGGCTACGGCAGAACTTTTATTGCTCTCTCTTAACTTCAGCTTGCGTTAATTGCCTCTGGGCCCATAACCCTGTTAGAGCGAGTGTTAAACTACGCTGCGGAATTAAACGCCGAGCTGGTCAGAGAGGCAAAAGCTTTATTTGAGGAAGTTACATACTTGAGGGAAAGGGAGAGATAGATCCTAGCTATCTGACTACATCTTGCAGAGACAGAGAAGAAGTGTGGCAGGAGAGAGAAGAAGCAGGATATTGCCCTGTTTAGCCCAATAGGAGACAAGACAAGGAGATGACCCCCAGGAAACAAGAGAGGTGCTACTCTCACTGTCCTAACTAAGTGATCCTTGCTGCCCCCTGCGTGGTAGGCTCTTCTTACTTCTTGCTGCTGCAGTACACCAGACATTGTTATTACAGTAATAGCTGAAAAGGATTCAGCAAATGAAGAGCTTAGAAAAATAGTAACATCTATAAACAAAAAGGATTTTTTAAAACAAATCTCTACATTAAAACAAAATGCCATACACAAGACCCACATACTTCTGGACATACATATTTATCTTCCTTGGAGGGTATGTACTTCCAGAAAGACTTGCAGTAAATATTATGAAGTGCTGAAACTGTCTAAAAGCAAAACAAAGTATAAAGGGCCCACATTCACTGAACAAAGAGGACACACAGTAGTCTAAGAGCCAAGCTACAAGTGACGCCTGACACAGGTTGGACACTTGTCAGCTTCCCTCAAGTTTTGATGGGAAATGTAGGCGTCCTGGTCTTGCAGCTGTAATGGAGAGCCAAGCTGCAAGACCAGGACGCCTACATTTCCCATCAAACCTTGAGGGAAGCTGACAAGTGTCCAACCTGTGTAAGGCATCACTTGTAGCTTGGCTCTGAGTTGCAGACAGCAGCACGGCCATGTGTGAGATGTTAATTGAAGTGCAGGCCTGGGGAGACCACTCATCTTCGGCAAGTCTCTTCTCTCTTACCTGCTTATCATGGAGGGGAGAATCATGTATACCACCACTGGAGAAGGAAAACAGGCAGGCAGAACGGTTTGGTTGGACAGGATGTGCCACAGAAAATAGGGTTGCACTTACAGGTCCCATGTGTATCTGTACAGAAGACACTAGACGAACAATAGTTCCAGGTTTCGTCTAGTGTCTTCTGTACAGATACACATTGGGACTGCGCAGGTGCAAGCCAGTCATGGAGATTCTCAAGCTCTCAAAGTATAGGGGGCACTCCCCTTGCTCAATAAGCATGCACAGGCTTTCCCCACCAAACAACAGTGTTGTGGGGCAGAGTGACCCCCCCCCGGTCCCTCAGTTCCCCTAAGCTGCCCAGGTCGAACCTGAGACCCTCACAGTGGGGTAGAAGTGAGGGGATGTATGCTTGCACAGAAGACACCAGATGAACAACAGTTACAGGTAAGTGCAACCCTGTTTTTGTCGTTGATCTTCTGTGCAGCCCCAAAATGGGAGTATAGCAAGCTACCAATAGATGAGGGGGCGAGAGGTATGGCTGAACAGCGAATGGAGGACAGCCGTCCCAACTGCAGCATCCATTCTCGTGTGCACGTCCACAGAGTAGTGTCAGATGAAGGTGTCTGCTGAGGACCACATGGCAGCTTGACAGCTCTCTCTCAGTGGGGTTCCACGGAGAAAAACATCCAATGGTGACTGTGCTCTGGTAGACTGAGCATTTAAAGGATGCTTAAACTTGCTCTCTAAGTTTCCTGTTTGAGAAAATAACCCAACTCTGAGCTGAGTTGAAATTTCGGGTTTCCCGAGGGTGCTGTTGCTGGTGAAGGGGGGGGGGGCATTCCTTCTCCTAATCAATGCGTGATTGCCCTTGACTGGCAATTTGTGAGGATAACCAGGAAGAGATGGGACCGGCTGTTAGTCACTAGCGGCAATTTTAATGGCAGCCTGTCTCAACTCTACCACCAACATGGCGGGGCTGGATAGGACTCCGAAACAAACTCCGGATGAATTATATAGCTGTCCCTTTGTGTCCCTCCACTCTTCTTGAAATGACTTGTATCCCACCTGGCGAGGACAGAAAAAGAAGAGAGTTAGGATGGACAGAGGAGTATTTTTCTCCCTCTTCTGTCTTAAAATAGCAAAGAGTCCAGTAGCACCTTTAAGACTAACCAACTTTCTTGTAGCCTAAGCTTTTGAGAGCCACAGCGCTCTTCATCAGATGCATCGACCGCTTTCGAGAACCACAGCTCACTTTGTCAGATGCACCTAACAATGCATCTGATGGAGACAGCTGTGGTTCTCAAAAGCTGGCGATGCATCTGATGAAGACAGCTGCAGTTCTCAAAAGCTTATGCTACGAGAAAGTTGGTTAGTCTTAAAGGTGCTACTGGACTCTTTGCTATTTTGCTACTGCAGACTAACACGGCTAACACCTCTGGATCTTCTGTCTTACATTCCTCCTGAGCAAGAAGATCTCTCTACCAGTCTCAGCAATTTTTAATCCCTAGCAGTTTGCATTTTGAGAGAAACAGATCCATTCTGGCTGTTCCCCTTGCTGACAGAGGAATGAATCCCTGAGTCTAATTTCTGGTCCTCCAGAGCTGTAGAAACAGGGCTTCTTGGGCTGGAGACAGTAACAGGAGTTAGTAATTTTGTTCGTGCTACAGGACAAATTCTAGTTCTCCCCCTGCCCCTGCCATTTGTATTGACAAATGTACCTGGCTTCCAACTCCCTAGAGAAAATTAACAAACATCAGAGGAATCCAGTAGCACCTTTAAGACTAACCAACTTTATTGTAGCATAAGCTTTTGAGAGCCACAGCATTCTTCGTCACATGCATCTGACGACGAGAACTGTGGTTCTCAAAAGCTCATGCTACAATAAAGTTGGTTAGTGTTGGGATTTGCAAGTGTCATTCTCTTCTGTCATGAAGGGGTTAATCTGTTTGTGTTTAGCTAGGCATAATTAATTAGCATGAGGCCAGTTAAATGTTGAGGAACTATTCCTGCCAGGGCAAAGGGGAGTTGCATGCCTAATGAACTAATCTAGGATCAATTATTGGCTGACCAGGTTTATTGGGGGCAATTAACATTCTTTCCTTTGTCCAGGACGCCGTTGCCCACTAGTCTGTTGCACCCTTACCTCCAGCATGTAAGGACGTAGAAGCTAGTTAGCTCTTCTTTATTTTATCACCAATGTAACCCTTATTATTTTATCCTTTATGTAGTAAACATTATTATAGAAGCTGAACACACAAGTCTCTGTGACTCTTTATCAGCTGTGCAAAGCTCTACTCTGCTAAAACATTATCATAATCATAAATCATAAATTATTACCCAACAGTTAGTCTTAAAGGTGCTACTGGACTCTCTACTATTTTGCAACTACAGACTAACACGGCTAACTCCTCTGAAGAAACACCCATATATGATGAACCTATTGTCCAAACATCGTTTCCGTCGTTAGTTCTTCTTCTGTGTCTTAAAATGACTTAATTCTTCAGAATTTGAGACTATTAATGGTCTGCTGCTGTTATTTGCTGTTTGGAATATGTTCCCATTTATGATATATTGATGAATTTATGATATGTATTTGATATTAAGTCACTAAATTGATTCATAGCGTTTGCACTTTATATATAAAAAACTGCTATAAAAATTGTTTACAGTTAATTAAGGTGACGTTTACTTCCCGTGGGTGTTCCCATTATTGTTCCTGATTACGTACGGGAGTAGCCATTTACCAAGGTTGCAGCCTCTGCGACTGGGCTACTGCTGCTGGAGAAGGCAAGTGTGAGCCCTTGAAAAGAACGGGGTATTATGCTCACACTCCCCCCCCATGTGAAGTGCGGGAGCACTCCCACAGGCAACACAATAACATCATTGTGTTGGTGCCAGGAGCATGTGCTTTGTACTAGTTCGGCCCATTTGGGGCCCAAATCGGCCCAGTATGTAGAGTTCCCAGTTGCCTGCCTGTGGTGGGCAATCTCCCAGGGGTTAGCCCCATTGTCCGCTCATCGCTGGTGATTGGTGGGAGGTGGCTAGCCCCCCCCCCCCAAAGATGGCCCACCACTGGCAAATAACCCCGTGGTGTGCGATGACATCACTTCCTGGAGATCTGAAGAACTTCAAAAGATCTGTAGATGGGAACAGGAAGCTGTGTTTCAGGAAAGCCTGTCTGCCGTTACAGATGTGCCAGCTGCAAAGGAACCCCAGGGCTGCCCCCCCCCCAGAAAGTAATTGTAATACATGACTCCTGCCAGCGACGCTCCCTTGCAACCCCATCATCGAACCTCTATTTTGATTTCTTACCTAAGGTTCATATATGGGAAAGAGGGTGGCGGGTCGGGCATACGTGCGCATAGCATCATCTCTTGCTGACTGTCGTATAACGGGAAATTCCTGGAAGAGGAAGAAGAGATGGCTGTTAGGGAAAAGAAATGGCCTCACCTTGTATGGAGGGGAGAGGCCGTGGCTCTGGGGAGGAGCAGCTGCTAGGCAAGTAACCAATCCCCAGCCTCTCCAGCTAAAAGGATCACGTAGTGTGGGTGGTGTGAAAGACCTTCCCACGAGACCCTGGAGGGCAGCTGCCAGTCAGAGCAGACAATACTGACCTCAGGAATACTCAGGAATACTCAGGAATACTCAGGAACTACAATGCCAAGACCACGGCAATACAGCCCGGAAAACCCACAACAACCATCGTTCTCCGGCCGTGAAAGCCTTCGACAATACTGACCTTGATGGAACAAGCATCTGGTTCAGTATAAGGTACCTGCATGAACACACTCCTGCTTGGGCACTAAGGTTTTTCTCTCTTAGTGCAGAAGAAATTCGTCCTGTCCTGCCTCAATAGCTGTCAAGACTGGAGTGGACGGTGGTGCCACTCAGAACAAGAGGGAAGAGCTGAGATGGCAGCGACGTTCCTGCTTTGCGTTTCTAGCAGCAGCCACCCCCTTCTGGAGGAGAGGGCCCTCTCTTGTTTCCTCCTGACATGCAGTGCCCAGATCTAGACCCTCTCTGTACATGGAGGTTCCATTTATCTAGCATGGATAAGAGCTGTTGATAGGTCTATTCCCTGTGGACTTTTCTAAGCTTTTGATTAAAGCGACGTGAGCCACTGACCGTAACCACATCCTGCAGAAGTGGGTTCCATTAGTTAATTATAAATTGCATCAAGAAGAGAGGAAGAAACTGAAGCCGGAAAATGGTTTGTCCTAGAAGAGGACGCCAGCTTGATTCATCAAATACTGAAACAATCTCCAATGCATTACTGGAGTGCATTACGGAAACAGACGAAACAGATAAATGGTGTGGAAAGCAGGGGACAGGGGAGGGCAGCTGATCTCAGACTGGGTGCCATACTTTGGAAACACCCATTTACTTGGGAAGCATCAATTTAGGCAGCTTCCCCACAGGGATAAGTCCCCAGGGTTTCCTCATTGCTATTGCAGCTGCTAATTCAGTACTGTGGCTATGCGGCTTTCTCACGGCGGCCTGTGCCACATTTTCCCTGTTCCACGTGCCCGTGGCAACCGTTCCTTCTGGCCATGCAACTGGGGCTTTTTTCATTTTTTAAAAATCAGTAATAAACAGATTGGCTAGCATGATAATGCTTTAGCAGTTTGTTGATTACTGATCGAGTCTTCTTTAAAAAGCCCCCTGGTGGCACAGTGGGGGAATGGCTACCATGGAAGACTGGGATTCTCTACATGTGACATGTGAAGAACACGTGTCGGGAGATGCAGTGTTAGCAGGGGAGGGAAGTTTAAAAAGACAGAGCCAAAAGACAGAGCCAGAAGCAGGGGGAAAGGCTCTGCTATATACTGGAACTGTGTGAAGGGGCTCTGAAATGCCAGAAAGGAAACTTCAGTCCATTATAACCACTCCGGGTCCAAGCCCAGCTCTGGAAGGCAGCTCCAGCCCATTTCCATTCCTTGCTGCCCTCTGGTTGCCATCCCACACAGTTTTAGACTGGAGAGGTGAAAGTGACAGAGCCTTCTGGGAGGCGAAGATGAAATTAATAAACCCTCTGAGGAGTGATCTCTGTTGGCTCTTTCTTTTAAAACTATGCATCCCAGCTAACATTGTGTCTCCTTACACTTAACAAACATGTGCCGAGGCATCTTGTGTAGAGTCTCTCCACACGAGATGGGGCGTTCAAGTGTTGGGAGACACAATGTTAGCCAGGAAGCATAGTTTAAAAAGACAAAGCTGCCCCTGCCTTAGAGAGTTTGTTAATTTCATCTTTGTCTCTGTTAATTTCATCTTCTCCCTGAGGAGTGATCTCCGCCGGCTCTGTCTTTTAAAACTATGCTTCCTGGCTAACATTGCATCTCCCGACACTTGAGCGTCCCCGTGTAAGATCTCTTGTGTAGAGAGACTCATAGAGAGACTCTAGGACAGGGAAAGTGGTGCCAAAGCGGGCAAGCCTGGGAAAGATCTAGACTTTACCACCCACACAGCAGTTGCTGTGATTTCCCCACAAAGTCTGTAGTAACTCAAGCCTTTGAAAGATCACAGGAAAGCCAGGGAAATGCTGGAAGATGCATGAGACTGCCACAATGCTTTGTGGGCAAGAAACGTTTCCTGTTAGCATCGAAGTGAGGCCGAACATCTAGTGTGGAAGCAACCAGACTCAGCCTTTAGCAGATAATAATGAACAGGGCTGTGCCCCTGCAGAAGGGAGAGACATTGAGAGGCAGATGGGCAGAGGGAGTTGGACGACACTATGGGGTGGTGATGAACTCATGCAACTAGTCATGGAGGCCAGGGAGGAAGAGGCTAGTCAAATCCATGCAGCCCCTCCCTAATTGCAAAATCCTGCCCTCCATAAGGCCTCGGTGAGGCCATCTGGAAGGCTAAAAGTTTCCACCTGCTTAACTGAATGCAGGTCTACAGCCCTTGCCCAAGAGCAGCGTCATTCTATGGTGACACATACACCGAACAAGGGAAACTGCCGAATGCCTTCGGTCCATCAAGGTCAGTCTTGTTTGCTCGGACTGGTGGCAGCTCTCCAGGGGGTCGTGGAGAGGTCTTTCTCATCATCTACTGTTTTTTAATGGGGAGGTGCCACGGATCAAACCTGGGACTTCCTGGATACCAAGCAGACGTTCTACCGCTGAGCCGTGGCCCTCCTGTGGAAAGCTTACACGACACGTCTGAAGCTTCAGTTAGACTCTGCATATTGGGTCCAGTACCCAAAAGCCACAAACGGGGAAGAGTGAAACAGTCAAGGTTTGGGAGTAACTGAGTGTACAGCTTCATATCCCAGATCCCATGACTCCCATCTTTCCCCCTTACTGGGGTCAGGAGCCATCAAGAGGGCTGATTTCTTTTAAGGAAAACAGCATTGGGAGGGGGGGAAGATTCATCCAAATCCTAGAATGGCTGATCTAAGCTAAATCGTTCCCCCTCGTGCTGTTTCGGAAGGACCAGAAAGACAGTCAGAGGTCTGGCTGTGGTTCTTTAGTCTCTGACCTAGTTGCATCCTTGGCTGCTGCCATCTGGCTGCTCGTGGTGACCCTGCTGCTTCACTCTTTGGTGCATTCTTGTGAATGCACCGTGATGCCCTGGCTGTGGTATGCGGAGTTGATGCAATATGGGGGGCACTCAGAGCAGGACCACAAGTGACGCCTGACACAGGTTGGACACTTGTCGGCTTCCCTCGAGTTTTGATGGGAAATGTAGGCAGCTTGGCAGAATGTTGGACAAGTGACAGTTGAAAAGTCCATTGGGCAGCAGTCGGAGAGCCAAGCTGCAAGACCAGGATGTCTACATTTCCCATCAAAACTTGAGGGAAGCTGACTAGTGTCCAACCTGTGTCAGGCGTCACTTGTGGTCCCGCTCTCAGTGGTCTCCGGCTGCAGAAAGAATGGTTTTTTTTTTTTTACTTCATTTATACCCCACCTTTCCCTCCAGTGGGAACCCAAAGTGGCTTACATAACTTTCCTCTCTCCTATTTTATACTCACAACAACCCTTTGAGGTAGGTCAGGGTGAGAGTGTATGACCGGCCCAAGGACGCCCTTCCATGGCAGAGTGGAAATTTGAACCTAGTTCTCCAAAAATCCTAGTCCAACCCACTCCTCAGCATAGTGGATTACGCTACATTCTTACCAAATTTATCTGCTTTTATCTGTCCCTTGATCTCCAATGCCCTAGCTGAGACTGTACTAAGAACTGACTGAAGCACTGTGCACAACGACTTTCTCTGTATGCGCCTCATCTGTGCCTATCATTTTTCCAGATCTGGGAAGACTGACTTTAGCCAACGTGCAAACCGCACGCTCTGCCACTGAGCTAAAGGTCCTCTTGAAAGAGAGAACATACTTCAATCTGTTTTAGGCCATATTGGAACGTGGGGTTGGGAGAGAGTTTGTAGGCTGAGGCTGGGTTCAAATAATTGTGTTATGGATTCAAAATATCCACATCTCACGTTCAGCAGTGCTCGGGATGGCTCCCCAAATATATTAAAAACCACCATTGCAATGAATGCATTACAATAGTTAACAACTGGGATAAACTTGAAAATAAACCGATAACATGTGACATCACCTCCAGGGAGAGGGGGAGGATGTGGTAAGCACCCCCAATAATCTGTTAAGTCCCCAACCTTCCTCCAGTTGTCGGGGTGGGGGGGACCTGGCAACCCTCGCTCTGGTTGACACCAGGTGGGCCACTATAAGCTGGGGAACAGCCAGTAGATCATAGCCTGAAGATCTCAGTTGGCACATGAGGACATATGGACAGAGACGGTCCTTCCAATATTTGGACACAAGGCCATGAAGGACTCTGAAGGTCATAACCAACACATTGAACTGAGCTCAGAGACAGACTTGCAGCCATTTCCAAATGAGCAGAATATGATCCGATTGGCTGGTCCCGGACAATAATCGGGCTACCTCATTCTGGGGAGGGTTGCCATGCCAACCTCCATATAGGGCCTGGAGTTCTCCCGACATTACAGGTGATTGGCAGACTACAGAGACCAGGTCCCCTGAAGGAAATGGCAGCTTTGGAGGGTGGACTCTAAGGCATTATACCCAGCTGAGGTCTCTCCCCTCCCCAAATTCTGCCCACCCCAGGCTCCATCTCCAAATCTCCAGGAATTTCCCAAGCCAGAATTGGCACCCAACTTTGGACCAGCCGCAGTTGGGGAAGCCCAAGAGAGAGTGTGTTACACTCATCCAAATGCACGGATACAGAAGCCTGGATCAGCGTGGCCGAATTGGCTGAGTCTAATAAAGGAGGCAACAGGCAAACCAGATGCAACTGACAGAAAGTGCTCCTGGCCACGGCGCCAACCTGCTTTTCAGGTGGCTGTTTGGTTCCGCATCTTCATCAGGATGGTGGCAAAACCCAGCCACCCACAGGCAACCTTTCTGCTGCAGAGTTTGGAGATATGGATTGATTCTAAGCTTTTCATGGACAAACAGGCCTCCATGGTGGCTAGAACAGCATTTTCCCGTCTTCTCCAGGCCCAACAGCTTTCCCCAGATCTATCTCAATCTGACCTTGCCACATCAATCCATGTGACAATCACTTCTTGTTTAGACTGCTGCAACTTGCTCTATGTAGGGCTACCCTTGAAGATGCTCTGGAGACTTCATGTGGTGCAAAATGTGGATACGAGGTTGCAACCATGGTCAGCTCATATAACACAGACTTTGAAGCAGCTGCACTGGTTACTAATTAGCCTCTGGATCCAATTTAAGGTGTTTAACACCCTCCACGGTTTGGGATCCTCATACCTTTGAGTCCGCCTCTCCCATTATGAAGCTCAACTTCCAGGCTGCAAGAGCCATGGAGGGTGGGTGGGTGCTGAGATCATGAGATATAGAGGTGGGCAGGGCTTTTTTTCAGCTGGAACGTGGTGGAACGGAGTTCCGGAACCTCTTGAAAATGGTCACATGGCTGGTGGCCGCCGAGCGGCGCAGAAGGCAATCGAAACTCCCCTCTGTCTGGAGATCAGGGGGCGGGGCCACCAGCCATGTGACCATTTTCTCCGAAGGCAACCCACTGAGTTCCACCACCTCTTTTCCCAGGAAAAAAACCCTGGAGGTGGGTGTCATCCACATATCGAGGACACCCAAAGCCACAGCTCCAGAGAATCATGATTAATCGCCCAGGGAAAAAAATGCACCCAAGTAAACTTGATAGGGCTGCAACATTTAAGGTCTTGTGAGACTGGCACACAGCGGCACCTTCCCAAGGTTGCTTTGGAGAAGATCTAAGCTCATTAGATGTTCTCCAAAGCTCTTTCAAAGCCTCCAGGCAGGTATGCCTTCAGTAATGGGGCAGCTGTCCGTCTGAAACCCCCTCTGGCTGCTGGGAGCCCACTTCCAAGCCCCCCGCAGCCCCGAGGGGAGAGTTGGGGGGGCCTGTACGTCACAACCCTTCGAACCTTACAATCTTCTCAACTATTTGGCTGATCTGCTGCTCGTTGCTGGGTGCTCCGTCCACGTAGTAGTCCATCCCTCGCAAGCAGTAGTGGCGGCCAGTGCAGGGGCTGTAGTACCCTTGGTATGGCACCCTGCCCGGGATGGTGTGCCGATGCTGGATAGCCGGCAGCTGCTTCCGCGACAAGCTGTTCAGCATGTTCACCACGACTTCCCGCTCTGAAGGAAATGGGTGGGATGGCGAGGGGGAGAGAAAAAGAGAGGACAGCGTGTGCCCGGGAGAACGAGAAAGGAGAGGCGTTTCGGGGGGTTAACATCTAGAACTCAGGGTCTCCTGGTGAAGCTGACTGGGGTCCGGAAAGCCCTCCTTCACACAACCATGATTTGGGTCCCAGGGCATGGCCAGAAGCCACACTGACAACAACTACATTTGATTTATATACTGCCCTTCAGGTCAACTTAACTCCCACTTAGAGATGTTTACAAAGTATGTTATTATTATCCCCACAACAAAACACCCTGTGAGGAGGGTGGGGCTGAGAGAGCTCTGAGAGAGCTGTGGCTGACCCAAGGTCACCCAGCTGGCTTCAAGCGGAGGAGTGGGGAATCAAACCTGGCTCTCCAGATTAGAGTCCTGCCGCTCCTAACCACTACACCAAACTGGCTCGCAGAGGAGGAGCTGCCAGTTGCTGAAGAATTGGACTGGACAAGACTGTGGAAAGTTGCTCTGAGCTTTCAAAGGAAGAGGGAGAGCAAAGAGAAACAAAGGGGCAAAATGTGCCTACTGGCCACAATTGTGTAAAAAGCCCCCAGTTTGTTTTGTTTCCAAATGAAAAGCAGTCTGGGAGGGCAAGAATGCTTAGGCATTTCCACACTGGCCATTTTTTGGCTCAAAATTTTCTGCTGTCAGTGGCTCCCCCCTCCCACATACTGTGGTCCACATGCATCATTGCTCTTAGCGAGCATGTTCCTATGGAGGAAAAGCAGCTTGCAGAGGCAATTTGGCCCAGGAAAAAACCCTGGTGAAGTGGCGAGGACCCTTCTCCCCACCTTGTGTTTTTACTCTCTTCAAAACAGCAACCTGCTGCTGCTTTTCATTAAGGAAAAAGACCCTCAGCTTTCCAGGGCATTTCTGTCTCCATTTTCCCAAGAAGTTCAAAGCGGCAAACACGTCCTCCTGTCTCTATTATATCCTTACAACAACCCTGTGAGGTTGGTTGGGCTGGGAAAGAGTTAGTAACTGACCCAAGGTCACCTAGCAAGCTTCTTGGTAGATGATTAGAACCTGGGACTCCAATATCCTCGGTTGACACCCTAACTTTTGGATTTGAGTAGAGAGCAAGGGTACAAGCTTTCGAGAGTCAGAGCTCCCTAACTGCTATACCCAGTCTCTGTATCATGCATCTGACGAAGAGAACGTGATTCTCGAAAGCTTATGCTACAATAAAATTGGTTAGTCTTAAAGGTGCTACTGGACTCTTTTTGATTTTGCTACCACAGACTAACACGGCTAACTCCTCTGCTATACCACACTGCCTCTGAAGCAACACTTTGTTTATCCCATAATAAAAAGGAACAATTTCTTCTCAGTGGCAGCCATAATGTTATGACACTCCTTTGGGAATCAGTGAAGGAATTAAGGGGGATTTTGGAATGGGGAGGGGGGACAAAGAATGGATGGATTAGAGAGAAACTTTAACTGTGTATAATGGGTCAGAAGTTTCAATCCCTTCTTCTAAAGCTGGCCAGCAACAGTATACAATTGCTATCGTTATTTCACTGATACTCACCACCTGTGCTCGGTTGTTATCATAAGCAGAATGGGGCCACCTTGGGGGTCACTCGGTGAATGTTAGAAAACATTAATGTGTAGCTTGGCTCCCAGAGACCTCAATGCTCAGAGACCTCAATGCTTAGGAGGGCAGCTCAGAATTATTGTGCAACGGTGCATGATGGCGTTCATAGCCTGTGTGTGAGCTTTCCAGAAGAGGGTAGCTGGCATCTCAACTGTAGCAGAACTTTTGCCACCTTGGGTGTGTGGGGTGGGGGGAGCCAGGGTGCACTGTGCACCCAAATGCCTGCAGCCATTTGCTACCCCATTTTAACCTATCTGTATGGATGAACATTTGCTCTCCCCCTTTGCCCGCCCGGTTTCCCTGCTCTAACATTAGGGCCGGATGTGGCCGAATTACCGTAACTGTTGAGACGCTCTGGTTTCGGAGGGTACTGCATGGGCATCCCGCGAAGTACGGCCTGCATCCCGGCATCCTGCAAGGAAAGATCAGCTTTCGTCATGGAAACCTGGAAGGCGGGATGTGAGCAGTCTGGTGCTGGGGTGGCAAGGTCAGGCGCAAAATCTCACACGTGGAGGGTCTGTGAAGGAGCATGATACACCTGAGAAGCTGAAGCTGCGTGGATCGTGCCCTGTGCACTACCTGGTGGCTGGACAGGAGGCTGCCTGGGAGCTGCAGGCAGGCTGCTTTGAGTGCTTTGGCGCTTAAATCATTCCAACTGCTCTAGGAAGGGCACTGTGTGTCGTGGGCATGCTGTGACACAGCCAAAGCAGTCATGTCGAGGAGGGCTGCATTTGGTGAAACCACGTTGCCAAGCATTCACATATGAAGTAAGGCTCATCTAAATTTTAGGTGAAATCAAGAAAGCAAAGGAGGGGAGATGAACTCCTGCCTTCTTCCCTCTTAATTCCTGGAAGTGTCTTATCGCAGGCACTTTCCCCCAAGCCTGGGGAGAGACAACGCAGGGGAAGGATTCACATCCAAGATGGAGCTTACAATCCAGTCCCACCTTTTGCTTTGCCCACAAACAGGGCAGAGAGCTGAACAATCTACTTCCTTGCCAATCTACCATACCTACCCAGGCTTTTTTTCTGCCGGAACACTCTGGAACGGCATTCCGGCAGTTCCCAAAACTGCTTCCCCTGCTCCTGGCCGTTTTGGGTGGAGGAGTGCTCCTCCACCCAAATGGCTGCTACCGAGTGGAGGAGTGCTCTCCCACATGGTAGCAGCCATTCCAGGGTGATTTGGGCCTGATGCAGGCCATTTTGGCCCCAATTCAGCTCAATTTGGACCCGAAACAGCCCGGATTGGGCTGCTGCTGGGCAGCTGAGTGCTCCCCCGTGCCGCAGTGGCCCATTCCGGGCCAATTCAGGCCTGATCCGGGCTGAATTGGGCCCCCTGTAGAGAATGGGGGCGCTCCCAGGGTGACCACGGCCTATGTGATGACATCACTTCCCAGAAGTGACATCATCACACAGTCCCGGGAGTGCACGCATGCTGCGCGTATGTAGTAACAGGGCCACCACTTCCTCCCAGGAGATGACCCGGGTGAGAGTTCCCCCACTTCTTTCCCCAGCCCTATTCCTACCTATCTGCCAATCACATTTTTATCCCACCCTTTCTTCACGGAGCTCAAGCCTAGGTGGATGGATCTCCTTTCCCCAGAGCCAGTATAGTATTGTCACAACACATAGAACACCCCAAGTTGCAGTGATGTCACGTCCGGTTATGAAAAGGATATCGTAGGACACTGTTCCAGTGAATCTCTGCCCCCCCTAGACTTCCGGAGTGGTTGTAGGCTGGCAACCCAACAGTAGCGCAATCTCATATCCCTCTTGTGACATGTATAAAGAAACCACAGTCAGGACTAGAGACGAGCATGAACCGGGAAAAAACCGAACCATGTGGTTCGTGGTTCGTCAAATTTCATGAACCACAAACTTTCACAAACCTGCCCCTGGTTCGCAAACCGGTTCATTTGGTTCGTGAAAACGTCATATCCAGGTCAGAAAATCATCACTTCCAGGTCAGCAGAAGGTCACTTCCAGGCCAGCAGGAGTTCACTTCCGGGTCAGCAGAAGGTCTGCAGGCAGTCCATCCCATTGCCTAGGAAACTGATTGATTGGCACCAGGCTGTCTGCAGTGATGAACCAAAAAATGAACCAAACGAACCAGCCTAAATGTTCGTGGTGGTTTGTCAGAAATGGGATCTGATGAACTGTGGTTCGCGAACCATGAACCAGCCTGGTTCGTGCTTAATTTTGGTTTATATTTCAGTTCGTGCCCATCTCTAGTCAGGACCAAGGGTGAGATTCCTCCATCCCAGGGGAACATTGCTCCTCCCCTGCTCTCCCCAGCTAGGAAAGGGTATGCAGTCTCCAAGGGGTTCCAGGGATTACCCTGGGTATCCGTGGAAGGTAGGTGGTGTATCTGTTCCACGTTGCGCTGTTGTAGGGCCCGTTTCTCCACGTTGCATACCTATCATCACCAACAAAGACTGGGTTGTATTTTTCTGCGATTTAAAGAGAATAACATTTTCAATGGGATGGATAACAGAATGTTCTAAGAAGCCACAGAGGATGGAGAAAAGTTGGTGAGTCTGATACAAAGAGGGGGGTGGCAAGGAATTCTAGCAGGCCAACAGGGCTCAACCACGTGGATGGATGGTGTGAGCCTAGGGTTGCCAGATCTGGGTTGGGAAATTCCTGTAGCCTGGGGACGGGAGGGGAGGGACCTTGGTGGAGCAGAATGCCATAGAGTGCACCCAAAGCAGCCATTTTCTCCAGGGGAACTGATCTCTGTCACCTGGAGATTGATTGCAACTCCAAGAGCTCACCAGGCATCACCTGGAGGTTGGCTACCCTACATGATGAGCCTAGAACAGCTGCAAAAAGGCACTGCATGGCGCTCTGTAGGACCACAGAGCACAGGAGGCTTGTTGAGGTCAAACAAGCCACAAGATGTGGGACGGGTGCAGGATGGGGCTAAAATTCTAACATCTCTGGCAGAAGTCTACTGGTGAACATGTGCAGAGAGCAGGTTCCCTGAACCAAATAAAGGTCCCCTTTCTTACAAAGGGCCAAATGCTTCAGGCCATCTTTAATAAAAAATATCAAGATACGGTTGAAATTCCTGTAAGCATGTGCTCTTTCTCACTTTGAAGGGTGTGCTTCCCTTAAAAGAAACATTTATTTTTAGTTGTCTGCATGTTACTTTTTGAAAGAATGATTCAAATGTGATTCACAGGAAAAAATTAAATCACACAAAACAAAACACACAATAAAATTGGCCAGATATTTTTAAAACTTATAGGAACTCCCCCACTACCACCAAAGTTTCAACCTAGCCCAAAGAGAGCCAGAAAAAGCATTCTACAAAACAGGGGAACGGACATAACCCCAAAGGCCCCCCCCCCCGAAGGAAGACAAGCTCTACAAGTTCCCTGAAAGCTTAAAAGCAGGGGAACAAATGGGCCATATGCTATAGGGAGTGGGGTGCTATAAATAGCAAAAGGAGGGGGAGAAAAACACTAGACAATGCAAATGGTTTATGTAGCTGGCCAGGATGAAGAAATTCGAGTTGGACTGTGTATGTCTGGAAAGGAGGAGGTACTTGTTGGTTGTGCAGCACCAGGGCTTCAGCAACTTAACATTCACTTAAGGCCTTGGATGACTTAAATAAGTCATTCAAGCTAGGTCATCACCTGCCCCGAGTCTTACCTTCTTTACACAGCAGACACATGATGGCAGGAAGAGGACGGGAATCACCACCAGCCACCACTGGTAGCCAAAAAAAGGTGCAGAGAGGGAGTCATGGGAGACGGGGGAAAGGCTATATATTTATTTTTTCTAACCCACTTTTCTCCTGTGTACGGGACTCAAAACTGCGACACCGTTTGTGTGTAGTGTGTGTGTGTGTGTGTGTGTTTAGTGTGGCACTAGCCTCTCCATAGTTACAAGGCAGGAATCCTGGTTGCAAACTTATTTTCAACAGGGGACTATATTTTTAACTGAGCACAAACTGCTACACCCGGCATGGCTTGCCGTGCTGCTTGTTAAGGAAACGTGGTCTGAAGCATCCAGTTGCCTGCGTAGGAATGGAAGCAACCACTAAAGGGCCTCAGGATGGAGATCGGAACTTTTAATCAATAAATCAGGGATGCAGAAGGGAGAGCAGCACGTACCTTCTTCCCTAGTCACCCAGTACTTGTATGGCCGATAAGCTGTCGGTTCCGTAGAATTCTTGTACGTGTATTCCTGAACTGCTTTCTTCACCATTTTCTCCAGATGTGCTTGATCCACTTGGTTGTCTACTCTGGGCACTGTCAAGCCCTTAAAGGCAGCAAGAAGATACACCAGCATAATTGCAAGAGAGCCTTTGAGAGAATGCCGTGTTGGGGCACAGGGCGGGGTATGTAGTGAGTGTATTTACCCTCACAACAGCCCCATCGGGGAAGTCAGACAGGACCTGCTCCAACATCGCCCTGTTGAGCTTCAGGACCCAACAGGGACTTGAACTCAGGACTTCCTAGTCTAACAGTGCAATCCTATGCAGACTTAATCCAGTCCAAGTCAATGGGCGTAGACCAGAGTAACTCTGCATAGGATTGCACTGTCTGTCTATCTACCATTTAACCTGCTACACTGCACTGGCTCCTGATAAAAAACAGTTTTATGATCCAAACCTATATAAACAAGTGCAGGAATAAAAGGGTTCGTCTTTCTCTCCATGTGACAGAGCACTAGGAACCTGTCACAAAGTCAGGCATCTGGAAGATGTCATCTTGCAAGATGTGTGTGTGTGTGTATTGTGTATTTAAAAGCATGGTACTAGCTTCCATTGTTGCAAGGCAGGACTCCTGGTTGCAAACTTATTTCCAACAGGGGACCATATTTTTAATTGAGCACAACTGAACAGCTGGTTTATTGGCTCTTACCCAACTTACTTCCACACAGATTTTCTGGCAAAGGGCGCTCTCTCAGCTCTCCTCCCCACAATTGAACCATTATTGTTATAGGTACGTTGACCAGGAGATGCACAAAGCAGCCTGGTACCACATTAGACCGTGTGTCAATCAAGGTCAGTGTGGTAGGGTTGTTAGAAGCTGTGGGAGATGCTATGGTTATCCTTTTGATCCCCAGTTTGGGTGCTGGAATCTTGCGGGATGTCCTCCAATCTTTCCACTAGGAAAGGCTGTGGAGACCCCAGGGTAAGGAACACCCCCTGCATCAGCCCTGGGTCTGGTGAGCCGACCATTTCAGCTGGCAGAGAGGGAAGGTGTCAGGGTCATCATGGCCCCTGCCATAAGCTATACTTAAGCTTCATGGTCTTAGCAGCCCCGGCCGTACTTTAGGGACTTAATGTTAACTGTTATGCTAAGGCGATATTTGTTGATATGCTGTGGAAAATCTTGCGTGTAAAAGATCCTGTTAGTTGACACGGTTTCCTCCCTGCATGCTGGCCTGGGAAAGCAGGCAGAGAAGCTTATCTGTCTGTGTTGAACTTTTAGCAAGAAAAGAGCCGATGCCATAGATACATAACCTTGTCGTTCTGGACTTTATTCAAACATTCTCTTAGCTCGCATTCCTGTAGATATCTACTGTAGCTAGATTCCTTCCCATATTCGCGGTAGATAGAAGGGGGGGCGGATTGAGGGCGAGAACGGGGCTGTGCTTAGATATCTATATATGCTGGGTATTGGGAAACAGACTTTATTCCTAACAAACTGATGCTGAACTGGGACTTATCAATACAGCTGGGACTCATGCAGTCTTGGACTCTTGCAGTGAAGTTATTGAGATTCAATGGGCAGGTCCTTATAGAAGGCCTTGAGAGTGAAAGCGTTGCCATACGAAGCATTCCATTGCACAGTGATGCTAGCATGTCTGGAAGAGGGTTGGCTAGAACCATTCTCCGTCTCTAGATATCAGTCATGTAGTCTGAAGTAGTACAGTTGAGATATAGGGGCGCCTCGTTCATGAACGCTAGAACCAAGGCCTACATTGAGTTGTAGGATCCAGAGGAGTTAGCTGTGTTAGTCTGTAGTCGCAAAATAGTCAAGAGTCCAGAAGCACCTTTAAGACTAACCAACTTTAGTGTAGCATAAGCTTTCGAGAACCACGCCTCCCATCAGGTTGCATCTGACGAAGACAGCTGTGGTTCTCAAAAGCTTATGCTACAATAAAGTTGCATCTGACAAAGAGAGCTGTGGTTCTCGAAAGCTTATGCTACAACAAAGTTGGTTAGTCTTAAAGGTGCTACTTGACTCTTTACTACATTGAGTTGCAAACCTTTTCTCAATGTAAAAGAGGGATATGGGACAGAGTAGCTGCTTCTTGGGCCTGGCCTTGCTCACCTCATTGCGCTGGTCAAACAGTTCCCTTGACTTCCTGGAAACTGGGAAGTTGCCACAGCCTGGCTCATCTTACCAACAAGAGTGTAATGCAGAGTAATGGAATTCTTTATACTCAGCATTTATTGGTTTTGCCCTTAGTTGGCTACCGGACAACTTCACTTTTTCTAGGAGGCCAAGAAAGTGAGCAGCAAAACGGAGCCAAGTCAACGCAGGAGTCCAGCAGGGATCGAAGAGGCCTTTCAGTTACATATTTTTCTTTTACCTGGCTTTTTGGACAGTTTTTTGGAAGCTACTTTCTATATTCTATATTCATGAATAGAAAGGCAGGGTATTATTTACTGATTAAAACATTTTTACCTTGCCTTTCCTCGTGGTTAAAGGTGGTACAAATTTCCAAAATAAAATTTTTAAAAAACTAGAAAACAAACTTTTACACATTTAAAACATTTCTATGCTACCTTTCTTCCCAACTCAGGCTCCTCAAGGCAATGAACGTTAGAACATTTCAAACATTAAACATTTCACACTGATGCAGCCTGAAGGGATATGCCCGTGGTCTTATAGAGAGAGAGGCCTGTTGTTTTGGTGGGCAAAACCAGTATTAAGAGCTGTCTGTGTTGGCGGGCACAAATACTTTTAAAAAATTAAATGTTTTATATAGATTTGCAAAAATACAATAAACACACTGGTGCTAGATCCAGAGGAGTTAGCCGTGTTAGTCTGTAGTAGCAAAAGAGTAAAGGGTCCAGTAGAACCTTTAAGACTAACCAACTTTATTGTCTCTGACGAAGACAGCGGTGGTTCTCGAAAGCTTATGCTACAATAAAGTTGGTTAGTCTTAAAGGTGCTACTGGACTCTTTACTACACTGGTGCGATGCTCTTGTGGCCCTTTCTTACATGCCCAGGGCAATGCCAATTGCCACTTTGGGGTCGGGAAGGAATTTCCTTCCAGGATAGATTGGCTGGGAATCCCTGGAGGTGTTTTCCCTTCCTCTGAGCATTTAGTGTGGGTCACTGGGAGAGGGAAGGGAGGAATAGCTGTGAATTTCCTGCAATGTGCAGAGGGCTGGACTAGATGACCCTTGGAGTTCCTTCCAGTGCTATGTTTCTTACACCAAATTCATGTTGATTTACAGTGCGATCTTAAGTATAGCTGAACACTTCTAAGCCCGTTGCCTTCAATGGATATAGAAGGGTTTAACTCTGTTTTGGATTGCACTGATAAGTGAGTAAAGTACCACTAACAACTACTGAGTGAACATATATAAAATATATATACAATATTCCCCCCCCCTCAAAAAAAATTCAGTTACTGGATGACTTGTTTTCAAAAGAAAGGGGGGGGACTTGCTTACCCTCTTTTGAGCCCCCCCCGGAACAAAAATGAGGGGCACATTTACAGGATACAAAGCTGTTTGTCGAACATCCCCCCCCAGTTCAGCTGACAACTAACAGATGATATAAAGACTTTCTTGAAAAATCTATTTTATCCCACCCTTCCTCCAAAGATTTCAGGGCACCATACATCTCTGCTGCTCCTCCACCCCGGTAAATTTTGCTATAGGGGAGGCTGGGTGAGACTGGGCCAGGATAACCCAATGAATTTCACGGCTGAGAGGGGGACTGACCCCAAATCTCCCCAGACTCAGTCTAACATTTGAACCCTGACACTGAGTCATTTAGCGCTCCAAAATTATCCAAGCTATCACCCCTGTCTGCTCTCTTCCGCAAGCTGCATGAAGCGCTCTCACCCACAGACACAGCCCTGGGCACCAGCTGGACCTCTGCGTGCAGAAGTTTTACCTTGGATAGCGGCTTCTCTGCACTCCACGCTTGCAGAGAGGGCTCCCGGTAGCTCTCCTTGGTCAGGCAGGGCACTCGGAATGAGTCTGTGTAGGTGCTGATGGGAGTGTCTGTCTTATGTGCAAAGACGAACATCTCGCCAAAGGCTGGGCTTCCTGGAAAATTCTGCCTTGGAGCTAAACTAAGTCTCTACGGCTCTTGAGGTTTCCTAGCAAAAGGGGCTTTTGTGCATCACTCTAGAAGAGCCTACCTGTGAACCCACACCACCCTCCAGCAGGTACGAAAATAAAGGGGAACCTTTGTACTCTGGTAAGAAACTACAGCTGCTCATGTCTCTCAAATCCCACGTCCTCCTCCCCCATGTTACTAGCCCTGCCTGCATCAGCTGTGATGTCACAGTCAAGGAGAGCAGCCACAATACAGGTGAGCCGGACAAAATTAGACAGCCCATGGGGCAAAGGGATAGCACCCAAAGGGTGTCACTTTGAAATACGGGAGCCTTTCTGAGGGATTTTAAATACACAAGATCGGAAGAGCACCCCTGGGGACTAGGGGTTCTCTCCTCCAGCATCTTACTCTGCCAACCAGCTCTTTCCCAGCAAGGCGGAGAGGCAAACAGCCCTCAACTGTTCGTTGCCCAGCAATTGAAATAACCTTGATGAATTGATTCTAATAATAGAGTGTGAAGGACTGGCTGCGGAATTACAGGAGGGAGATTAGAACAGTTCAGTTGCACTTGTACGTTCCACACCGTCAGTCTGTCTAGTCCAGTGTTGGGCTTCCCAAAACCTCCAGTGAGGTCTGTGCCAGGCCAGATTTCCTTCTAAATGGAGATCCTGCAGAGCGAATCTGGGACCGTCTGCATCTTGCCCAGGTGTTCTACCACCACACTCTCTACGTTCTGTTCTAGACTTTTTTCACCCAGTATAAATGGTTTGACAGTGAAACTTTCTATCTATATGAAAATTCTGCACACGGAGCTGCCCTTAGGAAGTCGTGGAATCTCCTTTCTTAGAGATCTTCAGCATTAGGTTGGTTCGGGTTTTGGCCCCGGGATGCTTACTTGGCCAGTCATAGCGTGTTTGGTGCCTCTGAATTAAAACTACATATATTACCTTATCAGCCCCCAGGGAATCCCATTACATCCTTACTCCATCCTTGGGATGATGTTACAGCCCACATATTGGGAGGAGGGGATCCATACGACAAGGATTCCGCCTCCAGACTCCATGGACAGAGTGGTGGAAGGGTCTAATATAATCATGGGCAGTCGGTGATTCTGGGACCCTAGGCAAAAGTCCAGGATGGGGATCCAGAACCACTGCATCCTCTGCTGCCCCCCACCCACTAGTGCTCCCCTGGGCCCAGGCAAGGGGTGGCCCTTCAGTTGTCGAGCTGGCTGCCTGAGCCCCAGAGGGGTAGGGGCATGTGCCATAGGGAATCTGTTATCCCTGTATTCTCCCCTCCACTGGAGGTGGGGCCAAGGGCAGCTGGGGACTTTGCTTAGCCTGAGATCCAGGGCAACTACCCCGGATACCTTCTAGCTAAGACACAGTGAGTCCCCATCCACAGCTTGGAAGTCAGTGGTCTGCCATAAGGAGGATTCCTTTCATTCATTCATTCATTCATTCATTCATTCATTCATTCATTCATTCATTCATTCATTCATTCATTCATTCATTCATTCATTCATGTACTTGATACTGATTGTACTAAGCTCATACTGTGTAATCCGCCTTGAGTCTCAGTGAGAAAGGCGGACTATAAATGACATAAATAAATAATAAATAAATAAATAAAATTCATCCATTCATTCATTCATTGGATTTATAGTCCACTCTCTCTGCAAGCGGGCTCAGAGCAGATCACATAACATCACATAAATATATTCAACAATAAAATCATATTAACAACATAAAATTCAGACAACATATAATTCAGACTGCAACCCATATCGCTTAACCCTGTCAATACATTATGAGATGGGGACTGGCTGACAAATAGAAAGCATGTCAGTGGGGGAAAACTGGGACGAGGGATTTTTTAAAATTCCCCCTAAGAGGAGATCGGCAAAGGGCAAGAACCCACACCTTGACCTCAAGCCTGGTGGAACATCTTGTAGGTCTGGAGGAAGGATAATAGATCTTGTGGAACAAAACTTTTGGACAAGTATTTTGGACTGTCTGGTTCCGTCTTGCTCCTGCTAAATTTTACCACAGCAGTTTATGAATAGCCGAGAGAGGATCTCTGAAGATTGAGTGAGAAGGCAACAAAGTGGCACAAAACATACGATGTGAATGGAAAGTAATGCATGTTTGGGACAAAAAACCCCGGAGCTTTAAATATATGCTGATGAAGTCAGAAGAGGCAATTGTTGACCAAGAAAGAGATCTTGGGGTTGCAGTAGAAAACTTAATGAAAATGCTGATTCAGGCTTCATTCGAGAGGGCAAATGGGGCCACAATTGTTGTGTACATGAACCTGACGTGTTGCTGAGTTCAAATGTCTCTTGCTTTCCCCTTGCCCTGCCTCCTCACAAGTGCAGTGAAGAAATCTTGTTAGAACCCAAATCTGGTTATGTTTCATGCAAAAATGCAGGCGCAAGGGTTAACCAGAGCCAGTTTCCCCCTAGTATTTAAATCAGAGCATAATCCAGATTTAGAATCTCAGTTAGTGGGGAAGGGACTAACACCAGATAACCTGCACTTCCCCATTTCTATGTCAAGGACAGCTAGAGTTCATTTCTAACTGGAATGCAGAAGAAAAGAGCAAGATGTTCAGTTTCTGACTATTTGAACTTGATCCCAATTAAGTTTTGTTTCATACTTAGCGTGTGGCAGGAACTTCTGTGCTAGGGATCATCAGAAAAGGGGTTGAAAACAAACTGGCCAGTATCATAATTAGAGATGGGAGCGAATCAAATTACGCCCCCCCAAAACGCACAAACTGGGCCGGTTCGTGGTTCGCGAACCAGTGGTTCGTGGAAGCTCATTTCCATGAACTTGTCTACTGGTTCATTTGGGTCGTATTAAAGGGGCAGTTTAAATGGCCATTTCCCCGGGGGAATGTCCATAATAAACTTTTCCCGCCACTTGCAAGCGGCAGGTCCCTTTAAACTATCAGCTGGCAGGCGGTGTGGGGGATTCCCCCCGTCTGCCAGCTGATAGTTTAAAGTGACTTGCCCCTTGCAAGGAAGGAAAGGGCCCTTTAAACTGTCAAATGCTCCTTTCCCTGCTGCTGCTAAGCAGCCGGAAAGGGGCATTTAAACCCCACGAACCACGAACCATGAACCGGTTTGTGAACTTGCCCTAGTTCATGCCAGTTTGTGGTTCCTGGTTCGTGAAAACCCATGAACCACAAACCTCATAGTCCATTTTTTGTGGTTCGTGCCCACCTCTAATCATAATCTATCTATCTGTCTGTCTGTCTGTCTGACTGACTGTCTGTCTGTCACACTAGAAAAATTGCAGAACCGCAATTGGAATTGAAAAAAGGACTGGAGGAAAGCTTGTGAAGCTTAAGAATTTTTTAGTTTTGAGGAAACACAACCCAGGAGGTGTTGCAGTAATACAGATTCAAGCACATTATACAAAGCAATACCTGTGTATTCTATGTGAACTTCTGCACTTTGCAGGGATTGTCTTGTATTTTTTCTCACATGTTGTATCACCAACCCAGGTATACTTTTGTCTTTGACAGCTAATTAAAAATAGTGGATACTATTTAGATTAATGTTCTCCAATCATAGAACGGACTAATGGAGATCTACTCCCTTAACTTTTCCTGTCATTTTTCACAGATTTGTAGTTTTATTTTACAAGCTGAATATAAGGTGACTGTTTGGCTAATTAGAACATTATACAATGGAAAATATGAATATTTAATTAAGCATTAAAGCAATCATAGTTTTTCCTATGCTATCACATGAAAAAGAAATTAGATTTTTGTATAAGACAACCTATAAAACATGCAAATTCAGATAGTTTGTTACAGTTCTGATTGGAAGAAATCTCCTGAGAATCTAGGTGAGAATTTTATCTTTGCATTGTATGCTATGGGAATCTTAATGCATTTCACAGAAACCTCAATAGTTTCAAACTTGGAATTAATTAGGAAATGTTAGCAAACCTAATTCTTATTGCTTTTCTGTGTTCCATCTTTGTAGAATTTATATTAATAGTCATATATGTTTTGATATCTTGCTTCTTTAAAAGACTAGAGTGTATTTCAATAAAAAGAAAGAAAGAAACTCTAGAAGGATTCTGTGTGTCTTGATGTGGGGAAAGCTTTGCAAAAAGAACCCTATAAATTTTGCTCTGATAAGCAGCACTGGTTAGAAAGCAAGTTCTGTTTTGCAGGTCTTAACTCATTGCTGAAAGCTGTCCCGGAGCAAAGATAAATCTTCAGTGGATAGTGGAAGCCTTAGTAAGACATGGATAAAAATTCATTACCTAGGCCATTTTCACACGTCTTACCGGCCATGCAAAATTGCACAAAACTCCTGGAACAACAGCGTCTTCCTGGCGTGATTTCCTGTCATGACTCCTGTTTGTGGTGTGAATCACCACAAACGGCCATAGGGACCATGATAAAGGTGTATAAAATTATTCAAGTGGGGGAGAAAGTGAAGAGAGAGAGAACTTTTTCTTCTTCTCCTGTAATATGAGAGCTTGGGAACACCCAGAGAAGTTCATGGGCAGTAGATTCGGGGGGGGGGGGATGAGGAAGTATTTTTCACCCAGTGCCCCATTAATTTGTGGGGCTCACCACCCCAGGATATAGTTGCTAGCAACTAGGTTCGGTGACTTTAACGATGAGACAAATTTATGAGGGAGGGGCCCAATGGTTATTAGCTCTGATGGTTAAATGTTCAGAGGCAATGTGCTGATGATGATCAGCCAGAGGGGATGGGTCTTGGACCTTTCCGCTCTGTGTGCAGTCCTTTAAGGGGCCTCTGCTGCAAAGAGAATAGCTGGCTAGATGGACCCTTGGTGTGATCCTGCAGGATTTCGCTTATGTTGTTAGGTCAGCTGCAATTCTTGATTTCTGCCACTGGGCTTCATTAACTTCATTTTTTTGTGTTATATTTTTGGGCAGTGTTTCAGGGTTGCTTTCAGTAGTTATGGATGCCCCGTAACGGAAGGCAAAAAGCAGCATGCACATTCAATCAATTATTTATTATTGCCACTGTCTAATTTATGCATTTGTAGGCTGCTTTGAGGGCTATTAAGGCGGAAAGGTGGAACAACATTCTCTTAAGTCTTTAATGGTGGTCAAATGGTATGCAAATATCAAACTTACCATGTGTCCTTATGTCCATTTCCCTTTCGACCTAGGCCGTTTCCGCAGGTCCTTCTAGGGATGGCTCATTCATGGAACACTGGCGGCTTTCCCTCAGGAATCCAGATGTCTCCATTTGCAAAATGGTTGCAGGCTGGATTGTCGAAGGCTTTCACGGCCGGAGAACGATGGTTGTTGTGGGTTTTCCGGGCTGTATTGCCGTGGTCTTGGCATTGTAGTTCCTGACGTTTCGCCAGCAGCTGTGGCTGGCATCTTCAGAGGTGTAGCTACACCTCTGAAGATGCCAGCCACAGCTGCTGGCGAAACGTCAGGAACTACAATGCCAAGACCACGGCAATACAGCCCGGAAAACCCACAACAACCATGGTTGCAGGCTGTTTGGTTTCCATTTTTCGGCACCTTTTCTGGGACCGTGGGAAAGTGCGGTCCAAAAAAAAAAAGGCACTGAAAAAAGAGAAACCAAACAGCCAGCAACTGTTTTGCAGAAGAGGATGTCCTGATTCGTGAGGAAAAGCTGTTGGTGTTCCAAGAGTGGGTCGTCCCTATAAGAACGTGCCAAAATGGCCCTAATTTCATTTAAAAGATTGTTGTGAGGTCAAAATGAGGTAACCCCGCACTGCCCCAGATTTCCGAGAGAAAGAGTGGTAGAATACACTTTGATTGCACATTTTAGTTGAACTGAAGCCACGTACATAATGTCAGTGTGTCAATTGTGAGTTCTCCCAGGTAACATCCAGGGTTGATTAATGCAAAGCCTTGTATGGGGGGCTGCTCCTGAAGACCTGGAAACGTCAGTTGTTTTAGAACATGAAGGACAGATTATACATTGGGTCTGGCTGGTTGGAATACAATTGACTAGTATTTAAAAGCTCCCAGTATATTCAGGCTGATGGTTATCTGGCTTGGGGAGAAATGAAGGACAGCCTGTTCCTTTAGGAACCTCCTCATGTTTTAAGAACATTTTTAGAAGCTATGCTCAAGTTTTCCGCACATTAGGAATTTAGGCAGGTTATAACTGGGGACAACGCCTTCTGGTGCCCCAGCTGTGGATTGCTCTATCTGGGGACTTCAGTTGGTACCAACTTTAACAGCATTGAAGCAGCAACTGGAAATAAAGTTATTAACCATGCTGTTCTTGGACTGAGGACATGTTTCTCCTGCGTTTAGCATGGAATTTAAAAATATATATGTTTACTATATTTATAGCCCACATTTCTCACTAAGACTCAAAATAGATTACACAGTGGGGTTGAGCCTACCTTTCTCCTACCATTCCATTCAGCAAAAGTTATTTATTAATTAAAATATTTATACTACCCCTTCTGAAGGAGGCTTCCTTCAACTTAACGAGGCTTTTCTGTTGGAGGAATAGCCACTTATGTTGGAAGAAGGCTTCTTGGAGGACGGTTGGATCCGTCTTAGTGTAAATCAATGTAATTAATATGCTGAGACATCCAATAAGCAGTATAGTAAAGAGCCCAGTAGCACTTTTAAGACTAACCAGCTTTATTGTAGCATAAGCTTTCGAGAACCACAGCTCTCTTCGTCAGATGCAACTTTACTGTAGCATAAACGTTTGAGAACCACAGCTCTCGTCAGATGCAACTTTACTGTAGCATAAGCTTTCGAGAACCACAGCTCTCTTCGTCAGATGCAACTTTACTGTAGCATAAGCTTTTGAGAACCACAGCTCTCTTCGTCAGATGCAACTTTATTGTAGCATAAGCTTTCGAGAACCACAGCTCTCTTCGTCAGATGCAACTTTACTGTAGCATAAGCTTTCGAGAACCACTGCTCTCTTCCTCAGATGCAACTTTATTGTAGCATAAGCTTTCGAGAACCACAGCTCTCTTTGTCAGATGGCGAAGAGAGCTGTGGTTCTCGAAAGCTTATGCTACAATAAAGTTGGTTAGTCTTAAAGGTGCTACTGGACTCTTTACTATTTTGCAACTACAGACTAACACGGCTAACTCCTCTGGACCAATAAGCAATGAATTAGATCTACGATTGCAGAAATCTGAGCAAGCATAGCATATTAGACATGTTGGCTTTAGTGGGTTGTATACAATGCTTATTTCCCCCCCACTGGTGAACGTTTTTGCTTCATTTATAGTCTGCTTTTCTCACTGAGACTCAAGGCAGATTACAGGATTTAGCAAGGCAATAGGAACAGCCCAAGATATATAATAAGCCGCATCTGCTAGCAAAGATGGGAGGGGGTGACTTCCATTCACTTCTTCCTCCCGCTGGAGGCTCCCGTGTTGCAGGGGGCTTTGTTTCTCGGAGTGCTCTGAATTCCGAGGGTGGGGGCTCGGGGGGGGCACAGTGGACTGCAATGCGGTACACGAGGTAGAAGTATGTTCATGATCCATTAGATACAGCACATTGCTTTTACTGCTTTTTGTGTTTTAAATTTCATCTTTTATTGTATTGAGAATACTGTCGGAAAGATGGGATGGAAATACTTTATATATACTGGGAGGCTAACTGGCATCTGCTGACTGGTTTGAAAGCCGGACAATCCCAATGAGACTGGCAGAGTAGGCGTCTTTCTACACGAGGCATCTGACACATGAAGAACTTGTGTTTGGGAGATGCAATGTTAGCTGGGAAGGGTAGTTTAAAAAGACGGAGCCGGTAGCAGGGCACAAGCTTTGCTATACACTGGAGCTGTGTGAAGGGGCAGTGAAATGCCAGAAGGGAAACATCAGCCCATTATAACCTCTCCAGGTCCAAGCCCAGCTCTGGAAGGCAGCTCCAGCCCATTTCCATTCCTTGCTGCCCTCTGGTTGTGATCCTACACAGTTTTAGACTGGAGAGGTGAAATTGACAAAGCCTTTGAAGATAAAATTAATAAACCCTCTGAGGAGTGATCTCTGTTGGCTCTGTCTTTTTAAACTATGCTTCCTAGCTAACATTGCATCACCTTACACCTGACAAACACACCAAGGCATCCCGTGTAGAAAGACTCTAAGTGTGTGGTGAGAGTTGGTAACCTGCGAACCATGAGCCGTTTCTGGACATTGGCGGCAGGGGGCAGCACTATGGAACCAATGGGATTTCTTTCCTGCCTGGGCCTCCAACTCCAGTCTGTGCTGAGAGAAGCAGGCGCCGCTTCCTTGCATTACAACATTTCTTTTTTGCTTTTGTAAGAAAGGCTCAGGAACCATCACAGGGTATTTAAAGAATCCAGCCTTCGCAAGGGTCACTCAGTCTCACTGCATCCATGCACCAGCATCAGCAATGATAGAACCTCTAAGGTCCAGGGGCACCTTAGAGATGAACAACGTTTGTTTCAGAACAAACAGCTCACAGCTCACTTCCTCAGATATGAAGATGTGAGATGTGACTCACGAAGGCTCATGCAGGAACCAAGGTAGTTGGTCTTTAAGGTGTCACTGGACTCTTATTTTGCTTTCAAGTATAACACAGCTACCCATTTGCAAGAAACCATTATTCTTGGGTCCTCCTAACTGATGTGGTTTCCCTCTTCTGAAAGTCCCCTTTGCCCTGCTATGCCCCTTCTGCACAGCAGAGGGTGCTGCTGTCTCAACAGCACCCCAAAGGACAAAATCAAAAAGAGTCCAGTAGCACCTTTAAGACTAACCAATTGGTTAGTCTTAAAGGTGCTACTGGACTCTTTTTGATTTTGCTACTACAGACTAACACGGCTAACTCCTCTGCATCTATGACCAAAGGACAAAGTTTCCGAGCAGATTCACAGACCCATTTCTCTGTTCTGCAAATGGGTAAGTCTCCATGTAATTTAATTTATTGATTATTAGGACGGGTTTGACCTCCACCCTGTTCTGAAGTCCAGGGCCGGTCACCAGTATTCAAGTCCACTCTCAATACATTAAAAAAGCAAAACTAAATCTTTCGACACCCTTCCTTCCCGATACCGACGAGCCTGGGCTCCTTCCAGCTAGAACTCTCTTACTATATTGCTGTAAAAACCCTTCTGCTCAGGCCACTGAGTTACCTGTGGGACGTAGGCATCTTGTTACTGGATGTCTCCTTATGCTGCTGGGGTAGCTAGCCACAGAAGAGGGCTGCTCTTCCGAGCTGCTGCAGCTGTGGGATTGCATTTGCCTGCTAAACACGGGACACAAGGAGCCAGTTGGGTACCACCAAGCCCTAAGGAATTGCAAGCTCTGGTCTAAGTTTTTCTGTCTGAGTGGTTCTCGTGCTGACTGCTTCCAGCCTGGCTCACCAATCAACTACCAGACCCTACAGAAGTTTAGGCAAGCCTGAGCATAAGGTTTTCATTTGCTAGTCCACATCACTGTAGCACAGTGGTTAAGGAGTTTGGCTGCAAATCAGCACTCGACTGGTTCGAATCCCACTACTGCCATGAGCTCAGTAGGTGGCCTTGGGTAAGCCACTCCTCTCAGCCCCAGCTCCCCAGCTGTATCGTGGGGATAATAGTAACACTAACTTGTTTACTGCTCTGGGTGAGACACCAAGAGTGGTATATAAGTGCAGTTATCATAATCATCAACCTGCGAAACTCCTTGAGGAAGTTTGTAAGTTTGGTAAAATGGTGTACTAGCTATCCTCCCGTTGCTACCCTCAGCAACTAGGATACAGATATATTCTGCCTCGGAATGTCAGCTTTGCAATCATGGCAAATATGTGGTAGACCTATCCTATTTTTATTAGTATATTTTTTTCTGGTCTCCCCGTGCACAGGCTCAGAGCAGATTACAACATGAATAAATTATCATAAAACAGCATTAAAATAATTAAATACAGTAGCAATACATTTGGGTGGCAACCCAAGTTGCTCAACTCCTATCCAAAAGCATTCCATGAAGTGGGAATGGGCAGAATATATTAATATTTCAGTGGGAACCAAATTCCACCCCCCCAACAGGAGACCTGCATGGAAGCCCACCTGTACCTCGACCTCAGCCATATGCCTGGCGGAACATCTCCGTCTTACAGGCCCGGTGGAAAGATAGTAAATCCTGTCGGGCCCTTGTTTCAATGGACAGAGAGTTCCACCAGGTTGGTGCCAGGTATTTATCTAATCTTTGACAAAAAAAAAATTAGAAGAAAATAAAATCCCAGAAGGAACTGCACAACTGGAGACCACCTCTCAATGAGCTTTCTCTTCCTGCGCTTGATACACAGATAGTACAATCAAGACGAGCATTTGCAAACAGCAAGAGAAGTCTCAAACTTCCCAACTTGCCACTTTTGTTCATTTGATGGGAGGGGGAAGAGGGAACCCCCTCCTCCCCCTCCAATTGGGCGAAAAAAGTGGCAGGGCAGAAATGTGAAAGCAACACTTTTCTTGCTGCTTGCAAGCGGCAAGAAAGGTGCTACTTTGAGCTTCGGTATGCTCCGTAAAGATTCCCAAATCTTTACGGAGTATACTGAAGCGTTTAAACACCCGAAACCCAAAGTGGGAAACCCGAATCTTTTTCGGGTGCACTCCCCTTGTCTGGACAGTTAGTTTAAAGTTATAGAAGATGACACAGGAATACAGAAGCCTGATTAAGTACGGAAGGTAAGAGCTGGCACCCGAGTTTCACAAAAGCCAGCTGCACACCAGTCTCAACAGAGGGCAATTTTGCAAACAAGTCTCCGGGGGTGTGGTAGAAAAGCAGCAAAGAGAATCTACTCTTTGGCAGGATGGCTGTAGCACAGGCGAGGTTTTCAGGCATCACTAAACTGGATCCAAATGAAAGGAGGATTTGAAACGTGGAAAAAGGAGGCCCAGGTACACACAGTAAAGGTACCGCGGTCAATGGCTTAGGTTGCCTACAAGCCACAAACTCTGACCCCCTAATCCCCCAAATGGGTGGAATGACTCTAGGCAGGGCTTTTTTTCTGGGAAAAGGGGTGGTAGAACTCAGTGGGTTGCCCCCGGAGAAAATGGTTACATGGCTGGGGGCCCCACCCCCTGATCTCCAGACAGAGGGCGCAGAGGGCAATCTCAACTCCCCTCTGTCTGGAGATCAGGGGGCGGGCCCCCCAGCCATGTGACCATTTTCAAGAGGTTCCGGAACTCTGTTCCACCACGTTCCCGCTGAAAAAAAGCCCGGATTCTAGGCCAGCAGATGGTCTCCTTTGCACCTCAGTCCACAATCTGTAAGTACAAGCCTTGGTCTAAATCAGGAATCCCCACAGTAAAATCTTGTAGAGTTAAAAAAAAAAAGAGGCATCAGAAAGAGTGTTAAGATCTGGGAGGGCAAAGATTATGGAGAGTGCAGAAATGGACAAATTGACCTCAATATTGGAAGGGCGAATGGAAGAGGACTTTGCTGGGCCCTGGGCTCCATTCTACGACTGGGTTAAAAATAAGCACAAAGACTTGAGTATATTAAGGATATAAAGGCTCGAATATAATTTGTTTTAATTATCACAGTCTACCTATTGGTAGTATCAAATGATATGTAATGTTGTAAGCAGACTATTTAGCGTGTTTGTTGATTTCCCCCTCTTATCCCCCTTCCATGCCCCTCCCTGTCATATATATATATATAGGGGACACACACACACACACACACACACACACACATCCTGACCTGGATAGCCCAGGTGAACCTGATCTCGTCAGATCTCAGAAGCTATATATATACTTATACCTATACCTATACCTACACACACATATATATATAAAAAAGAGAGATATATAAATAAAAAGATCAGGGAAGGCTGGGAATCACTCAGTGACTTTGGCTGTGTCATTTCTCAGACTAATGGATCTTGCAAAAGCTGTTGTAAGGATAAAATGGCACCACGATGCTAAGGTTGGGGGACATGGCCAACGAGGTTGGATTTGAGTGCGGTGGCACCTTGGAGACCAACAACACCTTCAGAGTGTAAGCTTTCGAGAGTCAGAGCTCCCTTCTTCGGACGTAAGTCTGGAGAACTGTAAGAGAGACACGTTTTTGAAGAAGGGTGCTCTGACTCTCGAAACCACTCAAAGTGATGGCGTCGCTCTACTCGGCTCTGGTTAGACCTCACCTTGAGTATTGTGTTCGGTTTGGGGCACCACAATTTAAGAAGGATACCGACAAGCTGGAAGGTGTCCAGAGGAGGGCAATGATGTTGATGAGGGGTCTGGAGACCAAGTCCTATGAGGAAAGGTTGAAGGAACTTAGATTGTTGAGCCTGGAAAGGAGACAACTGAGAGGTGACATGATAACCATCTTCAAGTACTGGAAGGGCTGTCATATAGAGGGTGGAGCGGAGCTGTTTTCCACTGAACCAACAGCTTGAAATTAAATCAAAAGAGTTTTCGGCTAAACATTAGGAAGAACTTCCTACAGTCAGAGCGGTCCCTCAATGGAACAGGATTCCTCGGGAGGTGGTGGGCTCTCCTCCTTTGGAGGTTTTTAAGCAGAGGCTAGAGGGCCATCTGACAGCAGTGCTGATTCTGTGAACCTGGGCAGATCATGAGGTGGAGGGCAGGAAGGGTTACCTCAGTGCTCAGTTCTCGTGGCCCCTTCTTATATGCCCAGGGTAATGCCGATTGATCGCCACTTTGGGGTCAGGAAGCAATTTTCCCCAGGCTGGTTTGGCCAGGGATCCTGGAGATTTTTTGCCATCTTCTGGGCATAGGGCAGGGGTCACTGGGTGCATGTGTGTGGGGAGGTCGTTGTGAATTTCCTGCGTTGTGCAGGGAGCTGGACTAGGTGACCCTGGGGTTCCCTTCCAACTCTATGATTCTATGAAATCCTACACTCTGAAAATCTTGTCGGTCTCTAAGGCGCCACCAGATTCAAATCCTGCTGTTCTACTGTGGACCAGCACGGCTACTCGCCTAAACTAGCACAGCAAGGTTGATGGGTGGGAGGTTCAGCACAAAAGGAATGTCTTCAGACGATCCATAATTAACTTAAAAAGAATTCATTTTCTCAACATGTGGTGGTGGGCTCTAGCTTTAAAAAAAGTAGATGAATTCAGGGCAAGGGGAAGTCTATCAGTGGTTGCGATCCATTCTTGTTAGTAGAGGCTGGAGTCTGTGCATAGGTGAAAACTCCTTCTTTGAGCTTCTAGGGGGAAGTGGCTGGTTTCTGTTGGGATAAAATTCTGGACGAGGTGGGTGGGGGAGGTGGGCTTGGTGAACCAGCGTGCACCGTTGCAGTCCCAAGCCCTTGTTCTACCTGAAGCTAGGGGTACGTATGGAGGCCCATCCGGCACATTGTCACTGTCATCTGGAATTTTACCTGCGTCACAAACTTGTTCTCGCTCCATAGGGCCAACGGAGGATCTTCAAAAGCTTTCTTCACAGTGTTCGGAGGCCTGTAGGAGTCCGTGTAGGTACTGATGGGCGTCTTGGTTTTGCGAGCAAAGAGGAACATTTTGGAAGTTTAAACCTTCCTCCAGAGACCTTGAAAGCTTCCACACGGGTCACAGGGGCAGCTGGCAAGGAGCACTTCATCGGCAGAGGCGGCTGGAGTCCTGGAGTCATTTAATTTGGAAACCTTCCCTCCGTGAGTGGTGAGAGAGGGAGAGGGACTCTGCATGCCGGTGGGGCAAAATTGGCCAATGTTTTCCTTGAGGATCAAAGCCCCTCCCAGCAGCTGGCCTCTGCATCACGTGTGATGTCACAGTTGGCAGGGTCAGTGCTGCAGAAGTGGGCAGCCCTGAAGGGACAGGAAGGCTAGGGTGACAGGGCCAACAGCGAATGGCTTTGGAACAGGAGAAGTGGCCAGTTTTGACGCAACAGGACCCTCTGTTGCCGTTGTGGGCCTCTCTGCCTACCTCAAAGAGGAGCAGAGAAGAAAGTTCTTTTTGAGAACCCTCCCGTCCTGCTGGCTGGTAATGCACCATCCATTTCCCCAAGGGCCAAGCTACAAGTGACGAATGACACTTGAACGGCAAGTGGATTGAGTGGAGGGCAAGTGAACAGGGAGAAATACACTTGCCATTCAAGTGTCATTCGTCATGGCCCTATGTGATCAAGCGGAGCGCAAGTGGAGCGCAAGTGAACAGGCAGGAATACATGTGAATCTGTTCACTTGCCGTTCAAGTGTCATTCGTCACTTGACAGGAAGAAAATGGATTCATTTGCAATGTGGTGCTGGAGGAGAGTTTTGCGGATACCATGGACAGCCAAAAAGACAAGTAAGTGGGTTCTAGATCAAATCAAGCCTGAATTCTCCCTAGAAGCTAAAATGACACAACCAAGGCTATTGTACTTTGGTCACATTACGCGAAGACAAGATTCTCTGGAAAAGTCAATAATGCTAGGAAAAGTAGAAGGCGGTAGGAAAAGAGGAAGATCTGAAACGAGATGGCTTGATTCAATAAAAGAAGCCGCATCCTCCAGTTTGCAAGAGTTGAGCCAGTCTGTTAATGACAGGACCAGGGCTTTTTTTCTGGGAAAAGAGGTGGTGGAACTCAGTGGGTTGCCCCCGGAGAAAATGGTTACATGGCTGGGGGCCCCACCCCCTGATCTCCAGACAGAGGGGAGTTGAGATTGCCCTCTGCGCTGCGGTGCGGTGCAGAGGGCAATCTCAACTCCCCTCTGTCTGGAGATCAGGGGGCAGGGCCACCAGCCACGTGACCATTTTCAAGAGGTTCCAGAACTCCGTTCCATCGCATTCCAGCTGAAAAAAAGCCCTGGATAGGGCATTTTGGAGGTCTTACCTTCATAGGGTTGCCATAGGTCGGAGGCGACTTGATGGTACATAACACACACACCTGTCCTGCTGGCTGGCAATACACGATCCATTTCCCTAAGAGCGCAGCACGTCATCTCAAAATGGCAGTTGGGTCCTACCATTCCTGCCTAACAAAACCTTTATGCAGGAGTCTGTAGGTCCACTTCTTTTAATTTTTTTAATATAAACTTTATTTAAAAGAAAAAAGAGACATTTGAAAGTGCATATAGGAACAGAATACAGAATAATATATTTGAGCTACAGCAAAAAAAATATAAGCAAGAAATATAACGACACAGCTAAATTTCATAACATCGCTCCTCTCCCTCTCCTCAATTACTTATACCCAAAGTTTTGTACTCACCTTTCTATATTCAACCATATGCATCACATATTAACATTTTAAAAATCTTAGTTTTGTAATTGATCTATATCCATGTTAACTATTCTTAATATTTCTTAACTTCCAGCTACGTATTCAAAGAAATCTCTTCACTTTTCCTGGAATTCCCGTGTGCAGGTCCGCTTCTTGGGGAGGGGGATGCAGGCACGCATATCCAACAACTATGGAAAACAAAATTGTTCAGAAGGGCATTTCTATAAAGGTAATAGGAAGGCAACGAAAACCCCCCTCTGCTCATCTCTTGCCTTGAAAATCCCACAAGCTGTAACATCATAGGCTTGACTCGACAACGTACTCTACCTTAATAGGACTGCATTAAAACAGAATGGTTCAAGAAAGTGCTTTTTATATTTAAAAAAAAAGGAATTGTGGAGTAAACCAACGAGTATAGGACACGTGATCTGTTTGTTGAATGTATTATCCAACACCCACTGCACTGTCTTCTACTCGTGTGTGTTATGTGCAGTCAAGTTGCCTCTGGCCTAGGGCGATCCTATGAATGAGAGACCTCCTAAACATCCTATCATTAACAGACTTGCTCAGATCCTGCAAACTGAAGGACGTGGCTTCTTTTATTGAGTCAAGCCATCTCGTTTCAGGTCTTCCTCTTTCTAGCATGATTGACTTTTCCAGAGAATCTTGTCTTCTCATGACGTGACCAAAGAACGACAGCCTCAGTTTTGACATTTTAGCTTCTAGGGAGAATTTGATCTAGTACTCACTTATTTGTCTTATTTTGGACTCACTTATTTGTCTTTTTGGTTATCTGCAAAACTCTCCTCCAGCACTACATTTGCACTACCCACTCACCCTGCCTCTCACTCACTGCCTTGGCATCCCCCCCCCCCAGCCCTGCTTGCAAGCCCTTCCATTGCCCATGCTCATAGCTATCTGCACTGCCCGCAGCTCTTTCTCGGATGGCCCTTAGCAGTGTGTGCAGCTAGGGGCACGGGTGGTGGCGCACTCACAGGCAAAGAGCATGGGGTTGGCAGCAGTAAGCACTACTTCTGGTAGACCTGGCAGTCACTTCACCTTGAGCGTATGTTGACATCGGCCCCTAGTCAATAAACAAAGCAGAATTGCCTGCAGCTGTGGAGCGCTGTCTCTGAACATTTACAACGTGCGGCCTCTAGTGAATGAATGCATTATTGCAGGTTTTTAAAAAAAACAACGCCATAGCTTTGGGGAACTGGTTCTACTGCAGAATCCTGCACATTCCAGGGGAATTCTGGTGCATGTTCTTTGTTCTTACGAGTCACAGGCCAGGTCTGTCAGAGCTAAATCACACGAGACGAATTACACGAGGACGTTCAAGTGATGGGAAACACATTAGCCGGGAAACGTAGTTTGAATTTCGCCTCTCTACAGAGCTGGCTAGATTATTCTTCAGAGTCTGTATCATTAACAAAGATCGCTACTCTGAGGAGCGATCTTTGCCAGCTCTGGAGAGGAGAGATTCAAACTACACTTCCCAACTAACTTTGCACTTCCTTTCATTTGAGTGTCCTCGTGTAATTTGTCTCATGCGGTTTAGCTCTTAGGCTCTAATACACACTGAAAGTCGAGCATAGCTACCCCCATTTGCAATGCAATAGGTGTCTTGTGTGGAAATCTGACCATCGTATCTGATGACTTCATGGAGGGACTCCTGAACAGCTGCTGGGAAACTGTTCAAAATCCACTGCACTGAAATACGGAGGGGGTCAGTGATGAGGGGCCCACTGGGGACAAGTCATAGCTCAATGGCAGGGCCTCTACCTGGCACGCAGAAGGTCCCAAGTTCAATCCCCGGCAAATCCAGTTCAAAAGATCAGGCAGTGGTTGATGTGAAAGACCTTTGCTTGCCTGAGACCCTGGTCAGCTGCTGCCAGTCAGAGTAGACAATACAGTCTTTGATGAACTGATGATCTGGTTCAATATAAGGCAGTTTCATGTGTTCAGTGCGCCCTCCCGCCCAAAGAACACATGGTGGCTGAGATGTGGAACTCCTGTGCAAATGATGTTCAGCACCTGGATAGCCACATAAGGCAAGACACACAAAGCTGTCAAAGATAAATCAATCTGGCTTATATACTTGCTTGAAGTAATTGTTGTTTCCCATTTTTCTCCTTTTTGAAATAACATTTCTGCACATTATGTCTTTATTATTTTTTTTATTACTCTTGGGTTTTAATGGATCAACATACTATATATGTAATAGGTCAATCCACTAATTTAAGACTAGACCAATTTTAATCTAGTAAATTGAACAATGGAATTTATGTCAAATAATAATGTGTGATAGAATATAAAGTGGATATAAAATATAAAAATGTTTATAGTTTCACTTCTGTTGGACCCCTAACAATAGGTGAAAAGTATAATTAGTACCATTTTGGATTATATGCTTTGGAACCAAGGGAGAGGGGCAAAAAATATCTCATACATTCTAATCATATTTTGTATGTATTCTATTTTATTATTATTCAATCTATTATTATATATTACACATAATCTCTTAGATTTATTTAATTGTTTTTTTGTATAAGGTTCTATGCATTGTTAACTGTTCTTTTTCTTATTCTTTTAAGTAAAATAAACAAGAAGATAAATAGATGCATACCTGACTGAATCCAAAGCAAGGCAGCCTGGGGGGGGGAGCTGAGCTAATCTCTCCTGACTTCTTCAGGACAGCCCCCATGGCAACGGGGCTTTTGTAGGGCACAAGAGGAGGAAAATCTGGTCTTGTGCATCTGTTTCTAGGTGAGGGGCATGTAACAGGAGGGAGCAATGAGGTTGGCCACGAGCAGGGCAGACTGAGCCACCGCAGGGCAGCTTGTGGGGAAAAAACACAACGGACCCCAAAAGGAGTGACTGCAGGCCATAAACAGCTTTTCTTCTTCCTTTGTGCAGTAGATCCAGAGGAGTTAGCCGTGTTAGTCTGTAGTTGCAAAATAGTAAAGAGCTTTCAGACTAACCAACTTTATTGTAGCATATGCTTTCAAGAGCCACAGCTCTCTTCGTCAGATACATGCTCCATGCATCTGACGAAGAGAGCTGTGGTTCTCGAAAGCGTATGCTACAATAAAGTTGGTTAGTCTTAAAGGTGCTACTGGACTCTTGTGCAGTAAATACTGGTATTTCTCTTTTATCACCTCTAGAGAATTTTCTCCTCTAAAGAGGAGGGGAATGTATGAGAAATGATTATTGTTGCTGGTCCTGAAGGCAGCCGGGCAACAGAAACTGTGGCTGCAAGGATTTTGACAGCGTCCTCCACTGTAAGCCACTCACCTTATTTCTGCCTGAGAACAACTTCTGTGAGTCTGCTGGAGAGATAGCTCTTGTAAGCAGCACTTGCCATGGGTCCTTCTTTCCATTTATTTTCTTGTATTTAATGAGGCCGGCAACATTTGAGACACACAATCTCACAGTCATTTTCATTTTGCGCCAAGCCATCCAAATTCTGTACACTGAAACAACCGTCTTTTGCTTTGTGCAGGCCATTGCTGGCCTGCGTGGTAACAGTCTTAACATGTGGCTGTTGCATATAAGCTTCCCCCAACTCACAGCTCACAAACATGTCATGGTAATTGTAGGGCAAAGTGAACCAGGGTATGTTCATCAGCGTAGCTAGTGTGAAGGAAATGCAAGGCTGATTTGGGTGGTGATAAGCCTCACCTATGGACCGTAAGCAGAAGACAGCATGTGCTGTAGCACTGTGTAGGGTGGGGCAATGTGGAACATGGAGATCTGAGAAAACAGTGGGCCCAGACTGGCAGCGCGGTGTGAAGAAGAGCTACAGGAGGACTTGTGCACCGCTGATCCAGATGAGTTAGCCGTGTTAGTCTGTAGTCGCAAAACGGTAAAGAGTCCAGCAGCACCTTTAAGACTAACCAACTTTATTGTAGCATAAACTTTCAAGAACCACAGCTCTCTTCGTCAGATGCATGGCGGGTAAGAAGAAACTAGCCAGAGATATGCAAGTGGTGAGGGGACGGGGGAGCAGGTGCAGGGAGTGAGGGCCATGTAAATGCAAATCAGTTGCAAAAGTCATGAAAGAGGTGGAGTGCACAATCCAGGCTGGGTGTGACCCCTCCCCTCTATTGCTTGAATCTGAATAAATGCCTGAAAGGCAGTTACTTCTGATAATGAGAAAACCATCCAGAGTCTCTATTCAATCCAAGTCTGACTGAGTCAAATTTACATATGAATTCCAATTCAGCAGCTTCCTGTTGGATTCTGCTTTGGAAATGTTTCTGTTGAACTACGGTGACCTTTAAGCTCTTGATGGAATGTCCTGATAGACTGAAGTGTTCTCCTACCGGTTTCTGGATATTGCCATTTTTGATGTCAGATTTGTGACCATTTATTCTTTTGCGCAGAGGCTGGCTGGTTTGTCCAATGTACAGAGCAGGGGGACATTGTTGGCACATGAGGGCATATATCACACTGGAGGATGAGCAGCTGTAAGAGCCAGAGACAGTGTAGTTGATGCCATTGGGTCCTGTAATTGTATTTTCTGGGTAGATATGTGGGCAGAGAGATCAGACCACTGAGCCAGCAAGGATGCGGAGAGGCATCCAACGTTGAACTTCAGGTTTCGACTCAGAAGCAGACAACATCTTCAAGGACACGCACACACACGGCAGCAGAGGCAGATTTCATATGTATGCTTTTTAATATTGTTACACTACACACAACCAGTAACAATGATAAATACTGCAATGGAAATGTTAAAAAAATATTATACATGTTTCATGTCTTCCAAAAGCACATTTTAAAAATAAATTAATGCGTAAACCTGATGGTAAATAAAAAACACAAAAAAACACAACCGAAGAGGTCTGTTTAAGGCAGTATTCTACACAATGGGAACAGAAGTGCGATGCTACAGAGTTTGGATCGGGAAAGCAAAAGTTAGAAAACAAACGTTTGCTAGGAGATGGAGTCGACACATTAGGAGTGGGCATAACCTAAAACAAGAGAATCCCCCCACCCACCCACATGACTAAGTTAAAAGGACTATATTGCAGCTCTCCACCCCTTGCAAAGCATTTCCTACCAGAGGCAAGCTCCAAAATTCCGCTTAGATTTCCAAATTAGTGATTGTATTCGGCCCAAGGCATCTCACGTTTAGCTGTTTTCACATATGCAAGAGTCGGGCGCTAAACAGGGAATTTAAAACCTGGCCTGAAATCGAAACAGATGCCAAGTGTTCTCCCACTGTGCAAGTTTTCTTCTTTGAAACCATCAAAAGGAGCAGTCTACAGCACCCGCTGCACGGTATCCCCCTTTCTGCCCTGGGAAGCGAAACTCCTGAAGGATCCAGAATTTAAAGGGTGTTTCCAGTGGGAGCAGGGAGCCGTAAATGAACACGCCTCCTGTGAATTCATTCACAGGACCCTGCTTTCTCTACCACAGAACACACCCGTCTTTCTGTAACAGTTGGCAGCCAGGCAGGCAAACAATCATGGCACATTTTTTTCAGAGAGGAAAACGCGAAGGCCATGCACATGGGCCACATCACATTGGTAACATGTTCTGACTGATGCAGCCCTGAGACCTTTGCCTTATTTCTGGGTGGGAGTTGGAGGGTTTTGGCAGGTATTTAGTGCAAAAAAAACCAATGAAGAAGGTTCACACCCTTCACACGGGGCAGGAGCAACAGTGACCACAGCTCTGCCAGCATCTTCCGAGAGTAGACCCCGCGGGATATCCCCTGCGTTTTAACTGCTCCTTTCCCTTGCTAGGAATTGTGAGGTGGGGGATCGGGGGGAGGTCTCGGAATCTGTAATAAGGTGCATGTTGGCCAAGCCAGGAAAACGAGCTAAGCCTTCAAGAAAGAATGCCATGATGTCTCCTGAAGATGCTTATGGAAGTAGATGGATAAAAAGTGGAGCCAAAGAAGCTAAAACCTGGAGGTGGGTGGGCGGGTGGGGGGAACGGGGAAGGAATTAATGCCTCATTGCGGACGACGCCACAGCCCACAGCTTAGTTGCCCCGGGCGGCTCAGGAGCAGGGCCGGCCCAACTGCCCAACACAGCCAGCAGCTGTATTTTTAGGGGTGCCAATGAACGAGTGCTATGTGCCACCTGCCAGTTGTGCCCCAGTATGTTCTGGTGTGCTGCTGGGAACCCCGGGGGGCATCTTCTGGAGCATTCAGTCCAGCTGCAGAGGGGCGGAGTGCATGAGCAGGCCCTGCTTGCCTGGGCAGGTGGGAAATGGAAAGGAGGACAGAGCTGACAAAGGGAGTCGTTCTGATACCAAAGACCCAGGATGTTCCAGTGCAAGCTCGAATGAAAAAGAGAGAGAAAGAAATCAAGGCGTGAACGATGGATGCGTGCAGTTTAACAAGCCTTGCGGTTCTAGAACTAACCACTGGACACAGATACCAAGGGGTTGCCTGCAACAACTAAATTACACCTTTATTTCCCCTTTGCTGCCTCCAGCCTGCTTGTTCTGGGCTCAGAAGTGGTTTGGGAACGTACACGGCTCTCGACGCAGTGGCTCCTGTCCCCACTGAACGAACAGGCCAACCCCGCTCTTCCCTCTGCAAAGTATGTATCAATCAAGACACCGGATACCACCACATGCAAGACGGCTTCACTTTTCAGAACCGCTTCGCATGCCAAAGAGCACCAGGAGCCTCCGTCCCTCAGCAGGCACAGCAGAAGCAGCTGGGCAGTGTGCAAGAGCAGGGGCCACACCCGCCTTCCTTCCAAACCTGTTCTCTGCGCTGCTCCACATGAACCGACGCCGGATTGAAAACACGGCCCATCACATCACGGGTTCCCCTTTTGGAACTGCCACCTATCTGTATTGTCTAAGGAGGGCCCAAATAAAGATTAAAATGCCCTTAAAGGAAGGCCAACTTTATTGAAGCATAAGCTTTCGAGAACCACAGCTCTCTTCGTCAGATGCAACTTTATTGGAGCACAAGCTTTCGAGAACCACAGCTCTCTTTGTCAGATGCAACCTGACGGTTTTGCGACTACAGACTAACACGGCTAACTCCTCTGGATCTTAAAGGAAGGGACTCCCAGATCCCCCTGGCTTACAGCGTAGCATGAAAGCAAGCCAAACCCGCTCGCTGAACACATGACTAGAAGCTTCACGTAGATTTTAAGTTACACAGCTCAGATGTGACAGCTACCAAGGCTGTGTACCAAGCCAGAGGGAAGCAGTGTTCAGACTGAAGTTACACCTCCCTAACACCCCCCCCCCTTACAGGCCAGCTTCCCCAACTGGCTTAATATCGACACAGTGTTCAGTTGTCACTCATCAGTGCTTGTTCCCAGATACAGCAAGAGCCATCCTCACCACGCGTCCGTGCAGGGACTACCCGGGAAGGAGAACAGGATGGTGGAGTGTGCCGTTCCATCCTCCTCTTAAAAGTGAGCTTTCTACAGCAGTGAACCTTTCAGCAAAGCGGGGAAACGGGCCATCACCAAAGGAAACTGCAACTTGGTAAAGGAAGTGCAACCCGAAACGAGGGAAGTCCAGTTTTGCCACTGTTACTGATGTAGAGCTCTTCTTATGACATCCAGATCAGCTAAGCTGAGAAGCGTTCCTTATCCCAGGCAGCGTTGCCCTGAGACATGTCACGCTTGGATCGCTTGTTGAAGTAGACCTGTTCCAGTTCAAGACCCGGAAGGCCTAGGCTATGGTGCCATGTTCCCCTACAAGAGATGTTTGAAGAGCAGAAGGACAAAAGCAATCTTTGCTGAAAGCGGAGATGAAGTTCTACAACGCTGAAGCCGGAGGTGGCCCTTTATCAGGCCACATTGGATTGAGTCTGAATTTGGCACAACCCCAAATGTGAGTCAGATCGATCGCTGTCCCCTCCCGAAGCCATCTACCTTTGCTTCCAGGTGAACAGAGAAAGCGCTTTTACTTTTGGGGAACAGGTGGAGCTTTCTTCCTCTGGAGCTGAAGTCTGCCCTTTCCATATGCGCATTTGTTGGCCAGATGCCCTGCTTGTGCTCAGTCTCTGCTTTAACGCAGAGGCTGTAACAGCCCCCCACCAGCAGGATTTGGGTCCAGTGGCATCTTAAGAGACCAACAAGATTTTCAGTGTGTGAGGTTTCGAGAATCATAGCTCCCTTCTTCAGAGGCCGTCCCTCACCAGATTACCTTAACCAAGTTCTAGGAGGGTGGCAAGGAGGGCAGCTCTGAAATGGAAGGAATCCCACCCCTCTTGCAAATCTAATCTTTGCTAAATTTCAGTTATAGAAAGAGCAGATAAAAGCCAACCATTGTGCTGTTCAGGAGGAGCCCAAGACCGGAACAGAAGCACTGATGTGCTCTGGATGTTAATCTGTGGCCGTCTGAGAAGTCTCTGAAGATGGAAAATTAAGAAGGCACCTGATTTCAGAGTGACACGGAAATGTCTGTTACCAAAGTGCCTGAAGCTCCTGGGATTCATCTCTCAGAGCCACCCAGTCTGGGCTCAGGCCCATTTTCCAATATGAATTTTAATGAGCTGTACTGTAATTTTCGTCTCCCTTGATGTCAGGCAACTTAGATCACAATCTGTAGCTATGGCAACAGATGCGTCACAGCCAAGCATCCGTCAGCTAGAGACAAGTTCAAATACCAAGCTCCTTTTCCTCTCCAAGACCCTGCTGGAAACACCACCCACACTTTCACACACGTTTGGGGTTTAAAAAGGACCGTGAGAGGTCAGTGGGGAAAAGGTAAATAGGAAAGGTGGGCAGAAACTTGCATGCTGCCAAGTAGCCTCCGTCTCACCTGGAGCGAGGCAGGGCGCGGTGAAAAACTGCAAATCCCAGAATGCAAGTCAGCATCACGACCCAAGGACCAAATCCAACCTGAAGAAGCCGCCAGGGCCGGCTTGCCTAAGAGATGAGAGCCTTCTAGCTTGCCAGCCATCTGCAAGAGAGTCTTAGAACCTATACAGTTGCAGACCCACATCTGTGCAAGGTAGGAGGAAGAGGCGGCTTCACAAATGAGAGCTATGTGCCGGCTGCTCAGTAATGTGTTTATACAACCCCACATATGACACAAACCCAAAGAAAGAAGGGATTTCCAACTGAAAGCAACTTTTACACGCTGTTCTTAGTGAAATGGAGCGAACTTGGCATTCATTTCCACTCCTCTTGTGTACTTAAGAAACTATAAGGCAAAAGGTACCAGCTGTTTCTCCTAAAACCTGTGAGGCCAGGTCACGGACAAAGTCAGAGGGATTGTGGATTCAACGGCTGCGCAAGATTCCAGTTTTGCAAATGATTTAGCTCCTTCTGTGGCCTTTACAAAGACTAACTGAAAACATTTCAGGTATGTCAGGCCTTGGGACCTTCACAGGAAGATGGGAGGCAAGCAGGGCAGGGCGGAACCAAGAGAGAGAAAGAAACGGAAGGCCTTTAAAAGGTAAAACTCATTTATACCAAGAACTAACATGCAGCGAGGCATAGCTCATTAAGAGTAAAATCAGAAAGAGTCCAGTAGCACCTTTAAGACTAGCCAATTTTATTGTAGCATAAGCTTTCGAGAATCACAGTTCTCTTCGTCAGATGCATGGTACAGAAACTGGTCAAATATAGAAGAGGAGGGGGGAGAAGGGGAGGAGAGAGAAGATGCAGTTCGGGGGGGAGAGAGAGGGATGGAACCAAAACTAGCAAAGGAATGTTTTGGTTCCATCCCTCTATCTCCCCCCCTAACTGCATCTTCTCTGTCCTCCCCCCTCCTCTTCTATATTTGACCAGTCTCTGTATCAGGCATCTGACGAAGATAACTTGATTCTCGAAAGCTTATGCTACAATAAAATTGGCTAGTCTTAAAGGTGCTACTGGACTCTTTTTGATTTTGCTACCACAGATTAACACGGCTAACTCCTCTGCATCTATGCTCATTAAGAGTAGCCACCTTTGTTCAAAGTTCGAAGAAAAAAAGAGAGAAGAAATGTATATAATGGGACAGGATCTGGAATCGGAAGGGAATCATCTCAGCGTGCACAGAAAGGGGGAAATGGCTGCGGTCTCACATGATGGGCCTTCCTAGCTGAGCTGTCCTGAGGCCCTGCCGGGCTGACTTTCTCAGGGGCAGGGGCTCTGTTGTGTTTCAGCTGCAAGCGCTCAAGAGGCTGTGCTGCATGCTGAGAGATGAGGGGCTTGCATTTCCCAAGCACATGACACGGCCAAGGACAGCTGTCAACATGTCATTTGTTGCCAGCTGATGAGCAGCACAGATGTTTTTGCAAGGCACGGCAACCTGCCTCATCGCCCGGTCTCCGTACTGCAGTCCTCTGGCATATCGTTAAATCAAGAGCTGCGGGAGTGGAGCATTTTTTTTTTAAAAAAGGAACAGCTCATTTCAAGTTGGCATTGTTCCCGCATAGCAGCAGCTTCTATAAATCCTTCAGGATGAACGTATCCAGCCAATGATTCTTTACTGTTTTCCTTAAGAACAAAGTAAAAGGAAGGAGGCCAGTTGACCCGATCTTTGCTTCCTGCCAAGAAATCTGGTCTTGCTCTCCCTTCTCACTTCTTCCACCTCCAAAATAACAGTTCAATGTCTCTATTTTTGAGTCTTCACAGGCAGGGAGGGGGGTACTAGCTGGGGGCATCTGAGATGCCAAAAAGTCTCACAGGCAAACAAGTCATTGGAAGCAGATAACTTTTTGGGAAAAGAGACTGAGTGGAAGCATTTCTGAATAGTCTGAGCTTTCAGGAATCACTCCTGGCTTCCCTACTTTCACAGCCACCAAGGCTGGCTTGGGACGGCACAGCGGCACCAGGGATCAGATAAAAGACCGAAAAGGAGGAAAGGCCGATATGATGGATTCCGGCTCCACTCGTACACAAAATGCAGACACAGCAGGGAGGCTCAATAGTAGAGTCCAGTAGCACTTTTAAGACTAACCAACTTTATTGTAGCATAAGCTTTCGAGAGCCACAGCTCTCACAGCTGTCAGGTTGCATCTGACGAAGAGCGCTGTGGTTCTTGAAAGCTTATGCTAAAATAAAGTTGCATCTGACAAAAAAGAGCTGTGGCCCTTGAAAGCTTATGCTACAATAAAGTGGCATCTGACGGAAAGAGCTGTGGTTCTTGAAAGCTTATGCTACAATAAAGTTGCATCTGACAAAGAGAGCTGTGGCTCTTGAAAGCTTATGCTACAATAAAGTGGTTTAGTCTTAAAAGAGTTACTGGACTCTTTCACTATTTTGCTGCTACAGACTAACACGGCTAACTCCTCTGGATCTATGAACAGGGAGGCTCAGTACACTGCGAAGTGGTGCCCAATAACAGCTGCCTGGCGCAAGCAAGCAGGAAGGGGAGGAGAGACAGGATCCAACCTGACGAGTGGACAAGCGCCTACATAGCTGCCTGGGCCCGCAGGTCTCCCAGATTCCCCCCCAGCTGCATCAACATCCTTCCAAGCCCTCTTTGAGAGGACAGTTTCCCCTTGTTTCCAGTGTTCCCGAGGAATCAGAGCCGCCAGGGTTATCCGTCCCTTTTCCATGCCATCTTTCCCCCCTGTATTCTACCCAACCTCCACAACTAAGAAACAGCACCACAGAACCAGGGAGCTGCCAAGTACCCCCTCCTAAAATCTATGGGGGTGGCTTTTCTCACTTTATATACTAAAAACGGAAAGGTAAATGCTGAGAACCAAAGACCTACCCGGGGCCTCTAGCAGTGAGGCCTCTGTTTTAAAACGGTTTCCCACCCACAGTCTGAACTCCATTTTTAAAAATGCAGTTTTCCTTAAAGGGACACTTCACACATTTTGTTTCTTAGGCACCGACTCAAGAGGTTTTTTGTGTATGCCTGCCTAAAAACTGAGCGTGTGAACGTGCACGTATATGCCTGGCCACGCACTGCCTCATACAGTTATGTTCGTCAGAGAGCTGGGACCAACCGATGCTCCTATTCACAGAATACTTGGTGGCAAGTCTGGACTTGTTTCTGCATAACGTGTGAGATGGCACCGAGAAATGCCGATGTGACAGAGTCTGTAAGCCACACGGGCCCCAGTAAATCATTTCATTTCCCCGGTGGCCGCACTGCATTTTCCACCTTCCTTCCCCAACTTCGAATCTATCCCCTCCTCATAAAACAAAACAGACACAAAGCCTAGGAGCGAGGAGAAGCCAAAAGATTTTTTTTTCCATTTTATGTCTCTGCACTGATCTCGGTAAAAAACGTGCCACTCTCAAATACTTTGGTGAAGGTGAGGCCAAACCATGCCACCCCCTCCCCCCCCCCGACGCTGGAGGAATGCCCGTGCAAGAAAAGGCAGCAAAGAGCGTGTGGAAGTCCCTCATCCTGTCTGTGCAGGGGCTTGGGAAAAGGGGTAACTTCAAAGCTCAGGTTTTGTTCACAATCCCAAAATCTCTCACACTCACAGGAGCAACAAAATGAGAAAAACTCGGGGTTGTCTGCAAACTCACTTGCAGTGTGTGTGCAAATAAAACACAAATCAACCATCTTAGGACTGAGAATTATTTCTGAAGAGGTAATTTTACTCCATATTCAGAGATTATTAAAAGGTTTGGTCTTTGCGAGGATTATACCCTTCACGTATAGATTGTTTCTAAGCAGGCTGTACATGTTCCTTACTTCACATCTAACTTGCTAGAACAGGAACCCGAGTTCCTGATGCCTCTTGTTTCCAAAATGCTGATCTGCAATTCTGTTTCCATGGCAGAGAAGCTCTGCTGCTCATTCTGAAGCAAGGGTCGGAGGGCTTCCGCACAATGCTACTCCGCAAAACCCCGGGGTCACCCTCTGCATAGCTAAAAGGCTGATTTGCACTGCAGGTTGGACTATGCAGTCTTCACAGGCTGTGACGCTATTGGATGACAGCCTGCAGTCTAGCTTTTGAGCTCATAAAGCAGGGAGCCATTCAATTCACAAATATGACTGAAGTGAGAAAAGGTTATGTAAACTGCCTCACTCAGAGTATCTCTATGCACAGCATCTTACACAGAGATGCTCAAGTGAAGGGAGACAAGTTCGCCTGGAAGGGTAGTTTAAAAAGACAGAACTGGCGGAGATCACTCCTCAGAGGATTTGTTAATTTCATCTGCGCCTCCCTGAAAGCTGTCAATTTCACCTCCCCTTCTAGGGAGAAGATGAAATTAACAAACCCTCTGAGGAGCGATCTCTGCCGGCTCTGTCTCTTTTAACTACGCTTCCCGGCTAACATTGCATGTCTCTACACTTGAGCGTCCCTGTGTAAGATGTCTTGTGTAGAGAGACTCTCAGACAGGGAGCCTAGCATGAAGAGAAATAAGAGCAAAGTATCTGATGCTCAATCAATAAAAAGGGACACAAATCATTTACATTTTTTAAAGAACTCACTGAGTTACTTTAAAAAACCCTGATCTTTCATAATTTAAAACTAGGACCAGCTGTTTGCCATTGCTGGGGACATAAGAGGGCCTTACCTTTAGCACAATCCTGCACAAGCCATCCTGGTAAATGAATGAGCAGTGCACAAAAAGCTCAACACAAGGCGAAGCAATGCTGGGTGGAGTCAAGACCTGTCCATTTTCTCTCTGTGAGACGCTGCCGTCATCAGTGGCACAATTAACTGGGCGGGCGAGGGAGGAAAGCCCTCCTCACACAACTCAATGCCAGCAGCGTGCTGATGCTGTCAGACAGAGAAACAGGCACCGAATCTGAGTAAAAGCAGCTTCCTCCTTGAGAAGCGGTTCCATTTCATGGCAAATCAAGTATAGGATCTTGGACTGGCAATGGGACCCCCGGGAAGAGAAAAGCTAAGAACGAAAGCCAGCCGCTAAAATGTTTTTGGAATGAAGGAGTCGAGCTCTAACCGCTCAAATCCTCATTCCTGAAGACAGAGCCTTCGGCAGAAACACGAGGGCTTCTGCGGCCACTGGGATCTCAGGCCCACACAAGCCAAGGCTGCGGCAGGGCAGAAACCGGCAAACAGCTGTTGTGCTCTCTGGAATTCACCCAGCCAGATGCTCTTCTCTTGGCACTACAGCATCAAGGGCACAGACTTTTCACTTTTGCCAGAGACACACAAATGTTTCTCATCAGGTCCCATTCACGGGAACCAGATTGCACTTTTTTGATCCTGACATATGTGACTTTGGCTATCTTAAGACAGGCGAGGCGTTTGGGATGCAAATGAGAAGACGGGACATTTTTGGGGATAGGCTGTTATCTTATTAGATTCTGCACAGTGTTTCATTACATGTCACACTGTTTAGTTCAAAGGATGTTGTAAATACCACTTGCATTTCATCTACATGTAACCTGTAACTGATTTTAGTTTAACCATAAAGACTAACCAACTTTATTGTAGCATAAGCTTTTGAGAGCCACAGCTCTCTTCATCAGATGCAACTTTATTGTAGCATAAGCTTTTGAGAACCACAGCTCTCTTCGTCAGATGCAACCTTGCATCTGATGAAGAGAGCTGCGGCTCTCAAAATCTTATGCTACAATAAAGTTGGTTAGTCTTAAAGGTGCTACTGGACTTTTTATTATTTTGCTACTACAGACTAACATGGCTAACTCCTCTGGATCTTTTTTAACCATGAATCCATCCTGGCCTTATGAAGGATCCCGTACTTAATTCCTGCTCCCATCTCCCTGGCAGGACCTGACTGCGTCAGTAGAGAAGCAGCAGCTCCTCAAGAATGAATTTCATCCTGATATGCCCCTGCGCCCTCACCCGGTTCCACCCAAAGCCCACGTATGAACCTTGCCACGCACGACCAGGCCAAAAGGGATCCGATCAGCCTTCCAGACCGGGAATACGCTCCCAGAGTTTGCTTTCTCTAGCTTCAAACAGAAATGAGAAGAGGATCATAAAATGAATAGATATATTTTTTGGTTTCTCCTGGCTCCATAAACACAAAGAGGTGCACGTCCTACCATAGGAGGAAGCAATGGCTGTTAAGTTTTACAGTTATAGTGGTAAGCACTGGTCACCCCCTTTCCAGGCTTCCCTCGTTACTGGATGTGGCAGGCAGTGGAGGAGGTGGCTTGACAGCACATGCAAGTTGGGTTGACCGACTTCGGGGGAATTAGGTCGAGGTCCTCGTCGTCTGGGATCTCGTCTAACCGATACCCGTCCTTGAGCAGCTGGATGTTCAAGTCCTGGTTGATCTGCTGCAGACAGAGAGTCAACGAGTCACATGACTGGCAATCCAATACCCTCACCTCACCCCAGCAGACCCACATTTGGTGCACCCATAAATGCCTCTTCCTGCTTCAAAAGACGGATTCTAGAGAGGCGAGTGCGAACTCAGGATGCACGACACTTTGTCTCCAATCCCCAGCATGTCCAGTTAAGAGAATCTCTTCGTATGGTTGGGAAACAGAAAGCTGCCAGTCAAGTAGACAGAGTGATAATTTTCTTATTTTGTATATCCTTCTGAGGCTCAGGAAGTCTCTAAAAAGAGGGCACAACTGGAGTAGTTTCTTGTATGAGGGTGGACTTTACTCAAGTCAATTGCATTTTCCTCCAACAAGACCCCTCATAGTATCCTCTGTTGAGTTTCATGAACATATAAACGTGCCTGATATCAACTCAGACAATAGTCCATCTACAGCTCAGAATTGTTGGTTCTAACAACAGCATCCCCTAAAGGCAGAGGTCTTTCCCAGCTCTGCTAGCTGGAGATTGAGCCTGGCACCTTCTAACACGAAAGACATGTGCTTTGTTCCACTTGACTACGAACAGCCTTGAGAAAAAAGGGAGAGAGAGTCCTTTTTCAAGGGCACGTTTATTTGCAACCTCTGAGCTTCTAAACATTTCTGAGAGTGATGCACAAGTTGGCATTCTATCCTGATCCTGGCTGGCCCAGCCTAACTTCTCTGATCAATTTGTGCCAGGTTTCTTTAGGTCATTCTCTGGATTTGGATTGCAAAAATAAAGAGTGGACAGATAGTCAGCCAAGGAAAATGATAAATGAGGAAATGCTCCCTTCATCATTGGAGGCGTGTGTGTGTGTGGGGGGGGACTCCAGCTGTTGCCTTCTGGAAACATAAAGGGATTTATTTATTTATTGGATTTATATCCTGCCTTCCCCGTGGGTCACGACATCATAAAACGACAATTTCAAAAAATATATGTGCAATAAATACAATAAATTACAGTTTAAAATCATAAAACAATAAAATATCAATACATATTGCGTACTTTGGGGAGGCACTTATCTTTATTAAGAAGGATGAAATGAAGGAACGGAAACTCACCTCCGCTGAGGAATATCCCGAGGAGGAATATCTGGACATATCAAAGTCATCGTCGCTACAGAGGAAGATGAATTCCAATGAGAAACTGGAGACTCTATTAACAAGGCCCACCCCCTTTGGCACAGACAGAACCTCCCTAAGTCACTCCTCATCAGGATTCGCAGAGTGAAGACCCCTGTTGCATTAGGCCAGGTCCCCCTGCTGTCCTGCATCGAGTTCCCACCCAGACACCTCCAGGAAACCAACACACACAGCCCTCCGACTTCTCTCCTAGCATCTGGTATTTAAAAGTATACTGTCTCTGAAAGCAGAAATGTAATTTAATAATAGTAACATTTGATTTATATACTGCTCTTCAGGACAACACCACCCACTCAGAGCGGTTTACAAAGTATGTTGTTATTATTATCCCCACAACGACAATCACCCTGTGAGGTGGGTGGGGCTGAGAGAGCTCCTAGAAGCTGTGACTGACCCAGGGTCACCCAACTGGCTTCAAGCAAAGGAGCAAACCCAGATTTCCAGATTAGAATCCTGTCACTCTTAACCACTAACTCTTAACTAATAACATTTGATTTATATACCGCCCTTCAGGACAAGTTAATGCTCACTCAGAGAGGTTTACAAAGTGTGTTATTATTACCCTCACAACAATCACCCTGTAAGGTGGGTGGGACTGAGAGAGTTCTGAGAGAGCTGTGACTGATACAAGGCCACCCAGCTGGCTTCAAGCAGAGGAGTGGGGAATCAAACCCAGCTCTTCAGATTAGAGTCCTGCCACTCTTAACCACTACACTACATCAAACTGACTGAAAGTCCTTCATAGGCCAACCAACAACGAACTGGTCTAAACCCATAATGCGCAAAGTGTTTCGTGTCCCTATCGTAGTTTGGTGTAATGGTTAAGAGCACAGGACTCTAATCTAGAGAACCAGGTTTGATTCCCCACTCCTCCTCTTGAAGCCAGCTGGGTGACCTTGGGTCAGTCACAGCTCTTTCAGAGCTCTCTCAGCCCCACCCACCTCACAGGGTGATTATTGTTGTGGGGATAATAATAACATATTTGTAAACCGCTCTGAGTGGGTGTTAAGTCCTCCTGAAGGGCAGTATATAAATCTATTATTATTATTATTATTATTATTATTAGTAGTAGTAGTAGTAGTAGTTACCCTCAGATGCCTGAAAACTGTTGGCATTCACCTACCTGGGAACTGAAATTGACACATTTGGCCAAGGCTTGGAGGTTTGCCCACAGTGGCGTGAGAAGGGTCTCAGCACGTGGTTAGTTACATTACTTGGTTTATCACTCTGCAGCTCTGTAATTTATTGGTGTTCATTTGAGATGGACAGACTTTATTTCTTTTTTATAAACTTTATTGTTAGTAGCTCTGAGTGAATACCCAAAGAAAAAAGCAGGCTGCAAATATCCTAAAATAAAAGGGAGGAATAATTGAATTTGCAAATTGCTACATCACACACCTGTCCGTGTCCAGCGCTACCAACGGCTTCTCATCGGGACTCTGGTCTAATGAGGAATAGCCTTTATTGGGAACAACCAGCCTGAAATGAAAAAGAAATGTTTAACTACTATATAACTCCAAGCAAACAGTAGGAGAAAGTATTTTCTTAAGTTGCATGGTATCAGAACGGACACTAAGAATGAAAGAAACTAAACAACAGGCAAGAGTTACTAGGAAAAGTGGAAGGAATCTCATTTCTAAGAACGTCTCTGCTAGATCAGACAAAGTCCATTTAGTCCAGCAACCTATTTCAAAAAGAGGCCAACCAATTACCTTGGAGGGCCATCAAACAGGGCATTACAGAGCAATGCTTTCCACTGATGCTGCCCTCTAGCATGGAGTTTTAGAGGTTTACTGCCTCTGTATATGGAGGTTCTCTTTTGTGATCATGGCTATCTCAAAGAGTTGTCAGGACTTTAAAGAAACATGCACGTCCTTTCTTGACAGTAATTATAATACTGCTGGGACATCACTACAGAGCACATTACGTGAACAGTTAAGTACCAAGGTACATGGCAGTATGGTAAGGAAAGAGCACCTTACGAAGACACACACTTTCTATTACTACTGCTGGCCTTGTCTCATGGAACACGACGAGCTGCATATCCAGGACCAAGAAGAAAAGGCCACCTTTTTTTACCCAAATAGTGGTATTTGATCATGTAGATGGACTTCATTCCTCCTCTGGCTCTGCATTAATCCCTGAAAATGGATTGGAAATCACAGGACCTGCCATACTCTGGCCACCTTTCTTTTCTCTCAGGAACACGTGGTCATACTAATACTTGGGAATCTGGAGGTGAGACAAAATAGTAAAGAGTCCAGTAGCACCTTTAAGACTAACCAACTTTATTGTAGCATAAGCTTTCGAGAACCACAGCTCTCTTTGTCAGATGCATCAACAACTTTGGAGATCCACAGCTCTCTTCATCAGATGCATCGACAGCTTTCGAGAACCACAGCTCACTTCATCAGATGCATCGACAGCTTTCAAGAACCACAGCTCTCTTCATCAGATGCATCGGCAGCTTTCAGGAACCACAGCTCACTTTGTCAGATCTGACGAAGAGAGCTGTGGTTCTCAAAAGCGGACGATGCATCTGACGAAGAGAGCGGTGGCTCTCGAAAGCTTATGCTACAATAAAGTTGGTTAGTCTTAAAGGAGCTACTGGACTCTTTACTATTTTGCTATTACAGCCTAACACGGCTAATTCCTCTGGAGGTGAGACAGTTATTATAGAGTACCCTTTGCCAAGTGGTGAGCATCTGGGAGAATAGCCAAAACATATCTGGCAAGAACAGGTCTCAACACACAATACTTGGATTCTATTTTGTTTTTAAAAAACAGTTAAGAATGAAATTCCAACTAATACACTGCTTTGTGAAAACAATTCCTAAGCTGAGATGAACGAGACCTCTCAGGGACACTTGCCTTCTCAAGATTTCTTTCTTTTCTATTATGAAAGATTTCTTTATATAATATCACCAAAAAAAATCAAGTTTCAAAGGGAAAAATAAGATCCAGGTTATCCTTTGTTTCAGAGAGTTCTCTGTCTTTATTAGAGCTGTATTCAGTGTCGTCATTCTTTTCAACAGACACACTTGTACATGGTGACTTCAGTGACAAACATGAAAAAGGCAAAGCCTTTGGGAACCTCACATTTTACCAAGATGAATCACGTTGCCGTTAATTGCCTGGTAAAATCATTCATTTCCAAATCCATTCTCAAAAGTTTCTCCTTATACTTCCAATCTACCTATAACCGTGAGGACAAGAACTTAGATTTCTGACACTGAAAACTGCAGTTATCGTGATTTTAACAAGACCACACACAAGTACCTTAAGTGCGACTCTTGAGAAGCCAGCCATACGGAGACTGAGGCTTTCTGTTCAGATGTAGTACAAAGCTAGAATGTATTTTAATTCTAGTTTGTGGAACCAGGATTTGCCTTGCGGGCAGTCTTTCTAATCCTGGTGTACCTCAACGAATAAAGGTTTCATTGATTTTGTGCTTGCCCTACAGAGGCCTGGCTTGTAGCATGTTATCCTGGCCTGTAGCCTGTTAAGGGCTCCACTGGAAATAAGGTAGGATTTAAGACAAGAGGTCCTTGTTCAACTGTCTCAAGGCGCTACTGTGGTTAGTAAGCCAGTTTCAAACCAGTTTGACATGATCAAACCAATCATAGTTAATGAAGCGGCCTGCGTTCAGATGATCACACTCGTCAGAATTCGCTGAAAGATAAACGCTATGGTTTCCTGTAACATCTGAATTGAGCCAAAGTCTAATTTTAAAAGAAATAGGAATGAAATAGAAGAAAAGCGCCAAATTCTATCAACCACCTGACATTTCTGTGAGAGACTTGGGACCCTGCAGCGGAGTAGAGAGAATGCACGGTTCCCACGCTGAACAAGCTTCTGGTACTTTTCCTGCGACTCTCATTTAAACACATTGACAAGTGCAACTCCACTGCATCAGACCAAAGGTCCATCTGATCGAGCACATCCTATTTCCAGCCTGACGTCTTTGGAAAGGCCCTAAGTAGGGCATGAAGGCAACATCCTTATGCCATCCTCCCTCCCTCGGATCTGGTCTTCAGAGCTGCGACGCCTCTTAAAATGGAGATTCCATTTCACAGTCACGGCCATTGTGTCATCAAGTCACAACAGACTCACAATGAAATATACACAACAAAAAATGCACCCATGCAAAGTGAAAAGCAGCGGTACGATTGACACACGAAGAACTTCAGACCGACGAAGAAGTCTACCTTGTTCGGGCCATCACGTTGTTCTTCTTGGGCTGTTGGTTTACTGGACTCCCCATGTTCCCATTTTTCAGAGATCCCTTACGAGCCAACTCTCTCTGTTTCTCTGCAGAAGAAAGGCAGACAATAGACAGTGATGTCTCTCTTTTTGGACCTGATTAATTACACAGAAATGAGAGCCTCAGATTATTAGTGTGCTTCGTCAAACGAGGCTTGGAAAAGTTACTGCAATTCTAAATCTGTCCTTCTTATCCTCTATGCAGGACAAATCTAGAATTATCGATTTTGGAAACAAAACTTACGTGCATTTTAAAATGCCAGTTCCTAGTTGGTCTCTTGGATACGTTACAGTGTGACCCGCCCCCCAACAATACCAAAATTACCCTGATACCCTTGGAAGTTCTCAGCACTTACAGCAGAAGGTACGTATTTTGCTATTTCCAAAATAATTATATTTCATAAGGTCTTTCTCCTACTTAATAGCAGGTAAGGTAAAAGGTAAAGGTGCAAGCACCAGGTCATAACTGACCCATAGGAGGGTGTCACATCACAACATTTTCTTGGCAGACTTTTTGTTACGGGGTGGTTTGCCATCGCCTTCCCTTCCCCAACACTTTACCCCCAGGAAACTGGGTACACATTTTACTGACCTCGGAAGGATGGAAGGCTGAGTCAACCTTGAGCTGGCTACCTGAACCTGGCTTCCACCAGGATCGAACTCAGGTCATGAGCAGAGCTTACCACTCTGTGCCACGGAGCTCCTTACTTAAGAGCATCCCACCAAAAGCCATCACAAGGCATTTTTGTCACCAAAGCATGATACAATTCGGCCATGTGTACCACCCCCCCTTCCACCAGTTCCTGAAGAATGCAACATGGCTTCATTAAAAATAACCTACGGTTTCCTGGGATATAAAGCAAGTCAATGCTACCCCCGTGCTACAGGTGTGAGGGCGAGAGAGAGTGTCCATAACTATCTTGTGAATTCACAGAGGATGCACGCTTAGAATCTTCCAAAATCACATACAACCAATACAATAGAATAGCTTTCTACATCCCCAGGATCCCTCAATTTTAGCCTAAAGCTAAATGTATTGGCGCCCGGCTTTACTCAAGGACTTCAAAAAATTAACTAGGAGAAGAACTACAGTATGTTTAAGTTTGATGTTTAGCTTGTGAGAAAAAGGCTACCATGCAAAGAGATAGATCCAGATGGGTAGCCGTGTTAGGCTGTCTGTAACAGTAGAAAAGAGCAAGAGTCCAGTAGCACCTATAAGACTAATGAAATTTGTGGAAGGGTATGAGCTTTTGTGTGCCACAGCTCACTTCTTCAGTATCTGAAGAAGTGAGCTGTGACTCATGAAAGCTGTCACTCCAGCCACTACAGTGGCTCTGATCCCTCTGAGGATAAATCACCAAGTTTTGAATAAGATCCAGTTAGTGTGTCATGTAGGCAAGAAGCCCAGAATTCAGAGTATTAAAATGCAACACCTTTGGAGGAATGTTGTAACACAGAAAGGTATTACAATGCAACCAGATTGGTTCTACTCACTTGCTGGTTTAGGAAAGATGATCTGGGAGCATGTTGGAGGCTAGAAAATACATACCATACATACTCTTTCCCCGTGGCGCAGAGTGGTAAGCTGCAGTACTGCAGTCCGAGCTCTGCTCACGGCCTCTGAGTTCGATCCTGGTGGAAGCCGGGTTCAGGTAGCCAGCTCAAGGTTGACTCAGCCTTCCATCCTTCCGAGGTCAGTAAAATGAGTACCCAGTTTCCTGGGGGTAAAGGGTAGATGGCTGGGGAAGGCAATGGCAAACCACCCCGTAACAAAAGTCTGCCAAGAAAAAGTTGTGATACGACGTCCCCCATGGGTCAGTAATGACTCGGTGCTTGCACAGGGAACTACCTTTACCTTTACCTACATACTCTTTCGGAAAAAAGGTGAGAACCGGTTTTGTTGTATGCTAGAAAGAAGTATGACGACTGCCTTCGGGCTTTCCCTCCTTGATGTCACCCAACCAGTGGAATGACTGGGTCCCAGAGACCAATTAGCGTGTTCTTCAGCTAGTGCTGTGAGGGGATCTCTAAGTTGTGACGGCGGGTAGCGAAAGCTTTATAATTTCTTGCCATTCTAAAGAACAGGGAAGCACTGACTAGGACAGTTCCTAACGCCATACATAAAAAACTGAGCAAGAGTCCAGTAATAACTATAAGACTAACAAAATCTGTGGCAGGGCATAAGCTGTTGTGAGTCACAGCTCCACTCGGGTTTTCCTCCGGGAGGGGGGGGGGGGTGTTGATATCTAAGTGTCAAAAGCCAGTGTGCAGAGGCTTTAGATCAGAACGATCAGTATGACAGGTAGACACATCAGGTGACAAAGAGTCAGATGGTTAAGTTAAGAGTCAGGAGACCATGAAGTGAATGACTCAGCTAAACTCATGCATGCATCTGATTGGGTGTCTACATGTATAAATAGCTACTATGTACAGTATGGTAGGGGCTTCTTGCAAGTCCAGGTGTAGGCGAAGCACTTTGTCTCTCTGGACTGTAACCTGTATATATTGCTCTATATCCACCTATAAATAAATTGTATTATACACCTTTACTAAACTAACAAGGTGTGGACTCTTTGTGGATCCTCCTTAAGCTGGTGCAGTCACGCTGAATACACACTATTCAACAGGGGGGTCCCTAGAAGGGATGGCTGAGTCTAGCAGCGCCGATGGCAGCCTCAGCAGCTGCTGTTGCTAGCCGCCTGTCAGCTTTCTGCTCCCCTCACCGGCTCTTTCCCTTCCCTCCTTCCGACCCCTGCTGCCGCTGGCCTGACTACACTTCCCAGGTAAACTTGCGGGAACATGACGCGTGTTGGGCGACTCGTGTAGTTTAGCTCTCAGTTTCAAAGACGTTTCAATAAACATGTGATAGGGTTATATACATGCAAATCTGCTAAGATTTAGAACAGCAAAAATCCAATGCAGAGTTGAAGAAAAGCTGAGACAGAGCGTAAACAATTTTATCACTGACGTATAATAGGATCATATTTACAACAATAGAAGTGAAATATATTATCCCTCCCTATCCCTTTATTGACACATCTCTTTGAGACCACTTCCTTAAAGTACAGCCCCTCCTATCTGAGTAAAAGCCCTCTTGAATAATTCAGTTTTGCGCAGTTTGCAGAAAGCCAGGATTGGGGGAGCTTTCCTACTTTAGGTGTTAGAGAGATAACGGTTCAATCAACCTTTCTTCTCTTGCTTTTACACTTTGAACTCTGGAAGGGGAAGTGGCTTTTGCGACTGACACAGAGCCAGCCATCAGCATGGCGCAAAGATGGCTTCCTCTCAAAGCAGAACAGCCCCTCTCACTCCTGCGGAGATCTTTGCATTCTTCAAAGGTGGTGAGTGTGCTTCCACAATGCGCTTACTGCTGAAAACCTTTATGGGGTTCTTTCCGACAACTCCGTTTTGCTGATGACAGAGATGTCCAAGGTGGCAGGAGCTTGTGATGCTGGGAGAAAGCTTCTCCTAACCCCTAACCCCAGGCCCCTGTTGGGGAGAGTAAGTACATCTCTCAACAATGAATTCAGGTAAAGTGCCGAGATGGAGATGGGACCAAACACCATACCCTATATGCTCCCCCCTGGCTGCCTTTCCAACACAGATATCTGGGAAATAAAGATGAGGACTGCACCCCGGGATAATGTGTCACGACTCAATTTTACTGCTGTCTGACTTGGCCGAACTGGGATGAACTAGAGCCCAGGATTGTGTTCTCCCTCCTAGAGTGGAGGCAGAGTGCCGTGGTTTGCTGGATCCATGTTTAGCTCTGCTCATCTCTAAATTTGAGATCTATGAATCTTAACGTCACCCTGAGCCCTGAATAAGCAGGACAAATGAGGGAGATCGCTTTGCAAGCCCGCAGTAAAGGGACTTTCTGAGAGGCTGATCAGTCAGGTTAAGTTGCTTGCGGAAAAATTATCAAAAACCCTTCCAGTATGCATCAAAGGAGTCTGATCAATAACTAAAGGAAATCCTAGCCAGGATTTGCAAAGCGTCTCCCTTCCTCTCTAAGCAATTAAGAGCTCTTAAATATATGCAAGCTGTTATCCGGCGTCGCCACACTGTTGGATCTAGCAAGGCTTTTCTTTTGGATAGTGGAACCCATCAACAGTTTGTTCCAGCCTCATCCTTTCTGAGGAAAGGGCTTCACAACCTGCCGTTTAGCTTGGAGACCCAAAAAGGAGGTAAGAGCAAAATGCTGAATTTCAAAATAAAATTTGCATTAAAAAGCACATGGATGCAACCTAGGGCAAGTCAAGGCATTTCATTCTTATTGACTAAGGAGCCGTGAGTCTGAGAACCTCTTGAATTTCTGACTGTGTGTTCAGCTCTGGTTCCTCGGCAGTACAGAAGCTACAAATGCCACACTCCCTGGCCCTCTTTAATTAAATTCATAAATGCCCGACAAGCATGGCTAATCTATATCCTGTTACTGAATCTGCCAGGGCATGGATGGATGCTGCATTCGGCTCTTTTCTGGGCTTGTGGACACTGCTTTTCCTAGCTAGATGAAAGGTCGTAATATCACACCAAAACACACCCTTCACCCATTTGGAAAATGCTCGCGCCTGCATTGCAGGTTCTGGCTTCCAGAAAGCAGACAGGTGTTTGCACTTTCAGACATGCGTGCCCTTGGTTTAGCAAGGGAAAGGTTCTGTGATCCCTGGGAGACAGATACCAAGTGACCCCCTTGTGAAGTGCACCTGCCATTCCGTCTGCAGAGGTGCATGAAGAACAAAAAGGGGAGCAGGTGGTGAGCTGCACTCCTGCAGGGGGCAGCTAAGCACCCTATGGCAGTTGGCAGAAGAGCTGAATAAGCGAGAGGGCAACTTACCAATCCCACTGAGTTTCCACCTGGAACACAGCTGCCCTCTTGGGTGGAGCGAGGGGCCGGCAAGGCAGTTCATCTACCGCTGGCCCTTCTGCAATTGCAAATTAAAAGGCTGGATGCTGCAGGGCCCAGACAGCCTGGAAAGCGAGAGGGGCCTTCCACATTCTTAAGGACGTTGTTGTCACTTGGCCTCCTCCAGACCCCTCCTCCCTAACAAAATAGTAGAGAGTCCAGTAGCACCTTTAAGACTAACCAAGTTTATTGTGGCATAAGCTTTCGAGAACCACAGCTCTCTTCGTCAGATGCATCTTTACTATTTTGCAACTATAGGCTAACATGGCTGGACTTCCTCCCTAACTGCGGTACAGGATCTTTCTAGGTTGGCAGAGGTTTCCCCCTTGCTTGACAAATACTGCCGAAGTACAGATGACAGATCTTCAGTGTAACTGTCAGGGATATAATATTCTACCCCTGTGAGAGAATTTGTCTTTTTAATAGGAATCTCCCACTGGGCTTCTCTAGATCCGGTGGTACGGCGCCGCGCTGCACGGGGCTGCCTCTCCTCTCTCTAGGACAACGTGCAGATGCTGCGCTGCCTTTCAATGAGAAGATATTTGCTGCCTCAGGAAAAGACATATGTCCCCCCCACCGCCCACACACACCCTTGCCTTCTCGTCTTAGAAGTATTTGTCATTATTCATCTAGCACTATTTCTGCAGAGCGGTTTGGAAAACATTTATCTCCGAAGCATCTCTGAGAAGAGGATGACCATTAAGATTAAGAGGGTGACACAAAGAAACTCAGGCAAAGCAGCGCCCAAGGCTGCCCAGGCAAGAAAGGCTGTGTCCCCTCCAGGCTCCATAAAAAACAGCTGCTTGGCATTTATACAGTGTTTTTCCAGCACTTGAACAAGTTCATGTAAGATAGTATCACTGTAACAGTCCCGTAAGGTCCACATTATCCTCCTATTGATTGCACTGACTTACGTTATGCGATCCGCCTTGTGTCTCAGTGAGAAAAGTGAATTATAAACATAAATAAATATTCTGAATGGGTGGGGCAGAGGGTGAAAGAGAGTGTCTTGCCTAAGATCACCAGTGAATTCACAGCAGAGGCAAATGCTGACCAGGGTTTTCCCGATTAGAAATCTGCCCACCAATTGCTATGGTGTGGCAGCTCATATCATCATCATCATCATCAATCATCATCATCATCACCACCAGCAGCTATAGCCTGCCTTTCTCACTGCTTAACACAGTGAAGTCCTGCACTCGAGCAAATTGTGAGGCCCACATATCGTATGCAAACAGAGTGAATCGACATGACTTCTTGTTTTGCACAATTTATGTTGTTTCTGCTAGTCACCAGGAGAGGCGAAGAGCTGCAAACGGCACCGAATCCCCATTTTCTGCTACTCGACATCTTATTCCACAGATGCCCTGGCATTGTACATACAATTTCAAGCATATTTCCACAGCCACGAGGATTAAAAACTTGCTTTCTTTTAAAAAGGAAAGAAGAGTTCCTCAAGATGCTGAGTCCTGCAGCCATGGCCACGTTCGGTGCAAAACAGAAATTTTCTGGAGGGTGCTTTTATAAAGGGATTAGAACTGCTTTATGATGGAACAGCTGAGGAAGATACTAGTCTATTTGACTGCAAAGGAGTAGCCATATTCATCATAGCAGAATAAAACCAAAATTCAGAGGCACGTTAAAGACGAACACTGTTTATTTCATGGGTTACAAGGTCAGATATGTGATGGAAAATAGTTCCAGGAAATTTTTTACGAGGCAGGTCTTTTTGGGTGTTTATTGTATACATTAGCTTCCTTTTACTGCACTGCGCTGCAGTCTACCTTTGTGACCCATTTTCTACACTATGGTATACTGTGCTTAAATGATTTTTTCCCCTTTTCACTGTCCTTTTGGTTGTTTCTACTGTGCCTCAATTCTGTAATCCTAGCCCTACTGCATTGTTTACTGGGGGTCTTTGCTGTCTGATTTGAGTTTTTTTTAAAAAACTGTAATCCGACTTGAGTCTCAGCGTAACACACGTGCTATAAATGAAGCAAATAAATTTTTTAAAACCCTCTCTGTACTCCCACGGAGTTGCAACACATACTCAACAGTCCCCCCGCTGCAATGTGCCTGACTTTCTTCTGTCACAAGACAGGCAGACATCTCCAAAGAACTGGGGGTGGGGGGTGGGGAGTGGCTGAAGAACACAAGTCACTTGTTATCTGCAACTTCGGCCAAATCTCCAGAGGTGAAAGACTCCTGTGTTAACCCAGAAGTTCTTTCTTTCGACTCGTGCTTTTGTGGAAATGCAATTTCATTTTCAGTCTCACTTTCTAATGAATACCCTACAGGAGGAAAATGAATGCCAGCCCAAGGGATTCACAAACATATCCCAGGCCAAGAGTCTAAGCTTTGCAGTGAAAATTAATCTTCTTTAGGGCAGGCAACCTTTTCAAGGAAGTGGAAGTAATATCTAACAAGTTTACTCCTCACTGGAGAAGCCAGCCTTGAGGTAACAGTTCAAGCGTTATGAAGTTCCCCAACCACCGTTCTCAGAAAAGCAGTATATTTTTCAACACAGAGATCAAATAATTTGCACATCACAAGGAACAGATCAAAATAATACAAAAACAAAACTCTTATTTGGTGGGGAAAAAACCTTTGAAGATGTTATTCAAGACACAGAAGAAGAAGGATTATTTTCCTCACTAAATAATTCTAAGCTATTCAAGTTTTGTCTGCCGCTAATTTAAACCACTTATATAGACATTATTTTAAATGTGCAACATATTTTCCTGTTTTTCGCAGTCATCTGCAGAATGCAGTTAGAAAAGTTGCTATTACATGGGGGGAGCTGAAGATAATTTGCCCAAGGTCCTCCTTGCCAAGTTCATCGCTAAAGTGGTTTTAAAAATTAATTTAACAATAACTCATTAAAATATCAAAAAGTACATCTGAAATTGGGTCTCACTAGACCAAAACCATCACTCCACCTTACCAACTCAACTGCATAGAATTTCCACTTTAAATGCGCAGAGGGGCATTACTGGGGGAAATGTATTAATGTAAGCCACTCTGAGCCAAAAGAAAAGGCAGAGTATAAATGTACTAATAAATACATTTCACATGTGGTGGACATGTAAGAAAGCAAAGCATTTCTGGTTGCAGAGACAATCAACAATTCAGAAGATTTTGAAGATTAAAATCCAGTTGAAGCCAGAGACATTTTTGTTGGGAATGATGGACAGCCAGTTGGAAAGAAGTTTTGGAACATTTTTCTATATTTGATCATGGCAGCAAGAGTACTGTATGCACAAAAATGGAAAATGGCAACATTGGCTACAATGGAGGAATGGTGGATAAAAGTTTTGGCAAAATTTCACTGATTAAAGACATTAGTTACATTTTTGACTGAATGGAAACCGTTTATAGACTTTTTACATGAAAGAGAGAATCATGACTAGGGATCCCCCACCCCTGGTGGGGGTGGGGGATCCCTCGCCCACCACACCCTGCCCCCACTTTCCTGAGCAGCAGGAGGGCGTGCACCTTCCTTGTGCGCTCCCCCATGGCGCGGTGTGTGCATGTGCACTGTAGCCGCCGAGATCGGGCCCGTTTTGGCCTGGATCGGGGCCACTGTGGAGCGCAGGAACTCTCCTGCGCTCTATAGCGCTCAAAACGGGCCCAATCCACAGCAAACCAGACCCGTTTTCAGCATCTGCAGAGCACAGGAGTGCTCCTGCACTCCGCAGCGCCCAAAATAGGCCCGTTCTGCCACGGATCGGGCCTGTTTTGAGGCGCTGTGGAGTGCTCCTGCGCTCCGCAGCGCCTCAAAACAGGCCCATTTCGGCACGGATTTGGCCTGTTTTTGAGGTGCTGCGGAGCGCAGGAAAGCTCCTGCATTCTGCAGCACCTCAAAAACAGGCCCGATCCATGGCAGAACGGCCCGTTTCTGACACTGCGGAGTGCAGGAGCACTCCGCAGCGCCTGAAAACAGGCCTGCCCAGGGGCCGTGCAATGACGTCTGCCCAGGGGCCGTGCAATGCCTATGGGGGGGCATGCATGCATGTTCTGCGCGCACTCACCCCCCTCTCCCCAAAGGTAAGTGCCAGGCCCCTGTCCCCTGCTGGGAGATTGAGGGAGCCTGGCAACCCTAATAATGACTTGATGACATCTGGATTTATGGATTAAGCATCACAAACAACAGAAAAAAGAGGGCTCTTATGTTTAACATAGAATAAGTGAGGCTTTCAAAATGATGTATGTTGTTGCGGAGAAAATCGGAACTCAATTTGTAGTTTAGTTTTAGAGGGTTTTTTTCTTTTTCTTGTTTGCTATTTTATGTGTATTGTTAATGTGTGTGTGTGTATGTGTGGTTTTTAGAATGTTATTTTTTATGTTTATTGTGTACAGCTTTTATGTTACTGTTTCTAGCTTAAATAAATAAACGTTCTCCTCTAAATAAATAAATAAATACAAATGTATTTATTTGCGGCCACTCTGCTTCATGGCTTAAGGCTGGCCAGGGCCTCAGAACTGCCAAAGGAGTCCTGGCTCCTTTTTGTCCACCCTAGCCCACTGTGACATCCGAAAAGGTCCGTGTTGCATCGTAAGAGGTATGACGGTCCGAGGCTGAAGACAGGCAGAGACCTGATTTTGCTTTGACGTGCACGCAAAAGCGAGCAAGCTATATCCACCCACAAACAGGCAGGCAAGCACCATTTCCACAATGTTACTTCTTCCACATGGAGCACTGACACAGGTAGGTGCTTTTAATGTCTTAAAACAAGCCCACAGAGGAAATAAAATAGGGAAGAGGACAGAAAGCTCTTAAATTGGATTTCTGCTTCATTGCTCCGGATGGTGGAAGCCGCCTTCGGGAAGCCCAGGGAGGAACCAAGCAGGGGGCTGCCATGACCCACACGGGCAGGCTGTTCCACTAGAGCTTCTTGCAGTCTGCTTAGAACTTCGTCAATGTGAAATTTGGAGACATTTACCAATTTGGTGACCCCACTGTTAACCTCTAACTCCACCTTATTTGTGAGTAAAACAATCCCATACCAAAATTGGGCGGCGGGGACGGGACACACACTGTTCGTCATCCACCTCTAAGAAAACTCCCCCCCCCTCTATTTGACTTGGTGGTGGCAAGTGCTCTGTGAAGTTACAACAGAATTATGGTGACCTCCGTAGAGTTTTCCAGGCAAGAGAGAAACAGAGGGGGGTTGTCATTGCCTACCTCCATGCAGCAACCCTGTAATTCCTTGGTGGGTCTCCCATCAAAATACTAACCAGGGCTGACCCTGTTTAGCTTCTGAGATCTGATGAGGTTGAGCTAGCCTGGGCCAAATTACCTAGCTATCCATAAAATAAATATGATCCGGTAGATATTATATATTTGGATTCCCTGTACGCTTATTGACAACACCTCTCATTTAAAACTCCTCAACAAAATTAGTAGTCATGGACAGGCACTGCTAAAGATTAGTATCTGGCTCACAGCATACAGCAGAGGGAAGGAAGTTCTCGTAACCGTATTAAGCACTGGGGTTCCCCAGGATCTGTGCCAGAGTTGGTGCTATGCAATTTATTCACGAACGGCCTATAGAGACAGAGGTGGAGTCAGACAAATTCGTATACGACACCAAATTATTCAGGATAGTAAAGATCAAGGTGGGCTATGAAGAACTTCAACAAGAACTGACTAAATTGCACGACAGAGCAACAACCTGGCTAGTCAAGTAGCATGAAAAGGACAGTAGAATCAACTGCCCCCCCCCACCCACTGGGTCATTACATATACACTGGTGGAGTCTGAACTGCAGTGATGGGCCTGGAAAGAGATCTCGGGGCTGTGAGAACTGATCTATGAAAATGACGACAGCAATCATCAGCAATGGAAGAGAGAAACTCTTTGCTAGTGATCTCAGGAAAGGTAGTGGAGGAAAATACCAGCCGGCATGGAAAAGATCCATTATGCAGCCGCGTTTGGAATATGTTCCAAGTAAGCAGGATGCACATTTGGGGGTGCCTGATGTTCCGAGCATGCACACAACCTGGGAAGTGAGATTCCCCAGGACGCTTGGGCACGGCAAGCATGGAACGGAAGACTCACAGAGATGCTTCCATCTCACTGCTGCAGTCACTACCGGAGCTTCTGCTGAAGAGGGAGTGTGTGATGGGGACCAATGGAGCTGCGGGCAGCTTTTTCCCTTCACCAAAGCTTGGGCTTGGCTGGCACTCATTTTCAGGGAGCCAAGAGAGCAAATATTTTAAATGATGTTGTAATCTGCCTGGAGTCTCATCAAGAGGTGGACTATAAATCCCTTTCCCCCTGTTCCCGTTTTCCCTTCTTTGTAGTTTTTGTGGTTAGTAATTAAAAATAAAATTTATATATATATAAAAAAAGAGGTGGACTATAAATGAGGTTCAATAAATACATAAATGACACCCTTTCACTTTCTGTGGCCTCCTGGGGCACCATTTCAGATTTGTGTGTGTGTGTGGGGGGATTCAAAGCAAGCCCCAAACCTATTTAAGTCCTAACTGAGCAAGCAAACAAAAAAGTCCCCCAAACACAACGCACTAAAGAAGTTCTGGCTACCCTTCATCTCTCGACGGAATCAGAGATATAGCTGGCCTAAAGACAGACATCTGATCCAAGACCCCCTTCTTGTGTGTGTGTGAACTTCTTTCTAGGTTAGGGACTCATCAACCGAGTTCTGTCAGCTATGGACACAAGGCCAGTATCTTTCGTGCTGGGGCTGTGTCGCTCTCTGAATGGCCAATGATTAGTGCTTCCTCTCCTTATTTCCTTTTCCAGTTAACAGAGCAATTTAGTGCCCTTGATGGATCAATACTATTCAACAGACAGGACAGCAGTATTACTAGCAGAGGACACACGCAAGTCAGCCGATGCCGCCTCTCCGCTGCTTCCCCAAACAGATCATCTCGTCGACATCTATAAAGACAGCACATGAAAGCCAATCCAATCCATTAACCTCAGATTGCCAGTGCCTGGAGAAACACCACCACTGCAAGTGTGTGTGTGGGGGGGAATAATGCATCAAGTCACCACGTACGTCAAATTCTAAACTGGGCAACAAGTATGATTTTCTTGTTTGTTTTCACTTTGAATGAAGATGCAGAGGAGTTAGCCGTGTTAGTCTGTAGTTGCAAAATAGTAAAGAGTCCAGCAATACCTTTAAGACTAACCAACTTTACTGTAGCATAAGCTTTCAAGAGCCACAGCTCTCTTCGTCAGATGAATCTGGACTCTCATCTAGATGTTGCTTTTACAGCATGTATGGGTGTCAGAGGGACAGTTTCTTTATACCCTCCGTGCATCTGATGAAGAAAGCTGTGGTTCTTGAAAGCATATGCTACAATCAAGTTGGTAAGTCTTAAAGGTGCCACTGGACACCTTGAATGAAGTTTTTCTAGATTTTTTTGGCTTTGCTGCTTTAACACATGTGAACAATACTGGGTGAAACCTGAAAAGGACATTTCAGAGATAAAGACTGACGAGGACATTAATTTCATCATTATTAGCTGTAGCTCTCTAACTCCTGATTTATTTCTGATGTGACCCCTCCTCCTCGAGAAGAAATGCTTGACCCTGTGTGAAATTGTGACAGTTAAGGCACCTTGAAAGAGTCCTAGAAAATTATCACACAGACAAGCAACATTAATACACAGCCAAGAGAAGTGGCTTATGTTTAGTGGATGCAAGCTCCAGGGAAAATGCTGCACTGATCCAGCACTAAATGTTCAACCACTAGAACAGGACAAGCTTGTATCAGATCGCACGGGAACAGAGTTATTTTTATTCACTAAGGACTTGTTATCGTAAGATAGAAAAAAGAAATTCCATAATACTTTACAGTTCCAACCCCCTCCACAAACATGACATGTTGTATCCTTTCATCTGATGTTGTTCTCTGCAATAGATCCAGAGGATGCATCTGACGAAGAGAGCTGTGGTTCTCGAAAGCTTATGCTACAATAAAGTTGGTTAGTCTTAAAGGTACTACTGGACTCTTCACTATTTTGTTCTCTGCAATGAAGGTGAACAGACATCTCAAAAGTCACTTTGCACACTGGGAGGTGAGGAAGGAGAAACTCTAAGTGTTACTGGTTTACATTCAGATATTACAATAAACAGTGGTTAGATCAAACTCAGGTTTGTCTTGATGTCCAAGTGCAGGTGCCCTAATTAGGTTTTGCTGGGGGATTCTAAACCACAGTCTGTACCTGCCTTGTTAACTATGGATTCTTGTTTTGTGGAGAAGCGGCTAAATAATAAATCTGTATGAACAAAGTAACAGTTAATGGTAAGAAATTGTAAAATTATGAAGTAACTGTAAGGTGTAGATGAAGGTTCAGTAGTTACTGGTGAAGACAACAAGAAGAGCTGAAGAAGAGGATGACAGAGAAGGAGGAACTGAGCGGAAGACAAGCCCAAGAGGGTCAATGGAAGGAGAAGTAAAGCGTCTTGGCATCCTAATTCCAATGTCTTAAATAAACAGCCCTGACCACAGGAAGTCATTAATTTCATATTGTGTGCCAGTGTCTTCAACACTCAGAACAACCCCCCCCCCAAAAGCCTGATCAGAAGGAAGGCTGCAGAGAGGTCAATTTGGTATAATGGTTAAGAGCGGCAGGACTCTCATCTGGAGAGCCAGGTTTGATTCCCTACTCCTCTGCCTGAAGGCAGGTGGGTGACCTTGGGTCAGTCACAGCTCTCTCAGAGCTCTCTCAGCCACACCCACCTTACAGGGTGATTGTAAGGATAATAATAACCCACTTTGTAAACTGTTCTGAGTGGGTGTTGTCCTTAAGGGTGGTATACAAATCAAATGTTGTTATTGTTATTATTAGAAACGTAGAGAAACGTAGACTTACGATAACAAGTCACTAAGGACTTGTTATCGTAAGATAGAAAAAAGAAATTCCATAATACTTTACAGTTCCAACCCCCTCCACAAACATGACATGTTGTATCCTTTCATCTGATGTTGTTCTCTGCAATAGATCCAGAGGATGCATCTGACGAAGAGAGCTGTGGTTCTCGAAAGCTTATGCTACAATAAAGTTGGTTAGTCTTAAAGGTACTACTGGACTCTTCACTATTTTGTTCTCTGCAATGAAGGTGAACAGACATCTCAAAAGTCACTTTGCACACTGGGAGGTGAGGAAGGAGAAACTCTAAGTGTTACTGGTTTACATTCAGATATTACAATAAACAGTGGTTAGATCAAACTCAGGTTTGTCTTGATGTCCAAGTGCAGGTGCCCTAATTAGGTTTTGCTGGGGGATTCTAAACCACAGTCTGTACCTGCCTTGTTAACTATGGATTCTTGTTTTGTGGAGAAGCGGCTAAATAATAAATCTGTATGAACAAAGTAACAGTTAATGGTAAGAAATTGTAAAATTATGAAGTAACTGTAAGGTGTAGATGAAGGTTCAGTAGTTACTGGTGAAGACAACAAGAAGAGCTGAAGAAGAGGATGACAGAGAAGGAGGAACTGAGCGGAAGACAAGCCCAAGAGGGTCAATGGAAGGAGAAGTAAAGCGTCTTGGCATCCTAATTCCAATGTCTTAAATAAACAGCCCTGACCACAGGAAGTCATTAATTTCATATTGTGTGCCAGTGTCTTCAACACTCAGAACAACCCCCCCCCCCAAAAGCCTGATCAGAAGGAAGGCTGCAGAGAGGTCAATTTGGTATAATGGTTAAGAGCGGCAGGACTCTCATCTGGAGAGCCAGGTTTGATTCCCTACTCCTCTGCCTGAAGGCAGGTGGGTGACCTTGGGTCAGTCACAGCTCTCTCAGAGCTCTCTCAGCCACACCCACCTTACAGGGTGATTGTAAGGATAATAATAACCCACTTTGTAAACTGTTCTGAGTGGGTGTTGTCCTTAAGGGTGGTATACAAATCAAATGTTGTTATTGTTATTATTAGAAACGTAGACAATGCTCTGTGAATGAACACATACACTAATAATAGTAATAGCAACAACAACATTTTATTTATATACCGCCCTTCAGGACAACTTAATGCCCACTCAGAGCGGTTCACAAAGTGTGTTGTTATTATCCTCACAACAATCACCCTGTGAGGTGTTGGGGCTGAGAGAGCTCTGAGAGAGCTGTGATTGACCCAAGGTCACCCAGCTGGCGTCAAGTGGAGGAGTGGGGAATCAAACTGGCTCTCCAGATTATTGCCTTATACTGAATCATAGTATCATCTTATACTGAATCAGACCCTTGATCCGTTGGGGTCAGTGCTATCTACTCAGACTGGCTGTGGCTCTCCAGGGTCTCATGCAGAGATCTTTCACATCACCGAATCCTTTTAGCTGGAAATGCTGGAGACTGAACCTGGGGCCTTCCGTATGCCAAGGAGATGCTCCATCACTGAGCCACTAGGCTAAAAGGAAACGGACTGCCTGAATTGTATCGGAGGGACAGCTAGACACTTATTCACAGCACCACTGAAGAAAACAATACACCAGCCTAATAAATGTACAGTTAAATATTCATATCCTTTAAAAGACTTAATTATTTAAGAAGCATTTCTGTATTTGGTTCTTATAATCCCTTGTTCTCAGGGTCTGTCCCGTGCCTAGTATAAACCAAGCTGCCAGGATAGAAATAAAAAACACATTTTCTCTCTAAGGGTGCATGGTGGCCACGGGAAACAAAACAATATGTAGAAATGCGCAAACCTATTTTCAATAGCTGTAGTGTGGCTGAGGCAGAAGAAAGTAAAACTTGAAGTTAACTCCCCCCCCCCCAAATATGACACCCCAGTTCAGAAATCCCAGTTTGTTTTGCAGCAGCACCTCTTTCATCCTCCTGGACACAGACCGGGCGGCAGAAGATAATCTAGCCAAAGTCCAGCAAAAGAGCAGTGGGTAGGATAAATGCATACTGATGTCTTGCCAGCTAACTGGGTAGCACGTGGGAACTTAGGGCAGCATCCTGGGATTCTGCCTGGAGACAGAAAAGGAGGCAAGATGCAGACTAACGGAGGTTCAGAAACAAGGACTGGGCTGTGATATATGTCTGGGAGACTACCCTGGGTTTGTGCAATGAACTGCAGTTAAGACAAACTACAGTTTATTAGGATGCCTGAATAGATCCAGTGACAGCCAGTGCATTTAAGAGATTCAACTGTAGCAGTTAACAGATTCAACAAAGAACCAGGCAGTTCAAAACCAAATCCAGTCTCTACTGAGAATTTAATAAACAGCCATAGCTAAGATACTCCCTTTCAGTTCTGCAACAGAAGCGGGGACATGACAGAAGGTTATAAAATTATGTGTAGGGCAGAGAGAGAGAGAGAGAGGATAGAGAGCTTTTTCTCCTTTCCCCAAAATACAAGTATCCAATGAAACCAATATGCAGCAGATTCATAAAGAATTAAAGGAAATGCTTCTTTATTCCGCAAGTGGTTAAACTGTGGAATTCGCTGCCAGAGGATATAGGCATACACTGCTTTCAAAGGGGATTAGACTGAGTGATGGAAGATAGGTCTATCTATCAGCAGCTACGAGCCATGGTGTCTGAAGGAAGCCTCCCCAACCAGAGGCAGTCAACCTCTGAATCCCAACTTCAGGGGAAGGCCTCGACCTCTATGTCCCGTTTGATGGCCCCGCAGGGCAACTGGATAGCCACGGTGTGAGACAGGATGCTAGCCTAGATGGTCGGATCCAGCAGGGCTTTTCTTGTGTTGTTAATGCTGACTTGTCTTACAGAGCCACTGTCTGGATTGTGGCAACGTGCGAACATAATGAAGTGCTATACACCATTTTAAATTTTAATTTATTTATTAAAGCTCAAAGAACTGGGCAGAACGCCACATTTCCTTTCTGCTAGCAAGATAAAGTTACTGTAAAAACTGGCAAAGATGACAGGTGGCTATGCTGGCCTGTTCAGATTTTTTTTTTAACAGCTGCAGTTATGACTGTTTATGAAGAACAGCCAAACTGTCACAAAGACGAAAACAATCTTAGGTACTAGTTAGTAATACTCTGGTTGGTCCCAATTATAAATAAAATCAAAACAGTGTTTCGTGGGAGCTTTTGTTTTAATTTTTTAAAATAAAAAGTGAGCAGTTAAGTGTTTTGCCTTGTTATGTCCTTTGATTTGTTAGACAAAGCAAAGACAGACCATTGACCAGAGCTCAGAATAAAAACCAGAGTGCTGCAGTGGTTTGTGATGGGTTAGGGTGGGGAAGACCAAGGTGGGGAAGACCCCCACTCTGTCAATGAAGCTCACCTTCAGCGGGTCACCCTCTTTCCGCTTAACCTACCTCATACCCTTGCAAGGAAGGAGAACCACGTGAGCTGCCCTGGGATAGAAGTGTGATTACCAAACGAAAGCGCATGCTTCTCCTCCACTGATTTCAATGATGCTTTACAGTGTATTTTGTGCCTATTACAGTGCCCTAGTTCGTTTTGCCTTTCATATTAACACAGTATGGTGAACCCCAACACGTCTCAGAAAAAACCTTCTTTGTTTTCCAAACCAACTGAGCATCTTACATGGGGGGGGGGGGGCACAAACAGACATGCCAAAGATCATATTCCAACTTCCATCATTTAAAAAGCCAGTAACTGTGTGGGGAGCACACAGTTACTGGCAGTTTCAATTGGAGAAACTGAACGGGGTTGAGATGTTAAACTTCTCCCCTTCCCAAGCAGTCCTGGGCCGTTTCCACATGTCTTACCTGCCTGCGGAACATCGCGTGAAAGACCCGGAAGACAACATCTTCTTGCGCGAAATCGCACCAGAAAGATGCTGTTATCCAGGAGTTGTGCGATTTTGCGCAAGAAGACGCTGTCTTCTGGGTCTTTCGCACAATGTTCCGCAGGCAGGTAAGATGTGTGGAAACGGCCCTGGTCTGAATTGGTATGATAGCAAAGGGAGAGAATCACGGAAAAACCACAGAATACAAGCTCACAGAGCACCGTAACCAACTAACTAACGTCAATGAACATAGAACAAAAAAAGAAAATCCATGTCTTCATTGAATGCAATTCAAAAATCACAATACAGCATAAGCTGCTGTCACAGCTGCTGGGGCCCAGGGAAGCTGTCTGTAGGCTGCCACCACCCTGGCACAGGTTTCCGAAAGAAGGGCCCAGAGCACGCAACTAACACCTTTTGTTGACTCTTTCCCAGTAGGTTTGATTTATTACATGACCAAATGAGGCATGAGGACCCAGGCAGAATAATAAAGAACTTGATTTAAAAGGTTTATTAATAACTGGTTCTTAAACTTGGTAGAGTAAAGAGAATAGTAAAGGTTGGTGAACAAACAAAACTAAAATACCCCAACACGTCTAACTAGACTGCTCTTAACTGTCCTCTGGTTACTGTCTTCCAACTGTCTCGCCCCTTCTGGACGAGGGACCCCACCGTCTGCAGCAGCCTCTCCTCAGCTGTGCTCCCTAGAAGTGAACCCCCTCCCGCTGTGATGAGGCCTTTTATCTCTTCTCTCAGGCACCATCTCCCTCCTTTCCTATTGGTGCAATTTTCCCCTCAGAATCCCCTCTTACCCAATCACAGGGGCCAAAGGGAACCTGGGAAATGTAAGCCTTGTAGTAACTTTAGTGCAGGCTTCCCCAGAGCCTCTAGGCCTCACTAGGCCCAGGCTCATAACAGCTGCCATCACACTCAAGGCACAAATGGTCAACAAACAATGAAATCCTAAATTCACCATAAAGTGCACCATGCAAGGGTAATGAATAACCGTTATACAGAAACGAGTACAGTTTAAAGTGACCGTGCGCTTCATTTCATTCAATGAAGACATGGATTTTCTTTTTTTGTTCTATGTTCATTGACATTAGTTAGTTGGTCACGGTGCTCTGTGAGCTTGTATTCTCTGGTCTGAATTGGGGCTTTGTATATGATTTGCCTTTTTGGAGACTTGTTAATTTTGCCGTAGTTGTGTGTGCCAATATCATCAGGAAGTAAGTTTGAATAACAGGAGCCATTCCATCACGGACATACAACTCTGGAATTACAGTACAGTTCTCCGGGGATCATGCCTATCCTTCCAGGTATTCTATAAGGCTGGTGGAGGTGTGGTTTAACCTTCTTTCGCGAACTAGGTTTTTAAATTTCAGTTTAGCAGTTTACATGCTTTTAGATTGACTGCTCTCTATTAGAAACTTTGTGACCAAGTAGAATAAAGTAAACTTCTGAAACACAAATAGACACCTTTACCACTTGTTGGTCTCTTCCAAAATTGTTTGTATCTTCTTTATTTCCTTCCTTTCAGTCTTAAAATTGAGTACTCAAGACAGCCATGACAACATTAAACAATCCATCACCTGATGTCTAATCAGTGCTTTGCTGCCCCCTGTATCTTGATACCCAGTGGAAATCCAATAGAAAATCCTGAAACACCAGGCACGCTGCTGTATTTGCAATATGACGTACCATTACTCATTTTACTTTTGAGATTACATTTTTTTTCTATGACATGCATCACTTCATGTATTATATATCAAGTCAGGCCAGTGGTTCAATCCCATTGGTCCAAATGAAAGGGCAGGAAGGGTTACATCAGTGCTTAGTTCTCATGGCCCCTTCTTATATGCCCAGGGTAATGCTGATCGACACTTTGGGGTCAGGAAGCAATTTTCCCCAGGCAAGTCTGGCTAGGGATCTTGAATGTGTTTTGCCATATTCTGGGCATGGAGCAGGGGTCACTGTGTGTGTGTGTGTGTGGTGGGGGGAGGTAGTTGTGAATGTCCTGCACTGTGCAGGGGGTTGGACTAGATGACCCTGGAGGTACCAACCCTATCGTTGTATGAAATCTAGTCACTATCTACTCTGATTGTTGGCAGCTCACTCTCCAAAGTCACAGGAAGAGAAATCTTGCCCAGAGTCTTGGATGGGGGAACCACTTGAAACTCATATAAGAAGCACAGTAAAGAAATACTGGAGAAAACCCAAACCAATATAAACACTGGTTGTTCTAGATTTTCCGGGCTGTATGGCCGTGGTCTTGGCATTGTAGTTCCTGACGTTTTGCCAGCAGCTGTCACAGTTTTACTATGAGGAAAGGCTGAAGAGTAGAGATGGACATGAATAGGGGAAAAAACGAACCAGGCGGTTCGTGGTTCATCACGTTTCATGAACTTTCACAAACCTGCCCCAGTTCGCGAACCAGTTCATTTGTGCAGGAAAGACGAGAGTTTAAGAATGAATAGAGCATGGTTTCCAGTCCTGAAAAACACCAGGCTAACAAAATACTCTATACCTGACAATAGCCCTGCAGAGAAGATTAGCATATCAAGCACCAATCCATATGCAAAAGAACCTCCTCAGGATACAGTGAAGCCTCCCACCATTTGCATTCCACACCCTGGGAAACTCTTACAGGATGACTCTGCCCAAACCCACCTTCCTGAGTAGATATAAATTACCTGCCAACATCTTTTCCACACTGTGACACTGATCTCTGTCTTTTGGTGCTACACCTCTGAAGATGCCAGTCACAGCTGCTGGCGAAATGTCAGGAACTACAATGCCAAGACCACGGCCATACAGCCCGGAAAATCTACAACAACCAACGTTCTCCAGCCGTGAAAGCCTTCGACAACATATCAATAGAAACACCGATGTGAAAGGGAGAAAAGTACCATCCTGAGCAACTACCCTGACAGCCTCCCCCTTTCAATAAACATGTTTCCTAAGGTGACTGTAGAGATTTCCCTTTTCCAACCCCATAGGATATTAATTTATAGGCCTGTGGACTGGAGGCAAACATCTGTGAAGAATTTTCAAAAGTTTTCAATGTTGCCTTGTGTTGTTTAATTAAAAATACAGTCTTTCAAAAAAAGTTTTATATGACACACTCCTCTGAGAATTTTAAATGAAGCAGTGACTCTAGTTTTGCACAAAACAACATACATGCAACCTTCACAGATAAGTGCCCCAGCCTCAGAGCATATTGTGCTCTTCAGTGCATAAAACTTACCCAGTTTGACTTGTAGTGGGGACGGTTTGTAATTCATAGCTACAGTCTCTCCCTCTCTCGTATCACAGTCTCTGTCAGAGATGGAGGCAGCCGTTGGATCCTGCGGAAAGCAAAGCAAACCCATTAGGGGGTGCTTGAAAAATGGTAGATGTCACATAACATTTTCCCACTGTGACAGTCCATTGGTTTCAGGGTCTGTTGGAATAAGTACGCTTGATTCATACTCTAGACGCTGGAGCCCAGAAACCTTCAAGTACACCTTGAGGTGACGTCGGAGATATTTTAAACCCTTTGGCCTTCAGACTTCTATGATGGATCACCCCAGCAACTGCAAACAGAACACTGGACCTCTTGCAGGCCTTGGTCACTAGGTCAAATACAGCCCATGCTGACTATGGCCCGAATGATTGAACTGTGAGAGCAGGCAGGCAGCCCACATAAAATACTCTGGTCAGTTCACTTTAGTCCTTAGCAGACGCATCGATCCTAGTATACTGTCCACTTTGCAGTCTTGCATAGTGCTCTTGTGTCCAGGTGATGATTCAATGTGTCACACATCGGTCCAAAGCCAGCACAACCCATAAGGAACCTCTCCTGTGCAAAACCCACTGGAATGAATCTGAGTGCACTGGTTCTTAATGCACAGAGCAACTACTCTCGGTTCACGAAGAAATTTCAGTTTACATCCTTTGTTTATGGCCATCCTGTTAGCAGTCAGACCCCTCCTCACACGATGAGGGCAGTTTATAGATGGAATATCATAAACACCCTTCCCCATATATCATAAGCCCAGGGAACTGCCTGGTCCAAAGTGGATGCCAGCCAGGCGGAAGCCTGGAAAATTACCAGAGTGTGAGTCAGGATGGCTGACTGATTGAGGCCCTCCATGCCCCAGAGAGAGATGCATAAACTAGGACAATGAGGTCTCCCAAGAAACTCCTGACTTATCTTGGCAATGCCTGATCTCACTTCCCACACCGACCTACCCTAATCAAAACTATTCAGCAAACCTGGTAGTTTTTCCCATCCGGTACTTACAGGGTCATCAAGCACTTTCTCACCTATAGTCCACCTAAGATAGGACCCATCGAACCTCTCTCAACTTATTGTCCAACCTCCCGACAACCCATTATTGTTTTTGGTGAAGGTGTTAGCTTGCCCCAGGGAGCATTTTGCCCTATAACAGGATTTCCTAGCCACCGGGGTGTGTGTGTTCTGGATCTGTCCACACGTCCTCGTATCCATTTGGGCCTCTTTTCTTCTTCTCAAGATATGTTGGTCATTTTGCCTCTGTCTCCATGGTTTAATGCTGTTATCCGCCCTGAGCCTGCTTGCGGGGAGGCCAGAATACAAATACGATAAAATACAATAAAAATAAAATGGTCCCTGAGACTGGTAACTATAGCCTTCCCCCAAACTGCTTTCTCCCCCTTTCCTCCCTGATTTTCGTACTTAGCCTTGTATGTGTGCTCTGTGCGATTTTTGAACGCTTGTCCTTTTATTTTTCTTTTAATGAAAAGCCCTTTCCAGTTGAATAAGAGTTCTCTAAGGCACTAATCCCCATAAACATAGGTGGAGAATCCCAGTTACCCCCTCTCACTTGTCTCCTTGAAGCTAATTCCCCCAACTAATTAGGAGACCGCCTATTTAGGTAGCAATCCCTCTTCTTTTAGTGTTTTACTTCTGCTCTAAAGTTCTACTTAAGACAAAAGAGACTGTGGAATCATTTCCCCCCCAGGCCATACGCGCAAAATCAGATGGTACTGAATTGTAGGATACATAATTCCACTAAATTCCCTCAGGATGCTGATTCGTGCAATCCCACTGCTGATTAAACATTTAGAATCCATTCAATGCAAACTTCAAAGCTGGGAGCTAACTTAATTCTTTAAAAACGTTTGAAAAAGTAAGCGGCTGCCACAATGCACCCATCAGTCCCCGCCAGGAGCTGCAGCAGCGTGCTTTGTTGCTGATACCAACACACTGCTACTTTTCTGGAATTAATATGATTCACAAGGAGGAGAACAGGCTGACAGATTCATCTGTCATCACACCACGAGAAAGGAGGTGAAGAATCCGTTCCAAGAAAGTTACCAAAAGAATCACCATCCTATACTTTAACATTGAAAAAAACAATGGCATGCTATAGCAATATTCGTGCTTAGCGATATTAGCGTCAGCATTTCCCTCTAGGCCAATGCAAAGCTTTTTTTGATAAAAATGGCAGTTTAGCAGGCAGGCAAGATGGCTTGCAAGAGGATGGTAGGAAAGGTAGAATGCAAAATGGAGCAAGATTCTCCGCCAGCACAAAAATCTGAACGAAAGAGTTTTCTCAAACTGTCACTCCCATGACACCAAGCAGTGATTCGGCCAGCGCCAGGCTTCCCGGCAGCACACAGAACGCCTTGGAAGGAAAGTTCGGTGATGACAACGGAACATCCGGGCCCCATCTTGCAAGCACAGCCAATGCTTCCATATCAGGATTACGGGGTCCTTTAATCCATGTGTTCATGACAGCCTCGTACTAATTTTGCCACATTGCCTGTGGTTATGATTTTTAGTTTCTTCTCAAAGCTGGATTTTTAACCGCAAATTCATTTCCACTCAGCTTGAGCTTGCAGTGAGCAACTAGTACAGACAAAAGTTCACAAGGCCATGACTGATAACGTTTTACCAGCCACTACAAATCACAACTCCCACCTCCTATCTCCCACGTGGGTCTCTGCTGCCAAAGCAGGGGTTGGATGCTGATTGGATTGGGGGCCAGGCTTTCCCCCTGAATCCATTCTTATGTAAGCTAACAGGTAAGCCTCTTCATCTAAGTTAATTAGGAGGCTCCAATTAGTGCAAAATGCTGCAGCTCGACTGTTATCAGGAGCGAGTGGGCGCATGAACATCACCCCCTTCCTACAGTTGCTCCATTGGCTGCCCATCAGTTATCATGCTCAGTTCAAGGTATTAGTTATTACATACAAAGCTCTTCATGGCTTTGGTCCAGCATACCTATGGGACCACCACCCCTATGTTCCTCCATGGCAGCTTCGCTCATCTGAACAGGGCACACGGGTGAAGTCAACAGCAGCCTGTCATGGGCTTTCTCTGTGGTGGCCCCTATTCTGTGGAGTGACCTGCCTGAGGAGGTCGGGAGAGCCCCCACTCTCCTGGCTTTCCGTAAACAATGCAAAACTGAACTATTCAAAAAGGCTTTTTACTCAATGGGAGGGCTAATGAGTCAGGGACCATAGACTTCATCACTATATTGCCTTACATATTATTTGTTGCTTTAAATATGTACTCCTATGTACCATCTGTGCTCCATGTTGTCTAATGTTAGTCCTAGAATTGATTATGTTCTGTTTCAGTATTTTTTCTGTTCTGCATTGGATTCTTGCTAATACTATGTCTTTTAAGCTTGTATCTATTTACCTTATGGCATTGTATATGGAAACATCCTTGATACTGTATTGACATGTACTTGATACTGATTGTACTAATCTCATATTGTGTAATCCGCCTTGAATCTCAATGAGAAAGGTGGACTATAAATGACATAAATAAAATAAATTAAAAAATCATTTAGCTGGGATAACACTTGTCTTTTAAACCCTGTGTACTTTCCCCTCTTTATTCCTTATTCAACCCATTGCCCAAATTCCAATGGATGCCATTAAAATGTTTTCCTTTGCAGAGGCTTTGCAAGGTGGCGCACACCCTGGTAACGTTTAGATTAGATTACTGTAATGTGCTCTATATGTGAGGCTGCCCTTGAAGACAGTCCAGAAGCTGCAACTGGTCCAGAACGCTGCAGCCACAGCACTGACTGGAGCTGGTCACTCCCGTTTTGTCCCACTGGCTTCTGATTTGCTTATGGGCCCAATTCAAGGTGCTGTTATTGACCTTTAAAGCAATATATGGCTTCGGACCGGAATACCTTAAGGACCACCTTCCCCCACGTGAACTGCCCCATCCATTCCGGTCACCACGAGGGGTTTGTTCACGTCTCTCCCCACCATCTGAGGCCAAATGGATACCAACCCAGGAAAGGGCCTTCCCAGTTGTGGTGCCGAAACTTCAGAACTCCCTCCCCAGGGAGATTAGTCTGTCTCCATTTTGTTTGGCGTAGCCCCAGTAAACTCTTACTGGCCCTCCTCCCTGGTTGTGTGCATTTGCATGTCTATATGTTCTTACCATATTCATTTATATATATATATATATATATAAAATGTTATCTTAATGTTTTAAAATCTGGGTAGAAAGGTAGCATAGAAATGTAGAAAAATACAGAAAGAAAGAAAATGGAGAGAGAGAGAGAGAGAGAGAGAGAGAGTGAGAGAGAGAAAGAAAAAGAAAGAAAGAAAAAGAAAAAGAAAAAGAAAAAGAAAAAGAAAAAGAAAAAGAAAAAGAAAAAGAAAAAGAAAAAGAAAGAAAGAAAGAAAGAAAGAAAGAAAGAAAGAAAGAAAGAAAGAAAGAAAGAAAGAAAGAAAGAAAGGCTTTGCTTTACAAACATCTGGTGTAACCCCATTCATTCTCCACATTATAAAAACTGCTAAATTTATTCCCTGCCTTTGGGTACTATGTTCCTTATGACTTTCCCCTGCTTCCACAACTCCTCTGTAATAAAATTTCAGGTATTGTGTCCCCTGTTAAATTACCCTCAAAAGCAGCAGATAACTTCTGGCTCCCTGTGTTAAAACAAGATTTCTGCTGAATTCCGGCAAACAGAATTTCAGCCTTTCTCCTTCACTCCAAGAAACGGCTCCTACGTTACCTGGATAGAGATGAAGAACTTCAGAAGGGGACGACACCTTCAAAAACACACGGCTCTTGTGTGGACACAAGGCGGCCCCCAGGAGGAGGGGAAATTCTCATCAAGGCATTTAGTGGTGGCAACAGAGAGAGCAGCAGCAGTCACGGGACCCTCTGCCTGCTTCTTTGCTCAATGGAAATAAGCAACATTGACAAGAGCCAGCTAAACCAATGTGTGTCCAGGCTGATGGAAGATGCCGAGATTCTGTAAGATGCTTTCAAAGCATCTTTGGCACAACTCCGCTCTGACACAACAGGACAGCACAAAAACCACATATGAGGGACATGGCCTGCCTGCTGCACAGCACAAGGTAGGTATATGCGTCCCTGTGTGCAGTCTTCTGGCTAGACTATGCATCTCCCTCGGACAGTCTGGACCCTGGCATTACACCAGAATAGTCGGAGATTGCCGGTGCCATGGTCTACCTGGGATGGGCACAAGCCTTTTTGCTGGGCAACAAGTTTACCAAGATTCACATGGCTGCTAAGTTCAAAACACCAACAGCTACTCTTCCACAGATATTATGGAAACACAACATTTATACACCCTTGTTATTCAAGATGGGAAGGAAGGCTTCTGCATCATCACTACACGGCCCCATTTGTGGACTGCAGCCATGAAAAGACCACACAGATCTTGCTACAAATTTCCAACTGTATGTTACCCCTTCCCCAATTCTTAAATTCTTAAAACAGCTTCTTTCCAGCATCACCAGTGCTACATCTGTCAGGTGGGTACAGTTTGTCTTTATAACAATGACAACAATAATAGTATCATTCGATTTATATACCACCCTTCTTAACCACTAGTGGGAGTTTGGCTGTGGATTAAAACAGGTGTTGAGAGGCGGAGCTCTGTTTTTGTTGGGGAAGAAGACTGAAAAGCAAAAAAAAGCAGAGGTTAATGTGAACAACAACAACAACATCAGGACAACTTAATGCCCACTCAGAGTGGTTTAAAGTGTGTTGTTATTATCCCCACGACAATCACCCTGTGAAGTGGGTGGGGTTGAGAGAGCTCCGAGAAGCTGTGACTGACCGAAGGTCACCCAGCTGGCTTTAAGTGGAGGAGTTGGGAATCAAACCTGGTTCTCCGGATTACAGTCCTGCTGCTCTTAATCACTACATCAAACTGGAATGATTAGGTGGTGATCCAACGATTTTTCTGCTGATTTACTGCAGACCAACACGGCTACCCACTGGAAACCTATTTTTCTGTTATCATCTTGATTGAAAACTGATATAAATAATCTTATCCATAAATAAACAGTTTAATTTCCTATAATAAAATTCGAGTAAAAACCATTACAGTTGCAGGAACTGACTGAATAGTTCCAGAAGATGAACAGCAGTGAACAGGGATTCCAAGTCCTCATAAGTGACTAATAGTACAAGCCTATGCAGCCTTCTGAAATTGATGGGCCTAGGCCTGGAGTAACTCCGCACAAGAGCCCGCTGTGAGTAAATTTTATCACCCTCTGCCATCCTTGCTTGGGGCTCTTTGCCTGCATGAGCTCAGTCATCATCGTTATTATTGCAGGAATTTATAAGACTGCCTCTGTGCCCTTTGCATAGCATAAATTCAAGCCATTAACATTGCAAATTAACAGGACACCAAAGCCTCTGTGCCTTTGTTGCCTGCAGCTTTTTGAGAGTGTGTTCAGAAGGATGGGGGTAGCATGCAATAAACTATTTAAAACAAGCCACTGAGGCCTATACCTCAAAGCCTTTTATTGGGTTTACATGGATGGATTGAAGTAGCAGATGCTTCCTTCCGCCTTAGCTTTACAGCCAAGACTTCAGCATTTAAAACACTTCGAGTTTGAAGAGCGTATTCCAGCTACAGGGAACATGCTCTTCAATTGGATGAGTTGTTGGTATCACACTAGGTATCTCTGAAGCACCCAAAACAGAGACAGCGAATCTCTCTACACAAGATAAGTGAAGAACACGTGTCGGGAGACGCAACGTCAGCCAGGAAAGGTAGTTTAAAAAGACAGAGCCGGCGGCAAGGCAAAGGCTTTGCTATACACTGGAGCTGTGGGAAGGGGCTGTGAAATGCCAGAAGGGAAACTTCAGCCCATGATAACCTCTCCAGGTCCAAGCCCAGCTCTGGAAGGCAGCTCCAGCCCATTTCTATTCCTGGCTGCCCTTTGGTTGGGATCCTACACAGTTTTAGATTGGAGAGGTGAAATTGACAGAGCCTTCCCCCAGGCGAAGATGAAATTAACAAACCCTCTGAGGAGTGATCTCCGCTTGCTCTGTCTTTTTAAATTACACTTCCTGGATAACATCGTGTCTCTCTACACTTGACAAACACACACCGAGGCGTCTCGTGTAGGGGGACTCACAGAGCCCGGTGGTTTCCTAAGTGACACTTGCAGCGCAAATCTAAGCAGAGCTGCCCCCTTCTAAACCCACTGAAGCCAACGGTATAGACATGTGTAACTGTTTCGGACTGCATTGCCGGAGTGCTTTAACCTTCTATCCAAGTCTCGGTCCATACATTCAGGTCAATGATGCCTCTGCAACAACATAGTAGTGGCATGGCCTAGCATGCCTCCACCTCCATCCCTCCAATCTGGTGGTCCTTGGCTGAGTGCACATCCCCAGGAATACACATCACAGGCAGCACACTCTGGCAGTCTTCTGGAATTTAAAGAAGAACGCAGCAGTTCAGCTTACAAGACGGGAAGCTGCAAAAACAGCTAAACCGAAGAACAGAAAAGGTCCAGGGGCAATCAGACGAAGATTCAGGAGCAGAATCCAGGGCGCAGCTTCTGCAGGCACTCAAGACACACAATGGACTCCCACATCTGTGCACACACAGGAATTGTAACTGCAATTGCTGAGAACTAGTGGACTCAAGCGCTGATCTCTATCATACTCTATTGCACTAAAGGGGCATCACCTTCAAAAGTAAAACAAGCTCTAATCCAAACAGGGGCAGACAGCGGACACGTCATGATAACAGTATGGGGAAAAAATAGATTATCTTTGTGCCATTCTTCTTCTCCATCCAAGAGTCCAATGTCAATTGCCCATCAAGTCTTAAAGTACTGATGATTAATGCTGGGTCACTGAATGATAAAAAAATCTTTGATCTGAGACTAAAACCTAGACGAACAAACAAATCTAACATGCATTACTGATAGCTGGGAAAAACAAAGCTGGGGAAGGGGTGAATTGACACCAATTGTGTCCACCCAGGTTTCTGAATCAACAGCTGCCCAGACTTGATGCAGTGGGGAAAGGTCTATCGTAATTCCCTCTCAGGAAACACCCAACTGGTTGTCTAATTTTGAGCACGTGCCCTGTGTGCTGAGTCTGGGATTCTGCTTGTGTATAGCCAAGTATCTGAACATAGATGGTGGGACCAGTGGTCCATCTAGTTCAGCATCTGGTCTTACACAGTGGCCAGCCAGTTACTCCGGAGGGCCAATAACAGGGCACAGAGGCCTTCCCACGAAGTTGCCTCCTGGCACTGGTATACAGAAGTTTACTGCCTCTGAACGTGGAGGTTTCCTTTAATCACCAGGGCTCGTAACCACTGATAAACCTCTCTTCCATGAATCTGTCTAACCCCCTTTTAAAGCTGTCTATGCTTGTAGCCATCACTACGTCCTCCTACTGTGAATTTACACAATAAATCACTTGTTGCGTAAAGAAGTATTTCCTTTCTGCCAGTCCTGAATCTACTGGCCATCAACTTCATTGGGTGCTCTTGATTTTTAGTATTTTGGGAGAGGGAGAAAAAAGTTCTTTCTGCCTACCCTTTCTACTCTGAACATAATTTTATAATCCTCCACAATGTCTCCCCCACCTAGCTTTTTTCTAAATTAGAATGTCTCAGACTCTTCAGGAGAGATGGGCACAAACCGAAATATGAACCAAAGTTCAGCACCGACCGGGCTGGTTTGTGATTCGTGAACCAGCGATTCATCAGAGCCCATTTCTGACGAATCACCATGAACTTTAGGCTGGTTCGTTTGGTTCGTTTTTTGGTTTCTAACTGCAGACAGCCTAGCGCTGATCAATCAGTTTCCTAGGCAACGGGGGATGGGCTTTCTGCAGACCTTCTGCTGACCCGGAAGTGACGATTTGCTGACCCAGAAGTGACATTTTCACGAACCAAATGAACTGGTTCGTGAACCAGGGCAGGTTTGTGAAAGTTCGTGGTTCGTGAAACATGCTGAACCATGAACCGCCTGGTTTGTCTTTCCCCCCGATTCATGCCCATCTCTACTCTTCAGCCTTTCCTCATAGTAAAAGTGCCCCAAACCCTTAATCATCTTGGTTGTCCTCTTCTTTACTTTCCCGGTATCAGGTGTGGCACCTCCTTATGTGATTGTCCTAGAAAATTTCAACATCTACACTGAGGCTTGCTTATCCAGTGTAGCTTAGATCATGGCCTTCAAGGAAACCATAAGCCCATCTCAAAATATGCAAACTACAGCTTGCTAGAAAACTGGCCATTTTGGCACCTTCCCTACCAGCTCTTTTTAAAGGTTTACCAGCTGGGCATGAGCAATCCTAGATCTTTCTCGCTATACCTTGCACTGGGGCTCTGTGAGGGACCCTGCTTGGTTCTAGCTGGTCTGGCTGTTATATGCCAGGAAGCCAACGTCTTTTGTTAGTAGCCCTGCTCCTTCCCACAAGTTATCCATTGAGGATAGTGGCACTCCTGTTGCCACAAAGGAGCTGCTGTGCCCACATTTGCTCTCCTTGATGCCTCCTCGGTTGCCAGCATCGGACTGCGTTGTCAGCGTTGACTCCACAGTTACCTTGTGGGATGAGTTGAAGTTTCTGCCTGTCCTAACTCTAACCCTCACCCAATTACAGAACCACCGAGTTGGAAGGGGCCATACAGACCTTCTAGTCCAACCCCCTGCCCAATGCAGAATTACGACTTCATTCAGCATCTGCTCCTGCCACTGGCCCTGCTAAGTCACTCTGCTCAATCTTGCTATGCTTTTGGTACCAGGTTCTTGCGTGTCCTGCATGATCCAAGTTTTGGCTCAGAGTGGAGCCTGGACACAAAATACTGTTGGAGCCACACAGGTAGCACAGTGGTTAAGTGGTTTGGCTGCAAGTCAGCATTTTACTGGTTCAAATCCACTACTGTCATGAGCTCAGTAGGGGATAATAAGAACACTAACTTGCTCACCGCTCTAGGTGAGGCACTAATCTGTCTAGAAGAATGGTATATAAGCGCTGTTGATGCTGTTGCTGTTATTATTATTTACTCTTGATGTTCTGTCTAGGAAGAAAATGATCTGCAGGAGTAGAGGAGTTTCTTGTAACTTCTTTGTTACGGGCAGATCCAACTGGGTTTCAGGCATGGTTCCCCAAAACTGTGCAGATGCAGGCCAGCCACACAGAAGGCACACACATTTTTCTACAGCTGCAATTACTGTTAAATACGTTAACGACTGAACAACAACTTGCAATATTGGTAGAGGAATGGCAAAAGCAAATTTTTTACAAGACAGCAGACTCATGGTATGGGATGAGTACTATGTCTCATAAGCCTGTACCAGAAACTTTAGGCTACGCGTTGCCGGATTGGTGAAGAAATTACTTAACTCTGGGAGGTTCACTGTTGCATTTGCTGGGAACTTCTGACAAACACTTCCTGTTATTCGGCAAGGAACAGGCCTACATCAAATCATGATACATTAGGAACAGTGTCCAAAAACATAGCTTGAGGGAACATAAGCAGGCATAATTTGCTGGTTTCTTAATAAAACTAATTAAAATCCAAGGGCTCTGTTTTTATACTCAGATGTTCTAATTGATTTCTTTTAGAGAATAGTTATTTGCTGTCAAGCAAAATATACTGAAAAAAGTTATAGGAGAAAAACAGGACCAAACACTAGCTTTGGTGTTAGCCTGCAGAGCACACAGGGGCGCAGCCCCGTTTTAATATTGCCAGGTCGGGGAGCTATGGGGTCAGTGAACAGAGCAAGCAGGGTATGTGGTAGAGAGTGCCCTCAAGTCAGAGTTGACTTACGGCGACCCCTGGTGGGGCTTTCATGGCAAGAGACTAACAGAGGTGGTTTGCCATGGCCTACCTCTGCAGCCCTTGTCTTCACTGGAGGTCTCCCATCCAATTACTGACCAAGGCCAACCCTGCTTAGCTTCTGAGATCTGATGAGATGAGGCCCACCTGGGCTATCCAGGTCAGGGGAAGCAAAACATGGCCCCAAGTAAAGAATACCAAAATATCAAAGCCTTTAATGGAGAAAGTCAGATGCAGAAAATCGGCACTTATTTTTAAGAAAGCACAAGTCCAGCTTCTACAGTCTCCCCGGTCCTAGACTAATCCAGCTATCGCCCCATTTTGACTTAAATTTTTTACCTCCATGGCTGTTATACCTCTCCAGGACTCTTCATTTGTCTTTTGTTCTGCCCAAAATACAAGGCTTTTTTTCAGCGGGAACGCGGTGGAACGGAGTTCCGGAACCTCTTGAAAATGGTCACATGGCTGGTGGCCCCGCCCAAGCGGCGCGGAGGGCAATCTAAACTCCCCTGTCTGGAGATCAGGGGGGCGGGGCCACCAGCCATGTGACCATTTTCTCTTAGGGCAACCCCGCTGAGTTCCTCCACCTCTTTTCCCAGAAAAAAAGCCCTGCCAAAAAATATGGTAGAAGACATGAATTTAGGAAGCAGAATTCCTGGAATTTAAGACTATTTCAGTTTGCCTAACATACATGGCTTCGTCTGAGAGATTTAGGATTTCCTTGGAGTTCAAGGCAAAAGCTCTCCCCTGCATTTAGTACAGAGGAGAAGCCAGGTCTTTGTGAAAGATCATCCCACCCCATATATCATAATGGTCTCTTATGCTGAACATAAATCCAGTGGAGCAAATTTTATATCCCTGTAACTTCTTAGACACCATTCTAAAAATAGCCACGGAGAGTTCAGCACTCATAAATTAACATGGGGCCAAGAACTTCATTGCTGATCAAATGTTATGAGGCTTTCTGGTCTGCTGTGGAGTCATGCATTAAATTTACCGATGACTACTCTGATCACTGGAACAGAAAGAGCTGCAGATTCTCTCCAATGTTAACACGCTCCCATTTCAATAATTAGATATTGTTTCTCGGGCAGCCTGCTCTCCTTGCTTTTAATTTCCAAGGCCCAGTCGCATATTTTTCCTTAGCTTGCATGGCTTCACCATATCTACATATTCAAGGTTATCATCAGACATCTCTTGGCTCTAAAGTTGTGTTGCGATGGACCATCCTGGAGAAGTCATCGTCACCCATTGTGACAGGATTTCTTAGACCATCATCCAATCTAACCAAGGAATAACTTTGCCTCTTTTGCTTGGCAATTTTAACAATACAAACCCAGACTGATATGGAAACCGTGTGAAATTGAATTTGGGAGCATGTGCATGCACCTCTGGTGTGTGCATGAAGCCACACACACAGACACACACACAGACACACACTCACACATACTAGTTTCAGGACGTGAACTTTTATAAACTTAATAACAACAACAACAACATCCAATTTATATACCGCCTTTCAGGACAATTTAATGCCCATCCAGAGCGCTTTACAAAGTGTGTTACGCCCAGCTGATGGGCGTAACACACATCGGTGCCAGCGCAAAAGTCCTTGGATTCTTACATTTTGTATCGGCCACATTCACCATTCTTGTCACCACAACTAGGCACAGTTGTAACCAATTTCTGATCCTTCTTGCAAAGCATCAGATTTTCACAATGAACTTTACATACTTCTGTAACGTTCAGCTTCAAAGCTCAAAAAGAGGAAAAAAGATAATCAAGAACATGGTGCCATGCTCTCTGAAGAGGAAACAATGGACATTTGGCAGACAGTAAATACTGGGCGCCCAGAGAGTTGCCTGAAGAAAAAGTACAGCTAGTTCCTAAAAATGCTCTTTTATGGAGGCACAGAATACAGTGGAACCAATGCAGAGGCTATATACACATTTGGGATTTTAGACAGCCCCTTTGTCTCCACCGAGGCCGTTATTCAATATTGCTAATTTGACTGGGGAACTGGGGTTAGGACAGAACCTCTCCTCACATGACAATTCCCAGATCTAAATCTCTTCTCTCTAAACCTGCTATTAGTTCTGCAGATGGGACAGGATGAAATCATAGTAGCAACTTGGGGCAATTTAGATCAGGAAAGCTGCGTATGATGGCAGGGGCAAATGTCTTCTCGCCTGGGGCTACTGTTGCAGTAATACAGATTAAAGCACATTGCAATGAGCCGTATAAACACTAGTATTCTAGGTGAATTTCTAAACTTTGCATGAACTGTCTGTGTGTTTTTTTCAGAACGTTAGGTAACTAAAACTGGTGTGCGTTCATCTTTGACAGCCAATTAAAAAATAGTCGACTCTATCTAGATTAATGTTCTTCTATCAGAGAATGGACCAATGGTGATCTACCAACTTAGCTCTTTCTGTCATTTCTCACTGATTTATAGTTTTGTTTTGCAAGTTGAGTATAACATCATTTTTTGGCTAATTTGAAGGTTATACAATAGAAATTATGAATATCTAATGAAGCATAAAACCAATCATAGTTTGTTTATGCTATCACATGATAAGATCTTAGATATCTGCATAAAATAATCTATAAAGCATGCAAATTCAGATAGTGTCAGGCTTTGGCCGGGACATAGCTACACAGGGTGTCAGTGTGTCTGAACTGCAATCCTTGGCTGTGGACAACGACTGCCCAGGTCTCTGCTCTGTGGAAGGAGGGGAGGTATACATCACCCTTGCTCCCTCTCTACCACTCGCGTGTCTGCTCAACTTGTCAGGGTCCCAGCAGCATCGTCCTACTTCCAGCCTTCCTCGGCTTCCATCCTCCTGGCCTCTTCCTTGCTCGCTCTTCCTTCTCTCTTTTATATCTCTAGCTCTTCCTCCTTCCATATTCACTCTCCTAACATCCTTCTCACTCCTACACAACCCACTCCACCCTGTGGTGGACTCCCCTTATATCCCTTCACCCATTCCTGGCTCCACCTACCAGCCATGCCCTCAGCACCCTAGCCATGCCCTTGGCTGTCCTAGGCAGCCACACCTGTGGTTGCTTTGCTGGCTGCCTTGGCTTTCTCTGTTAAGGGCCTCAGGCAGCCACAGCCATGGCTGCTTTGCTCTCAGCCCCATCTGGTTCTGGCTAATACCTTCTAGCCTGCCTGAAGGCTGGGGCATGGCCCTGTGCTGCCCTTCCTCTACTGCAGGTAAGGCTGCTGACTGTCTTGCTGCTGGCTGGCTGTTCCTGCTTCCTGGGCTTTCTCCCTCTGGTCTGATCCCCTCCTGGTTGTCCTCACTCTCCCTGCCTGGGTTCCCAGCCAGGCAGGGAGGGTGGGGCTTGCTGACTTCCATCTGCTGACTTCCATCTGCCCCATCTACCCTCTGAGGCTTGGGTGCTTCTTTACCTCCCTCTGTTGCTGGCAAGTTTGGGACCTGGTCTGTCAGGGTGGCAGAGTAGCTGCCTCCGGGCTATCCCCCACCTGTTCCTCTAGGCAAGTCTGGGGGCTGAGCCTCAGACCCCGGACAGATAGTATGTTCTGATTGGAAGATATCTCATGAGAATCTAGGTGAGAATTTTATCTTTGCATTGTATGCTATGGGAATCTTAATGCATTTCATAGAAACTTTGTTTTAAACTCAGAGTTAAGTGGGGTGCTATGTAAAAATACCCCCCATTCTGTTGCTGTTCTTGCCACTTTGGCCTCTTTCTCCAGCCTCAGAGCACACAGGGACTTGCAAAAGCTATGGAATTCTTTCAAGAAAGAGGCAAAAGGTGTATTTAGGTCACTGAAAGCAATGGGCAAGTGGTGGAGAGTGCCCTCAAGTCAGAGTTGGCTTATGGTGACCCCTGGTGGGGTTTTCATGGCAAGAGACTAACAGAGGTGGTTTGCCATTGCCTGCCTCTGCAACCCTGGTCTTCCTTGGGCAATGGCTTCAACTGCCAGAAACAGTATTTACCTGTTACCAGGTTTCATGTGACTTATTCAACAGAATGAACAACCTCCTTTCTACAGTGGAAAAGAGCAAAATCCCAGTAGCACCTATAGGACTAACAAAATTAGTGGTACGGTATGAGCTTTCGTGAGCCACAGCTCACTTCTTCAGATCTGTCTGCTATAGACAGACTAGCACAGCTACCCATCTTGATCTATCTCCTTGCTACAGGCATCTTTGTAGATGGTTTCAGGAAGGGGCAAAACCTACCTTGAACAAATAGGTTTTGGTGTTCAGGGTTTTATTCGGCAAAGATCTCAGGGCAGTAGACATCGATCTCCTCCCCCGTTTTATCCTCTCCAACAACCCTATGAAGCAGGTTAGGCAGAGAGTTTGTGACTGGCACGAGGCCACCGGGGTCTCAGATACCAATACAGCACTAGCCACTATTTCACACTGGCATCGCCTTTCGACACTTTTCTTATGATGGTGCCGAGGAAAGCTATTCTTGCAAATACAGAAGCAATGCACCCCAAGAAGAGAAAATATTTGCACTGAGATCCTATAAGGAGCAACAAAGATGTGTGCATGCTACATTAGATCACACTCTATTCAGAGCACTGGATAATTTCTGGGATGTTTTTTAGTTTTATGGGCCAATGGACTATTCATGCAATGTATATTCCCATGCTATGGGGTCTAGTTTCTAAACAGAAGATGCACTACAGATGTATTCTGAATATTCTTCTCAATGTTCTTACATATTTTTTACTGTACCTCCACTTCGATTTCAGCGGAGCACATTATTGGGGGGGGGGGAGTGTTTGTATGGAGAGGGGGAAGGATGATACTGCAAAACTCGTTGTCTATGGCAACACCATCCAACTCTAATTCACAGTCTACTGCAATCAAGATTATTAACTTGCTGCACAGTAAATCATAGATCTGTAAAGTATGAGTGTGACTTTTAGATCTGAAAATTTACCCAGGCAGTCACCCTTCTGGCAGACTAGTTGCCATTTTCTAGCAATCTGCTTATTGCTAGAATTCTTGCAACAAATGCTGGACATTAAGTGATTTTTAATGCACTTTCCCCCAAGGATGGACTCCAGATGGCTTGGTCTAGTTGAACATGGCCCTTTTGTTCTTAAGCAAGCATGCATGACCACAATAATTTTCTGCAGATTAGCTGTAACTTAACTGTTAATATATCCCAAATGCATGGGTTGCCAAGTTAATGCATATTGGCAGGGCTTTTTTTCTGGGAAAAGAGGTGGTGGAACTCAGTGGGTTGCCTGCAGAGAAAATGGTCACGGGGCTGGTGGCCCCGCCCCCTGATCTCGACAGAGGGGAGTTGAGATTGCCCTCTGCGCCGCCAAGCAGCGCGGAGGGCAATCTCAACTCCCCTCTGTCTGGAGATCAGGGGGTGGGTCCACCAGCCACGTGACCATTTTCAAGACGTTCCGGAACTCCGTTCCACTGCGTTCCAGCTGAAAAAAAGCCCTGCATATTGGTCAGCGACGGGAACAGTAAACAAAACTAAAGCAAAAGCCATGTAATGCCCTTTATGAAGACAGACCACCACAATACACTATGCAAGCTTTTCCTGAACTTTCTACCTGATGAAGAGGCCTGGAGAACATGCAGGTTTCCACACTGTGCTATGGTTGGTCTTAATATTTATTTATTTTATTTGCTTTATACCCCACTGTCCCCTTGAATGGGCTCAGGATGGCTCACAACATTAATAAAATACAATAAATTGATCAGAAAACTATAAAATCAGTAATAATCTTTAAAACAGTCATTAAAATAGTCCGTATCCATAGGCTACTTAAATAAACAGTCGAGAGTTTGTATATAGGCATACATATGGACATAGCACACGGTCGAGGGCAGTCTCAGAAACAGTGGTGGTCTTAGGTGGAAGGGGGGGGACACACTTGCTGGTCCTCAGCTGAAGGTCCGGTGGAACATCTCCATTTTACAGGCCCTGTGGAACTGTAACAGGTCCTGCAGGGCCCAGATCTCCAGTGGGAGAGCATTCCACCAGGCCGGGTGGCATTTAATAATAGAAGGCATTTAAGTTTGATTGGACACTACTGCATATATTCCAACCTTCCCCAATACCCCACCCAAAAACAACCCTGAGAAAATATCTTTCCCTGGGTTTCAAAATTTTCAGAAACTTTACATCTCTAATCTATCATGCTGGTGACTCTCAACCCTATTACTGCCCATGGTCTGAAGCTCTAAAGCCAACAGCATGACTGGAGGTCAACTATTTTTTACTTTTGTTTGCAACGTTCATAACTCTTTGCAATTGTGATTTCTATCAATCACTAGATTACGAGCTACTTGATTATAATGCATTAAAGTTAATGAAATCTGAGACAGATCTTCCTAAAACCTGTAACGATTACCCATTATGATGCGTGTGGGTACAAGGACTTTTGAGGAAGGCAGTATTCACCAAGCCTTCCAGAGGACAAATGACTTACATGGAGGGAGAAGGACAAGTGTCTAAGGTTATTTTCAAGAACCACGTCACAATAAGTTCTGAAATTTTATATTCATCGTAAGCTGAATGATTCCCATGAATTTTTTCTATTCATCTCCCCCACTAAAGAGCACCCAGCAGCTTCCTCCCCCCCCCCCCGAAGGAATGGAAGTTTGGTTGCTGGACACAGATTGTGATGGAGTTTCAAGGGCCATTTCCATACAACTAACCTTCCTCCGGAACGTCGCAGAACATCGCAAAAAACACACAGAAGATAGCGTCTTCTCGCACGAATTCGCGCCAGGAAGACGTGATCATTCGGGAGTTTTGTGCGACATCGTGTCTTCCTGTCGCCATTTCACTCGAGAAGACACTATTTTCCGCGGGTTTTTTGCGACGTTCCGGAGGAAGGTAAGTTGTGCGGAAACGGCCAACTGGCATTTTTAATACACAAATGCCCATCACAATAATCATTTTTCCTTAGCTTAGAGCAGGGGTCCCCAACTTTGGCAGCTTCTGCCAAGCAATGTTTTTAAAAATCTGCCCAGCCAATCAAATCTCCAATGGCCTATCAGATGCCACGCTAGGCAAAAGCCCTATTTGGTCCCTCTACTTTTTAAAAACACTTGGTGGGCACCAAGTTGGGGACCCTTGGCTTAGAGAATTCTTTGACAATATAATTTGCTGAAGAAGCTACAACTAAAAAAAATCCTAAACGCTGATTTTCCTCCTCTGGAGGAATTCCCAAAAGGAATAGTTTTAGGTCAGCAGCCGTGTTGGTCTGCAGTAGAAAAGTAGGCTTTGAGTCCAGTGGCACCTTAGAGACCAGCAAGATTTTCAGGGTATCTTGCAAGATTTTCAGGCTATCGGCTTTCAAGAGTCAGAGCTCCCTTCTTCAGAAAAAGAATGCTTTGCATAAGGAAATACAGACAGTTTCATATTAAACACTCACCAGCAGTTTCCTGAACAGAGAGGACAAAGTCTTTTGAAGCTACTATGCAAGCCAAATTGAATTTGCCCTTTTCCTTCTCTTCTCTTCTGGCATTCACAAAGAAGGGTCAGCAGGCACTTTGAATGCTAAAATCTCTCTTCAGGTTTACTATAGTCAGCGGGAACTGCTGATCAAGTAGTACATGCATGTCTGCCTATGTTAAAATTCTCTTTTGGAGCCACTTGTGGGGAAGATACAGACTTCAAAGGATGACGTCCCCAGGAAGTAACCATCTCCCTTCCCCAAACTGCTTTGCTGTTGGGATTACAACATCTTTTCTTCAGCATTTATGCTCATACTTGTGAGGTTTCTTAAAGACACCTTGCACTTTTGACGTTCTCTGCCCCGTCTTCCGGAACGCAATGCCAAAACGATAAAAAGCCTCTCTTCATTGAAGAGTTTTAAACAGAGTTTACTGATCCAGAGAGAAGAGAAATCAATCTCCCTACTGGCAAAGACCTACCTGCACATTTCAGAACGCTACTACCGGTGGCGCTCTTATCAATATTTCTGAGGGTCTATCGGCACAGCCCTATCGGCAGATATTTAAAGCCCACAGATCAAGCCTACGGACAGACTAGGGGTATTTTTTTCGGCGAACTTGGGAGTTTGCAGAAAAATCTGAACACTAGGAAAAGATGGAGGGAAGTTAAATCCCCCCAAACAAAGGAGTGTTGCCTATGCATGCGCACAAAACATACCTGACATAAGCGCTGCCTGGTGGCAGAGGCGGCAGCACTGGAGGTAGGTAGGGGAAGGTTGGCAGGTAGAGTGGCACGGGGGCAAGCGGATGGGAGGGAAGAGCGATGGGGAGGACGAGCCCCCGCCATCCCCCACCATGTGAGCCGGGCAGGTGAGGGAGCCACGATGGCAGGCAGGGGGGGGCAGAGCAGCAGGTGAGGAGGGGGATGGGTGGGCAGAGGGGCGAGGTCAGACTGAGTTAAAAGGGGGGCAGCAGGAGGGAGAACTGGGGTGTAGAAGGAAAAAAGGGAGGAGGCGGCGTCAGTGGGAGGAAAGCGCAGAGAAAGTGGGTTGGGGGCAGGTGTCCGAAGCCAGAGAATAAAGCAGGTACCAGAGAGGAAATTTCCCCATGAGTTTGTCACGAGTTGCTGCTTGTAACTATATATTGAAAGCAAAAACACAGTCTTCTTGTTCCAGAAATCGCTTGCCTGGCGCTGGACTGGCATTTTAGGTTACCAGGAAAGTTTCTGATGGGCAAGCAGCCAGCCGAGCGCCCACTCAAATCTGTCTAGCACTGACGCTGAGCGTAGGCTTGCGAAGGAACACGGCTGGCTTGCTTCTGAAGGAAAGGCTGATGCTCAGCACCGGCACGAACCAGGGCAGAATGGATCAGCGCCTGCTTACACACCCAGGCTATTTCAAGAGCCTAGTCCAGCTCTATCAGTTCAACTCACAACAGAAACCACTGGAAACATTGTGTAGAAATCCCGTATCGATCAACACTGCAAGTGAAGGGTGCACAACAGTGGTGCCTGGAAGGAGAGAACAAGACTCACCCATCCTTTTACTCAGGGCTTTTTTTCTGGGAAAAGAGGTGGTGGAACTCAGTGGGTTGCCAGCACATGGGGAAACTCCCAGTGGGAGGTGGTGCCCCTGGTACCACATGAACATGCGCAAAGTGTGCGCACGTTCCTGGGACCGCACAGTGACGTCACTCTGGGTCAGTTGGAACAAGGGGGGAGTTTTTTAAAGTTTAAATCACCCTAGGTGAAAATGGTCACATGGCTGGTGGCCCCGCCCCCTGATCTCCAGACAGAGGGGAGTTTAGATCACCCTCCGTGCCACGGCGTGGAGGACAATCTAAACTCCCCTCTGTCTGAAGATCAGGGGGTGGGGCCACCAGCCATGTGACCGTTTTCAAGAGGTGCCGGAACTCCGTTCCACCGCATTCCAGCTGGAAAAAAAAGCCCTGCTTTTACATTACACGGTTTTTACACAGAGACTAAGTCTATCACCCTCGAGACGCTACCAGTAGCAGCCGTAGTTTGAAGGTATGGAAATGAAGACACACTGGCTGCGACTGATGAACCTTGAGTCTCTTTTCAAAACCTATTATTCTAATTCTTTTCAAGGAACACGACAGTAGAGAGCACCTCAGAGTCACTGCTGCCTATATTGATTTTTAGCCATCTGTCCTCCAACGAGCTCAGCACAACTTGCACAGTTACTTCTTTCTATCTCCGACAATCATGAGAGGTGCATTAGACCAAGATTACCGAGTGAGAGCTTCATGGCTGAACAGAAGTTTCAACCTGGTTTTCCTCGGTACCAACCACAACACTGTCCATTTTCTTTTCTCACGATGTACCGTCCTTGCGTACACTTAACAGTTACTGGGGCTACAAGTACATAACAGAAGACATGATGTTCGTTTGTACTAAACTAGGAAGGGCTTATCTTTGGCTGCTGGCATCTTTAGTTGAAAGGCTCTCTGACAGAATGGCTGGGAAAGACTTCATTACCAAAACTTTCAAGCATCACGCAAACAGGGGTAGAGAGTCTTAACCTAGAGCCACAATAGATGAGACGCCTGTGAAGGACATGCGCCCATTTCCCACAAGGTTCCACGGGAAGTGTAGTGAGACAGAACCTCTGCCAGGGAGAAGAGGGAGAGGATCCCTTTTCTCCCTGGCAGAGGTTCTTTCTCTAGGCATCTTGTCTTGTCTGCTCGGCTCCCTCTCATTGCCACCAGCTCCCCTTGCTCCCCTAAATGCACTCAGCAGCCAGAGGGAGCCGAGTGCAGTGGTGGCGGCGAGAGGGACAAGGAGCCGATCGCCACCGCCAGCTCCCTCTGACCGCCACCAGTGCAATCAGCACCCTCTCGCTGCTACCAGCATGCTCGGCTCCCTCTGGCTGTGGAATGCTTTTAGGGGAGCTGGCGGTGGCGAGAGGGAGTCGAGCAGACAAGACGAGATGCCTAGAGAAAGAACCTCTGCCAGGGAGAAGAGAGATTCTCTCCCTCTTCTCCCTGGCAGAGGTTCTTTCTCATTCCCGTGGAACCTTGTGGGAAACCAACGCATGTCCTCCACGCATCAGGCGTCTCGTCTGTGTTGGCTCCTAGATGAATCTTTGGTCTTGCTCCACTCAAAGCAGCACATTATGTCAAGTGAAGCATGAAAAGACCGTATGCATTCCTACCCTGCATGCCCATGAGGGCACTTTCAGAAATACTTCTAGAGCAGAGGTCCCCAAACATTTTGAGCCTGTGGGCACCACTGGGATTCTGACACTGTGGCGAGTGCAGCCACAAAATGGCTGCCACAGCTTACCTTCAGTCACACAGTGAAGATTCCAAAGCAGCGTTTTAGAAACCTGCACAGCCAATCAAATCTCCAGTGGCCAATCAGAAGCCCCACCTGGCCCCACTCACTTTCTAACAATCGGGCACCATGAAAGGTGTTGGCAGACACCATGGTGCCAACGGGCATAATGTTGGGAACCCCTGCCCCTAGTGTGCAAACAGAACAAGCCAGATGAATAGCCCACACCCTCGTTTATGCAGATTCCAGTTACATCAAAATTACATTCCAGCTTTTTGAACGAGTTTGCCTTCCCCCTCTTCATTTGTGTAATGAAAGCCACATTTATATAATATTTTTATAAATGATCTGGATGAGGGTATGAAGAGATTACTCATGAAGAGATTACTCATTAAAATTTGCAGAGGACACCAAACTGGGAGGAGTAGCAAACACCCTTGAAGACAGAGATAGAATTCAATGAGATTTGAACACACTGGAAAAGTGGGCAGATTTGAACAAGATGCGATTTAACATGGATAAGTGTTGGGTTCTGCACCTGGGTAATAAAAATGCAAAGCATACCTACTGGGTGGGGAATACACTTCTGGGTAGCAGTGTGGGGAAATAAGATCTTGGGGTACAGGTAGATGGGAAGCTAAATATCAGCAGTAAGTGTGGTGCAGCTGAAAAAAGGCGAACAGTCTTGGGGTGTATCAACAAAAGCATAACATCCAAATCACATGATGCCATTGTCCCACTACATACTGTGTTGGTCACGCCCCACCTAGAGCATCATGTGCAGTACTGGAGGCCTCACTTCAAAAAAGATGTGGACAAATTGGAACGGGTGCAGAGGAGAGCAACCAGGATGATCAGAGGCCTGGAGACTAAGCCCTATATGGAAAGATTGAGGGACCTGGGAATGTTCAGGTTGGAGAAGAGGAGGTTGAGGGGAGACATGATTGCTCTCTTTAAGTATTAAAAAGGCTGTCACTTAGGGGAGGGGAGCGAGCTGTTCCTGCTGGCAACAAAGGATTGGACTCAAAACAATGTGCTTAAACTACAGGAGGGAAGGTACCAGCTGGACATTAGGAAAAACTCCTTTTTGTTAAGAGTAATTTAGAAGTGGATTTGGCTGCCTAGGGACGTGGTGGGTTCCGCCTCATTGGCAGTCTTCAAGGAGCAGCTGGACAAATACTTGTCGGGAATGCTTTAAAATGTTCCTGCATTGGGCGGGGGTTAGATTTGATGGTCCGTAAGGTCCCTTCCAATGGTAAGTGGAATCCTACCATTTATAGCTCATTCACTATAGTGAGTAGAGCAACGGTCTACGGGACCGCCTCTCACTGTCTGTACTGTGGAGAGTGCCGAGATCAGCTGGTGGTCCTGGGCTCCAGGGAGGCTAGCCTGGCCTTCAAGATGGCTTCCTACCCGGAAGATGGCTACCTTGACGTGTCCGATCTGGCCACCTGGATCTGTGCTATGGTAACATCAAGACTTGACTACTGTAATGCACTATACGTAGGTCTCCTAGATTAACTAGGAGACAATAAACAGAAAGTGCAGTCATTAAATTAAAAGCCCAAAGGCTGAAATCTAATCTGGTTCCTAAATTTTTAGGCTGTGTCCTACTACCAAGAGAAAATTCGTCAAGGCCTGTAAATTATACTTCACAATGAATCAGCATACCAAAAAGAATCCCTTCCGGACTACAGATCCACAGGGAAGAACGAGCAGCTTTCAGAGTTCTAGCACTGCTTTTAAACCCATATGATCTCATAGACATCATCTTGATATACATAAAGTCACTAATACAAGCTATAAGCCCAATTTCACCTCTAAGCATAACTGAAAGGAAAGGAAAAATCCAAAGTGACAGGTTGGCATTGTAGCCAAGAACACTTTTTTACTATCTCCCCTTGGCTGACCTAGCTATGCTCATCCACCTAGGCTGGTGTCTGCCATCAGCAGAGGGGACGCATCAGCAACTACAAGAGACACCTATTTGCTTTCAGGCTCAGTTCAAGGTGCAAGTTCTTACCTGTAAGGCCTTTCACAGCATACAAAATGGACTGTGCCGATCCGATCCCCATTCACCTCCTTATTACACCATCTCTTGGGATAGAGCATTCTGTCAGCTCAGACAAGAGCACTTTCAGTAATGGACACTTTGGAAGGGCCTTCAGGCAGAGATGCAGAAAGCTTCTTCGCTGGCTATTTTTTGAAGCGCAGGCAAGACTTATTCCAGAGTGTCTTCTGGGGAGGCTGCCCTGACCTGGATGGTCCAGATTAGTCTGATTTCATCAGATTGCGGAAGGTAAGCAGGGTTGGCCCTGGTTAGTACTGTGATGCGAGACTACCAAAAAAGTCCAAGGTCACAACACAGCGTCGCCATAAGTCAGCTGTGACTTGACAGCATTTCACACTCACAATGAAAGAATGATTTTGTTGACAGGGGTGTGGAACACAGTGGATAATCACAGCAGATCTTGTCAAAATTAAACATTTTTGTAGCCTGGCGTTGTTAGGTAAGCTGCCTTGAGTCCTCAGAGAAAGGTGTGGTAGATGTTTGTAACACCGTTAATTATCTTTGACAATGCCTCTTCAAATAAACTTCAAGTCACAAGCTCCCTGGAGTTCCTTACTGAGACACAAACATTCAAACCAGTCTCCCTTTTTCTATTCAATTAGCGAGGCTATACAATTAAGTAGGCACCCACGGCCCACCTCAACGCCAAATGAGCCCTTACGAATGCTTTTCAGTCATTGGTTTCAAGTTTCTATTTTACAGACAAACAGGAGGTCAAGTGCTGTAGCAAAAGCAAGAGTCCTAGATTCCCTCTCCCTTCATTTCTCACTAGTATAACTAAAAGCAAGGCCTATGGTTTCTGTGCAATAATAATAACAACAACAACATGCAATTTATATACTGCCCTTCAGAACAACACTCAGAGCGGTTTACAAAGTGTGTTATTATTATCCTCAGGACAATCACCCTGAGAGGTGGGTGGGTCTGAGAGGGCTCTGATAGAGCTGTGAGTGACCCAAGACCACCCAGCTGGCTTCAAGAGGAGGAGCAGGGAATCGAACCTGGCTCTCCAGATTAGAGTCCTGCTTCTCTTCACCACTACACCAAACTGGCAAAAACAAGATTAAAGGAAGAGTTACTGTAGAAGGTAAGAGCGTAGCTATTGGACATCTTACCCCAGGTATCTAATGCAAGAACTTTCCACTTTGCTTTGCAGATGTTGTGTTTGCTGTGTTGTGAATGCTCAGGGGCTGAGCTTCAACAGGCCTTACAGGTAGTCTGGCCAAACAGAAGAACCAGTTTCCTCCCTTCTCTAACAGAACAAAGCCTTAAAGGTTACCATAACTTAGTCTTTTCCTTGCTCTACTTGATGAATTTTCAGTGGTACTGGTGTGTGTGTGGGGGGGGGGCTGGGGGAGCTGTGCAAAGAAGTAGTTCTCCCTCTGAGAAGAGACGTGCTTTAGAGGGGCATACATGCTTGACACAAAAGGAGACAGAAGAGATGTTTTGTGGGGACTGTACAAGAGACACACAGGCAAATGGTTTGAAGAGAGGTGACCGGCCAGATGGAGAGAGAAGGCAACAATGAGATGAACAGAGTCTGAACAAGAAACAGGGAACCGTTAGGATATTTCTACCCATCTCTTTAACATCACAGATATAATTTTTGAACTAGAGAAAAAGGATTGAATTGACATTTGTTTGGTTTTTCCTAGGCTCAGATACTGTCATCTTTTGCTGTTGAACTGTATTTTTTTACTTGTATCCATTGACTGCTTACATACTTAAAAGATCAAATGTTCTTTTTTTTGAAAGCGGAGTTATTTGCTCCTTGCACCCATGGGCAAATCCTCATGCTTTGGCTCACATTTAAGAGAAGCAGGGAGATCCTGCCTACCTGGAGAAGCCTCTCACAAGTGGGTCTTCCAACGTTTAGCCCTACCTCCACGATGGCTAAACTAAGGCGCGGATTCTGAATTTCAACGCTTTATTGTACACCATCAGACTGTAATTATTCTAGTGGCCTGCTGGGGGAAGTGGAGAATAAACCCTATTTGTGGAAAATAGAGTAAAGTCCAGTCGCACCTTTAAGACTAACCAACTTTATCGTGACATAAGCTTTTGCGAACCACAGCTCTCTTCATCAGATGCATCTGATGAAGAGAGGTGTGGTTCTCGAAAGCTTATGCTTCGATAAAGTTGGTTAGTCTTAAAGGTGCTACTGGACTTTTTACTATTTTGCAACTACAGACTAACATGGCTAACTCCTCTGGATATTTGTGGAAAGGAACAGTGGGAATAGAGCTGGAAATGTGAACTCCTCATTCAGGTCTAGCAGCCTGAGGTTGAGCTGGCTGAGTAAATCCCTCATTCTCCATGGTAAAAAAAAAGATCCTGCATGGTTTTTTTAAACTACAGGAGTACATGTTAGAAAATCTTATTACCAAGATGGCATGTGAAGCACTTGGAACATTCAAACATCACTATATAAATACTTATTAGAGGTAAAAAAATGCCACACTTGGAAAGCTATGCATCTACTAGTTTAATAGTTAGGTGGGAAGCCGTGTTGGTCTGCAATAGAACAGCAGGATTTGAGTCCAGTGGCACCTTAAGAGACCAACAAGATTTTCAGTCTGAAGAAGGGAGCTCTGACTCTCGAAAGCTTACACTCTGAAAATCTGATTGCTCTCTTAAGGAGCCAGTGGATGCAAATCTTGCTGTTCTAGTAGTCTTGAGTTTTACAAACATGATAGTGTTTTCATCCTATATGCATAACCAGTTTAGATACTCTTTGTCCTTTTGGTGGTCTACAACTAACTGTGACGGATTTGCAAAATGCAATTTTGCCTCCAACAAGTGGTGCTAGAATAAGACTCACTGGAAATATGTGTGTGCTCAGTCTTTCAAAAAGTGACACCCTGAAAAATAGTAAAGAGTCCAGTAGCACCTTTAAGACTAACCAACTTTATTGTAGCATAAGCTTTCGAGAGCCACAGTTCTTTTCGTCAGATGCATCTGCCGAAGAGAACTGTGGTTCTTGAAAGCTTATGCTACAGTAAAGTTGGTTCGTCTTAAAGGTGCTACTGGACTCTTTACTATTTTGCTACTACAGACTAACACGGCTAACTCCTCTGGATCTAACACCCTAAAACACAGACATAAATGCTTAGGAAGATCTCCTTCCTGCAGTCATTTGGCAATTCAAACTTGGCCCTGTGTGACAGGACTATGATTTGTTTTCTCAGAAGTTTAGCCTTTGGCCAGACATTGTTTTGAATTTTAGGATTTGACGGATTCTGTTTGCCCGGTGCAATTCTTCCTTTTTCAGTTCAAGCTTCATCTTCCCACAAGAGCCCTTGAGCAAGTTTCCAGGCCAATGACTGATACCCAGTGATCAAAATCAATATGTACCAACAATAACGACTCTTTCCCAACATAAAAAGGAGTTTGCTTCTTTCTTGCCTTTCACCTGAGGGCTAGAATCCATTTATGCAAGACAGCCGCATCATTTGAAGTGTGTGTGTGTGTTTAAGGCAAAGTATGAGATGTTTCTCTTTTAAGAAACCAGGCAAAGGAACTGCTTGAGAAAGAGATTTTAGCCTTGAAGACTGGCTATGTATAGTTCAGGGGTTCCTGTGTCGCTTTTTACTATTTCTAGTCATTACAGGAGATGGCAAAATTGAAGTGACGTCTCAAAGGACAGCTGAGTGTGATATGAGACAGCCTAAGTTAACAGCTTACCTCTGAAGGAGACTGTGAGTCTCTCTGAGACGTCTTACATGGGGACTCTCAAGTGTAGGGAGACGCAATGTTAGCCTGGAAGTGTAGTTTAAAAAGACAGAGCTGGCGGAGATTGCTCCTCAGAGGGTTTGTTAATTTCATCTTTGCCTCTGGAAGGGGAAAGGAAATTGACAGATCCTTAGGGGAGGCAAAGATGAAATTAACAAACCCTCTGAGGAGCAATCTCCGCCAGCTCTGTCATTTTACACTACCCTTGTGTAGAGATGAAATTGACAAAGCCTTTGAACTATGCTTCCCAGCGAACACTGCGTCTCCCTACACTTGAGTGTCCCCATGTAAGATGTCTTGCGTAGAGAGACCCTCAGGGGTAGGGTGACACAAAGTGACGAACCAAGCTAGCGAGAGAGAACTGAAAGCAACAAAACGCTAAACATCTGAACACTAAATGGCGTTATAGTGCAAACAGGTTGTCCTATTACTCTTGAAACTGCAGGTAAACGCTTGTGGCAGCATACAGGACTGCATACACGGGGTACTGAAATGTGCGTCAGTTCACTACTGAAACACAGAGAGACCATACGCTAATTAATTCAGTTCTAACACCCAGACTACAGGGAAAGCAAACCCTGACACTCTGTACTTATGAACTGTGCTTATCCTGGCATACAAGCAGCACAAACAAGGAGGTGCCGTCCAAAATGACTATGCCACTGCTATAAGCATTAAAACTGGTAGTCTAGAACACCAAACTGTTCCAAAAAGTCCTTGTAAAGCCTGTCTGGTTACACATTCAACAACCCTTGTGTCTACCTTATCCTTTGTAACTGTGCAATTTCTCCTCCCTTGGATCTGGCTTCCTGTTTTTAAAAATGGAATGAGTGATTAATCTGCAATGGAATGTTAAATACAAAGGGGCAGCCGTGTCGGTCTGTTATTGCAAAACAGAAGTCCAGAAGGTGCCTTAAAGACAAGCGTTGTTAGTTTTTAAGATGCCATTAGAATTTTTTTTAAAAAGGAATGTTGACCAGTTTATGGTGCCATTATTTCAACTACCCTCTAACTATCAATGGCTCATATGATAATTCAACACATTGAGGGAACTTGTAACTACTCCAGACACAGGACTTACTTTTTGGACTAAAAACATTATCTTCCATAAAAAGAATGGCACTTAAGTAAAGGTAATGGTAGTCCCCTGTGCAAGCACCGAGCCATTCCTGACCCATGGGGGGACGTCGCATCACGACATTTTCTTGGTAGTCTTTTTACGGGGTGGTTTGCTGTTGCCTTCCCCAGTCATCTACTCTTTACCCCCAGAAAACTGGGTAGTCATTTTACCAACCTCGGAAGGATGGAAGGCTGAGTCAACCTTGAGCCGGCTACCTGAACCTGGCTTCCGCCGGGATCGAACTCAGGTTGTGAGCAGAGCACTTAATTTTTTTTAAAAAAATATCTGCATGTGATCTCTGTATCTCTGCTTGCAGGCAGAGGAGGGGCGAGGGCAAGGCGGCAGAAGATACAGACGACTTGCTGGGTTTAAAAGGCCACAACTTCATTGGTTACAACTTAGGAAGCCTTGGTGTGCATGGGGCATGGATCCAAGCATCAACCCACCTGCCTGCCAGTCAATGACACCCTTACCCCTTCAAGGCACCACCTGAAGAGGGGCACGGTGGGATGCCAGGCTGTGGGATTCCACCTGGGCTCAGGCCTCTGCTTGGATCCCTTGCCACCTAGGAATGAGCCTGCCCCGACAGCCCCCACCTGTGTTTGCCCCTGCAATGCCTCACCTTCAAGATCCTTTAAGAGGATCCCCAAGTATGGGGAAGCTGAGCTCGTGGCCCTGTTTCCCCCCAAAAGGATCCGTGTCCAATGCCAAAACTGCCTTTCCCAAAGTTGTAACGGAGGTAGAATAGCAAGAATAAAGTAGAGATTCACCACCCAGAACCAATCAATCCCAAATGGTCCCTAGAATGAGGGTGGGATGGGTGGGAAGCCGGCTGAGGGGCCAAGTGTTGGGCCCGGCTGGTTCCATGACTTCACCTTCCACCTGCAGACGGGCAGGAAGCTGGGCCTGCCCCCCCTTACCCGGAAGCAATCCGCCAGGCCCACACAATGCCGGTGGCCTTTTCCTGTGCCCCTCTTCCCCCGCAGGCTGCAAACCAAGCCACAGGCGAATCTGCAGCTGTGACATTTGATGCTAAAAGTGCAAAACCAATGTATTACTCTAGGCCCCAGTTTGACAAGCAATTTCCTTGTCAATCAGAGGAAACAATAGGGAGAATCAAAAAGAGTCCAGTAGCACCTTTAAGACTAACCAATTTTATTGTAGCATAAGCTTTTGAGAATCACAGGTCTCTTCGTCAGATGCATGGAGGGCAGAAGGAAACTGGTCAAATCTAATAGGGAGAATAGCCTCCACGCTCTTGTCAGCCTCTTTGGTGTCTCCCTTCTGTTCTCTCCACTTGTTTTACAGGGCCATAAAAGAGATGCGAGTTGACAGGAACCTGTTGAACGTGTAATGAGACCCTGGACAAAGGGGAAAAAACAACCAACAGCCCAGTGTTTGATATCCAAGGAGGTTGTGCTGACCTGGGGCATGAAACAAATGGCAGCTTGTCAGCAGGAGAGAAACACACAAAGCGGAGTTTCAGTTAAGTGGGAGCACATTTAAGTATTTTCATAAAAACAGCACACTGACGGCGGGGCCTTTTGCATCTGTCACATTTTGACTGAGTCCAGGGTCGGGCGACCTGCCTCTCTAGAGTACTTTTGTGCTTCTCGTGGAGTCTGAATCACACTTCTGACTTTCAGAAGCATGTTCCAAGTCTCTGCGGTTATTCTGATCCCACTTGGTAAGAAACAGAGAAGGTGACAAGATTTTTTTAGCTGGGAAATCGCTGTTCAAAACCCAGAAGTGAGCTTTTGACTTAGAGCATGTGCAAGCGTTCAGAGCAAAAACAGTCTAAAGTAAAATGTGTGCACCGAACGTGGACGTAATAACAACATACACGTTGTGTTGATTAACACTGATGACAAAGTTGAGATGCAGTATGCAAGCTTATACCCTGCTTTGGGGAATATTTAGGCAACACTGAACGCAAACTGGAAGTCCCAGAGAAGGGACGTAGGGCGCATTTTGATGAATGCTTGCGAGCTCTGGAATGTTGCAGTTGTGAACATGAGGTTTTTGCAAATGATCCGGGATAAACCCACTGTCAGCAGAGATGAGACACCTGTGGACTGTATCCACAGGAAGAGCCAAACAAGACGCAATGCTAGAGTTCCTCTCCAGCTCTCTTTTTAAAGTCCAAAAGAGATACAGGAGGGACTGGGGAGAAAAATAGTGATAATTAGGAAAGCAGCGCTTGGAAGAAGATGCTTAACTCTCCCCCCCCCCCCCATGACATTTTCTTTTAAATTTTTTTTAAAGATTTTATTTAAAAAGAAAAGATATAACAATAGAACTAACAGTAGATAAAACATAAGAACTTATACAAGCACTACACTGATTTTAAATTAGGCTAATAGAAAGGTATATTCAGAGTAAAAAACAACACAGCTAGATTATATAATAGCTCTCATTCCCTCTCCGTAGTTGCTAATACCCAAACTTTAGTTTCAATAATTTTTGATCAGTCATTTCTCCTATTTTATCTTTGTATCATATTACTTTAATTTATCTTAGTTTTAACCTAAGTAATCAAAGAAATCTTTCCATTTTTTTCCAGAATTCCGCTATTGGTCTGCTGTGCACATAAGAAGTTAATTTGGCCACTGAAGCATATTTGTAAATCTTGTCTATCCACCACTATGACATTTTTTAGATCCAAATTAATGCTGTAAATTATCTTGCAGAAAGAATTTCATACTACACATTTTAAAACTTTGTCCTCCATTTCACTCATTCCAAAAGAGAAACAAGTGATTTTCTTTTCCAGCGTTCTTCAAAATTTCCCAAATGTGCCATGAGAAAAACTGAAAAAGTATAAAGGCCTTCGCATGCTATATACATTTTGAGCAAGAAAAACCTTAAGGATCATTTGTTTTAAAAAAGAAAGTATTTCATAACCGTTTTTTTTTTCAATTCTATCATTTCCATTAGAAAAGTTTTAAAAATCCCTGGGAAAAAGCAGGGGGAAGAGTCCTCAAACTTCTCTGTTTTTCAGTTAGAGAAGCAATGTTGTGTAGTGGCTAGAGCAAACAGACTAAGATCTGGGAGACCCAGGTCTGATTCCCCGTTCTGCCATGAAAGCTTGCTGGATGACTTTGGGCCAGTCCCATACTCTCAGCCTAACCTACCTCACAGGGTTGTTGTGAGGACAAAATGGAGCAGAAGGGAATGATGCAAGCCACTTCGGAGAAAAAGGCAGAATATAAATCAAGTAAAATAAAAAATAAATACAATAATAAATATTCTGGGTCTACATGGTATCCTACAAGAGCCCCGTGGTGCAGAGTGGTAAGCGGCAGTACTGCAGCCCAAGCTCTGCTCACGACCTGAGTTCAATCCTGGCGGAAGCTGGGTTCAGATAGCCGGCTCAAGGTTGACTCAGCCTTCCATCCTTCTGAGGTCGGTAAAATGAGTACCCAGTTTCCTGGGTAAAAAGTCTGCCATTAAAACGTCGTGATGTGACGTCCCCCATGGGTCAGTAATGACTTGGTGCCTGCACAGGGGACTACCTTTATCTACCTTACATGGTATCCTAATCACAGACCTCCAATATCACATATAGTCAAGGCTCCCTACTATTGGTGGAAAAAACAGAACAGGACCTCTTTAGTGAAGATTTTGCTTTTTTAAAATGAAAGTGCTTTCATGCTGTTAGAACGATGAGGGTATTTTCAATTCTTACACTTTAATTCGCTTGCCAATAACATGGTATGTCAAACAGATCTATCCTATACTTCTATTATTCCTTCAAAGTCCCCAGTCACTGTAACCCTGGTGTTCTTATTTTGAATATATTTATACCCACAGTATTCTAGCATTTTATGCTATTTGGCAAAAGTATGGTGAACAATTCCACATGAATTCCTTAGAAATTCCAGTGCATAATGGAAGAGATAATCTCACTCCAATATCACAGTCAGCTAAAATCCAGACTTCCAACTTTTAGAAGGAAAATGGTTTTCTTAAATAAAAAAATGAGAGATTCTGGCACATAGAACATATCTCTGGCACATAGAATCATAGGTTGAAAGGGGCCTCCAGGGTCATCTAGTCCAACCCCCTGCACAATGCATGACATTCACAACTACCTTCTCTCCCCCCCCCCACCTCACACACACCCAGTGACCCCTGCTCCATGCCCAGAAGATGGCAAAACACCATCAGGATCCCTAGCCGAACTGGCCTGGGGAAAATTGCTACCTGACCCCAAGGTGGCGACTGGCCTTACTCTGGGCATGTAAGAAGGGGCCATGAGAACTAAGCCCTTTCCAATTACAACATTAGCAGCAACAAATGGGCTGAGGGGGGAGATTGCCAAAGGTGGATCCCATTACAGAGTAACTTCTGTGGTTTATAAATTATTTTTCCTTTTCTTTTTTTGTGTACCTTCTACATGAATCCTGTTACAGCTACTAAACTTAATGAAAAAAAACCCTTTCAATAAAAAGCAATTAAAAATCATTTACAGAAAAATACAGGCCAGCTCTTCACATTACAAGACATCCATTATTATTATTTTATGACCATTTGTAGCTCTTCAAACCCCTCTCTACTAACATGGTATTGGGGTGCCGTTTTGAGACATCTCCTGACAACCCAAAGGCACGGACAAGAGACAGCAAGTGTGGTGCAAGTGTGGTGTTGCGGTTTGAGTGTTGGAGTAGGATGTGGGAGACTCAGGTTTGAATTCCCACTATGCCACGGAAGCTGGCTGGGTGACTTTGAGCCAGTCACATTCCCAGAGGGACGCAGTAAAGAGACAATGTGGTTAATGTGCCAGAAGAGACTTAGAAGACTCGGGTTCAAGTCGCCACTCACTGTGTGACTTCATCCTCTCGCAGTGTAGCCTACCTTATAGGGCTGCTGTGAGGACAAATGAAGGAAAGGAGAGAGAAGGACCCTGCCTTGAGCTGCTTGGAGAAAGGATGGGATACGAGTCTAAAGAAATAGTTACTCCCCCCTCAACCCCAAAACTGCATTATCGCAATTTAGATATGAACTTCAATATTGTTTTGATTATAATTTCCAAATCAAGTTCGTATATCCTGACTGGACGTCACTGGCAAGGAATGAGATCCCTCCTCTGTTTAGGTCATTTGAAACACTGAAGTTTTACTTAATAGAAGGCCCCAAGTTCAAAGCAAAAGGAGCCGACATCAGGCATCTTTTTCTTGTTTTCCTATAAGTCTAAATTCATCCAAAAAACCCAGACAAAACCCTATTCTTCTTCAGAGTTTACCTATAGGCACCGCTGTGGTTTATTTTAAATATTTATACTATACTAGAGGCCTTAAAACAATGTGCACCAAGATATCAGGGCCAAAACAAGCTTCCAATGTCACACATCATATACAAAAAGTACAATGGAAAAAAACTGTACATGGTGGGGAGTTTGTTTCCATTTGGAAAGGAAGGCTGTACCCGATCTTGCTAAGCAAATCCTCTGAAATGGGCTTCCAAGACAGAGGAGGAGTCCATTCAAAAGGGCCATAAAGTGTTACTGCAAGCAAGAGACTTTTACTTCTAGTTCCACATTTGGAAAGGAAGGCTGTACCCGATCTTGCTAAGCAAATCCTGTGCCACACATGCCAGCATTCTTTCCCTTGAACACTTGTAGTGACTCCTGCGAGCTCTTACTTACAAAAGCAAAGTCCACGAATGGACTCTGGAGTTTAACACAAAATATGAGAGAACATCAAGCAGTGCTAACATACTTTATGCATACAAAGCGGTAAGAAGAAGAGAGATTCATTCACAGGAAGCAGCTAAATAAGTCTTGACAGGCAATAGCAGGTACACACTATCTCATCTCGTGGTTTCAGCCTGCACTCTACGCAAACATTCAAAATTCATCTATGTCCTAGATTTCCTGAAGATGGGAAAGTATACAGGGGACTGTGAGCTAGAGACTGGACAATGATTGTATTCCAAGTCATGTTGAGAGACTAAGGGGAAAGAAATATCGTCAACAGCACTAAGATAAAATGGCCACAAGGAGACAAAAATATGCTTTACTGAATAATGTGTGTAATGCATAAAAATGGAACCTGTCCTTTGCAGAATTATATATAGTAAAGAGTCCAGTAGCACCTTTAAGACTGACCAACTTTATTGTAGCTTAAGCTTTTGAGAATCACAGCTCTCTTCGTCAGCTTTCATCTCGAAAGCTTATGCTACAATAAAGTTGGTTAGTCTTAAAAGTGCTACTGAACTCTTTACTGTTTCACAACTACAGACTAACAAGGCTCACTCCTCTAGAATTATATATACACACGACACACAGGATTCTACCTACCAGCTTTCCTGACACAAGAGGGAAGAGGGGCAATGCAACAGTGTCCCGTGGAACTATTTCTTGGCATGGGCCCACAATCTCTGACATACTTTTTGCACCAGCAAAAAAGGTTATAATCCAGTCTACAGTTTCATTAAATACATTTCCAGCTCTTCTTTGTTCACACCACCAGACACTGCTGTAATTGTCCGAAGCCAATGCCTGGTGGCTACTGAGAGAGCCAGTTTGGTGTAATGGTTAAGAGCGCGGGACTCTAATCTGGAGAACCAGGTTTGATTCCCCCACTCCTCTGCTTGCAGCCAGCTGGGTGACCTTGGGTCAGTCACAGCTCTCTCAGAGCTCTCTCACAGGGTGATTGATGTGAGGATAATAACAACACACTTTATAAACCGCTCTGAGTGGGCATTAAGTTGTCCTGGAGGGCGGTATATAAATTGAATGTTGTTGTTGTTATTCTATAGAGGCTGAATGGGTCAGTCACAGCTTCTCGGAGCTCTCTCAGCCCCACCCACGTCACAGGGGGATTGTTGTAGTGGGGATAATAATGACACTAGAAACAGAGCCCGTTGTGAAAATAAATACAATGGGCTCTAGAAAGGTGGGGGTGGGGTGAGGGGTGGTTAGGAAGGGCTGGCAGGTGGGGGGCAAGGGGGTTCTGGGGAGAGGTGAGAAGCAGGAGGGGTCTGGGGAGTGATGGCAGGTAGGGAGGCAATGGGGTTTTGGGGAGGGTGGAGAAGTAGAAGGGGTCTGGGGAGGAATGGCAAGTAGGGAGGGAATGGGGGGTGGGGAGGGCTGACAGGCAGAAGGGGTCTGGGGAGGAATGGCAGGTAGGGAGGCAATGGGGGTCTTGGGAGGGTGGAGAAGCAGGAGGGGGGTGGGGAGGATTGGCAGGTAGAGGGGCAAGGGGGGTCTTGGGAGGGTGGAGAAGCAGAAGGGGTCTGGGGAGGAATGGCAGGTAGGGAGGCAATGGGGGTCTTGGGAGGGTGGAGACACAGGAGGGGGGTGGGGGTGGGGAGGGTGGAGAAGCAGGAGGGGGGTGGGCAGGTCCTGAAGGGCGGTACATAAATTGAATGTTGTTGTTAAGTCATTATTATTATTGTTTTTATTATTAATAATAATATTATTAATATTGTTATTATTATTGTGTTTAAATGGCTACAAGAATCTAATGCACAGTTTATCAACATGGCACCTGCCATGCATGGGTGGGTGGGGGGGTCATGGCAAGGAAGGATTAGTGACTGGTTGACTTCAGATAAAAGGTCTCCCACAGCTGCCACAGCAGATGGCTCCAATCCCCCCCATCTCAGGCTTTCTTTTCTCTATTCCCCCTTCTTTTGCTTTCTTTATTTTTATACTCCTGTCTTCTTTGACAGACAAGTGCTTTCTCTCCCTTTCCACACATTTTGAAGGGGAAAAAATGAAAAAAAAGCCCCTGCCACCCTCACCCCGCCCTCTAAAAATTAAAGTCTTATGAATATGGGGAGCCAGATAGAAATGTAAACATGAATGTCACTAAATAGAAAGTTACCAAGAATGTTTAATTTAATTTAATTTATTATATTTATATTCCGCCCTCCCTGCTTTCGCAGGCTCAGGGCGGATAACAAATACAAACATGTTTAAAAACATTTAAAAACATTAAATAATACATTTAAAAACATTTAAAAACATTAAATATAACAATTCATGCTGCCCAGTGGTTCATACATGCCTCTGTGTTTGCATAGGGGTGATGGTTTAACCCCCCCTTCAAGGGGGGGGTGGGCACTGCCCGGCGTTAGCCATATGCCTGGCGGAATAGCTCTGCCTTACAGGCCCGGCGAAATGCAAGCAAATCTTGCCGGGCCCTTGTCTCGCAAGACAGAGCATTCCACCAGGTCGGGGCCAGGACTGAAAAGGCCCTGGCCCTGGTCGACGCCAGGCGGGCCTCCCTAGGGCCAGGGACACTTAAAAGATGTTTTCCGCCAGAGCGGAGAGTCCTCCGGGGCTCATATGGTGAGAGACGGTCCCTCAGATACGTCGGTCCCAGTCCGCGTAGGGCTTTGTAGGTTAACACCAAAACCTTGAACCTGATTCGGTACTCCACTGGCAGCCAATGCAGCTGGCGTAGCACCGGTGTAATATGCTCCCACACCGGTGCTCCAGCAATGACCCGCGCTGCTGCATTCTGTACCAGCTGTAACCGCCGGATCAGGCCCATGGGAAGCCCAGCGTAGAGCGCGTTACAGTAATCCAACCTAGAGGTGACCATTGCTTGGACCACTGTAGTCATGTCACGGGGAGACAAATAAGGGGCAAGCTGCCTGGCCTGCCGAAGATAATAAAAGGAAGACCTGGCAACTGCAGTGATCTGGTCCTCCATCTTCAAGGAGGAATCCAGAATCACCCCCAGGCTCCTAACCCTCGGGGCCAGTGTAAGTGCTGCCCCATCAAGTGTAGGAAGCTGGGGTCCCAAAGCCATCTCCCCACGACCCACATACAGGACCTCCGTCTTCGTGGGATTCAATTTCAGCCAACTTTGTCTCAACCAACCAGCCACAGCCTCAAAAGCACGCTCCAGGGCATCAGGGGCCGATCCAGGCTGCCCGTCCAACAACAGATAAAGCTGGGTGTCATCCGCGTATTGGTGACACCCAAGCCCGAAACTCCGCACCAGCTGGGCGAGGGGGCGCATATAGATATTAAATAATAATGGAGAGAGTATCGCTCCCTGTGGCACACCACAAACCAGTGGCCTACGAGATGACACCCTCTCCCCGAGCGCCACCCTCTGTCCCCGATCGTGGAGAAAGGAGACCAGCCACTGCAGTGCTGTCCCCTGAATCCCCACATCGGCAAGGCGGTGGGTCAAAAGCTCATGATCGACCGTATCAAACGCTGCTGACAGATCCAGCAAAATCAGCAGTGCTGATCCGCCCTGATCCAGATGTCTGCGGAGATCGTCTGTGAGGGCGACCAACAATGTCTCGACCCCATGTCCCGGGCGGAAACCAGACTGGAAGGGGTCTAGGGCTGAGGTCTCCTTCAGGAAATTCTGCAGTTGCTTCTCTGCCGCCCGCTCAATCACCTTCCCCAAAAACGGAAGGTTGGAAACTGGTCGGTAATTGAGCAGGTCAGCAGGATCTAATGATGATTTCTTCAGAAGAGGCCGTACCACAGCTTCCTTCAGCGCCTTGGGAAAAACCCCAGAGCTCAAGGACAGGTTTATAATCGCCTCCAAGGAATTCCGAAGCCCGTCAACACTGGCTTTCACCAGCCATGACGGGCACGGGTCCAAGGGGCACGTGGTAGGCCGTACCACCTGCAGAATCCTGTCCACCTCTTCCCCGAAAAGAGGGCTGAAATGATCTAATATGGGTCCCGAAGACGGCCAAGGGGCCTCTAGTTCATTTACTGTATCAACTGTGGCTGGTAAGTCGCGGCGGAGAAGCAAGATCTTATCAGTAAAAAAGCTCGCAAAAGCCTCACAGCTTATCTCCAAATTCAACTTTTGATGGTCTCCACCTGATTGGGAGACCAATGAACGGACCACATTAAATAATTTAGCTGGGCGAGAGCTAGCTGATGCGATGGAAGCTGCATAATACTCTTTCTTCACAGCTTTCACCGCCATCTCATAGAACTTCATAAACAGCCTATAAGATGTTCTTGCTTCCTCGTCCCAAGATCACCGCCACACGCGTTCAAGTCGTCTTAGCTCCCGTTTCTGTTGCCGCAGCTCCTCCGTATACCAAGGAGCCCGGCGATTCCGGCAGCGAAGAGGACGACGGGGGGCGATTTCATCGATGGCCTCAGAGAGCCGGACTTGCCAGCCCTCCACTAGCTCATCTAATGAACCACCGTGGAGCATTGGTTCCCGCAGAGCATTCTGGAACCCAATTGGGTCCATCAGTCTCCGTGGGCGAGCATAAATTTGCTCACCGCCCTTGCAGGAGGGGGGTGGCACGCCCAGCCGGGCCTTCACAACCACGTGGTCTGACCATGGCACCAACTCTACTTTATCCAGAACCACATCCAATCCCATCCCGAAGATCAGATCTAGCGTGTGGCCTGCTTCATGTGTGGGTGCCGATACAAATTGGGAGAGTCCCAGTGTTGCCATGGCTGACACCAGGTCCGTGGCCTGTATCGAGGTGGCATCATCTACATGGGCATTGAAATCCCCCAGCACCATCAACCTGGGGTACTCCAAGGCCCACCCAGCAACCACCTCTAGCAGGCGCGGTAAGGCGTCTGCTGGTGCGCTGGGCGGTCGGTACACCAAGCAGACAGCCAAACTCTCCTCGGCATTCCACACCAGGCCCACACAATCAATGCCAGAGATCTTCGGGGCGGGAAGCGGCTTGAAGGAGAAACCCTCCCGGACAAGGATTGCCACCCCTCCCCCCCGACCCTCAGTTCGTGACTGATGAAGGACCGCATAACCCGGGGGGGTCAGCTCACCAAGAGCAACTGTTTCTCCTTCCCTCACCCAAGTCTCGGTCACGCATACCAGGTCCATATTAGCTGCCATAAAAGTATCATGCAGCATACTGGTCTTATTATTTATGGACCTGGCATTGCACAACATCAGTGTCGAAGGAGGATTTTTCCTAGCTCCAACACCGGCGTGCCTCGGGATGGGGCGTAGGTGAGAAGGGCACCGAGCCTTTCCACATCTCCGTGACCTTCTCCCTTTAAACCAGGCCCCACCGCCATACCTCCCCCGTCCCCAGAGGACTGGTATCCCCAGCCCTATCTCAGATGCCTTCCTCATATCCATCCCCTTATCACAGCATACAAACATCCTAAGCAGCAATAGACAGCACCAGTTCTTCAGCAGCAGCAGTCCCCGGCAGCAGCTCCTTTAAGGCCAGTCATAGCAGAGCCGTTCTGACCCTGACCAGACCAATGGCCTTACTCAGTAATTAAATAAGGCTGCTTCAGCTCTTCATTGCGGGATAAAATGAGGCAGAGAGAGGCAGAGAGATGGAGCTGGTGACCTGGCTTTTGCTATGAGCTTCTTTTGCAAAGCAGACAGGGAGCTTTTTCCATTGGCCCATATGCGGCAGCCAGGATGTTGACTGGAGTGGGGCCAAGGGACCGTATCACTCCAGTCTTGTTCCATCCACACTGCCTCTCTGTTTGCAGGCACAATTCAAGTTGCTGGTGTTGACCTTTAAAACCCTATATGGCTTGGGACCAGCATACCTGAAGGACCGCCTGCTCCCTTATGAACTTACCAGAATGCTCCACTCATCTTCCCAGACCCTGCTTTGGGTGCTCTCCCCTTCTCAGACTAGGTGGGCAGCAACTCAGGAGAGGGCCTCCTCAGTTGTGGCCCCAGAGCTCTGCAACCCTCTCCCCAGAGAGTCTCATCTGTCCTGGCTAAGGTCTTTCACCACAAGGCTGAAGACTTTGTTTTGTCTGGCATTTGTCAGTGATCCTTCCCTCCCTCCTTCCTGTCTTATGTTTTAATTGTTTTTATGCTTTTTGTAATTGTATTCTGGCACTGTTTTTAATTGTCTTAATGATGTGTTTGTATTAGGCATGCTTTTAATCAGTTGGCCACCTTGGTGACCCTGAAGAAGGCAGAAAGATGAGGCACAAACTCTTTAAATAAATAAATATTTTTTAAAAATGATGGGAGCTGTTTGTTTGTCCCAAGAGGGGAGAATATAAGAAGAAAGCATTCCCTTAGGTTAGAATTCTGGGATAAAAAAGGCAGAAACCAGTGGCTAACACGGAATGTAAACCATACTTCCGCTATTCTTACACAGATGGTATGTTGCAAACTCTTTAAGCAGGCAATGCACAGTTGCTCAGATACCAAGAGACTCTTTCCCAAGGGCAGTTAACATGGAAGGTGCTGGCAAGGTAGAACTGGCACCCAGCCTCCTGCAGGAGAAACCTGGGACATTATTTTTTGGAGTGCTAAAACTGCCCAAAAAACTGAGTGATGGCCGCAAGTTGAGATTATTTTAAAGATTAGACAGATTGATAGTGCCCGTCAGTGACTACTAGCCACAGTGACTAAAGGGAACCTCTATATACAGAGGCAAAATTCTGCATATCCAGTGCTAGGAGGCAACATTTGGGGGAGGTTTTGGCCTTCCAGGGTTGCTGGTGTGAAACTGTATGTTGGATAAGATGGATCACCCAGCAGGGCATCTTGTTATATCAATTAGGATTTATCTAAACTGGGTAAGCAGGCAACAAGATGACAAATGACGTACAATGTTGCAACTGTAAGGAGACGCACACTGGAATAAAAATCCTAACTTTAAATACATGCTGATGGGTTTGGCTGATCAAGACTGAAAGATCTTGGGGTTATAGTGAACAGCTAGATGAAAATGTTAACTCTGTGCAGTGGCAATGAAAAAGGCAAAATTGCGGCAGAAAGCCTGAGAACTGTAATGCCGTTGTTCTGAGCTATAGTTCACCAGCATTTGAAATACTGTGTACAGTTCTGGTCACAGTGTCTCAAAAAGTATATTGCCGAGTTGGAAAAAGGACAAAAAAGGGTAACTAAGATGATCAAGGGACTGGAACACCTTTCCTATAAGGAGCAGCTGAAGAGTCTGGGACTTCTAATTCAGAAAAAAAGACATCTAAGAGGGGACATGATAGAGGAGTCGAAAATTTATGCATGGGATGAAGAGAGTAGAGTGAGGGGTTTTTTTTTTGCCTTCTCTCATTTTAGCACTCAGGGCCACCCAATGAATTTGATGGACAATAGGTACAGGACAGACAAAAGAAAGCACTTCTTCACTCAGCGAATAATTAAACTGTGGATTTCAGTGTCAGTGACAGTACCGATGGCCAGAAGCATAGATGATTTTTATAAGGGAATTAGATTCTTGGAGGATGGGTCTATCAGTAGCTACTAGCCATGGTGACTAAAGGGAGCCTCCATATAGAGGGGCAAACTTCTGCATACCCATTGCTAGGAGGCAACGTCTGGGGGGAAGTCTTGGCCTCTGTGCCCTGTCTGTTGGCCTCCCAGGGTTACAGGTGCGAAACAGGATGCTATACCAGATGGACCACTGGGTCTGGTCCAGCAGGGTTCATTTTTCTTCACTACGATATGGGAGAAATAACTGTTGAGAGCACTTTGTAAGAGGAATCAGGACAAGGCATCCAGCAAATAATAATAACAACAACAACAATAACAACAACATTTGATTTATATGCCACCCTTCAGGATGATTTAACACCCCCTGGCTTCAAGTGGAGGAGTGGGGAATCAAACCCAGTTCTCCAGATTAGAGTCCCGCGCTCTTAACCACTACACCAAACTGCTCCCTATATCCTCCCCCGCCCAAGACTTCCAGTCCTTTGCTGCCCTTTTAGGCCCAATGTCTTCCTCCCCCTTGCAAATCCATTTAAAATTCTTTGGAAATCAAAATGCTACATTTGAGTAACACAAGGCATGTTATAAACAACGGCTTGCTGCAATCTTAAACCCAAATTTAGAAATGAGCAACATCTGATGTTAGACTTTCATGTTTGAGTAGATATTTCCTCTCTCTTTCACAAGAGCTGTATGCATCATCTGGCTTTCACTGCATTATCTTACACTTTTCTCATCTGCTTTCTGCATTATGATGTGTCATGCCTTGCTTGTATTGTTTCCAAACTCTGCCATTTTAGGACTAGTGGATTGTTCATTGGATATCTTGTGCTGCCCGACCAAATTTTTCCTGAATTTTGCAATCCACCATGAGTCTCAACAAGAAAGGCGGGCCATAAGTAAACTAATTAAATAAGAGATCCATATCGCTCACAACGTTTACTGATTTTGCAAATACAAGGAAATGCATGTAACTAATAGCCAGACTAGCAGCCTGAATAGCCCTCACTAGCCTGAGTTCACAAGAGCTTGCAAGCATAAGCAGGGTTGGCCGTGGTTTGTACCTGTTTGGGAAACTACCAAGTTAAGACTAGGCCTGCCTGAAAACGAAAGTACTAATGCTGATTTCACAGGAAAAGTAACCAGCCTGTTATCTCTGAAAATATGTGGTGCTGGACTTGCAGCTGGAACCAGAAGTGTAACCGTTTCCCAGGGGAGAGAGAAAGACTCTGATTTCTTTGTAATCTTCTGCCGTTTCTATCCAGACTAAGCTATTGTGTTCTCATGCAACTTCTTAGGTTTTCAAGCCTAAATGCAAACTGCTCCAAGGGAGGGGGGAATAGTACTCCCTATATCAATAGTGCCTTTGCCTGTATAATCATTCCTGCCAACTTTACCATCTATGGATGTACCCATGAATTTAATGGATCTCTAAATAAAAATCCTTTCAACCAACGCACTGGACTGCTTGCTGTGAGGGGTTTGGGGGTCTATCTGCCATGGACTGCCGTCCCTAGAACTGACAAAGATGATACAGCCAAAAATCAGATACAGAATGCTTCTGAAGCCACATGTTCAAACTAATAGTTAATGATGGGTGAACAGGAGAGATTCTCCTTTTGATTTCTTTAAAAGCAAGTGTGGCTTATCCTGGGACATCTAATCTAGAAGGAGAAAGAACTGAACAAAACGGTAGGAAGCATCCAGAAATGTGGGATGGAACATTTTCCAGTGCTTTATTGTTTCATATACTAGTATCAACGAATGAACACCATTGCCGAAACATTATTCGGCAAGCTAGGCAGTTTCAAAGTTGACATTAACACTTTATCAAGTGATTATCCCAAGGACATGTGTGAGAAAGTACATGGTTTATCGATTGGTAAATCTGGGTTGGCAGATAAGACCACAAATACATATAAATAATCCACACAAAACTCAAGTTATGACTTCACCGATTTGCTGCACAAGTCACATCAAAATCAAAATAAATAATAATTTTAAACATCTCCTCTCAAAAATATATGAGATACTGTATTCACCAATCTGTGTGGATAATAATAGCATACTTTGTAAACCGCTCTGAGTGGGCATTAAGTTGTCCTGAAGGGCGGTAGATAAATCGAATGTTGCTATTGTTATTATTATTATTATAACTACCCAGTAACGAGGTGCCCTAGTAACCTTGTCGAAGAGCTAAACTCTGTTGCAATATGTAAACAGACAACCACATTCACAGCATGTCATAGACAGCACTTTCGGTGTGCTAAAAGTAATGCACCAACAATTTTGAGTACCTTTTCCTGTTAAATTTATACTATGTAGAGGAACTGCATTCTATATGATCTTTAAATGTTTACAAGTATTATTGCAATAAAAATAATTGTCACATAAAGCTTTGAATTTGTTTGAACATTTTAGTTTTCCTCCTAATCAAATATTTCATGTTGAGTATTTGTTACTAACGGGTCATAAAATTAGCATAATATTAGTTTACATAATATAGGAAAAACATGCTACATCAGACTGTGCTCTACCTAGGGAATCAGATAATCTTTCTAGAAAGTGTTGCGATCCTATTTTCTCTAGAAAGCTCATATCACTGGAAACTTCCCTGCTGCCCAGAAGTCTGATGCCACGGCCTAGCAATTAACAACAACAACAACAACAACAATATTCAATTTATATACCGTGCTTCAGGACAACTTAATGCCCACTCAGAGCCGTTTACAAAGTATGTTATTATTATCCCCATAACAAAACACCCTGTGAGGTGGGTGGGGCTGGGAGAGCGCCTAGAAGCTGTGACTGACCCAAGGTCACCCAGCTGGCTTCAAGCAGAGGAGTGGGGAATCAAACCCAGCTCTCCACATTAGAGTCCTGCTGCTCTTAACCACTACACCAAACTGGCTCTCAGAATATTCAGAATATTATTGCAGCTTGGGGGGGATTAGAACTTTTACACAGCTGTCTCAGAACTTTAAATGTCTCAACCTCCCTATGAAAAAACCGGCGTAAAAGCCAGTATCACAACATAAAGGCAGAGAACAAATGAGATAAAAGTGAGGGAGTGAGAGAGAATGGAAGGCAGCAAATCAGAATGCGAAGCCTCTGAGTGTGAACTGTAAAACACAGTGGTGGGATCCTACCACCTACGCAATACAGGAGACTAATCATCAGATCGCTAGAGAGAGGCGCGCTGGCAAATTCTGGTCTGCCGTGGATGCAAATGTCATGTATCTCATGAAATGTGCCCTGACTCAACAAAGCGGTCGCAGAATAGATTCCTGCTTTATTTCGCTCGTCTACAGAATCCCCTTAAGTATTATTTATGAGAACATTTACTTCCCACCTTCTCCCCATGTCTCAAGGAGGCTTACAATACATAATTAAAATGCAATTTCAAATCACCTTCCTCCAGACTAATGAAATGCCTGCAAAGCAGCCTGCATTTAAAAACACTTGTGAATAAAACAGACTTTATCTAGGCACCACCTGAGAAGCACGTTTCCCTCACCACCCTTTTCAGTACCATATCAATGGACAGCAACTTCATGCCCTGCAAATTTGCTATGAGAAGTGGCTTTGATACTGCCACGTCTTCCACTTATGCTAACACAGGCACAGCACCACGGTTACTTAAAAAGCAAAACAAGGTGCAGACCCATTTCCGTCCTGGCATGAACATGCAGAGCACAGCCCTGGGCACAAAGACATGGGCAAGCGTCATAACGAATCTGTTCTTTCCCCTGCTGCCTGTAGATGCTGCCCACATGCAATATTTATCCCTCTCCCATACATGCTTACAAAGCGATTACATCACCAGCCAGCCAGATCAGGATCCAAAACATGCAGTCATTTCTCACTGCCAGCAAGCTAAAAAGGAACCAACAGAAAAACCAGGCCTCTGAAATCTCCCTGAACAACGTGAACCCGCAAACAGGAAGCAGACCCCCAAGCGCAACAAACCATTTCGATAAGAACACAAACGGTGGGATTCAGAAAAGAGGCAACTTGGACAGCGCTGCAGAGAGGCAGCAGCCAAAGCGTCCAAGGAGAAACAGCTCCCTTAGGCCTCTGCAACAGAGGAACAGATCCTAGCTGGGAGAGGAGCCCTCCTCGACAGCGCCCGTATATTTAAAGTCATCCCAACATTTGTGAAACCAGAAACAAGAGAGAAGGCACCCCTTTAACCCTTCCCTAGGCAGCGCTCCGCTGTGCCCTGTGGCCAAGGCTGTTTCTCAGTTCCTCAGCAGCAAGACTTCTCTTAAATCCTGAGAAAAAGGTAACCCCAAAACTACCTTGTGGGGGAAATTCAGGAAGAGGACAGTTCTGGACTTCTGCCCGTGCTTTCCCCCAGGAAAAACAAAATGGCCATCACCCTGACCTTGGCACACGGGGCACCTGCTTACCAGCTGATCCTAGCAGCCACTAGACAGGCAATATGAGCATCACCCCAGAGACTCCACCCCCAGCTCCAAACCATATGGGGCATAGTGAATAGTGCCACAGTAGGATATTCAGGTTCAACTCCCTACTCTGCAACGGAAGCTCGCTAGGTGACCTTGGGACAGTAAGACACTGTCCGTCTAAGCCACCTCATAGGGTTGTTTTTACTTTATTTATAGTCCACCTTTCTCACTGAGATCCAAGGTGGACTACACAGCATGAGTGAAAATACAGGATAAAATGGAGGACAGCAGGATGTGGGCCACTATGGGTGCCTATGGTGGTGGTGGGGGGAGTGGGGTATAAACCCCCACCACAGTCTCTGAAGCCCCTAAAACTGCAGTTCATCCTAAATTTGCACGTATAGTATTACATCTATGTATTGAAATGTTTTTGAAACTGACCCAACTGACCCACACTGCAATCCACCCTGAGTCTCAGTGAGAAAGTGGACTATAAACAAGATAAATAAATAAATAAACCTCAAGTGTTTGTGGGCTGGGGGGGGGGGTGAGACATCGCGCCTCTGAGGCCAAAAGTGGGGTGGGTGCCCCCTTGCAAGAAAGAGGGAGGGAGAGGAAGGAGGAGGAGGCAGTCCTATTTCCAGACCCCCGCCCCCGGCACTGCTTAGGGAAATGGCCTTGATCCTCTGTCCGTGCTGAGCTCACACTGGGTAATCCGCCTTGAGCCTCAGGGAGAAAGGCGGACTGCAAATGGCATCAATGATACAAAGCCCGGCCCCTCCCTCGGAAGAGGGGAAAGGGCACCTCCCCCTGGAAGCTTGGGGGGGCCAGAGAAGTGTTTCCCCCCCTTCCCTCCTGCTCCACTAGAACGGCCAGCCGCCCCCGGCCCCCCGTACTCTGATGGGGGCAGAAGGGTCCCTCCCCGGGGGTCGCCCCCCAGACCTCCCCGCCTGCCGCAGAGGTGGGGCCGCTGCCCAGCCCGCCCCCTCCCCCAGGATGGAGGGGGTCTTCCGAAGGTGGGGGAGGGGCGCCGTCGGCCCCTCCCCCCCGGCCGCCCCCCCCCCCCCCGCTCACCAGCGGCTGCATCTCGGCGCGCACGGCGGGCACCTGGAAGCGGTCGATCTCCTCCATCATGGTGCCGGCGGGCGAGAAGCCAGGCCCAGGCGCGGGGGCGCCGCCTCAGTGTCGCAGCAGCAGCACCAAGGCCCGGCCCGCCGCCGCCCGCTGCCTCATCCCCTCACCGACGGCGCCCGCGGCTGCGGAGACGCGACCAGCCGCTCGCCGTGACTCAGCCGCGGCCCTGCCCCGCTCGCCGCGCACGCGCACAGCCCGCCCGACGACGCCGGCCGCCCCGCCTCGCCCCGCCCACCCGATCTGCATATTCAGGAACGGACAGCGCCGGCGCCCTATCGAGGGGCGAGGCGGGGATTCGGCGGCCTTCTCCGCCCCGCCCTCCTGATTAATTATTCATCGGCCCCCGGGGGGACGTGAGGAAGGAACCACCTCGTCGCGCAGCACAAAGGGGGGGGGGAGGAGGGCGCTACCAATTCCACACCGGCGGTTTCTCCTCTCCCCCCCGCCCGGCGGTTTATCTCGATGGCTCGCGAGGCGAGTGAGTTCCGCCTCGTTGCCATGGATGCCGCCGTCAACTTCCGGCAGCTGCTGAGGGGGAGAGGAGTGAAGCGAGGAAGGACCGGCCGCCGGTAGCTGAGCCCGCTGTGAGGAGCGTCGCGGAGATGCCGGGGAAAGAGCTCCACAAGCGCAAGCAGGTGAGGGGAGGGGGCTTCGCTGTGATGTCACTGCTCGCAGGGTGCCCATGATGTCATCTATCTCGCCCATGACGCAACTCTATCAGAGAGCTATAGATACACACATACATATATGCAGAGAAGTTAGCCGTGTTAGTCTGTGGTAGCAAAATCAAAAAGAGTCCAGTAGCACCTTTAAGACTAGCCAATTTTATTGTAGCATAAGCTTTCGAGAATCAAGTTCTCTTCTTCAGATGCCTGATACAGAGACTGTATCAGGCATCTGAAGAAGAGAACTTGATTCTCGAAAGCTTATGCTAAAATAAAATTGGTTAGTCTTAAAGGTGCTACTGGACTCTTTTTGATTTTACACATACATATCTACGTGTGTATCTGTTTATCTATATCATATAATGTGTATACATGTATGCGTGTATATATACACACACACATATGCACACATACATTATACACACACACACACACACTACATATGTGTATATATATCTGTGTGTGTATATATATGTCGTTTCTAGTCTGCTTTTCTCACTCAGACTCAAGGGGAATTACATAATGTGGGATTAGTACAATCAGTATCAAGGACATTTCCACAAACAATGCCATAGGGTAAACAGACACAAGTTTAAAAGACATAGCATTAGCAAGAATCCAATACAGAGTAGAAAAAATACTGAAAGAGAACATAAGCAATTCTAGGACTGACAGACAACATGAAGGTACATAGAGGTACACATTTATAGTAACGGACAGGGCTTTTTTTTCAGCTGGAAGGCGGTGGAATGGAGTTCCAGAACCTCTTGAAAACGGTCACATGGCAATCTCAACTCCCCTCTGTCTGGAGATCGGGGGCGGGGCCACCAGCCATGTGACCATTTTTTCCAAGGGCAACCCACTGAGTTCCGCCACCTCTTTTCCCAGAAAAAAAGCCCTGGCAACAGATAATATGTAAGGCAACATAGTGGTGACGTCTATGGTCCCTAATGCATTAGTGAAGCATCTGAGACCCCCTTCCTACAATACATCTCTCCTATCTGAGTAAAAAGCACATATACATACATACATATGTATACACATATATACATATATGTATGTATATGTGTTTGTGCATAAGTATGTGTGTGCGTATGTGTGTATATTTGTGTGTATGTATATGTGTTTGCGTATAAGTATGTGTGTGCGCGCATATGTATGTATGTATATGTGTGTATTTAAGATGCTACTGGACCCTGATATTGTCTGTCTGTTTGTCTTTCCGTCTCTCTGTTTCTCTTAATACCTTGAAGATTTGTTTAGATATTCATATCCCACTTTTCTTCCCCAATGGAGACCCAAAGTGGCTGACAACAATTCTGGTTGCCAACCTCCATGTGGTGGCTGGAGGTCTACTAGAGTTACAACTGATCTCCAGGCCAGAGATCAGTTCCCCTGGAAAAAATGGCTGCTTTGGAGGGTGGACTTTATGGCGTTATCCCTGCTCAGGTCCCTCCACAAATCCTGCCAGCTCCAGTCTCTCCCCCCCACCACCACAAATCTCCAGGAATTTCCTTCCCAGAGCTGGCAGCCCTATGCAACATCCTTTTCTTTTCCTCCCATTTTATTCTCACAACAGTGACCCTGTTAGGTGGGTTAGGCTGAGGGTGTGTGATTGGCTCAAGGTCACTCAGCAAGCTTCAACGGCAGAGCAGGGGTTCAAACCTGGGTCTCCCAGAAAGGAGGAAAAAAATAGATATTGTTTCTCCGCCATGAGAAGATAATTCTATATTGTCATATGCAAGATGTCATTCATCATTTGAAATAACTTTCTAAAAATAACCAATTTCATTTGTAAATCTCAAAAGTATGCCTATGCACAATTTGAATATCTGTAGATGTAAACATCTTCTGCTGGAAAGGAGGTCTAGAAACAAACTAAAATAATTCCACTAGGGCCTTTTGACACTGCAGCTTATAACTATTTGCTGGATACACTGGTACAGAAACATCAGCCTAGTTAGGATCGGTTACATCATCTGAGGAAGTGGGCTCTACTCTGTGAAAGCTTGTTAATGGTAGAAAGTGCTGGCAAGTCATAGCAGACTTAAGGCAACCCTGCTGGGATTTTCAAGGCAAGAGGCTAACAGAAGTGGTTTGCCATTGCCTGCCTCTGTAACCCTGGTCTTCTCTGGAGGTCTCCCATCCAATTAATAACTAAGGCCGACCCTGCTTAGCATCCGAGATCTAATGAAATCGGGGTTTTCCAGGTCAGGGTTCCATGAAAGCTTAAAGGTAAAGGTAGTCTCCTGTGCAAGCACCAAGTCATGACTGACCCATGGGGGGATGTCGCATCACAACGTTGTCTTGGCAGACTTTTTGTTACAGGGCAGTTTGCCATTGCCTTCCCCAGTCATCTTCACTTTACCCCCAGGAAATTGGATACTCATTTTACTGACCTCGGAAGGATAGAAGGCTGAGTCTACCTTGACCCGCTATTTGAACCCGGCTTCCGCCAGGATCGAATTCAGGTCGTGAGCAGAGCTTGGGCTGCAGTACTGCCGCTTACCACTCTGCGCCATGGGGCTCTGCCATGAAAAGCTTAGGCTGAAATAAAATAATGTGCTAAAATACCAGTACACCTTTCTGTTTAATGTTGAGACAAATGGAGGCCCTGGGTCCTTCATCTGAAATTCAGTTTCAGAGCTGATAAATAGTAGTCTGGGGCGATGTGAATGAGTTTGAACATCAAAACGGAAAATGCAGCGCCAGGTTCCCTTAGGGGGCCACTCGATGAAGCTCTTGTTTCTCTCTCTGTAGCAGGGGTGGCTGCTGCTGCTGTTTCTTCTCTGACAATAAAGGGCTGTGAGCAAAGTTGCAGGAATCAAAGAAACATATTAAGAGAAGTCCTGCTTCTGTGGGCTGACAAGAAAGACAAGGTGATGCTGGGAAGACACAGGGAAATAACAAACAGCTCAGAAAGAGTTAACTTTTGTAGAATCCTAAAGCTGGAAAGAACTCCCACCAAAGCCATGCCCTTAGACTGTACCCCTTTTTTCCTAGATCCAGAGGAGTTAGCCATACTAGTCTGTAGTCACAAAATAGTAAAGAGTCCAGTAGCATCTTTAAGACTAACCAACTTTAGATGCATCTGAAAAAGAGAGTGGTGGTTCTCAAAAGCTTATGCTACAATAAAGTGGGTTAGTCTTAAAGGTGCTACTGGACTCTTTTTTCTAAACATGCTTCCTGCGTGTTGAGACCACATAGTCTCAAGATTCCAAGATTTTCTTTGCAGCCGTTAGCATTGCATACACTACCACCGCATGCACAGTTTGGGAATTAAAGATCTCCGTCTGGAGCCGAGCAGTTTTTAACCCAAATGTTCAACATTCGAGAATGGCTGGGTGAAGGGAGCAGATGGCGTAGAATAGCCTTTTTTCTTCTCGGTGCATTCGTCCTTTGTTTTCTTTTGATTGACTCTCCCAGCAGTGTTCATATTTGTGCTGCTTTACTCCTTGGGGGAACTTCACGGAGGAGAGAAAGAGGTAGATCTGGGAAGGAAGGGAATTGATTGGTTAGGACAGTGTTTTCACCCCTTCACCCCCTTGTGCCATCACAAGGTGTCTGCCCACATTCCTCCTCTTTGGGACTGTGGAGAGTCTGTGGACAGTGAGAAAGGTGAACCATGCCCTGGACTTTCCTAAAGCTGGTTCACCAAAACTGAGGAAGATAGCCAAGAAAGACCATTCTTTTCAGGGAGCCATTGGCTGTATCACTGGAAGGTTGGGTGTTGGGTTTTAAATGCTACCAGAGCTACATTTTAATCCTTTGCTACTGTTTTTAGTTGAGTACTGTTTTATAATTGTAGGTTCTGTTCACCAGTTTTATTGTGTCATTTTATTACAAGAGTGTTTTTAAATGATAATACATGTAAACCGTTACTAGGGCCTCATTGGCCTGGAGTATGTATAGAAATTAAATAGTAATGTCTAGTATTGAAGTACCAGTGATCCACTCTTTGTAGTATCAGGTGTCTGAAGGCTTAGTATCCAAGAATGAAGCCTCATGGATTGGGAAGCGCGGGAGCCTTACTGTTTCCCCACACATACCTACTGGCTTCAGCGTTGCCCTTCAGTTGACTCCAATACTCTGATGGATTATAGCAGAGCATTCGGAGTTCTTCCAAAACGGCTTCTTTTGTACAGTAGACCTTTAGATATGCATCCACTTTCCAAACTCTTCTGCTTATTCTATTTCCTCTCTTTTTGCCTCTTCCTTTTCCCATCCGACTTCTAGGCTGCAGAAGCCCCTCTTTTAAAATGGTCTTTGAGGGTGGGTCAATTTCCTTTAGCTAAACTTAGCTAAATGAACGTTTATTTGAAAAACTCCTATTCTTGGCATTTCGGATATGTTGGCATGAAAAAAATTCCTTTTCTTCAGTTATGATGTCGGAATCCTGATTTCAAGGTCAGTGCCAGATCATACAAATGCTTCTGCTACGATTCCCAGCAATAAATGTATAATTGATAACATGAATGCGTAAAACCCTGAGTGAAGACGCCGAATCTAAAGGCAAGCAAGCTTCATTTGGCTTTATAGCTGCTATTTCTAGTGATTTCTATTGCCTTGTCAACACAAATGAACCGTGATCATATTATAAGTTTGTAAATATATTATTTATATATTGGTAGTAGTACATAAAATTATAATAAGGCTTTAACTATACAGTTAAATCTGGAGTTTTAGAATTGTTCTGTTTGAAAGACCAGGTGAATGGAAATTCCTTGTATCTTGGGGAGCTGGAAATCTTTTAAATGCCTAAGATGATCTTTTGGATGTCTGTTGTTTCAGGTAACCATACATGAACTTTTTTCCCATTATAAATTTCTGCAGATCTTGCTCCCCCTCCCCCCAAAAAACAAACAGCTGAAGGGCCACAGGTGAGGTTAGACAACTCTGGGGCAATGAGGGATTTGACTTACTGAGCAAGTCAGCATTCTTGTTATGGGTCAGGACCTGTTCTGGTTCACCCTTGATATCAGAGGAAGATTCTTTAGACAAATAGGAAGAACTCTTGAGGGAAGGGGAGGTCCACGTGGTCACGGTTACACCCAGTTACACGGTTACACTCTTTGTACCCCAGGGAAATACTTCTCTGCCACAGCCATCTCCCATTCAAGAGTGCAGAGTTAAAATTTTTAATGTTCCTTTTATTATAAGGGTTTATAATCTTTTATACTTTCATATACATATTCTTAGAACGAATTAATAGTGTTTGCAACCCCCCCCCCCTTTCTCTCTTTCACTGTTCCATCTTTGCTGAAAGTTGCTTCAGAACAACATAACTGGCCGAAAATGTTTCTCTTTTCTCAGTTGCCTAGGGAACGTAGATAAGGCCACACATTCTTTAGGCTATGGTCTCATGAGAAGGGAGAAATAGATACAAGAAGAGCACATTCACTCCCTATATCTATAACTTTTGATTCTAAAGTTTGGAAGTCATCAAAAGTGAGAAATTCAAGTCAGCAATAGGTAGTGACCAAATAAGGGGAATGAAAAGGTTACGTTGATCGCGAGACGAGTTAGAGAACTGAGAAGTAGCCAATTGAAAGAACTGTAGAGATCAGATGTATGTAATGACCAATTGCAAATTAATCTGCAGGTAGTTCCTTTTGTACTGGAAAAAATGTCTTTAAAACTGCTTGTAAGCTTTATGTTCTTCGGTGCTCATGGCTCCTTTGAAAGCTGGGTGCCCATATTGCAATATTCAATACAATCATTGAAAAGAAGCACTTGTCTGTCTCCTCCTTTTGCTCTGAAGAATCTGGGTAAGGGCAGAAGGGCACTTTTTGTGTAACAAGAGCAAGAGGTACTGGTGGATCAGGGCCCTCCAAGTTGTCCCTTCTGCCTCCAGTCCCGCCACAGTATCTCTTTGGTACAAAGGCAGCGCTGAATCCTGGACTAGGCAGAGAAGTGCATGTCTGGCAGCCCGAGGCTTTCTATACTCCTGTTGGTTTCAAGAAGAAAATAAAACTCTTTAGGCCTCAGCAAATCAGGACCCTCACTGGCTAAAGTAGAGGGCTCTCCTATAACCCGTCAGCTGAGCTTCAGTCTTTGCTGGTTCATGTTCAACATCCTTCTCTGCTGCAAGGACTCCAGCTATCCCTTGGGCAAATTCTTGGTCTCCTGCTCCTGAACTTCAAGACAACTCCAGATCAGCTTCCTGCTCCTTCCTGGTCTGAGGCCCCGTGTCTTCACCCCCGGCTGCAACAAAGAAGAAAAAGGGGGTGGGGGGATACCTCCACAAACTCAACCCAAACAAGCAGAGGAAAAAAGATAAAGGGGTCAAGTTACAATCTAAAATGTAAAATATATTCCAAGTAAGTATTTGTTATGAATGTGCACAAAGTATAGGTTAAAAAACAAATTAAAAACAGAAGGCCTAAATGGCGGGCTACATGCATAGGCTAAAAATGGCTAAAACATCCTCCATACACAGGTGATACTGTTCAGTGACCAACACAAAGACGGACCATACGTGTTTCAGCCGTAAGGCCTTCCTCAGTGGTCAATTGTATAATATTTATAATCAAACATACCCACACATTCAGAAACCAATATAGAAATGCTCCTGGTGCTTTATCTAAAACTCTTGTATTGTGTGGTAAAATACAAATATTGCTGCAGACGCAGGACTGCACTCACACAATGCTCTTCATTTGGTATTGTATTCTGAGGCTTGGTTTCCAATGTATTTGGGTGTGTTTCATCAATCTGCCGTTGAAATAAAAATATCTTTTTTCACCCCTGGCTGGCCAGTTATAGAACAAGACACCGTGAATTCCATATATTTAATTCCAGAGAGTATTGCAGAAATCACTAACTATCACTAACTATCATCTGATCCCTGCTTGGTCAATTCCCTTCCAAATTGCTGTGCTTTCAACCAAAGAGGCATATGTCTGAATGCCTCTCTCAAAAGCCTCATCGCTGCTGTTCTTGCTCTTATAATTCCATTGGTCTCAATTCCTTCTTAGTCAGCAGTCATAAATCTCTTATTTAGCCCCCAGGCTAAATTACTCAGGAGGGCTTTCTTACACCGGAATAGGTCTGTGCTGTAACAAAATGGCTTAAAGGGATGCTTCAATAAAAGAACGGGGATGGTAGACTATACCACTGTGCACTGTCTGTTACTGTCTATTATGTCATGTCAAATTGCTTATGTTTTGTCTCAACATCGTTTCAGCTCTGCATCAGATTTCTGCTTGTTTTCAAATTTCTACAGTCTGTACCCTTTTGTATTATTTTTGTGGATTACCCCAGCTGTTGATTGTATTGAACTTCACGGTGTAATCCGCCTTGAATCTCAATGAGAAAGGCGGTCTTAAAATAACGTAGATAAATAAATTTCACAAAAACGTTAATAACAGCGGGTGCAAATCCACTTAAATGAATGGGAATTGCATGTGAGTGGGACTGAGCTGTCCCATGCAGAATTAAGCTGGTCTAAATCTGTTGAAAGCACCAAGATTGGAGTCGAACCGCTCTTCGTACAGTTGCTTCTCTGAGAGATTTTCACGCTGGATTATGCTTTGATTTTAAAGAAGTATTTTTATTTGAAATTAACAATGTGAACATTAGTAAGCATGCTCATTTGTTCCTGTGCTAAATTTAGACCAGCTTGGCTGTCAGTGCATGTTTCACAAGACCATAAGCAACCTGGCAGGTTGTCTTTATGGGCTATTAAGTATTGTTACAGTATTCGTCAATATCATTAGTTATATTTCTAACCACACGGTTATCTTAGCCCAGTGATGTTCTTGCAAGAATTATTCACTTTGGTTGTGGTTGCCAAGTAAGTATCTTCTCATGGGCACTTCTTGATGTGGAAAGGCCAGATATAAATAGTAAAAATCCCTGACTACCCTCCCCGCCAGTACCACTACAATCTATAATGCTGTATTTGTCAGAACCGCCATTCATGCCTTCTGCTGTGCTTTCTGTGGCTAAGTGTCATGTCACCTTCAGCGAGAAAATGAAATTTTCTTTTTTGCACTGGGGGAGACATTACCATAGCCCGATGGATCCATGGGATCCAAGTAATGTGTTTTGGAATCAAGAGATTCCATTAGAAGGGGAGATACTCATATTAAGTGTCCCTTCTTCTCTCTGGGTTCATCTGTGGGGTGGTCAGAAAAAGGTCCCCCTCCCCACCTCCCGTTCTATGGAGTTTCTTTGAAACTCTTGCCTACCTTCCTTTAGCCCTGACCTGGCTAGCTCAGGCTAACCTAATCTCGTCACATCTTGAAAGCTAAGCAGTATTGACCCTGTTTAGTACTTGGATGGGGGACCATCAGGGAAGTCCAAGGTTGCTATGCGGAGGCAGGCAATGGCAAACCAACTCTGAACATTTTTGTCTTGAAAACCCTGGGGTGGGGGGGAGTCACCATAAATTGGCTGTGACTTGATGGCAAAACAACAACAACATTCTTTTGTCAGTTTAGTAGGTGGGGTAAGATGTTTTTGTTCAGAATGGCCTTTGGGTAATTCATTATTCAATTATACAAGTTTTAGATTTGACTGAACTTGTAGCTGCTGTTTGGGAGTTGTGATTCTTGTTTCCGTCTGATATTTTTGTTGATGTCAAATTTGTTTTTAGGTTGAATTTTTCGATAATGAACCTTGTGACAGTTTTATGGAAAATGTCTTGAGTGATTGGGAAAGGTGGCCTCTAAATGCTCGTTAAAGAAAATAAAATGAATGATACTCCAAGCCAGGTTTTAGACATCCGTCTTCAAGGCATTGCCAAAAACCATCCCTGCTGGTGCGTAGAATAAAAATCTATGTAGAGCTGCTTGTTGATGCTGCTTATCCTCTCACGGGCAGTGCTTCTAGAAGGGCCCCGCATGATGTGTTTGTGCAGTGTTAGGACTATATATCAATGGGGCAGAGATGTAGACTCAGCTTGGGCTTGGTGACATATGAATCATTCCTTTCATACTTAGGTAAACGAAAGAAATGCAAGGAAGGTTTTTTGGAAGGAGAGAGCGGTCTCCAGGAATTTAGTTTTCTCCCAGCAGATATGTGCAAAGATGCCTGTTATTTCCAGATGGGTATTAAACTGTCTTCTGGAACTACAATGGCATCTCTGTGTATCCCTGGCAGTAGATTAAGACTTTGGTGAATGGTGTGTAAATCGGCTTCCCAGCTGATGACTGCCACGGAGAACACTGAAAGCTGCTTTTCCTTGCATTAGCCTTTCACTTCTTCTGGAGGTTGCTGTAATTTAAAACCATAGACAGAAGGAAGAAGAAATTACTAAATTGTGTGGATGGAGCCTTGGGCAGCTAACTAGATATCAAGGGGACCGCAGGCCTACCTGGTGATTCCTTTGGCCTTGCACGCTCTTGTTTTAAATTTCTGCAGCCTCCTCGGGTACTGCAAACCATCTGTATTAATTTAAGAAGTACATTAGCCTTTCTGTTTTTTCTTAAAAAACAGTGAAGAGAGCATTAGCAGTCTGACATAAGAATTGCAGTTGCCAGGAAAAACGAATCGAAGGACCAAACTACAAATGACAGCAGCCACAGTCCATACTGTGGCCTCTGATGCCATTTTAAAAGCAGCTGCTGTTCTTTAAAAATTGCCATGGGGCCCTGATCCAGATCATGCATGCAGTGTGGTGGCCCCAGGAGCTGTACCCGCCACGCCTTTTCATGTGCCAAAACCAGCAATGGAGGGGCTGCTTTGGCACCTGAAAAGGTATGGGGGGAACAAGAGCTTCTGGGGCCACCACACCATGTCTGTGATCTGGACTGGGGCCCCGTAGTAATTTTTAAAGAACCATAACTGCTTTTAAAATAGCATTGATGGCCATGGAATGGACCCTGAGCTGCTGTCACCTGTAGTTTGGCCCTAAGGCAGCTTCTGCAGGCCTGCTACCATATTCCTCTGATGGAACAGGAAGTGAGATGGGAGGAGGTTGCAAGTTCGTCGTCATCCTTCTGTGCAACCCCACATTGGGACTGTGCATGCACAGGCCTGCTGCAGAGAGATTTTTCTAGCTTAAGATCTGTTAAGGGGGGTGCTCACTCCTACTGCACACGTGCAGTAACATTTCTGTCAAAATGTGGTTGCTAGGGCGAGCGCCCCAGACATTCTCTCAGTTCTTCTTTTGCCACCATTGGGAGAGGTTCGTTTCTAGCAATCTTCGTTTTGCAATCTTCAGTTTGGCATTTTTTCTCTAATACTATCTTCAGTATGTCGCAGTCATCTCCCTTTAAAAAATGTCAATGTTGCAGCACTAAAATGACTCGTTCTAATGGTCACAATCTTTGTTTAATTTGCCTCGGCAAAGGTCATAACGTTCCCCGTTGTTCAATCTGCCAGGGGTTCACGCCTAAGGTAAGAAACGACAAGGCTGCCTGCCGAAAAGTGACTTTATGGGAGTCATCTCTCCTTGTCCCTGATAAGCAGCCAGGGAAGAAGGCCGTAGAAAAAGGCCGCCTGGTCCAGCGCCTTCGCCAGTGGTCTTGAGATCTTCGGATCTGAGTAAGCCTTCTTCGGTTCTGATCAAATCTCCATCGGGGAATTAGTCCGTCGCCAGTGAACCAGTGGCTCATAAGATGTCTCACCCTAAAAAAAATTGTCATTGGATTCATACGGAACTGTTCAGGCTGCTTCAGAGCCCTCTCCTAAGAAGTGTAAGGCTAAGATGAAACACAGGAAGTGCTCAATATCTGCTTCTCAGAGTGATTGGGGAGGATCCTCTCCACTCCCCACAATCCCGGAGGAAGAGGTGATGGACTGTCTGCACACACCGTCACCTCCTCGCACTCCGTCACTTCGTGCTGGAGACAATTACTTTCCTGCTGTTCAGGATTTGACGGAACTGATTCTATCATTCGAACAATCCTTGGCCTCGGATCTGACATTAGCCCGCATGTCAGCTCCAACTGAACAACTTGCATCAGACCCAACTCAACCTTCTGCTTCATCACAGTAGTCTCAGATGTATCCTCCTCAAGAGCCACTCCAACGTTGCTCCATTCCGATGCATTGGCCACAACAGCCTTCCACTGCGATCCCTCAATCTCTCCTTCTTTGGCTGTGGCTGCCTCGGTTCCACGGTCAGTTCCGCATCAGTCTCAGGACACCAGAATTCTCCGGCTCCGAAGACGAGGGTGACGGTGCTTCTCATTCAGAGACCACTTCGGATCTTGCATCAGATCTGTCTCCTGAGGAGTCAGTAGGTGACACTCGATCTTCTTTGCCAAATGATGACCACCGCATGTTCTCTGAACAGATGATTCACATGGCAACAGCTTTGGAGTTAGATATTTCTGCATCAACGACCAAGCCTAAAAGTAAGGTTTTAGAAGCCCTGTACTCAGGGTCATCTGCATCAGTAGCTTTTCCCCCTGTGGAAGACTTGCTAGATATCGCTCAGTCTCTCTGGCAATCGCCTTCTTCTACTCCAGCTACTTCTCGTAAAATAGAGAAGTATTACAGATTGCCTATATCTCTTCAACCACCCTAAACCATCATCCTTGGTAGCAAAAGAGGTTCAGGCCCGCTATCGGCATCGTTCACTGCCTGCCTCTGAAGATTGGGAAGGTCGGAAGCTTGATGCTGTGGGGCGAAAGATTTATTCCTCGGCATCATTAAATTTCAGAATTGCTGACTTCCAGACCATCACGGGGTCATACAATCTTTTTTTGTGGCAGCGTTTGTCATCTTATCAGCATGACTTACCTGAAGAGCATCGTCTCTTGGTGAAGGCATTGCAATCTGAGGCCATCAAATTGGCTAAGCAGCAGATGACAGCCGGGAAAGAAGCAGCTGACTGCTCCGCTCGGTTTATGGCATTTTCTGTCATTCTCTGACGACATGCCTGGCTCTGTTTCATGACACTCCCATTAGATAAGCCGTCAAAGATTGAAGACTTTCCGTTCGAACGGACGCTATCCCAGATGAAGAAAAATCACCAGACGGCCAAGTCTTTAGGAGTCTTTGCACCTCAGCAACCCTATACTTCCAGGAGTCATTTCCATAGGTCACAGCCTTATCAATCGACTTACCAGCACACCTATCATCAAAGGCAAGGAAGGTACCCATACCAGCAATCTTATGGGCAGCGTTCTTTCCTTCCCTCTCAGAGACATTCCTCTAAACGTTCCTCTAGGCCTAGAGGGAAACAAAGTCAACCACAATCTCCAAAGGCGACTGTTCAAGGGTAGAAGTCACTATTCTGACAGGACTGAAGGAGGCCCGGACTGCTGTCCCCTTTTTGGGCAGATTGCTCCCATATTTATTGTTTTGGGAGTCTATAGTAGATTATTCTTCTTTCCATTGTTGCTAGTGGTTACAAGTTGTTGTTTGTCGAGTGCCCTCCACTTTCTCTTCCTTCTTCATCCCCCTGTTGTTCTGATGTTCTTAAAGTTAATGTTATTGATCTGTTAAAGAAAGGTGCTATTCGCAGAGTTGATTTACATGCATCTCCTTACAGGTTTTACTCAAGATATTTTCTGGTTGATAAAAAAGATGGGGGTTCTAGGCCTGTATTAGAATTGAGAGGCCTCAATAAGGTTATAAGAAATCAGAAATTCCAGATGCTGACTTTGACTAAGGTCATAGAGCTTCTGGAAGTCGGTGTTTGGTTCTCCATCATAGATTTAAAAGATGCTTACTTCCGCATTTCGATCCATGAGGAAGTATCTCCGTTTCATATGTGGGGATGAAGCCTTTGAGTATACTGTGTTGCCTTTCAGGTTAGCTTCAGCTCCTCATGTGTTCACGAAATGTATGGCAGTCATGGTAACCTCTTTGTGATCTAAAGTTTGCACGATATACCCATATTTAGATGACTGGCTCTTGGTAGGGCCCACGGCATTCGTACTTTGTGACCACATTGATCTGATTATGTCCACACTTTCTCACCTCGGTCTCTTGGTTAACTGGGACAGAGTCTATTCTTATCCCTTCCAGGACGATCTGCTTTATTGGGATCCAGTTTGACTCCCTGCAAGGCAGGGCTTGTTTGCCCTCTGACAGATTGCACAGGTTGCGCTCCTTAGCGTAATTTTTCATATCCAACCGCTACCAGACAGCCCTTATGATCCAAACCCTATTGGGTCTTATGGCGTCAACTACAGCTGTTGTGTACTTTGCACTGCTTCGTAAGAGACCCTTGCAGAACTGGTTCATACACAAGTACAACCTGCTAATTATGAGCCAGGAACTGCGATTTTCTATCCTCAGAGTGATTGTTAAATCCCTGTTCTGGTGAACCGGCCACAATAATTTGGCTGGGGGTTGTGAGTTTGGTCCTTTTTTTGCAGACGTTACTGTCTCTACGGATGCCTCCTTGGGTTGGGGTGGACACTGTGGAACATTGACCGTTCAGGATACTTGGTCTCCTACAGAATCTAGGTTGCACATCAATGTCTTGGAGCTTCAAGCGATCCGTTACTTCCTTGCTTCTTTTGCAGGTGTTCTTCACAACAGGCAAGTTCAGGTCCTCTCAGACAACACAACGGCATGTTACTATCTGAACAGGCAAGGGGAAATGGCATTGATCAAGCTCTGTGCTGAAGCCACAGCCCTATGGGAATAGGCTGTAGTCAACAACATCCACTCTCAGGCCATGCACATAGCTGGAACAGTAAACACCACAGCAGATACACTCTGCAGGGTATTCCTAGACCAACACGAATGGTCTCTGCAAGACAAGTACCTGACACCGGTCTTCCTCAACTGGGGTTTCCCCACGATAAACCTGTTTGCTATGAGGTTCAACAGGAAAGCCCGCAACTTTTGCTCCAGGGCTGGAGTGGACCCTCTTTCACTGGGGGATGCATTTCAGGTTCCTTGGTTCCCACGGTTTTTCCCACCCCCCTCCTGCACAAAGTTCTCTGCAGGATTCGAGTCTTCAAAACTCACTGCATTCTAGTTACTCCTTTCTGGCCCCGTCAGGAGTGGTTCCCCCTTCTCCTGTCCCTGCCTGGGGGCCGTTTCCTGCATTTTCCCCTGGCTCCAGACCTACTGGTCAGAGACAATGTCTGGCACCACAATCTCGCTGTCCTGAAATTGACGCCGTGGCTGCTACATCCCACAATTTAGGATTCTCTGCTGAGGTTACTCAAGTTATTTTGAATGCAAGGAAGTTGTCCACCAGGGTGTCTTATTTGAGGAAATGGACTCGTTTTTCTCAGTGGTTGGGCCCTACCGGCCTTTCACCTTTTTCTTGTCCATTGCCCTTGGTGCTAGAGTACCTTTTGAGTCTGCATAAGGGAGGACTCTCTGTAAACAGTGTTAAAGTGCATATGGCTGTCATCTCAGCCTTTCACGAAAGGATTGATGGCAAAACTGTCTTTGCTAATCATGTATCCAAGCAGTTTCTGAAGGTGTTGTTTAAGACTGTTCCCCCTAGAAGCCCACCCATCCCACAGTGGAGTTTGCCTCTAGTGCGTTCCCAGGTGATGCTCCCACCTTTTGAGCCAATGGCATCTTGCCCCTTGTCTTTGTTGACAACGAAGGTGGCATTTCTAGTTGCCATTACCTCATCTAGGCGAGTGGGGGAAATCACTGCCTTGTGCACGGATCCCCCATTTTTGCAATTCTTCCCTGAAAAGGTAATCTTGCATGCTAGTATTGAGTTCCAACCCAAAGTGGTGTCCAAATTTCATTTCCAGCAAAAGGTGGTGTTACCAGTTTTCTTCCCGAATCCCACTTCTGTTGCGGAGAAAACACTGCACACGTTAGCTCTCAAACGATCTTTATTGTACTATTTACATAGAACGAAGGGCATCAGAAGGTCAGCCTCATTGTTCATCTGTTATGCTGGTACACGTAAAGGTCTTGCAGCATCCTCCCAGTCCTTGTCTAGATGGCTTGTTTCTACTATTAAACGGTGTTATCGAAAGGCTGGTACCAAGTGTCCATTTTTGGTGAAAGCTCACTCCACACGAGCCCAGGCTGCTTCAGATGCATTCCTGCGTGGAGTTCCTCTGCACGACGTCTGTCAAGCTGCAAGTTGGTCCTCGCCCAACACCTTTATCAAGCATTATTCTGTGGACATGAACGCGAGACGTGAATCAGCAGTAGGTACGGCTGTTCTCCAGTCTTTTTTCGGCTGATCACTCACACCTGCCTCATTGGTGAGTAGCTCGCTATACTCCCAATGTGGGGCTGCACAAAAGACAACAACGAAAAACAGTGTTGTGCTTACCTGTAACTGTTGTTCGTTGAGTATCTTCTGCGCAGACACACATTCCCTCCCTCCTGCCCCGCTGTGAGTGTTACTTAATTTGATACACTCTCCGGCGGCTCAGATAAACTGAGGGAATATCGGGGGCGCTCGTCCTAGCAACCGTGTTTTGGTGGGAATGCCACTGCGTGTGCACAGTAGCGGCAAGCGCCTCCCTTAACAGATTTTAGAAAAATCTCTCCACGGCAGGCAGTCCCAATGTGTGTCTGCTCAGAAGATACTCGACGAACAACAGTTACAGGTAAGTGTAACGCTGTTTTTGTGTTGTAACTCTGAAGTTTATTATCTGTTTGTTTACATTATTTATAGTGAGCCACCAGCTATAAACAAACCCAATCTTGTCAGACCTCAGAAGCTAAGGACGGTTGGCCCTGGTTAGTATTTGGATGGGAGACCACAAAGGAAGTCCAGGGTTACCATGTGAAGGCAGGCAATGGCAAATGGCCTCTGCGTGTCTCTTACCTTGAGAAACCCTATGGGGTTGTCATAAGTTGGCTGCAACATGGCACTTTCCACCTTTGGAAGTTTTTGCAATTCTTCAACTTTGTATTGGATCCTTGCTAATTCTATGTCTATGTAAACTTGTATTTATTTATCCTATGACATTGCTTATGGAAATGGCCTTGACACTGTATGGAAATGTCCTTGCTACTGATTGTACTAATCTCACATTATGTAATTCGCCTTGAGTCTCAGTGAGAAAGGCAGATTATAAATGACATGAATAAATAAATAAATAAACTCTGAAATCTATCAGTACTACCTGATACTGTGCATCAGACCATTAGTCTACCAAGGATAGTCTTGTTATCTCCACCTGGCAGTGAGTCAGGTAAAGATCTTTAATCTATAGCTTCATCCTTTCTTAGTGGAGATGCCAGGGACTGAACCTGTGGCCTTCTCAGGTAAAGTAGATGCTCTGCCCCTGAGCCACAGCAGCTCTCTGATACCAAAACTAGCAATAATTCCATTGGGGCATAAAAACAGCAAGCAATTTCAGCAGGAGAAAAACACTCAAGAGGAATGCCGGGGATAGAACTTCAGTCAAAATCCTATGTAACTTGTAGATAGAGCTTAGCTTTAGGGTTTCCCCCATTCTATATAGTTAAAAAATGTTTTTTTTTCACCTATTGCTCTGTATGTCAAGTTAATTGAGGTGTGCATAGTTGCCCCCAAACAAATTACCATCCAACTGCTTTGTCGATGCCTTTACTGCCAGATAAATGCTTTTATAGACTCAGGGGTCCACAGCAAGTTAGCAACCAGGCTTTGTTTTGCTTGGCTGACCTGTGTCAAACGAAATTACGCTCTGGAAATCTCCTGTCAAGTAGGCTGTGTTGCCAAATCAGGTTAAAACGGTATCCCTCTCTTTCTTTTCCAGCAGAATAGTCATGAAGGGATTCAGAGACAGCCTCTGTGAGAGCAGACTCTTTTTGGGGGTGGGTGGGGGGTAGAGGCCTCCTTGCAGAACACTTTCAGCTATAAATAATTTTATTCTGCAACCCCCATTGTAGGCCAAAATATCATGACTGCTAAATAGAGGGTGACGTCTTGTACTTGCAACGGACTATCCGTAGAGAAATTCACCGTGGGGTTTTTACTCCAAAACGTGGGGCAACTCTCTTACAGTCTTACTAGCTGTCCCACCTCTATTTCTTTCCAAATGCTTCTTCAAAAGTAGCTCTACAGGTAGGTTTGCCCACCTCCAAGTGGGCCGGGAGACCTGCTGGAATTACAACTGATATCCACACTACAGAGCTGACTTCACGTGGTAGCATTCTGCTTCTGTCTTTCAGCTGCTCCCCGGAGGGAGCCTGTATTAGCAGATAATGGTGAGAGTCATACGGATCATTGTGCAGAATGAGCCGGGATCTCTGGCTGAAGTGGACGTTCTGAAAAAAGCCGTTCTTTGTTCTGTGGTTCTCAAATGATCAAAAGTATCAATCAACAGTAACTGATTTCACATTTTCTCTCTCTTTTTTAGAGCATAATTGGACAATTTCCGAGAGGTTCCAAATCAATTATAAGGAGACGGGTAAGATATCCAAATTCTAAATGCGTGTAGCTTACAAATCAGGCCTGTAACTGTGAAGGACTTTTTCCCCTGATGAGGGTGTTGAGAATTGTAGTCTTAGGCAAGGATCCAATTGCTGTTCTTGTTCAGTAACACCATCAACAAATTTACTTAAAAGTAGACTCTATTGATTTCAGCAGCTCTACTTCTAATAAAGTTGCAAAGGGTTTATTGCTGTAGCAATAAATATGTTCACAGTTTGACCGTAATCTGATTGTTCATGTTTCATTAAACAGTAACAAAATCTATAAAAAAGGAGCTAGGGGAGCTGTTGTCATTGCGTCACCCACTGGTGGATGGTGTCCCCCAGTGGGCAACACTCCGATGTCATTTAACATCTATATGCCTCAGTGCTTTAGAAGCTGTGACTGTGTGGTTAAAACAGGGTCGACTGAAACTGAATTCCGTGAAGATGGAGGTCCTGCGCTTGGGCCGTGGGCAGTTGGATTTGGGAATCCAACTCCCAGCCCTCGATGGGGCACCGCTTGTGCCCGTACTGATGGTAAGGAGCCTGGGCATGGTCCTGGATGCCTCCTTATCAATGGAGACCCAGGTCATGGCAGTTGCCAGGTCTGCGTTTTTCTATCTACATCAGGCCAGGCAACTTGTCCTCTACCTCTTGACCCACGACCTAGCGACAGTGATCCAGGCAACGGTCACCTTCAGATTGGATTGCTGTAACTCGTTGTATGCTGGGCCACCCTTGGGCCTGATCCAGAGGTTACAACTGGTCCAGAATGTCATGGCATGGGTCCTTATGAGGACCCCGTCTTGGGCACACATAATACCTGTGTTATGCCAGCTGCACTGGCTCCTGGTGGAGTTCCAGATCAGGGTCACGGTTTTGGTTCTTTAAGACCCTTAGCAGACTAGGACTAACATATCTGCAGGACCATCTCTCACCGTATGTACCCCGGAGGGTGCTCCGTTTGGCAGGGATCTACTGTTGATCCCTGGCCCTAAGGATGTTCGCCTTGCCTCAACCAGAGCCAGGGCTTTTTCGGCCCTGGCACCATCCTGGTGGAACTCTCTGTCATCTTTCCACCAGGCCTGCAAGACAGAGATGTTCCACCAGGCCTATGGTGGTTAAGACAGACGAAGGACCCTGCCAGCCTCCTGTTGTGGAGGGGGTCTGTGTTCCCCCTTCTTTGATTTCTGTGGTCCACTTACCAGCTTGCCCTCCCCCATCACATGGGTTCTGAAGTTGGGTTGTGCAATCTGAGTGCTGCATCAAGAGCCTGTTTTCACTGAAACTGAAGTGCTGAAGTTTTTGACTCATATATTGCTGTTTTTATCTTTTATTATAGTTAAGAGTCCAGTAGCACCTTTAAGACTAACCAACTTTATTGTAGCATAAGCTTTCGAGAGCCACAGCTCTCTTCGTCAGATGCATCACCTTATCTCCTTATCTTTTATTGTAAAGATCACCGTCTCTTCCTTATCTTTTATTGTAACTATTCAATGTTGTGATCCGCTCTGAGCCTGCTTTCGGAGAGAGCGGGCTATAAATCTAACAATGCATAATGAATAAATATGCCAAAGATATGAATGACTTGGTCTCCCAACAGCTTAACAAGTGATTTGGGAAGTGTCTTTGTCTAATAACCTATCCTGCCTGCGAGCATAAATCGTCCCATTGATTTCTGTCAATTCCTGTTTATACCAATGGAATTTACCACCCGGCATCTTTTGTACAACGTCCCTCTGCCGTTTGGCATATTGTTGTCTTTGCACTTTATTATTGTAGGAACCATCAAGCAGCTTGACATGATGGTGCGTTATGTATACATTCATTCTGGAAGTGCACAGGGAAGCCTCATTGGTCAGGTGCATCCCCCAGAAGTCATGCATGCATGCTGGGAGCCCCTCACTGGTGTAAATATTTAGTGTAGGCAGTGGAGTGACGAACAGCCAGTGACAAGGCCCTCCTTTTCTAAATTAAATGTGCCGAGGGCAAGGATAGAATATGTCTGGCACCGTGTATGAGAGAGAGAGAGAGCCATACGTGAGATTAACTTCTGGCCTGCCCTTCCCCTGAGCTCTTTTGTGTTTACTTAAATTTTGCACAGGCAACCTGCAGGCAGCCTTGACCACTTCCAGCCTGGAAGATCAGGCTAAGTAATCAACAAACGCATTTCTGCAGGTATTCACAAAGAGGCTAGTCCTGAAGACATGGAAAAGATCTGCAAGGACACTGACATGCCTTGACTGCTCTGCCCAGGCTTTTCTTGGAAAACCTCTCTCAGAGCCAAGCTACAAGTGGCGCCTGGCACAGGCTGGACCCTTATCAGCTTCCCTCAAGTTTTGATGGGAAATGTAGGCATCCTGGCTTTACAGCTTGGCTCTCCATTACAGCTGCCAGACCAGGACGCCTACATTCCCCATCAAAACTTGAGGGAAGCTGACAAGCGTCCAACCTGTCGCAACCAAAAGAAAGAACCGGAGGAAAGCTAATTAAAGAGGCAGTCAATAAATATGCCAAATTAATAAGGACAATAGAGAAGTTATCAAACACAATTGTAATAGTAAATCAATAGATGATAGTGTCCAAAACGGTCCAAGAATCACAGTGCACGCAGGCACACAGTGAAGCAACAATGTAAGGGTGCACGCAGGCACTCCCCTGTACAAAAAGTACAGACAACAAGTAGGTAACAGTGAAAAGTCCAAAGCGGCAACAGTGTCCAAAAAAGGAGTCAAATATAAATAAACACTTTCTGAAAATATGAGGCTGTGCTGTGGGAAGATGTCCGACGTCCAGTCAGCCACGCCTACGGGGTTTGCCAGCATATGTAAGTAACACCCGTTCGTGAATAATTCACTTCTTCAAAGGCACGTTACTCTCATATTGCCAATTTCCAGCTGATATTGCACAGAGTATTTTTCTGCCGCAGTCCTAACGGTCATAATGATCCAAATGCTGTGCAGTGTCCAACCTGTGTCAGGCATCACTTGTAGCTTGGCTGTCAGAAGGAGATGCCACAACATCTCAAAGCAGTTTGTTCCTTTGCTGAACCGCTGTGGCAGCGAACATTTCCAGGCTCCTTCTCTGCTCCTGCCCAAGTAGGTCTTCAGATTCTTTGGTGCCCGTCTGGACTGTGCAGGGTGAGAAAGGAGGAGGCATTGTCTGGGTTTCTGGTTGGGAAAAGACAAGCCCCCAACTTCTGCAGTTCAAATGAAAGTTGTGGATTCTCATGCCTTCGTTTTGCTCATCAGATAACCCTGCTCTAGAAGTCTGTCTGAATCTGTTCTACTAACACCTCATGCCTCTTTTTGAGGATGTGCCTGAAGCAGAAGCTGATGTATAAGCAATGCAACATTTTAAAAACGTATATGTCGTAAAATTTACTGGTATTAAGAGACCTCTTTTATTCAGTTTTGCATTGGGTAAAAGGACACAGAGCAGAGAGGAACATAATGTCACACCTGGCCATTGCCCGTGGAGAGGAGCCTCGGTTTTCTTCCCGCCACCCCTTGGAGTCCTTTTCTTGCTGTTTGGAGGGGAAATTCCCCAGAGACTCACTCGCTGCTTTGACTGCTGGACCCTGAAGGAAGCCCTCCTTTGATCAATATTCCATTCATCCTTGCTGAGAGCAGCCATGCATAGGAAGATCCAATTAGACCCTGGATTCCACATCAGCTGCGTCCATATGGGGGCACAGGTCTAAGCAATGCTGCTAGGAAAACCGGATTGAAAAGAGAGATTGATTTGCTTGAAATTCAGCTCATGACGGCCTTTCTGAAGAACTGAGAGAAATTGCCCCGAGCCCCAGAACTTGTTTTAATCGCGAGCTTGTGCTGCGCATAAGTAATGAATACCAGTTCAGATGAACTTCCCTTGCAGTTGGCTTCTTGTTACCAGTGGCAGATAAGGCGGTCAGGGATTGTGCTTGTGTGTCACTGAAGAGGTTGCAGCAAGCATCTGGGCCAAATGGATTCCATGCAAGCAGAGGATGGGCGAGAGATTTGCCAAAATAAAGAGTTGCCCAGACAGAGACAGCACAAAAGGCCTTGGAGATGTTTATCAGTCAGTGGGATGGGGCTGACTGCCTGGAGTCCCCTGAAGAAGAAGGGTTGTTGTCTAGCAAATATCTTTGCTCAAACTATCTGCAGTTCATGGTGATGCAGAGAATAGTTAAAAATCTCTACCTGCAAGGCTCCTGAGATGAACTCTGTTCTACCTGGCAGCTTACAAATCAGCTGGAAATCAGATCTATGATCTTTTGCTACTGCCTAGGGCGCACAAATGCACCAGTGATTAGTGTACCTTAGTGTGGCCAGTTTGCAGACGGACTGGCACAGTCATGGTACTGAGAAGAAAAAAATCTTGGCTGGAACAGGTGGGAATTCTGCAGCATCACAGAGGAGTTCTCTAGGATGGTGCTGCTTCTCTGGGAAACCACTCTGCCACTCATCTGTCACAGGGAGTGAGAAATTCAGTTTCATGGAAGCCCAGAAGTGGAGTTTGAAAATGATCGCCTTTCTTCATACGTATCCCGTGGTCCTTTAAACAGTACTTGGGAAGGTTTTGTGAAGCATAGAGGAGATCCTGAGGCTACCAAATGCCCATCCCTGCTCCAGACTTCAGAAGGCTTCTCCCATCTATGATGCATGAGGAGAATCGGTGCTTTTTTTTACTAGCCTTGGAGGGGGGGGAAGGTCTCTTTGTGAAGTGTGTATCACATTCTGCCTCTTCATATTTGGAATGTCTTCCCCAAGTGACACTTTGAAATTATTTTATTTCATGAAGCCTTTGAGCAATCACAGTCTAGAGCATCGACGGAATGTGTATTAAATTGTGACTAATTCAGAAATTAGACCAGATAAGATCAGAGGAGCTGGAAGTGCCATCTTCAAATCAACTAAGACAGGAAATAAATGATCCTCTGGAATAGTGGTGACTTTAACAGCCTGACTTGGTTGGGTTTGTTCTGTGCTAGTTTGCAAATCAAAACCTGTCTGTCAAATCACAGCCTCTCTCTCACTCTTAGACACAGAAGTCTCCGCTCTTAATTCTTTTTGCCTCCCTTGTTCTCCAGATTTCTTGCTGCAGCCTGGTATGGCTGCAAATGACAAAAGATGGTAAGTGAAAGAGGAGTGCTGGGACGAGGCTTGGCCTCAAAATTGTTTGACACTTTATACCTCATTATTTGCCTTCCCCCCCAAAAGCCCACCAGAGCAAGAAAGGTAGATGATCAAAGAGAGGGATACAAGCAGGGCTCATTTCGAGGGGGAACACGCCGGAACACAGTTCCGGCAGTTCCCCAAAGAGGTCACATGTCAGGTGGCCCTGCCCACCTGACTCTCGGCCATTTGGGGCCCATTTCAGCCTGGATTGGGGCGAAACAGCCCAGATTGGGCCTCTGACGGGTGGTGGATCACTCTCCCGCTCAGCAGCGGCCTGATCCTGACCGTTTTGGTGTAGTGGTTAAGAGCGCAGGACTCTAATCTGGAGAACCAGATTTGATTCCCCACTCCTCCACTTGAAGCCAGCTGAGTGACCTTGGGTCAGTCGCAGCTCTCTCGGAGCTCTCTCAGCCCCACCTACCTCACAGGGTGATTGTCATGAGGATAATAATAACACGCTTTGTAAACCATTCTGAGTGGGTGTTAAGTCATCCTGAAGGGCGGTATATAAATCGAATGTTGTTGTTGTTGTTGTTGTTGTTGTTATTATTTTGGGCCCCTTTTCAGCCATTTTCAGCCCCGTTTTGCCATTTTGGGCCCAATTTCGGCCCCGAATGGCCAGGATTGGGTACAAAACAGCCAGGATAGGTGATGTCAGGGGGTGTGGCATATGCAAATCGGTTATGCTAATGACACACTTCCAGCGATGTCAAGGGGCATGGCATATGCTAATGAGTCATGCTAATTAGTTATGCTAATGAGTTCCTCCAGCTCTTTTTCTACAAAATGACCCCTGGATACAAGTACCAGTTTACAGTAGCAAGTTCATCCCTTCTACCCTCCTCTTGCTGACCGTCCCTGCCCCCCCCCCCCAATCAGGATCAGGCTCCAACTTCACCCAGCCCAGCTCCATAAGATGGCAGATCATGCCTAGAACAAAAACTATGGAGCATGCATACGCAGTGTGAGCATGGTTCTTGCAAACACAGCGATTCTTAATGCTGACACAAGGACTACACCGTTCCTGAAGAAGATTTTTTTAGCAGTGAGTTTCCTCCACTGTTGAAACGTGGACCTCAGCTTGCAGTAGAGACTTATATACATCACAAACCTGGAAGAGCCCTGCTGCATCAGGGCCAGGGCTGCATAAGGTTCTTGTTGGAGGTTTTGGTATGATTTTAATCTGAATTTAGGCTGTATTTGGACTTGTTTTTACGCTATTCTGTAATAAATACATGTATTTTTGTATATTTATGAATATAAATATACATATTTATGTCCAATATTTAGTAATTTTGAAATTTGGCCTATGAATTGGGATTTCTTTAACCTTCTTGGTTCTTGTTTGGGTTAAGCCCCCTCCCCTCTTTTTGTCCTTATTTAGATACAGCTTCTGTATAGGGCTGCCTTGAAATCTGTAAATTTCAATTGGTCTAAAATGTGTTTGCCAAGCTATTGTCAGGGTTAGGATCATATCACCCCTGGACTGAAAGATTTATTTATTTAATTAAATTTGTAGCCTGCTCTCCCTACGTGGGCTCAGAGCAGATAACCACACATATAAAAACAACCATAATATAGAATTAAATCTAGCAAAACTACAGTTTCAATAAAACAGTTCAAGATGTAGTGCGCGATGTTGCACAATCCAGAAACATTCAAACCCTGTGGGGTAAGCTGTTTAAACCAGTAGACTTAGGAGAGGAGCTCCTAAGTAAAGAGGAAGGCAACAGCCCCCCCCCCACCATTGTTGCTATCCTGTCATTTGTATTCCAAGGTACACTGTCACTAAACGTGGAAGTTCCATTTATCTTTCAGGACCTGTAGCCATTGATAACTTTCAAACTCATGGACAATATGTCTATTGGACATCATTACCTCTCATAGGAAAGGTAATATGTTTGGAGGGAAGGCTGCATGGCATCACTCAGTCTTTTCAGATCTCAGGAGCTAAGCAGGGCCAGGACTTGGTTGGGGGACCACCAAGGAAGACGCTGCAGAGGAAAGCCACGGCAAACCACCTCTGCTTCTCACTTGCCTTGAAATCCCATGCGGGGGTCGCCATAACTTGATCAAACATGCCTACGTAATTATGCACTGTGTTGGAAAATATTTCCTTTTGCCTTTTGGGGATCAGTATTATAAGAGAGGAAGAAAATGTTTTCTGTCGAACTTTCCCACGCTATGAATAATCTTATAAATTTGAGTCACCTCCTCCCATTTAGCTGTCCTTTCCCTCTAAATTAAAAACCTCCTTCCTCATTAGCCTTTGTTTGTCCAGACCATTCTAGCTTTGCCCCTTTCCCAGTACTGCAGTATTTGGTCTGAGATGGGCCAACCGGAACCGCACAGTGGGCTCCGTCAGATTCCAGCATTCATTTTCAAGTCTTATTTTCAGGTCTTATGTGAACTTTTAGTATAATATATCCAGTGATATGTTGAATGACTAATCTCTTGCAGGGACTTGCATTACCCCTTGACACATAAGCCCAATACATGATCTTCGGGTTTTAGTTGCCCATGGTGGAGCCTGGAAATCTGAATAGGTCTAAAATGTGGTATTGGTGGTGGTAGAGCATGCCCTCAAGTAATAGCTGACTTATGGCAACCCCTGGTGGGGTTTTCATGGCAAGAGACTACCAGAGGTGGTTTACCATTGCCTGCCTCAGCAACCCTGGTCTTCATTGGCGGTCTCCCATCCAATTACTAACCAAGGCTGACCCAGCTTAGCTTCTGAGATCTGACGAGATCAGGGTCACCTGGGCTATCCAGGTCAGGGTAAAATGTGTTAGTGGAGTCTGTCAATTTCTCGTTCCTCTTGAAAAATAGAAGTGTCAGGTCCACATATTCTTTGTTTGATGAACTTCTCTTGTTCTAGGATGACGAAGGTGGCATTGAACTGGGAGAGGGAGCAGATGAGTGGACTCAGGCGAAAACGTTAATCAAGCCACCGGACCAACTGGACCTGACGGATGCTGTGAGTAGAATTGTGATGGGTGGCTCTGATCAGGCCTGATTCAGATATACTAAGAAAAATGAGAGGCACTCTGGGGAAATCTAAGATAAGTAGTCCAGAGGGAAAAATCCACCACCTGGGGTATACAATGAGATAAATCTCAATAATCGTGGAAGATTATTATCATCATGAATCTTCTTTTACTTATCATTGTTTTATGGAAGAGTGAGTGAAGATTCATTTATGGCGTACCGGTAAAAAGAAAAAGAATCAGACATTGATTCATTACAAGACAAGGCTTTCCTGCTGTCATACACTGTAGTTCCATACAGCCGTGGACTGTTGAATGAAAAAGGTTATCAGTGTACGTATTCTTAAATACTATTGTTGGACACAACTGGTGTCCCGAATGTCCCTTTAGCCAATCATAATAAGAGAGCATCTCTTTCATAGGCTTTCATAGGCTTTTCATTCATGTATCATTTAGTAAAGGCAGCCCGTTGTCGCTTCTGGCAACCTTGTGGGCTTCAAGCGGAGAATATTTCTCTGGGTTCCGTGGGAGAAAAGCGCTCTGCCTTCTCTAGGAATGTGCTTAAAGTTACATTCAGTACTCCTTCTCCACTTTGTGGTTTCCCCTCTGAACCTTGAAAGGTTTTGCTAATCTAGCTAGCTTTTATTGCAACATTTTGCATAGAGACTTTCACAAAGGGGTTTCTGTATACAGTAAGGAACAGGTGTCAGGAATCAAGCAGGTGCTTATTAAGCGCAATCTACCTGGTAGCAAGCTTCACAGTACTTTTGATCTTACTTCTCACAGTGATTTAAATGTATAACATACATTCTGCTTTGGTCTTTTGTTTCAAGTCTCATTTTCTTGCAAGTTGCGTTACAAATACTACATTAGCTCCTGAGAATAGTAAAAGTGCATAACAGTGATAGAAGGCACATAAGGTACATAAAATCTGTTTCATTAAATCCATTTCCCACACTATCTTCAATGTACAGGTCTATATTGATGGAATTGGATAGGACTTTTGTTTGTGTTTTATAACTTAGGTAACTATTTACTGGATATTTATTGTATGCACTAAACACTTTACCTTTAAGGTAACCTCATTAATTGAATATTATTGTCTTCCCTGATTATTGAGAGTTGTCTCATTGTATACTCCAGGTGGTGGATTTTTCCTCTGGATTACTAACCTGATTCAGATATAGGCATGCACTTATCCTAAGCATCTAGTTAGCTGTATTAAATCGTTTACATTTTGGCAAGAGGTAAGCCACTGATACCATTTTAGTTCGTTATCAGGTATGGTACACAAGTAATACTATTACAGAAAGCCTGCTTCCAGTCAAAGCCTTTATTAATAAAACGTGATTATTCAGCATTCTTAATGTCAGCTCAGTCAACAGGAAATCATACCATGCATAGATAATTAAGGAAGAGCAATTACAGGAGTCCAAAGAGGTACCTTAAGCAGGGGGCTCCTCCTAGGAAGCAGCTCCCGATCAATTCAGCATCTCATATTTATAGGGTTTTAAAACCATCTCCTAACAATAACTAACTGTCCTGTTTCAAATCACTCATATTCTTGGCTAAGTAATTATCTTATAACTTCAAAATTAATGATTACAAGTTTCTCATACATATGAATATCTCTTGGCTCTCCGCAAGTACTCCCTTCCTTGAGTTAGATATCTAATTTGCAAAGTTAGACATTCTTGTCATCCTCAGACACTCTCTGCAGCTGGGCCCCAACACGTTGTACATATCATTGTATATTTGAGTTTAAGGTTGCCAGTCCCCCACTCCCACCCTCCACTCCCCAACTCCACTTACCTGGCCAGAGGGGGGGATTGTGCCTCCTGGGGTGCACTCCCAGGGCACGAGGTGTGCTCCCGTGTGCCACAGCAGCCTGATTCGGGTCCAAATTGGGTAAAATCAGACTGCTGTGAAGTGCAGGAGCACTCCAAGGCCCCTCGCGCCACCTAGCAGCACTCCCGCGCCCCACAGCTGACTGATTCAGGCTGGATTGGGCCGCAGTGGGAGCTCTCCTAGGGGCAGCACGTGGCCTGCACAATGACATCGCTTCCCAGAAGTGATGTCATCATGCAGACCGGGAGTGCACACGTGCAAGGTGTGTGCATGAGGGGGCCAATGCAGGTAAGCGCCAGGTCTCCTGCCTTCCACCAGGAGGGTAAGAGGACCTGGCAACCCTATATGGGTTAGATGGCTCTTCTAATCTATACAAGGGCATGTTCCTCCTCTGTTTTGTGCCTCTCTCCTTTTGTGGCATGTCTGGTTATGGGGCTGGGCTAGCCGTGTTTCTGTGTGCAATGACATCTTCTATGATTTTCTTGATCAAATTCAGCAACTGTTCTCCCATAGTTCTAGCTATATCCATAGCCCAGAATTGCCCAGAAACTGTTTTAAGGGTTGGTATTTTGTCACCCCCTACCAAGGCACCTGTCCTGGGCCTGCACTGCAGCCAGCTGGGTCCAAGGCAAACCTCCGCGGCTATGCCATGAGGCGTGGCTTGGAACAGGCCATTGGAGGCCCCACAAGGGATGCCTTAGGGTTGCCGGCTGGGACCATTGGTAGGGTGGAAGCATTTGGTGGCGGAGGGTGGAGAAACAACGTCACGGCGCTGCACAACGCTCTAGGGCCTCCCCCCCCTTTTTTTCTGAATACACCCCATGTCCCCCCTTATGCTCCTGTAGCCCTTTAAAACAGCGGTCAAAACAGTGGCAAGGCTGCCCTTCCCCGTCATAGTGTTTCCTGCAGTTCTGTTCAACATCCTTCCCCCAGTTTCCTCTGATCCTTAACAAAATAAATTAGCATAGGACTCGGGAAGTCGCCATAGTGTAGCGGTTAGAGTGTCAGACTAGGGTCTGGGAGAGCCAGGATTGATTCCCCGCTCTGCTGCAGAAGCTTGCAGGGTCAGTGACACACTCTCAGCCTAACCTATCCCACGGGGCGGTTGTTTTCTCCTCATTGGGAGAAAAGTGGAGTATAAATGAAGTCAATATATTTTCTAGCCCTGCTACCTGGGATTCTTTAACTGGGGATTCCAAAGATTGAACCTTTTACACACAAAGCAGTTCTTCTACCGCTGAGCCACCCCCACCCCCACCCCCTGCAATGCCTTTATGACCACATGAAGCTGCCTTAGGCCGTTGATCCATCTGGCTTTTCACGTCCGGCATTGGCTCTCCAGAGTCTCCGCTAGAGAGACATCGTTCCCCGTCTCTGCTGTCTGACGTCCTTCAGTTGGAGATGCCAGAGACTGAACCTGGGATCTTCCAGGTGCAGAATACATGATGTTCTAGAGCCGAGTTCCTTGTGACAAACGACTTGGAATATGGCGCACTGTAGAACTCCACAAGAAGAATGTGTCCAGCATCTCTTGGGACTGTACTTTGCGCACTGGGCTACATCCACACGGAGACCATTCTCCCCATAGCTCTCGTGCAGAGGCATTCACAGGGGCAACAAACAACCCCCCTAGAAAGGCGCCATGCTCTTTCCTTCTTCGGCTGCCATTTCCTCCCTGCCACTGAAGAACATTTTTCAGGCTTTTTAAAAAATAGCCATATCAATTTAGTGCTGTCATGTTATACGGTAGTGATTAATTGCATTAATGTATTAGTTCCTAATTTTTATTTTAAAAAAACAACAACCCTAAGTCTCTGGCCCTTTTTGTTGCAGTTATAGAGAGAAATGTACAACCAGTACCTTTCCCCTTATAACTCTACAACCAAAAGGACTAGGGATTTTTTAAATGGAAGCTAAGAACTACCCTTGTGATGGCATTTGGTTTTGTGAGGTGACCTCTCCTGTCCCGCTGGTTTTCCTTTGTGCTTGTGCTTGTGTGTGTGTGTGTGTGGCTACTGAGTTTTCTCCTGTGAAGGAAAAGGCAAGCATGACTGAATGTTTCCTGGAATTTAAGAGCTGCTATTGTAACTGGCGTAATGGAATAAAAACAGCTCTTTAAAACTAATTTTATTTCCAATAGATAGATTTTTCCCTGGGTAGGTAGTGGAGAAAGGGTTTGGTATGTTCAGTAGCCTTCCCATAAAAGAAGAAAATACCCCTTTTTGCATTCCAGAGATATAAGAAAGGGAGTACTTTTAAAACATGAAATAGGTGATGAACAAATAACATTCACCACACAGGTTTTCTCAATTAAACCCAAATCAGGACATAATTTTTAGTGAAAAAAGAATCCCGTTCTGCGACACCTCCTGCAGGTTTTTGAAAATATGTAGCAAAATTCCTTCAAAGAACTGGTAATTGGTGCCATGATGCAACGCTGATACGATAGAAGGGGCTGTGTTTCTGAGCCAGCTCCCTGTCTATTTCTGTCTCTTGCAAAGCCGCCTTCTCATCAGATGCGGTGCTCAAGGTGGCCGACGGAAACCACTGCACCCAAAACTAACACCAAACTGCTCTTCCGCAGGAACTGAAAGAGGAGATCACGCGCATCTTGACCGCCAACAACCCTCATGCCCCTCAGAACATTGTCAGATACAGTTTTAAAGTGAGTACTTACTTCCCTTGTCATCCATGTGCTGAGGGCACCATTCGTTCAGCAACGTCTGGTCGATATATCAGTTTACAATTTGTGTTTAAAATGTGAAATTTTACCATTGAGTTTGAGAGCTTGCGACGTACGGCTTCTCTCAATCATTTTGAAGTTGACTGATGTCCACTGTGAAATGCTGCTAAGACATCAAATCCTAAATACCTGTTGCATTTTAGCTGTCCAAGACTGTCAACTATTAGCTCTCAATAAATGAAAAGAAATATTATATATCAAATACGGCTGCTAAACATTTGGCAAATGTTTGGCTATTCAGAGAAAACATTTTTATAGTGATTTTTCTAGGCCACAAGCGTTTTTAAAAAATAAGAATGAAATAAAATGATTTAAGTAGTTAAACAATAAAATGATTACAAGGAAAGGGCCAGTTCAACAGACAAAAGACTGCCACTCATGTTAGCCTGCTCTGTAAAGTCAGCATCTAAAAATAGTGGTTTGCGGCACTTCCAGAAGGCTATAATGGAGGAGATGATCCCAGTCTCCATCAGGAGGGTATTTGGCATTAAAATGCACAGATGAGAATCTTCACAAGCAAATTTCCTTCTGTGCTAAGGAAACCTTCGGCCTCCTCCACCACGAACGTCCCATACCGGACAGGGCCATATCTCCCCCTGCGCTCTGCCGCGACACCTTCACTGTTCAGAACAGGGTCGCCTGCGGGTGCCAACCTGCAAACGGGCAAGATCAACAGCTGCCCGTACACGTGCATTTTCTGTGGCGCCCCTCCCCTTCAGAAACGGCCTGCCTGATGACATCAGGAAAGGCCCAGCTCTCTTGGCGTTATGCAGTTATGCAAAACTGAATTATTCAGGAGGGCTTTTTGTCACAGGTAAGCAGGCTGCAGCGTAAAGAAATGGTTCGGAAAGAGGTTTTTGGTAAAGGGTTAGGGACTCTAGACTAGACTGCTGTGCAGGGCTTTTTTTTCTGGGAAAAGAGGTGGTGGAACTCAGCGAGTTGCCCACACAGGGGGCAACTCTTGGTGGGAGGTGGTGCCTTTGGTACCACATGTGCGTGCACAAAGTGTACGCATGCTCCCAGGGCCAATGACGTCACTTTGGGTCAGCTGGAACAAGGGGGGAGTTTTTAAAAATTTAAATCACCCTCAGCGAAAATGGTCACATGATTGGTGGACCTGCCCCCTGATCTCCAGGCAGAGGGGAGTTTAGATTGCCCTCCGCGCCGTTCCAGTGGTGCGGAGGGCAATCTAAACTCTCCTCTGCCTGGAGGTCAGGGGGTGGGGCCACCGATCATGTGACCATTTTCAAGAGGTTCCGGAACTCTGTTCCACTGCATTCCAGCTGAAAAAAAGCCCTGCTGCTGTGTATAGGTTGCATACTTTAGGCTGCTGTATGTATTATCAGATTATGTATTTCCGGAGGTGGTGGGCTCTCCTTTAGAGGTTTTCCAGCAGAGGCTAGACGGCCATCTGACAGCAGTACCGATTCTGTAAACCTAGGCAAATCATGAGAGGGAGGGCAGGAAGGGTTACATCAGTGCTTAGTTCTTGTGACCCCTTTTTACATGCTGATTGCCACATTGAGGTCAGGAAGCAATTTTCCCCAGGCCAGTTCGGCTAGGGATCCTGACGGTGTTTTGCCATCTTCTGGGCATGGAGCAGGGGTCACTGGTGGTGTGGGGGGAGGAGGTAGTTGTGAATTTCCTGCATTGTGCGGGAGGTTGGACTTGATGACCCTGGAGGTACCTTCCAACCCTATGATTCTATGTCATGTTAATACCTATGCTTGGTTTCAGATTTCCTCTTGCTTTCAGATTTCCACAGTCCTAATCCTATTATGTTGCTTATTGCACATCAATCCTATTGATTGCATTTACTTACCCTGTGTAATCCACCTTGAGTCTCAGTGAGAAAGGTGGTTGATAAGTAACAAATAAATAAGCACACTGTTCATGGGAGCTACAGGCCTGCTTCTGTGGACTTGGTTGGAACCAGTTCCTTGTGGATGTGGCTCTTTGTTCTTAATTCAGGCCTATTTCTTTTGCTTTGCCTTGTCGGCATTTTCTCAGGAATTTAAACAGGAGAATTAAACAAATCAATAAGGATATTAGCATAATTGATCACTCGGAAATTGGACACAGCCGTTACTCAAGATGTTTGGAAAATGAGCGGAGTCCGAGTGCCTAATGCTGGATGATAAGTTCTTCCGCTCAGCACTGGTTAGAGGAGGCAGCCAATGATTCATTCAATCCCTGGGATATTCAGGGCTCACAAGCTTTGTGTGGCTTGATCCCATCTCTTAGAAAAGGTACGAGAGTTCTTCAATACAAATAGTGTTCTGAACAATCGATGCCAATTTGCGGCTAAATTGTGGCAATTACTCATTAGCTGGAGTCAAAGGGCGCTGCAGAAGTCTCAGGAGATGTTCTGCGATGGCTCGTGACTTCAGGATGCTCAGAGATGGCAATAAATCAAGGAGACCTCTCACCTCATTGAATCCTTGGTTTGTGAAATGCTAAAGCCAGTGGCGTAGTAGCGAGAGTGTCCAACGAGGATGTGGAGACTCCAGTGCCAAGGGCGCAGAGACCCACTTGGACACGGAAGCTACTGGGTGTCCTGGGACCGTCCTAACCTACCTCACAGGGTAGTTATGAGAATAAACTTAGTGGGGACTCAGTTCAGAGTCTATGGGCAGGTAGCTCGCCAAGAGATGACGCCTTCTGCCATCTCCAAGATTACAGGTCTGCGGCCTACCTGCCATCCTTTCAGGCGCACAAAAAGGAGACCACTCATCCCACAGTTGTTGCAACCAGTACTCTTCAGCCTTCCTGCTCTCAAGGAACCCTTTTTGCACCAATTTGCCTCCCTCAGAAACCCACTGACCTGCTGCAGAACTCTTGTCTGTCCAGACGGTGCTGAGGCATGCACTGGGATACCTTGTGGAAACACACAAGATGAATTACATGTGAAGAGCACGGGTTTGGACGCGCAAGCTTCCCTGGGAGTGGTAGTCTTACCCTCTGCCCTCTCCAAGCTCCTGGAGGAAAACTGAGCCAAATGGATTTTCTTACAAAGAACAGCCGCTCGACTGGAGGGATTCTCTCTTTCAAAAATCCAGTAGCTTAGGTTTTCCTTCAGGAGCTCAGAGATGGGGTGAAGGGGTGGGGGGAATCTGCGCTGCGATTTCCTGCTGGGAGAAGAAGAATGGGAGGGACTGGGTTTCTCTCTCGCTCGCAAAGCACCTCAGCTTTTTTCCTTCCTCTTGTTACGTCCTTCCTTATCCCAAACTCCCACAGAATTTTCAAAAGAGAGAGAGTGTGTGAGAGAAAGTCCCTCCAGTTGCGACTCTCCCCAGCTGAGAATCACATTGAGTGGCTGTTTATTTTTTTAAAGACTACATTTCCCAGTGATCCTTGCAGGATCCGACACGCACCCATGTGTCTCGTGTGGCTCCACTGTCTTTCTGAGGTCACAAGCCTAGTGAGGGCGTATCCTGCAAGGGACCTGGCTGAGGGCCACAGGAGGCTTTTTAGAGGCTTTGTAGCTGCCCCAGGACCCAGTCTGAATGACAACTGTGGTTGGTTGTTAGGCTATTTTTAACCCTTTCATTTTCTCAATTTCTGTCCACATGGGAAACATTCAGGGACCCATGTGTTGCCTGTACATTTCTGCCATGGGGTAAACTGCACTGGGGGAAAAGGACATCTGAGGTTGAGAAGATGGTGTGAGGGATAAGGGTAAATCCTCTTTCATCCCTTTTCCTTGGTTCCAGTTTAAATCAGACCCCACCACAGCTACTGTTTAGCATGAAACACGGGGGTTGTTCAGTGGAGATTTGCCTGCTGATCTTCCGAGGCCATTTATAGTTTGGACTAGGGGTGTGCATGAAAAAAACATCTGGGAAATCCAGATCCAGGTTTCAGAGATCCCCCCAAAAATCCAGGATTCCTGAAATCATGGAAAGATCCTCTGATCCAAATAAGACAGATCAGAGAATCCCAGATTTATTTTGCTGTTATTCCATGCGTGGATCATGCATCCACTCCCTCTCTGCCTCACATCCCCTCCCTTCTCTCCTCCCCTCTTGGAAAAAAAGAAGGGGAAGGCCAGGAAGGAGCCAGCCAGAAGCTGAAGCCACATTTCCCAGGTTTACCTAGATATAGCCAGGGGTCTGGATCCGAGTTTCTCTGATTTGATTCACCTCCCAGATCAGGCTTGTACACCCCAGTTTGGACCTGAGAGGGCACCGTAAAAGTTTCCAATGACCCCACACTAACTGCTTGCAGAACTGCAGACATGTGATTAAGCTGTCAATCAAGGTGGCTTGTTTTCCATTCTCAATAAGGCAGAAGTGCAAGGAACCCTGGGACTTCCTGGTTGCGCCAGTTCATCCAGCAGTAGATTAGACAGCTAATGTGGGCCACTTGCAGGCCAGGGCCAGTTTTATTATACGTTGCCAAGCTAGAAGAGCACATGACTACGTGAAGCTGCCTTTCAATGAATCAGACTCTGGGCCTATCAGTGTCCATCTTGTCTCCTCTGACTGGCAGCTGGTCTTCAGGGTCTCTCACACTGCCTACTGACTGATCCTCTTTTTAACTGGATATGCTGGGGACTCAGCCTGAGCCACATTCTCTTCTCCAACACCCTGCCGTAACAGGCCTTCTGCTCACTTGCCCACTGTGGACCACTCAGTGCAATTTAGGAAACAGTGTGCTGCTCGCAGAGGATGGGTGCGTTGCATTGAAGTGCCTACCGAGCTGTCATTTCAGGTAACTTAAGTGAGCCAAGCCACAAGCCATGGGAGGAAAACCAAAATCGTATAGGCTGTTCACTGATTTAATTCCTTCCTGCCTTCCAGTACGCTTGCTGGTGCCGACTTGTTTACCAATATACGCTGTTTCAAGTTCTGTTCTGTCAGTTCCCTCGTTTAAAGTTTCCCTGCTCTGCACTGCGCAGGTGCATTCCTTTCTCAGCAGTGGTGCCAGCCCTTTGAATGCCGTCCCTAAGGAAATGAGAAGGATTGGAAAGCCAGTGTTCCAGAGGTGACTTGCTCTACCGGGCCTTCTGGCAATTCATTTCATCTTCCAATGACCCTGGAAGCATGCCCAGGTAGAATTGCTCCAGGGTCAGAGGAGGGGTCTTCCCACCCCCAAACTCCCAGCGTTACAGCAAAACCCCAGCCCTAATTGGGCTCAGTCACAAGGTACAAATAAACAGTGCATGCCAAAGTTACATCTTCCTCATAAAGAGAAGCATGGATGGATGTAGCTGAGTCAACAGCTGTCTTTGTCCATAGGAGAGAGCCTACAAGCAAATGAGCGTGGTGGAACAGCTGGCCGTTCATTTCACTCTGTGCGGGAACCTGATTTTCAGAGACTCGGACGAAGGTCGTCGGCAGAGCCTAAGGCAGAGCACAATGTCTGGTAGGTTTAGCGAGCTGGCCGAGGAGCCGGTTCCATCCACACTTTTATTGGAGTGATCGCCGGCTCCTCGTGGCGCCTGATCCCTTCTGATCTGATAGCTGCGGCACGACCCCCTCGTCATCCGCAGGGGCAGTGACTCTGTTTCAGGTGAGAACAAGACATTCCTCTGGACAGATGCCACAGTAGCGCAGAGGAAAAGGTGGCCAGTGGGCCGTGCTGCCGGAGTCCTTACACCTAAGCCTGTGGGGCAGGGGTTGTGTGATTGAAACCTATGCGGGGCAGGCCCCTTGTGATGCCCTGCATGCAGACTGTGGGAGCACCAAGAGAGAAGGGCCAGGCAATGCCAGTTCAATCTCCCCCTTGTGTCTACCACTAAGGTATTTTCATGGGCCTTGAGAGACAGATCTGCTTGACTGTGTTTGTAATTGGGCAAGAAAGTACAGTAGCAGCGCTGCCTGCCTGGATGTGCTCTTTTGCTGCTGAAAGAGGAATGATTTGCCATCATGCCATCCGAGTTTAATTTTTCAAAGTGGCAGTGTAGAAATTGGACAACTGGCAATTGCAGAGGCAGCCATAGCCATGCTTGTGTGAATTCTCCACCGCCATACCCCAAGATTTCATTTCTGTAATCTGTGTAGTATGCAGATTGCACAATTTGCTGTACAGTTTTTACTCTTTTGCCCAATTTATTCTGCAAAGAGCTCTGCACGGAAGCTCTGCTTTGGGCCTCCCTATAAATCAGTTTGGGGTAGTGGTTAAGAGAGACAGGACTCTAATCTGGAGAGCCAGGTTTGATTCCCCACTCCTCCGCTTGAAGCCAGCTGGGTGACCTTGGGTCAGTCGCAGCTTCTCGGAGCTCTCTCAGCCCCACCCACCTCACAGGGGGATTGTTGTGAGGATAATAATAACCAGAGCTTTTTTTCAGCAGGAACGTGGTGGAACGGAGTTCTGGAACCTCTTGAAAATGGTCACATGGCTGGTGGCCTCACCCCCTGATCTTCAGACAGAGGGCGGGGCCACCAGCCATGTGACCATTTTTGCCGAGGGCAACCCACTGAGTTCCTCCACCTCTTTTCCCAGAAAAAAAGCCCTGATAATAACACACTTTGTAAACTGCTCTGAGTGGATGTAAATCGTCCTGAAAGGTGGTATATAAATCAGATATTATTATTATTATTAAAACTTACTGAACGCACTGTTTAGCTTCTGAAATTTCCAGTGTAACTCCTATATTACTACATTACTACATGAGCCTACCTGGAAGAATGGAAAAGTTTTAAATAAATGCCCTACTCTCAGAGACACTGTAGGTGGGGGGGTCTTCTCTACAGTGGCACCTCATATATGTAGAATTCCCTCTTTGCAGTTGCTAATCGGGTGCTGTTTTGGGTGTAAACTTTATATAGTCTTTTGGTTGAGTTTTTGTTTCTCATTTTTATGTGCGGTGTTTTGTATTAGGTTGCTGGCCACTGGATGTAAATGGATGCAAATTATTGTTTTTAACTGGACAAAATGGTTTCAATTCTCGACTGGGATCTTAATTATTTTGTGAGCTACCTAACAATATACATGGGGTGCAGCTTTTTGATAATAATATTATCTTTGCATTCCTAAGGGCTAGACACCTACTTTCCAAAATAGAACAGAAGGAAAAGACACTCAGAAACCTGCATTCCATCTCCATGCGCTGTTCTTTGTTGTACTTTCCCACAGAATTGTAGCTCGCACATGGGGCTTACGTTCTTACGCCCTGGCCACAACCAGAAAACTGCAGAATAGCATCTTTGAGCTTCTGCCTCAGTTTGGGGGGGCTTTGACAACTGAAGTCTGAATCACACAGCGGGCTGGTCTGCATAGTATTCTGCAAGCAGAAAGCAGCATGCATTATTTTAATCAGTAACACTGACCCGAAAGGATTCTTCAGCAACTCCCAGAAAAAGCTGAATGCCCGTCTGCCACCTCCTCTGTCTCTTTTGTTCTCAGCTGTGGTTCCTGTTACTACATCCTTTGTGGTGGAGGATCTTGAGGAGGACGTGGAACTGAAAGAAGACACAAGCCAAGCGACTCTTATGGTAATGCTGTGTACTGTTCTGGCCCTCGTATCTTGAAAAGGATATTGCAGAGCTTGGAAAAGTACAGAAAAAGACAACCAAGATGATTAAGGAGCTGGAGCACTTTTCCTCTGAGGAAAGGCTGAAGAGTTAGGGACTTTCTAATTTAGAAAAAAGACTTCTAAGAGGGGCCATGACAGAGGTTTATAAAAGTATGCGTGGGACAGAGGAAGTAGATAGAGGGAGCTTTTTCTCCCACTCCCATAATATTAGAACTCAGGGGCACCCAGAGAAACTGTTTGGAAATAGATCAAGATGGGTAGCCGTGTTTGTCTATAGCAGTAAAAAGGGGAAGAGTCCAGTAGCACCTGTATAACAAAATTTATTTATGATAGGGTATGAGCTTTTGTGAGACACAGCTCACTTCTTCAGATACAGCTTGAATGTGAGTCCATCAATCGACATTTGTAATCACTCCACTCTCCAAAATGTAAGGATAGATGGACTCACAGTCTAGCTGTATCTGAAGAAGTGAGCTGTGTCTTACGAACGCTCATATTTAGTCTTATAGGTGCTACTTGACTCTAGCTCTTTTTTACTGTTTGGAAATAGGTTCAGGATAGACAGAAGGACATAATTTACTCAATGCGAAATTAAACTGTGGATTTCATTGCCAGTGGACGTAGTGATGGCCACAGACATGGGTGGATTTTACATGAGTGTTGACAGAGTCAGGGAAGAGAAGCCCATCAACGGCTTCTATCCAAGGTGACTAAGAGGAGCCTCCGTATTCACAGACAGTCAACCTGTGAATACCTGTGCTAGGAGACGACATCTGGGGAAGGCCTTGGCCTGTAATGCCCTGTTGAATGGCCCTTCAGAACAACTGGTTGGCCACTGTGTGAGACAGAATGCTGGACTAGATGGACCACTGGTCTGAACCAGCAGGGCTCTTCTTATCTTCTTATGTTCTTAATGGTGTTTGGCCTCAAGCAAGTGGCTAGTTTGTTTTATAACTAGAAGATTCTGAGTTCAGGCTGTGTGTTCAGTTGGAAAGAGTGACCATTTGTTAAGTCTTCTGTGTTTATGCTCAGTTTGGAGAACCCCAGAAAATGTCTGAAGCTTCATGCTTCTAAGTCTGGAAGGACCCCACCTTGCTGTGTCCTGCTGGGCACGTAAATACCTGTCAAGTTCCATCTCAGAAACTTCACCAGCAAACCCACCTGAGGCCAGCAGCTGAGCTGAGCAGCCGGAACCATCCAGGCTGAAGCACAAAACAAGAGCTCTGTTGGATCAAACCAAACTTCCCTCTAGTCCAGTGTGCTGTTTCAGTCAGTGGCCAACCAGATGCCACCATTTGTGCCACAGTAACTAGAGTTTACAGGTATAATGTCTCTGAACAGTGGGAGGTTTCGTTGAGCCATTCTTACTAACAGCTGTTGAAGGACCTGGCCTCCTTAAGTTTGCCTCATTCGAAGTAAGACCAAAGATCTATCTAGTCCAGCACTTAGTTTTCCACAGTGGCCAAACAGATGCTCCTCAGAGGTCTACAAGCCAGGCATGGAGGTTTTGCTAAGGAATCATGATGAATGCCCTTATGATAGTCAGTCCCGTAAATTAATTGGGCATTATGTGCCCTTCCTTTTGTATGTCCTACATTTACTGCCCACCTGTGTTACTGAGTGCCTGCTGGTTCAATGATTGAAGGGGAGGAAGGAAAATTGTAATTTTATAAACCTCTATCACAACCTATCCTGTAAAGCCCCAAACTCCGTAGCTTTCCCCCCAAGAAAGGTTCTCCAACCCTTGGATAATTCTGAAGCCCTTTCAGTTGCGTGGGTGAAATAATTTCCCTTTAGCTGAATAGGATAAGCAAAGACCTTTGAGGTCTGTGCAGGGAAGGACTGGCCTTTGAGGTGTTCAGGATATTTCCCAATGGGCCACTGCCTTGAAAGGCCAGTGGTGGCCAGGAACAAGCAAAGCAGAAACCCCGTGCCGCCAGCAGCACCACAGACAGTATTTTGCTCAGTCATAGCCAGTAGCAACAGTAATCGGCGTGAGCTTGGCACTGGTTTCTGGCTGCGAGCCAAACAGCCTGAAAGTCAGCTGCGGCAAGGGAAGAAGCAAAGCCTACGCCCCTCATTGTTGCTGCTGTCCAGATCTGATCCCAGCCTGAGATCATGGCTAAAATTGGGTCCTAGATCAAATCAAGCCTGAATTCTCCCTAGAAGCTAAAATGACAAGACTGAGGCTGTCGTACTTCGGTCACATCACGAGAAGACAAGACTCTCTGGCAACGTCAGTAATGCTAGGAAAAGGGGAAGACCTAAAACGAGTCAATCAAAGAAGCCACGTCCTCCAGTTTGCAGGATCTGAGCAAGTCTGTTAATGAGAGGAGGTTTTGGAGGTCTTTCATTCATAGGGTCGCCATAGGTGGGAGGCAACTTGACCGCACATAACACGCACACAGCTAAAATGTCATTATTCATAAAATGTATTATTCATATTTTTCATGACGACTGCTGATGAATTGTGTAGTGTGTTTTAAATTGTTGTGATACACCCTGAGCCCACTTGGTTGGGGAGGGCGGACTACACATTTAAGTAAACAAACAAACAAACAAACAAATAAATAAATAAATAAATAAATAAATTACAAGTGAATTGAGATACTTTGCAATTGACATGGGTCCAGTGGCCATGGGGAAGAAGGAAACCGCAGCTTTGGTGGAAAGGACCAGAGCTATGATTAGCTCTGCGCTGAAGCCTGCCTGTTGAGGCTGTTACAGTCTGAGCGGTTGGTGTGCTGATGTTCCTCATAAATTATTAAATGATTGTGAAGTTGGAGCAACCGCTTGAAAATTGTTCCTTGATCCTTGCAACTGGCACTTTAAATTTCAGCATTAAAACTATGAGGGGCAGATACAAAGCTGACGTTGACAGCAATCCTGTTCATATTTACTCAGATGTCAGTCCCAGTGAAATCCGATGTAAGTACTGTTGGGATGACTGTGGAATCTGAGTATCTGCCCCTTAGACGTAGGCTAAAGAATAGAGAATAGTGAATGCAAATATGTTCATATAACACTGAATGAACTCAATAGTGAATGCAAATGTGTTCACATAATAGTGATTGCAAATGTGTTGACATTTGGGAGCTGCTGTAGCACAGTGGTTAAGTGGTTGGGTTGTGAATCAGCACTCTGCTGGGTTTGACGCCACTACTGTCATGAGCTCAGCAGGAGGCTTTGGGCAAACCACTTCTCTCAGCCCAGCTCCTCAGCTGCATGGAGGAGATAATAATAACATGGACCACTGTAGCACAGTGTTTAAGTGGTTGGGTTGTGAACCAGCACTCTGCTGGTGCAACTCCCACAACTTCCATGAGCTCTGTAGGGGGCCTTGGATAAGCCATTCCTCTCAGCCCAGCTCCCCAGCTGTATTGTGGGGATAATAACAACACTGACTTTGTTCACTGCTCTGAGTAGGGCACGAAGCTGTCTAGAAGAGCAGTATATAACCATGCTGTTGTTGTTATTATTGGGAGCTGCTGTAGCATAGCGGTTACGCGACTGGGTTGCAAATCAGCACTCTGCTGGTTCAACTCCCACGATTGCCATGAGCTCAGCAAATGGCCTTGGGGGAGCCACTCCTCTCAGTCTCAGTTCCCCAGCTGTATTGTGGGGATAATAACACTGACTTTGTTCACCACTCAACACTAATCTGTGTAAAAGAGTGGTATATAAGCACAATTACTACTACTGCTACTACTGCTACTACTACTACTACTACTACTACTACTACTACTACTACATCATAATGGGAATAAGGCGAGCTCCTTCTGGATTTTATTTGATGAGAGAGCTGTGCTAAGTTGATTGAAATCAATAGGGGAGTTCAGATTGGAGTCTATAGTCAGTAACATGTTATTGAACACTTTTCTCCATTGCAAAAAAGTGTGGAGTTCTAGACAAACCACCTTTTTAAGCTGCAAATTTGAGAGCCCAAACACTGAAATTGCCATTATACAACATGTGAAATTCATATGAGAAGATGCCATCGAATTCTGGCTTTTTCTCTCTGAAAGGACAAATGAAATGGGAGAACGGGAGCTTCTGAGTTCACTCCTGGTGGGCTCATGGGTGCGGTTCCCTGATCAAAGTATCTTTTCACTAAGTCCTGAAATTGCAGGGACCATGACTAGAGGGAGGCGCAAACCAAAATACAAACCAAAGTTTGTCATGAACCAGGCTGTTTTTTGGATCGCGAACTGGCGGTTCGGCAGAAGGCGTTTCTGACGAACCGTGATGAACCACGATGATTTTTAGGCCAGTTTGTTTGGTTCGTTTTTTGGTTGGTCACTGCAGACAGCCTGGCACTGATCAATCTGTTTCCTAGGCAATGGGTGGGGTGGGCTTTCTGCAGATCTTCTGCTGCCCTGGAAATGACGCATTCATGAACCAAACAAACGAGTTTGTGAACCGGGCCATTTCATGCCGGTTCGTGGTTCATGGTTCGTGAAACACGACAAACCTGCGAACTGCAACGAACCGCCATTTTCCCGGTTCGTGCCCATCTCTAGCCACAACCATTTTGCAGGAAATGGCCTGTGCCTATCCTGAATGAAACCCTCCTGTCTTCTGCCCTAGCCCGCAGCTCCAGAAGAACAAGAGGAGCAGGAGCAGGAACCGGAACAGGAACAACCTCGTCCCCGGCTAATACAAGAACGGAAACTCACCAACCAGTTCAACTTCAGCGAGAGAGCCTCCCAGACATACAACAACCCTATCCGGGTAGGCAGTTACCGCTCTCCTGTTGCCACTAGGTTGTGGTTGGCCAAAGCCCCCTTCCTTTTGAGCAAGTGAGCATCTTTCTGCACTCACCGTTACGCACACAAGGATGAAGGAGATTGATTAGCCTTTGTTGATGAGGGGAACTATGACAAAGAACGTGGCTTATCGCAGGTGATATTTGTGGTGCCCTGAAGTCGGTCCAGATGGTGAAATTACAGCAGTTGTGAATGCTTGGGGGAGGGCGTTTGTCACAGTTGCTCATTTATGTTCTCTGCAGGCCCTTTGCACAAACTCCCCCCCCTTTTCCCTCTGCCTAGGCTTGTCAAGGTCTGTCCTTGAATGTTTGGACTGATCGTCAGTCTGCAAGGAGCGCTGACACAATCTAGAGCTGAAGATATTCTGCCATTCTGCTTAGCAACTGGAGCTCTTTCTTGAGCCATGTCTGGTAAACAGCATGAGCCGGGCTGAAGGTTTCCTGTACTCATCCCACATCAAGAAACCGAGTGGGAAAAAGTAAGGAGCAGCCCTCCTGGGTTGGACCAGGGGTCTGTCTGGACCAGTATTCTGTTTCCATCAGGGTCCAGTTGGATGTCCATGGGGCCCTAAGAAACAAGGTGTGCCCACCTTTGTTTATCTGCAGTTATCAGCATTCAGCGGTTTACCGTTTCTCAACATGAAAGTTCCTTTTAACTAATATGGCTAATCAAGTGCCTAGAAGATAAATCATCTAAGGAAAGGTGGCAGTAAATAGATTTCTAAAACTAGCAAGCTGGTTTGAGGGGTAGGTTTGGGAAGGTTTTTTCCAAATGTTGAAATAGGGGTTGCCCTTGTTAACCTTGGATAGCCACAGAGCATAAGTGTTGAAACAGGGAACCTGCCTCAAATGGCAGCAGTTGCCGATATCCTGTAGGGGAAATGATTTGCTCTAATTGTCTCAGCCAGTGAGCCCGTCAGGTATGATGACGCCTCTCCTTTCCCATGGCAAAATTGCTGTACTGTGATCCCTGCACAGCTCATGAGATGGGGTGGCCTGTGAATGCAGGCAAGCAAGCAGGTTTTGATGGGCTAGGTGTTCCAAAGATACATTTAAGAATCATAACGCACTGTATATATGTAGGAGAACAACAACTGAGTATAAAGGAGCTGCTGTAGCACAATGGTTAAGTGGTTCGGCTGCAAATCAGCACTCTGCAGGTTCAAATCCCACTCCTGCCATGAGCTCAGTAGGTGGCCTTGGGTAAGCCACTCCTTTCAGCTCCAGCTCCCCAGCTGCCTTGTGGGGATAATAATAACACTGACTTGTTCACTGCTCTGGGTGAGGCACTAATCTGTCTAGAAGAGCGGTATATAAGCGCTGTTGTTGTTGTTATATAATGTCACAAATAGCAGCAGCTCAGGATAATTCTGTATTCACTGAAGTTTGGCATATAATGTTAATGTTGGTAGGATCTGACTGGAAAGCATTACACAAGCCCTTTAAATGCCCCGATCTTATTTGCTCTGTGAGGTCAAAGGTGAAAAAAGCCCTGGGTGTGGGGAAACAGAAGTAGCTTCCCCCAGCCCACTCAGAGCTTGCAGACTGTTTGGCTGGAGAGAAACTTCAAAGGAAAATTATAATGCAGGATTGCTGAAATTGGGTTTATTTGGAACATTGGAGCCCCCAGGGTTGAATCGGGACATAAGATTTTTCTCACATTCTAGGTATTCATTTCCTGCACTTTACACCCAGGGTTTATCAAGCTAATTACAACACGTATAATAGCTAGCTTCCTGACACTGATTTACAATACCCTTCCCACCCTCTGCCTCGATTATAAGGACTCTTTCCTTTTTTTCACTCCTCGTACCTGATGAAGGGAGCTCTAACTCTCAAAATCTCATACCTTGGAAATCTAATTGGTCTTTAAGGTGATACTGGCCCTAAACCTTGCTATCCCTCCTGATTAAATCCAGAACGTCACCCACTTCCCACAAATCAGCTGCTTCCGATCCTACGACCTCTACTGGACCTGTGTCTCTGATTGGGTTGCCAGTTGCCAGTTCTGTAGGGTCTCTCCCTCTCCCTCTTAGGCGAGGAGTCTCAGACTGCCTATATGTGTTGGACACCCTTCTAGCATTCCCTCTGTTAGGATATGCATAGAGACAGGAACACAGACAAAGACTTTAGGTGGTGAGATGAAAACTTGATGGTTATTGTTAGAAGAAGCAGTAATTTCAAAGCACCCTTTCTATAGAGAATAAAATTATGGGGAACGGTAAGCATTTGTGCAGCCTTTTGTACCCCTTGAGTCATCTTTCGGACCACACAGCTCCTTGGTTCAGAAGTAAGACAGATCTAGTCACTCAAGACAAGCTCGCAGTAATTTTGATTGCTACCAATCCCTGCAGTTTAAGGTTCCAGTGGAACTGCTTTTTCCTGATCTGGCCACAGAGGTAGGTCATGTGAAGCTGAGAATATTTCTGCAGCTGATCAGCTCTTGTTGGAACATAGATAATATATCATGCTGATATTAAACATTGATAAATGTACTAGAGCCATACCAAGATTAACTGTATGCTGCTTGCAACTCTTTCTTCCAGGACAGAGCATGCCAGATGGAGCCCCCACCTAGAGCTACCTTCTCTGCGAATGCTAACCAGGTATTGCTCCTTTAGTTACTGGTTTAAAATATTTTAATAGGTTTTGTTTTAAAAAATTGCAGACGGCTTGCAAAAAGATAAAATCTGAATTAAGTACCTTTATGAAACAGAGTTAACAATACAAGAGGCTGTTGAAGACTAAAAGTGATAAAGCAGCAAAAAACCACTCTGAAGTCTTGCAAAAGCCCACGACATTCAGCAAGACAAGCCCTAATAACATGACGGAAAAACAACATAGACTCAGTAGTTGTAACACTTCCAGTTCGGGATCCACGAATGTTAACTAGAGGCCAAACAAAAGGAGAACGTCTCGACTCTCCTCTTCAAGGACAGGAAGGATGGAACCCAACGCATCTCCTGGAGGAGGGAGATGTGCCGCCACTAAGAAAGCTACCTGCAGCATAAAAAGACCTCGCTGAGCAAGCTACAGAGCACGACAGTTGGAGGAGGTCAGGAACCATTCCAGAGTCAACAGCAGCACTTCAGGCTGGACTCGACAATAAGCCACCAAAGCTGAGCTGAGACCAGTGTAATGTGGGCCAAGCGGCTTATCTCATCTAACGTTTGGGCTGCCACGGGGTGGCTGAGAGCCACTGTGGGCCTTCAGAGAAAGATTCCTTCTCCCTCCCACCGCCCAGACTCAGCTGAAACATTGTGAGAAAACAAACACACAACTTGTACGGCTCCAAGCCCACCCTCCAAATTTCGTCCCTCCATTCCTCTGATGGCACCTTGGGCAGCCGTATGTTTGAACCAGTTGCGATAGCGTAGTGGTTAAATGGTTGGGATGTGCATTGGCACTCTGCTGGTTCAAATCCCAGCACTGCCAGGAGCTCAGCAGGTGGCCTTGGGGGAGCCACTCCTCTCAGTCTCAGTTCCCCAGCTGTATTTTGGGGAGGATAATAACACTGACTTTGTTCACTGCTCTGAAAGGAGCAGAAATCTGTCCAGAAGGGCAATGTATAGGCACAGTAATTATGATTTAGGGAGCTGCTGTAGCATAATGGTTAAGTGGTTGGGCTGTGAATCAGCACTCTGCTGGTTCGAATTGTGCTACTGCCATGAGCTCAGCAGGTGGCCTTGGCGAAGTCACTTCTCTTAGCCCAGCTCCCCAACTGTATTGGGGGAGGAATAATAGTGCTTTGAGTGGGGTATTAATCTGTCTAGAAGAGTGGTATATAAGTGCAGTTATTATTATTTCCAAGAACTTTTCAAAGACAGCCCCTGTGTAGAGCACATTACAAGTAGTCCTGCCTGGAAGTTAACAGCGTCTATCACAGGCCTAGTACAAGAAGGATTGCTGATGGCACATCAGCCTAAGGTGATAAAAGATGCTCCAGCCACAGCTGTCGCCTGGCCATCAAGGAGCAGAACTGGTTCCAGAAATAACCCCCAAATAGAGGAGTCCAATCCTGTTCCACGCAGGCTGAATACCGTATCCCAAGTCAGCTGAACTTCCGGCCAGCAGCACTCCCATCTTGTCCGGATTCAGCTTCAGTTTACTTTTATCCAGCCCTCCACTGCCTTTAGACATGGCTTTAGGAAACCCTCTGCCTCCACCCCAGATCTCCTGGAGAGTTTTGTTCATCTGGGTTAATACCAGCCTGCGCCAGTCAGGACCAGTCTCTTGGCACCTGTGCTCACTGATTGGTGGTCTGTGAGAATCACAGAGCTGGCCCTAAAGGCCGAATTCACACACTGAAACGTCTGTAGTTGTGTTCTCATCCGCCAGTTGTGCATGACCGACTCCCTTTGCTTCCCCCAATTTACGTACTCCAGTTCACTTGAAATGAGGGCATTTGCAACTGGGAGCACTTGTGGCAGCCAGCAGGCAGGGTGAACTGTTAAAGGCCCCAAAGAAGTATGTGGAAGACAGTAGAACAAATCTGATCTCTGCAGCATCCCCCGGACGTGTCCTGGAGTTTCATCTCCGTTTTGGACACAACAGCACTGTCAGGATAAGCTCGCTTGAGAACTGAAACGCAGAGAGATGGGACCTACTCAGTTGTGTGTTAGTTGTTGCCTGAAAACTGAATCAGTCCCTCCTGACAATTGTTCCAATTACCACTGATTTGTGTATTGGGCTTGAAACGCAAGACTACACAAGGCAAAGCGCTAATGCAGCCGCTCTCCTGAACAGGAGGCCAAGGAGGGGAGGGAAAGGGGTGATCTTCGTTGCTTCCTAGTTATCCCTTAAAGGGAGACTTGAGTCAGTAATTGGGAGCTCTGAAACAAACACAGATTTAACCAGAGGGCTTCTCTTTGGACTCTTTGTTACCGTGGAAGGATCTGAGCGGTTTGAGGAAGGGATTTGTTAAGATGATCAGAATGTGTCTTGAATTTCAGATGTAGAGTAAAATTTTGCCTCTCTTATGGCATTAACTTTGATTTCCCTTTCCCCTCCTTCTTGTCTTCTCTTTCCCCTTTCCAGCCCTTTGTGGGGTCAGTTGGGACAGCGACTGGGAGCATCGTGGCTGAGCCCCTTGTGCTGAGCCGTCTTCACAGGGAAGGGGCAGCTTTGCTTTCCCAGGCCAAGGCATTAATCCCCCTGGCTCCTCCTGACCTGGCCTGCTTGTCAACACCTCCAGGTCAGGCCTGGATTTTTGCTGGGGCAATAGCCGGACTCTGGCCAGGTTTGCTGGGCTCCCTAGTCCTGCTGAAGAGTCCCTCTCTGACAGTCCTAATTCCATTCCTTTTCCAGCCTGTCGTTCTCACTGTCTGCTTGCCCACCCTTCTGTGTTCCTGCACTCGGCTCCGGCTTTGGGTGGACTTCTCCACTCCCATCCTGGCTTGCTTTGGCCCTCCTGTGGCTCGGCACCATCCAGCCGCTGTGTGCCACATGCCAGGACTTGCGTTGCTTCTTCCCACACACTGGGATGGCTGCTGCCAGCTTGAGCACCCATAGCAATAAATGCTGCATTTTGAGTTGTCGTCTCCCTCCTGCGCTTTCCTTATTTCTGTCCTTGGTCGGTTTTCAGGAGAAGATTGAGCAGAGGTGCCATGTCCAGGTAAAGGGTTGCCCAGGCTTACGTGCTGGCACTTTTTCAACTCTTCACTCGCTAATGAGATGATGTCTAAAATGATCTGCTTCTTGTCCTTCTCAGTGGGAAATCTACGATGACTACGTGGAGGAACTCCAGAAACTGGAAAAGTCAAAGGAGAAAGAAAAACAAAAGGCTCCAGTTTCCAAGAAACAAGACAAGACAAGGGGGAGGAAATTGACTTCTCTGGAATCTCAGGTGCTGTTCTTATGTATTATAGTGTGGGGACAGGACAGTACTTGGTGCCCTTCTGATTCCAAATCCATTTTCTCTCAGACACCCCTAATTCCAGGAATGCACTCCTGTAGAATCCTAGGGTTGGAAGGTACCTCCAGGGTCATCTAGTCCAACCCCCTGCACAATGCAGGAAATTCACAGCCACCTCCCACCCACACCCCCAGTGACACCTGCCCCATGCCCAGAAGATGGCAAAAAACACTTCCAGGATCCCTGGTCAAACCAGCCTGGAGAAAATTGTTTCCTGACCCCAAACTGGCAATCAGCATTACCCTGGGCATGTAAGAAGGGGCCACGAGAACAAAGCCCTGATGTAACCCTTCCTGCCCTCCCCCTCATGATCTGCCCAGGTTCACAGAATCAGCACTGCTGTCAGGTGGCCATCTAGCCTCTGCTGAAAAACCTCCAAAGAAGGAGAGTCATCATTGTTCATAGCCTTTGTACATGTTTTGCAACTTCTGGCTCCGAAATGTTTGGATTCCACATACCTGCAGGCTGTCACTCTTTCATGTGCATCTGGAACCTTGCAAACACTTGTGGAGGCCAGGCTAGAGGCAACTGGGCCTTCAACAACACGCAGGCAATTTTGAGATTCTCGGTTTAGGCACGTGCCAGCCTCAAGGATGACCTTGAACCAAATCCCGTCCTCTGGAAACTTCTGAATCTGTGTTTGAAGTCCAACTCTTCTTAGCTTTCTCTCTTTCCCCTAACTCACAAGATGGCTTCTCCTGGTCTGTTCCCATAAGAACATCAGAGGAGCCCTGCTGGATCAGACCAGTGGTGCGTCTAGACCGCTCCCCCTCCTCACACAGCGGCCAGCCAGTTATTCTGGAGGGCCAACAACAGGGCCTAGAGGCCGAGGCCTTCCCTTGCTTTTCTCTGTTTTTCTGTTAATAATAATAACTGCGCTTCTTATTATTGTTGCTCCCCTTCCCCTGTCTGTTTTATCACATCCTCTGCTGCAAACTATTCTTTCCTATTTCAGTTTCTAGAAGATAAAACCCACCTTCCTCTAATTCTCCTGGGAGCAGCTGCCCTGGTTTTCCACAACCGCCGATGGAGGCCCGCTTTGCCAAAGCAGTCAACAGCATAGAGCCTGTTTGCACACTTGAATTGGCAGTGGGGTTCCTCCAGCTGGCAAGCTGTTCATGCCGCTGCACTGTGCAAATCCATCTTGTTTGGTCCGACCTTTCAGCATTTGGAATGTTTGTGAACATTCAATGACATCAGAATCACTGAGCAAGGACAGCTTGCAGGGGGGGTGGGGGGGGCACACCATTTTGTGGCCTACCTGTACTCTCATTTCAGCCTGCATTCAATTGACATAAAGACAACAACTCAGTTTCAACACATTTCAGTACTGCGTTTAAAGTGCAGAATTTGCAGAAGAATTATAGGAAGTCCAAACTCAATATTCTGAGTTTGTGTAGTGGTTAGTGTAGTGGTTAAAAGCGGCAAGACTCTAACCTGGAGAGCCGGGTTTGATTCCCCACTCCACCACTTGAGCCAGCTGGGGGACCTTGGCTCAGTCACAGCTCTCTCAGAGCTCTCTCAGCCCCACCCGCCTCACAGGGGGAATGATAACATACTTTATAAACCGCTCTGAGTGGGTGTTAAGTTGTCTTGGAGGGTGGTATATAAACCAAATGTTGTTTTTGTTGTTATTATTATTAAATGAACCCTAATTCTCCAATTGCCCTAATCTGGATAACCCAAGCAAGCCCAGTCTTGGAAGCTAAGCAGGGTTGGTTGTGGTTAGTAATTGGATGGGAGACCTCCAAGGAAGACGAGGGTTGCTATGCAGAGAGACAGGGGGCAAGTGCAAACAACCTCTGTTAGTCTCTTGCCTTGAAACCCCAGAAGGGGTTGCCATAAATCAACTATAACTTGACAGCACTTTCCACCACCAGTTCTCCAATTGATGCTTCAATATGCAGATGACACCCAGTTGTATCTGCTGATGGATGGATGGCCCGGCTCTGCCCGGGATGTCCTGGCTACAACCGTGGAGGCTGTGTCTGGTTGGGTGAAGCAGAGTCGACTGAAGCTGCATCCTGTGAAGACAGAGGTCCTGTTCTTGGATTGTGGGCCATTAAATTTGGGGATCCGGCTCCCAGCCTTCAACGGGGCACCACTTGTGCCTGCTCCAACAGTCAGGGGTCTGGGAATGATACTGGATCCTCCTTGTCAACGGAGGCCCAGGTTGCAGTAGTGGCCCAATCTGCTTTTTTCCCATTTTTGACAGGCCAGGCAACTTGCCCCCTGTCTCTCGACCCAGGACCTAACAACAGTGATCCATGCAACGGTCACCTCCAGATTGGACTACTGTAACTTGCTCTATGCAGGGCTTGGGTTTGACCTGGAAATTACAATGGACCCAGAATGCTGCAGCACGCGTCCTTACCGGAGCTCTGTATAGGGCGCATATTACTCCCATCTTTCAGCAGCTGCACCGGCTCCCCGTGGAGTTCCTGGTGAAATTCAAGGTGTTGGATTTGACCTTTAAAGCAGACAGGGACCAGCATACCTATAGGACGGCCTCTCACCATATGTGCCCTGGAGAGTGCTCAGATCAGCCAATAATCATCTATTGGTGGTCCCGGGTAGCGAGACTGGCCTTGACTAGAGCCAGGGCCTTTTCAGTTCTGGCTCCGACCTGGTGGAACTTCCTATCAGAGGATATGCGGGCCCTCCAGGATCTCTTATTGTTCCGGCAGGCCTACAAGACTGACACGTTCTGCCAGGCCTATGGCTGAGGCTGGATCAGCAGTCATTCAGAAGCCTCCCAACTGGACCCCTGGTAGGGGGGCCTTGTGATCATCTGCCCCCCCCCCATAAGTTACTGCCTGATCAAAAAGGCTTGTCTCCCCTCTTTTTACCCAACCCTTTATGTTTTACTGGCAGGGGGTGGTTAAAAGGCTGTTGTCTGGGTTGGTGTCAGTGGGAATGCCACTGTTTTATTGATGTTTTTGAATGTAAATTATGTTTTATTGTTGTAACCCGCCCTGAGCCCGCTTGTGGGGAGGGTGAGATAGAAGTGCAACAAATAAATAAATAAATAAAATCCTTGAGAGCAACCACAGAAAACAGTGCATGCGTGCATGTTCTAGCCCAACTGGAAGCATGGAAATGTCCGTGCAGTCTGCTGTGGCATAACATCACCACACACACACACACACACACACACACTCCCAGTGCCCAGCCCCACAGACTCGAGTTTCTTCCAATTTGTGCGAGCCAGAAAATGTGTTAGAAATGTCAAAAGATCATTTTGGTTCTAAACAGAATAATAAGCCATAACAGGGCGTTGGAAAGGGAGATTTAATTTTGTTCACAGTGACGCTTTCCAAGCAGTGGGGTGCACGAATTAATCCTATGTGCACTTTTTAAACAGGAGGACAGTGGCTGATTTAATACTGTTCATTAAATTACCCTTGGTTGTGGGTCAGAGAGGGTATGGGAGAAGTGGTGGCTGTTCTGAAACCTGTCTGCAGCCTCCTGGCTCCGGCATTTCTTGGGAAACTGAACTGATGTGTGTGCACACAAATAAAAGGCCTGCTTGGCCCTGCTTTGTCACATGCGTACTTACAGTGGAGCTCAGTAGGGCTTGTTTATGGGAAGCCTTCTTGCATGTGAGGATCAGGCTTCATGTCAGCGTGATCATTATTGGCTCAGAAAGATGAGGCTGCCAGAAACAGATCATTAGAAGGAAACTGAAATGGCACCAGGGGGGCTTCATTATAGCTGCCGCTGCATGCTTCATTAATTCCCAGAGCGAGCCTGAAATCAGCACTGGGGTGGCTGATAGTCCCAGCACAGCGGCGGCTCAAATCCATCTGTGCCGTGGGGGTGCTCAGCCCAGCAGCGTCCTGTGCTGGGAGGTCAGACTAGGCATAGGGGAGCATTCCCTCAGTGATGAAATGGAGGGAAACGCAATTGGATATATATTTCAACAAGCGAGAGGGGAATAAAATGTTTACCTGCTAAATACATTCCTACCCCCTTGTAGCTTTTTTTGGGTTACTCTCTGTCCCATTTTGTAGAGAACTGAGAGCCGAACTAGGCATCATTACTGACAGATAAATTCTCTTCCACTCTGTTTGGAATCAGCTCAGAATTTATGAGTTCTCTCAAAGAGCTTTCACAGGGTGGGGGGAGGACCCCACCTTTCCTCAAGGGTTCTCACAGCTTGTAATTCTGGCTGCATGTTATCATTTATTGGTTTCCATCGCTCTCTGAAAGGATGATCTATGTCTTGTCGAAGCCTGCACGTATGCGGAATCTCCTTTCCCATTTCAAGCCAGAGGAGACCTTCACAGGGGACTAACGCGCAGCACCCAGTCCACCTGGGTATTGCCAACTGGAGACATTCCTGTGCCCAACCAAGGGATGACCAACTTCAGCCGTGTCACTGGAAGTGATGAAAGAAATCCATGATTAAGACCTATTTCGTTTTTTAAAAATGAGCGGCCATGTACGGCTACTAATATGACTGGGGAATGCAATGCTGCCAGAGGGAATCAGTCCAACACCACTGGACTACCTACAACCTTGGGGAGCCATTGCCAGCCAAAAGAGACAAGGTGGATCTTGATGGACTAATTGCCTGGCTCAGCAGAAGCTGTCTTGAGGTGTTCGTTTCCCCAATCTAGCCCCCGCTCTGCAAAGTATTTCTTAGCTCCAGTGTGTGTGTGTGTGTGTGTGTGTGTTTTCCTTTGGGGGATAATAGCACTTCTAGGGGGGATCTCCTGGATCTGTTCTGGTCTCCGTGGTGCCCTTCTCTGGGCCAAGGATCTAACCCATTATGTTTTATCCACTCTCTTTATTTCCAAGTCCCCTCTGGTAACTAGGGTTGCCAACCCACCGCCTGCAACCCCCTGGGAGCATTTAGGAGTTGGGGGCTGGCACCTCGGCATCAGGCTAACATGATGACATTACTTCGAGTGAGAAAATGGGAGTGACATCATGGGACGTTCTAGGATTTGCAGAAACACTATGGGAAAACCATAGAGTTTTCTCAAATCCTAGAGCACCCCATGACGTTGGAAGTTTTCACTGGAAATGATGTCAGCGTGCCAGTACAATGCCCTTGCATGCCCCTGTTTCCTCTCACCAGTGCTTCAGGCACCAGTGGGCAACAAGACAGGTTGCCTGGATATCTTTTGCAGTAATGGCAATCCTGCTGGTAACAATGTGGACCAGTAGGCGAAGGGCTGGACTTGTAATGGAGAGGCCTGGAGTCAACTCCTGCCCCTTTCATGTAGTCAGTATTTACCCTGCATCCTTCTGATATGGAGAGGAGGCATGCGGTACACATTTTGTTCCCTACTTTTGCACCCACAGGAAACAAAATACTTATGCTGCTCTTCACAAGCAAGAGGGTGCCTATTTTTCCCTGTATGGGAATTGCCTCTTGTACATGGCATGTGTGCGTGTGCATGTGTATCCATATCCCAATTGCAATTTATTTGTTTATAGTCCCCCTTTCTTGTTGAGAGTTAAAAGTGGATTACTCGGTGCAGATCAATACAATGAATGGCTGGAAAGTTCAGTATACAATACAATAGGATTAGGGTTTTTTTTAAAAAAGCAGGCATGAATCTGTTACAGGGCTGAAAACAGTTTTGGACACGACATATTACAAGGCACAGAAAACTCTCCAGTAGAAGCATACTTACAGCGTCAGATAGTACAACGTAGTATAGTCTCCACCTGTCCCTTTCCAGTGGATCTCTCTGAACCATTTCCTCTCAGCATAGCCCTCTTACCTGAGTAAAAGAGCCTTCCTGAATAATTCACGCTTGCATCATTTGTGGAACACCAGGAGAGTGGGAGCTTTCCTAACTTCTTTCTGTAAGATGGGGGCCACTGCAGAGAATGCACGTGCATGAGCTGCTGTCCTTTGCCCATTTGCAGGGTAGCACCCGCAGAAGGCCCTGTCGAGATGAGTGAAGCTGCTGTGGCAAAGGCGTAGGAAAGAGGGGCACTCCTGGATGGATGAGGGACCAAAGTCGTGAAGGAATTTCAGTGCGAACCTAAGCAGACGGGCTGCAGTCTAAGCCATTGAAATCAACGGGCTTAGGCTGGAGTAACTCTGCTGAGGATTGCACTGTTTGTATGCGATAGTCAAACCTTTTAAGTGAACCGAGAAACTGATGGGAAGCCAACGGAGTGACTGCAGGACAGGATCGATACGCAGGCTCTGTCTAGCTCCTGAGAGTAAACGAGCTGCAGCCTTCTGTACCAACTTCTGAGTTGTCTTTGAGGGGAGACCTGTGTGGAATGCCTTAGAGCAGTCTAGTCTCAGTGTTACTGTGGTGTAGATCCAGGTTGGGTTGAGATAGGGAGCCATCTTCCAGGCTAAACTGAGTTTGGAGAAGGAAAGTCATGATGACCTGCCTTCTGGGGTTTGTTTGCTTGCTTGTTTATTTCTTTAAGTAATTTATAGTCTGCCTTTTTCACCAAGACTCAAGGCAGATTACATAATGTGAGATTAGTACAGTCAATATCAAGAACATTTCAGTAAGCAATGCCATAGGTCAGGGGTGGCCAAACTTGCTTAATGTAAGAGCCACATAGAATAAATGTCAGATGTTTGAGAGCCACAAGACATGATACATTGATGTGACTTCAGATAAGGAGGTGGGTTTGGGGGAGTGTCCTGAAAGTGACATCACAGGAAGGGGTGGGGTTTGGCGCAGTATGTTGGAAGTGACATCATTGGGAGGAGTGGAGCTTGGGAAGAGCCATCACCTGACCTTTGACTTGGAAGTGATGTCACGTCCTTGCTGGGCTTCACTCCCAAAGTCCCCAGGTATTTTCTGAGTCAGACCTGGCAACCCCAACATTTTCACTGAAATTATGAAAGACATGGAAGGAAGGGAGGGAGGGAGGGAGGGAGGGGAGGGAAAGACATGGAAAGAAAGAAGGAAAATGAGAGAGGGAAGGACATGAAAAGGAAGGAGGAAAGGGAGGGAGGGAAATAAACTAAACTAAAATATATGGCCATGGCGTTACTCAGAAACCTCTGGGAGCCGCACAATATGTCTAGAAGAGCCACATGTGGCTCCCGAGCTGCAGTTTGGCCACTCCTGCCATAGGGTATATAAATGCAAATTTACAAAGACGTAACACCTTTACCTTTTTTAACACCAGCAGATCCAATACAGAGTTGAAGAAATGCTGAAACACAGCACAAGTAATTCTGCGGTTGACATTAAACAACATAGAACTACCCAGTAGGATCATATTTAACGCAACAGATAGTACCTAGTAGCACATACATGAAGCAACAGGTAGGAGAAGGCAACAGAGAGTACATAGTGGTGAAGTCTATGGTCCCTCTCTCTTTCGTGAAGCATCTCCTTGAGACCACCTCCCTACTGTACAACCCTCCTATCTGAGTAAAGACACCCACTTAAATAATTCAGTTTTGCATCGTTTGAGGAAATCCAGGAAAGTGGGGGGCTCTTCTGACCTCCTCAGGCAGGCCATTCCACAGGGTAGGGGCCACCAGCTGTTGATTTCGCCCATGTGCAGGGTGGCACCTGCAGGAGACCCTGTTCATTTGAGCAAAGCTGCCGCGGAGGAACATAGGGAGGGAGGCGTTCCCATAGGTATGCTGGAACGAAGCCATGAAGAGCTTCGTTTGTGATGCCCAATACCTTGATCTGATCACAGTAACTGATAGGTAGCCAGTGGGGTATCTGCAGGATGGGAGTGATATGTATGTTCCTGCTCACTCCCAATAATAACCGAGCTGCAGCATTCTACCAGCTGGAGTCTCCTAGTTAACTTAGAAGGGAGGCTTTACAGTAGTCAAGTCCTGATGTTACCGTAGCATGGATCCAGGTGGCCAGGTCGAGGTAAGAAGCCATCTTCCAGGCCAGAGTGAGATTGTAGAAGGCGTTTTTTTGTGTGCAGCTGCCTTAACTTGCTTTTCTAGCAGTAGCGCTGGATCCAGTATAACCCCTAGGCTCTTAACTGAGTCTACAAGGATCAGATGAACTCCATCAAAAATGGGGCGTACGATGTCCTTCAAGACCTCTGCCTTCCCAACGAGCATTGCTTTCATCTTGTTTGGGTTCTGTTTCCGTTTGTTCGTTTTCTGCCATTTGACCACAGCTGTCAGGCAGCGACCCAAGATTTCTACTGCATCCTGTAGTGATTTTGATAATGAAATATAGAGTAGGATGTCATCTCAATATTGGTGACATCCCACGCCATAGGTGTAATGAGTTCTCCTAAAGGCTTTACACAGAAGTTGAATAACATGGGAGATAAGACTGCACCCTGTGGAAGCCTGCAGGATAATTCTCATTCTGGAGATAGCTGGTCTCTGACAGCAATCCTTTGAGTCCATTCCATGAGAAATGATTTAAACCAGTCTGAGGCACATATTTTGATGCCCACTTCTGTCTCCAAATGCCTCAACAGGATGGCATGGCCTGTTGTGTCAAAGGCTGCATATAGATCCAGGAGGAGTAATAACAAGGCATGGACTTTGTATTCAGACAGAGATCACCCACTAAAGCTACTAGAGCTGTCTCTGTCCCATGACCTGATCTGAAAAGGGTCCAGAGCACTAGAGTTATCCAAGAAGCCCTGGAGTTGGTCAGCTACTGCTCTCTCAATCACTTTGCCCAGAAAGGGCAGATTAGAGACTGGGCAATAATTGGCCATGTCATTTTTGTCTAGGGATGTTGTTTTAATTAGTGTATGGATAACTGTCTGTTTGAGCGGCCTGGGGAAGGTGCCCTGAGTTAGAGATTGATTTACAATAGACCTCAGTGGTTCATTTATGTGGTCCTTGTTTGATTTTAAGAGGTAAGATAGGTAAGGATCCGGTGCAAAAGTAGTGGCCTTCACAGATATCAGAATCCTGTTAAGATCTTTCACTGTAACTGGTTCAAAGCAGTCCGTACATGAGCCAGATGGCGTGTTAAGCATTTTTGCACAATGAAGACAGGACAGCACTTTAAAAGAGAGAAGAGCTGTTTTAAAAATAAACATGAGCGGCGGCACTTCTTGAACACCTTCTGCAGTCCGTTACATGCACCAAAAATACATTTGCAGCACACACTTGACTTGCGCTGTGTTTCTAGTGCTGCCTCCGTGAAGGGCAATCTGCCGCCGGAACACGGACTACTCGCTCTCACGGAGGCAGCCGTATCGCACGGTCGCTACCACCTGTCAGGGCCAGGATCTCAGACAGCAGCAGAGTTTATCCAAGGAACCAGGAGCCAGGGAACCAGGAGCCGGGTCAAAGCTGGCCCAAGGACCAAATACCAGAAGATGGGAAACAGACACCGTGCCCGGCCCTAAGCCAGGAGCTGAGACTGCAGGACAGGCCAGAGATCAGAGGCTGAGAGCTTGCCCAGTTGCGTTCCAGAAGCTGAGGTTGTTGGGCAGTTCAGACACCCCATCAGAGTACCAGGAAGAGAGAAAGCCAAGAAGACCAGGCTAAAGCTGAGGTCCGAAGGGAAGCCAGGGCCCACTCCAGCCGGGCACAAGTGCCAAGCGTGGGCCTTCACCGGGGCCTTATACCTGCCTCCTGCATCAGGGAGCCAACAGGCTGTACTCCTGGGAGGCGTGACAGGGTCTTCATGACACAGACGCTGCTTCATGGGCCAAAGGGAGAAAGTCTTTGCAAAACCCAGTCCATGTTGAGAATCCAAGAATGGTCTTGTTTGTTTTATTGCCTTCTGGCATTTCAATTCACCATTTTCCTCTGTAAGGGACTCCACCCTGAAAGCCACTCCACCACTAGTCAGTGTGGTGGTGGAGAGTGCCATCAAACCCCTGGTGGGGCTTTCGTGGCAAGAGACTAGCAGAGGTGGTTTGCCATTGCCTCCGCACCCCTGGTTTTTCTTGGAGGTCCCCCCTCCAGTTACTCACCAAGGCTAACCCTGCTTAGCTTCCAAGATCTGATGAGATCAGACATGCCTGGTCTCAGGGCACCACTAGTTGCTTATGAAAAAACCCACTGGAACCTTTCAGTAGGCTTAGAGGGGAGTAACTGAAGATTGCCCCATTTGTAGCGATCTTACAGGTAGTGAGTTTTCTGCATGGAGTGGCATTCATTTGTGTGATGGCCAACATCCCATTTTGAGCTGTTACAGATCCGGGAGTATTTAGAATCTGCCCAAATATCTTTAGAAAGTCATGCCTGCAATATGGGGGGAAACGTCTCAGCAGACTTCTAGCACATGAATTTTGGCAGAGCCATTTCTCCAGCCAACCTACTCAAACGTCTGCTTGAGGTGGCATGGCAAGGAGCAGGCTGGCGTCTCGCACGTGCTTGGCAGAAGAAAAGCCCTGCCCCTGTGCCGTGGGGGCTTGGCGCAGACACATCACATTTGCCCCTGGAAGTGTGAGCTCTGTTCATCCTGGCTCCTCCAAGATCCCTGCATCCTGGATATTATTTATGTAGTCCACAGTTAGTTTGTTTTGAGGTGATTAAATGACCATGAAAGAGGAGTTCTATGTTCGTAGACCGTCTGTTGCTCCAAGATAAACATACAGTTTTATCGGAGAATGAATATCCCAGCTGGGCCAGAACATTTATTTTCCTAGCCCTGGACCATTATGCAGTCATAACGTATGTGCCCATTAATGTTATTGCTGTTGTATAAAATAATTTAGCTGTAAAGTCCCCAGAAGGAAGGAATTGGCATGCCGGTGAGCCACTCCTTGCTCTCCGAGAGCTGCAAGTCAGCAAGCTTGGCTGAGAAAATCAATTCCAAATGGAACTTAAAAGGAGATACATTAGGCATATCAATTCCATCAAAGATTCATTTTGATACGATTCAGAATAAATCATGCCTAGGCACAGCGGGTGGCCCAATCAGGGGAGGCCTGCAGCTTTGGCGGGGCTCCCCCGGGGAGGTTCTTACTGCTGGAGAATCCCTGTCGGTTCTCCATGCAAAGCTGCTGACTCAGACACCTCTGAACTTTCGTTATGGGCTGGAGGGTCCTTCATCCGGAATAGTTCTGAGCTGCCAAATGTTGGGGGAGCTCAGCATTTCCACCAGTGACCCTGAAGCCTGGTAGACTGTACTGTCTGAGTGGAGGCCACTCTACCCCTGAGGAAATCTAATGGAAACTAGTTCCAAGAGAGCCATCTGAGCAAGGGGGGGTCACATCCCAACAGGTAGGAAATGAGGGACAAACAGGGAAGAATGAGGCTGGGTCTGGTGCCCGTAACTTCATGCAAAAAACATCTGAATGCTGCAACTAGCAGGGCAGAACAGACTGGCCAGAAGGGTTGCCAAGCCTGGGTTGGGAAATTCCTGGAGATTTGGGGCAGACACGGAGAGCAGGGGTTGGGGTCGGGAAGGATTTCCACAGGGTATAGTCTTGTAATGGACTCTTATCCACACCTTACTAAAGATCCTACTGTCTCAAGAGAAAGATTTCTCTTTGACTCTTGGATAGCTTTCAGCAGTTAGTAAGGCCTGTCAAACAGGACTGCTCTTTGAACAATTCTGCTTATCAAGACATTGTTTATATAGGGTCCTTCTTGCTTTGCCTCTTCTCATCAAAGTACACAGACACCTTTCTAGAGTTTATTTATTTTCTTTATTGAAAAGACACCCTAGTTTCTTAATGAAGCAAGTTATCAAAATATATACAGTTAATAATATAAATCCTACAAAAATAGAACACAGAAAGGCAATAAGGATTAGCTAATTCTCGGCTAATATGGAATAAGAATGAGGTTTGCTAACATTTCCTAATTAGCTCTGAGTTTAAAACAATCAAAGTTTCTATGAAATGTATTGTCGAAGGCTTTCACGGCCGGAGAACGATGGTTGTTGTGGGTTTTCCGGGCTGTATTGCCGTGGTCTTGGCATTGTAGTTCCTGATGTTTCGCCAGCAGCTGTGGCTGGCATCTTCAGAGGTGTAGCACCAAAAGCCTTTTGGTGCTACACCTCTGAAGATGCCAGCCACAGCTGCTGGCGAAACGTCAGGAACTACAATGCCAAGACCACGGCAATACAGCCCGGAAAACCCACAACAACCATCGTTTCTATGAAATGCATTAAGATTCCCTTAGCATACAATGCAAAGATAAAATTCTCACCTAGATTCTCATGAGATTTATTCCAATCAGAACTCTATCTGAAATGCATGTTTGATAGGTTATCTTATGCAAATATCTAAGATCTTTTCTTGTGATAGCACAAACAATTATTGGTTTAATGCTTAATTAAATATTCATATTTTCTATTGTATAACCTTCTAATTAGCCAAAAAATGACATTATACTCAACTTGCAAAACAAAACTATAAATCTGAGAGAAATGACGGAAAGAGTTAAGTTGGTACATCACCATTGGTTCATTTTCTAATAAAGGAAGATGAATCTAGATAGAGTCCGCTATTTTTAATTAGCTGTCAAAGATGAAAGCACATCTGTTTTGGTTACCTAACATTCTGAAAAAAACACACAGACAGTTCATGCGAAGTGCAGAAGTTCACCTAAAATACAAGTGTACTGCTTTGTACTGTTTACTGCAATGCGCTTTAATCTATATTACTGCAACAGTCTCTTGGAGTCCACCCTCTCAAGCAGCCATTTTCTGCAGGAGAACTGATCTCTGGAGATCAGTTGCAGTTCTAGGAGATCCTCAGGTGGCACTTGAAGATTGATAACCACAGTGACCAGTCATGTTGGCCTGGGTTGAGCAAGGCAGTGGATGGGAGAAGTTGCTTGGGGGCCCCTGGCAGGCTGGCGGCGGGACTTGGAGTCCAGCTCCCAGAAGGTACCTGGTGTTCTAGCAGCTTCAGCTGAAAGAGGGAAGGAGGACGAGCCAAAACAGCTAATGCCCCCGCCCCCGCTCCTTTGGACTCCTCGTTCCCAGCAATCCTTGCTGCTGCCATCAGCTGACAGGTTTGTTCTTCTCTTGGCTGCATCCTTGAGCGCTCTTCTTTTATATGCAGATGGACAGATGGCCGTTACTTGTGGGGAGGGCAGAAAAACTAAGAGTCAAAGATGTTTATGCAACAACGTTATCTGTCTGTTTAATTGTAGTCCGCCTTTCTCACTGAGACTCAAGGCGGGTTACATACAGTGAGATTAGCAGAGTCAGTATCAAGGACCTTTCCATAAACCATGCTGTAGGATCAAGAATTTTAAAAGCATCAATAGCATATACTAAAAAAACCAAGTTTGTAAGCAGTTTACAGGAAAACCATGACAGCGTTTGGAGTAAGAAAAATAACAAAAGGAAAATGCGTCCAGCTAAACCTAACTCAGCTGTTCCCAGTCCGGGCTGGCTCTAGGCTAAATCCATTTCTGTTAGCTGCACGTTGCCCCTTCTCAGGTTACCCCCTTGTCCTCCTTATGGCAGCCAAGTTCTCCAGCACGAATCCTTCTCTGCTCTCTGCCTTGTCCTCACTGCTGCCCTTAGCTCTTCTTCCTCACTACCTGGTCACCGGTTCCTCGTTTGTAGTGCCTCGGTTTGGTACTCCTTCCCAGATCTTGACCAACCAGTTAAGGTAAAGTCCTGCCCTTTTGAGTTTCATTTCTTTAGACCCTCTGGCGTCCTCTGTTTCCTAGGCTGCCTTGTCCTTATGGACACTCTGCCTTTAAGTGGTTACCCACCCCCCACCCCCGGCAATCGTTTTACATAACAAGGAACAAGTACAAGGTGTTGGCCACTGTTCCATCACCAACCTTTGGTTCAAGACCTCCCATAGCTTCCAGCCAGGCCAAATTTTGCCATGGAGACTGCCAGCATTCTTAGTTCAGCACTGAGCACAAGGACAAAGAGCTGGTGGTTGCGGAGGGGCCACGTTCAGAAGTCCACTCATGGATTGACACAAGTTTCAATGGCATAAAAGCAATGTGTGGAAAAAACATCTGCTGCAATTATTTTCTTTTTGACATGCATCATAACCACCAGTATTTTTGACAAAGTTCTCTCTTAAATCAAGGGGTTTGTGCCTTTGGCATGCATTTATAGAAATAATAATAACATTCGATTTATATACCGCTCTTCAGGATGACTTAACACCCACTTAGAGTGATTTACAAAGTATGCCATTATTATCCCCACAACAAAACACCCTGTGAGATGGGTGGGGCTGAGAGAGCTAGAAGCTGTGACTAGCCCAAGGTCACCCAGCTGGCTTCAAGTGGAGGGGTGGGGAATCAAACCCGGTTCTCAAGATTAGAGTCCTGCTGCTCTTAATTGACTGATCCAAGGTCACTCAGCCGGCTTCAAGTGGAGGAGTGAGGAATCAAACTCGGTTCTCCAGTTAGAGTCCCACGCTCTTAACCACTACACCAAACTGGCTCTACATTGTGCCATTGACTCATCAGGAAACATGCAGGGGGTCAGTTGGCCAGATTGTCCCTGCAGACTAGGGAGGACAAGTCTTGGGAAATTGGGGAGGCAGAGCGCTAATTTCCAGTTCCTCCCGGCATGTTACAGATATGACTTCAGGATTAACAACATTTGGGAATTTCTCACAATGGAGAAAATCATAGACCGTATCTCAACCGCTGAGAACCCAAATTTCCAATCCAATTTCTATGAGAAATTGCCACCACTTGTTATGATCTTCACTTCCTTTAGGGTGGATTTTGCTTTAATCTTTCCCTTCACACCCTCTGGGTAGTCTGCTGCCACCAGGAATATTAAATTCCAATATATTTTATTTAAGTTTTCCCTTTGGTAACGTGTTTATGCGTCAGGCTCCTTCGTGGTTCTATGTGGCCCTGAGGATAGGAATGGGATATAGCAATGACTGCTACTCCGGGATATAATAAAACAAAATAAAAGTTTATTTTTTAAGAAGCGTATTGGTTGCATAAGAGTAGTTCTTAGTTCTTCTAGTTGCTTCATCCAAACTCCTTCACACAGATCTCTTGTAAGGCTTCACACACAGTTAGCCTCTTTCTCTAGGCTCTATATTTCCCTCACAGAGAACCCCTCAGACAGCACACAGCCAGCCTGTTTTCTTTCCACTCTCAATTCTTTCTCTCTCAGGCGCACACACAGTTTGCCTGCTTCAAAGAGAGTGAATATATAGTCTCCCAGACACACTCAGTTCAGGCTTCCGCTCAGGTTGCCTTTCCCTCCCAAATACATGGACACCCTCAGGCTGCACACAGCTCGCCTCTCCGGCCCTGACTGAACCTTTTTCTCTCCCTCAGTAACTCAAAACTGCCTTCACTCCGCCCACTCTCTGTCATCCACCAATCACATCACTCACTCATCTCTCTCTTTCACACCCCCCCACTCTTCACCTGTCTCACCAAACATGCACCCATTTCTTGAAATCATTACAGCGCCTTTTCTAGATTACATGGAAAAGCAAAACAAATACTTGAAGTCAATACCTGATAATCTTAAAGTAATAACAATTTATTTCTAGGTTCCTGCGCTGCTTTATATTGTAAACACTGCAAAAGTAATTGATACGTTGTTTCGAGCACGTTTATATTTCCACGGTTTATAGAGTTACATAGTTATAAATGTATGTTTTATTACTGTTGTGGAACATTGTTAAAAAAAATTCAAAAATATATTTAAAAAAAAAAGAGTTACAACTTCTCCTCCTCCTCCTTTTGTTTTTCAACAGAGCGACGACATCACCAAGGTGGCAAAGGCTGCCAAGATAGTGGAGCGGATGGTCAACCAGAACACCTTTGACGACGTTGCCCAAGGTGGGACACCCAGAGGGGTGGGTGAGGTAGTGCTGCAGCAGCAGCATCCTGGACACGGGACCCTCCGAGCACTCCCTGTACTGCCTCAGTCTGCCCATCTGTAGAGTGGGGATCGGAATGAGCTGCCTCACAGGGCTGTCGTGAAGGAAAAAGCCTAAGGTGCTTCCCACGCTGGGATTTAGAGGTCAGAGAAAAAGCCCTTCTCAAAGCAACTGCTTTCCTGAACCTTGGTAATGACAGCATCCTTCCGTGGCTGTGACCAAGCCAAGGAATGGGGCACCTCTTTAAGCTGTTGTCTACCCAGAATATATTTGCACACCCCTCATGGGCATATGCATGTTCAGGATTCTTATGAACTTCTCCTCCAAACTTCCCTCTGATTTTGAGATTCTAAATTTCCCGATCTTGTTCCTGGATGGCACCCTTGTGTCAGACACAGTGTGATGTAGGGAGGGGAAAGGATCGAGGAAACCAAGGTTCGAGTTCATGGTGAGCCATGAAGGTCCCACCCAAGGATGTTGTGAGGATAAAGCGAGAGAGGGGAGAATAATGCACGCTGCTCTGAGCTCTGGGTGGAACAATGGGATAAAAAGGTGACAGACAAGCAGCAATACACCATCTCTCTGCTGATCATTTCTGGACTTTGTTGAGACTGCTGCATACGTGAGGTTTGCTGAAGTGTTCAGTTCTCATTCTTCTAGCAGGTTAGTGCCCTGGTGGCACACAAAGGAGTTGTGCAGTCACATGCAGGTTGCTCTGGGACTGAATCCCTGAGTGTGTGCCCTGGCTGTTATTCAGTAACTTGTAAGAGAGCGAGCAAGAGAGAAACATGGAAAGGAAACCTCAGCAAACTGTACACAAGCTAGTTCCAAAACAAACGTAGCGAATTTCCCAAGCTAAACTGGAAGGAGGGGTCTAGTGGAACATGGGGCACAGCTTCTCAGTGGCAGTCTGAGATGGAAAACAGCCACTGATCTCCATTTACCATAGGCCAAGCAGAGACACCACAATCCGTTTGCTTGATGAGTGCTGGCACGTTTTTTGTACCCAGATGTATACACCCGAGTGCAAAAAGTAAAGTGAGAATCTGTACTAACATGACAGCAGGATTTGAGTCCAGTGGCACCTTCGAAGGGAACTTTGACTCTCAAAAACGTATACCCTGAAAATCTTGTTTGTCTCTAAGGTACCGCTGGACTCAGATCCTGCTGTTCTACTGCAGACCAACTGTACTAATATGAAATTGCCTAAATGATTAAGCCTCTTCTGAATGTAATCATCCCTCTTTGCTAGATTTTAAGTATTTTGAAGATACTTCCGACGATTACAGAGACAATTTGGGGACTCTCCTTCCGCTCTGGAAGTTTCAGTATGACAAAGCCAAGAGACTGGCCGTCACTGCCCTCTGCTGGTGAGTGTGATTCTTGCAGCTGACATCGTTCCCCCACATTCAAAAGGCGTGTTTGTTTTATATTACTTAAAAGACTGTTGTTGGTTGCCATGAGAATGGTTGTGGGGATTTCTACAGGATTCTGAGCACGAAGGGATAATGTAAAAGCTTGCAAAGATACTCAGTATGCCCTACAGCCTCTGTTTTTAGTATGACACACGCACAACAATGGGCCTGCCCCGCAAACATGCAGTTTCTGAAATGATGTGCTGTCACTTCTTAAAACTTTTTATTTCTAAAGTTTAACAACAATAATACAACAATAACAGGATTCCAAACCTGAGTAACATATATGTAGATTAGATAAATGACATAGTTACAGATCATAAATGATTATTAATATATTTGTTAGGTGTGGTATACTCTTTTAGCAGGGCTTTTTTTCTGGGAAAAGAAGTGGTGGAACTCAGGACTGCACAAAGACATCACTTTGGGTCAGCTGGAACAAAGGGGGAATTTTTAAAAGTTTAAATTGCCCTTGCTGAAAATGGTCACATGGCCGGTGGCCCCGCCCCCTGTTCTCCAGACAGAGGGAAGTTTAGATTGCCCTCTGTACCGCTCAGCGGCGTGGAGGGCAATCTAAACTCCCCTCTGTCTGAAGATCAGGGGGCGGGGCCACCGGCCATGTGACTATTTTCAAGAGGTGCCGGAATTCCGTTCCACCGCGTTTCGGCTGAAAAAAAGCCCTGCATTTTAGTAATATACTTAGTAATATGGTTTAGAAAAGGGAGCCATCTCTCCATAAAAAAGATTGATAATTGGGATTCTCTGATGAAGCTATTCGGTCTGTTATTTTGTCTGAGATCCCAAACTTTTAACATCCAGTGTCTAATAGGTGGTATTCTGTCAGTTTTCCAATTTTGAGCTATGGTAATCTTAGCTGCTGTTAGCATTAGTGACTCAAGATCCAATCTATAAGTAGGTACATTAGTTCTATTCCATAAATTCAACAACATTGTTTCAAAATTGCATTGGATTATATAGCCTACTATTTTTTCTATAGTGGTGATGATGGCTTTTTCCAAGTGCGCTTGAATCTTTGGTATAATTTAGTACAGTGGTTAAGAGCAGCAGGACTCTCATCTGGAGAACCGGGTTTGATTCCCCACTCCTCCGCATGAAGCCAGCTGGGAGCCCTTGGGTCAGTCACAGCTCTCTCAGAGCTCTCTCGGCCCCACCCACCTCACAGGGTGATAGTTGTTGTGGGGATAATGATAACATACTTTATAAACCATTCTGAGTGGGTGTTAAGTTGTCCTGAAGGGCGGTATATAAATCGAATGTTGTTATTATTATTACATGTGTATTGTATGTGCAATGTAAGAACGTGCCTGTTTGTCCACAATGTTTCCAGCATCTAGAATCTTTGCTTGCCTTACAATAAAAGAGTTTCAATGGAGTTAGCTACCATCTTGTATAGATTTTATATTTCATACACACACCCCATCCTCTTGCTGGCTACTAAACGCAAACACACCGTTGAAAGTTTTATGCTGCTTGTGGCAGGTGTTTGGCAGCTCTTAAGAAGAAGCCAACTTCACCACTGCCTCCGCTGTGCTATCAGGATAGACAGAGGGATGTCGAATGGAGAAGAGCCTTCCTAGTTGTTCTTAGAGCAGAACCACAAGTGACAAAAGGCACAGGTTGGACACTTGTCAGCTTCCCTCAAGTGTTGGTGGGAAATGTAGGCAATCCTGGTCTCGCAGCTTCGCTCTCCGACTGCTGTCCAATGGACTTTTCAACTGTCACTTGTCCAACATTCCGCCAAGCTGCCTACATTTCCCATCAAAACCTGAGGGAAGCTGACAAGTGTCCGACCTGTGCCTTTTGTCACTTGTGGTTCTTCTCTTAGAGACTGAAAATGGAACGAGGAGTTGCAGTGATGTCCTTTGGGTGAACTGTGCCCAAACCACTTCAAGGATCTGTAACCAGCACCTTGAAGGGAACCCAGAACACGATAGGGAGACAGTACTGATGCTGAGGCACCAGTAAAAAGCATTCCTGGCCACTCTTCTGCCTTCAGATGTAAGCCACAGAGCTTGGTACAAGCATACTTAACCAGTAAGAGCATACTTAACAGCAACAGACAGTATGCAGTAGTATAGTCTACAGTCCCTATCCCTTTACCAAAGCATCTTTCTGAACCAATTTCTTACTATTTAGCTCTCCTACCTGTATCAAAAAGCCCTCCTGAATAATTTAGTTTTGGATACTTTGCAGAAAGCCAGGAGAATGGGAGCCTTCCTAACCTCATGAGGCAGGCAATTCTACAAGTGGGGGACACCACAGAGGAAGCACGTGTAAAGTACAGTTCAAAAGCTGAGATGTTTTTTCTCCGAAAGGGAACCTCCACATTCAGAAGCAATCAGCCTGTGGATCCCAGTGCTGGGAGGCAACATCAGGGGCAGTCCTTGGCCTCTATGCCCCATTTACCAGCTGTCCAGAGCAATTGGCTGGCCTCTGTATGAAACAGGATGCTGGACTGAACAGACCAATGGCCTTATCCGGCTGGGGTCATCTTATGTTCCTGTGGCTTCATATTCTTAGCAGCCCTGATTTAACATTTTAGCGGTGGAGTGGAGAGTGCCCTCAAGTCAGAGTTAACTTATGGCAACCCCTGGTGGAGTTTTCGTGGCAAGAGACTAACAGAGGTGGTTTGCCATTGCCTGCCTCGGCATAGTGACCCAAGTCTTTGTTGGAGGTCTCCCATCCAGTTACTAACCAAGGCTGACCCTGCTTAGCTTCTGAGATCTGACGAACTCAGGCTCACCTGGGCTATCCTGGTCAGAGTAACTTTTTAGTAGCACCTTCTGCTAAATTCTATGTTTCCTAGGAAATGCCCCAGTTTCTCCGCTGGTTATTTCACCTCCTGCAGCTGGAACCATTATGTTTGCAAAAACCATCCCAGCAGGTCTTTTATCAAACTCTGCCTCCCATTGAACAACAAACTTGTCGCCAGTCAGCCTAGCGTTCAGCTTCTGCTTCCAACTTCCCCGCAAGGGGTCTGACAGGGCAACTGATGGAAGAGCTCCCCAAGTCCTCCTGACTTGACTCTGGAAAGCAATTTTTTTAAAAAAAAAACTTGCAGAATGGAGCCAAGTTCTGAACAGGGAGATGTGTCTGTAAACCTCAGGAACTTTTTATTTCATTTTTTAATTTGTTTTGTTAATAGTCTGCCTTTCTCACTGAGGCTCAAGGCAGTTTACACAGGGCTGCAGGAAAGTCCCCCCCCCGCCCAAATCAAATATGATGAGACTATACAACAAAGAGTTGCACATCTACATAATGCTTGGCTGCATGGTTATCTGGCCAGTCACTGTGGGGAAAGGATGGCCAGATTCCCACTCACAACTATTGAGTAAGACTCCCACATTTGAATCCTTTGGGAGGAATCTTCCAAAGTGCCTGAGTTGCAGGCACAAAGTCTGTATCAATCCAGTTCAGCATATATGTATGATTTGGGGCCTGTTCACCAGGAGAGGCCGTGCGTGGTGTACATCAGGCCAGCCACCCTCTTTCTCATCCTAATATACCTTACAAAACTGTTACAGGGATAAAAGGGGAGGGGTTATACAATGTTCTGAACTGCTTGGAGGAAGGGAGAGATAACAATGTGATAGGTTGTTGCCAGAATTCATGCCTTCACCTCCGGTCTCCAGTTCTGCAAAATTCCCGTTTGTGATGGAAAAATTTGGAGCAGATAATTTCGTCGCGAAGTGCCGTGCGTATCAGTCAGAGCACACAAATGCTGACAGCAGTTTCCTTCTCTTTCCCCACAGGAACCCCAAATACAAGGATTTGTTTATCGTGGGACACGGCTCTTGTAAGTTCAGTCTAAAAGAGCATGAAGGAGAAACCTTTTAGCCAGTGTTGTCCAAGAAGCTTGCAAATCTGTTGAACCCGCCAAGGCAGATGCCCCCCCTCGCCTTACGGATCATGTCTTACTTGCAGGGCTTCTTCTTCCTTTCTTACTACTCTGGGCTGTTGTTAGGGAAAGGTTAGCCAGTGCATTCAAATCTTTCCTCTTGGACAAGATTAGCCACTGCCTGCTCCCTGAATGGAAGAGTCCATGGGCCTTGCAGCTCAGGCCAGACAGGCTACGGCTTATGGCTTGGTGTCCAGCAAGACAGCTAGAGCAGTCCCTCGGTAGAACAGGCTTCCTCGGGAGGTGGTGGGCTCCCCTTCTTTGGAGGTTTTTCAGCAGAGGCTAGATGGCCATCTGACAGCAATGCTATTCTGTGAACCTGGGCAGATCATGAGAGGGAGGGCAGGAAGGGTTACATCAGGGCTTTGTTCTCGTGGCCCCTTCTTACATGCCCAGGGTAAGGCCGATCGCTACCTTGGGGTCAGGAAGCAATTTTCTCCATGCCAGTTTGGCTAGTGGGTTCTGATGGTGTTTTGCCACCTTCTGGGCATGGAGCAGGAGTCACTGGGTGTGTGTGAGGGGGAGGTAGTTGTGAATTTCCTGCATTGTTCAGGGGGTTGGACTAGATGACCCTGAAGGTCTCTTCCAACGCTATGATTCTATGACAGCCGAGCATTCCCAGTCACTGCCACGGCCCTGATGCCTATTTAGAGCTTGTACTGATTTCTTCTTGTGTTGTAAAATATCTAACAGCAAGGTCAAAATAGCTCTGTGCTGTAATTGTACCTCTCAGTTCCTGCCCTAGTCCTCGCAAACTCTTGCAAGACAATGTTCATTCTTTTCATACCAGCCTTTGCTATTGTTTCCATTAATGCCACTATATGCACACCTTCGGCTGGAGTTCAGGCCTCCCTATAGGCTACAAACAGATACCGTGGCAAGGAGTGTAGTGAGCTCAGCCTTCTGGCTGTCCTCAGAGAGCTCATGGGGGGATGGAGTTGCCAACTAGGGTTGCCAGCTCTTGGTTGGGAAATTCCTGGAGATTGGGGGGGAGGGGCTGGAGAGGACAGGGCCTCAGAATGGTGTAATACCATAGAGTCCACCCTCCAAAGCAGCTATTTTCTCCAGGGGAACTGATTTCTGTGGCTTGGAGGCCAGTTGTAATTCTGGGAAATCTCCAGCCACCGCCTGGAAGCTGGCAACCCTAGGCCATTCCCACCAGTCTGCTCCAAGGTCAGCTCAACCTGCCCCCTCCCTTTGCAAGAGACAGGCAATGGAAAGGGGCTGAATTGCTGTCCTGCAAGACTGGCCTTTTCCTTCTTCCAGGGGGAAAATAGATCTAGAGGGAAACATGCTGTTGCGTGGTCAGTATTCACCTTGCTTTGAAATCCTAGGTAGCCGTGGCATGCCACAGGAAGGGTCTCCCTCTCCTTCTGGCTTAAAGGGTGGGGGGTTGAGCAAGACCAGTCGTCAGAGGTTTGTCGCCTGGCCGCCCAGATGCAAATCTGTCAGACTCCTTTGGCTCACTTGAGACTTGGTTATTTCAAGATGCACTTCCAATTGGACTTCAGAATGCATTTGCTGCCAGACCTGGCGTCGCGGCGACATGACCGGTTTTATTTTATGGCCACCTGGCTGTGCAGCCCGTTGTTTGGCTAGGCGTGATTCCTGGCTGTGTAAATACGCTGGGCGGGGAGGTGGAGCAAAGACATGCCCAGCTGACAGCAAAGCCTGTGTGATGATGCCTTCTGTGCGCATAATTGTTAGGAAGTATTGAAAATTCCCCAGCTCAAAGGTCACAAATTAGCCCCTGTAAATCGGACCTAACGAATGTGCCAATGCCGTCCCTTTGCTCTAATACATTTTCTAAACAGAAAACGTTGCCAGGCACGGTAGCTGGGCATGTCAAACCAGCCGCCCTTATTAGCTCGCAAGGCCCTCTAACAGAAATAGCACACAGAGAGTAATGACTGGAAAGCGTCATTAATTCTAACCACCGTCATTAATTCTAACCATCAGCTCGATTGCTGTTTAGTAATCTTAGGTCTCCAATATTTTGCCTAATTTCTCCTAGACCGAGTGGTATATCAATTGCATTTTTAATTGGCCAATAATGTAGTCTCAGCCTGTGGCACTCATTCATTAATAACAGGAGGATAAGGAGTTAAAACTTAAACGTGTCGAATTCTGAGCAGGAGGCCTTGAATGCCTTTGGAAAGGCAACAGGAGAGATTGGAGAGGTCAAGGGTGTGCTCTCTATTTTCCTCCCCTTTCTGATCCAGCAGTAGTTGAGGGTACTGGGGGTTCACAGTTGCCAACCTCCAGGTGGGGCCTGGAAATTTCCCAAAATTAGAGTCTTCCTGGAGAAAACCAAAGGCAATCAAAAGAGGCAGGCCCAGCGTCCAGGGGCCAAAATGCAGGGTGGGGAAACCACAACCCGGGCTAGAAAGCAACTACAATATAAAAAAAAAAGGTCTCCCAATCCTTATCATTGTAAATATAAATATTTTTTGATATTGTAATTGCTTTCTAGCCCGGGTTGTGGTTTCCCCACCCTGCATTTTGGTCCCTGGAGAAAACGGCTGCTTTGGAGGGTTGAGTCTAGAATATTACATCCTGCTGATTTCCCTCCGTTCCCCAATTTCTACCTTCTCCAGCCTTTGCCCCCCCCCAAATCTCCAGGAATATTCCAACTTGGAGTTGGCAACCCTAGTCAGGTCAGTCGGTGCCTCACTACGCTGAAGTGGTTGGATGAATAGATCCTGGGATTTCCCCAGGTGCACATCAAGTATGTTTAAACCTCCCCCACTCTGTCCCACCAGTCTCCTTTTAGTGATGAGTGCAAGCAGGAAGACTGGCGTCCAGACCTCTGGGTGAGGTAGTGGTGGTGGTCAGTGGACATCAGAAATGGGTGCCTGTGGCTCCTGAAAAGGGATCGCTTGGCCCTCCTTAGATCAGATACTTAAAGAGATTAACCGCGGTTGTGTTTGCCGTGTCTGTGGTTTGCGTTGCCGCCGCCACCTCTCAAGTCTGCATGAAGAAAAGCTGTTATTGTGCAGCCCTAGGAACCCAAGGAATCAATCTGGAAGTTTGATTTGCATCATTCATTTGGCTTCTGCCAGTTGCGAGGCATTGTGGCCATAGGAATGCCTCTTGGGGCTCTTCTGTGGTTTCCTCAGGTGCCCCAGTGCTAGAAACATTCTTTCCAAAGGGAAGATGAGAGTCACCCTTGTGGTGTTTGGGTTTGGGGCCAGTTCAGGTGCAGCTTCAGAAACACTCCAGAGCTGTCAGTCTATGGAGAACAGGATACGTTGGAGCTGACTCCCCCCCCTTGCAGCAAGAAATCCAAGCGCTCTTGAGTCAAGGTTTTTTAATGAAAAATCATAACTACAGCATATATATGTCCATAGGTTATACAGAAGCAATAAAAGCGACTGGCTGTACACAGAACTCTTGTTGAGAATGACGTACGGAGTGCTTGCTACCAAGTTCCACTCCCTCCCTGCGAGCCCCCCACCCTCGGTGCCTGACCAGCTGGGCATAGTCAGTGGGAGAGTAGGCAGGAGCTGTCCCAAGGCATCTGTGGTGAGCCATCTCAGATAAGAGTGCAGTCTTCCCAGGAGCTGGACAGCCTATGTGAAAAACTACACACACACACAGAAGATGCTTGCAAAGTTCATAAAGATGGAGGGACTGTGGGTAACAGACCTGACAAAGAACTGGTGCTGAAATTCTCTCCCTTAAGAGCTGTGTTTTGCCTTTTTTGCGCCAGTTGCAAGACAAGGGAGGTGGCGGCTTCCCGGTCTGTTCTCTTCTGACTGCTTTACTAGCTGGGGTTTTGATGGCATTTCCTTCAACGCTTTGCCTTACGGGCTTTGATCCTTCTGGTTTCTGCCTTGCTAGCTTGCCCTGGGTTTCCCTTTGTGTTCCTTGGGAAGGCGGATTTGTCCAGATTCCATCCCCATTTTGATATTTAGCTGAACTAAGAATATTGCTCTGTGCTTTTTACGAGGTTGTCGAAATAGCTATACGTTTGCCTGTTGCAAATGTATTCAAATCCTGGCGATACATTCCTTAAAATTCACGATGAAGCTGTTGACCAGAGATTCACCTTCCGATTCTTCAGGAAGGCAAGGCTTGATGTTGGTTTGGTGCCCTCCGATGCTGCAAAGAGCCTCTCGCTTTGGGGTGCTGTCATTTTGACTGTGGCGAATTCCTTTTAAGTGCTAACGGTCCCACCCCATGCATAGGAGCAAGTAAGATTTTGTCATTCCATCCCATTCAAAACCTCCAATGTGCCAGGAGCTTCATTAAGTCTGCAACCCATTGTGAGGCCTGCAATTTAGTGCGTGGCGACTCCCATTGAAGGGATGCTATTTTTGATCGGAAAAGCATCCGTGCTTCAGATCTTTGGACCCCCGAAGTGCTGGAACCACCTTTAGAGGAGCAACAGGCAGGCCAGTTTGAAATGAAGCCCGGGGCCACTTGTGGGAGGAATGTGCCATTCCAATTGCTGGCCGGCCATGTGCAATTACATGGCAATTTCGAAGCACTTTCCTGGTTTTGTACAAAGAGGAGCCTTCCCGTTCCTCCTGAGTACTGAGTGGAAAAGCTCTTTCTGCAGATGGAAGGAAATTAGAGCTGACCCGAGGGTCCCTGTGAGCAGGCACCAACGGGACTGGGTTTTGTGAAAGAACACCAGTTTTCTTGTGCTTGCCAACCTCCAGGTGGAGCCTGGAGACAGGGTTGCCATCCAGCAGGTCCTAGGAGGAAATGGGGGGGGGGTGGATCCTTGTGTTGTGGTGTGGGGGCAGCACGCTTACATCAATATGGCATTCACAGAGTTTTTGCACAATTCTAGAGTGCCCATCATGTCACTTCTAGTTTTCACAAGAAGTGACATGACACATGGTTCCCCCCCCCCAACCATTTCCTCCTGCCTGCGCTAAAGGCACTGGTGGGCAACAGGACAGGAGGCTGGGAGGCCTCCTGCTATAGAGGAAAGCCTGACAACCCTTCTTGGAGATCTCCAGGAATGACAACGGATCTCTAGACTTCAGAGATCAGTTCCTGCTGAGATCCCTCCTCTCCTCAAACCCCTCTGTCCCCAAACTTCACCCCCAAATCTTCAGGAATTTCCCAACCCAGATGCTTGCAGCATTAGAGTCTCCACGGAGTAGTTCCTTTAAGGCCACATCAGCACAGTTTTCATACAACTGAAGACAGCCGGTGTGATGTCATGGTTAGAGTGTCATGCTGGGATTTGGGAGTCCCGAGTGCAGATCCCCTCTCTGTCTTGACTTTGTTCCAGTCATGCTCTCTCAGCCTAACTGACCTCACAGGGTTGCTGTGAGGATAAAATGAGGGAAAGGACAACAATCTACCTGTTGTATTGTCGAAGGCTTTCACGGCCGGAGAACGATGGTTGTTGGGGGTTTTCCGGGCTGTATTGCCGTGGTCTTGGCATTGTAGTTCCTGACGTTTCGCCAGCAGCTGTGGCTGGCATCTTCAGAGGTGTAGCACCAAAAGACAGAGATCTCTCAGTGTCACAGTGTGGAAAAGATGTAGGTCATTTGTATCTACTCAGGAGGGGTGGGGTTGAGCTGAGTCATTCTGTAAGGGTTTCCCAGGGTGTGGAATGCTAATGGCGGGAGGCTTCACTGTATCCTGAGGAGGTTCTTTTGCATATGGATTGGTGCTTGATGTGCTAATCTTCTCTGCAGGGCTATTGTCGGGTGTGGAGTGTTTTGTTGGCCTGGTGTTTTTCAGAACTGGAGCCCATGCTCTGTTCATTCTTAAGGTTTCTTCTTTCCTGTTGAAGTTTTGCTTATGCTTGTGAATTTCAATGGCTTCCCTGTGCAGTCTGACAAAGTAGTTGGAAGTGTTGTCCAGTATTTTGGTGTCCTGGAATAAGATACTGTGCCCTGTTTGAGTTAGGCTATGTTCAGCCACAGCTGATTTTTCAGGCTGTCCAAGTCTGCAGTGTCTTTCATGTTCTTTTATTCTTGTCTGGATGCTACGCTTTGTGGTCCCGATGTAAACTTGTCCACAGCTGCAGGGTATACGGTATACTCCTGCAGAGGTGAGGGGGTCTCTGCTGTCTTTTGCTGATCGTAGCATCTGTTGTATTTTTCGGGTGGGTCTGAATACTGCTTGAAGGTTATGCTTTTCCATAAGCTTTCCCATCTGATCAGTAATTCCTTTGATATATGGCAAAAACACTTTTCCTGTAGGTGACTGTTTTTCCTTGGTTGTTTGATTCATCCTGGGTTTGATTGCTCTTCGGATTTCATTTCTGGAGTAGCCATTTGCCTGAAGTGCGTGGTTTAGATGATTAATTTCCTCATTGAGAAAGCGCGGCTCACATATCCGTCTTGCACGATCCACTAATGTTTTCATTATGCCTCTTTTCTGTCGGGGGTGGTGATTGGAGTTTTTGTGTAAGTACCGATCAGTGTGAGTTGGTTTCCTGTAGACCTTGTGACCAACTCACAAGGAATGAGGAGGAAATTAATGAGGAAATTAATCATCTAAACCACGCACTTCAGGCAAATGGCTACTCCAGAAATGAAATCCGAAGAGCAATCAAACCCAGGATGAATCAAACAACCAAGGAAAAACAGTCACCTACAGGAAAAGTGTTTTTGCCATATATCAAAGGAATTACTGATCAGATGGGAAAGCTTATGGAAAAGCATAACCTTCAAGCAGTATTCAGACCCACCCGAAAAATACAACAGATGCTACGATCAGCAAAAGACAGCAGAGACCCCCTCACCTCTGCAGGAGTATACCGTATACCCTGCAGCTGTGGACAAGTTTACATCGGGACCACAAAGCGTAGCATCCAGACAAGAATAAAAGAACATGAAAGACACTGCAGACTTGGACAGCCTGAAAAATCAGCTGTGGCTGAACATAGCCTAACTCAAACAGGGCACAGTATCTTATTCCAGGACACCAAAATACTGGACAACACTTCCAACTACTTTGTCAGACTGCACAGGGAAGCCATTGAAATTCACAAGCATAAGCAAAACTTCAACAGGAAAGAAGAAACCTTAAGAATGAACAGAGCATGGGCTCCAGTTCTGAAAAACACCAGGCCAACAAAACACTCCACACCCGACAATAGCCCTGCAGAGAAGATTAGCACATCAAGCACCAATCCATATGCAAAAGAACCTCCTCAGGATACAGTGAAGCCTCCCGCCATTAGCATTCCACACCCTGGGAAACCCTTACAGAATGACTCAGCTCAACCCCACCCCTCCTGAGTAGATACAAATGACCTACATCTTTTCCACACTGTGACACTGAGAGATCTCTGTCTTTTGGTGCTACACCTCTGAAGATGCCAGCCACAGCTGCTGGCGAAACGTCAGGAACTACAATGCCAAGACCACGGCAATACAGCCCGGAAAACCCCCAACAACCAATCTACCTGTTCTTTGTTGCGTGGAGAAAATCAAAACGGGCTAGGTGCCAAGCGCCAGAGACCAATTGTTCTAATGCTTCCTGCTTCCTGGAGCTACTCAGGATTGCATTCGCCTCCTGGGTCATTAGATACATATATTTTTATCTCAAAAAACAGGCAGGTGTCCCATTGCCATCCCATTAACAGGCCTCTTAATTTGTTGAAAGGGAACTCTGCTACGTCTACCAGCCTTTTCTGCCCTTTGCAGCTCCCCATTTTTGCCCGAACCCACCCATTTACTTTGCAATCCTTTCAAGGCCTCTTTTGTTCAAGATGTTCCTCCCCTTTTGCAGATTTTATGTAGTTCTCACACCTGTTAGATGCAGCTAAATGGATGCCAAATGGACTAGTCTCCCCCACCCCCAATTAAATTGTTTATGGAAGGAAGGAAAGCTGAGTGTGCTACAAACTAAATAAAACGCTCAGGGCTCATGAATCATGCTGCATAGGTACAAGGGAAGATGTGCCATAAAGAGCCCTGCTAGATCAGACCGAGGGTACTTCTAACATAGCCCCTCATTTGTGGCAGCAGCAGATGCTACGGAAGGCCCACCAAAGGGGGACAGATAGCCAGGCCTCCTTCAGTTGCCCTCCCATCAACTGCCATTGAGAGGCGCTGTGCTTCTGGACACAGAGGTTTCATTCAGCCATCACGGCTAATGGCTCTCTCCTCCCTAAATCTATTTGGTCTCCCTTTAAATCCACCTAGCCTAGTGTTCCATCGCCAGTGGCACATTAAAGGCCAGCAAGATTTCCAAGGTATAAGTTTTTGAAAGTCAAAGCTCCCTTCCTCGGAGAGCTGATGGAGATACCCCTTTGTCTTGTGTCTGACAAGGGGAGCTTGGATCTCGAAAGCTCATACTCTGGGAATCTTGTTGGTCTTGAAGGTGCCACCGGATTCTATTCAATCAGCCTTTATTGGCATATAACACAGAAAACAGAGTGCTACGATGAAAAAAGAACAAAATGTAATATAAAACAGTTGAGCGATATCAACAGTTATTTCTGAAACTTCTCCTGGTGCAGCTTTATAGCAAGTTGTAAAACTTTGCTATCTTCTCAGTGATATCGGAGAACAGTAAACCTTGCAGGAATCGAAAGAACCCATCATATTAGCTGAAATAGAGCTTGAATATTTGGAACGAATATCGGCATAAAAAGGACAATAGAAAAGAGCATGTGGAATTGTCTCGATACAGCTGGTATTACAAAGACAGTGTTTGGCTGCATATGGTATCTTTTGAAATCTGCTGTATAAAATCGCAGATGGCAAAGCGTTAAATCCAGGTAAAGAAAAAGATTCAAATCTCGCTGTTCTACTGCAGACCAATATGACTACCCGTCTGAAAGAAATAAGCTTGCCGGTGCCTTTTGCCTTCGCACGGAAGTTGCTGCTGAAAGGCAGGGGGACCCAGGGGCAGACCTCCCCACTCTGCCACGGAAGGCCTCTGGGTGACGTCGGTCAAGTCACAGATTTTCAGCCTAACCGACCTCACAGGGTAGTTGTGAGAATGAAATGGAGAAGGGGAGAATGACGTAAGCTGCTTCCGTTCTCCATTGGGTAGAAATGCAGGGTATAAATAACACAAACATATAAAGTAAATAAACAAGGAGTAACTTCTGGGATAAATGTAAACTGGAAGAATGTATTTTTGGTGACTCCATTAACTTTCTTTTTTAAAAAAAAATTATTGGATGGTTTACATAACATATATACTGTTAATACATCTTACTTACTAATTATCCCCTATAGATATAGTGTATGCTCCCCACCCCTCCCCTCCCCCTTTCCTCTATTGACTTCCAACAGCACTACAACCCCCCGTTTCTGTTACAAATACTATCTCTTAGTTGTCATTTTAAACTTAATGGTAAAGATTTACATTATGTTTTATCTTAATAACACTCAAAAGACCGTAATTGTCCTTTAACATCCCATCTTTTTTCTAAGTATTTTTTCAATTTCCCCCCGTCCTCAAAAAATTCCTTTGGATCTTGCTCTCTCAGTTTCCTTGTTAATTTGTCTGTTTCCACCATATATAACACTTTTTGTATCCACTCTTCAGTTTTCGGTATTTCTTCTTTCTTCCAATATTGTGCATACAAAATTCTTGCCGCCGTTATCATATAGTACAGTATTACTCTATCCCTTCTATTAATATCTTCTAAATGCAAGGATAACAATAACATTTCTGGATTCTTAACTACATTATTTTGGAGTATTAAGGACATTTCAGTACATATTTTAGACCAAAAGTCTCTAGCCTTATCACAAGTCCACCACGTATGAAATAGAGAACCTTCATGCTCTTTACATTTCCAACACTTGTTGGATAGCTGCTTATGAGCAATGGCTAACTTTTTCGGTGTTAAATACAATCTATATATCATTTTATAGCCATTCTCTTTAATACTGGTACATGTTGAAATTTTTCAAATTTTTCATTAACTTGCTTTTCTAGCAACAGTGCTGGATCCAGTATAACCCCTAGGTCCTAAACTGAGTTTGTGAGTGTCGGTTGGACCCCATCAGAAGTAGGATGCAGGCTGCCTTCCCAACTAGTATTAGCTCCATCTTGTCCGAATTCTGTTTCAGCTTGTTCTCCTCTAGCTATTTGAGCACAGCAGTCAGACACCAGTTAGGAGCTCTGTAGCATCACACGGTGATTTGGTTAAAGAAATGTAGAGCTGGGTGTCGTCCATGTATTGCTGACAGCCTATTCCAAAACCACAAATAATTTCCCCATGGGGCTTCACACAGAGATTGAACAGGCTGCCTGGGAGAGAAGACTCAGCCTTGTGGAACCCACACCGAAGGCAACTGGTCTCCCACAGCAACCTGCTCAGCCCTGCCCTAAGCAGATTCCCTTTTAACAACAACAACAACAACAACAACAACAACAACAACAACAACAACAACAACAACAACAACAACAACAACAACTGTGCTTGTATACCGCTCTTCTAAGCAGGTTAGTGCCCCACGCAGAGTGGTGAACCAAGTCAGTGTTATTATCCCCATAACACAACTGGGCTGAGAGGTGGCTAACCCAAGGCCACCTGCAGAGTTCATGGCAGTAGTGGGAGTCGAACCAGCAGAGTGCTGACTTGCAGGCCAACCACAGAGTGCACACATTGTCGGCTGCAAACTAGCTGCATTCTTTTGGGCAGCGCTCTCAAAACTGCCAGGGCTCTGTTGTCTAAACTCATGTCTTCCTTCAGCGCTAAATCCTTCTGCAATGTACTGCGGAGTTATTGCCTGCTCCCAAATCACATCCCTCAGATTTCTACAGGCTTGCCTTGGAAAGAGCAATTTACTTTCCTTCTTTAGAATGCATCTTTATCACTTCTCACATGCAGCTTCCCTACAGACAGTCCTAGGCTGAGAAATTCAATTTCAGGCCTTTGCTATTTCGTTTGTATCTGCAGCTTCAGCTGGACTCTGGAGCTTTCTGATAATTGCTGGAATCTCAATTAATCGGTTATGTTTGCTATGTTATTTGTAGGGGTGCATGAGTGTACGTGCATGCACAAACAGGAGACAGCAAACCTACCTGAATGTATACAGATGAGACAGCATGCTTCATAGTGATGTCTAGCAATGATAGAATATGACTGTCTCTTTTCCCATGGGGCAAAAAGAGAGAATTCTATAATCTCCTTTCTGTGGCGTTAACATTTGTTCATTTACTTGTACCCAATCAGAGCTTCTAGGCTGCCACGGGTGATCTTTGCCTATCGTCTTTTCCTCCAGGACAATTCAGGCAGTCATTGGCACATGTTAAAACAGTATCTTTTCTCTTTCAGATCTTACATTGCAGCTTTCCACCCACCTCCATGACAGAATCAACTGTCTGAGAGCGCAGTGATTTTTGCATAAGTTGTGTAAAAAACTACTGCAAGTGGCTACTTAGTAGTGTAGGACCGCAGAGCTCCAGCCCGGGGTGCTGTCTCCAAAAATGCACTCCATTCTCTCTGAAGAGCTGGGATTATCAAAGCCTGTCCCCGCTGCGATTCTCAGTTGAGCAGAAGAGCAAGATTCAGGCCCAGTAGCATCTTAAAGACCAACTAGATTTTCAGGATATGAGCTTTCGAGAGCTCCCTTTATCAGTAGCGCACGTGTTGAAGGAACTTATCTGCAGCTTTGGAGCTGTCCTTGGCCTTGCACTTTCTGTTTCTTCTACTTCTAAGGGGAAAAAATACACATTATGACACAAGTTGAGTCACACAGGTGCTCAACCCAACTCTCATGGGGAAGAAACTTTAAAAATCTGTCCATCACTGTAAGAGGAAAGGAGGGGCTTAAAGCTTCCACCCTGCACCATTTTCGCCAGCAGAGACAGACACAGGAGGGACCTGAAAGAGTCCAGTAGCACCTTTAAGACTAACCAATTTTATTGTAGCATAAGCTTTCGAGAATCAAGTTCTCTTCGTCAGATGCAAGGGACCTGTTCACCCTTTTCTCAGTCTCCACATGTCCTGAGATCATGTCACTAAGAAAAGGGCAAACAGCCCCTCCCATCTGTTTCCTCTGGTGAAAGTGATGTTGAAGGGAAGCCTGAAGTCCCATCTTGCCCCTCGCAGCATTTGGAGACGTGTGGAATGATGGGAGAGGTTTTTAAAGGTTCCTCTCTAGGTGAAGGTATGACTGACATGCGGGTCGGGACCTATGACCCCGACATGTGTCATATCTAACATGTATTTTGGCCCCAACACTTACCTGTCTACATGATGATCCCGGAATGACTCGCCACCTGCTTTCAGTCTTTGGTGCCCCCAGCTGCCTTTGTGCTGCCAGCCAGGCTCTTTAGGGTCGCGCTTCATGCACTGTTGGCTCTGCACCCCATCGAAACAAGAAGACGCTGTCTGAACAGGAAAACGATCAAAGGTTTGAACACTTTTCCTGCAAGCATTTAGGGACTTTTAATTCTGAAAAAAGGCAACCTGCTGGGGGAATGTGGGGCCGTGATAGAGGGCGCGTGAGATTATGAAATAAAATAGCAAAATTTGTGATCTCCTTCTCACTTGAATAGAGTGGCAAAAGTTACCTCTTTGTGTGGGAGCGGGGTGGGGTGGTCAATGTGTGAAGTTGATTTGCAGTTGGACTGACTGACAAAAAATAGTGCTAGAACAGATAGTCTGAGCATCACCCACTCGCCACCAGTGGATCAGCTGACTGTTGACGGGTATGGAAGAAGCGCACCCGCCTGGCTCCCACAGGGCGATGCTCAGACAAAGCCTGAGGCATTCCATACGGTTGATAAAGTAGGATCTGCTCCGTGGAAGTTTATGCTGGAATAAAAGTGTGTTAGTTTATAAGGTCTGACAAAACTGCCGTTTGTTTTTTCTGCAGCAGGCAAATACGGCTGAAATTATGGCTCTGGATTTGTTAGCAATTTCTGGTCTTAGTCTGTTGGCCATATTTTTCTCCCACGGAGGCAGAGACACTTTACCCAGTGATTCTCTTCCCACCCCACTTTCTCCCCACAATAACCCTGTGAGCTTCACGGCTGGTCTGTGGTTTTACTTTACTTATTTATTGATGTCATTTATAGTTTGCTTTTATTGAGACTCGAGGCGGATTACACAGTGTGAGTTAGTACAGTCAATTTCAAGGACATTTGAACTAACAATGTAATAGGGTATATAACTGGAAATTTGCAAAGATTGAAATCTAATACGCAGAGTTGAAAAAATGCTGAAACAGAGCATGAGCAATTCTAATTGGACTCCAGGCACTGCTGGTCAAAGTCCAAGACTCAATGGCTGCTACGTTGCTCTGGCTGTGAGATGGGACTGCTTTTATTTTATTTTTTTATCTCCATGTAAAAGCGCTGGAGCTAACAACTACTTCTACCACTTGATGGCACTGTTAAATATTTAGTGAACTGCAGCTAAGAGGAAAATGCATTTGAAATTCTTGTGAAAAGATGAGCCGAATAAGCCCCCAAGTTCAGCAGGCATTAAATTCTGAAGCAATACACTCAACTATCAATTAAAACCGAAGGATGAAGATGCGAAAGCTCATTTTAATTTACTTCATTGTCTTTAGTTATTGCTATTGGATTCTTGATAATAGTGAATATTCATCTAATTCCATTTCCAAAATTAGGCTTATTTGTTTTCAGTGGAAGAAGGCAGATTAATACGCCTGAAACATAGTAGGGGAAAGGATGGAGGGTTGGTGCATGGCAGAGGGGCACTGCCCCATGGGATTATCTCCTCCACCACTGAAATGAACGGAAACCAGAATAGACTCACTGCTTGGCAGCAGGGATCAGAGAACAGCTGAAAATCCAACGCATGGCTTGGCTGCAACACTTTAACAATGGGTTTAAATACGTGTGACTGTGGGGGGATCCACAGCCAGTTCTTCCCAGTGTTTTTCTAAAAGGCTGCCACTCAGGAGTTGTGGTACAGGTGGAGAAGGGATGTGACAGCGTCATTGTCAGAATGAAATGGAGGTGGAGAGAACCTTGTAGGTCATCTCAGGATAAAAATGTGACAGGTTGCGGGACAAAGTGGGTACCTTTAAGCAGAGGCTAGATGGCCGTCTGACAGCAAGGCTGATTCTGTGAACCTAGGCAGGTCACCAGAGGGCGGGCAGGAAGGGTTATATCAGTGCTTAGTTCTCGTGGCCCCTTCTTACATGTTCAGGGTAAGGCCGATCACCACCATGAAATCAGGAAGCAATTTCCCCCCCAGCCTGTTTGGCTAGGGATCCTGATGGTGTTTTGCCATCTTCTGGGCATGGAGTAAGGGTCACTGGGTGTGTGTGCGCATGGCAGGGGGGGTATTTATGAATTTTCTGCATTGTGCAGGGGGTTGGACTAGATGAGCCTGGAGTTCCCTTCCAACCTTATGATTCTATGTTACTAAATCATTCCTTGGGCCGAGAGTTGTGTTGCCCTGGGTGCAGGTGCAGGCTAAAATACTCCCTTCACCATTCATAGAAGACTCTGCCTAGGCATCGGCACACAGCCGCAGCAGCCCACATTGTGCGATTTCCCCATCTCAGTAAGAGGCAGGAGGGCACATGGTTCCACTCTCCATGCTGCGTGTGTGTATCTGTGTGGGACTCCCAGGAGACACTGTCGAATTAGGATCCTGGTGGAGAGAAGAGCATCTGCCCACTTCTTCCCCAAAGGACCTGGATTTCCAGGCAGGTTCTCTGGAGAGGCAGTGTAGAAATTTTCTAAAACCCTACAATAAAAAGTAAGCATCTGCAACCAGGCTGAAGTATGCTGCTAAACCAGTTCCTGTGTCGTTGTGTGACTTGTACATTCAGTGGGATGTTGGAGCTCCAGGACCTGCAACAGGTGTCAAGAAAGGGAAAGTGTTTCGGTATTTGCTGTGCGGGTCACGCTGTATCTCCAAAAAGCGAAGACTTTGAAAAAGCACATTATTAATATCCAAAATTTGGGGGTTTCACTTCCTAATCCCAACTAGAGAGTTGTTTTCTGCATCCAGTAGTCATATCTCCACGTTTTGGGGGGTTGCTGACATTCCCTTCTGACGTTCTCTGCATTTTGAGTTTCATTGATTTTCCACCTGTTCTGTATCTTCTTTGGTAACCTACAGCTCTGTTGACTTGGACAGTTCTATAGGATGCATGTCTGCTTTCTTTATGGCGAAGTATCCAGTCCCCACCAGCAAAGATGTAATCCAGTCCTCCAACTCAGTTGCAGCAGCTGTGGAAGTGGCAAATTTTATACTAGAGAATGTTAGGGAAGGTATTAAAATATGATACCCTGTTTGGGAATGTTTTTATATAAATATATGATACAATCAAATTGTGTGAGCACTGGACATCTCAAAAGGAGCTGTAGATGGTGCTGAAAACGGTGACGAAAGCACTCAAGAGGATGGAGCCCCTTTCTGACAAGGAAAGGCTAAATGGTTTGAGGCTTTTTGGTTTTCTAAACAGGGAGAAGAGCAAGATCCAGGTCAAATAGCACCTCAAAGACCAACTAGATTTCCAAGGTATGAGTTTGCAAGAGTCAAAGTCCCGTTCATTAGATGCGAGGATGGGAAAAGGAAGGAGGCCCTTCTAATCCAGGCCAGGGTGGTGGTGGTGGTGGTGGTAGTACTGGATTATAAAGACTTCTTCCTTTTTCCACTCCTCATATCTGATGAAGGGAGATTTTTTAAATTTTTTTTTATTTATATCATTTATAGTCTGCCTTTCTCACTGAGACTCAAGGCGGATAACATAATGTGAGATTAGTACAATTTGTATCAATGACATTTCCATACAGTGTCAAAGGACGTTTCTATAAACAATGCCATAGAGTAAATAAATACAAGTTTACAAAGAGATAGCATTAGCAAGGATCCAATACAAAGTTTAAGAATTGATGAAAGAGAACATAATCAATTCTAGGACTGACATTAAACAATGAAGCACAGGTAATACATATGAGTACATATTTAAAGCAACCGATAGTTTGTCAGGCAACATAATGGTGAAGTCTATGGTCTCTAACTCTTTAGCAAAGCATCGGAGACCCCCTCCCTACAATACAGCCCTATCTGAGTAAAAAGCCTTTTTGAATAGTTTGGTTTTGCATTGTTTGTGGAAGGCCGGGAGAGGGGGGCTCTCCTGACCTCCTCAGGCAGGCTGTTCCACAGGGTAGGGGCCACCACAGAGAAAGCCTGTATACAAGCTGCTGTTAATTTTTGCCCATGTTCAGGCTGACTTTTGAAAGCTCATACCTTAGAAATCTAGTTGGCCTTTAAGGTGCTAGTGGACCCAGGTTTTGCTGTTGGACTGCAGACCAATATAGCTACACACCTGAAACTAAACATGGAGAAGTTAATAAAATTACAAAATTTATGGAGCGGGTGGATTAACAGAATTTGTTCTCTTTCTCACAGTACCATAGCTTGGGGTCCTGTGGTGAAGCTGATGGGGAGAGGAAAAAAGGAAAGTACGTTATTTGCTCCATGTACTATTATATTGTGAGGTTCGCTTCCACCAGATACGGTGATGGCCACCAGTTTAGAGGATTTTAGAAGGGGATTTGACAAATATGTGGAGGAGAGGTCATCTCCCATTGAGTCTTGGTCCTGACAGCTCAGCGCAGCCTGCGTGATGAAAAGTAAGACACCTGGGCAGAGCTCTTGCTTTCGTGACCTCCTGGTAACTCTCTCTGGCCGCTGCTGGAAATAGCGAGGATGCTGTTCAAAAATAAGGGGCTCAGATTTTCCCAGCCTCGCTAGTCTTACTCCATTCAGAATTTTAAAAGAGAAGTATATAGAGCTCATGTGCTAATTTTGTATCTGCACATCTGGCATTCATTGGACTGTATGCTCAAAGGCAGCTTAGCTGCTCTGTTGGCGTATGTCAGTTGATTGCTAAAATTGACTTGAACTTTTAAAAAATGGATATGTAATTCACAGCACAATACACTTGCTCTCAAGTCACATAATCAAATCAGCCATGTGACCATGAGTTTCCAAGACGGAGCAAAGCATGCAAGTCCTAAGAGCAGGGCTTGCATCATGTAAACCTATTTAGAAGGAGGAGGAGGGGAGCGGTGGGAGACCCCTCCAAATCTGACTGTTTGGAGGAAAACACCCCAGAAGGCTCCCAAGTGGGCAGCCAAAGTGCCATGCTTTGGCTTTCTTTGGAGATCTTAATTTTAAAAAAATTGCTCCCCACTCCCAAATGTTGGATGCTTGCAACTGATGAAGTGATTCAAGGTGATGGGAGCTCCCCCAGTCGAAAACAGGTTGCTGGACCGGATGGATTGCAGGCTGATTCTGCAAGGCTCTTTGGTGTGTTGACATTTGTGTATTTGTAACATTTATAGACTGCCTGTTCCTTCACCAAAGCAGAAGAAATGAAAAGGGAAAGCCACCAAATAAAAACAACGGTGAAGCAAGAGCCCAGGACCAGAAAGCCAACACTTTTGTTAGGCTGCTTGCTTCTCTTTAGGTTCTGGCTTGTGGACGCTCCTGTGAGATTTCTCCACGGATGCTGCTCTTTATGCCAAGTCATTGTGATTATGCAGAACAGTGGAGTGTGCTCTGTGACCCTCTTAGAACGCATTTGCTCAGGCTCCCCCTTGGAGTTCTGCGGTTGCCCATTTCCCCCCTTCATTATGAGCAAACTTGTGGGGGAATGATAGATGGCAATAAATGAAGTGAAAAGCAGCATGCTTTTTGCATTTCAGAAGTAAAGTATTTTTGTGACTGTGTATTTTGACTTTCCAGTTTAACTTTCCTGGCAGCTTCCAGGCTAGCAAGGAGTTTGGGGAACTGTATTTAGTGATTGGTTCATTGATGTATTGATTGATTGATTTAAAACATTGATATGTTCTATTTCCACCCAAAATAGGGTCCCCAAGCCAGAGAACAATAAATATTAAAATGTGTAAAGCATTAAAATAACATTTATATTGTATATATAAATAGAGTAAAAACATACAGACATATAAGCGTGCACAACCAATGGGAGTTTACTGATGGTATGCCAAACGAAACAAAAAAATCTTCACTAGAGGTGAGCACAAACCAAAATATGAACCAAAGTTTGTCATGAACTGGGCTTTTTTTTGGTTCATGGTGGTTCGTCGGAGGGCATCTGACCAACCATGATGATTTTTAGGCTGATTTGTTTAGTTCGTTTTTCGGTTTGTCACTGCAGTCAGTTTCCTAGGCAATTGGAGGGGGGCCTTTCTGCAGAACTTCTGCTGCCCCAGATGTGACATATTCACGAACCAAACAAACCAGTTCACAAACCAGGCAATTTCATGCTGGTTCATGGTTTGTAAAATACAAAAAACCACGAAATGCAACAAACCACCATTTTCCTGGTTCATGCCCATCTCTAGTCTTCTTCACCCTGTGGTGGAAGAAAATGACAGAGAGACACAAGGAAATGTCCCTGGGTAGGGAGTCCCAAAATTTCAGCACCATGACCGAGAAGGCCCATTTTCAGGTTGCCACCCATCTAGCCTCAGATGGTGGGGGCATCTGAAGCAAGGCCTCCGAAGATTACCAGAGGGGACTGGTTGGTTCACATGGGAGAAGGTGGTTCTTAAGGTATGCTGGTCCCAAATTGTAGGTGGAATCTCACCTCACACTAGACTGGTCCTAAAGAGAAGGCCATAGGGCAGCCAGATTCATCCCCATCCATGCAATTAAAGAATGAAAAAGCTCACAAGCTCAGAGCACGGGGGTGAATTCAGCTGTTCCACAGACTTTTCTTTAGATTATGACAGTATAACCCCAGCACTGATAGCAGGGTTTGTGTGAACTAAACATTTCCGAATATTTAATCAATCAATCAATTAATTAAATTTATAGCCCACTCTCCCTGCAAGTGGAATCAGAGCAGGTAACATCAAGTAATAAAACCACATTAAAACACATAAAACATAAAATTCAGTACAAGAAGGCAGCAACTCTGTACAACAGTCCATATTGCCATAGAACATTATTAGGTGAGTCAGCGAACAACCAGTGTGTGTGTGTGGGGGGGGTTACAATCCCCCACTCAACAGGGGGTCGGCAAAGGAGCTTGCCAATGCCCCAACCTCAGTGATATGCCTGATGGAACATCACTATCTTACAGGCCCGGCTGAAGGATAATAAATCCTGCTAGGCCCTAGTTTCCACAGAGTTCCACCAGGTTGGTGCCAAGACCGGAAAGGCTCTGTCCTGGTCAAGGCCAGGCGATCACCAGCAGTTGTTTATAGGCCGACCTAATCACCCTCCAGGAAACGTATGGTGAGAGGCAGTCCCGCAGGTCTGCTGAGTTTCAGTCTGCTAAGGGCTTTATAGGTTAAAACCAACACCTTGAACCTAATCCAAAACTCCACTGGGAGCCAGTGCAGCTGATGAAAAACAGCTGTTATATGTGCCCTATACGGCATCCCCAGAAGGACATGTGCAGCTGCATTCTGGACCTATTGCAATCTCCGGACCAGACCCAAGGGAAGCCCTGCGTAGAGCGAGTATATCTGGTAATAAATGCATGTGTGGACTTTTCAAAATACGTTCATCTTAAATGAGATTCTACTGCAGTGCTCTCAGCAGTAGGCTCTGTCGGTTCTCGTTGCCTCAAGAGGGGGAAGATGTTCTCTATCCCCTAAATAGTAGCCTTTTAATACTGGAAGACCGCTATGATGCAGTCAGCGGAAATAACATTTTCTCAAGGCTGGATGTGCCTTGTTCCTTTAGATCACTTTCATTCGAAGCACCGTATAATAACTGTTCCTCTTTGGCTAATGACCAGGCAGGGGTCTTATTACTCATGGGTGGGAGTAGCCCTTGAGAGCAAGAACTGTGATGTGAGCCATGGCCCGGATGAGTCAGCCTGGCTTGGGAAGGGGGTTTCCAGAACCCCATGGTGGCAGCCACTTTCCTGGACGCAGTCTTGCAACAGCTTGCATGAATGGATTTGATTCCTCTTGAGGGCGCCAGCATGGACACCCCGGGTCTTTCTCGCCCTTTGCTTTTAGCATTTCATAATTTGAATGGTGTTGTTGGAGCTTTCCATGCCTCAGAAGGGACAACAACTCAGAGTTACTACAAGGTGACCACAGCACAAAGAATTTTTATCTTCCAGTGCACACTCTTCTGCTACTGGGGAGCCTGGAAGGAAGGATGTGTGTGCCTTGGGGATGCCAGGAAGGGACTGGTCCAAAAGTCAGTGTATGGAGTGCTGAAGAATGGGTGTGCTAGGTCAGGGGCCCATCTCCTCCTCTTCCTCCTCACATAGCTACCAGCCATCTATTTATTCCCATTTATAGTCCAACTTTACTGCTGAGAATCAGGGCTTTTTTTCAGCTGGAACACGGTGGAATGGAGTTCCAGAACCTCTTGAAAATGGTCACATGGCTGGTGGCCCCGCCCCCTGATCTCCAGACAGAGGGGAGTTTAGATCTGACGAAGAGAACTATGGTTCTCGAAAGCTTATGCTACAGTAAAGTCGGTTAGTCTTAAAGGTGCTACTGGACTCTTTACTATTTTGCAACTACAGACTAACGTGGCTAACTCCTCTGGATCTTCTGGCTATTGTGGCTAGTGGCCACTAGGCCTGGAAGGTTCATGACCCTGCTACTGAAAACAGGTAGCTTGCCTGTGAGACTGGTTCTTTACCAGTTTGGTGTAGTGGTTAAGAGCGGCAGGACTCTAATCTGGAGAGGCAGGTTTGATTCCCCACACCTCTGCTTGCAGCCAGCTGGGTGACCTTGGGTCAGTCACCGCTCTCTCAGAGCTCTCCCAGCCCCACCCACCTCACGGGGTGATTGTTGTGATAATAATAACACTCTTTGAATTCCTGGTCACTGGACGAGATGATCTCCAGTAGCAAGGGCAGATCAAGCCTTTAAAATATCCTAGGAGCACACTGGGGGGCCTGCACAGTGGCAGAGCCTGAGGGGCTGCCGTGCTCAGACAAAGGCATGGAGACGGTGACGGGTGTATTCTCACCCATTGCTTCCTCCTGCATCACAGCCATCCGCATCTGCGACAAGCAGTCCCTGCACACTGCCAGCGCCACTGGGGCTATGTTCAGCTTGTTGCTGGCCAGCAACGGCCTTTCAGGGCAGCAGCCCACCAAGAACTCCCCGGGTATGTTGAGTGGCCAATCCGCTCCAGCCACTACCTTGGATGAGTTGTTATAAAAGGACGCTCCACTGACGTTCTCCTCCTGCCCCTTTTTGTCTAGATGATTTTGTAAAGCAGAGCCGGGGAATGCTCCTTCTGTACACCCTGAAAAATCCCTCCTTCCCGGAGTACATCTTCAACAGTGAGAGTGGCATCATGTGCGCCGACGTTCATGTGGACCACCCCTACTTGATCGTGGTCGGGTTCTATGATGGAAACGTGGCCATCTACAACCTGAAGAAGCCCGCCAGCTCCCAGCCTGGCTACAAGAGCTCAGCTAAACATGGCAAGCACACGGACCCAGTGTGGCAGGTGTGTGGCCTTTGCTTCTCCTCTCCCCCTCTTTCCCATCCCCTTATTTGGACTTTTACACCCCACTTTTCTCTGCAAAGCATCTTATGTTTCCCCTCTCCATTTTGTCTTCACAACAACCCTGTGAGGTTGGTTAGGCTGAAAGACTGTGACCATCCCAAGGTCACTCTGCGAGCCTCCAGGAGCAGAGTAGGGATTCAGACCTGGCATCTTCTTGACCCTAGTCTAACCTCTACACCCTCTTCTCTCCCCTTCTCTCCAAGCACTGCTCTCCCTTCTCTCCAACTGGCCTCTTTCCTTTTGCAGTTCCTAATTTAGAATTGGCTCAAACAGTGACAGAGACGACCTCAGCTCAGATCTCTCAGCCTCCTGATCGATCTCTGTTGTGATCTCGAGATAAATCGCAACCTCTCATGGAGGCATTCCAAAGGCCGTTTTAAAAGCTGCCTTCCCATTATCCCACATGCATACATCACCCCAGGTCTAGCGTATTACTCACTGTCTCTGTGCCTTTGCTTTCTTCCTTCTCTGCCCAGACCCGAGTTCATTTTCGCAAAAGTATTTTTCACAGGCGCAGGAACAATAGCAGCCTTTTAGAAGGGGCGAGGAGGGCCATCAATAATGGCTGGCCGCCAGTTGGGGCCCATTTCTTCCTCTGCTGCTGGGCCATTTTGGCTCCATCAAAAGCCACAGGCAGAACAAAGGGCCTTTGCCATTTGCTTCTCCTTATGAGACAGGAGCTGTGCCCCACACTGGCTTTAGGTAACCAGGGCTTACAGTGCAGAAGGGGAAGCCAGAAGTTGTCAAAAAGCGCCACGTTTGATTTCATGTGTGTGTATAAATGTATTCTGAGTTCTGGACAATTGGTTCTCCAGGCATGACAGGTATTTAAAACAGTTTGAGAATATCTGTGACCAACAATGGGTGTGTGTGTGTGTGTGTGTGTGTGTGTGTGTGTGGCTAGGGCTGCCAGCTTGTGGAGCCTGGGCTAGGGCTTTTGCTGTTGTTTGGCTGGTTAATTTCATCTTTGCCTCCCTGAAGGCTCTGTTAATTTCATCCCCCCTTTGGGGAGGCGGACATGAAATTAACAAACCCTCTGAGGAGCGATCTCCACCCGCTCTGTCTTTTTAAACTATGCTTTCTGGCTAACATTGCGTCTCCCTACACTTGAGTGTAAGATGTCTCCTGTGGAGACTCTAATCTGTGGTAGAAAAGCCAGATTTGGGCCCAGTAGCTCCTTAGAGACCAACTAGATTTCCAGGGTGTGAGCATTCTAGAGAGACTTTTAACTCTTGAAAGCTCACACCCTAGAAATCTAGTTGGTTTCTAAGGTGCTACTGGGCCCGTATCTTGCTCAGCCCATAACAGTTTCACATGGGTCTGCCTGGACATAGGAGGCTGGCTTCTCTCAAGTGAGACTGCAGGTCCCTGTAGCCCAGCAGTGTCTAGGTGGCAGCAGCTGTCCAGGATCTCAGGCCAGGGTCCTTTCCTAGCTGCAGCCTCTCCCTGCCCCAAGCCATGGACCAGCCAAATTACTGAAGCCCTCCCCCCATGTTTAGATGGGAGAAATCAGAAGCACTGAAATAGCCCTTGGAGCCCCCCTACCTTGGAGCTGCTTGGATATTCCCCAGCCGTATCCAGCGCTGGAGACAAAGCGGGTCTGGAGCTGGCTGGGACGTGGCTTCCCTGGGATGCTTTGTTCTGTATGATTAATGCGTTCGGTTATTTTTAAACCACACCCCAAGGCATAGATGCTGTCAGGTCTGCAGCCAGTTTCTGGCACAGTCCTGATGGTGCCCCTGGGTTACTCATCTGGAGAGAACGCTCGTGCTTTGACGCCCTTTCTTACCTGCTGCCTTGTTTCATTTTCTTTTCAAAAGGCTAAGCAGGAGGGGGAGTAGTTTGAGTAGAGGAAAGGGGCCTTTGAGCAGGTGGCTGCGTGCCCGCTATGTAGCACCCTACCGGATAGGGCAACCAATGTCATATAGTGGTTAGCATGTCAGACTAGGATATGCAAGACCCAAATTCAAATCCCCACTGTGTCACGGAAGCTTGCTGGGTGACCTTGGAGAGACTGATGTTGTAAGCCACTTTGGTTCCTCATAGGAGTGGCGGAAGTGTGGTATAAATAGCTAAATGAATAAATAGCCTGTAATCTTTTTTCCTATACGTTGTTTCCTAATTAATTCATAAAATGTGTTAACGACCTTTCTGCTAAAAGATCCAGAGGAGTTAGCCACGTTAGTCTGTAAAGAGTCCAGTAGCACCTTTAAGACTAAACAACTTTATTGTAGCATAAGCTTTCGAGAACCACAGGTGTCTTCATCAGATGATGAATAAAGTTGGTTAGTCTTAAAGGTGCTGCTTTCTGCTAAAAAGCATTTAAGGCAATGTGACATTAATAAAAGATCACACACACACCCCAAACAGAAGCAATCACAATAAATAAAATGACAAAATGCAAAAGGGACAAATAAAAAAGCAGTGTGCAAAGCATAAGCCTGGATTCTCCCAAGAAGGTGTCCCAGGATGCAGATTCCAAAGTTACTGCAGAGAACATCTAGCCCATGACACATTTCATTTCATGCAGAGAAGGGACTTCCGTAGCATTCAGTCACCGATGACACGATCCTCAACATAATTGCAAGAACCGAGTGCAGTGGGCAGAGGTGCCCCCAGGGCAAAACTCAGAAGGACCAGGATCCAGAGCTGGGCACCTCTCCAAGGCTTGCGGATGCTGGGTCCAGTCCTGGAGGCAGCTTTGAACAGGCAAGCAGGGAATATTGCGGGATTGGGCAACAGCCTTCTTTCACCCCGAAGAAGACCAGTTAGCGCAACTCTCTTGATGACATCAATCTTGGCAGCCTTTGGGTGAGTGAGGGTCTGATGGACAGACGGTCCCGTGTCACCCCGTGCTGTTTTGCTGCCGATCACCAGCCTTCATTTCTCTCACGAGTGGCAGGAACGCTGTGTTGCCGATGGCTTTTGTTATCTTCAGCTAAGTAGCAAAACTCAGACACTTGCATTTAAAAGGATTCACTGAAAAAAAGACCAGCTAGAGCTCGGCGTTCATTTTACTATAAACTGAGATTATTTATCCGTATCATTCCGTCCGGTCTTATTCACAGCTGTGAGTCCCATTTATTGTACATAAGAAATCGGTTGAGTCTAATCTGTTTCAGGGAACGAAGTGGTTGCAGTGCAGTTACACTTGAGAGAAGGCTACTCAGGGTAGACTAAGCCGGATTGGGGAAGAGAAGTCATGCTCCTTTGGAAAGCACAAAGCTGCGTAGAAGAGGCTGCAAACGTCCTTCTTGGGGCTCCAGCACATCTATACCTTGTGCTGGTGGGATCTCCGGCTTGACTGGCTGGAAGCCAGCCCAAGCCATTCTGCTCCCACTTTGCAACTCAGAGGCAAGCTACAAGTGATGCCTGACACAGGTTGGACACTTGTCAGCTTCCCTCAAGTTTTGATGGGAAATGTAGGCATCCTGGTCTTGCAGGTGTAATGGAGAACCAAGCTGTAAAACCAGGACGCCTACATTTCCCATCAAAAGTTTGAGGGAAGCTGACAAGCGTCCAACCTGTGTAAGGCGTCACTTGTAGCTTGGCTCTCACAGTTGCCCATTTAGGTTTGATTCCTTTCGAAGAGTTTTATTTGGGGCCCCTTTTGGTTTTCTGTCTCCTCATTCTACTGCATATGCATTCTGGGCTCACCCCACACCTCCACGAAGGGTGAAAACCAAGTTCAAGGTAGCCTCCTGGAGAGGTGGGGGTGAGCCCCCTGGATGGATGGCCAATGGGTCAATGGGACTGGAGACCTCTGCAGATGGAGCTGCCTCCTGGGCAGGGTATCGCTGTTGCCTTCAGGAGTCCCAGGGTCTTGCCTTCCTTGTCTGAGGACCACTCAGCATCAACTGGCCTGCAAAAGGAGATGAGAGGGGAGGTTCATATTGAGGGCGGGGCCATTGGAGGGTGGGTGGGGCTCTGCGGTTAAGCTTTGCATACATTAAGTTCTTTGGCAGCATCTCTGGTTAGACGTGTCCTGTGTAGGTGTTGGTCTTGGGAAAGCCTTTCTCTGCCTGACACCTTGGAGAGCTGCTGCCTACTTGGAGTAGCATAGAAGTGGGTGATGGACTAACGTCCATCCATAAATGCAAAAGCTGGTCCCCCCTCGTCCTTGTCTTGGCCTTTTGCTTTCCACAGAGGGAAAGCTTTATTTGACACATGAACACACACGGAGCTGCCTCCTTCTGAGCCAGTCTCTTGGTCCTTCAAGGTCACTATTGCCTGCTTAGACTGGCAGGAGCAGCTATTCAGGGTTTCAGGCAGAGGCCTTTTGCATTACCTGCTCCCTGGTCTTTTCAATGAGAGATGCCGGGAATTGAACCTGGGACCTTCTGCATGCAAAGCAGAGACCCTTCCACTGAGCCAGGGCTCCTCCCCAATTAATTAAGTGGTGGAAAGTGTTGTCAAAGTCACAGCTGACTTATGGCGACCCCTGTTGGGGTTTTCAAGGCAGGAGACTAACAGAGGTGGTTTGCCACTGCCTGCCTCTGCATAGCAACCCTGGTCTTCCTTGGAGGTCTCCCATCCAGTCACTAACCAAGACCAACCCTGCTTAGCTTCTGAGATCTGGCAAGACTGGACTTCCCAGGTCAGGGCCCCCAGTTAATTTAGCAAATTAATTTTCTGAAGTAGGTGTCTTGTTGGTGCATCATACCACGATCCCAGTCCATTTTCCTGAGGGTAAGGGGGGGCCTAACCTGGATAGCCATGGTGAGCCTGATCTCATCAGATCTCAGGAGCTAAGCAGGGTCAGCCTTCCTTATTAATTGGAAGGGAGACCCCCCAGAGAAGACCAGGGTTGCCGAGGCAGGCAATGGCAAACCACCTCTGTTAGTCTCTTGCCATGAAAACCCCACCAGGGGTCCCCGTGAGTCAGCTATGACTTGAGGGCACTCTCTACTCCAGGGGGGAGAGATGGATGAGCCTCATGTTGAGCAATCCATAATTCAACCTGTGGTTTTCTAGGGGAGGGAGTAGCTACAATAGGAAGAGACTGTGGTATGCATGAAGCATGCAGTAGAATAGACTTGAGTGGTGACAGGGCTCATTTATAATAGGTGCTTCTAAAATGGATTTCTACCTGCAGTGCGGCATTGACAGAGACAAATGCCACCTTCACCTTGCAAGCCAGGTGTAGGATGATGCCAGAATGAGGCCAGTCTGGCTGAGAGTGGTGTTGGGAAGCCCACACAGGTGAATCACGCGAGACATCATTCTTTACTCGTCTGTCAGATGGCATTTCCAGATCTAGAAATGGGATCAGTTGCAAGGCACTTCACTGGACCTGAAATTTCTCATACACACCTCTGAGCATCAGTCCTTGCTCTAATCACCTCTGCTGAACTGTCATGACTCATGGTTGTTGTGGGTTTTCCGGGCTGTATTGCCGTGGTCTTGGCATTGTAGTTCCTGACGTTTCGCCAGCAGCTGTGGCTGGCATCTTCAGAGGTGTAGCACCAAAAGATAGAGATCTCTCAGTGTCACTCTATCTTTTGGTGCTACACCTCTGAAGATGCCAGCCACAGCTGCTGGCGAAACGTCAGGAACTACAATGCCAAGACCACGGCAATACAGCCCGGAAAACCCACAACAACCATCGTTCTCCGGCCGTGAAAGCCTTCGACAATACATGTCATGACTCAGTTAAGAACCTGTGGGTTAAAATGGACCCAGAGCTGCTGCTAGAGAAACAAGTTAATGCGGTTGCAAAAGAAGGCCTTCTTCCAACTCAGTCTCGCCTGGAAGACGGCCCCCTGCTTTGACACAGCCGATCTGGGCACTGGGATCTATGGCATGGCAACATGGAGACTCGATTACTGTAATGCACTCTACACAGTTCTCCCCTCAAAGTCAGCTCAGAGACTGCAGTTAGTGCGGAATGCCACAGCTCAATTATTATCAGGAGCTAGACAGAACGTGCATATTACTCCTGTTTTGCAGTCACTCCGTTGGCTACCCATCAGTCACTGGGCCCAGTTCAAGGTTTTGGCTATCACATACAAAGCCCTTCACGGCCTTGGTCCCTCATATCTACAGGAGTGCCTGTCTCCCTATGCTCTGCCGCTGCAGATTCGCTCATCTGAACAGGACCTTCTGCAGCTGGGCTAAATCAGCAACTGCCCGTACTTGTGCATTCTCTGTGGTGGCCACCACTTTATAGAATAGCTTGCCTGAAGAGATTAAGAAAGCTCCCACTCTCCTGGCTTTCTGTAAACTGTGCAAAACCAAATTATTCAGGAGGGCTTTCATATACAAGTAATAGGACTGTGCTGTAAAGAAATGGTTCAAAAAGATGAGTTGATAAAGGGATAGGGACTGTAGACTATACTACTGCACACTGTCTGTTACTGTCATTTCTTATGTCATGTCAAATTGCTTATGTTTTGTTTCAACATTGTTTCAGCTTTGTATAAGATTTCTGCTCGTTTCTTTTCATATTTCTGCAATGTATACCCTATTGTATTGTTTTTTGGGCGCCCCGACTATTGGTTTTATTGAACTCCACTGTGTGATGTGCCTTGAGCTTCCCTGGGTGTTTGAATGGAGGATTAAAGTGTATTGTGTCCCATCTACAGGGAGGACTCCAGGCTTCTCTTGGTACTTTTAGGTAGGTAACCATGTTGGTCTACGCAAGAACAGTGGGATCTGAGTCCAGTGGCATTGTAGACACAGACAAGATTTTCAGGGTTGAAGCTTTCGAGAGAATAAAAGGGGAGCTCTGGCTGCTGGAAGTCTTGTTGGTCTCTAAGGTGCCCCTGGACTCAAATCCAGGCTTCAGTTGGAAAGCATTTTCCTCAGGGGTGTCTCATTCTTCCCCCAACCCCATGATTAGACCGGAAGTTGGAGATAGCACCGTTTCCAATCCTCTCTCCTATGAGGGACAAGAAGCCTAGGGGAAATGGAAAGCAATTTGGAAAGTCCTTGTAGCCATTGAACATCATTGTCTTTCCCAGGTCAAGTGGCAGAAAGACGACATGGACAATAACCTGAACTTCTTCTCAGTCTCTTCGGACGGGCGCATTGTCTCCTGGACTCTGGTTAAGGTAACGTGGTGTTTGTTGTGCTCTAATGGTCTCATGATCTCGGGCTCCTGGGAATTGCTCCACCTCTCCATCTGGCTTCTACACCAGACCCTTCCGGGGCTGACCTGGACTCTTTCCATGGGAGGCACCCACATGCTACAGATACAGAAGGAAGAAGTCACAACATGGGCTGTTTCCTCACAGGGGTTTGCTCCGCCTGTCTTCAGGAGCATCCACACTGCATGCGGCTACTGAGTGGCTGCTAGAACCCATAGGCTCATGCGATGGCATCACTTGCTGGTGCTTAGTGCTGCTAGCCACTCGGGAGCCACACACAGCTATGCATCTGGCATCTCCATCACTACCTCCCGGTACCCTTCAGGAAGGGTCCATGTTCCTCTTCGCCGGCAGTGCCACTCAGTGGTGGCAGCTGAGATACTTGAGCTCCTCCACAAGAGGAGCTTCAGGTTAGCTTGTGTGATACAAGCCATGTTGCTGGTGCCTTTGCTTCCTTTGTTGCTGGTTGAGTCTCGCTCCTGGATGCTCCTGTGTTGTGCCCCACAATCCTTTTTCCTGGCCCACCGTTTAAGCCCTGATGCCTCTCCAGGAGAGAATCCAGATGTTGGCTGCATATTCTCTTACCTTCAAGTAGTTGGCTGCGCTCTCTTCACAAAGCAGAATATACTTTCCAGATAGGACAATGAGCTGGCTCTTTGCAATCCGTGTGCCTATTTTGTTTCAGCAAAATCCTTTTAAAGATATCTGAGCTGTGCTGCTGCCTAATTCAGTCTTTGTTCGTTTCACCTTCAGTAAAGCCCCGTCGTCTTCCCGCTCCCCATTGTGCAAAGTCATTCAGGTCCTGAAAGCGGATGCCAAAAATAGAGAATTTTTTTGGCTTCCTTCCCGAGACGAGACACTTCAGCTCCTTGTTGTTGCTTTGTTGAGAGTTTCTCACGGGGTGTGAGCAGAGAACGTGAAGCTGCCTTTTCCGTCCGCTTGGCTTTGTGGAAATGCAGAGCTCTCCAAGGATGAGAATCGGCCACGGGGGCCAGTCTGAGGATGAAAGAGCTGCGCAAACATTTGTTCGGCTCACTGTAGGACCGCCAGCGCTGCAAGTGGAAAGCGGCCCTTTAACTGGGCTGTCTGATTTGGGGATCAACGTTGTGACTGGAAGACGTGCCGAGCACAAAGAGGGGTGTGCTGGGCTCCTGGAAATACTATAAAAGAACTCCCCTTAAATCGAGGTGGAACTCGCCTCTTGTCTGCGCTCCTTCTGCCATACCGTTTCCATGGCTTACTTAGTTTATGGCATCTAATCCCGGTAGGCACAGGACTTGAACAGGCGGGGTAGCAAGGCTGCTTCCAGAAAGCATAGCAGGGACTTGGCCTGATAAGTCTTCGCTGTTTGCAGGCTTGGCCAAGGAACGGGCTGGGGTGGAATTCAGGGCAGGGCAGGCCCTTTGACTTCGGTTTTCAGTTTTTCACAGTTTTTACTTGAATTGGGTTAACAGAAAACAAACATAACATTACACTGTTATTTGAGTCATACATGTGCCTGTGGCTGTCCTTGAGAAATTGTATTGTTGCATTTATTAACATTTTCATCTGGTTTTAAATTAACATGATTATGCATTTTATATATGTTGTATTCTGCTCTCAACCTGTTCGCAGGGAGAGCAGATTAGAAATAACAATAACAATAATCTGGATATGGTAGAGAAGAGGGTAGGGTTGCCAACCTCCAGGTGCTGGCTAGAGATCTCCTGGAATTACACCTGATCTCCAGGCAACAGAGATCAGTTCCCCTGGGGTGTGGACTCTATGGCATTATACCCCGCCCCTTCTCAGACCCCATCCCCAAATCTCCAGGAATTTCCCAACCCAGATCTGGCAACCCTAGAATAGGGGGACCCATGAGAGCTTGTGTGGGAGGAGATACCCTGTTCTCCCACCCGTCTCTGCCCTCCCCACTGCTGTGCTGGGTTCGTTCCCTCCCCAGCACTTCCCAGGCTTCTTGCCACGCACTCTCGATTTCCCAGCCCCGGTAGGTTTCCTGCTTTGCCGAAACATTCCCTCTAGCCTGTGGTGACCGTATTGTGTAGATCTTTTGGACCTGCATGATGGAGCTAAGTTGAGAACTGCAATATAAAGGACTGTGGTGCCCTCCTGTAGTCTGTGGGGACGCCCCTTCATCTTGAGTTAGACTTCCATCCCAGGAAGGGTCGTGTTGCTTTGGCTCTGCATAGAATTGAGGGTCCAGAAAGAGTTTCCGGTTGCTTGTTCCAAGGAGCCATCTCACAGCCCCATTGAACCACAGTTACTTGGAAATGGGATTTACTTCCAAGGAAGTACAAGTAGGATTACAGCCCTAGAAATATGCTAGGTGCACATGAACAGATCCGTGGCTGTTACGAACAAGGCAGCATGATTACGGCTGAACTCACATCACTGACCCCTGGAAATCATTGCTTGAGGATACTAATCTCTGCAAGGGGAGTCTAAAACTGCAGTGCTTTTAAGTCCCATTTCTTGACAGGCTCACACGTAGGAATGGCTGTAAATGTGATCAATCCCCTTGTGCTTTATGTGAATGCAACACAGTCTTTTCCTTGCAAAGATTTTGGATGTTGGGAAACTTTGCAGGTTCACTTCCTTCCCGTGCAGAGGTTAATGCAGAAATTTATGTCAGTGCATATGTCAGGGGTGGCAAGAATTTATATTCTGTTGCAGAAATACAGATTGTGCGGCTCTTGTAAATCTTGGCTACCTGATCGCCGTGACCATGGTCAGAGAGACATGTGTTTGCCATTGTTGGGCAGGACAAAAGAGTGCATGAAGTGGCCCTCAGTTGCCACAGTAAAGAGCTGTGAGCGACACAGATGTGCCGAGAACAGAACACAAAGCCGCATCGCAAAGTTCTCTTTGAGATGCTGCTCCCGCCAGCTGTTGGCTGCTGCCATGAAACATTCAGTAGTTTGAGGCCCTCAACAAAGTGTTCCTTTTCTAAGCAACGCCTCATTGTTACAGCCGTGACATCAATTATTCTGATCTCTCCTCTTCCCACAGAATGAGCTGGTTCATACAGATGTCATCAAACTGCTGGTAGAAGGAACGACAGTAGAAGGGCCGGAGGGGCTGCAGCTGCAGACCATCGGTACGGAATGAACTCCTCAGCACGCTCTCATTTGCTGACACTGAAGCTCCAGGCCTGGGCAATTGGACGTGGGAGAAGCGCCATGGAGCAGAATGGGGGTTCTTTTCAAACAAACACTCATGGGGTGGTTCAGGGGCTGCCAGCCTCCAGGTGGGGCCTGGAGTTCTCCCGGATTACAGATATCAGTTCCCTGGGAGGAAATGGCGGCTCTGGAGGGTGGACTCTAATGGCAACACGTCCCTGCTGAGGTCCCTCCTGTCAGGCTCTGGCAGTTAGATCCCCCTAGTACTCCACTGCATACACCCCATTGTATGAGTTAAAGTTACTTTATTAGAGATCCCTCAGTATCAGCAAACACAGACAAGGGCATTGGCAGAAGTGATGGGTATAAGGTTGGACGGGTTAGTTATAGGGAAGGTTCCCGCCTTTAGGATATGGACGGTTAGGCTTCTGGCACAAAGGAGCCAGAGGGGGAGGGGAAGGGGTTTTAAGACAGGAGGCGAGAAGAACTGTAGGAGAGATGAAGTTATTGTCGGTTCCCAGGAGGAGCCCGCACTCAAGGACACATTCCCAAGCGGCTGTGAAAACGAAAGTAGACCTCGCGGCAGGCACCTGTGAGATAAGCACCCTCAGCTAGACAGGCCCCCAAATGCCACTTCCCATACTCTCAGAGGTTCAGCACATAATACAGAGCACAGAGAATACTCATGGCAGATATGCAGACAGACAGGCATGACACCTCCCCTCCCAGACTCTGACTTCCCTGGGCCCCTCCCCCCAATCTCCAGGAATTTCCCTTTGGGGAAGATGAAATTAACAGACCTTCTGAGGAGCGATCTCCACCAGCTCTGTCTTTTTAAACTGTGCTTCCTGGCTAACATTGCGTCTCCCTGCACTTGAGCATCCCCATGTAAGAAGTCTCATGTAGAGAGACTATAAGTGGGCTCTACTTAGGGTTGCCAGCTCCAGGTTGTGAAATTCCTAGAGATTTGGGGAGTGGAGCTTGGAGACCAAGGGGGGTTGGGGGGAGGAGGAGCCTCAGCAGGCATAATGCCATAAACTCCACCCTCCAAAGCAGCCGATTTCTCCAGGGGAACTGATCTCTGTTGTTTGGAGATCTGTTGTAATTCCGGGAGATCTCCTGTCACCACCTGGAGGCTGGCAACCCTAGCTCCACTCCATGAAAGCTTTTGCCACAATCAGTCCGTCAGTCTTTCAGGTGCCACAAGACCTTTTTTGGGGAGGAGTGACCTGCTCAGAGCTCTCTATGGAAGCTTCCTTTTAGATCAGCAGAAAACAAGCTTGATTTATGGTCTGCTTCCTTTCCTTTTGTGCCACAGGGGGAGGGGCACTGACTCGGTGGAAGAGCCTCTGCTTTGCGTGCAAAAGTTCCCAGGTTCAATCCCCAGCACCTCTAGCTAAAGAGAGTAGGTGGCAGGTGGCGTGAAAGATCTCTGCCTGAGACCCTGAGGAGCTGCTGCCGGTTTGAGCAGACAATACTGGACCTTGATGGACTCAGGGTGTGAATCCGTGGAAGGCAGCTCATGTTGACTCAGGCTGGTCTCCCTCCTTCTGTCACTCTCCTTTGGGGAAGAGACCACTGAAGACTTCACAGTGCCTTTTGTGAAGTTTACCACTTTATACATGTTGGGGAAACTTGACAGGCACATAGATAATAACAACACACTTTGTAAACCACTCTGAGTGGGCGTTAAGTTGTCCTGAAGGGCAGTATATAAATCGAATGTCGTTATTATTGTTATTATGCTGATTTCAAAGCCAAGTGAGTGCAGGCTTCAGCATGTAACAGCCCCCTGCTATTTGTCCAAACTTCCCGTCAGAAGAGGCACAACAAAACAACTTAATTTTCCTTCTGGCAGAGAGCTGTAATCCCTTCGTTCGACCTCTGGGCCACCCTGCCTGCTCCCATACCCAGCCAGCCAACAGTAGTCGGGAAGATGCCTTGCCCCGGTTTAGCGGCCAATTAATTAGCTGCGACCAGCAGGTTGAACCGAGAATACTTAGAACCCCAAGGAGGAAAATGGAGCCCCAGGATGTATTGCAGGAGCAGAGCCAAGAAGATTGTCTGCACCCCACCCTGCCTCATTTATGCCTCTTTTCTGAACAGGCTGTGGGACTTCATTTGACTTTCATAAGAAGATCGATTATTTGTTTCTAGTGGGTACAGAGGAAGGCAAAATCTACAAGGTAAGACTCTTCCCACCGCAGTCTATTTCTGCATCACACGTGGCAGTGCACCCCACTCCGTCACAGTTATGGGGGCTTGTGTTTTTTTGTGAGAAGCGGCTTTATAGAAGAGTGCCTTGTGTCCTGCATTGGTCAGGAGCAACACAGGCATATAAATATTTTTAATAAACGAACCGTGAGTAGATTGCACCAAATAGCGCTGGGAAGGATTTCCTCTGGCATCAGCTAGACATGAGTGCCCCTCAGTTGCTGGGTGGGGAGTTCTTCTGGCTTCTAGAAAGAGGGAGCCGGCTTGGTCCAGGATGCTGAGCTGGGGAGGAAGTACAGGTGTGTTGGCTTCCTGTAGAGTGGCTTGCTGGCTTGAGTCATCTGGAACGGACTGTTTTGTTGTCGTCAGCACTTGGCTTGGGGAACAGCGTAGCCCTCAATTCTGTGGGCTGTTCTTCTTATCAGAGGAGGGCTTTGGCTTGTCCCTTAAACTTATCCATTTTTTTGGCAGGGTCCAAGTCCAGTGGCACCTGAGAGCCCAACAAGATTTTCAAGGTACAAGCTTTTGTGAGTCAAAGCTCCTTTCTTCAGAGAGTCAAAGGGAGCTTTGACTCTCGAAAGCTTATACGCTGAAAACCTTGTTGGGTGCTATGGTGCTACTGGACTCAGAACCTGCTGTTCAACTGCAGACCAACATGGCTACCTAACTGAAACTATCTGATTTATGTGTCACAGCAAATGAGAGAAACTGGAGGACCTCCGAAACCAGGGTTTCTTCTTTTTCTTGCAGTCGAGAAGGGTCTGGAGTGCAGTGGCAAGATACACCCCAGTGCTGCTCTAACAGCCCTAGTGACCATTCTCTTTTGCCGTTGTTATGCTCAGAATGGCATCTGCATAATATTCCTGCTTGTCTCTCCTCCTTCAGAATCCTGCTGCAAACCTCCTGTTTCCTGGGAGGGTTTTGTCCTAACCCCTTAGCCCTCATCCCTGGCCAAAAAGAAGCCTCTGCACATATAAAATTATTTGTTGCTCCGTAGCTTTGCTTGCATGGATACAGCTGTGCTCCAGAGCAGCTGCCAACAGCCCAAGGCACCTGGAACATCTGAAAGCACCATCCGTTCCTGGAACTGCATGATGGAAACCTGAAACTGACCATCCACGACTGTGTGGATTGCCTGTTAAAACTGTGACTCAAGGACGCCTCTGCCTTTAAGCCTGTCACCAATCAGCAGGAAAAGGTGTTAACTTTTAGTGGCAGAAGGCAGACTTCAGGCAGGAGCTTGGCTAATAGCATTTTGGAAATGAAGGAATCATTATCTTAATTGCAGGCAGGCCTATCTGCCACTCTTTCCCACAGATAATTTGTTTCTGCATTAATGCCGACGTGCAGCTCGAAGCAGGCGCCTCTCGTCCAGCACGTCTCAATTGCAAAGCTGCAGCTTGCAACAAAAGCTCATGCGACGGCAGTTTGGGAGCAGATCTTTGAAAAGGGACGGGATGGTAGCAACTTTTTGAAGATGAACCCTGGCTGAAACTATTTTGTGTAAAGGGCAAATTCTGTGGGTCAAGCAGGCCCCGGATCCGCCGAGGCTCAGCTTCTGCCTCTACCGTGGCTTCTCACAGGAGGCTTTGCACTAGTGGGTGCGTCATCCCAGAGCTGAACTTGGCATTATGTCGAAGATCCACGATGTCTTATGCCAACATTCCACTGTGAGAGGCTGTTGGTACATTTAAAGCAGCCAAGCCAGAGCAGAGCATGTTTCCCCCTGTGCCAGGCCTCCAGTCCAAGTTGCTTTTTCCCCGTGGGACAAAAAAGTGGTACTTTTTTCACTGTAGATAACCATCATAAATGCAAGAAGAGAGGGGCTGTGGCTGCTTCCTCTGCAGAAGGTCTCACAACGAATAGTGTGATCCTGTAATCACAATTTTAGAAAAGTCCCACCGTTGTGATATCGCTGAACAGTTTTGACGAGCATCTTAGTATTCTAAAAGAGCATATGCATTTTGCCGGCTAATATTAGAGCCGTAGGTTTTGTACCTGATTAAATAAAGGCTGTGGGACTGGCTTGCTTCCAATGTAAGTGTTGTGCTGTAGATAAGAGGTAAGTTTATAATAACACAGCACATGTGCCTTTAGAATACTAAGATTCCCTTCAGCTACGTGGTGTCCTTTGTGCTATAGTGGTTTGGTTAATTGCAGGGAGACAACTTCTGAGGAAGATCCATTAAGAATAACTTCTGAGGAAGGTCAGTTATGAAACAGGCTTACATCTCGACGCCCGTTGAAATCGTTCAACAATATCACAAGGATGGGACTTTTCTAAATTTGTGACACAGGATCACATTATTCGGTGTGATTTTTTTTTGTTATCTATGTCATATGAAAGGATCGTATGTAATTTTATTAAGTATGAATATAGTAGCCGATCGTTTGCCTTTGGGAAACTAGTAGCTGGCAGAAAGGAGGGAAGTTGGAGGAAGGAGCCATAGAGTTCTGAGCTTTTGGTAGAACTAGGGACTCTGGCCCAAGCAGGACGATGCCTCGCCCTCTCACCCGCTGCCCGAATGTCACCCCCAGAGCCGTAAAGGTGGGAGGGCTGAAGTGATAGAACAAGAAGTCTTTCTTTGGGACAGGAAGATCTGAATGATTCAGGGTGGGGGTCCCTGATGGATAGCACAGGGAGCAAAATGGGTTGTCTGGAATGGGAAGGGGAACGGGCAGAAATTTCCCTCCTCCGCCGCCAAAAGTAATGAATTTTTGTTTTCAAAAATACATGGTTGTGTATAAGCCAGAACCTTCAAATCAGAAGAAGGCCCGAGCCCTTTTGAAAGAGATCTGCAGAACAAGAAAGCAATGACAGAGACACTGGAGGAAGGGGGAAAGATGTTTTTCATTGCCTGGAGAGTGACTGGCAAACCTTCTGCCCAAGCTGGCTCTACAGCACCTAAAGTGCTGTTTATTCTCCATGCCAGTTAAACCGAAGTAGAAGTTCTTGTTGTCTGAATGGGAGCTAGGCTTTGGGCCCCCAAGATGCCCCAATTTGGGGATTATTTTCCATATATGTGTCTTATAGTGCAATCCTAAACAGAGTTACTCCAGTCTAAGCCTATTGGAATCAATGGACAGACTGGAGTAACTCTGTTTAGGATTGCACTAAGATGCATAGCTGTGTTAGTATGTCTGTAGCAGTAGAAAAGAGCAAGAGTCCAGTAGCACCTATAAGTCTAGCAAAATTTGTGGTAGGGTATGAGCTTTCATGAGCCACAGCTCACTTCTTTAGATACAGCTAGAATGTGAGTCCATCTGTCTTTGTATCTTGGAGAGTGGAGGGATTACAGAAGCCGAATGATCAAGGCCAGTGAATGACAACAGCAGGCATGATTGGATAGGGTGAAGTATGCAGAGGGGTGGTGGGTGTGGAGAAATCAGTGTGGAGAAATCAGTATGAGACAAGAAGCCTAGGTCTCGATTCAGTCCAGGTGGATGCATCATCTTGAGCTTCGTTATCAGTTGCAATTCAGCAGTCTCTCTTTCTAATCTCCCTTTGTAATTCCTCTGCAGGAGAACTGCTACTTTTAGGTCAGCAACTGAATGTCCTGGAAGGTTAAAATGTCCCCCCGCTAGTTTTTGAATGTTTTGGTTTCTGATGTCAGACTTATGTCCAGGATCGCACTGTTTGTGCACCCTCTCTCGAAGTGTAGAACTTCTGAATGTGGAACCGTTCAGGTCCAAGATTTTGTCCATTAAGCCTGAATTCACTGAGTAGATGTGGCATTCTAGTGCAGTATCAGGAGGACATTTCCGTGAGGAGCAGGATCCCATGCTGTGCATGTCAAAGGAGACATCGTGCGGGGCATCACATCTCCTAGCCAGGAGAAAATCATGAGGGCTAAGCAGCGGACGAAGGAGTGCCAGGGCCACAGGGGTGGGAGGGAAGATGTCGCCAACGGGGCCGTGAACTTGGGTGCTCACCAATCCCTGGTCTTTTGTGCAGTGTTCGAAGTCCTACTCGAGCCAGTTCCTGGACATCTTTGATGCCCACCACATGGCGGTGGATGCGGTCAACTGGAACCCTTTCCATAGCAAGGTCTTCATTTCCTGCAGCTCAGACTGGACAGTGAAGATCTGGGACCACACCATCAAGTATGTCCAGCCACCCTCTCTGCATTTCTTGCGTTGGGAGCGGGAGGGTGTCGGAGGCCGTGGGCCGATCCCTGCTGTTCAAGAGTGGTGGGAAACTTGGGGCAGCAGAGCTCGCCCACCTGAACCAGCCGTGATCCAAGCCGTGTCTACCAGGTGATCCTTATGCACAGCTTAACAAGCACGCTGTTACGGAGCGCACTGTCATTAAGGGTGATTTGGTAAACGTTATATACTTGGACTTCCAAAAGTTTTTTTAAAAAAACTTTATTTAAAAAAGAAGAAAAAAGACAATAAAAAGTGCATAAAAATCTTGAACAGAATACAGAATAATAGATTTAAGCTACAACAAAAAATATAAGCAAGGTATATAACGACACAGCTAAATTTCATAATATTACTCCTCTCCCTCTCCTTAATTACTTTTGACAAGGTGTGTTTGTGTGTTCCAAACATTTTTACATCACCTCTCCAGGTACTTGCCCAAGGTGAATGTACCAACTGTTGTTCATTATTGTACCTGCTCAGTGAATGTCCTACCTGTTGATAGTATTGTATTTCACTCGTGCTGTGAAATCTGCCTTGGATCTCCGTGAGAAAGGTGGACAATAAATAAATTAAATAAAAAATAAATGTGTCAGATGGCCCAGTATAGCGGCAAAACATCTCAAGCCCGTTTTGATGCGAGAAACCCTTCCCTCCCCCCTCTTCCCTCCTTCCTAGGCCCCCTTTCAGAAGTTGTCCTCCATCCTTGTGCTCCAGGCCCAGAGCTGTCTTGAGGTCAAGCCTTTATTTTTAACAGCCATTCCCTGCAGCTGCTGTGGAGGACCCGAATTGGTCTGGGAACCCTGGACCCAGCTCTTTAACAAACCTGCCCATCTTGACCCTTAGCGGCTGGGCCTCCTTGGCCCTGTCTGCAAAGGGCTACTATACAGCTCCATGGGAACTGTATGGACCTCCTTGCTTTAGCATTTCTGGCCCGGCTTCCTCTGTGAGCCCTTCCCTTAAATCTCTTGGCTGCCCTGAACACTCCCCGTTGTGTGTGATATGCCTGCCTGCCTGCCCTGATGTTTTTGCTTATGATCTGAATTGAACATGAACTGCTTATGTTCTGTTTCAACATTTCTTCAACTCTGTATCGGATTCTTACGAGTGCTACGTCTTTGTAAACTTGTGTTTATTTACCCCACGGCATCGTTTATGGAAATGTCCTTGATGCTGACTGGACTAATCTCACATTGGCTGATTCCGCAGATGTTGGATAATGTACTTCCAATCCTCTTTAGAGATCATTTGGATCTGAATTTTTCGAGTGTGAAACAAAAATCCACTTCCAAACGATAGCTGAAGTGCATTGAAAGTGTATTATCCAACGTGTGCGGAATCAGCCATTGTGTAATCTGCCTTGAGTCTCAGTGAGAAAGGCAAACTATAAATGACATGATGATGATGATGATGATGATGATGATGATGATGATGATGATGATGATGATGATGATGATCCCTGGATGTTGTGCCTGGGAGTGGATCCAGCCAAGACTTACTCGCCCAGTCCTGATTCCGCGAGTGCAGCATCTGGTCTCTCTCTTTGCAGAACTCCCATGTTCATCTACGACCTGAACTCGGCTGTTGGTGACGTCGCCTGGGCTCCTTATTCTTCCACAGTCTTTGCTGCTGTAACCACTGATGGGAAGGTAAGATGGTAGCCGTGGAATCTGCTGGCCCGGAACTGGTAGAGGAAAGACATTTGGGGTCTTAGAGATGGGGAGAACAGAGCCAAGTCAAGAGCACAGCCAGGTGGTAGTAATTCATCCAGACTGACCAGCCCACAGGGCTGTAAGACCTCTCCTGGCAGCCGCTAGCAAAGAGTCTCTCTATGCGAGACACTTTGGCACAGGTTCGTCAAGTGTAGGGGAAGACAATGTTCATCTTCGTTCTTCTGTGCCTCCACACATGGGGACTGCGCAGGCGCAGGCCAGCCGCCGGAGAATTTTCTAGAGCTTCCATGGCTCCGAAGGGGCCGTTTGTCGCGCGCCTCAGCGACCGTTTTCCCGCCCAAACGGTCACGTGATCCTCCAGCGACCAACGGCCCCTTCCCTCAGTTCTCTTCTTGCCGCCGCTTGGAGAGAACGTGAGCTTCGTTGCTCTGTGCTTTTTTGTGCTTCGTGCTTTATTCTGACTGATTGCTTGGCTTTTGACTTCGGACTTCGTGACCTCGACTATTCTTCGGATCTCGTTTTGGACTTTGTTGTGGACTCGGTAATTTGACTCGGACTGTTATTGACCTTCCTTTCGCGTGCCCCTGAAGATGGCCTCAAAGGCTCTCTTCAAGCATTGCCTCCAATGCCACACGAAAATGGCCAAGACCGATGGCCATGAACTGTGCCTGTTTTGTCTGGGGGACACCCATAATGTGTCGGCCTGTAAGATTTGCCAGGGCTTCACCAGCAAGGCCCGGCAGGAGCGCAAGGCCCGACTGAACTCCTCCCTGTGGCAGAAGGTCATGTCCGGAGGCGCTCCGTTGCCCTCCCCCAAGGCCGGCCCTAGCCCCTCTGCCGAACGGCATTCCAGAGCTGGCTCAGTGGCCTCCGCGAGGTCGGGGTCGAAACCGCGTCCCCCGAGTACCTCGGCGTCGAGAGCGGCCTCTCCAGCGCAGGGACCGGTGCGGCCGCCCCGTAGCGCGTCTTCTACCAGGTCGGATCCGAGACCAGCTTCGGAACCGAGGATCCTGGTACTGAGTCCCCGGTCGGAACCGACGACCGGTTCGATCCCGATCAAGGCGAAGAGGTCGAAGCCGAGGTCCCCTTCGAAGGCGAGGAGTGCGTCGGTTCCGAGGTCTTCTTCGGAACCAGCGAAGAAGAAGAAGAAGACCAAGCATCATCGGTCGCCGCGTCCCGCTCCTCAGGAGGAGGTCATCGTGCTTCCTCACACGCCTTCCCCTCACCTGGGCTCCCCTGAGCCAGAAGGCATCTCCGTGCCAGTGCCGGATCCGATGGCCTTCGAGACGGTGCCCGCGGAATTCTCGTCGGGGCCGGAGCCGAGCCCGCGCCGTCGGAGCCGACCATCGCTTGCCCTTCGGTCGCCGAGGCTGGAACCGAGCCCGTCTCCTCGTCGGAGCCGTCCGTCGCCTGTCCGTCCGTCTCCACCTCCGGTCGGTCGTGAGCGGCATGGTTCCGGGGACAGTGTCCGATCAGTCCGGTCCACTGCGTCCCGGCATCGACAGGCTTCCTACCTCCCCTCGCCATACCGTTGCCAATGGGAGGGGGCACCTGCGGGCTTCTCCGTGTCGGAACCGAGGCCTTCGACATCGAGGTCGGCGTGGGCTCCCCCTCCGCTCCAGGTTCCGGAATCCCAGCTCGGTTCCGATGAGGAGGATGTGGAGAGCTTTGGCGGCTACCAGTCGGAGTCCTGGTCCGAACCATCGCCAGCTGAGGAGCTAGTGCCATCTGCGGACTCCCCATTCGAGGACCTCCGCATCTACGCCGACCAGATGGCAAGGATGGCCCAGGCTCTAGAGATGGATATCTCTTCAGCGGTTCCCCAGACCAAGGACAAGCTCCTCAAACGTATTTACGGGGATAATCCGGCGTACGTTGGGTTTCCAATGCTCGAGGGTATTGAGGAAATCGTGGAGAAGGTATGGCAGGTGCCCTGTGATCAGCCTCCAACATCCAAGAGGATTGAGCAGCTCTACAAGATCAAGCAGGGTACCTGGCCGGCACTGGTGAAACACCCTCCACCTTCCTCCTTGGTCACGGAGGAATTCAACCCCCGACGGTCGGGTCACTCCTCGGTGCCTGCCGATAAAGAGGGCAAGAAGCTGGATGCCATGGGCAGGCGCCAGTACATCGTCGCTTCGCTGGGTCTGAGGATCGCCAACTACCAGACCATCATGGCAGGGTACCAATTGTACCTCTGGGAGAAGTTGGCATCCTACACTCGAGACCTCCCACCTGAGCAGAAGGCTGTCGTCTCCCTGTTGCAGACAGAGGCTGTCCGGCTGTCTAAACAGCAAATGAATGCTGGGAGTCACGCTGCCGACACTGCTGCTCGGGGAATGGCTTCGGCGGTGGTCCTCAGGCGCCACTCCTGGTTGCGGTCTATGGCCCTGTCCCAGGAGGTGCGTTCCAGGGTGGAGAGCATGCCCTTTGAAGGGGACTCGCTGTTCTCCAAATCGACCGACGAGACCCTGAAAAAGAAAAAAGAGGACAGGCAGACGGCGCGGTCCTTGGGTCTGGCTCCAGCGGACAAGCCCTCCTCCAGGCCACGGTACGCTCCCCGGTCCGGCCCTTACCACTACCAGGGCAGATACCAACATCAGCGGCCGGGCTACCAACAGTATCCTGCCTACCAGCAGCGGCCTTACCCTCCCGCACAACAGCAGAGGAGGCGTCGGCCCTTCAAGCCTCGTCCGGCGCAGCTACCGGCCCAGCAGAAAGATCAGCAGGGCGCCGGGAGGCAGTACTGACGGGTCACGCCAGCCGTATCCCCGGACTTTTCGGACAGACTGAGTCCACTCCTCTCTGAGTGGGAGTCAATAACATCTGACTCATGGGTCTTAACTATTGTTGAACTGGGATACGGGCTGGAATTCGTTGAGCTGCCTAGATGCAGTTCACCCCTGACAGCTGTCAATAACACTATGGCCGAGCTGGATGCGGAGATCGTGTCGCTCTTGGCCAAGGGTGCTGTGGAAGAATTGCCCTATGAGGACTCTGTAAAGGGTTTCTTCTCTAGGTTCTTCCTGGTCCCTAAGAAGGATGGGGGCTTACGTCCCATTTTAGATCTGAGGGGCCTTAATGCCTTCCTCAAGGTGACCAAATTCAAAATGGTTACGTTGGCGGCTGTGATCGCCTTGCTGAAACAGGGAGATTGGTTTGCGGTTCTTGACTTAAAAGACGCATACTTTCACGTGGGCATACGGAAGGAGCACAGGAAATACCTGAGCTTTGTTTACCGGCAAAGGGTTTTCCGGTATAAGGTGCTCCCCTTTGGCCTGTCCACTGCCCCACGAGTGTTCACTAAATGTGTGGCCCCTGTGGTTTCCTTCCTACGGGAAGAAGGCTGTACCATCTTTCCGTACCTCGATGACTGGCTCATCGTGGCTGAATCGGAGTCTAGGCTGGTGCAGGACATTGCCTTGGTACTTAGCACTTGCCAACGCCTGGGGCTCCTGGTGAACTTGGAGAAATCCAAGCTGGTGCCCAACTGCAAGGTGTCCTACATTGGTGCACTGTTAGACTCTGTGGAGGGTAAGGCCCTGCTCCCCTTGGAGAGGGCTCGGTCCCTAAGGGGTCTAGTGTCCATGTTTAAGAGGAACCGATTCCAGTCTGTGCGCACTATCCAGTGCTTACTAGGGCATATGGCAGCGGCCACCTCTGTGGTGCCTTTCGCTAGGCTGCGTATGCGCCCTCTCCAGAACTGGTTTGTGCGGAGGTACGATGCTCTGCTGCACCCTCCGTCCCTCAAATTCTCTATCCCGAGGGTCATCCTCTCCTCCTTGGACTGGTGGCTGTCTGATGACAACTTGTTTAAAGGGACCCCTTTTGGGTATCAACACCATGACATCACGGTTACCACTGATGCCTCTCTGTTGGGATGGGGGGCTTACTGTGGTGATGTGTCTGTGCAAGATGTCTGGTCTGACAGGGAAAAGACCCTCCATATCAATGTGCTTGAACTAAGGGCCATTCGTTTCGCACTTGTGTCTCTTACAGCACTGCTGAGAAATCGTCAGGTCTTGGTGCAGACGGACAACACGACTGCCATGTACTACGTGAATCAGCAGGGGGGCACAGTGTCCATGGCCCTGTGCCGGGAAGCCACGCTCACTTGGCAGTGGGCTATCAGGAACGGCGTGTCGCTCCGTGCTATACACGTGGCTGGGTCAGACAATGCCCGAGCAGATGCCCTCAGCAGGGTCCCTTTGCTGGACCACGAGTGGGAACTGAACGTAGAGTGCGTTGGGCCGATCTTCCAGATGTGGGGTCATCCAGTGATAGACGTGTTCGCCACTGCGGCGACCACCAAGGCCCACACGTTCTGTTCCAGGGCAGGGAGCGACCCCCTCTCTATTGGGGATGCCTTCCAGTTTACGTGGACGCAGGGCTTGCACTACATGTTTCCTCCGTTCCCCTTGATTCCCAGGGTCCTGTGCAAGATAGAGGAGGACGGGACGGACTGCATCCTGGTGGCCCCCTTCTGGCCACGGCAGGTTTGGTTCCCGAAGCTCCTGCGGATGTCCCAACGGACATATGTGAGTCTGCCCCCTCGGCAAGACCTTCTCCTAAACGGGAGCCTAGTCCACCACGATCCCAGGAAGCTGCACCTAACGGCTTGGCGGATCGTTCCTCCCCTGTAGGCTTTACTGACGAGGTACAGAGGGTCCTCCTGAATGCTCGTCGGCCATCCACTAGGCGCGCTTATGCGGCCAAGTGGCGCAGGTTTGAGCTCTGGGCACTGGCCAGAGGAGTGGTGCCCGAAAGCAGTCCCTTGGGGGTTGTGTTCGAGTATTTGTGCCACTTGCGTGGCCTGGGCTTGAAGGTGTCCTCCCTCAAGGTACACTTGGCAGCGATATCAGCTGCTCACGCCCGAGTTGAGGGTGCTACGGTGTTTTCTCACCCACAATCCCGCCAGTTCCTTAAGGGCATGTACAATCTTTACCCACCTGTGTCGGCGCCAGTGCCTCAGTGGTCGCTGTCCTTGGTGCTCTCACGTCTCATGTTGCCTCCATTTGAACCTATGGCTACATGCCCCTTGGATATGCTATCCTACAAGGTAGCATTCTTGGTGGCCGCCACATCGGCCAGAAGGGTCAGTGAGCTGTCTGCACTGCGGTCTGACCCTCCCTTTCTTGTGTTTCATCCCAACAAGGTGGTCCTGCGTCCCTGCCTCGGGTTCCTGCCCAAGGTGGTGTCCGCCTTCCACCTCTCGCAGGATATCTCACTGCCTGCATTCTTTCCTCAGCCTTCCTCTAAGGGGGAAAAGGCCCTCCATTCCCTAGACTTGAAGAGGGCCCTAGCCTATTACCTGGATAGGACGAAGGGATTCCGTTCCAGTCCTCACCTGTTTGTATGTTTTGGGGCCAAGGACAAGGGTAGCAGGGCTTCCTCACAGACCCTGTCTAGGTGGATTGTGATGGCCATTAGCAAGGCCTATTCCCTGGCAGGGGTGGCTTGCCCGCTTCATGTCAGAGCCCACTCCACGCGGTCCCAAGCATCCTCTTCGGCACTCCTCAGGGGGGTGCCCCTGGTTAACATTTGTAAAGCAGCCACATGGTCCTCTGCAGACACCTTTGTCAGGCATTACGCCGTTGATGTCAATGCGGAGCAGGATGTATCTGTGGCCAAGGCTGTCTTACACTCCCTTTTTTCCTGAGGGAGTTTTGGAATGACTTTCTTGGCGTACCTGTTGGGTACCCTTGAGTGAAAGTGTATATATGTACCTGGGGGTGTGTATATGTGTAAATATTGAGTATTTATGTGTCCTTACACAGTATTTTTACATAGATGTATATATGCATATCTATTTATTGTTGTTCTTGTTTGCTTAATAAAATTGTGTTGGACTTCACCCCCGCCTTCCTTATTGTGTGAAGCTTGGTACACTCCCATGTGTGGAGGCACAGAAGAACGAAGATGAAAACAGGGTTAACATACCTGTAACTTATGTTCATCGAGTTCTTCTGTGCTGACACACAACCCTCCCTCCTACCCCGCTGTGAACTCCAATGCACGATAATGTGATGGCTGTAACGGAAATTGGTGTTTTTAAGGTGTTGTGGCTGAAGTGTGTTGGTCAAGCGGCGGCAAGGGAGAACTGAGGGAAGGGGCCGTTGGTCGCTGGAGGATCACGTGACCGTTTGGGCGGGAAAACGGTCGCTGAGGCGCGCGACAAACGGCCCCTTCGGAGCCATGGAAGCTCTAGAAAATTCTCCGGCGGCTGGCCTGCGCCTGCGCAGTCCCCATGTGTGTCAGCACAGAAGAACTCGATGAACATAAGTTACAGGTATGTTAACCCTGTTTTAGCCAGGAAGCCTAGTTTAAAAAGACAGAGCTGGTGGAGATTGCTCCTCAGAGGGTTTGTTAATTTCATCTTCTCCTCCCCAAAGTCTCTGCCAGTTTTACCTCTCTAGTCTAAAACTGTGTGGGATCACAACCAGAGGGCAGCGAGGAATGGAAATGGGCTGGAGCTGCCTCCCGGAGCCAGGCTTGGACCTGGAGAGGTTATCATGGACTGAAGTTTCCCTTCTGGCATTTCACAGCCCCTTCACACAGCTCCAGTGTATAGCACAGCCTTTGCCCTGCCTCTGGCTCTGTCTTTTTAAACTACCCTCCCTGGCTAACATTGCATTTCCTGATACGTATCAGATGTCTTCTGTAGAGAGACTCTTAGAGAAGGGAAGAATAGAGTCAAGTCTGTTTGAGAGCCAGTTTGGTGTAGTGGTTAAGAGCGCGGGACTCTAATCTGGAGAGCCGGGTTTGATTCCCCACTCCTCCGCTTGAAGCCAGCCGGGTGACCTTGGTTTACTCACAACTCTCTCAGAGCTCTCTCAGCCCCACTCCCCTCACAGGGTGTTTTGTTGTGGGGATTAATAATAACATACTTTGTAAACCGCTCTGAGTGGGCATTGTTGTCCTGAAGGGTGGTATATGAATCGAATGTTGTTGTTAAGTCACAAGCACAGCCAGGTGGCAGTAACTGATCCAGACTGACCGGCCCACAGGGCTGTAAGCCCCCTGCTGGCAGTGACTAGCACAGTTTCTTCCCAGTACACAGCTGGCTTCTTCCAGGGAGGTTTTTTGGGGACCCGGCCTGGATCTTTCTCTTGTGCTTCCAGTTGTGAATTACAGTATCCAGTGGAGAGAGGGATGCTGAAGGCCTGTCTGAAAACGGAATGCTGCAATTACACTAAGAAGTCCTCCAGCTGTCCTATGGTTGGGCTGCTGCCTCTTTGATAAGCTCCATTCCACCCAGCGGTGATGCAGGGCTAACTGGCCCTGGAGGGACAGGGCTCCCCATCTTCCGGGCCTGGTGGCCTGGCTGGCTGATTCCGGATCCATTCTGCAGTCAAGCCACTATGCTTGAATCCAGCGTGCGCCCTGGAGTGACTTGAGCCCACAGTCGAAATCCCCGCCGACTTCCAAGTTTATAACAGGCAGGCGGATGGAAGGAGCACAACCTTATGCGGGAAATGGAGGACTGAGATTTGGTGGCGCTCAGTCAAGTAACGTTTTAAAGCAGGGCTGTGGAGAGAGGCCCGGTGGGCAAACCCTTTGTATCTCACCTTTATGGCTGCTTCTTGTTCAGACCTGTTGCCTTAAGCAATGTGAAACAGTGGGACAGGATGCCTGTCTGCACAGAAACTCCGGCATGCCTCCTGGAAGGGTTAAGTCTGCCCAGAAGCATGCTTCCGCTTTCCCCCAGAGACTGCTCTCCAGCTGGTTCTCACATGGCCTGAAGGGCTCTGCTTTTAGCACTTAAAGATCTGTGACTGACTCACAAGGAGGCTTTAGCATCCCATGGCTGCCACTCTTCTGTCTCAGATGCAGGTTTGTTTTGCAGCTGTTCGTAGACAAGCTGATTTAAAAAAAATGATTTGAAAATAGCAGTAATTTCTGCTTCAACTTGAGCTCCGAGCAGCCAGTAGGCATCAAATGGTCTGTTTTACTGCTGTGGCCCCTAATTGGAACAGCTCTTGATGTTGCTCATCTGTGTGGTCCAATCCTTGAAACAAACACAGGTCTTTCGACTGTATGCATTTTTAGGACAAAGTGGGGAAAGTTTGAGTGGCGATTTTTGCTTGTATTGCTGCTATTGCTTAATATTGTTTTCAAGTATCTTGCTGTACGTCACCCTAATAATTCAGTGGGAGAAACAGATTAAAATGGTAGAATATCTCTGGGATGTGACTGTTTTTCTCCCTCCAACTTGGGAAGGGAGGGGGGGCTGCCAGTATGAGCCAGGAAAACCCTCTCTCAGTTCACATTCTAGAGCAGGAGAAGCAGGCCAAAGTGGGGGCCTGCTTGAAGGGCCCCCCTCCACCCCTACAGGTGCCGTCTTGGCCTCAGTAGTTGTGGCTCTGTGCAGTGGTGTTGTTTAATTCCTTGATGCAACAGAGAAAACATTTCATGTCCGTTGCAATAAGAAATGCACACAAATGCAATTTTGTAATGGGATTCCTTCACAAATAGAGCAAATTGCATATTATACCGCGTCATGCACAGGAGAGTTCAGCCACCCACCCCGCTTCCGGCAGGGCCATCTGTTGCTTCAGAGATTAGGCATGTGCGTTATGTGCCATCAAATCGCTTTGGATTTATGGCAACCCTATGAAGTAATGGCCTCCAAATCATCCTGTCATTAACAGCTTTGCTCAGGTCTTGCAAACTGAAGGCCGTGGCTGTGCCAGTCGATTTCATGTTGGGTCTTCCTCTTTTCCTATTGCCTACAACATTTTCTAGTACTATTGTCTTTTCCAGGGAGTCTTGTCTTCTCGTGATGTGACCAAAGTATAATATCAGTTTAGTTATTTTGGCTTCTAGGGATTTCAGGATTGATTTGATCTAGAACCCACTCATTTGTCTTTTTGGCAGTCCATGGTATTCATTAAGTTCTCCCCCTACACCTTTCACCTTATATATCTGAAAGAAAAGGGGCTAGAGATAGACTTAAAAATGAAAACTGGGAATTCAGAGAATCTGTTAACATGCATTATTCTAATGTTATAGTGATATAACAATATTCAGTTGCTGATTTAAAAACAAAACAAAAAAGCCCTCATGAGTTGGGGAAAAGAAATGGCTGCCACGTGGGCAAGAAAACCCAAACTTTCCCACCCATATGGCAGGCTGGCAGCCATTCAGGCTTAACTGCTATCTTTCCCAAACTGTACAGTAAAACAGGTTCACAAAAAAATTGGTGAAAATTTGGGGAAACCCCAGGAGGACGCACAAATGTGTCACGATGCTTGGGGAAGCAGGGGAAAAAAGTCCCAGTGGGCATGACTCCATGGCCCCCATGGCCCTGCCCACAAAGCTCCAGACATGGCAACCCTACCCTGGTGCATGATGTCACTTCCACTGCAAACCAGAACTGACCTCATCATGCCAGGGGAGACCATAGAGTTTTGGGTGAATGCTGGCGCGTTACCCGACACAATGCCACCACTTTCTGTTTGTGACATCCTTGCTGTGGGGGTGCTGATCACCACTCCATTTCACCAGGGAATTTTCTCCCTCCACCCAGCTGAGTGATGGTGGAAAACGGGAGCAGGGGAGTAAGGGGTGGGACTCTAGGTGTTACCACGGCATAATTCTTGACTCCTCCCAGGAACTACAGCATACCCATTTCCCCCCCATATTGCTACAAGTAGAATGGTCAAGGAGAGCAGTGGTACCCTAGACAAAAAAAAAAGGCAGAGGCCATGCTAGGAGGATCAGACAGTCTAGGCTTGCCCCTGGACCCAAAGCAGAAGATTCTGCATCAATAAGAATATGGAGTGGTGAAGCCAGACGTGGTGAGGCACTGAGACATATCCGCCCCCCCCCCCCACCTTCCCCAAGCTCCTTGCTTTATGGACATTCAGAACGCTCTCTCTCCATATTATTCCCTTGCTGCCATTTTTATTATCCTGAGGAGGTGTAAGGAGGAGACAAAAGGGACTCCCTGTGCTTTGGGAGAACTGGCCCTTACTTAGTTTGTTTTCTTAACAGAGAATCAGTCGTTTAGAAGTGCGCCCCCCAAATGCACCATCCCCTTGGACTGACTATGTACTTCCTTATTTACACACTGCCTTTATACTCTGTCTTTCTCCCCAGTGGGGGAACCAAAGTGGCTTGCAATAGTCTCACCTTCTCCATTTTGTCCATTTTATCCTCCTTTTATGAGGTTGGTTGGGCTGAGAGGCTGTGACTGGGCCAGACTCACCCAGCAAGTTTGTGGCAGAGTGGGCATTCGAACCCAGGTCTCCCAGAGGCTGCCCCTTCTCCTGCAAGGCAAGCAAATGGTGTGGGCGCCTGCGCTGCCCTTTGCCTGCCCTGCGGGATGGGGTGCGCGGCAAGCCGGCCGCCCCCTGTCCCACGGGCAAGCGAAAGGCAGCATGGGAGCCTGTGAGGCTGCCCGCGCCATGCACCTGCCCCGCGGGATGGGGCGGCCGGCTGCCCCCTCTCCTGCGGGGCAAGCGAATGGCGTGGGCGCCCGCGCTGCCCTTTGCCTGCCCTGCAGGACAGGGGGTGCACTGCAAGCTGGCTGCCCCCTGTCCCGCGGGGCAAGCAAAAGACAGTGCAGCTGCCCATGCTGCCGCCTGCGCGCTCCGGCAGCTGGGAGCTGCTCCCGGCGCCCCCTCCCTGGTGGCGCCCGGGGGCAGACTACCCCCCTGCCCCCCCTAGATCCGGCCCTGTCTGACACTCTGTGACCCTGACCCCACACTTGCTCTCTTGATTCCCTTGCTCACGCATGATCAGGACACTCTCTAATCGGCCATGAGGGATCCAGCGGCTTTTAAGTATTGCTTAAACTAGACTCAGATTCATTTTTAATAGAAGCTTTTCTGTTCTGTGTCAGGGGAGGTGAGGATTCTTCATCAGCTTTTCGTTCAGAGACCTGACACTTAAGCAGCACAGTTCAATTACCACAGACAATTCAGCCCTGCCACCTCCTAATGAAGTACTGGCTGCATTTAATTGCTGGAAGAAATCTACTTTAATAGGATATCTAAATCTATAGCATATGCAGCCAGGCAACGCAGGATTTTTGTATTCAGAAATATTCACCAAATTGCCCAGGACAGAGAACTGTATCTTCCAAGAAATGAGAGGTACTCTTTTAGAAGAATCAAGTAAACGATTCTGTCTGTAGCAACTTTGGATTTTTCCAGGATGTTATACTGAGGTTGTTTGAATATGGCCTGCTTCTTATCACTTAGTGTTTTCCCAGACTGGCACATGTTGCATGGAACCCCTTCACAGAACACATCATAATGGGAACTCGCTGCCTCAAGATCTGGTGGTGGCCACTGGTTGAAACAGAAATTTTTAAAAGATTTAAACAGATTAATAGTAGCATACATTACCAACGTACCAACGAAGCAGGCGCTCCCATATGAGCTTGCCTGTGAATTAAGATCTTCTCTGGAGGCTTTATGTTGGGTACCCCTTCACTCAGAGGCAAGGAGAGGTGAAGTGAGAGGATATTCTCAGTGGTAGCTTCTTGACCGTGGGTTCCCGCAGTGGATAATTTCGGGTAGATAGTAGAAATGGACATGAGCCGGGAAAATGGTGGCTCGTTATGGTTCGTGGTTCGTCACATTTCACGAACAATGAACCACGAACCCTCATGAAATTGCTAAGTTCACGAACCGGTTTGTTTAGTTCATGAATATGTCACTTCTGGGACATCAGAAGGTTTGCACAAAGCCCATCCCACCCAATGCCTGGGAAACTGATTGATCGGTGCCAGGCTGTCTACAGTGCCAAACTGAAAAACGAACCAGCCTTAAAATTGTTGTGGTTCATCACGGTTTGTCAGAAATGCCCTCCGACAAACTGCTGGTTCGCAAACCAAAAAAACGGCCCAGTTGGTTTGTGATGAACTTTGGTTCGTATTTCAGTTTGTCCCCACCTCTAGTGGGTAGCCATATAGGTCTGCAGTACAACAGCAGGATTTGATTCCACTTGCACCAAGTGACCAACAAGATTTTCAGGGTCTAAGCTTTTGAGGGTTAGAGCTCCCTTGTCTGAAGAACAGAGCCATGACTCTCAAAAGCTTACACTCTGTAAATCTTCCATGAAGATGGTTTCAGGTGGCTGGCTGTATTGGTCTGTAGTAGAAGAGCTAGATTTGGGTTCAGCAGCACCTTAAAGACCAACTAGATTTCCAGGGTATGAATTTTCAAGAGTCAGAGCTTCCTTTGTCAGATATGAGGACGGCGTGGAAAAAGGAAGGAATGCTTATAATCCAAGCGGAGGATAGGTGTTGTAAATCAGAGATTCAGGAAGCTAGCTATAATACATAATTGTAGTTAGCTTGATAGACCCTGGGTGCAAAGTCCAGAAAATTAGTATCAGTAATGCGAGAAAAATCCTATGTCCTGATTGATGCGTTATAACCAGCTTCCTAACACTCTGATTTACAATACTGCCCCCAACCTCCTCCTGGATTATAAGGACCCCTTCCTTTTTCCACTCCTTGTATCTGATGAAGGGAGCTCTGATTCTAAAATCTTGTACCTGGGAAATCTAGTTGGCCTTTAAGGTGCTACTGGATCAAAATCTTCTCTTGTGTGAATCTTTTCTGGTCTCTAAGGTGGCACTGAATTCCAATCCTGCTGCTTCCCCATAGTGGTTTGTCTCATGCCTGACTTCAGATGGCCAAAACTTTTTAGTTTGCCCAGTCTTTTTAAAAAAAATTGCTAATTTTGTTCTATGTGCTGGTCTTTCAGATTGACTTGTTATTTTTGGCATATTAATGGCTCTTCATTGAACTGTTTCAGTGTGGAAGCCATAGGCTGAGAGACTCTGCTTGGTGGACGTCTGAAGGCCTTGAATGGTTACTGCTAGACTGAAAGCCAAACTAAACATCACCCTTTTTTTACGAGTTCGCTGCGAAGCCAATCTTGTCTTCCCTGCAGCCACACAGCAGCTGCGGCGAATGGCTTCTTTCAAAAAAGAAGAACCCAAACAAGCACGGAATGATGAGGGGAAGGGTTGCCAACCTCCAGGTAGTGGCTGGAGATCTCCCAGAATTACAACTCATCTTCAGGCCGTAGAGATCAGTTCCCTGGGAGAAAATGGCTGTTTGGATGGTGGACCATTATACCATGCAGAGGTGCCTTCCAACTCTCCTCCCTCTACAGGCTCCTACTCCAAAATCTCCAGGAATTTCCCAACTTGGAGCTGGTCCTCCCCAACTGTTTCCCCCCACACTGTGCACACGGGAGGAGATATTTCCCTGTTTCTTCTGCTCCACATACTTCGTGTGGAACAGCAGAAATGGGTAATCTCCCTCTCCTGTACTGTTTTCATGTGGGAAAATACTTTTAGGGGGGAGGCCAGAGCCCTCCCTCCACAGCGTCTTTTCCAAGCCTGTTTGGGCGCTCCTTTTTTAAAAAAGAAAACGTTCGGGTCCGTGGCAAACTTGTTAGAAAAGGTAACGTTTAGTTTGGCTCTCGAAAGGCCATTGGTCGGATCCAGCAGAGTTCACTGTTTCCTAGGAGACGGAGTAATTGGACAGTGAAGCCTCCGGACATCACAGAGCAGCATGCTACAGGGCTGGCTGCTTGCATCTCGACCAGATGTCCTTCTGACCAGTTCCCAACTCCGCCCCCCCCCCACCTTTCCAAGAAGGCTGTGGCTGCCTAATTGTGTTGCTCCGGATCCGTCAGCTCTTGGTCAGTCAAACATTTGGGAGTTGGCCCCTGCTTCACAGGCAGAAAGCTTGGAGCTTCCAGTAGCGGCCTTAGAGAGCTGCGGACAGGACCCAAAAGGGTGGAGAGGCCATCCTCAAATACAAAGGGGGGAAAGTGTTCAAGTTAAAAAAAAATACAGCACATACTCATTTTTGAGCACCAGCCTTCTTACTCAGAAATATTTTACAAATCTAACTGCTCATTTTACTCCATCCTTCTGTCAAGGAGCTCCTCTTCTTCCTGATTTTGTCCTCACAAAAGGTAGGCTAGGAGAGCGCGTAGCCCAAAATTACCCACTGACCGTCTCTCTACACAATACTTCTTACATGAGGACGCTCAAGTGAAGGGAGACGCAGTGTTAGCCGGGAGGTGTAGTTTAAATGCCGAAGGCTCTGTCAGTTTCCCCTCTCCACAGGAAGGTAGTTTGAAAATACAGAGCCCTATTGCTCCTCCAGGGATTTGTTAATTTCATCTAATTAACAAACGCTCTGAGGAGTGATCTCTGCCGGTTCTGTCTTTTTAAACTACCCTCCTGTAGAGAAGGGACATTGACAGAGCCTTCTGTCCTGTCTTTTTAAACTACACGTCCTGGCTAACATTGCATCTCCCTTCACTTGAGCATCCTTGTGTAAGAAGTATCATGCAGAGAGACTCTCATAAGTGAGGATTCGAACCCAGGCCTCCTCACTCCTGCTCTGACTCTCTATCGAGGACACCACACAAATAACTCTTGAGCCTTAAGAAGAGGTAGGATTTGTGCTTGATGGCTTGTATTCCAGCCTTGTGGTGTATTTTCTATTCTTGATCTATATCTGACAAAAGTACTTGATGGCTTTTATCCCTTTACCTTTTATAATGGACCTCTGCTGAGATAAAACATCCCCTCATGCAAACTTTAAAGGCTTGCAATGTAAACACAAAATGCACCCCAGAGGTAACATTAGCAAAAAAAAAAAGAAGCTGTTCCTACCTGAAACTTTTGCTTTAACTCATAATTTTCTAAAGAGCATTATTCAGTTTGCACTTTTGATTCCCCCCAGATTTCTGCATCTGAAGGAGAAATAGCATGGCTGCATGATAGGGGTGTGCACCCCCCCCAAATTTTTTTGGGAGAATTTTTTTTGGGGGGGGGGTTATCAGGCAGGATTTGCCATCCCAAAATAATTGTTGGAATTATTGTTACATCCTCTCCCTGAGACACACTGTCAGAAGGTGCAAAAACAAAGTCCGTCCTAGCATACAACTGATGATAGCAAGAAGAGAAGGCAAAACGTCTCATATATGAATGGGAATAAAGATCTATTAATGTATGGCTGCGTAAATGCAACAGAGAGTGAACTTTTTAAAGGCTAGTTTGTTTGTTAGTGCCCCACTTTTCTTTCTGATGGCGATCCAAAGTGGCTTTCAGCATCCTTGTAAAGTAGATTAGGCTGAGAATATGTGACTGGCCCAAAGTCAACCAGAGGGCCTTCCTGGCAGAGCGTGGATACGAACTTGGATCTAGTCCAAATACTACACCATGCTGGTTTACTTTTTAAGAAAAATATATTTTCCTTTCAGATCTTGTGTAAAAGTGGATATTTGCAGGGGTATTTTTCAACAGAATTTAATCATCTCTCCTTTAGGTCCAGATTACACAATGTTTGGACAAAGTGTTGACTTCATTTTGGACTAGGAAAACCGTGTGTGCTAGGACTGAATAGGATCCTGCAGCACTTTGGAAATAAGTTCTCCTCCACTGTTGTCTGATTGTGGAGAATGAGAGTCAAGTCAGGGAACTCCGGCCTAAATTGTGTCCAAACCTATTGTGTAGTCTTTGTCGGAGTAACTGCACAGTGTCTCTCCCCCTTAAATATGGAACTCGGAAACTTTTCATGCCTTGGTGAAACAAGTTTCTTGAATAACAATCAAATCAGACTGCTCCTTTTTTGTGTTGTTTGCTTTAATCTATGTTTCTAAAAAGGCCTGTTGAACCCACCAACTTGCACAGGTAGAATTTTAATTTTATTTATTTAAAAAAATTAAAACAAAATGAGACCTAGCAAGACTACTAGACATTCCTTATGGAGAAAGAAAGTTGCTCCCTCGCCCGTTTCCGAGCTGGGACTCAGAGTCAGATAACCTGCAAGGGGGACTTAGGTGGTTGTTGTTAATCAGACATTCTGGACTTTGTTCTTCTTCCCTTGAGCAAGGGCAAAGCACTCCCTATTTTCCACTAAGTCCCCCCCCCAGAGCACTTGTGGCCCACCACTGCCAGCTCCCACTCTCCCACCTTGTGTTCTAAGTCTCCGCTGCAGGGCGCTGAGAGCCTCTGGCCGCCTCCCTATTTACTTGGGTTCAGGGGCGGCGCAGCTGGAGGCTATGTACAGTGCCTGGGGAGCTGATTGGGTTCACGGAGGGGGTCTAGGCCACCACAGGAGTGCACGCGGATTGGTCCCCATGGTAGTTGCCATCCTATGCTCCATCAGGCCGTGTGGGTGGGGCTGGGCACCAGGGGGGGGCAAGTTTTCCCGTCCAATGGGCGCCTATGAGCTATGCTGCCTTTTTTCGTGGTGTAACTTTCCACCGCTGCAGGGGGCGTTCCTGGGCCTGGGGCAGCTTTGAAAGATGACTAACTCGCAGCCCGCCCCCTGCCCTGCCCCTCCAGCGCCAGCGCAGGGACTTGCGCCACACTCACGCCTCTGTTCGGCCACTGACCGTGGGCTCTGGTGGTGGCCCAGCAGAGGTAGCATGCCTTTCCCGGCTGCCGGCAGAGGGGGGGTTACGCCCACGTAAGTGTGAGTTATGCCAGCGTTAGTCTTAGTCCTCTCTCTGAGCGCTTCCCACCTCCCCCCTAAGGATTGCGCTGCCCATTAGCTATTCTACATTAGTGATGTTCTTGTTTCCAGTACAGACACTGTCTTTCCCCTGCCCCTAAATTACGCTACTGTGAAATAACAGCTGCTTCTTTGTCTACTTCATCAAGCTTTTCTGTTTTTATTCCTTCTTCTTCTTCTTCTTCTTTACATTTTTTAGACTCTTCCAAAAAGCAGATACTATTTTTGTATTATTTGTGTGTTTAGTACATTTTAAAACCACCTCCCCACAAAAGAACTCAAAGGAGATTACATTACATTTGGTCCTCATAACAAGCCTGTGAAGTAGGTTAGGCTGAGAGAGAATGACAGGCCCCGCCCCTGAGTCATCCAGTAAGCCGGGATTCGAACTCAGGTCCCTCCGTTCCTCATCCAACTCTCTGACCACTATGCCACCATACAGGCTTAAAATTAGCTGCAAGGCGATGTCCTCTTTGTGTGAAACTTGCTCATTCACCTCCTAGTCAAAAACATCATCTCCTTTCTCCGTCTTCGAGTGATCAGGGAGAGATACCAGGAGTGACGTCGATGCACTGCCCCGAGAGGCTCCCACACTTCGCAGCAGGCCGATTTGGGCTCCCAACAGGCTGCCTGTCTGGGGCCCAAATCATCCTGCTGCAAAGCTTGCACGTGGAGAGTAAAGATAAGGCGTGTCCCGGGTCCCTCCTCCCGTCAGGAAGGTAAGGGGACCTGGCAACTCTAGTTGGCATCCATGGGTCGAACTCATGGATATTATAGTGACCACAAAACCTGCTTCCCAGATGAGCCTCCAAAGGCCCAATGATTTGTCTGCCATGTTGCAAGACTGAGAATAAATTACTGTTTTAAACAAAGAGAGGGCACACTAGAGAGAGCCAGGGCATTCAAATGAGCAAAGGGGCAGCATTTGTTACATGCCAAGCCTTTGTTGTTGGGGGTCCCGTGTGGGTGCGTGTTCTGCCATCCCCCATCTTGCTAAATGACTGCCAGATCAGTCCCAGCCAGCCGCAGGCTCGCCGATCGGGAGGCTGTCTCTCTCCCTCGGATTGCCGCTCCCCGGGCTTTTAATTCCACATGGCTTAAACAAGCAGCCTTTTGAAATACAAAAGACTGTCAACTCAGCAACGACCTTCTGGAAATTTACCGGCGCTCTCCGTGCTGCTTTCTGTCAGTCAGAAGAAGCTGGCTTGCCCTTCTCTGCTATATAACAACACAAATGTACGGAGCGCCTCTTTTGTGCAGCGAATTGCACAGGGATTGGCTTCCTTGGGTAACTTTTCTTGGTGGTTTTTCTTGTTCCCATGAGAATCTTATACATCAAATCTATTGTGAGGTTCTGCCAAGTAACTCTCAAAAACGTCACTGGCGTCAGCAGACATGTCCCCTGCCATAAGCCCAGCTTCATAGTCAGCCCCTGCCGTGCTTCGGACTTAATGTTGGGGTTTGATACTCCTGTGTAAAATCCTGTGTGTAAAAATTCTTCTTAGCCGACACCGTTTCTTCTCTGCAAGCAGGCAGAGGAAATATGTCGAACTTTTACCAAGACAAGAACCGTTGCCATAGATACATAACCTTGCATTCCAGTAGTTATCTATTGTAGCTAAATTCCTTCCTGTATTCGCTGTAGATAGAAGAGGGGACTGGGAGGGGGGAGCGGGGCTGTGCTTAAATGTCTATATATGTTGGGTATTGAGAATCAGCTTTTATTCCTAACAAAGAACGTTTTGGGATGCTGAACTGGGGATCATCAATACATCTTTAACTCATGAAGTCTTGGAGTCTTGCAGTGAAGTTATTGAGATTCAACTGGCAGGCCCTTACAAGTGCAGGAGTCCAGGGACTGCATGAGTTAAAGCATTTTATCGGATAAGCCGCTAGTGCATTCACTAGTACTACATGCTTTGCTAGGAACGGCGTTTCTCTACAAGCTCATAAAGTATATAGGAGTCTAAGCCCAGCTCCACCCCACCTTCTGAGAACAGTTAGCTGAGTTTAATGTATGAACGGCAGAACACAGCAGAGATGAGATGTGAGAAAATCCAAGGCCTTCCCGGGAGAAATAGAAACCGCAGGCCGAGGAAGAGATAAGAGCAGGCAGTCACATTCCAGCGAACAGCTTCTACATGAGAGTCACATAGAATCGAAACAGGCCTCGCAGAGTATGACAAATCATTTAGCACCAAATCATTTTATTTTTGTTGTAAATATTTACCTAACACGTTTCAACCTATCTGAATAATGCAAATCAAGACAACATTCAAATGTTCCTAGTTTGAACCAAACGTGTTCTGCTTGCCTCGTTTCTTCGAGAATCAAAGATGGACTTTTCTGTAGTTCAGAGAGCAGCAATGGAGATTTGACATTTTCCCTTCTACAAAGGTAGTTAAGCTTTGTAGTCCGGCCTGGGTTTAACTCTGCGGTCACTTTGGACCTGGGATTGTTCCATTTAAGCCTCTGATTTGCAGCATGAATGAGTCCCAGTTTCTCCATCTCCGTTCTTCGGTTAGCAAAACTGGAATCATAATGGCCTGCTTCGTAGGGCTGTTATGGGAATGAACTAAGAACCAAACTAGTTACTCACTTTTTTAAACAATTGGATCTGGGAGGTTCCTTGGACCCATCTCAGATTCTATGCAGCCACACAGCAGCTGGGGAATAGCTATTAAAAATAAAAAAATAGCCCATTTGGGCCTGGAATGTTGCCAAGAATGTAGAAAGGGTTACCACCCAAATATTCTCCATTCTGAAACAACTTGTGGGGCGGGGGAGAGGGAGTTATTTCTCAGTTTTTGATGATTTCACACGCACAGAGTACTTCACATGGAGCAGCAAAAATGGACCCCTCAGCACCCCATGCCAAACCCACTCCCAGGATGCTGGTTTTAAAGAAATATATCATGGCTCTCTGAGGCATTTCCAGTTTTACCTTTTCCATAAGTTATTTGCCCTGGGCTCCATGATCTTGAGAAGCAGGATTTCCCTCCCCCCTCTATTCCAACAACATCGGTTTTCTCTGATTTTTCCTAAATCTGTTTTGCCACAGAGTTTTTGGAACGATCACAGCAAAGCCTGGATGGCTGCTATGTGGGTAGAAAATTTTGGATTTTTCGGGTCCTACTTGCATGGCTGCCGTTTTCCTTGCCTCTGTCTCTGCGATGGCCACCCCACCCCACCTTTTTTTGTTTTTGTTTTAATTAGTGTACGTTATATCTGTGAATTGCGCTCTGTGAATCCGCAGCTTGCGGTATTTTAAAAAGTACGTTTCTAGCCCCTTTTGTTGCAGAGATATAAGGGGAAAGGCAATTGCCATTTTAAAAAAACTGGAAGAGTCCTGGAGGATTTGAGGAGCTGCTGCTGGGGGACTGGGGCAGGGAAAACAAAGGGAAACCTGGTCATGCTGAAACCCTGTTGTCCCTGAACTGGTATGACAGCCACAGTAGCAACGGGAAAACGGCACTATTCACTTTTGATGTTTTATTTTTTAAATGTATCTATTGCTTTTGCCCTGGTTGGGGACACTAAGCAGCTACCCCTGCGTAGAACATTTTAATTTTTCTCCAGCTCTGCCTCCCCCACCCGTCCACCCTCCATATTAGCAACACGGTGCTAATAGTGGCTTCCCTTGCGTAGTTAGTGTAAATACTGTTAAGCTGAAGCACGTGAATTGGTTTCAACGCTCTAAAAGTGCTACATAAATGCTATTTTATTTTAGTGCATTTTTATCCCACCCTCCACCCAAGGAGGAGCAGGCGATTCTCCCCCCCTTCTTTTTCTCCTTACAACAACCCTGTGAGGCAGGCTAGGCGGAGAGTGCATGATTGGCCAAGGCCGCCCTGCAGGCTTGATGGCAGAGTGGAGATTCGAACCCGATTCCCCCAGCTCCCATCTAACTACCACACCATGCAGGCTGTCATGGTGGTCATTCTATTCTGAAGTCCAAGGGGAGCCTCTGTAAGAAGAAGAAGAAGAAGGATGAGGGGCCGGTTCTTAACTTGCAGCAGAGAAACAGGAACTGCCCCTGTTGCCCTGCTTTTCTCTTTGGTAGATTCCTGTCCTTCCTCTTCCTCCCCTCTCTTGACAGCGCTGTGCAGAAAAAGAGCAGGAAGTCGTTATTCGCTGAGATTTCTTTAGAAGACAAATCTTGTTTCTTACCCAGTCTGGAGCTGGCCTCTAGACAGAGCAAAGGTTAAAAAAGCTGCTCCCAACAGGTTAGCAACAGACTTCAGGGTCCCTTGCAAGGCCGTTGACTTCCGTGAACTGCTGGACGTGGCCTCTGCCTTCATACGGTTCTGTTCCCCATGGCACACTGTCAAGTAATGTCAAGCACTTTGCAGGACGCTCTTCACGGCCGAGGACCCTTCCTGTCCTCCTGCTGTCTATAGATTGGCCTTCAAACACCATCTCAGCGGAAAAGCAAGCCGCAGCTCTTGGCCTCTTAATGAAGTGGCTGGCTCAGGTCACTAATGAACCGCCTGCCTGATAACCCAGGATGCCGAGACCTTCCGCTGCAGTTTGATCAGACTCAGAAGCATATACGTTTTGATGGACTTTTCCCCACAAACTTTGCCTTCTCCCTTTCCCTCTCCACTCTGTTTTCTATCAGAATAGCAGAGTCCAAGAGCACCTTTAAGACAAACCAACTTTATTGTAGCATAAGCTTTCAAGAACCACAGCTCTCTTCATCAGATGCAACTTTATTGTAGCATAAGCTTCCAAGAACCACAGCTCTCTTTGTCAGATGTAACTTTATTGTAGCATAAACTTTCGAGAACCACAGCTCTCTTCGTCAAATGCAACACACACATAACCCACACACAGCCAAACAGCAGCAAGTGATTTGCACTGAGGGATACACTACTTTGAAGCCTGAAATGGATGGCTTCCTCTGGATTATGGGTCTGCCTGCCTCACACCTGTCTTGACTCTTAGCTGCTCCTCTACATTCCTAGCTTTCATTCTCTTGGGTTTCTTACTCCGGGTGAGACAGATTTCCCCCTAAAGTGAAATTGGAAGTGAATTTGAGAGGCCCTGTGCAAACTAAGTGTACAGGGATTTTGAGAATGGTTAAATGAATGCCAATAAGATCAGCAAGAGGTTGCCGATGGAGGTGGGGCCGGGAGCAGTGTTCCTGAGGATCTCCTTTTGCTATACATTATGGCTTGGAAACCTGCCCACAGCTGCTGCTATGGGCCAGCAGTGTCAGAGTACATTTTGGGGTCATTGCTGAATGTATTGCCCCCCCTCCCCAAAGAGCTCATAAGCCCCAGACCCCCCTGGGTTTTGTCTGTGTGCTGCATTTTGCTCCAGCAGAGGAGACGAACAAGGGGAGAGGATCTGTCATAAGGACAGCCGAAGCCACGCGGCACGATGCATGTCAAGATAGAAAGGGCACCTTGGTATTAAATCATCCTTCACCTTTTGTTGTGGTATCGATTGCATCCACTGTTGCCACGTTACCAAATCTCAGCTGTGTTTCAGACTTATCTGTAATTCTTGTGGTGTCCAGAGAAAATCTGATGACTTGCCCGTCTTCTTCTTCCTTACTTATAAAAGTTCTGGTCCGAATTTCAGTCATGCAGCATCCAAGGCACCTTACAAGGCTTTAGTCTTAAAACACACACACAGCATTCCATTACCAACATCCCAAAACATGAGCAAAGCAGGGTGGGATAAAAATAATTCAAACTGTACTAAGATTCACTAATCTACAGGAGTTTTCTAGCGAAGCAACGAGTTGATTTAAAGTGGGATTACACTTGAACATCAAGAAGACAAAAGTAATGACTCCTGAGGAATTACACAATTTTCAAGTTGAAAATCAGGAAATTGAAATTATTCAAGATTTTTTGTTCCTTGGCTCAATCATCAACCAAAAAGGAAGACTGTGGTCAAGAAATCAGAAGAAGATTGAGACTTGGAAGAGTGGCTGTGAGGGAACTAGAAAAGATCTTTAAAGATAAGGATCTCTGGAGACCAAGGTCAAGATAATCCAAACAATGGTATTCCCCATTATGATGTATGGATGTGAAAGTTGGACAGTGAAGAAAGCTGACAGGAAGAAAATTGATTCATTGGAAATGTGGTGCTGGAGGAGAGTTTTGCGGATACCATGGATGGCTAAAAAGACAAATAAGTCTTGGTGGAGTCTTGAGAGGACAGTCAGGGTTATGTACTCTGAAAACTGTGAAGATTTAGTGTGTAAAATGCCACCCCCATCCCCTTGGATAGTTTTCTCCATAGGGAATAATGGAGATTGGAGGTGAATAGGGGTACCTTCTTTGGGGAGCCATAATATGGCCCCCTGCAGTCCAGTTTTCATGAAAGTTGGATGGCTGTGAGAGAACAGTTAGGAGTAAGTCTCCAGCAAATTTGGTATTATTTGGTAAAAAAAAATGCCCTCCCCCCAGCTCCTGGATAGCCGGGAATGGTGTTTCCCATTGGAAACAATGGCCAAAGCTTACAGAATAATACCAAAGCAGGTTTGGAAACCCAAAGCCAAAGCAGGAAACTGATTCGGGATTTGGCCACATCATGAGAAGACAAGACTCACTGGAAAAGTCAATAATGCTAGGAAAAGTGGGAGGCAGTAGGAAAAGAGGAAGACATAAAATGAGTTGGCTTGACTCAATAAAAGAAGCCGCATCCTCCAGTTTGCAGGATCTGAGCAAGTCTGTTAATGATAGGATGTTTTGGAGGTCTTTCATTCATAGGGTCACCATAGGTTGGAGGAGATTTGACGGCACATAGCACACACAGAGACGGAATAAATAACAACAGTGAGTGCAGCCCTGTTTCCCCTGGGCTGTCCTATGCTCTGGTATGCCAAGACATTTGGGGGCTGTGTGGCTAATTTCTAGAAAGTGCTTTTCCATGTTCCCCAGTGGCCAAACTCAGCCAGTTGCCTTTAGAAGCCTCATCTTGGATGCATACACAGTCATGTTCTGTAGCTTCTTGGATTCTCCTTTAGAACACATCCAAAGTCAGCATTTTGTGCATTCTTTGAAACATCCCAGTGTTCTGGGTTGGAAGCTGACATGTAGACTCAGAACGCGCCAGGATAATTGGCCGTCCCACTTATGCAATCTGAGAGGTGAACCACAGAAGTCCTCGCAGTATTGTGAGCAGTTGACCCTGGCCTCCGCCATCTTTAATAGCAGCCTGTGATATAAAAATCACAGGCTCCTTGAATTAATGCGCCTTGATTCGCATTAATGAAACAGCTGGCTGAGCAAAGCATTGCCGAGTCCCACCCAGGAGAGTAAGTCATGAATGGAATGTAAATGCCGAGTGATCGGGTGTGATTAGTTCCTGCCCCTCCAAGCTGCAGACATGCAATCTTGACGCTGTGTCAGCAACCCTCATTCCAATCTCCCTTCTCTCCATGATTGAATCCCATCCTAAAAATTGAGGGCCATCAATCAGCTCTGATAAATTTATAACTCCCTGGGAACATTTAATCAAGATCTAAATTCATTAGCCCAGCTCTGAGGACATTAATTAGCAACCATTTCTTTGTAATGCACCAGGAGAACAAAATTCAACTCTTTTGTCACACCCCAGTAGCACCAATCAAAGGTAATCAAACTTTTTGTCACTCCCAGGGGATGACCTTTAAGGACTTTGTCCTAATGCCTGAGGGAGCTCCCCAGCTTCAGAACATGATTTGCCCTATAAAAACCAGGGCTTTGCCTCATTCAAATCGTGCACGCTTCTTCGGATCTGAGCGCTGTACCCTTACGGTCTCCTTCCCTAAGCCCTCCTGGTCAAGAACACTGGCCATTTGACACCCTCTTCATGGACTACCCCGCTTCTTGGGTAAGTAATTATCACCCGGAAATCCCTCAGATCTATTCCAATTTCACCACTGCTTTTCCTAGGAATCTTTTTTGCTTGTGAGTTCCTTTTTGTGAGTGTGTTTCCTCCTTTTAATAAAAATTACCCTTTATTTGAAGAACCCGTCTCTTGTCAGTCTCCTTGGGGAGGGGACCCCGTAAAAATTGATGGAGTATCCCGCTTTGTTACCCCTCTCGCTTAGCCTCCTCCTTGCCGCTAATCCGCCCTCCCCCTCCATTTGCAAGGAGCCATTCCTGGTAACAGTATTGCCGCAGTAGTTGTGAACCTGTTTTACTTTATCTGACTTGATACACCAAGTGGTACACACAGATTTTCTTGGGAGGAACTGCTCTTTGATCAGCCGTTGGTAACTGAGTCAATAACAGGCTCCGTGGTAGGAAACAAACCAGCTTTCCACAGAAGGACTCCGGTGATATTTCCATCCATAATCCTTTGTGTGGCTAACCTGATGGGCTACATCCAGCTGCACTATGATATTTAGAGTTAATTTCAGAATTTACAGACACTGACACTTACGGCTGAAAAGTGCAGTGACTTGATTATCAATGACCTTCTGTGTGATTCCAAGATTCTTAGCCTGATTCCCAGGACTTTGGCTTTAGTGTGGCTGTCATGTTTCAGAATGAGCAGAGGCCAGCATCCAAGCAACTGAGCATGTCTCATTGGCCATGCACTTCAAAACAGCACCCTGAACTGTTGTAGAAATAGCATTGGCTATTGGTTCCATTGGCTAACATACTTAACAGCAATTGATAGCCTCCTTAATCTGCAATCCTTTTTCTTAAAGTCATCTCAGCCTTTGGCCATCTCTAGATGTTGCAGCAATGAATTCCATACCTTAATTGAAATCCCATCAGTTAATACATGGCCAAAGTTTCAGGTGGGTAGCCGTGCTGGTCTGTAGTAGAAGAGCAAGATTCGGGTCCAGCAGCACCTTAAAGACCAACTAAATTTCCAAGGTATGAGCTTTTGAGAGTCAGAACTCCCTCAGAGGAGGGGAGAGGGGCTGGGCTGGGCTAAGGAAGAATCGTTTCCTGATACAAGTTCATTCATGGAACTACATGGAACTTCTCGATACCCAGCACAATTTCCTAGGCTTAAATCAGCTGCATTTTTGCTTGTGGGAGGCACTCCTGCTAACAGAAGCGGGAGGGGAAGCAATTTTTGTCACTTCTCCCCTCCCACTGCAGCGTCCCCCATTTAGAACCACATCATGTTCCTGGGCATCCACTGACCCACAAGAGAATAACTTGGGGAAGGCTGGCCGAGAGGGAAGACAGGACAGCTCTCAGTTCACACTGTGCAGGACCCAAACCTTAGCCACAAAAACTGTATTCAAGAAATGTGAGATTTCCAAGTGTGAGACTTCAAAAATGGCAGCGGGGTCTGTCTTGGACTGGTGGGTGGTGAAGTCTCTGCAGCCTGCCAGATTGGTTGGGGCTGGTTTGGCACGTCCACCCTAGACTGTTGAGAGAGGTGTGGATTTCTTTGGCATATGCACACATTTAGAATTGAAACTGGAGGGGGGGGGGATGCAGGCTGGGCTCCGCAGGGATTTCACTTTTTCTCCAGGACTGCTAGCATAGTAAGTCACCCCCCTGCAATTAATTAGTGCTGCAGCTTTTCTTGATTATCTTATCAAGGCCCTGAATCACTAAGCCCTCTGCAGCCAAGGCAGCCAGCATGCATCCCAGCACAGCTCTCGACTTAAAATCTGATTACCTGGTGATTATTTTTCGCTTTCAGTAATTAAGAGTCTATGATGTTCAGGAAGGTTTCAGATTATTTTTAAATGTGTGCCTTTACTTAGCTCCACGCTGCTATCCTTATCCTCAAGTGCTAGGGGGGCACGGAGGGGGCTTACTCTCTGCCTGCTGCAGGGGGAGCCCAGCCCAGACCTCCCTTTTGCTCTTTATCTTATTTTGCATTCGGAAGCAGAAATGTGTCCAGTGCTGGAGGGAGTGCAGCTTATGGCCTTCATTGAATTACATTGCGGGGAATAAAGAGCGAAGGTTCATGAAATGGAAGGGTCGTGCTGCCGAGGAGGAGGTAGTCTTAGAGCCAAGCTGCAAGTGACGAATGACACTGGCCTGGCAAGTGAACAGACTCACGTGTATTCTTCCCTGTCCACTTGCCATTCACTTGCGCTCCACTAGATCAAGTGGAGAGCAAGTGAATGGCAAGTGAACAGAGAGGAATACACGTGAGTCTGTTCACTTGCCAGGCCAGTGTCATTCGTCACTTGCGGCTTGGCTCTTAGACGTCCCTGACTTTTGGTGACTGTTTCAGGATGTAGGAGCATTTGCCTGAGTCTGCCTGCCTGCCTGCCTGTCAATCACCTCTCCAGAGACCTGCTTGAAGCAGCTAAAACAATGCCATAAAACCAAAAGTCATCAATATTAAAAAAAAACCTCACGGTCATCAAATGAGCATAAAACAACCACTGAACGGCCTTTAAATAAGTTTGGGGGTGAGTGAATGGTCCCCAGAAGGGCACCACCTCGGTGTGTGTACTTGGCCATCTCTTCTCCCCAGAGATGCGACAGGCCCAGTGCAAGAGGTCCTTCGCTGCCCTGCTCCGAATCGCTGGTACTGTTTTGGCAAAAGGTGAATGGGGAGAGAGCTGGCCGGAGAGAGAGTTGCAAATTCCCAGAAGGAAAAGCAGTGCCGGCTGAGACAGGGTAGGGAATGTGCTGTATTCTCTACATATTCCTCCCTGCCTGAGGAAAGATGCCTCGGCGGGTTCTCTTGCAACCAGTCCGGACCAGAAGGCTGCAGCAGGCTAAGCAATCCCTCCTGTTCCCCAACATGCTGGGGCTTTACTGCACATTCCAATGGGATTTCTCATGGGAAAGCAGGGCTGGGAGTGTTGTCCTAAAGAGCACCTCCTTGCAATGCAAGAATCGCTTGTGAGATGGACAGCTTGGGGTACTGCTGGGTGAACCAATATTGATCAGAACCTACACTGAATTAGGTTGGGGGGGGGGCGTTAAGGTTGCCAAGTCTGGGTTGGAAAATTCCTCGAGCCCTGTGAGGTACCTCAGCAGGGATGTGGTGCCATAGAGGCCACCCTTTGAAGTTGCCACTTCTGCAGGGGGACTGATTTCTGCAGTTTGGAGATAAGTTGTCATTCCAGGAGGCCACAACTGGAGGGTGGCAACATAAATTGGGCCTTTTTCTGATTCAGATCTATCTTCTACCACTTTAATTGTCAGGGCTCTCCCCAAAGAGTCATGAGATTTGTAGTTTGGTGAGCTGTAGAGAATACTGTCGGACATCCCTCCCTCCCGGAACACACTCTACCGTTGCCTGCAGGTACCCTGGGACGAGGGAAGGACTGAGAAATCCATTGAAGGATATAGTGTGGATAGTCTCTGCAGGCTGAGCCTCTGCTCCACCCCTGGGCTTTGGCTGATGATAAAGTGCCGTGCAGTCTGATCCTCTGCACACTTACTCAGAAGCAAATCAACAACACATTCAATACGGCTTGCGGGAAGCAGGTGACGTGAATGATCTCAGCCTGAGACCCCGGAGCGTTGCTGCCAGCCACAGCAGAGGACCTTGATACATCAGCGCTCAGTATAATGCAGCAGCATCTAGACTTGGGGGAAAGGAGATGCTGAGTAATTTTGGCCAGACGTGAGGGTGGGAGATGAAGGCAATGGCAAACCCCCTCTGATCATCTCTTGCCTTGAAAACTGTTGGGATTTAGCAAGTGTTCTCGTTCAGTCATGAAAGAGAGAAACTGTTTGTGTTACTTAGTGCACTTATTTGCATGTGACCACTTAGGCTTCAAGTGAGAATTCTCGCCATAGAAAGGAGAGTCACTATTCTTAATGAAGCAGAATTAGGATTCTCTATTGGGCAACCGGTTTATTGGCGGGGGGCAATTAAGTGAAGAGACATACTGAAGTTTTATTGCTATTTGTTCAGTCTTCTTCAGTCTGGAGTCTACCTTCTACTAGCAAAGATGTAGTCAGTTAGCCATTTCTTATTTTCTACCAATGTAACCCTATTTTTATCCTTTATGTAGTAAAGTATTTTTATAGAGCTAAACTGGAGTCTGTGTCTGTTGCTTTCATTATATCCAATGCACATTTCTGCCAAACTTTACTAATTTAAGTATTAAGAATATATCCCTACAAAAACCCCATGAGGGTGGGACTTCAGGGGGTCGCCATGAGTCAGTTGCAACTCAGTGGCACACTTTACCTTTTTTCTAAGGGTGGGAAGAGGATGGTGCCATGTATCAATTTAGGGCAGAGTGGTATGCTAGACGATCGCCAGTGCTCCTTCCTGTTCTGTCTTGATGTATGGAGGCAGTTGGAGGCAGAGCAAAATGGTGACAGGTGCTTGGCAGTCACAGTTCAGTAACAGACCGTGAAATCTGGAGTAACTCTGCTTAGGATTTTATTGAGAAAGTGCTACCTGGAGAGGTCATGGATGATTATCTTTCCTCAGAGGTGTCCTGAAGAAACTTACAATGGGTCCTGCCAGAGATACCACTTGGGTGTCTGCGTGTGCGCACCAGGCTCTTGCGTTCGGTCCCCTGCCTTTGTCCCTTAATGTGCCTTCCCTTTGCCTCTGCTCAGGCCCACGTGTTTGATCTGAGCGTCAACAAGTACGAGGCCATTTGCATCCAGGCTGTGGTGGCCAAGAAGAAGAACAAACTCACCCACATCCAGTTCAACCCCATCTACCCCATCGTCATCATCGGAGATGAACGTGGCCACGTGATCTGTCTGAAGCTTTCGCCGAACCTCCGCAAGATGCCCAAGGTAAGCGCTTTTGAGCAGATCTTGCAGGACCTGAAGGTGTCTTCCTGAGTGGTGCAGTCCACTGAACTAAGCAACTCAGTATTTTTAAGTTAAAAGCATGTAGCACGCCTTTGGCACTGGCTGGTTGTAGTTGCTAGTAGGTGTCTTGACCTAGCTGATCTTTAAGCTGCTTCATGCCAGCCAGGATAATGGCTTCTGTTTAAGCAGTGTCCACGGTAGCAAGTGACCAATGCACAAGTGTCTGACTCACCATGTGATAGGTCCCTGCAGAGCATACACAGTGGCAGACTTATCACTGCCCACCGCTGGACTCTCTAGATGCCCTCCTACGGGCAATGCTTCTTCGCTCGTGTTGAGAGAAGGTATTTCCCTTGAGCCGCAACAGGCTGCTAGAAGTGCGCAAGCATCTAGAACACCTGGAATGCAGCCATTCCTTTTTGTAGTGTGTGTGTGTGTGTGTGTGTGAGGGGGGGAAGGACTTCCCCAGCTGGTGGCTGCCTCTTGGGCATCTTCCCAATTGCCAGGGGTCTAGGGCTACCATAGGCTTCTGCAGGCACTGCCTGAACACAGCATCCAACGAGCCTTCTTGCTGAGGGTCGAGTTCCTTAGAGTAGTCAGCACCAGGCATCACCAGTTCCTTCAGCACTGGGAGCTGGGGCTGATAGTGGTTTGGGTCCCCTCCCCAGTTCTGGCCCCTGGAAGTGAGGAGTAAGTCTCTGGGGACTGCGGAGAAAGAGGCCTGGCACAAAGCCATCCTATTTGCTAGTTAATCAATTAATTAATCTGAAAGCCTGTATCAGCATCAAAGTCTCGAAGTGGCCTCATACAAAGTTTAAAAATCCATTTGTTTGAAATACCATTTTGGTGGAGGGGTGTGTGTGTGTGTGCGTGCGTGTGCGCACAAAAGAGAAGTTTCCAATGGACACTGTTTATTTCTTGAAAATATTTCTAGGCCATCTCTCCACTTACAGCATCTGAGGGGTATGCAGTTATTAAAAATGGGAAAATATCAAACTCAAAAATTAAATGGGCACAATAAAACAATAACAGGTTCAGCAAGAATATAATAGAGCATCAAATAAAACCAAGCCAGCCCCTGGGAATGTTAAAACAGGGAAAGAACACTTCTATAAAAGGAGGACACCTTTGTTAAAGGAATGGGACATTTTTCTCTGGGTTTGTTGGCAACCTGAGTTCAGGGCACAAAGATGTTCAGGACAAATGCACACAAGACACCGCGGGTATACACAATCCTTCAAGGACTTGCTTGCAAGCTATAGAAGGCTTTATGGTTACAACCAGTACCTTGGAAACAAACAGGCAGCCACTTGTGTTATATATTGTGTGAAGTCCATTCCAGCCGCCATCTTGCATTCACACTCTGGACTAATTGGTTTCCAAAGAGTCTTCAAGGGCAAACCCACATGGAGAGCACTGCAGTAATCTAGCACTGAGTAGGGCACAGACGATACAGAAGAACTGTTCACATTCTTTCCCTTCCCCCCAGACATGTCTTTATCTTAGTGAAAATGTTTAAGCCTTGAAATTGTCAGTTGTTTCCTCTTGAGCAGGGTACATTTTTGGCTGGCATCAGGGGACAGTGAAAGATGTGACACTCTCCAGTTCTCAGTTCTGAAGTTAGTACAAAACTCTTGAAGGACAGCTTGGGCTTACTATAGCACGATCCACTCTGCTCACTACATCTGTGGTTAGAATGCCAGCCCCCGATGGCATTCCCACCAGTTAAGATCCTCTTTCTCTCTGCCCCCCCCACCCCATTGTTTTCCTTTGTGAGTCACTTCAAGATAAATTTCTGGAGAAGTGGAATATAAATTCTCTAAATACCATAAATAATATTCCTTTCAAGAGGACTCCAAAATGCTTGATTAACCATCCAAATGTTTGAGGTTCTCTGAGTGCCAAAGAGCTTTTTATGGAAGGTCTCTGTGAAACTCTTTGACTGATTGCCTGTTTAGAGCAAGAAAAGTGAATTGTCCTGTCATAGGCTGGTCCAGTAGCATGGTCAGAGTCCATTCCAGAGTCCAAATAGCAAGGTCAGGCAGTCCAAAGATCAGTTACCAACAGGGCTTTTTTTCTGGGAAAAGAGGTGGTGGAACTCTCTATTATCACATGTGCATGTGCGAAGCACACACAAGCTCCTGGAAATGTGTGATGATGTCACTTCCGGAAGTGGCATCACTCCCGGAAGTGACACTGCTTCCCGGAAGTAACGCTGCTTCCCGGAACCCAGCACAATGCATTATGACGAGATAAATGTTAGTAAACTTGGAAAATTACACTATTATGAGAAAGGGTTTGTTTCCTTTCTGTATCCTCTACAAAAAGTGAAATCTTCCATTCCTTTTCCCAAACATTTCATTTCTTTGGAATCATATTTTAAAATATGCAAGGAGGGGGCCTCTAAAAATCCAAAACCCATCTCACAAATCTAAATTCTAACAGATTCCCTCTGCCAGCATAGGGAAAAAAATTAAGTCTTTCTCAAAATTCCACAGAGTCTTAAATTCCTTATCTAATGAATATTGAATTTTCAAATTTTCAGGAAGGGTTTTGCTTTACTGGAGCAATTCAAAATTAGATACTCAACTTTAGCTGCATTAGATTTATACTTAGTTTAAAATGGCTTTTTTTGTTGCCTGCCAACTCTACTTTACCAATGTCTAAGCTGTTGTGACATTGTGAAATGCTCATAAATACTCCAATGTCCCAGACAAACAATATTAATAAAAACTTCCTTAACACTCGTATGTCCACTGCAATTTCAGTGATGTTAATCAGCTGAGGGTGGGGAGAACCATTTGAGTTACAGCTATTAAGACATAAGAACACCTATATGCTGATGAACGTATTGTAGAAAGACTTCTGTGACTTGGACGCAGCTATCCATTCCTAGCTTAAAACTGGAATAACCATAACTAATATTTTGACTAATACAAATAACCATAACTGATATATTTAACTAACACAGAACTAATCTGCATTCAAAACTGTGGGAACAATAACAATATTAACTGTTAACAAAAGAATGAAAGCAACACACACACATACATGCACAGCCCCACCTACCCCCATGAAAAGAAAACAGAATGAACTCAAAGCAGAACACACACACACGGTCACCCACAGTCCCCACACCTCCATGAAAAGAAAGCAGAATGAACTCAAAGCAGCACATGCACACACACAGCTCCCACCCCTATGAAAAAAGCAGAATGAACTCAAAGCAGCACACACATACACAGAAACCCCTGAATGAAATGAAAGCAGAATGAACTCAAAGCAGCACATGCGCACACACACAGCCCCACCCCCTGAAAAGAAAGCAGAATGAACTCAAAGCAGCACACATACACACACAGCCCTACCACCCGCCCACTCCCCCGAATGAAAATAAAACAGAATAAACTTAAAGCAGCATACACATACACAGAAACCCCTGAATGAAATGAAAGCAGAATGAACTTAAAGCAGCTTAGCCTCCTCTGGAGAGCCGGCCCCAGCAGTTCTGTTTGCACTCACTCTCTCTCTCTCTCTCTTTCTTACTCACTCACAGGGGAATGAAAAAAAGCAGAATGAACTCAAAGCAGCATACATACCCACACATCCCTATCCACCCCCGAATGAAAATAAAACAGAATGAACTCAAAGCAGCACACACATACACAGGAACCGCTGAATGAAATGAAAGCAGAATGATCTTAAAGCAGCTTAACCTCCTCTAGAGAGCCGGCCCCATAAGCTCTGCTTGCACTCTCTCTCTCTCTCACTCATAGAGGAATGGGAAAAAAGCAGAATGAACTCAAAGCAGCTTACCCTCCTCTGCAGAGCCCGTGCCGGGCCCCAGCTCTCTCTCTCACTCTCAGAGGAATGGGAAAAAAGCAGAATGAACTCAAAGCAGCTAAACCTCCTCTGCAGAGCCACACCAGGCCCGAGCAGTGTCTGCTCTCTCTCTCTCTCTCTCTCTCTCTCTCTCTCTCTCACTCACTCACTCAAGAAAGCAGAATGAACTCAAAGCACCTTAGCCTCCTCTGCAGGGTCCGCAGGGCTGAAAGAAGAAATAATCACGTGGGCAGATTCTAGAGCTGCCGGAACACCATTCCGGAGCATTCCCCTGCAAAAAAAAAGCCCTGGTTACCAGCAGGGTTTGAGGGCTAGGCAAAGGCAGAGTCAAGGCACAGTCCAAAAGTCACAAGAGCAAGGCACGGTTCAACAGCGTGGTCACAGCAATAGCAGGATTCTGCCACATTGCTTCCACGTGTCCTGGTCTTCTGTGGCTGGGTTTTATAGTGAGGCTAGGCTTGCAGCCAGCAGCTTGGGAGTTATCCTGTGGTTGCTCCTCATCACTATCCACAAGCAGCTGCCATCGACCCAGGAGACATGCGCTTTGCCGCCTCTCTTGCAGCTCCACACGTTGCCTTTGTCTGCAGCGCTCTCTGGGTGAAGCTGGAAGTTTGGAAGTCCTTGGCTGTGCTTCACCTGTGGTGTTGGAGCTGGATGGTGTCGGTGCCTCTGCCTCAGCTGCTGGCTGTGGACGCTGATCAGCCGGCAGCTGTTATGTCTGGTCACTGGCCTCTGGTGAGTCAGGGCTGGCTACACGAGGCTCCTCTCCTGAGGAGTCAGGGCTGGCTACACAAGGCTCCTCTCCTGAGGAGTCAGGGCTGGCTACACAAGGCTCCTCTCCTGAGGAGTCAGGGCTGGCTACACAAGGCTCCTCTCCTCTCCTCCTGAGGAGTCCTCTCTATTACTGAGCTCCATGACACGTTCTCTAGGGGGGAAAGAGATGAATCGGCCCTTCAACTTATTGGGAAGTTTCCTGGTGGACTGATGTCCTTTGGATTCAGGAACAAGTGGATTTCCCAACCTACATGAGCATCTGAGCCGAGCATCTCTGGTGGTGCTGCCGGTAGCCACAGGAACCAGCCTGTTGCCAGTGACTTGGCCGGAGCCAGGCAGCTGCTGCAGTCCCTTCCCAGGGCCGTGGGGCTCAGCTCAGCTTTCTCCTGGGCTCTTGTAACTTCCCAGGAGAGCACCTCTGACCACACACCGATTCCTGAGTTTCTCTGTACTGATTTGTTTAGATCTTTTAAACCCTGCTTTCTCACAAAAACTCAAAACACCTTACAATGAATATTTATTTATTTATCTATTTATTTATTATGTCATTTATAGTCCGCCTTTTTCACTGAGACTCAAGGTGGATTGCACAGTGTGAGATTAGTACAGTCAAATTTCAAGGACATTTCCATAGGGTAAATAAACACAATTTTACAAAGACATAGCACTAGTGAGAATCCAGTACAGAGTTGAAGAGATGTTGAAACAGAACATAAGCAATTGTAGGGCTGACATTGGACAACATGAAGCACAGGTAGCTCACAGGAACACATTTAAGACAATAGGTAATACATAAGGCAATATAGTGGTGAAGTCTATGGTCCTTAACTCATTAGCGAAGCATCTGAGAGCCCCTCCCTACAATACAAAAGCCTTTTTGAATAATTTGGTTTTGCATCATTTGTGGAAAGCCAGGAGAGTGGGGGCTCTCCTGACCTCCTCAGGCAGGCTGTTCCACAGGGTAGGGGCCACCACAGAGAAAGCCCGTGTACGGGCTGCTGTTGATTTCGCCCATGTGCAGCCTGGCACCTGTATGAGACCCTGTTCAGATGACCGAAGCTGCTGTGGAGAAACATAGGGAGGGAGGTGGTCCCATAGATATGCCAGGCCAAGGCTGTGAAGAGCTTTGTATGTGATAACCAATACCTTGAACTGAGCACAGTAATTGATGGGTAGCCAATGGAGCGACTGCAGAACGGGGGTGATGTTCATGCTCCTGCTCCCTCCTGATCGCAGTCGCGCTGCAGTGTTTTGCACCAATAATGCCTCCAAAACATGCGTGGAGCATTTCTGCTGCAAACAGAGCTTTTGAAACTTCTGTGGCAGACCTCGATGCCGAGTGTTTCTTCTGAATGCATTGCTCCTTTCAGCTGAGAGCTGTTCTTTCACTTTACAGCAAGAAATGTCTCTTGCGGGTCTGTGCCTGATGACAGCGGCTTTCAAAATCGCTGTTAGCACCCCTCAGCTATAAGCTGAAATGCCGCTTAAGCACTTGGTGGATGTGAACGCTCCCCCTCAGTGTCTTGTTTTCATAGCCTTTTCTCCTTTGCAAGCAGGTATTAATAGCTCTAATGCTTTTTGTAGGCACTCGCTCTGTCTTCTTGATTACCTCCAGTGGCAAGCAGATGTCATTCCCAAGGGCAGATCAGGCCCCTAAGAGCAGGCGGCCGCTGGAGGGCTGTGTGTTCTGCTTTGCATCCAGGAGAGGTGGTGACTTGGTCGCGGCTGACTCTTTCTCTCGATCTACTGCGTTCTTGGCATTGTGGCACAGGTTGCCCACGGTCTTGCTTGCCTCCTTACGTTCCAAGGGTTATTTATTGCAGAATTCTGCTTTACCTTTAGACTTCTTGCCAGGGGAGCAGCTCCTCTTCACCTATGAATTCCAGGCTGATCTAGAAGGACATGCGCCTGGTTAAAGGGGTGGGAATCCATGGAGGCTGCTGCTTTGGCCCTTCCCTCCATCGCTGGCACTCACACTCATTTATATGAGCAAGATTCAGGTCCAGTAATACCTTAAAGACCAACTAGTTTTTTTCTTGCTCTTACAGACCAACAATACTACCCACCTGAAACTCATTTGTATGATGTTCAGGCCCAGTAATTCCAGTTTTCTAACTTCCCATTTAGCCCTCCTGTTGTTCATTCATTGTACTGTGTTTATTTTATTTTTTCATTTTTGTTTTATTCAGCTTATACCGTGCCCTTCCCGCAAGTGGGCTCAGGGGGGCTTACAACAAGAATGTACAATTAAAAACATCATAACGGCATAAAAAAAAACCAATTTTACATCTAAAATCCAGGCACCTTGAAACACCTTTAAACTTTAAAACTTACCCTTCCCCACTGGCAGACCTCCCGAGGGCACCTGGTTTTTTGGCCATTGTGTGACACAGAGAGTTGGACTGGATGGGCCATTGGCCTGACCCAACATGGCTTCTCTTACGTTCTTATGTGAGGCCTGGAGATCTCCCAGAATTACAACCGATCTCCAGACTACAGAGGAAATGGCTGCTTTGAAGGGTGGATTCTCTGGCATCACGTGCATGCTAAGGTTCCATTCCCCCCAAGCCCTGCCCCCCTAGGCTCCTCCCCTAAATCTCCAGGGTTTTGCCAATCTGGAGTTGGCAACCCTAAAGATAGTGGGGCTGAGCCTGGCCCAAGGCCATCCAGTGAGCTTCATGGCTAGGCTTACCCACCTCCAGGTCGTGGCTGGAGATCTTCTGGATTTACAACTGATCTCCAGGCTACAGAGATCATAGAATTATAGAGTTGGAAGGGGCCATACAGACCATGTAGTCCAACCCCCTGCCCAGTGCAGGATCAGCCTAAAGCATCTCTGACAAATATTCATCCAGCCTCTTCTTGAAAACTGCCAGTGACGGGGAGCTCCACTGTGCCCCTGGAGTGCCCCTGGAGAAAACGGGGACTTTGGAGGGTGTACTGTATGGCATTATTCCCTGCTGAGCTCTCTCCCCTCCCTAAACTCCGCCCTCCCTAGGTGCTGCCCCCAAATCGCCAAGATTTTCCCAGTCCAGGTTTGGCCACACTATTTGGCACAGTGGAGATTCGAACCCAGCAGGTCTCCCAGACAGCAGCCCAGCACTTAACCCACACCCTCGTGCTGGGGTCAGCCTCACAAGACTTCTCTGGAATCCCTCTCTGGAGTCTGAGAGAGTCAAGGCAGCTGCTCCCAGATTTCTGGGATAGGGGCACAAGCAGGGGGCAGGCAGGTGGTGCCTGGTCTGCTGCCTTCCCTTCAAGGGTCACTTCCCCTTTTGCCAAGGCAGGAGAACGGGCCACCCACCTAGCAGCTTATGGGAAGGAGAGTGTTAAAAGGACCTTCCCGATCTCCATATTAGATGCCTGCCACAACTGCTTGCAAAGGCCCGTGGAGAGACCGGAAGGAAAGGATTTCCACAGGAACACTCTGTAGTTTCTCAGAGCCAAGCTACAAGTGACGCCTGACACAGGTTGGACGCTTGTCAGCTTCCATCGAGTTTTGATGGGAAATGTAGGCGTCCTGGTCTTGCAGCTAGAATGGAGAGCCAAGCCGTAAAACCAGGACGCCTACATTTCCCATCAAAACTCGAGGGAAGCTGACAAGCGTCCAACCTGTGTCAGGCGTCACTTGTAGCTTGGCTCTCAGAGGGTGGAAGGTAGTACTTGAGCTGTCGAGCCCCGTGCCCTGTGCTGAATTTGCTCTCCTCTCATTTCCTCCGATGAGACTGGTGGTTTTGCAGGACTTTCGAGCGCTACAAAGCCGGCTAAGGTTGAGCTCTCCATAACAGTGCCTCGGACCGCTTCTAGTTTTGAAAACTCGGGAGTTTCCCAGCTCAGGAATTGCCTCTCTCGAGTGTAAGGGAGTCACTTTGCCTGCAGGACAACTGCACTCTTCCATGTATGAGCCAGATGCCCAGTCAAAATGTTCTGTTCTCACTGGGATTAATGTGTGAAAAAACCCCTTGAGATCCCCCCCTTTGTTGCACTGTGCTTTACGTGTCACGTGCATGTGCCCTTTGAGATCCTCCCTGGGGATCTGGGCAGCAGCCTGTCCGCCGCAGAGATCGGTCTGCACCTTAATGCAGAGTACGCTTGCAGGAGGCACCCTAACCCTTCCGCCAGAAGTGCCTCTCCTCGATCTTCGCCACTTCCCTTTGGTTCTTGTTTGTTTGCCACATGCCAGGTGTCGGGAAAGTCTTCTTTCTGATCCTTCTCTTTGTAGCTTCCCAGGCTGCTGAGAGACCTGCTCCTCACTGGTGCAATTGCAGCCTCTGTGTCCCACTGGCTGCTGGCTCTCCCCCCCCCCGCACCCCGCAATTAGCAAAGCATTTCATGTTTTTAAAGATGCTCCAACACAGGGTAATTAAATGTGACCACCAAAGCGTTGCTTACCTTGTGGCTGCTCCTTCAGCTGATTATCCGCAGGCTGCCTTTGACTCTGGCCCCTCTCTTGCGGAAAGGCAGTGCAGGGCGCCTGCCACCCACTCCCTTGCCAGAGCCAGAACCAAGGCTAGCTCAGGGCTTGGGCCTCCTCGGAGTTTGTGGTTTGCCTGGTTCCTGGCAAAGTTGAGTCTGGTGTGCATGTCTGTATGGTTGCCCCTCCCTAGAGGGGCTATGGCAGCTCTCTGGATCAAGTGTCTGCTTTGGCTCTCGGTTTGCACTCTGGGGAGGAAGGCAAAATGTCTGGTGGGAAAAGTTGGCAATGGAGCAGCTGCAGTGGGAGAGAGGGAGGGGGCTACCCACGCCTTTAACACCATATCGTACTAATCTCAGAGGGTGCCTCTGGATCATAGATCATAGAATCCTGGAATCCTAGAGTTGGAAGGGGCCTTACAGACCATTTCGTCCAACCCCGTGCCCAATGCAGGAACAGCCTAAAGCACCCCCAACAAGGATTCATCCAGCTGCTCCTTGAAGACTGCCAGTGAGGGGGAACCCACCACATCCCTAGGCAGCTGATTCCACTGCTGGATTCCTCTTAATGTGAAGATGTTTTCCTAATGTCCAGCTGGCACCTTCCCTCCTGTAGTTTAAACCCATTGTTTCAAGTCCTATCCTCTGTTACCAACAGGAACAGCTCCCTCCCCTCATCTAAGTGACAGCCTTTTAACTATTTGCAAGAACGCAATCATGTCTCCCCTCAACCTCCTCTTCTCCAATGAATGAATGAATGAATCAAACAAACAAACAAACAATAGCAGGGGTAATGAGAGCTCCAGGTAGTGTGGATGGGAAACTGATCGCTATATTGCCATCTTCATTACTTTCTGAGGTTGATCTTATTCTTTAATAGCCCCACTTTACAGATGGGGGACCCCATTTGATACTCATACTGGGCCCATAACGGGCAAAGCATCCTCTACCCATGTACGGTCAGACCATGTCACTGGGGCAACTATTTTGTGGTCAAACAATCTGGTGTATTCCTGGGTCCCATTTTGGCATAGCACTCCAATTAGGAGAGAAAAACAAGACCAAGAGAGAGAATCTCAACAAGCAATAATCTTTATTCCCCTAACAAGATATAAGGCTAGAAAGATGAAAAGCACGGGAAAGGAAAAAGATGAAACGACACTGCAGTACAGTAGCACAATCCTAGCAATGCTTTCCTTGGTTGTGGTTTAATTGGGGTGACTGGGGAATCTAAGGGGAAATAAAGGATGACAGGGAAAACACGTTGCCTTATCCTGATGAGACAAGTCTGTGGGCTGGGACGGTCGGGGGGACAAAAAAGAAAGGAAACTGATCCAGGACGAAGTAAAAATCCAAACTGAAACCAACTAAGAAGCTAGAGCCAAGCTAGAAGTGACGAATGACACTTGAACGGCAAGTGAACAGACTACATGATCGAGTGGAGCGCAAATGAACAGGGAGGAATACATGTAAGTCTGTTCACTTGCCGTTCGAGTGTAAGTCGTCACTTCTAGCTTGGCCCTGAGCTGGGGGGCGGGGGGCGTGACTGGAATCCAGTAATTTCAAGTGAAGAAGGTCCAGGAGGCTGGACGCCCGCAGAGGCAGGGGGGCATCTTTTATAAAGTGCTCCTTCCATAAAGTTGGGTGCAGCAAGGACTATGATCAGGTTGGGATTCACCATGGGATTAGGTCAAGAATAGCGGTTATAAATTTAGGAGGTGGAGAGAAATTGTTTTGTGGAGTGATTGAGTTACTGAGACTGAGGAACGGCTCTGGCTGATCTATCAAAGGCTGAGTAGCAGCTTGATGGCATTTTGCTTGGTTTGGGATTGAATGACAGGGATGGGCTTCATAAAGAGGAAAATTCTATAGCCTTTGTTTTTTAGCCAGCAGACTTGAGTCTATCTGTCTCCAGTGCTTCTGGGAACGTGGCAGCTGAGGACGAAAGGCCTTTAGTCAACGTGCTCTTTGGTGCATTCCAGTAGGAGAGCTACTCCCACATGGGCGCATTCTTAGGATATCAAGCAGGATCATTTTATTCAGGTCTCTGTCAACTAAGTCAGAGTGCAACAGATTGTTTTAGCCATGCCTCATTAAAGCTTCCAAACCGGTCAGTTCTGAGATTTATATCCCAATTCTGAATAGCTCCAAAGGCTTTAGATAATGAGATCTAAAAACAGAGATCTTTCTTTAAAGAACCTGTTACTTAGTAAAAATAATTTGTATCCGTTTTTCTTGTTTTAACCCTTTCCATCAAGGCACACAGAGACTTCTTTTAGAGTTTAATGTTTATTTTTATTGAAATAAACTCTGATCTTTTGAATTAAGCAAGATGCTAAAATATAAAGGATTATTAAAATGAAACCTGTAAGAATTCAACAAGTACATGCAATGAGGATTAATCCGCCTAACGTCTCTAAATACACCGCTTCAAATCTTAATTGAAGAGAAGCAGCATAAAAATTGAATAAACAAATAAATAAACTTAAGACTGATTTAAAATCAGATCTAGTATCAATAAGCTCACAGAAAAAAGTATTTCTCACCTAGATCTTCATGAGGTTTCCCCTTCAAAACCCTAATCTCTTATCTGGGTGGCATCTTTTATGCTAGTTGGCCTGTGCTATAAATAGAGACATCTAAAATCTTTCGTACCGACAACAATAGAAAAGGATGATTGTTTTTAGATTTAGCTGATTCTTTTTAATCGTGGCATTCTTCCTAGCTAGAAGCGATGCTGTATTGCAGGTGCAAAATATTCAGAAATCTCTACAAGTTAACACAAAAGTTAAGTGAGCAGTTCATGACCAGTCCATGCTAGCAATTAAAGAATTATTTACCACTGTCCACTACTTTTAATTCATTGTCAAAGATAAAAGGAACGTTTGTGTTCTTATACAATCTGTTGAAAAACATTAAAGTCCATACACAGTGCGCTAAAATACACGGTGTATATAACTAGAGTATATTGTGATCTAAACTGCAGAGTCCAGTAGCACCTTTAAGATTAACCAACTTTATTGTAGCATAAGCTTTCGAGAGCCACAGCTGTCTTTATTAGATGCATTGACAGCTTTCAAGATCCACAGCTCTCTTCGTCAGATGCATCGACAGCTTTCGAGAGGAAGAGAGCTATGGTTCTCAAAAGCTGATGATGCATCTGACAAAGACAGCTGCATTTCTTGAAAGCTTATGCTACAATAAAGTCAGTTAGTCTTAAAGGTGCTGCTGGACTCTTTGCTATTTTGCTACTGCACGGCTAACTCCTGTGGATCCGTGATCTAAACTGTGGGCCTGCAAGGGTGCTTCTGCATTGCAGTGCAGATATTCTAGGCCCAGGATCCAAATCCCTCCACTGCAGCTAGATCGGTAGACGCTTTATCAGCACCCTCTGAAAGCCTGGCAGAGAAAGAGCAAGATCCCTCAGGAATAAGGGTCCTTGGTTGGCAAGCAGGGCTCTCCTTCAAGGGAGTTCACCCTGTTGGGGAAAAAGGTTAAAAATAGCTTTGAATCAGAGGTGCAATGGATCTTGGATCAATAGAGAGTCAGCACACGAGTTTAGCTTTTAAAAATCATTTACTTCTAAAGGAAAAAGGGTCATGGGATTGCTACAAAACAACAAAGCCTGGAGCTACATTTTTCTTGCTACTTGTTACAAAGAGCTGGGATAACTGAATGGAGAATCTTCTTCTTCCTCCTTCTTCTTGACCTGAAAGGACAGTCACCTGACCTGTTGACCAATAACAGTTTACAAACACTCTCAAGTTTCCTGGGCTTGCAGATTATTGGCTTTGAGCCAGGTTCCCTTTCCAGGGCCGATTCCAGACGGCCCTCCCCATGCCGAAACGTCGCGCGTCGTCGTGCGGAAAACGCAAAATATCGCGTTTTCTCGTGCGAGTTTTGCGCAACGTCACACGCGACGTTTCGGCATGGGGAGGGCCGTCTGGAATCGGCCCAGGTCAATCTAAACAATAGCATGGTAGGTAAACACATTAACCCCATAATGACTGAATCTCAGACCTTGCAACACACATATATTCCAACACACCCAAGCAACGTATCTACAACAGAGGGCTGCCGTTGTTCTGGTGGGTCCTGGAATTCTCCCGGAATTATAACTGATCTCCAGACCGCAGAGATCAGGTCCCCTGGGGGAAATGGCAAGTTCAGAGGGTAGACTGTATGGAATCACATACTTGCTGAACTCCCTCTCCAAACTCTGCCCTCCTCCAGCTCCTCCCTGCAAATCTCCAGGAATTTCCCAAGCTGGAGTTGGCACCCGTATCTGTTTATGACTTCCTGTGAAGATTCAACTGTCAGTTCCCTATATTAGGAGCCCAAATAGCTAAGTATAATACTCCTTGTTTTAATCTGTAGCCGTTGCTAGAAACTGTGCTATCGTAGGAACACTGCACTTCTGGATCATCAAATACACTTAAATATTTATTGGGAACATTTACGGAAATTGTTTTAAATGAATAAGAAGTTGGTTTTAATTTGTCCTGAATTCGGGAAGGTTGGTTTCACCTGAGAAGCTTGTTCCCAGATAAGAAATCCAATTTCAAGAGAGCTCTTTAATTAGGGAAGATCATTTCATCCCGGGCGGCTTGGAAGAAATGAAAACATTTTGTCTCCATTAGCAGAAGAAAGGACCTCTGTTTTTAAAAATGCATGACGCTTCTGAAAAGAATCCAGCGCCTGATTCTTCCCTCTGCCTACAGAGCGAAGGGGATGGGAGGAGGGGAGATAAATGATGTCTTACAGTTGTTTTTTTAATGCAGAAAGTGAGAAAACAGAGCTGTAAGCAGAAAAATGGGCAATCAAACAACTGGCCATTGCAGGTCAGGGCAGGAGGGGAAAGAGCAGGTCCCGTCTGTATGGGGATTAAGAGCAGCCACCAGCTTGGAGCCTCCTTTCTGGGTTGCTTGAAACCCTAGTGCTGGCAAAGCACAAGAACTCCTTTGGGCCTTTGCGCTCGTTAAACTGGGCTGCTCCCCTTGCAAAACGACTGTGCATGACACATAGCTGCTTTGCAGCCCCACTTATATGAGATGCCATGGGAATGCAAAGTCAAAGGGCTGAGCATCATGTTTAAATCAGGCGTTTGCTTTCAGTCATAGATCCAGAGGAGTTAGCCGTGTTTGTCTGTAGTTGCAAAATAGTAAAGAGTCCAGTAGCACCTTTAAGACTAACCAACTTTATTGTAGCATAAGCTTAGGACTCTTTACTATTTTGCTTTCAATCAGGCAGCGGTGGGCTCTCCTTTGGTCTGCGGCAAAGAATTTCTTGCTTTGAGCAGGGGGCAGGACTTGAAGGGCCCTCCCTGCCCACTCCCGGGAGTTTCTCCATGTTGTACTGGCTAGTTGTCGAGAAGGGTTAATGAATCGTGGGTGGAAGCTGTCAGCTCTGGATGATGTGTTTATTCATTCATTCAATACGTTTTCATGTTACCATTCCACCCAGCTCAAGGTCACCGTGGCAGAGGATCTTCAAAACATTAAAGCAAATTTTAAACTGCATATATATGAAACAATAAAAACAACACAACAAAATACAAACACACAGGCACAAAGACACATAAACAGGGTCACTGAGAGTCATTGAGGGAGCTCCATAGAAAACAGAAAAGTCTTCCCTTTCCACTCGTCTTCAGAAAAGGCAGTGGCAGGTGATAGGCATAGCCTTGTGTGAGTCAGTGCCAGCACACATGAATTTGGACAACCCCATTTGTCACTTAGGTCCTCGTTGCAAAGCCCAGTACTGTTAAAAAGAGACAAGGACTGGGGGTGGGTAAGCAAGCTTGGCTTCCCTTAGGTTTTCATCCCTGGACTGAAAGTGCCCCTTGTGTGTTCAAGTTTTTCCTGCTAGCAACGCGGACTAGAATCCCTCTTTCTTGCAAACGGTTTCTGAATTCTGGGGAATCTGCCAGATTCTGCATCTGACAGATCCCACATTGTCATACTGGCTGTGCCAGACGCTAGATCGCTCTGTAGCGCACGGCTTCGATTTCCACTCTCTTGCGTGGCATGCCAGATTCATTCCCACTGCCTGGGCTGTTGCTTGTTTGACGAGAGCCTCCCTCGCCTTCAGAGCGATGCCAAAGCCTGGATCTCTTTGCTGCATGCAGCAGCCGGCCAGCGTCACAGCGGTGCACCTGAAGAAGCAAGCGTCCGCATCTAGAGCAGCTGTGCAGTTCTGGGAACAGTGCTGTTTTCCTTAATTTGTGATCCGCACCCCTGGAAAGGCTCAGCGCCCTCCAGAAAGATAACGTTATACTTCCGGAGGATACGGCACATCTCTGTTCTTTTGAATAACTAAAAAAGCTCAGGAAAAGATAGACTGCAAAATGTACATCAAGAAAAGCTCAGAGGGAAATCCATAACTTTGGAATTGTCATGTCCACTGGGAAAAAAAAACAGTAAAAGATGGAAGAGGGAAAGCAGGCCAATAGTTGGATAGAACAGTGAGGGAGATCGAACTGGCGCACAGTTTCAAATGATGTTAATTGTTTGAAGATGTTGCTTGGCAGAATATATTTCAGGCATATACAAGAGCCACAGCTCAGCACTTTAACATATATCCATTTCAAGTAAAATGTATATTTAAAAGTGTTGAGATTTGATTGGATCATGTCTGTGTTTGTGAACAGACAGCTTCCTCAATCGTCCCGTGTAGTTCTTGCTGTACAGAACACCCAAATGACCCAGTTGCTGCCCAGGCCCTGCAAGAGGCAGCTTTGTCTCTGGCCAAGTTTGGAGAAAGTAGCAAGGATTAAAATGGCTTAGGAGCAGAGATCCTACACGGTGTCTCCACGCTTGGTCTGAGAGCTGCATCCCACCCAAGGCCTCCTGGCACATCTCCCCACTGGCATGCTCTGCCGCCTGGTGCAGTGAAAGGTCTTTTGTGAGCCTGCCTCTTGCGCCCAAGAGAACCACTGAATTGAGGAAGCCTGAACACTTGGATGCCTGAGAACTGGTGGCAAAATAGAAGAGGAAGCGTCATTTGGACTCGGGAGTAACGGGAAAATGCAGCGCTTGGGTCAGAAAAGCAAGAAAAAGGGACTGGGCCAGCACTGGGAAGGAAGAGGAAGGCAAGAAGGGCCAGCCAAGGGTGCTCCCTGGGGAGGAAGGGAGAGGCAGGTGCAAAAGGGCAGATGATGGACATTCTTGGGGGGGGGGAGGCTGCTCATCAAAGAGTCTCTCCGGGGACAAAGCAACAAAGGATGCCATTAGGACAAGGGAGAGAAGCAACAGAGGATTGCATGACCCTCACTTCTCCAAGTGCCGGGGAGTTCCAGAGGCAGCACAGTCAGGGTTGGGTCCCTTTGGAGGAGAGAGACCACTGGAGACTTTGCCTTACTGACTAACCTCTACAGGCTTTAAGGGTCTTTGATGTTCTGCCTGCTGCAGACGCCCAGGGCCGGCTTCCTCTCCTGCGTTTGTCTCCGTGGAAGCAGCCGAGAGTGTATGCCCAGTGACGGCTTGTGCTGCAGCAGTCTTTCCGGGCAAGGCGAGGCTCATCTGTGCAGCTGCCTGAAGGGAGCAAATAATTCCTTCCCCAAAGTGCCATTTCAGGCTGGGAAAACAGCACAGAGGGGAGGTTGGAGCCGCCCCCATGCCATGATTCCAATCAGAATTGGGGGGTGGGGAGGCACAGCACTTTTAGAGGGAATTCTCCATGGGGACCAAAAGCTGGCATCTGAACACCAGTCCCCCTGGAGAACATGCAACAAGCTCTTGCCTACTTCAGTATGAACCCCCTCTCCCTGCCAGCCCCCCCAACATATACCACTAGAAGCCCTTTCAGGCTTTTTATAAAAAAAAACCTGCAATGGGATATGCTGCTATAGCGTGATATTATAACCATCTATCTCCTAGATCCTCTGAATGTCCAGGTTTCATTTTTTTTTAAAGTACCTTTCTCATCCCTTTTGTAGCAGAGATATAGGCAGTGCATATCTCCTCAACGAAAAGGGTAGAGAGTTACTTCTTTTTTTTTTTTTTTTTTTTTTTTAGAAAAATAGAAACTGGGAATTTAGATGATCTAGAAGATAGGTCCCTGGAACATGACAGCACTATTGTGATGGTAGTTGTTTTTTTTAAGCTCCCCAAAGCCTTGCAATGGCAGGGGAAATGGTGTCTGGGGAGAGGGGGAAGATAAGAGAAGTGGTGCCGGTGCGGGCAGGGCTTGCAAAAACATGCACCTCCCCATTCATTCAGCATACAAAAATGCTTTAGCTGTGATTTGCCTGAAAGATCATACTGACCCAGGACTGGGAAACGTCACAGCAAATTTGGAGGAAACACAGAAAGCGAACGATTTAGGGATGGACTGGTAATGATGGTAATGAACTGGTAATGATTTTGGGATGAACTGGGGTGAACTGCTTTAAAAACAACAACAACCTTTTGCTTTGAACCTCAAACCAGAGCAGAAAACTCCATGTGGAAGCAACCCAGGACGTGTCTTTGTTTGCTGCACTGCTGAGCTCGGGTGGAAGGAGAAGGCCATGCTTCTGCCATGCTTCTGTTCTGTTCTTTCTCTGTGGGGTTTTTGCCTCTTGTGCCAGAGGAAGTCTCTTTATTCCAGTGGAAGTCTATGCTGTTAGTGGGCTGGAGTAAGAGGGTCCAGCCCAGAGACTGAGTCTCCCAAAGGCAGCTTCATGCAAGTCGTGCCATCTTACGGTCTGGCACCAGCCCAGGACTGTAATCTCCATATGATCTGTGATCGGCACTGGAGGAAGGGAGTTTGTGTGGGCCTTGCACTGAGCCAGTCTGCTGGTCCGTCTAGCCCAGTACTGTCTTCTCTGGCGGGCAGCTGCTTCGCAAGGTCTCAGGCAAAAGTCTTTTCCAGCTCCGTTGTCTGTGATCCTGTGCTGCACTTTGAAGAAGGTGCCATCAGCATGCGATGCATGCGTGGTACCATTCAGCTCCCCCCCCCCCATCAATACCGTGCTAATAAAACTGCGGACTTAGGTTTCTCAAGGGCGTTTTCACGAAAAGCAAATGACCTCCCTCCTATCCCTGGCTTTCCCTGCAGCCCCCAGTGGTTAAGGAGAACAGTTTCCCCCGTCTTGCCGGTAGGAAGTGTTTTTGTTCCCCATCCGCTCTTGCCTTTGCCTCCTGGTGATGCTTCATCTGAACAAATCCCACAGTCTTTCTCACCCCCCACCCCCACCCCACGTTTCTGCTCTGCTTCTGCTGTCCAAGGCACAGGTTTGGACTCAGCCCTGGCGTCTGCTGGAAGCTGGAGGAGTGCAATTAATTCAATCGAGCCAATGATGAGTCTGCATCCCACGGGGCTGCTCTCTGGAGGAATTAGGTGAGCCGAGCTAATGAGCGGATGGCCGTCTCTTTAATCACCCAAGCTTTCAGTGGGATTTGTTTGCTCTGTTTTGCTGAGTGCCACAAAACTGCTAATGGCCTCCACTGGGCTTGTGTCCAGGGCTGGGAGGGCTTTGCTGCCGGGCATTCATCTTGCGCTGGGCTCTGCTTTCGAGGCTACTCCGCATCAACTGGCTTCCTCCAAATCCCTCGTCCTTTTCCTGAAGCCTTGGGGGTCAGACTCCAAGTCATCATTCTGTAATCCCTGGACCTGAAAGGAAAGTGTATTCTTCTCATCTCCCTCCCCGCGTGTCTTTCCTGTCCTGTGGCCCTCCCAACCAGTGTTGACTGCAAGCTCCCATCTTCTAATTTGTTGTTCCTTAGGCAAGCCTGATCTTGTTAGATCTTGGAAGCTAAGCAGGGTTGACCTTGGTTAGTACTTAGATGGGAGACCTCCAAGGAAGACCAGGGTTGTTGAGGCAGGAAATGGCAAACCATCTCTGTTAGTCTCTAGCCTTGAAAACCCCAGCAGGGGTCGTCATAAGTCGGCTCTGATTTGACAGTACGTTCCACCACCAATGCCTTTGGCAGTGCAAAATCATAAAGATTTTGACCTCATCGAATGTTGGTGGAATGTAGGCATGATACATTGTTGACACATGCAAAATGCTTACTTGGGGTCTGTATCCCTTGGAGGCTGCTCTCTCCCTTGCCTCCCATCCAGATCTCTTCGTGCAGCAGTGCCATGACTGTCCCATCTGCGCAACAGTCTGTGAAACTGGCATATGGTGCGCCAGTTCCAGCGGATGCCTCAAGTCGCAGCTGTAGGGAATGTCTCCTCGTCCCCAACTAGGGCTCTGGCTCAGGGACAAGCAGCTGCTTTGCCGGCATTGGATCCCAGGTCCAGTCCCCGCCATCTTCAGCTCATGTTGTTCAGTTGAGACGGACTGGCGATCTTGTTGCAGAGAAGAGATGGTGTGGGCAAGGTTTTGGCGTGCCAGCGGGCAGTGTGAAGTGAAAGCTTAATAGAAAAGAGCAGTGGGGAGGGAGGGAGGTTGGGATTGTGTCTGTTGTCCTTCCTCCAAGCAGGGCCATTTCCAGACGGCTTACCAGCCCCCGGAATGTCGCGCCACGTTGCGGGGAAAACACAAAATATCTCGTTTTCCCCGCAACGTGGCATGACGTTCCGGGGGCCGGTAAGCCCTCTGGAAATGGCCCTGATATTAGTCCAAAAAGACTGTAAGCTAGTGCAGCGTAGTGGATAGAGTGACAGGCTGGGACCTGAGAGACCCGGGTTCAAATCCCCACTCAGCTGTGACATCCATTGGGTGACCCTGGCCAGCTGCTTTCACCTGGGCCTGCCTCACAGCGCTGTTGTGTAGGGATATACTGGAGGAAAGTGCGGCTATTTATTTATTTAAAAATATTTATATGCCACCTTTCCACCCATTTTTTTGAATCTTTTTAAAGTGCTACAAGTGCAAAAGTGTCTAACTTCATCAATAGTTACTAATAAATACAATACATAACAATGAGTAACAATACATACAACTATTTTACAAAGTCTTCACATAGGTATTCAAATGGTGGGAGAAATCTACAAAAATAATTTATCAGTTCATTTAAATCAGTTCATTTATGTTGGTGCACACAGGCACTCCTGCCAGGTGGTCAAAATCTCGAGTCGCAAATGTAGACTTGCTAGATGGAATCAGAGAAGTGACAAGGATGTAAAACTGAAAAAGCCACGCCTACGGGTTTTGCCAGCATACTTGATCCAATCCCGTTCCGTGTTGACACTTCTTCACAGGCAAGCTTTTATAGCAAATGCTTCTAACAGTCTCACACCACCATATTGGTTTGTTTCCAGGACGGTCTGACTCCACCTGGAGATTGGCAACCCTCGGCATTACATCTTAACCTGCCCGTGGCTATGCATCTTCTGAAAGACTGTGGCAGGGAGACTTCAGACCAGGGGTGTGCACTGGAAAAGAAATTCGGGTTTCCTGCTTCGGGTTTACCCGAAGCAGGAAAAAAGTCCGGAATAACCCTAAACATGAAGCAGCAAGCTGCTTCGGGTTCGGGTATTGAAGCTACTTCGGAATGCTCCGTAAATATTCTGAGCACACCGAAGATCAAAGCAGGCTTTTTCATTGGATGGGAGGGGGGAAGAGTGAGTTCCCTCTTCCCTCTTCCCATTGGATGAAAAAGCCTGCCTGGAGTTTTGGAAGCTCAAAGCCTGGGAGGGAAGAAATCTCCATCTCTGTGCTGTTCCCACATATGCCCTGGCAAGAAGGACCATCTGTCATCGGCCCAGAGAGACCCAACACACTTGTCACTCTCTGACCTGCCTAGGGACCGAGGGATAAAGTGGAGCCATCCAGGTTTCACGCTGGTGCCTGATGCCGGCAGCTGTAACTGCCCACTCTCTTTCCTTGCGCTCTGGGAGTTCACAAGCCAGATGCATACTTTTCTTCACTTAGCTTGGAGAGCTTTCTGACTTACCGCTTTAGTCTCCTCTGTATTCTCTCCAGATTTGTGCTTTCCAACATTTGGCACTGCCGCTAGACAGAAGCAAAAGTTATTTTAAAGTAACTTGGGGGCAAAACAATGAAACAAAGTAAGTTTTATTTATGCAAGCAAAACATTTATCTCTTGAAAGAAAATGGCATACAATAGCTAATTTGTCCATTTTCTGTTGAAGGATTCAATTTTAATGCCAGTTTGAGATGAAATGTGGGTCAGCGAAGCCAAAGGAATGGCTTTGATCTGTACAGGGGCTCTGTGCTGGGGGACAACATTTTATTTACTTCATTTAAATCTTGTCTTTTTCCCACTGGGGATCCAAACTAGCTTACTATCTTCCTCGCCTCCATTTTATCCTCACAACAGCCCTGTGAGGTAGGCTAGGCTGAGAGTATGTGATGGCCCAAGGTCACCCAGCAATCTTCCATGGCAGAGTGGATATTCAAACCTGGGTCCCTTAGACCCTTGTCTGATACACTAACCACTACACAATGCTGTCTTACTCTAACCCCAACTTGCTGCCTTTGGGGGTTTAATTTAAGCCAAGGGTCACTGGAATGTGTTTTCACAGCCCTCCAAGACATGAGGCTGTAGCCCAGTAAAGGGTCGCTGAGTATCCAGTCTCCTTCTGAAACTCTGCCTCATGGCTTGGTCTTGCCACATTGGGTTTTAGTGATCTGAACTGGAGAATCGGTCGCTTGGTGAATTTTAGCCGTGCATTTCACTTCTTAGGAAATGGGCAGACGTAAGAAAATTTACAAACAATGCGTGATTAATTTATGGAACTAGCTGCCACAGGATATCATGATGGTCCCTTACCTTAAATCCAGATTAGACAAATAGATAAATGGCTATAAACTATAATGTTTAAGCAAAACCTTCATGTTCAGAGACAGTCTACCTCTGAGTTCTGCAGGGAGGCACGAACAGCACGGGAAGGATATTGCCTCCATGGCCTGTTGCTAGACCATTCGATGCCATCTGACTGGTCACCGGAAGAAACAACATGGCCCTTCTAAGGGTCTTAGGCCAGTAGCTTCATGCCAGTCTTGCCAGCTCCTTTCCTGTGCCATAAAATCAGATTTGCCTGACTGGCTCGTGCAAAGCTCGAAAGCAGCCTTCCTTCCTGGGGCCAGAATGATGGCTGGGCCAGCACCATGCAGAACACTAAAAGCACCAAGCCTGGGAAAACCCCCTACTTCAGCCCCCAGTCCAAACACCTGCCTTTCCCCACAAATTAGCTTGATGGTCTCCTTGGGGAATTGTCTAAGTGAGAGAGGGGAAGCAGTCACAAAGGAGCAGAGAGCCTTGCGCATCACGGTGATGAGGCTGATACAAAAGAATTGTTTTTATCCCACTGAGAAGACATTGAGCCCCATGGGCAGGCTGGAAATGGATTTTCTCTGTCCCAGACCAGCTTGCTGTTGAGTGCTTAGAAAGGCAGCAGCTGCAGTCAGTAAAAACAACATTCTGCCAACAGAAAGTTTCAGGCAGGTAGCCCTGTTGGTCTGCAGTAGAGCAACCGGAAGTTTTCTGTCCAGTGGCACTTTAGAGTCCAACAAGATTTTCAGGGTATGTTTTCAAGAGTGAGATTTGAAGAAGGGACTCAAATTGTTATCAGGATTGTTATCAGGAGCGAGCAGGAGCATGAACATCACTCCCATCCTACAGTCGCTCCACTGGCTACGCATCAATTACCGTGCTCAGTTCAAGGTATTAGTTATTACATACAAAGCTCTTCTGGGTCTGGCATACCTGTGGGACCACCTCCCTCCCTATGTTCCTCCACAGCAGCTTCTCTCATCTGAACAGGGTCTCCTGCAGGTGCCAGGCTGCACACAGGTGAAGTCAGCAGCAGCCCGTACACGGGCTTTCTCTGTGGTGGCCCCTATCCTGTGGAATGACCTGCCTGAGGAAGTTAGAAGAGCCCCCAGTCTCCTGGCTTTCTGTAAATGATGCAAAACCGAACTATTCAAAAAGGCTTTTTACTCAAATGGGAGGGCTGTATTGTAGGGGGGGGGTCTCAGATGCTTCACTAACGAGTTGGGGGTCATAGACTTCATCACTGTTTTTGCCTTATATTATCTGTTGCTTTAAATATGTACTCCTATGTACAACCAGCGCTCCATGTTGTCTAATGTTAGTTCCAGAATTGATTATGTTTTGCTCCAGTATTTTTTCTTCTGTCTTGGATCCTTGCTAATTGCTACGTCTTTTAAACTTGTATCTGTTTACCTTATGGTATTGTATGGAAATGTACTTGATACTGATTGTATTAACCTCATACTGTGTAATCCGCCTTGAGTCTCAGTGAGAAAGGCAGACTATAAATGACATAAATAAAATAAATAAATAAATCCTGCTGCCAGCAGAAAGTGGCATATCAGGGGACCGCTTCACACATGGCTTTTTTCCTCCATGGCGCGTGCCCCTGGGTAGCTTTCCAAGAGAGAAAAGAACTGGATCCTGGTTTTCCCACTAAGGATGCTGCTGACTAGCATAAGAGCATAAGAAGAGCCCTGATGGATCAGATCGGTGGTCCATCCAATCCAGTATCCTGTTTCACACACTTGCCCTGAAGGCCCCACAACCGGGGCTCAGAGGCTGAGGCCTTCCCCGGATGCTTCTTCCCAGCACTGGCCCAAAGCTGCAAATTGAGTCATACCATTACTTAGAAGATTGAATATTTTATTCTGTGAACCGCCTCAGGTGAATCCGTTTTCTAAATACAAAATTTGAGGTGCTCTGTGGGGGCTAAAGGGTCTTTGGCAGACTGGCAAAGGGGTGCCCATTGCACACTCCTGGGCCCTCCACGTTCTGACACTGGGGCTTGGCCAACCACTCCATGGTGGCAGGAATTGGCCATGGCTTCAAAGAGGGAAGACAGGCCCATTAGCTGCCAGTGGGCTCTGGGAGATTTGAGGCTCCCTGGCTGCTTTGCTTTGGAGGTCGCTGAACAGCACTCTTGACTCCTTGGTTCTTTCACAATTGGCAAGTGCTCCATCATGGGGCAGCTGGGGCTCAGCGACAGTCAGGACTCCTCAGAGGAGGAGGGGCCATGCGTAGCCAGCCTGGGGTCAACAGGCGCCGACCAGCAGGAGAATGCGGTGCAGGCATGCCGGGACTTACAGCCAAAAGCTGGCTCAGATTCACCTCCAGCCTCCAGCTCTGATTGAGCAGGTGAAGGCCAGTTAGCCTCTCCCAGCCCGCTGGGATCACCTCCTCCTTTGGAACGCTGCAGGGGAAGGCTGAGAGCAGAGTTACAGGCGAGGAGGCAAAGTGCGCGTCTTTCGGCTGGACACCAGCTGCCTGTTGATAGTGAAGATGAGTCTTTGTGGGACTGATCCTGAGAAGCTGGCTGGGTGCGTGCCATGTGGGCATGCAGGCTGTAAAGCCTCCGGAGAGACACTTCAGGGTGTGGACACCACGCATATGCTGAAGCGCTGATATTGCCTTGATTGATTGCTGGGAAACTTGACCTCGGCCTTAACGACTCTGGACTTTGGATACCTCCTGTGGCTTTGTTATCTTGAGAAAACTGAAAGAGATGTTGTAACATGATACCAGAGGCCGGCAAGCCAGTTCATGCTCTGACCACTCCTGACGCCAAAGGCTTTGCAAGTATAGTGAGGCTTTTTTGCCTTCCACGCTCAAAGGCACTGTAATCCACCTGCCTGGTCCTGCCTCTTTGCTAGCAACATGTCTAAACACGCAGGGACTCACAAACATTTGATTACAGGTCTTAAGTTTAACTTGGTTTCCTCAGCACAAAACGCTGCCTATCCAACTTTGTTCGGTTTGACTGCTCAGCTTCCAGACTGGTGTTGAGAGTGTTGTGTTATGTGCCGTCAAGTCACCTCTGACCTACGGCAACCCTATGAAGGAAAGACCCCCCAAAACGTCATTAACAGACTTGCTCAGATCCTGCAAACTGGAGGACGTGGCTTCTTTTACTGAGTCCAGCCATCTCGTTTTAGGTCTTCTTCTTTTCCTACTGCCTTCCACTTTTCCTAGCATTATTGACTTTTCCAGAGAATCTTGTCTTCTCATGATGTGACCAATGTGGCCTCAGTTCTGTCATTTTAGCTTCTAGGGAGAATTCAGGCTTGATTTGATCTAGCGCCCACTTATTTGTCTTTTTGGCTGTCCGTGGTATCCACAAAACTCTCCTCCAGCACCACATTTCAAATGAATCAATTTTCTTCCTGTCAGCTTTCTTTACTGTCCAACTTTCACATCCATACATAGCAATGAGGACTATTGCAGTAAAATTTGGACTTTGGTATGTGGGGTTTGGGGGAGATGGATGTATCACAAGGAGCCGTTACTCGTGTCCAAAGCTATAACCGTATATTACTTGTGAGAAGTGCATGGAAATGTAGAAGGAGCTACAACTTTTCAGTAAGGCCATAGCCTTCTCAGAAGCAGTGTCTAGATCACTCAAAGTGATGGTATCGCTCTACTCGGCTCTGGTTAGACCTCACCTAGAGTATTGTGTTCAGTTTTGGGCACCACAATTTAAGAAGGATATAGACAAGCTGGAATGATTTCAGAGGAGGGCAACTATTTTGATGAGGGGTCTGGAGACCAAGTCCTATGAGGAAAGGGTGAAGGAACTCAGATTGTTGAGCCTGGAAAGGAGACAACTGAGAGGTGATATGATAACCATCTTCAAGTACTTGGAAGGGCTGTCATATATAGGATGGCGTGGAGCTGTTTTCCACTGAACCAACAGCTTGACATTAAATCAAAAGAGTTTTCGGCTAAACATTAGGAAGAACTTCCTGACTGTTCGAGCGGTCCCTCAGTGGAACAAGCTTACTCGGGAGGTGGTGGGCTTTCTTTCTTTGGAGGTTTTTAAGCAGAGGCTAGAGGGCCATCTGACAGCAATGCTGATTCTGTGAACCTGGGCAGATCATGAGGAGGAGGGCAGAATGGGTTATATCAGTGCTTAGTTCTTGTGGCCCCTTCTTCCATGCCCAGGGCAAGGCCGATCGCCACCTTGGGGTCAGGAAGCAATTTTCCCCAGGCCAGTTTGGCTGGGTATGGTGTTTTGCCATATTCTGGGCATGGAGCAAGGGTCACTGAGTGTGTGTGTGGGGGGAGGGTAGTTGTGAATTTCCTGCACTGTGCAGGGAGTTGGACTAGATGACCCTAAAGATCCCTTCCAACTCTAGGATTTCCACAGGCAGACATGTTTGTGCTCTACTTTTAGAGGAACTGTGTGTTGCTCTGGGCTGATTAACATGCAGAGTTTTGCTGCCAGAGATGGCTTTAAGAAAGGGTCAGGCCAAGTCACAAAGCATCCGTCTGTCTGCGGCTATTAATCAAGACGGTTGCATGGTGCTGTCAGATGCTGCATCTGTCTGAATGCCAAGCGGTGGAGCAGGGAATAGGGACGAGCTCTTCCAATCATGTGCTCTTTGTGGAGTTCCTGGAAGGATCTCTGGCCACTTTTGGAGACAGAATGCTGGTTTAGCTGGACCCTTGGTTTGATCCAACAAGGTATGTTCTTCTCTCACTTGTGTAAGGAGAGGCTCAACTGAGATTAATTTACTGCAGAGTAATCATATAGACCCTCTATGGCCCACTGTACATCATATTTTCCCAGGAACAGTTATTCAGATTTCAAAAATGCACATTTCAAGGACCAGATAAAGTTACCTTGGATGTAAGTGGCCCTCAGCATCATTGTGTGTGTGCATAGAAGTCCCTTTAGTGTGTCACAGTAATATAGCGCCAAGCATGAAGAAAGCTGAGTGGTACAGATTCTGCAGTAACAAAAAATGCTAAATACAAAGTGATAGCCAATTGAACCAGAGATTTGGAAGAGAATTCTCTTATTCAGCTTTTCTGACCATTTCCATTAGTTACTGCTGGATTTCATTGTTCAGGTCTCCCATTTGAGGCCTTTTGAATAGCTAGATTATCCTTCAGAATGTGTGCAGCTCACTTCAATTTAGTATCAACTCTACTTCCCCCTTCCTAGATGACAAAAAGCATTAGCAAAAGAGAGCGTGCCTTGATGCTTCCAGTCTAGTAAATAGGAAATCCAGCAAAGGGAGGAGGGCACTAACATACATAATCTAACATGCTCTGCTATTGTCCAAGGACTGCTGATAATTTATGCCCTTCCAGTGAACAAACTGCGTCAGAAGGGGTCTATTAACACCAAACTTCAACGAATGTCATTTAACCTAATGAAACACTGAGCCTCAGCAAGCACACCGTCCCAGCAAGACATATTGCTGATTTTTGCACTCGGAGCAAGAGAGATAGATTACGCCAGCAGCTAATGATAAAATGAAATGGTTTGCTGAGTATTTTCCTGAGAGCAAGCCCGGCATTTTGCCGAAAGAAGTTGTTACAAGGCATTGCGAAATGTAAGGCCGTCACTCAGTTGAATGATACATAAAGCAGGAAAAGATTGATGCAACTTAACGATAGTTTCAGTGGGCAGTTGTGTTAGTCTGTAGTAGCAGAACAGAGTTCAAGTCCAGCATCACCTTAAAGTCCAACCAAAATTTCCAGGGTACAAGCTTTCATGAATCAAAGTTTGCAGATCTGACAAAGCAAGCTTTGGCTCACAAACGCTTATACCCTGGAAAATGCTGTCGGTCTTTAAGCTGCCGTTTTGTTCTGCAGTAAAGAGTCCAGCAACACCTTTAAGACTAACCAACTTTACTGTAGCATAAACTTTTGAGAGCCACAGCTCTCTTCGTCAGATGCTTCTGACGGAAAGAGCTGTGGCTCTCAAAAGCTTATGCTACAATAAAGTTGGTTAGTCTTAAAGGTGTTGCTGGACTCTGCTACTTTGCTACAGCAGACTAACATGGCTAACTCCTCTGGATTTTGCTCTGTGTATCTTAAGGGACCTGTTTCTGCTACAGAGGAGTGTGTCCTCGATTCTGGACTTCAGACGCTGACCTTTCGCTTTAAGCCAGCATCTGTGCTGCACCCTCCCTTCTCATTCTTGCATTCTTACTCATAGGCAAGAAAGCTTTTTCTTGGCTTCTTGCATCGAGGCCATCCATCTGCACAGCTGTTCTCATGTCTGATTATCCAGATTGCCTTGTATCTTTCTCGGAACCGTGATATAGGCCTACCAGTGGCCCGTTAAACCCCAAACTGCTGTTGACCCCAACACTACGGCTCTAGACTTAAAGAGCTGTGTTGGGGAAAGCAGAAAGGCTTGGCTGGCTGGCTGTGGCTCTGGTAGGATGCTTGTGCACAGATTTTTGGACCCTCATCACTGGCATCTGTCACATTTGCTATGTATTTTATTTATGTTATTTGTAGTCTGCCTTTCTCAATGAACCTCAGATTACTTAGGAGCTTTGACTCTCGAAAGCTATCTCGGAAATGTAGTTGGTCTTTAAGGTGCTATTGGACCTGGATCTTGCTCTTCACAGTATGCGCCAGCACAGGCAATTTCAATAAACAATGTCATAAGGTACGTCAATGAAAATGCTCAGTTTTAAAGGCTGTTTTGAACTGCAGCCCTGGGAGGAATTCCTCTCCCTCCTTCTTTACTGTTCTCTCCGCCGGGTAAGGTGTGGCTGGAGCTTGGCCAGGCAATAGAGCTCGCAGGGGCCATCTGCAAATAGTCAGGACCACGGATAGCTCCCCGGGCCTGGCTACGGTCCTCTGGGAACGCTGCTGCGGTGGTTTCCTGGGGCTGGCCGGAGCCTTCCGTCGTTTTTCCATGCGCCTCTTCCCTGGGAGCTAGAGGGGCTGGGCTCCGTTTCCAAAGCCTGCTCTCTGGAGGGGCCAGGCTGTCGCCTGCTGCCTCTGGGCTGGGTGGGAAAGGGAAGGATCCTCCCGAGTTGCCATTGGCCGTATGGAATCTGAGGATGAGGAAAGGAAGCGGAGGCTACCCTTGGGAGCGGGGCTCCCTCTTTGGTGGGGCTCTCCTCACTCTTCCCTGGGAGACGTGGATGGCTGGCTGTCTTCATTCATGGCCTCTCTGATGTCTGATAGGTGATCCTGGGCGCAGCACCCACAAGCCCGAGAACTGCCCGATGCTGAATCGGTTTGGAATTGAATGTGCCTGTATCTGTATGATGATTTCGGGACGTAGACTGTGATTCTTTGACAAAGATCTTTATTGAAACAGGAGAATGTGGATCTAGATGACCCACAGGAGCAAGTATATTATCACAGCCTCTCCGGTTGGAGCAACACGACCAACGAAAGCTTTCTTCGTATACCATGGAACTACCACTAGAACAAAGACTAGTGTGCCTGGACTTTGGAAGCTCTTTATTATGAATGTTTGAGCACCATAAAAGTGGACTTGTGCAATGTAAGTGGAATGGAGCCACATGCTACTTATTAACTGCATATGTCAGTTGTGAAGTGTCATAGGAGCACTTGCACTTTATCTATTGGAGTATTTGCTGCCCAATTCAGGAAGTAACTTAATCTTGTTTTTGCACATGACACTTTATTATGAGCCGTGAGCACAAGCCACTTTAAGAAGGGAATTCCTGGTTGTTATGTACGCTGCATATTGTTCGTCTACACCGAAACTTGTTTGAACTGACTCTTGATAACTTTTGAGTACATTGTAATTCGAGACTGTATGACTCTCTTTGGATGACTCTTGAGTTTTTACTTGTACTGAGTTTGTTTCTTGTGCTTAGTAAGAAATCACGTGTTGTTTGTTTGTTTGTTATGCCGAATCGGGCTGGTAGTCCAGCTAGCCCGGCCCAGAGTGGTCTCCTCTGTCCGGCAGTGGCTCTTCAGACTCTTTCTGTGGCTGTTCTGGCAGGAGAGGCCAGCAATGGGACCTGGGCCCCAGGCTCCCAATCTGTGCTCCACCTCGCCATTCTGGCTGCTCCCCCTCCCCTCATCCTATGGCCAGAGTGTGCAGTGAGAGAAGAGATGGTTTCACCCAGCCCCAGGCCAGATAGTGTTTAGTCTGGAGCCCCCTCATAATACTCATAATACTGATGTGTCCCCCACCCCCGACCCCACACACAGCCCTCCCCTGGGTCCTAGCTTCCTCTCCCTCACCTTGCTAGCTCCAGAGAGGCGAGGTCTGGTTCTTGCTTTATTAATGACTGGATGTCAATCACACTGAACCCGGGAGGAGGGGCAAGATGTGCTTTTAATACATCCTTATTGTTGAAAAACGGGAGCCAGACCACAGGTGCATCATTTCTCTGCTGCCCGTATTGAGACGTGCCAGCCATTATTACCCATCGCGCTATTTCTTGTGGAGATTTAATTCCTTATTATCTAAATGAAGCCGGCGTCATTTATTTCCAAAACAGGAGCCCCAGGAAATCCAATTATTGCTCTCCCTTTCACTGCATAATCTTATTGTAGGCTTGAAACAAAACAGCCAGGCTGAAGGGAGGCTAGTTTGGCCCAGGGCTGGTGTCTTAGCCAGTGGCTGTGCCGATTGCTGGATGGAACCCAGTTATGGGTAGTCCAGGATTGGTCCCCCTGCATTGCTTTGCACTGGAGACATGGCAAAGCAGGGCCTCCCACCTCCTGTTCTCTCTAACCAGCTCAAAAGAGGGATTTGCACACACACACACACACCAGTGTCAATGCCCACAGCATAGATGTGTGTGTGTGTTATGTGCCGTCAAGTTGCTTCCAACGTATGGTGAACCTGTGAATGAAAGACCTCCAAAATGTCCTATCGCAAACAGACTTGCTCAGATCCTACAAACTGGAGGACGTGGCTTCTTTTACTGAGTCCAGCCATCTCGTTTTGGGTCTTCCTCTTTTCCTACTGCCTTTCACTTTTCCTAGCATCATTGACTTTTCCAGAGAATCTTGTCTTCTCATGATGTGACCAAAGTACGATAGCCTTAGCCTTGTAATTTTTGCTTCTAGGGAGAATTCAGGCTTGATTTGATCTAGTACCCACTTATTTGTCTTTTTGGCCACTCATGGTATCTGCAGAACTCTCTTCCAGCATAGATACAGACAGGGCTTTCTTTCTGTGAAAAGAGGTGGCGGAACTCAGTGGTGGAACTCAAGACCGCACAATGATGTCACTTTGAGTCAGCTGGAACAAGGGGGGAGTTTTTTTAAGTTAAAATCGCCCTTGGCGAAAATGGTCACATGGCCGGTGGCCCCGCTCCTTGATCTCCAGGTAGAGGGGAGTTTAGATTGCCCTCTGCACCGCTGGAGCGGCGCAGAGGGCGATCTCAACTCCCCTCTGTCTGGAGATCAGGGGGCGGGGCCACCAGCCATGTGACCATTTTCAAGAGGTGCCGGAACTCCGTTCCACTGTGTTCCCGCTGAAAAAAAGCCCTGGATACAGAGAACTTTCTCCCTCCCATAAGGAGTAGCATCTGGAGGCAACCAGTGAAGTTGATGGGCATAGATTCGGGCAACACGTCTTTACTCAGTGCCTAATTAAGGGATGGAATTGCCGGTGGGAGTGGAAGTCGTGGCGGCCACAGGCATGGATGCCTTTAAGAGGGGCCTAGAGAGACTCAGGGAGGAGAGGTCCGTCTCTGGCTGCCAGCCATGGTTAGAAAAGGGGAACTTGCTCATTTCCAGCTAGCAGACCTCGGAAACCCGTTGCTGGGAGGCCCCAGCGGGGGGAGGCTTTGGCCTCTGCACCCCACTTGTTGGCTCTGCAGGGCGACTGGGTGGCCCCCGTGCTGGACTGGATGGGTCCTGCCAGGCTCTTTTTATGGGCAAAACACATGCCGTGTTCGCAAAGTTCAAGCACAGGGTCCAGGAGAAAAGACCTCCCTCGGTCCAAGACCGTGGAGAGGTGCTGCCCGTCAGGGTGGACAGATCTGGACTGGATGCACCATTGGACTGGCTCTCTACGGGGCAGCTGCATAGCTTCCCCGGCAGCCACTGCGAGCTTCAGTAAGATCAGTGCGAATCCCTGCTCTTTGTTGGCCTCTGGATGTGGATTGCCAAGCGAGGCTGCCGAGGCAGAGGCAGAACATCCTCAAAGACTGCCTAGGCTCGTCTGCCGTCAAAAGCTCACTTGCCCAGTAATGCAGAAGGCATTGAAGCCTTCTGCCTCTAATGCTGGTTTCTTCAGCAGTGTCATGGACCAACCTGGCCCAGAGGAGCGGAGAGACTCAGAGGACTCTTCTGAGGAAGAGGCAGCTGGCGAACCTGACCCAGATCCACCGCCAGTGGCAGAGGCACTGCAGGAGGAGGCAGGCCCTGAAGGCTCAGATACTGATCCACAGCCAGGTCCCAGCACATCGGTCCCTCAGCTTCCCAGCCCTGGGCTGGCAACAGAAAGCCAGGGGCAGGCCAGCTCTCCCCCTTCCTCACCAGAGCCTCAGGAGCACTGTCAGAAGGTGCAGTGCCAGGCTAGCAGCACATCACCAGCCCAGCATGGTTCGTGATGATGAGTGCTTGCAGGAGCAGGACTGAGACAGCCAGCAGGTGCTTGCTGTAGCACAGGCAGCTGAGCACTGTGAGGCTTAAAAGCAGATGAAGAGGGAGTGGCTGCGTGGAAGCAATGAGTCTGCTCACTACTGACCTTGCTGCTGTGTTTGGAACTGAGTCTCTTGTCCCTGACCTTGGGCTGTTCCTGTGGATGTGCTTCTGGAAGCCCCCTTTGGACTTGAAGCCGTGAGTGTGCCCAGTTGGTGCCTGAACCTTGGAGCTGGGTGCTGCCCTGCTTGGACAACTTGGGAGTTTTCCCTTGCCTGCTGCCAGTGTGAGTCTGCATCGGGACAAGCAGCCTCACAGAGAGGGCGGCTTCTGAGAAGGAAGGAGTGCTCGCGTGCACCCCATTGCCACACAGATTACTTTTTACTTTGCGCAAGTCATGCGCAACTACCAGCCACAGGGTCAGCATTGCAGATGGGCAGGATTGTGGTGGTGGCATGTACACCCCACACTTCTGTCCCATGACTCTTTGAATACTTCTAACGCTTACCATTTATTCTCCATAAGCAGTGTATAGAACGAAAAAGCGGCACTATCTTCATCCGTCTCAATGAGGCAGACAAGACGGGGCAAGGAGGCCAAGCAAAGACTGGCCATAGAGCGATGGGGAGGGGAGGGATGCTGCTGGGGGGGGGGGCGGTTCTGAAACGTCTTTGTTAAAGAAGTGGGCCTTGTGGAGAAGGAGGAGGATGGGGTCTGATGAACGGAACCGGACTCTCTCCTGTACAGGGATCGGCTCATTCTGCCTAACCAGGCTTAATTCAGATTTTGTAAAATAAATTGCAGCAGATGTTCTACGGCTTCTCCACAAAGACAGGCAAAGGGGTGTCATTGTGTCTTTGTGGGTGGGTTTATTAACTGTGAGCTTCATTACATGGTGCCAGCGAGCGAGAGAACACTTCGGCAGTAAAAGTGATTGGAAGTGGCTAAAATGAGTTCCACATCACGGCCGTTGAGTTAATTATCTTCCTGATCAGTGCCAGACAGACAAAGGGCCGGGATCCAAGCTGCCTCGGCCCAAAAGGTGGCACAGCCTTTGGCTCTGGATGACGTTGGTTGAACCGATTGTGCTCATGGCCCTGGATCTGAGCCAAGTGGAGTCAGCTCAGCTTCTCAGAACAGCCCCATCACAGCCCCAGTGCAGCCCCAGGGCTGTTCGGAGCTGCTGTTTATGAAAGGGAAGGGATTGTTTTTATTTGGGGGGGTGTCGGTGCCCAATGTCTGATGTGGGCCTCTCTCTTCTGTTTAGATTTGGCTTGTCCCTGAACATTCCCCAGTGCCACACATCAATACCTTTCCTCCCGATATGACCGTCACACCTACATGCTGAGACCCTGAATCTCCATCCCTCTAGTGGGCTGTGCTTGTGGAGCAGGCAGCGTTTCTGAGAGCTCTTCTTTAAAGGCCCTGAGCTTTAACCTCCCACCTGGGGAAGTGAATGTTTCCCTCAGGAATGCAGGACTCTAGGAACGCAGCATCACAGGAGCCAGCATACACCGTGGCTGCTGGCTCTTTCTTCACCAGGCTTGCCAACCTATCCAAGGATGGCATTGTGCCTGCCCCCTCTGCCCCAGGCAGACCAGTCTCTGTACAGGCCAAACACCTGCCAGAGATCCCTCTCCTCACATACCTAAGGACTGAATCTTTCACTACAAAAAGTGCCCCCCCCCCAGTTCTCAGTGTAAGAGGATGCCCGTTTGCCATCCAGAGAGTGGGTCCCTTCTACAGAATTGTTTCCCCCTTGGTTAGTCTGGTGCCCTCCTAGCCCAAGACCCTTTTTCTCACTGACCGCAGAGGAGCTGCCACCATAGGACTGGGCTGCCTCGAGCAGGTCCCTTAATGTCTTATCTGCATATCTCTCTGCCTCTCTCACCTTCCCCAGCTCAGCGCTCTCAAAGAGCGTTTCAGCACAGTATGTAGCTCATCTGTGGTGTGTGTGTGTGTGTGTGTGTGTGTGGCATGTTAAAGAACTTAAAAGAGGGGAGGGATGTGGAACTTAGTTCTGCCCCTCCCCAGTTTGGCTGTAAGAAAACCATTCACAGAATGTCCATCTCTAGCCACCCCACAATTCCCCTTTGAGCAGGAGCAAAGTGATAAGGTTGCCAACCTCCAGGAGATCTGGCATTCTAATTGATCTCCAGAGAAATCAGTTCCCCTGGAGAAAATGGCAGTTTTGGGAGTGTGGCAAACCACCTCTGTTAGAGTGATTCTGCACACGTTGGATAATGCACTTCCAATCCTCTTTATAGATCATTTGGAATGGATTTTTTTGCGTGCGGAACAAAAAACCCACCTCAGACGATTGATAAAGTGCATTGAAAGTGCATTATCCAACGTGTGCGGAATCAGCCTTTGCCTCTTGCCTTGAAAACCCCAGCAGGGGTTGCTGTCAGTCAGTTATAACTTGATAGCACTTTCCACCACTAAAGAATAGCACTTTACAGAGTAGCAAGCAAAGAGGCAGGTTTGTACCTGAGAAACCTAAAATTCAGTGCAGGGGGTGGTGGGAGGCATGAAACAGAGGGGTGAAAGATGGAAGGGATAAATATACATTCAGTTCTTTTATTTAGGGTTCACACTTTGCAGGGGAATTCTTGTGAGCATTTTCTTTGAACGGTGGGATATTCCGTATGCAGATGCTTCACGTCTTCTTGGTGAGAGAGGTCTGCTCTTTTCCAGAAAGTGAGTGTGTGGTGATGGCAGAGCATGGGCAGAGCCCACAGTCAGCACAATCCTAGCACAGGCTGATGTGCCGCAGCCGCCAGTCGACATCCCCAGAGCCGGCGGCTGTCTGTGCTTATCAGCCAGCTGGCAGGCGGTGGCACGCGCAAGAAGGGAAGGGCTGAGGGGGCAGCAGAAGGGTTGCCCCTTTTGTAAGTTCCATTTTTGGTGTTGTCGCCTTAAACTATACCCTCGGTGGTTCCGCTAAAGAGCAGGCAGAGGAGACTGCACTGCGCTCTGAGGGTCGGACCAGAAACAGCAGGTTAAAATTAAAGCAAAAGAGTTTTCAGCTAAACATTAGGAGGAGCTTCCTGACGGAGCAGTTCCTCGGTGGAACAGGCTTCCTCGGGAGGTGGTGGGCTCTCCTTCCTCGGAGGTAATTAAGAAGAGGGTAGATGGACACCTGACAGCTACGAGGGTTCTGTGACTCAATATGAATGTACACAAAGCAGGAGAGGGAGGGCATGAAGGGGTGAGCTGGTGCTAGCCTCCCGTGGCCCTTTCTTATATGCCCAGGGAAATGCCAATCACCACTTTGGGGTCAGGAAGGAATTTTCCTCCAGGCCAGATTGACCGGGGATACTGGAGGCTTTTTGTTTTCCTTCCTCTGGGCATAGAGCAGGGGCCACTGGGGCAGATGAGGGGGGGGAATAGCTGTGAATTTCCTGCAGGGGGTTGGTCTAGATGACCCTTGGGGTACCTTCCAGCTCTGTGTTTCTAGGATGGGGGAATAACCATGCGTTCTTCTGCATGAGCACTTCAGCTTTCAAGCAAATTGCAACTGGGTTCTTTCACTGCGTTCTCTGAAATCCATCCTTTCTGAGATCCCAAATGAAATGGAGCCCCCCCCCACCCCATAGATGTCATCAACCCCTGAAGTTGCTCAAATGGAGAACTGCAGATTTCAGCCCCAGGCCTTTCCGGCGGCCACCTGCTCTCTCCCCGTCCTTCTGTTCTGAAGCAGCGGGCATCGCGGGCACATGTCTCGGAGAGGTCAGCCAGGCAAGAAGGGAGACGGAGACTCGCTCTCCGTAATGGAGCAAGGTCTCTTGATGATAAGGAAATTACAGTTTTCATTTTCAGCATCCTCTCCGGTGACTTGGCATTAAATTACACGCTCTGGTAATCAGTGCGGCGCCTGATTGGTCGCCTTGTTATGCTGCATCTGAGCAGCGTGTTGTGAAGTGTAGCAAAATGAGAAGGAATTGGGTCTGACAGCTGGTCCCCCTCCCAGGGACTGTGGAGTCCAGCTCTTGCCTTCTGTAACTTAAAGCCCTTGGACGGAGGGGCGGGGGGGGAGGTCAGGTGCCAGGGAAGTGGCTGTTCTCTAGGCCAGAGAAACTGCAGGGCCTGGTGGAGCTGTGGGAGCAGAGGATGCGAATCTGGCGGCTGAGATGCTTTATGCAGATCAAGGCAAATATGACTGCAGTGGGACTGGATCTGGTAGGACGGCCGCCTGAGTCTCGGTGCTTAGGATCGCTCAGCCTGGTGCACTGCTGGGCAGACTGAGTTGGGGCTGCTCCTAGTGTCCGGACAGGGTTTACGATAGTTGTGGCCTCCATGGGGTGAAGCGGTGGGGGGGGGGAAGAAGAGGGTGGAGCAGTTGGAGACGTGGTTCCATGGCTCTTGGGCGACTGCACTTGAAGAAAGAGGAAGGCAAGTTCGGACCGGTGTAGAGGAGGCCAGCCAAGGTGGACAGGGGTCTCCACCGCAAGCCCTATCTATGAGGAAAAGGTTGAAAGGAAGGGAGGACTGAGGGGGAGGCGTGGCCGTGCTCCTGAAGGGTGTGATTGGAAGAGGGCAAAGACTGGCTCTGCTGCTCCAGAGGGAGGACGGGGTCATATAGGCTGAAGTTCCAGGAGGGAACTCAATTGTGATTGTTGGGAGAAAGGCCCGTTGACGGAGCCCGTTGCGCTGGGGAGGCTGGCCCCCCACGGAGGTTTGTAAGGAGAGTCTGGGCAAGCCCGCCTGCCAGGACGGCTCTGGCTTTGGGATTCCTGCTCTGAGCAGGGATCGGACCTCTAAGGCCCCTTCCCAATTTAGGACTAGGGTTGACAACTTCCAAGTGGGGCCTGGAGCTCCCCCAGCATTGCAGCTGATCTCCAGCCTACAGAGGTGAGATCCTGTGGAGAAAATGGCAGCTTTGGAGGGTGGCGGCTGGGGCATTATGCCCCACTGAGGTCCTTCCCCTCTCCAAACCCTCTCCCCCTCCAAGTGTCCAGGAATTTCCCAACCTGCAGTTGGCAACCCCGATGTGTCTAGGCATCTGTGATTACACTCTTCAGGTGAAGCAGCAAGTGAAAGAGGGAAATGTATCTCAGAAAACATCACGGCTTCCTCGCATGCGCTTGTGCCACAGGCACTTTCTGGCGGGTTTGCTGTCCCAAAGACTCTGGGAGCAAGAGGCTGAATTAGGGCCAAGCCAGAGGGGTGTGGGGACGGCCATGTCTGGAGCTCCCATTAGAGTTGCCAAGTGGGACCTGGAGAGCTCTCAGCATTACAACAGGTCTCCAGACTTCGGAGAGGACTTCCCCTGGAGAAAATGACTGCTTTGGAGAGTGGCCTGTATTGCATTATACTCTGTCGAGGCCCCTCCCCAACCCAAACTTCACTCTCCATTGGCTCCTCTCCCAAATCTCCAGGAATTTCCCTACCCAAAGTTGGCAACCATAGCTTCCAGTGATTTTTACAACTCAGGCAGTGCCACAGAGGGAGGTCACCTCTTTGTTTTAAGTCTTCCCTTGACATGAACTCCCCAGGTGGCCTTAGTTAAGTCGTTATACTCAACCCGCCCCCCATCTGCATTGTGACCAGAACCTGCCTAGCCTACATTACAGGGTGGTTGTAAGAATTATACCGTATGCAACACGCCCTGAACACTCCAATGGTTAAGTACTTGGGGTGTGAATCAGCCCTCTGCTGGTTCATATCCCATGACTCCCACGAGCTCATCAGGTGGCCTTGGGTGACCCCTTCCTCTCAGCCCAGCTCCCCAGCTGCATTGTGGGGATAACAACAATGCTTACTTTTTTCTCCACTTTGAGTGGGGCACTAATCTGTTTAGAGGAGTGGTATATAAGCACAGTTATTATTATAAGGGAGCTACTGTAGCATAGTGGCTAAATGGTTGGGATGTGAATCAGCACTCTGCTAGTTTGAACCCTACTACTGCCATGAACTCTGCAGGTGGCCTTGGGTAAGCCACTCCTCTCGGCCCCAGCTCTCCAGCTGCATGGAGGGGATAATAATAACATTGACTGACTGCTCTGAGTGGGGCACTAGTCTATCTAGAAGAGTGATATGTAAGTGCAGTTGTTGTTAATCGTTATTATTATCAGCACATAACACAACTGCTAAATCAAGTTCATTTAGAATATTTAAGGCAAAAGAGAGTTCAGCCTGTAGTTATAAACTGCATGCTCACTTCTGGTGGATCTTTCCCAAGCACAGAGGCATTTTGTGCCGCCTAGTCACTTCCGACTTATGGCGGCCCTACGAATGGATGCCTCTAAAATTTCCTGTCATTGACTGCCTTGCTCAGATCCCGTAAACTGAAAGCTTTACTGAGTCAAGCCATCTCATTTTGGGTCTTCCTCTTTTGAGTCAAGCCATCTCATTTTGGGTCTTCCTCTTTTTGTACTTCCATCAACTTTTCCTAGCATTATTCTTTTCCAGGGAGTCTTGTCTTCTCATGAAGGCATTTTGTGGTGGGAGGAATGCAATCCCAGGAGACAAACAGGCAGATCAGTTGGGATCCTTTCGAACCAGATCCCTCGCTGGGCTTTCAGCCAGGTTTTCTCTACTCAGAATGATGCTTGCTTTGCATCTGGGACAATAAATAAAAACAAGATTATTCCTTTTGGTTTCTTGCCGCATCGCAAGGGACTGCCTGCCCAGAGACAGAACAGCACAAGTTGTCTGGCAGCCCTGGAAGCAAATTCCCAGAGATGAATATCTTCTGTTCCCATTCTGAACAGGAAGGGGCTCTGTCTGACTCTGGGAGAAGCCCAAAGGAGGCCTCTCAACCTGGCTGCATCACACAGCAAAGACTTTTGGGGGTGGGGTGGGGTGGGGGGGTGTTACCTCAGACGTGAACTTTTCCAGGACAGGGAAGGGGAAATCCACAGCTGGATGTGAGGGTCTGCTGGACCCTGCATTTTGCATGCACAGTACTGAGCTTGTCAGATTTCAGAAGCTAAGCAGGTTCAGTCTCGGTTAGTAATTGGATGGGAGACCTCCACCGAAGACCAGGGTTGCCGGGGCAGGCAGCGGCAAACCACCTCTGTTAGTTTCTTGCCATGAAAACCTCACCAGCTATTACTTGAGGGCAGGATTTCATTTCAGGTGCTGGGAAGCTAGTAATTCGTGTTGGCTGGATTTGCTACTTAAAGCAAAAGGAATCTGCCTCTCTGCTCCCTCCAGTGCCCTTCCACACATGATGGCTATCATGTTCACATGCTCACACGCACACACCCCATACAGTATCCTGGGGCCCCTTTCCCCATCTTCTTTGGTGGTGTGCTGGAGCGTGCAGCTAAAACGCACGTTAAGAAAGGAGAGAAGGAGGAGCACTCAGCAGCTCAGAATACAGTGCCGTGTAGTGGTTAGAGTGGTGGAGGAGAATTTAGGAGAATTCCCACTCTGATATGGCGCTTGCTGTGTGACCTTGGGCCAGTCAAGCACTCTCAGCCCAACTTCCCTCACAGGGTTGTTGTGAAAGTCCAATGAGGGTAGGAGAACCACGGCAATCCCTCTGAGTGCTTTGGAGAAAGAGTGGGCTAAAAATATCCCAGATAGATAGACAGCACGACCTCTCTCTCTCTTTGCTCCCACTGCCTGGAGGTGGGATGCTTGCGAGTGTATTCCGTAAAGGATCAAATGTGTAAACTGTGTGGGCAACACGGTCCTGCCGTTCCGCTTTCCTAGCCATCCCCCAACCTTCAAGAATCCAGCAAGTCTGCCAGACTTTTTGTTCCTAGAGAGTCCTTGGCTTGGCTCTGCTTCCAAGGAGGGAATCAAGATTTGCAAAACCTTCCCTGCCCACCTGTTGCCTCCTTGCTAATACTTACCGGCACCGTGCATCTTTTCAGTAACACTGTGAACATGCAAAAAGTATTCCAGCCTCCACCTTTGACAGAGGAGGAACTGGGGCAGAGGGATGGCCTTATGCCACGTGCGCCAGCGAGTCCAGGCCCGGCCTCCTACAGAATGAGCAAGCTTGCACGTGGTCAGAGCAGAGCATACCAAGCTCAGTGGACTGACTCAGTATCCTGGGAAGGCTTGGGAGAAAACCGGCCATGGAAATGGATCAGCAAGGAGACCCTGGCAAGTGGATCTTGCAGGTGACCAGTCTCTGCACCACCGCCAAGAAACAACTGGGAGAGCCTGCCGTTCGAAGCAGAATGCTTCCTTCGCCCGCAGGCACTCTGGCTTCACCCCCCCCCCCGCCACCATCTCCCGGGGCTGCTGCCATTGGGAGAAGGCCTCCCCCACTGGGGTGGGCTCATGCTTAAGGGAGCCCCCGATATTCAGCTTCAGCTCCTCCTCACCCTTTCAGACCTTCCAAATTTCACCTGCCTGTTTTTCTTCAGCCTACTTCTGTTCTCTTTCTCATTGGCCCTGTAGGGTAAAATACCATTTTGAAACGTCAAGTGTATGAGAACGACCTGCTCCGTGCATTCCTCCCACCCCCCCCAGTAGCTGCCTTGGCTGAAAACTCTTGCATCTCCTCTGGCAAGGACGGAAGAACCTGGAGGGTGGGCGAGAGCTCCGGACCTCTTCTAGGTCCTGTTGCATTGAAGTGTTTCCTACCCAAAGTTTACAAAGCACAAGAAATGGCTGTGGCGAACCCTTCCGGGCGGGCCGAAAACTAAAGTTTTTATTGGGCACCTGGAATAAAAGACCTTTGCCATTTCCGGGAACCAACTGGACCCCTTCCGTCCCACATCACTCAGAGAACATTTCTCTTTGCCTAGTTTGCAAGCACCCTGTTCTCTGTTTGTTACTCTTCCTCCTAGGAAACGTAAGACAGATCCAAGATTGCTATTTATAATTTTTTAAAATGACTAATCTACTTCAATGCTGCAGAGTGCTTTGGGAAAAGCAAAGGCGTGTTTTAATTAAAAAGCAGAAACCCCTGAAGTTGGGGCTGGCTTTTGAACCTCATCAGACGTGATTGCATGTAAATGAAACCTTACCGATGAAGCAGGCAGCTTCCCCCCCCCCCCATCTCCTACTGTAATGCAAAGAGCAGTGAAGGGAGCTGGAGTAAAATGCACAGTGTTACTCGGTAAAAGGAAAGGCCAAGCTGGCAGTCAGTCCCCCAGGCCATTGGGAATGTTAGAAACGGCCTTAGGCAAGACTTCTGCGTCTCAGTGCCACCTACCCTCCCACCTCCACAATATTTGGGTCATAGTTCTGGCCTCCCTTACGGGGCTGTCAGATCTGAAACAGTAGGAGTATCTGAGAAAAGCACCACTCTCTTCTCCAAATGACTGCCGTGTAGGTACAGTATTTACTCAAATGCAAAACTAGATTCTCCCCCCCCTGCCCATGAATGCCATAAAAAGGGTTGGGGGGGATATTACATTTGCATACAATTTACAGTTCCTTCCCGTAATAATTTTTTGTGTGCGTGTGTAACATGAGGAGGGCTCATCTTATATTCAGGGTCGTTTTCCTTTCAAATAACTACCGTACTTACTTGCAGGCTTCTGTATTACCTCCCTAACAGTTTCATAAAAGTTTAAAGCACTTTCACGGAGGATGCCATCTGTACTTGTTACCTCTTTCAGCTGAAGGCAAACCCCAAGACAGGAATTGCCTCTCTTTAGTCTGACCTTACAACTGCCTGGGCACTCCCTCTCTCTCATTTATAAATGGGACAGACGTTTTAGGCCCCCGAAAGCAAGTCCTCGAACATCTTTCCAGCAAAAAAAAGAAAGTGTGTGGCAGCACAGGCCATAATGGAGTGCCTGGCGTCGTGCTGGTTTACAGCCAAGCTGAGAACAGATCCACTCGTAGCATTAGCTGCTGCGTTAGAGAGAAAACGGAGGCAGCCATCGAGGAAAACACAGCCTGTCTCACAAAGGCCAGGGTTTCAGTGCCTGCAGTTGGCCCTTCCTGCAGCTGGCAAGCCCTGGTCTGGGGAGTGGGGGGGATGCAGGTTTCTTCCAGGGGAATCACCCTGTATGGGTGATGTTTCAGTTTGCTGCTGCTACATATAGCAAATTAGGAAATTAGCAGCCACGCGGAGCAGCCTGTTTTCCCAATTGAATGTTTTTTTAAAAATTTTTACTGGATGGGTTAACAAACATAAACATGATAATCATTATCATTTTCCACCCCATTGCATTTTCCCCATCCTTTCCCCCCTCCCTTATCTAATGACTCCCAACAGTTTTCCATACCCAACTTAACCTAAAGAATATATACTATAAATTCTTAAAATCTATAATAATATGTATAATATATATCTATCTAATACATACTAATCTAGTCTATTTAGTTGTATTACTTATCTAACTTAGGAGTATACAAAATATATAAGTATATAATAGGTACATATACTAACTACAAATATATATATACTAATATATATATATATATATATATATATATATATATATATATATATATATATATATATATATATATATATATATATATATATATATATATATATACTAATCCTTAAATACCTGTTATCTATATTATAAATCTACTGTTTCTAATACATCACTAAACTATTGTATATTCTCCCTTTTACCTATTCAACCTTATTATTCAACCTTATTTCTTCCCATATGAATACACTGTCTTACTCTTAACTTTATAATACTTTAATACTATAACTGTATATGTTTTCCCAACTGAATGTGTAGGTCCTCATTACTGTGGGACCCAATTCAGTCTCCTCTGGAGAGTAAAGGAAATGCTCCTCCTGGGACGAGGTCTTCAAAGAACAGGCTTTTTACTTTTTCCCAGGCAAGCCAGCTACCAACAGCAAGCAGGCTTGGTTGGGTAGAAGACGTCTGTGCTCTTGGGGGCCGGGGTTGGTCCTCCTTGTGCCGCTGGCTCCTTGGGTGGCCTTCAGCCAGACACTCGCCCTCTCTTCCCTGGATGTCAACTGGGATTATAAATGAGCAATCAGATTTGTTACTTCTTGACAAGAGGCAGTGTTGTGTAGTGGCTAGAGTGCCAGGCTAGGCTCAGGGAGACCCAGGTTCAAATCCCCCCTCTGCCACAGAAGCTCACTTGGGCAAGTCACACACTCCTGGCCTAGCCTACCTCACTGGGTCGTTGTGAGGATGAATGGAGGCAAGGAGAACAATGTAAGCTGGGGAGTAGGCAATAAAGAAATATCAAAGTACAGCCACGGCAAAGAGCTCTTATAATCAGAAATGCTACGAAAACAGAAGACCCTTGACTTGGGGTCAGGCGGCTGCCCTGCTGCGGAATTCTTTGACCTGGTCAGAAACCTCCAGAGATGGGTCACGGCAAGCTAACGGGCCACCACCACTCTTTTTTCTTTGTGGTATAGAAATTTTATTTTAAAAGAAAGAATAAAACGATAGAAAGCGCATAAAAGAAACTTACAGAACACAACATTTGGAATTAATTTGAGACTTCTACAAACAGTACAGTTGAAATGAGTTTTAAAACTTATACAAGCACTACATTTGAAGTTAGGAGGTTAAACTAATAGAAAGATACAGTTGAAATTTATAATTGCCGAGCTTAGTTACACAATAGCTCTCCTTCCCTCTCCTTGGTTACTTATACAAACTCGAATATCAGCTGCTTTGGTTAGTCGTTTCCACCACCACGTTCTTATTGATAAAGGCTCTAGAACCGGCTTTTGCTGTAATACAAGATTCAGTTCAGCCGATGAAGGCTGCAGCCCCGCTCAGCCAGGCCACCTAAAGCCCACTGGTGTCATCTGTAGTTGACACGGGCAAGTCCTCACCAGCGTCTGCCTCCTCCTGCAGATCCAAAAATCAAAAGGACTTTGGAGTGTGTCATCACCGCTGTGACTGTGAGCTCTCGCTCATGCCTGTTTGGGGGCCTGTGAGAGAGACCCCTGTTCCACAGGGTGCTCTCAGCACCTTAGATCGACGGTGGTTGCTTCTTTCCCCACTGCACATCACTGCTGCTTTGGCTCCCATCCTCTTTCACAGAACTGGATGCCCCAGAACCATCACTGCCACGTTCAGTGGCTTAACCGGCAATTCTGTGTGGAGGGATGGATATCTGGGCTGCGGCTGATCCTGCATAGATCAGCTTTCCTCTCTCTAAAGTTTCAGGAAGGTAGTGGTGCTGGAATAGGAGACTTGGGACCCGCGGCACCTTAGAGACCAACAAGACTTTCAGGGCATCAGCCTTCGAGAGTCAGAGCTCTGAAGAAGGGAGCATTGACTCACGAAAGCTGATACCCTGAAAACCTTGTTGGCCTCCGTGGTGCCACTGGACTCAAATCCCGCTGTTCCATCTTTCTGAAGGGCATTTCTGGCTCGAGGAGGTTATGAAGCAGGCCTCTGGGCACATCAAGGTACTGGCGCCTCGGATGCGGGGAGGGGAGGAAGGTGCATCTTGCGTATGCCAAAACTTCCCCTTTGGCGCCCGTGTGTGGGTGTCATGTGTAGAGCTTTGATGCAGCACAAGGAGAGCCCCAGAGCAGGCCCTGTGCTTGGGTGATGGAGTGCTAGTTTCACAGAAGCCCCTGGTGCCACAGGTGGAACGGGAGACTCGGGGAGGAAGCCCCAGCTTTCCAACGGGGCTCACAGGGCCACCTCGCGAGAGCCAAATAGTCCTGCCTGCCAGCCATGAAACAAAAGGCGATGTGCAATCCTAAGAAGAGTTACCCCAGTCTAAACCCATTGATTTCAATGGGCTTAGGCTGGAGTAACTCTCTGTAGGACTGCGCCGCTAACCCTGTGCTACAGGTTTAAAGCAAAATTCCACTGTTTAGTTCCTCCATCTGCCTTTCTTACAGGCCTGAAAGTGGGGGATCTGGACAAGGGCAAAGCAAAGCTGTGGCCAGTCCAAGCGCGATACATCTGTTATCTCCTGGGTCTACCCACTTGCAATGCCCCGTGGTAACACTGGTAGGGCTCTGCTTGAACCTGGCAGGCAGTAGCAGAGGCCACAGGGTCACTACTAGTACCCTCCTATGCCACCAGTGGCTGGCAGCAGCAGGACTCTGCGGAATGAACAGAAAGGTACTGCCTGGAGAGGCTGAGCAACCACTTAGCTACATCTCTGAACCTGCCTCTGGTTGCTAATGAGTGTTGAAGTTCATTCTGGCTCTGCGTTTGGGCATCATAATTCCTGAAAGGGCAGCTTGGCTTCTCACTGACAGCTGAGCTTGGCATTTAGGTGATGGAGCGACATCCACGGCGCACGGGAGGGCGTTGTGCCTCCAAATGTGATGCGTAGCTCTTGGAGCCGAACCTCAGCCTCAGGTGTCTCCATTGCTGAGCAGCATTCAGCTCGGAAGAGGGAGTGCGTGAAACCAGCTTGCGTTTCTGAGCTGACTGCCGGAGCAATCCAGCGGTGGGCAGCTGGGAGGCAGGACTGACACCAGGAAGGCCCGAGAAGCCCACAAAGACATCCAACCTGTCTAGCTGTGAGTAGAACAGAACAGCCAGAAAATGAGCCCAGAAACAACCAGCCCGCCCCCGCCCCCGGCCCCCTGGCCTTTGCTGCAGAGTGGGCGCCTCTCACTCCCCCTGTGATGTCTTGCGTGGCAAGAATTTGGCATAAGCTCAGCCGCTCGCTTGGTGATCTTCAATTACCATCCCCTTCAGCTGCTTCATTCCTTCCCGGCTGAGCTGAGTGGAAGTCTCAGCAAAGAACAAACTGGGCAGGAGGGGGGTGTCTTTGCGCCCAGCTCATCCATCGCAAGATAAGCAGGCACGGAAACCGCAGCCTGGCACTGCCTTTCCGAAAGCAGAGGCAGATGGCCACGAATCCTCGGCGAACTCTCTGTGGCTCGAGGCAGGGCAGACAGTGAACAAGGCTGGGAAAGGGGGGGGGTCTGTGTAGCCATGCGCGCATGCATCTCTCGCCTTTCACTTACAAATACACGAGAGCTGCTGCGTTTGGGGCTGTAGAACACTTGATTTAAACACAAGAGAGCCATGGCCAAAAAAAACCTCACCCCAGAGCAGCAGAGGAAACTGCCTTCAGAGGGCACCTCACGGAAATGGCGATACTTCCTAGGCAAAGCGCTTTGGAAAGGCAGCAGCCAACTTTTGACAGCATGATGTGTGAGCATAAAGCCCCCCACCCTGGTGACTTTTTTGCCCTGCCAGCCTGTACACTTGAGAAGAGGCAGGTGTGGCGTGGTGTGGTGTGGTGTGGCGTGGCGTGGCGTGGCGGTCACGTGAGACCGGGCTTTGAGTATGGGGGAAACTCCAAAGGTATTTTATGCGACCTCCTGTATTTGCGAACATGCCTCTCACAGATATGCTCTGTGACGGGTTTTTCGCTCAGGTTTGCCTCTGCGCAACATGTGAAATGACCTTTAACTGCTCTCAAGCATTGCCCTCGTAACTGTCACAGAGCCCAGCCTGAGAGGCGCTTCATAGAAAGATTCCATGAGGACATTCGATTTGGATCCCAGCTTGCCATAGACCATCTTGGTGCAATTCTCGTACGAATAATTTCCCTCCTGCTGCTGTGCCCAGGCACCGGCTACTGCTAATCCTAAAATCTGATGATGGTGTCCAGACAAATAATTCCACACTAATCCCATCAGAGCAAATGCAACCTGTCCTCTCAGGGGATGGATTTACGCCCCCAAGCAAACAACACCCAGATTAACCATTAGCACCATTCCCTTTGGCGGCTCTCCATTCCGCCCGCCCTCTGTCTTGAAGCAGCAGATACCCGGCAAAGGACTGGCTTATTGGGTCTATTGCATTGCAAACTCCGGCAGAACTGTTCTTGTGGGGAATTACTCCCAGGGTGTAATTGTTGGTTGTATGACTCAGCTGGAATCCACGCCACTCAGCTGGGCAGGAGAATGCTGGAAAAGGGGGGGGCAGAGCCCCGCCACAACTGGCAGCGTGTGCTAGGCGAGCAAAACAGAGCTCATTCATAAACTGAATTGCTCTTCCTCGTTGATGCCATTTTTATGGGAATTTGCAGATACAGACTAGCAGATATAAACCACCAGCCACTCTTCTCCGTGGCTGATGCCGTGCCCCTACAAAAGGTCTCTTGGAGGGTGTACCAGCAGTTGGGAAAACAAGTTACCAGCAGGGGAGGATAAGGCCAGTTGCCTAGGACCTCAACACACTCCATTTAATTTTTTTTTTCTAAATCCTACCTTTCCTCCAAAGAGCTCAGTGCAGCCCCCCCACCATGGTTCCTTCCCCTTCCACTGTATCCTTACAAGCACGTGAGGCAAGTTGGACTGAGAAAGCAAGACACATCTCGACCTGCCCATCACGTGTCTCGTGTTGCAGGTGCCGATGGGCCAGGCCATGACTGGGGAGGCCCAGCCAGCATTTTCATAATTTCAGTAGTTTATGCCAATAAAGGCTAACTTGACTTGAAAATTTCAGTAGTTCCCCCCACCCCTTTTCTTAATTTCCAGGAAACCGACATGGCTGCACAGCTTGGCTTCTACCAAGACCCTGGCCTTGCCCCCTTCCCGCGTTTATTGGGGGATGCTAATGGCAATGAACACACAGCAACGCTGTCCCTAAAGAGGTGCTGCACCTCTAGGCTGCTGCTTCGCTGAAAACAGGCTCTGTCCTGGAGAGCTGGAGCAGACACGGCTCTGGGATGGGCGCAGAGACGGGTCCTCGGGCTCCTGCCCTGCTCGGCTGAAGGGGCGCCTCTCCTCCCACAGAAGCCACCAGCTGCCTGCTTTGGCAGAAGCCCGGAGAAGGGCGGCCCCTTCAAGCCAGAACAGCTCTGCAGCCCTTGCAGTGTTTTGAAGCGCTCCACTCACATGAGCCTGCAGTATTTTCTTGAAACAATCCCTGTAAAGCAGAGACTATTATAACAACATTCGATTTCTATACCGCCCTTCAGGACAACTTAACACCCACTCAGAGCGGTTTACAAAGTATGTCATTATTATCCCCACAACAACAATCACCCTGTGAGGTGGGTGGGGCTGAGAGAGCTCTGAGAGAGCTGTGACTGGCCCAAGGTCACCCGGCTGGCGGCAAGTGGAGGAGTGGGGAATCAAACCCGGCTCTCCAGACTCCCGTGCTCTTAACCACAACACCAGACTGGCTTATGTACATATTGGGGGGCGGGGGGGGCAGGGAGGTTGCTGGGAGGGGAATGGCTACCTAAAGGGCCCCAAGCGAATTCATAGGAAGAGCAGGATTTGAACCAGGTACCTCCTGATTCACAGCTTAACTCCTTGGCCACTTGCAGTTCCAGCCTTCCCTCGCCGCCACCCCCCCCCCCGCACTTAACAAGGGGAACCTTTTCTCATAGGTGGCAGAGCCGAGACGGAATAGCAGGTGTGCTCTTTTAGGGGGAGTGGCGTACCTGCCTCTCGGCACAGCAGAGGCCCTTCTGAACCGAATCAGGCCCTCCGTCCCGTTGAGCACATGCAGGGGACGGAGGATTCCACACAGAGACCTTTCTCCACTTTGGTGTCCAAACTGAAACACTGGGGTGATTTTTTTAAAAAATTTCTATTTCGATTTATACACCGCCCATCCCCAGGGGCTCTGGGCGGTGAACAGTATTTCCGGAACAGTCACAGGACGCTGGGCTCCAATAGCACCCCGGGCACGCTTCCCCCATCCTGCATCCACCTCTTTCCCAAACCGACTTTGCTACGATCTTGTTTCGGACGAGTGCAGTGAGAATGACCACATCGCCTGGACAAGTTTTCCTTCCTTTAGCCCCTGGCAGCTGCCATTTTTCCCCACTGTTAAGTTTTGAGGTCCTTAAAAAAAAGGGGGGGGGAGAACGGGCAATTGCTACAGCTCTATGATGTTATAGTGGGAAAAGATGCAGGAGAAACGGCAGTGGACAGGAGAGTGTGTGCAGAAAATCCCTGTGCGGAAGCACCATGACCAGTGCTCGTGCTTCTGAAAATGAGTGTCAGAGACTCCTGGCTGTGTGGATGCAACGGGGGCTGCACACAAGGTCTGCCTAAAGCTTTCTAGGTCGGATCCAGCTTTTTGCAGAGCCTGCCAGGCAGCAACTCGCAAGGAGAAGGGCTTCCACCTCCTGCGCCAATTGAAGCGCTTCTCCGTTGTCAAAGGCACGCCCATAGACAGCCGACTAGCTGCCTTGCCTCTAACCACTGGGGTTTGCTGTCTCCCTAGGAGAAGAAAGGCCAGGAGGTGCAGAAAGGCCCAGAGGTGGAGATTGCCAAGCTGGACAAACTGCTGAACCTGGTGAGAGAGCCTGCGGCCAAAACCAGCAAGTGAGCCCAGCCGCCCTTCCCTCCCTGCAGCCACGTGACCAGGACTCCGGGAACAAGAGCCCCTTTGTAAGGGCAGGCGCTTTGGGCGGTCGGTCAGCTGTGCTGAGGCCCAGGGATTCCACAGCACCAAAAAGATGTTTGGGTTTTTTGCATCCAGAAAAATAAAAAGCAGAGAGTTTACAGCCCTGGAGTCTGATGCTACCTGAGGAGCCGACCTTCTCACCCAGCCCCAAATTGGGAGGGAGGGAGGGAGGGAGGGGAGGGGAAGGGAGCAGAACTCTCCAGCTGATCACTGGGATAGAAACAAACCCTGCTCTCGAAGAGGCTGCCCTGTGCAGGCTGGGGTTGAGAAAGGATGATTTCCTCACGCTTCGGGTTGGTTCGGTTTCCTGTCAAGGTCTGGAGCCAACCGGACGGCAGACTCAAAGCCACAGCCTCCGAAAGCGGAGTGGGACCGGCTGCCTAGTCAACTCACACTTGCCCCAGAGGGCAAAGCGTAAAAGAGCTTCTTGTCCTGCCACCTGTTCAAATGACAGGCTGGCTGGAGCAGGTTCCACTGCAGAGAAAGGGAATTACTGAAGGTAGGTGGTTTCAAGCTTCTCTCTCTCTGTCACACACACACACACACACACACACACACACAACAGAGCAAACTGCCACCTCCTGCCGGCTAATGGGCTGGGCCCTTCCACGTGCACCAGCACAACTTTGTCTAGTACTGCTCAGCCCACTGGGTTGAAGTGCTGGGAAGAGCAACACTGAGCCACCCTTTCTAATCCAAAGCTGATGCTGGGAAGAAAGCCCCCACTGAACCGCGCCAAGCCTCCCTACTGACCGGCCAGCCAAATCTCAGCCCCCATCAGGGACGTCCGAGAGGCACCCCGCCTCCCCTCTCCCACCCGACTCTTCCTTCCGTGCCAAGGAACAAAACCAGAGCCTGACAGATTCTGCTACAAACTATATTAGCTTTATTATTCCAGTAAAATCGCAGCTGAGAAGGGACGTGTTGCACCCAGCAGGGAGTCATGAGCACAGAAGGGAACAAGGAATTCTGCCTCTTAGCAACACAAGGAAGTGGCAACGGAGAGCCCTCAGGGGCTCCCTGCAAGCACCGGAAAGCTGGCCAGGCCAGCCCCCCAACGCAAGGGCTTGGTTTTGAGATGCTCTAGCCCCCCACCCCCACCCCCGACTTCGGCCTGACACCTCCCACCTTGCTGCTCCCTTGCTAAAGGAAGGCCTGCCAGTTCAGCGGGCTGAGAGAGAACATTCCTTGGGATGCTGTTGTTTTCGGAGAAAGCAAGGGGGGCACACAGACTTCGCTCGCAGTGGGATGACTTAATTTCTCCCTCCAGCATATAAAGTTGTCGCAAGTGCAGACGCACAAAGTAGTGTCAGTTCCGGCATCACCGATAACTCGAGATGCCGAGCTGGGAGAAGGAAAGAAAAGGGCTGTTGCAAACTCGCTTCGGGGAAGAGGCTTGGCTGGAGCTCCACTGCTCGCCAAACAAGCCCCTTACGGCGTCAGGCCTGAAGGGGGCGCCATGAGTTCCCCTACGTGAAAATGCCTCTCCCTGGGTGAGGGCGGCGGCTTCCCTGGAGGCTGCCCCCAGGAGAAGCGGGTGGGATCTGCAACATGCAAGGCGGCAGCAGAAGAGAGTCAGGACGGACCTCTAGAGCAGACGGGCCTCGACTCTGCTTGCACGAGCCTCCTCCGACAGTGCTAGTAACTGCACAGGAAGCCTCCCAGCTTCTTACGATCCCTGAAGCCTCCCGGCAGCGCTTCGGCAGAGCTTTGCTGTTGCATCTCCCTCCCACGTGGCAGAAGACCACCTCCAGAAGCCCCTGGTGGGACAGCTCCATGGGACCAGCCATCCCCACCTTAGAGCCTCCCGACACTTCCTAAGTACCCCCAAGAACTGGCCCTCCCAGAACCCCGGACAGCCCGTGGGAAACGCAGCCCCCCCAGAAACAGCTCAGCCAAGACTCCTCTGCCTTGGGAGGCTTGGCTCAGCCTGGCCGGAGGAGGGGCGTTCCCAGAACGGCCAGAGCCTCTCACGGCGGGCAACGGGAACCCCGGCCTAGCAAAGCTTCCCGCCAGTTCCCTCTTGTTAGTGACAATCCTGATAATGCAAACAAAGGCAGGAAGGAGGGGAGGGGAAGCAACAGCAGATTCCCAAAGCTCTGCAAGTGGCATCCCAACCCCTTGCCAGCCCCGGACAATGGCACTTCAGGCACATACACACACCCTCTTCCCTGGCTCCTGGACTCGACCCCGGCACTTCTTTCCTTCTGTGGTCGTGTCTAGACAATCCACAGAAAGGCACTGGCTACATCCGGCACCTCCTTAGGGTCTGGCCCTGGCTCCTCTTGCCTGTACTGTCATCACTGAGAAGCCTCAAGGTGCCAGGAGGGGCAGGCGGGCCCGGGAGGAAGCCTTGCCCCGCCTCTCCGGTACCACTCCGCTCCCAACGGCAAAGGCCCTCCAGCAACCAGCAGGCTTGCACGCTCCGGTTTCACCGCCTGCAGTGGGACAGAGCACAGCCCCCGGGGAAAGCTGGGCTGCCACTGCCTAGCCCAACCCCTGCACGTCCCCTGTGCCCGGGAGCTGGCTGGAGACCTTCTCCGAAAAGGCACCTGACTCACCCCCCTTCTGCCGCTGGGCCCCAAAGGGACAGAGGCGCAGGCGGGGACCCTTCATCCTGCGACAGAGAGGGCAGGGAAGTCCCTCAAGAGGGCCCTGGGGCACCCAAGGTTTCCATGAGACACGGACAACGGGACAGGAGGAGCCCAAGCGGACCTGCTTCTGCCCGCTGCTCTAGCCACAGGGCCTCTTCCAGTCACAGCAAGGCAACCCCGAATGCCAGGTCAGCCCCAACCCAGTCCTCAGTCCCGGAAGCTTCCACCAGAAAAGCCGCCCTGTCTCCTCTTCCTCCATGGCTCAGAGACCCCCAGCCTCCTCTCCAAGCTAAGGCACAGTGCGACCGATGCTGCAGCCCAGTTGTCCGGCCACCCGGCCACCAATCTCCTGCCTTCGAGGGCCGCAGGGAAGGCTCAGGCCAGCTCCTCCCCCCTCCCCCCCCCAAGGCACAGGTTCAGGGCTGCAGGAGGTACTTTTCCTCGTTCCCCTTCTCGTCGGCCTCAGAGGAGGGGCTCCTGTCGGGGCAGGAGGGCGTCCTGCAGGCCTTGCAGAGGATGAAGAAGAGGAGCACGATGAGGACGGCAATGAGACAGTTGAAGGCGATTGCAATCACTGCGCCGGTGGAGAGCCCCGCCCCCATCGTGGGTCCCCAGGTGGGGAGACGGCAAGTGGGCGCAGCTAGGAGGGGCAGGAGGCCACACGGCCCATTACGCCGGAAGTGGCGGCCTTCCCAAGGCAGCAGTGTCCCAGCTGAGTCCAGAAAAAGTCAGCCAATGCTAGTTCCAGAACAGAGAGCAAGAGAGGCCCAGCGGCTCGGCACGGCTTGCTAAACGGGAGTCCCACATTCTGCACAAAGAACACCACCCCAAGTGCCAGCTGCCTCTCCTGCCCCACCTGGCCTGGCTCCAGATCTTCACTGAGAGCAGCGGCTGGCCTCCTTCCCCACCGTGTGCATTTCCCCCTGGGCCTGAAGGCACAAATGGGGGTGTCCAAGTCCCACTGGAGGTTTTCTCTGAAGATCCGAGACAGAGAGAGGTCGGGAGCCACAGCAGGTGCGCAGGAGTCTGCGGCTGCTGGGGAATACGAGACTGCTCAGGGGCGATGCAGTCGGGGCAGCTGCTCTGCGCCCTCCTCGGTCTTCCGCCTCTCGCTCAGCCTGCGCCTACAAGAGAAGGAAAAAAGGAGCATGGCATAATGAGGTCAACGTGAGGCCATCCATTCCAGAAGATGCAGTTTTTCCCTCTCGTGGTGCTTCAGGGCGAGTGAAGCGGCACCTGCCCCAACCTTCTCTCACTCCACGCGCAGTTTATGGGAGCCACAATTGTGCAAACTTTCACTCCACCACCAGCTGCCCCTGGAATGCTCCATGGCTGCCTCCTGCCTTACACCACCCCCAGGAGATCCCAGCCCCCCAAACGGCCTCCGAACAGTCCTTCTGCATCTATCAAGCCCCTCCTTACCCGCTCCATGACTCCACGCCTCTTGCAGTTAAACCACCTGGTAGCCCTTCATCCTCCCATGCCCAGCTCTTGCCAGTTACAGGGTGGGCAGGGAGAGTCACACAATTGCACTACTTTCCTGTAACAATGTCACACACAAACACACCATCCTGAGAACACTGCATCGTCAACTTTCGAGAACCACAGCTCTCTTCATCAGATGCATCATCAGCTTTCGAGAACCACAGCTCTCTTCATCAGATGCATCATCAGCTTTCGAGAACCACAGCTCTCTTCATCAGATGCATCATCAGCTTTTGAGAACCACAGCTCTCTTCATCAGATGCATCATCAGCTTTTGAGAACCACAGCTCTCTTCATCAGATGCATTGTCAGCTTTTGAGAACCACAGCTCTCTTCAACAGATGCATCATCAGCTTTCGAGAACCACAGCTATCTTCATCAGATGCATTGTCAGCTTTCGAGAACCGCAGCTCTCTTCAACAGATGCATCATCAGCTTTCGAGAACCACAGCTCTCTTCATCAGATGCATTGTCAGCTTTTGAGAACCACAGCTCTCTTCGTCAGATGCATCATCAGCTTTTGAGAATCACAGCTCTCTTCATCAGATGCATCTGATGAAGAGAGCTGTGGCTCTCAAAAGCTTATGCTACAATAAAGTTGCATCTGATGAAGAGAGCTGTGGCTCTCAAAAGCTTTTGCTACAATAAAGTTGCATCTGACGAAGAGAGATGCAGTTCTCAAAAGCTTATGCTACAATAAAGTTGGTTAGTCTTTTTTTAAAAAAAAATTATTTTAATTATTAACAAAAACTATTTACAAAAGTTGGTCAGTCTTAAAGGTGCTATTGGACTCTACTATTTTGCAACTACAGACTAACACAGCTAACTCACTAAATAGGATAAAAAAGGTAGGTAAAGGTAGTCCCCTGTGCAAGCACCGAGTCATTACTGACCCATGGGGGATGTCGCATCACGGCATTTCTATTGGCAGACTTTTTACGGGGTGGTTTGCCATTGCCTTCCCCACATTGAATAGGATAGAGAATGATAAAAGGGGGAAGCTGCTGTGCCCAGCCCTACTGCTTACTCCACCACCCCCATACCTCCGCAGAGGGGCAGGCTGCAGCCCCACCTCAGTCTTCGCTCTGTCCGAATTCCTGGGAATCCATTAAAAACCTCAAAAATAGCAACGGAGTTGTCCGCGACTCTTGCACGAAGTGTCCTCAACGTGCTACTTGGATCTCCTGGGTGCAGAGAGGAGCTGCAACCCACCCTGCCCTCTGACTCTTGCGACGTGCCAAGCAGGCTCCAGCTGGCATTGCTGGGCACAGCACAAGACCACGATAGCTGTGAGAGCAGAGCCATCTCCCAGGAAAGATCCCTGCGGTCATGCCAAGAGACCCCCTCCCCGGGGACACTGCCCTACAATCCAGCCTTTGTTCCCCTTCCGTCAGCAACGGGCTAACCCCCCCTCCCCTCCCCCATCTTCCAACGGTTAGCGAATGCATGCCCTGGAAACCCCAGCGATGACTCTGCTACGGAAGGGCCTGTGGATTCACAGGACGTTTGAATTGGGATGATCCAGTTCGGCCCTGAAAGGAGGAGGGCCAATTGGTCGGATCGCGCTCGGGGTTCGAATCGGCATCCCCTTGGAAAGGTAAACTCTAGGCCACCTATCCTAAAACAAATTAAATGAGAATGTCTGAAGCTGACGTGAACCCAGAAGCAACAAAAGAACTGCATTCCCGTCTTTCACTCTCAGCGGCATCAAGCTCAAAACTGACTCAGGGCATCACGGGAAAGTCAAACAAGAGAGGTTCGTGGAGAACGGTGGCTTGGCCTATAATCCATTTGGCAATGCAGAATTGGGTGTGTGTGTGTGTGTGTGTGTGTGTGTGAGTGAAAGCCCTTCAAGGTGGGTGTCAAAGACCTGTGGGGCAACTGCAGACCTTAAGTAGCGCTCATACAAAACCTCCTAATGCCATACGCACCAAGAAAGTGTCCATCAAAAGCTCCATTCAGACAGCAGGCAGGGACCACCTTTAACTTCCAGGGGCAACACACAGTCCACCTGGACCCTTTCAAGGATGCCCCCTCCGGGTTTTTACTGGCTCGCTTACCTGTTTCTCTCTTGCCAAGACTCTCCTGGCTTGCCCCTTCTCTTAAAGAGCAAAGAATGGGGAATCCAAGCGCAAGGCCCACCAGCTGAATGCCAACATGGAGAAGCCGTAGCACCATTACCAGAGCGTATGTGTAAGGTCCTAGGATCAGGGCCAAATTACATATTTTCCTAGAGACCCATGGCTTCTAAAAAACCCAGCAGTGAGGGAAGGTTATTTAGATCCTTTGCCTCCATTAATTGCAGCCAAGGGCAGTTCTAACTGGGCAAACAGCATGGGGAGAAAGCAATAACCCACCACTGACTGACACCACAGCACTGATCCAAATCCCCCCAGCACCTTGAGAAATCCATTCCTGGATCTCCAGCACAAGCTATAACTTGGTCCCGAGACTCTCCACTGCAAGTGTCTCAGCAGAGCTGGAAATGGTTTTGCCCAAGGAGGCAGAGAAAGATGGGCAGCCACAGCAGACAGCAGTGGTATTTGCAGGAAACAGGGTAAAGTTGCCCCCAAGCCCCTTCCCCCTCCAGCATTCTGCTGCCAGGCTCTGTGGCACAAGGGCAAAGCTGCAGCATCCCACACCGACCCTCAGGAACGCCACTGCAGACCAGCCGCCCTGGCAATCACCCCAAATGCACCCAGAGTGGCAGATCCAAATGATGGGACACCGTGGAAACCATGTCCTCCGGCCCACGAGCTCCTAATTCTAGATGCAGGAGTGCGTGTGCGTGTTTTACTTCCTTAGAGGAAAGAGGATGCATTCTGCACAAGCTCAGGGGTACTTCGGGATGTGTGCTGCGGAGGCCAGCAAGAGCCGAGCCTGGCACTGATTCTCAACGGGTTGGAGTAGAATCTTGGCTCACATCCAGGCCATACGATTATTCTTGTGGAACTCACAGGCTAGCTCACTCATCCCAAAGCACCCGTGTGCCAAATTGGTTACAAGAGCAGAAACAAACCCTGAACACTCAAGCTTGCTGTGAACAAAAAAACCCCGTGCTTTGCTGCTGGCATCTAGCGTGCCCCGAGCCCCCTCGTGACATGTCTGTTCCATGCCAACCCCACCCAGGCTCACTCCACCCCTACCCCCCGCCCCTTCCCAAGCTTCAGTCTCATCAGGCGTTTTGAGGGATCAGGAGCACAAGGCAGCTGGTGACCCGAGAGGACCCCGCAAAGGCCGCAGAAAGAAGGAAAGAGGGCCGGTCTCCACTCATCCTAATCCAGGGAGCCGCTTAATTCTTCCTCGCGGCGGCACGAGGGATGCCACTTTACATGGATCCTTTCCAAGGAAGCCAGGAAAGGGACAGTGTGAAAAGCATCTCCTGGGAGGTTTCAGTTGGGACGTGCGGCAACGATGGCTCCTTGGATGGTTTCCAGGCACGCACCCCCTCCCCCCAGGACAGGGACCAGACCAACACACCAGCGGGGCCAGCAGTGCCCTGCCCACACGCCTCTGGACTGGGAGAGGGGATGGCTGCCTCCTCCATCCCCTTTGGCAGGTGCAGACCCATCGCCTCAGAACAGTACAAGCCACCAGGATCCCTTCGACTCCCTCCTGCGGAGCTCCTTCTCAAGCTCTGCCATTACTTAGGAAGGCCAAGGGCAGCTTGGCAGGGCCACGCCTGGTCAGGAAAACGGCATGGGGAAGGCCAAGCCCCCTCCCACCATGGGCCCAAATGAACTCAGGACACAAGCGCCTGCTTGCTTTAAAAGAGGAAACATACGCCGGAGAGTTCATCCCTCCATCCAACCACCAGCCTCAGGCCGGCTTTGCCGCCCACCCTGGACCAGAGACAGGCAGAGATTTGCCCAAGGCCCAGCTTTTCGCTACCTGCTCCCCCCAGCCCACCCCACCCTAGGCCTGCAGCAGACGAAGGAAGAGCCCCTCTCGTTCCACCCTTCCTTGCCTCCCCCCATTTCATCTTTATTCTGCTTTTACAAATGCAAAACTGCCGCCCTGAGCGACGCAGCAGGGTGGAATTTGGACTGGAGAACCTGTTATGGCATTCAGAAAAACATTCCTCTGTTTTTACCAAAAGGAAACTTCCACTCCAGGCTCTGCCTGACAGCCACATCCTTCGCTGGTCTGGCAGCTCAGAAAACTTTCCGGGGAGGGGTGAGTGCACATCTGGGGTTTGTTACTGGGGCCTGGCAGCGTGCTGGCAGGGGAGCTGATGGAAGCGCTTTGCTGTGACACGACGTTCACCTGCCAAGAAGCTCCGAGGCATGCCAATGTCAAAGCGGTGTAACAGACTGCTGGATCGGGTTCGAGTGTTACCACACTGTGTGACCTCAGGTTCAGCCGCCCTTCGCGGAACACAGCACTCCCCAGCATTCACGGACTACATCACCCCCAACCACAATGCACAGTCCCCGCCTTTGAAACCAGAAGACAACATGAATTGGTAAACTTTTTAAAGTGCACAGATGTGGGATGTCATCGCTGCCCAATTGCTTGGAGACTGGCCACTTCGGCGGTCTTATTTGCAGGGCTGGGATAAAAGCAGCCTGCTTGGCAGGGCTGTTGTGAAAACCGGCACATGGCTGTTAAATGCCATGCGCCGGCCTGAGGTGCATGCAGCCCTGCAGCTTTCTGACTCTGAGGAGACCCTGGGCTTGTTGATCAGCAGGACTCAAAGCTGCCCAGACCCTGAAGGGCACACTCTGCCCTTCTAGTCCAAGCCCGACCTGGATTGCTCATCAGGACTGGAGTCCAGCGGCACTTCAGACACCAACAAGATTTCCTGGGCGTCAGCCGGCACTTCTCCAAGGCGTCTCCAAGGGCTCTCCCTCCGGAGCTCCCACCCTGAGGACCTCGTCCCTCTCGGAGGCGCCACTGGACTCCAGCCCGGCTGTTCTACCGCGGAGCAAGGCACCGACCGACCGGAGGTTCGTCATTAATCGAGGCTCGCAGCAAGCCCGGCCCGGCCCGGCCCAAGGCCCCCCCAGGCCCATTCCTTGGCCAGCTCCTCGTTGCAAAGGGCCTCGTCACAACAGCCCCGCGAGGTGGGCCCCGCTCTTTGCAGGCAGGGAGGCCAAGAGGCAGCCCCCCGCGGTCCTCCGAAGCCCCCTCGAGGCAGCCACTGCGGAGGGGAGCCGCGGGCCGGGCTAAGCTGGACCGCTAGAAACTCTCCCCGACGGCCGCATCACACCCCACCGAGGCCCCGTTCGGGCGCGACCCAGCAGCACCTCCGGCCCGCCTGGGACCGCCCTCCGCCTCCAGAGACCGGCCTCGCCGGCGGCGCCCGGGCAGAACTCCGGGACGGAGGCGCGGCGCCATCAGGCGCGTCCGGAGCGGCCCAACATCGCCGGGCGCTGGGGGCACGCGTGGGAAGGCGCCGGGCCAGGCCCTGCCCCGCCCGCCCTCCTGCCCGCCCGCGCTCGGCCGCCACAACAACCCTGCGAGGTGGGGCGGGGCGGACGCCCAGCCGGGCACCATGCGCGCGCTCAGAGGCACGCTCGCCGCCCGGCCCGGCCCGCTTACCTGGCTGCGCGCCCCGAGCCCGGCGAGGAGCAGCCGCGGACGCGCCCGGGGAAGCGGCGCCGGGTGCGGCGCGCCCTCCAGCCGCCGGCGAGTCCCGCAGCTCCGCGCCCGAGCGCGCCTTCCCAGCCCCGACGGCGCCGCGCCCCGCCCCGCCGGCCCATTGGCTGCGCCGCCCGCGAAGGCCCCGCCCGCCGCCGCCCGCACGTGAGCCGCCGCTGCACGTGGGGACGCGCGCCGGGGGGCGGCGGCGGCGGCGGCGGCCCGGGCTGCCCTGCGCGCCCCGAGCCTGCGCGCTGAGCCGGCCGCCAGAGGCCTCCGCCGCGTGGGGGCCAGGAGGGCGCCTCTGCTTCTGGGCAGGGGGACTGGGCGCCGCCGGCTGGGAAATCCCTGGAGGTTTGGGGAGGGACCTCAGCAGAGCGCCCCCCCCAACAGCCCTTTTCTCTGAAGTTTGGAGGTCAGTTGCAATTCCGGGAGATCTCCAGCCACCACCTGGAGTTGGGCAACCCAACCCGCCTAAAGCATTTCCAGGCCCGTCGTCTCCCGTGCATTTCGAAGGACGTGGCACCGCGAGAAAGCCCTGAGCTGCCTCGGCCCGAGCTTCGGCCAGGCTTCTCAGACTGGGGGTCTCCCCCCGCCTTTCAGCAAGAGACCCCAGCAGGCTCTGGGTGCAAAGGCAGCCGCTGGGTGGATCCGTCTCCCTTTGAATTGGCATCCTTCCTCATGGGCTCAGGCTGGCTCTTCTCCACAGCTCTCAGGACAGCAAAATGCACATACCATGAAAGGATACATTGCTCAGCCAGCGGGGGCAGGATTTGAACCCACCACCACGGAGGCCTGAGCCTAGGCAGCATGCCCTGAAACATGCCTCTTTGGCCCAAATGTGACGGGACGTGCTGTGCTTCAGGCTCTGGATGGTAAAGGCAGCTTTGAAAGCCGATCGATGCCCTTCTTCTTGCCACAACTTGCCAATGAAATCCCAAGTGTGGCCCACCAACCATGAACACCCGCCCTGCCTCCCTTGCGCATCTGAAGCAGTTTGAGCTGCACAGGTGACCCCCCCCCCCAATCTTTCCTCCTCAAACACAAAGCAGGTTCTCTGCAGGCAGCTTTCACAGGCTTTGCCTTCGTGATGCCTCTGGTGGGGAGGTGGGGTGAGGGCAGCTAAGCTGAAAGACGCTCAGATGTCCAGAAGAGCAGGAGGGCTGGGCTGGGGTTGGGAGACTCAGGTGCGAACGCCTACACAGCCATGAGGCCCCACAGGCGATCTTGGTCTGGTTGCTGTCTCTTCACCCAAGCTCCCTTACAGGGCTGTTGTGAAGACACAATAAAGGGCAAGAGGCACACACACACACTGCCCTAGGCTCCTTAGAGCGAAGGTGGGATAAGAACACGCAAGCCCGATTAAGACAGTGAGTGATACCTACGAGGGAAGGGCGCCTGCGTGGTGCCTCCAGATTTTTCATGTGGGGCAGTTTGCATTAACTCTGGGTCCCCATACCACATCCCCGCACCAGATCTTCTCCCTTCCTCTCATGGCTGCGTTTAACCCTTTGGGTCTGTTTATCGATCTCCCCTCTCCCAGCTCATCTGCCCTAAAAAGCCCTCATCCCCATTGCAGAGGGGTCATTTGAATCTCAGCTGGTGTCCCAGGACTGAGAGGCCGTTGGCCATTTTGGTCCCACAGACCATACCGTGATGGGGACCAGGGAGTGCCCTTTGGCTCATCCCCTGCTGGAGGCACCTGTCTGCTTGGTGTTGGGGTGCTGGGCTAGGCAGAGTCTGACCCACTGGGGCTGTTGCTGTGTCCTTCAGGGCCAATTAATACTTGCTGTGGAGAGTGTACATTTTCAGATTACACAGAGCTCTTCATCAATGATACAAAGCAAGACTCGGAAATGCTATTGCACGTCTGGGGCAGATGGGAACTCCAATTCTCATGGTTTCAAACATAAGTCCTACCACCTTCTAGACGGAAGAGAAATTGCATGGCAGAGGGAGGCTGTACCTGCTAAGGTGTACTGGAACCCTTACTGACTCGGGGTGGGGGGGGGAGAGCTGCTATTGCAAACAAGGATGGACTTTGCAGGAGGCCAGGCAGCTGACACAAACCAGAGATGGACACCTCTCATCACCGGGTGGGTGGGTTGTGGTTCCTCAAAGCCAATATGCTTGCACCAGATTCTGCCATATAAAAATGCACATTTCCTTCCTTATATTTTTTGGGGCCTTCTATTTTCTCCTGTCCGAGAGGTTGTGTCTGAGGTCGGGGTGCGGGTGTGGGGGAGGACAACAGGCTCCACTAAAAGAGCTACTGTAGTGGTTAGAGATTTGGGCTAGGACCCAGGTTCACATCACCACTCTGCTGTGGAGCTCGCTGGCTGACCTTGGGCCAGTTTCCCTCTTTCAGCCTCACCTACCTCAAAGGGTTGCTGTGAAAACGGGAAGAAGCAGGTGCACTGCCCTGGTCTCCTTGGAGGAAGGGTGGGATGGAAATGGAAAGAAAAGGAGCAACAAACAGTTGCTCTCTAGACAGCACACTCTAGAACCACACCGGGGAGGTTGTTCTAACACAGAATGGCTCTTGTGCAGCTTCTTACAGCGTGTAGCTTCCCCCCAACACAGGAAGCTGCCTGCCATGCTCAGAACGGGCACATCGAGCCCTGTGTTCCCAGCTCTAGTGGGCAGAAGTTCTCCAGCCAAGGAGGTCTTCTGGTCTTGTTTCTTGAGACCTCCTGCATGGGAGCTGAGGGCTCTCCCCCAGTGGCCTGTCCTCGTGACTCCTGGCTTGAGCTGGCGTCTACTCTGCCTCCCTGGCCCTCTTTCCAAGTCTCTTGCTAGTTTGCAGGCAATGTGCTGGCACGCAGCAGAGACTGAATGGAGGGGAGTCTCATGGTGGGTGGCAGAGAGTGCCCTTGTGTTTCTGGTTTGCGGCACAGCCTGCAATTTTTAAGAGAACATTCTGGATTGGTTGCTGGGCACTGGCCAGGAGGCAGAATGGATACAAAGGCCCTCAGTCTTCCTTTAGCGCTTCCCGAGTCGGGGCTATTGTCTGGAATTGTGCCTGGAAGGCTACAAGATCGGCGTGTACTTTGGCCCTTTGGTGTAACAAGCTCCTGGTGGTCGCCTGTGGCATGCCTGGGAAATCCGCAGTTCCGTTTCTGTTGCCACGAGAGATGCCTTTGAATTTCTCGCCCTTGCAGTTCTGACCTGTGAAATCCGTATTTTGTTGGTGCTGCTCCACTGAGTTAACCAAACTTGTGATTCTTTTCAGACCATTTTCTGTTTCTCCCCCATAAAATAAACACATTCTTTCCAGTGTGATTTGTGGGCCGATAAACACACTTTAGTTACTAACATTTATCAAATAATGTAGAGTGTATGAAAAATGCCCTATAAACTGTATATGGAAACTGGACAGCTGCACAGAATGCAAGCAAATTTACAAAAACCAACAACGAAAAAGCATGCAGTGGAAACCACAGGAAACAAAAGAGTAGAATATGCAAAGGAAGGAAAGGCGTGTTTGTCCAACCCTGATGGCAGAAACGTGAAAACTCTCTTGAAAGCCGTTTTGCTCTATAAGGAGCAAAGGAAAGCAGCTCATCCCATATTCAGTGTCCAGGGTCCTGATCCACCCACCCTCCTCTTCCCACTGGGGAAATGCTCAAGAGGGATCTGGTCTGCCTTTGGATCTCGAGAGAGCTGTAAGGAAATCACACTGCAGTTATAATTGTTCTGCGGGAGACGAATGGGAAGCTTTGATCTTTCTTGAGAGGTTTGGATAACAAAGCAAGGGAATTAGTCTGATAACATAACAGATGGTTTCATCTTAATTATCGGTTTTTTGTAAAGTCATACTGTGATTTCCCCCCACTTTCAGTATCTAACTTCTTTTGGTATTGAACACTGTAAGAATGTAAATCGTGTTTTTTAAAAAAATTCAGTATTAAGAAAAAACAAACGTGCTTTCATCTGTATCCATCGTGATTTTTTAAAAATGGTACCCAATGGAAATGTCGGAAGGGCTCTGCAGAGCTTCTTTGTTCTAACATTTTGTAGTGAGTTCCTCCACGCCCCAATACTCTGACCAGGTTTGCTAGCGATACCTATGAGCAGAAAGGCCTGAGCCCAAACAGAAGGCTTCTAGAGAGAGCACTCTCATGTCGAACAAAGCATGCATGTTGAGTGTCAGGGGTCAGGTGACATATTTCCGGCAGTGCAGACAGACAAGGACGATGTGGTCAGTTGCACTGGTGTGCTGCGCAGTTGCTAGAGCACTGGTGGAATGCTGCAGCTCTTGGCTGTGCCTATCATCTCCAAAGGAATTATCCACCTCAGCGGTGATTTCCCCAGGAGCCTCGTCGGATTTGAATCCAAGCATCTTCTGGAAGCAGATAAAGGCTGTTTTGTTCAAGATGGCTTCTCGTTGCTGGGGAGAAGGTGGCATGCAGACAGAATTTTGATTGCTGTTTATTTTCTTGCAAGTGCAACCAACAGATACCTTCACCTGGGCACGGCCCCAGACTCCCACAGTGGGCAGAGGACATTCTCAATGTCATGCCCTCTTGCAAATAACAAACAGACCTCCGCCCAGCAGGCCCTTTGGATGGGCACCGGGAAGTTTTAATGAGCATGCTGAGAACTGGCAACATCTGAAATTAGGAATGTTGAATGAGACACAACCCAGGTAAGAGGAGAAAAGGATTTGCTACATTTACTCCGAAGTTCCACTGATTTTGAGAGGGACTTACTGGAATAGGAATGCAATCCTCGTCTCCAAAATAAGCAGACTTATGTCAGGGTTTTGGCTAATAAACGGATTTCACGGGGGTTGTTCTTAAGTAATGCTGTGAGGAGATCCGGAGTCCAGTGCCTCTGAAACGTGCTCAACACAACTGGATTTGCATATTTATTATACGTTTTACATAATGGAACAGTGACATTTGATTTCAGAATACAAGTTTGAAGCATAAGAACATATATTGCCAAAAAGGGGGGCATTTTAAAGTCCCGTTGATCTCAATGGCAGAGTTCAACCTGTGCTGAATTCTTCCCCACTGAAAGCAATGGGGCTGTGGGGACCCGCCTTGCCTGTCCTGGCAATATTTTTAATACAGCAAAGACAAGCGGCTTGTAATTTGACAGGCAAAACAGGCTTGGGGTGGGGTTGTAACTCTTATGTAACTTGGCGAGGGTAAAAGCAACTTGGGAAGAGGTCATAATTTTCAGCAGGAAAACTGTTAAAACACACATCAGCTTCCTCCTTCAGAGACCAACCACTGGGGACTACATTCGCTTCAAATAAATAATTGGCAGAAACGATCACATCTGCCCTTAAAACCATTTCTCTCTGGTTATGTCGGGTCTTACATTTTCTTTAAAAATACAAAAGCAAGGAACTTCAGGATTCGTCTGCCAAATTCCAACCCCTGCTTTTGTTATAAAACTCTGAAATCCAGTAGGCGAGCACTGTAGAAATAGAGGGCTGGCTCTCACAGATGTTGCGCTGGTGGTATCACCTTGAATGGATTAGTGAAATTTAGTCACTAAAAAGAGAGACGGTGAGGAGAGAGAAGACCCAAGAGCGGAAGGTGGACAGTTCTCTTGCGGGGGGGGGGGGGGGATAACCTCAGCAAGGTTGAGAGCCAAACGTGCAACAAAACAAGGAAGATTGGGGCAAGATCCTGTCCATGTTACCGTAACCACACCGAAAGCAGCACCGCCTGTGGACCTGATGGTTCCAGCTTTTAGAACCCTCATCATTCCAGATTTTGAGGGTTCCCCAGGGACAGGCTGAGACAGCTGGAAGGGATTGTAGGCAGGAAAATGGGAGTCCCTGCCCCTTTCTCTCTGGTTTATTTCTTCTTAGCTTATTGGTATCAAATTGTCCTACTTACTGTAAGCCCCTAGTTACAATTAGTAACTAAAAAGAGAGCTGGTAAGGAGAGAGAAGCAACCGAGAGGGAGAAGTGGACACTGGCCCTGCAAACCCCCTTTCAGCCTGCCTTGGTGTGGAGAAACCTCCTCAGTTCATGGGAACTGCCTCGCCTTAGCAAATGAAGAGAAAATATAGGTACCGCGAGTACTGGTGGGACCAGGAGCGGTGTGGCTTGCCAGATAAAAATTATTCCTCTCTTTGAGCTCTTCAGAAGCCCCCAAAGGTACTGGCAAGTGGAGTCACCCTGGATATCCGTGCGTGGGGAAAAGATAATCTTTTTGGCAGGTCTGCTAAAATCCGTCAGCGCTAGGAAGACGAGAGCTCATTTCAAGTTATAATCTGCTGGCCATGGATTCTTTGGAAATTACAAGAAAACATGTAAGAGAGAGAGACGTTGGTGTGGGGGGGGCTGCCAAGATACCGGGGCCTCTACAGCATGCAAGTTTTTAGGACAAAGTATTCAGCAGTTCTAATTCCCCAGTAATGAGCCCATCCTGCAGACTTCAACTCTATTGAGCTCTTTGGTATCTTTCCAAAAGACTGAGAACACCTAATTAGTAAAGAACTCGGTCCTTTTGGTACCAGGCAGCGCCTTAGTGGTGGCATTTCACAAGAGGCCCACTGGATGAGACACACGGGCCATCTAGTCCCATTCCTACTTCATACAGGGGCCAACCAGTTGCCCCTGGAAGGCATGCAAGCACGGCATGGAAGCCAAAGGCGCCCCTGTTTTGCCCACGAGTAGAAGGGAACTGCCTCTGAGCATGGAGGCTCCTCACCGGCAACCTGAATCTCACTCACTTCTATCCACCTGCCTGCCTGGCGTGCCACAACTTGGAACAGCGTCGGGATTGGGGGGGGGACATGAAGTCCTGTCTTTTAAATTAATGGCAAGATGGTACGTGACACCTCTCCAACTACACCGCGTTAATCCTGATGTTTATCCATTTTGCTGGAGGCAATGTGGTTTAGTCAGAGACTATCTCCACCCCTGGTGGGGCTGTCCCAAAGTCCAATATTTTGGGGACTTAATCATAGCAAAAATGCAAAAGAGAACAGGATATACAGTTCCAAAGCATCCCGAAACAATCTTCTTATGTCTCTGGGAGGATTCCACGATTCCGGCCATTAGGAAAAACTTGATCTTTACTATGCTTTCTGCTGCAAAAATGTAGTTAGCGTCATCTTGGAAACAAGAGAAGCTTCCATCCATATCAAATTAGAGTAAGAAATTATGGAACATCTTTATCGTGGATAACATTTCTGATTGCCTCCACTCATTTGAAAAACTCACAGTACCGGTCGACCTTTCTTGACCAATGGCTACCCTTCGTAAGTTATACATGCACTGCAAAACAACCAGATGCTTCTGACTCTCGTTTACAGCTTTGTTGGCCTAACTATGTATAGCAATGATGTTGCTAGCCTCCAGGCTTTGTAATAAGTTACTTCTTTTATGACAAGTTTATTTCCTTTGTATTGTAAATAGTTTATTGTTTGTTATTTTGTAGTATTTGAAAAAAAATTACAAAAATAATTTTTTGAAAAAGAAAAAAAGCATGCACCTGCTGGTTGTCCAAAGAACAAATGAAGGTGGATTCTTTTTGCAAAGTTAGGCTTGTAGAGACAGCTCTTCGAAAATCACCCCTCTGCTACCCCAATAAATAGATATTACACTATGACCTCTCCCAGCAGAATTTTGTTTCTCCTTTAGGATACTGATTAGCCAAATTCAGCAAGATTCAAGTCCAGAAGCAACTTAAAGGCCAAAGTTTTTCCAGAGTAACTCTATGTTACTGATGTATTGTCGAAGGCTTTCACGGCCGGAGAACGATGGTTGTTGTGGGTTTTCTGGGCTGTATTGCTGTGGTCTTGGCATTGTAGACCACGGCAATACAGCCCTGAAAACCTACAACAACCATCTATGTTACTGGTCAACCAAATACATAGTATGATCTATACACAATTCCCCATCCCTCCTGTCACCTGTTACTTCATTTTCTAATTTCTGATTATTCTAATGCAAGGTTAGTCTCATTTATGTATTTTAGTAATATTCTGGTAAATAAAAAGTAACACCCTTCCCCGCCTACACAGATACAAATACTTGCCAGATTAGCGGAGCAGAATTCAGAGCGGGGACAGGATGGGAGAAGAGAGCAAGGCTTGGAAATGTATTTTTCATTTTTAGCGCTCCTGCAGTGAGCATCGAGGAGCCAGAATGGAAGGGAAATGGAGCCAAACCAGTTCTGAGGGAATGCTGGACTTATTACAGAAGGACTGTTCCAAGAAGGCAAGACCTGGTGTTTCTGTCCGAAATATGATCCAAAAACATCCCCGTAAAACTCAACCGATGATCCAATCTGAAGGGACCCCAAAGTCAGCTGGCCCAGCAATTTATCCAGAGGCAAGACCAAATGCCAGCTCCCACCAGACGGACCCAGTCCGTGTCATCCACAGGCCCCAAAGAGAATGCAGGAGTCAACCAGGAGCTCCTCTGCACCAGAGATCAACAGCACCAGGCAATTAAAAGAACGACAACGGGCTGGTTTCACTGGAATTGTATCGTGATGGTGTATGGCTTTTCACAAAGGTGTAAGCCGCCCTGAGTATTTGGAGATGAGAGACAGACGCCCATAAAAGAGATCCAGGGGTGGAAACCCTGGGCCAGGTGTTGCAGAATCCAAGAGCCGGAAGCTGCCTTGCGGGTCATCTAATCTCTACTGAGAGCAGGCGCTCCAAAGCGAAAGCATCTCCAGTGGACTGCCATCCAGGCAAATCTCTGGTGAAGGAGAACTCCACTTCCCCTAGGTCACTGGTTCCATCTCTGCTCTTCTAACATTTTCCTCCTGTTCAACCAAAGTGTACCTTGCTGGGATTTCAACCCATCAGATCTAGTCCTTGCCCTCTTCTGAACGAGAGACCTTGGAGTCGCGGCAGAACATGATTTCATCTCTTCTCGGTCTTCTTACTGGCTAAGCGTATCCAGCCTTTGCAAGAGCAATTCTAGATTCTCCTGGTGTCCCAGGAGACAAATGATCTTGCCTTGTTAGAAACCATCTCCATGTGTTCAGCATCACAGCTTTTGGATTGTATTTGTAACGTGCGTGAACATGGGCACACAGGCTCTGTCGGAGTGACACACTTGTTGGGACTCTATTCAGAAAACAGGTGTCCACATAAATCTCTGAAGCTGCCCACCCTCGAAATAAACCACATGTAGCGGCAGAAGGCAAAGGGCTGTATTGTACTGGAGCCCTGGAAATTCCCTCTACTCCTGTGTCAGAAACCTGCTTGCATCAAGAAGCTTTGAGGCGCCTCTGAAACTGTACACAGAATGAAAACTTTGATCATCTCTGTGATGCAGAACATCCCTCAGCAGCTCTCTGGGGAGCAGACACCCGTCACTCATCTGTGTTCAGAAGGCAGTATTATCAGCTTTAATCACAGCTCGATTATGCCTGGCAGATCCACTTTATTAAAATTGTGTCGGGCCTGTTAACGAGAAAGACAAATAGCAGCAAGGCTCAAGATAAGGAGGTTGCACTGTGGAAACCAAACACTAGACCTAGCAGCTGCGAGTCTTATATTGAGGGAGAGGGTATGTGTTTGTATGCACTTAGGTGCACACTGCATTCCACAGAAGGGCAAAAAAAAATCACAGAATGAAGACCTGTCCACAGAATTCAGTTTCCTATGTTTTTTTCATTTGAAAAAAAGCAAGCTTCTAGGCCCTTTCGACTGCACAACACAACACCTAAAGACTCACAAATTCATTAAGGCAAACGATTTAGCGAGCCAGTGTCCTCTTCATCAGACGCAAGGACAGACGCACTTGACATGGGGGAATGGCTGCGCAATATGTCCGGGAGTCAGACTAGACTGCCCACGCCCTGTGTATCTCTTTGCTGTTCCCAAAGGTAAACAAGGTATAATTAGGGAAAATACCACATGGCTATGCAAAATGAGGGGGGGGAAAAGACGTAAATCATGTTCGGTTTATACAGGCTTCCTTTTGGAGAGCAGAAGTTACATTGCCTGGTGTGAGAGGATGTGGGGTGGGGGGGTTGTTTTCTCCATCTTTGATTCCTCCAACAGGAAGAGGGTTGGCAGAAAGGAGATGTAACGCTGAGGACTGGAGACTGGAGAAGTTCACATTCTGATCAGAAATAAGCCAGATCTGAATTCCTGGTAAAAGCTGGAAGACAGAATGGAAAGACCACCCGGGGTTAACAGAACAGTAAGAAAGTGTATTCACTGAAGATACTAAATGGTTTTTAAAGTGACAGTGCTCTATGTAAACATATTCAGTAACGCTCACAATAAATACAGTAAATACAATTTACAAAAACGTAATTCATACAATAATGTCTCTCAAAATTGTGCCAGAGGACTAACAGCCCTGTTCCGACAACTCTAGGAACAGGGAAAATAGCTCCCAGTTCAAATGAGGCAAGTCTATAATGTCAATGTTCCAAATATATCTCTCTTCCTTGTTGTTGTAGGAAACTTCCTATTTTTCAAATTGGAGATCCTTGCATTTATTTGATCTGCATCACCCTCCGGGTTCAGTGAAACAATGAGACTAGACATGGTGGTCCTTTACAGCCCCTGATGAAGTCCAAGTGACAAAATCTGCCGTTCAGCCAGCCTCAGCTAGGGCTACCACCTTGAAGGATCTCCAGTTTGAAAAATAGGAAGTTTCCTACAACAACAAGGAAGAGAGATATATTTGGAACATTGACATTATAGACTTACCTCATTTGAACTGGGAGCTATTTTCCCTGTTCCTAGAGTTGTTGGAACGGGGCTGTTAGTCCTCTGGCACAGTTTTGAGAGACATTATTGTATGAATTACGTTTTTGTAAACTGTATTTACTGTATTTATTGTGAGCGTTACCGAATATGTTTACATAGAGCACTGTCACTTTAAACACCATTTAGTATCTTCAGTGAATACACTTTCTTACTGTTCTGTTAACCCCGGGTGGTCTTCCCAGTCTGTCTTCCAGATCTGAGTTCCTGGCTGCCAGGCTCCAGTTAGCACGACACATTCGAAAGGCTCACGTGGGGCCCAGGAAAAGGTCCCGGCAGCCCTCCCAGACTATCCCATCAGGTGTAGGAGCAGAAAAGAACACATCCGATTTTCCAGGGCTTTGTCGGTTTCCGTTAGCCATCCTGGAGGGCGATTTCTGCTGCCATCTGGATGTGATAACCCGGGACCTCTTCACAGCAGTTAGTGTTACGCTAACTTCGTTACACAGAGCAGCAAACCTGAATGTGGAATCCAAAGGCAGAAAAGCTGCAAAAACTGAAAGGCCCGGGTCACTCCAGACAGCAGAATGCCATGTGGGGGAAGGTACCGACACCCGATTTGTTCCAGTGCTTCAGATGAGCCATTGAAATCTTGTCGGTTTCCTCACAGGGATATTTCTTTTAACCTCCAGGTGTGATGGGACTGCTCTATTTTCTCTGCTGCTGAGGTAATACATCTGATTTAGTTTTTTTAATCCATATCTTTTAGCTTTAAATACTGCTGTCTCTGTACTGAAGTCTGAAAGAGTGGATTATAAATCCTCAGATAATTGAATGGATAATAAATTATTGGTTCCTTCCTAAAAGGATTACAGAGGTAATTTGTAAAAGAAAGATTGAAGACCTAATTTAGTACACTTGGCCAAGAGCCCACCCCCACCCCCGGTTCCTTCTGCAAAACTATCACTTTCCAGGACACGCATCCAGTATTTTTGGTTAGACTTCTTGTAAGATGCCACACACACCCACAACTGAGTTCACATCCCTCCCCCCCCATCTGATATTTTTTGACCTTGGGAAAAGATCTATTAGAGTCCTCTGTGTGTCCACAGAGAATGTGGAAAGTTAGGCCCTCTACCACTGCTGCCGTCTCCTCCCAGGCTTTGCCAGGACAGGCTGGGCCCATATGGATTGTACACCTAAGCAGCCCTAGTCAGTGTTCCTAGCCTGGTACCAGGCCCAGTAAATCCCAGCTGCCACCACTGTAGAGACCAGGCAATCTTTCATCCTCAACCACGGCTGCAGCTTGGAGCAGGGCAATTCTGCAAAATAAGTAGCCATTCTCCAATACTTCTCCACAATCTAACCCAAAAGCTTAGCCTCCCCCGGGTTCCATGCGAAATAAAAGTCTCAAGGAGCACCAGGGCTCTTCCACTTCATGTACCGAATGCCACCCACTACCCCGAAGTGGCACCAGCATCCTCCCTTGATCTCTCAGGCACCAGCCCTTATGGCCCCACTTCCACCACTTGAATGTCAGGGCAGAACCTTCCAGAGATCAAGCAAACCTTGGAAGAACGAAGAGCTACTCTCAAGCCCTCCAAAAGGGGAGAATCACGGCTGGGTTTGCCTCTCCCTGCATCGGAAAGGCAGCCTGTGTCCTGAAAGACAGCATCTCGCTTCTCACATGGCCCAATTGGTCCAGGCTGTGATTTACAGCAGTACTGAATACCTGAAGGACCTTCCACACAGCAGAAAAATGCCTCATTTCTCTCTCCTCTCCCCAAGGCTCAAGAAGGACGGGGCGTACGTGGAAGCTGTCAACAGATTGCTTTATTAAAGCCATAAATCAGCGGCGGCAGCAGCATTTTGCAGAAGGGGAGCAGAAATTAACGGAGGCACGCTTCCGAGGGCATCCATCGGTCCACAAGAGTGCGGAGTGCCCTCTGGTGGAGGAATGCAGTGCGCATTCATGTTCACAAGAGCCATGCCTCAGGCTGGACGTTAGGAATTTTTAAAAAAATGTTTCAACAAGAAAGGAAAATTCCACAGGACATGATGTTGTCTATATGCAGCTCTTTTGGGCAAGAAACTGAATAATCTCCAAAGGTATGGACAAATTCCAACAATTGTCTGTAATTATGCTCTAAACCAGTCTGACATTAGAAATCACAACACTCAGAAATCAGTGGGAGAACATTTTAATCCTCCAGGACACTGCACTGCTGAACTAAAACTAAAATCTAAAATGCAAGATTGCTGAAATGGAGTTTATTCACAAATTCAGAACAATGGAACAGACATTGAACAGAGACTTAGGATTCTTCACTCACTACAGATGCTAATTTCTGCTCTAAGCAAGCTGCGCTATTCCTTTCTGTCCCAATGCTCTCCTTTGTAACACCCCACCCACCTTTGGCTGGGATATAAAGGCTCGGGGATCTCTATTCCGACTTGTGTCTAAAGAAGGGAGCACCAACTCTCAAAAGCTTACACTCTGAAAACCTCATTGGTCTCTAAAGTGCCACTGGACTCAAATCCTGCTGCTCTAGACCAGCGAGATTTAAAATCCTCTTTCGGAAGAGCACAAAAAATGGGTTTGATAGTCTTCTGCTTAACTATGGACATAAATTTAAGATGTTGCACGAGGTAGGAAATTCAATCAAGCCAAATTCTGCAGTTTACCTCCTGTCGTATATTCTCAGACAGTCTCTTGCAGATACCGTGTTCCTTTCTTTGTTGGCTGTATTTGTTTTTAATTAACACTGAGTCAGGTCCATTGCTTAGAAAAAGGTGGAAGAGGCATGAAGAAAAATTTACAAAATCCTTTAGGCAGCACCCACTACCCCGACAAACACCCAGAAACAGGCCAACAGGACAACAGCAATCACATGAGCACCCCAGTCCACACACAGCAGCACGATTTTACTGCAGATTCTCACTGCAAAAATCAGGACTTTGCTACAAAGCAGCAGGGGGCAGGGGGCTGTTCCCGGCACACAGTGCAGGGAGGTAAAGACAGAAGCTACAGAATAATACTGGGAATAACAGCAGAAAATAACTGGACAAAAAAGAAATCTCATAAAAATTGAGTAAGAGGGCAAATTTCAGTCGAGAGAGTCAGGGCCTGTCTGAGTGTCATATTACCCATATTTGGGGATGCTTCACTGAAACTGTTTTTCAAACAGAACCAGAGCTCTAGGAGCAGAAGACAGAGTGATCTGTCCACATTCGCACGCCTGCTGTTGTTAAATTAGTTGCAGGACAGTGAGATACCCAATTGGTCTTGCAGGACAATCCTGGGCCTGCTTGCTTCATGGGATTTCCTCCCAAGAAAATGCATCTAAAAACTGCAGTCTTACAGTTGCGTCTGGGCCAAAGAACTTTCTGAGTTCATGGGGAAGTAGGATATTGGGAGCCAAGTTCAGAGATCCTGCCAGGCCTCAGACAGAAAGGAGGTCCTAAGGTGACAGGATAAAGGAACTGGGTGTTTGGCCTAGAAAAGCCAGAGGCACTGTTCAACTACTTGAAAGGCTGTCAAGTGGAAGACGGCAAGAGCAGATCTTCTGGACTTCAGCTACAGAGAAACTTCCTTTTGGTGGGAACAATTTGACAAAGGAACCTATGACCTAGAAGGGGTTGCCGAGTTCTCTTGCACTGGTGGTCTTCAAGCAGGGGATGGACATGTATTTGCCAGGGATTCTCTTGCTTTGGTCTACGTTTAGCAGAGGGTTAGGCCAGACTTCCTGCAAGGCCCCTTCCACTTCTCAGATTCCATGCTCAGAGCAGAGCAGCAATGCTTAGTCAACATGGAGGCATCACCTCCACATCAGAGATGAGAGATTGAGGACACTGGCAGCAACTCATTCCTGACCTGCAGCTCTATCACTGAAGCATGGCCTCAGCCACTTCCTCGGATGTTTCAGGGGGAGCCATCCGAGAAGGAAGCTCGGAGGCTTCCCTGGCAGCTTCTGTGTTACCCCAATCCCTAGCCCTTGCTTCAGCAGAACTCCTCCGCTGGCCCTAGACTGCCTCAATCATCTAACAAGGTTTTTTCCGTGCTGCAGTGGTGGCCCAAAAAACATGGCAGAGGCAGCAGCAGGAATTTGTTTCCAAGTACGGATCGGCAGCACGGAAAATGGCCCTGGAACAACAGATCAGACACTAGGGCCCAGGCATGAGGGTAGAAGTTGGAAATAGAACCCAGTGAGCAGTGTAAGCCCCACACAGGCCAATTAACCCTCAGTCCCGGCATCTCTTGGGTGAGTCAAAGGCACTCACGCCTTGCTCCTGACAGCCTCCCCCAAACTGCCCAGCAGTCAACTGGGGGCCAGTGATGCGCTGCCCCTCCCCGGCGTCAAAGAATCCGGAGCATAAGGAAGATACTTTGTCCCACGCTGCTGCTCTATATACCATTGCAGCCAGGTATGGCCAGCCCCACCTCTCATCAAAGGCAAGATTTTTCTTCTGCTTGAAGGGAAAGATTCCAAATGAATATTTTAGGAGGAGGAACAGCCACAAACAGCATAAGAGATTAAGAAAAGCCATTTCAAAGGCAAGCGGATGAACTGGTGAAACCGAAGTGACAGGCAGGCAACAAGCTCAGGACAGATGGGGTTTCAGAGAGGCTGAAGCCAGACTGAAGAAGCAGAACTCACTGCGATACCGACAGCCTGCCGAAGAAACACCACCCAGCAATACTCCCAACACGGCCGCAGCTTCATGGAATTCGTACACCCAAACATTCCCTCGAAAACGTCAGCCCTTGCTTCCCCAGGATCAGTACCTCGTGGCGTTTTCCACCCAAACTCCTTGCGTTGGCTGACTCTAAACTCACAATCAATGTGGAGCTCTGCTCACCGGGATACATTCTGGCAGGTAATAAAGACACGGTTGATGTGACCTTTGATCTGCCTCTGCTCTGAGCCCCTAATTTAACAAAAAACTTTTACACTCAGGGGACGCTTTACTTATTCAGGTGGGACAGAGAGTTACACGGGAGGCCTGGAAGGAACGAGGCACCCAAGGCAAGTTCCTTGAAGCATCAACACTGCCTGGGTTGGGTCACATGGTCAAAGCCCAGAAGAGGCCACAGATGGTTACCTCCCCTGGAGATAATCTGCAGCACTTCTGCATTAATTCCCCAGCCCAGATGGGAGGGGCAGAGTTGTACATCTGGAGACTGCAGGTTGCTGTGGGATGTGTGGGTAACAACTGGTGTGCTACTAACTTTTGTGAATTTACTGAAAAGATAGGAATTGAAAAATATGTATTTTTACTGACTTTAATAAGCAAAACATAGTTTTAGGACTAGAAAGTGACAGCATCTAAGCCTTCCAAGTTCCTCCTCAAGTCATTTGAGTTTTTTCCCTCACAGACACACATGTTGGCACAAAGGTATGGGTAAAAGAAAGCTTATCTGGGCTGTGCCCTGCATTTTCACAATCAACTGCTCTAGGATCTCCTCTATCAAACCTGCAGGAAGGCTGATGTTTCTTAGGTGAAATGTTAGGAGTCTTTAGGAGTTCAGGATATAAGAAACCCATCAACAACGCAATTCACATCTGCCTTGAGCTTTCTCATATTTATAGAATTTAGACAGATAGCCAAGTGCGAGATTCTTGCTCCGTCAAGAAAACACACAGCTGATGGGATTCAGTCACCTCGACAGCTACCCTCTTAATGGAGAATTTAGGAAGAGAAAGGTAAGACTTTTGGTGCAGGAGCAGTACTTCCCTGCCTTTACTCAGCTGGATCCGTCCCACGGATGGTGTTTCCACTCCACCGAGGTTCCTTGCACATGTGTTAGCAGGACAGGTATGAAAGGCCTAACTTTCCCTCTTTCCCTCTAAGGAAAATTCATTGCATGTTCATTTATTGACACTTCAAGCACTCCACTCCAGAACATACTGGTCACAAAATCCGTTGCAAGTGGATCCTGAGCAAGTCCTTTTCAAACGAGAAAAGAAAAGCCCCATGACAAGACCCAAAGGCTCAGCTGGCCGACTGGCAAAGCCTCCCAAATTCATACCGATGTGCCTCTCCTTGGCCTTAACGGTACCTCTTCTCCAGCTTTTCCAACACATGGTGCTCTAAATCCGGTACCCAGCAGATTCACACGGGCTCCACAAGCAATCCTTTCAGTCCCGACTGTCAGGGTTTTTTGTACGAGTCCTCCCGCCCAGCAGAGCGAGGATGCTTCCCTGCACAGCCAGCGCCCCTGCCTCCCCCCTGCTTCCTCTTGGCCTGGCCCTGGGACTCCGATTTCAGCGTTTCCAGCCAGAAGGCATCAAAAGATCCAGGAGCCTGATAGCCCAGTTCCTGAGAGTCCAAAGGATCTTTGCTCAGCAAGATGCATATGGCAGGGATATTTCGCTTGACCGTCAAAGGATCGAGGCCAACCTCAGGCACGATGGGATCCCAGATCTCCTCTATTTGCCTGAAGAACACCTTCGTGATCTGGTGAAGGCTCTTGAGCCGCCGCTTCATGATCTCCACACAGGTGATGGTTTTGCTGATGGCTTTGCCAGAACCACTGAAGAGAACCTGCCTCACTGCATCCAGCTCCATCTTGCCAATGGCGTAGCCCATCAAATTGCGGATTTTGCTGCCGTCCTTCACTTTCATCTCAATGATGTCTGAGGGCAGGTTGCTAAAAGGAAGAGGGGACGGTTTCTCCACGGTCTTGGACTTCTGGTAGTTCTCCATGATTCACGCTGCGGCAGAGGGGAGGCCAAGAGCAGCAGTTAACGATACAAGCAACGGATTAATTCAAGACTTGTCTGAAAATGTTATATATTCAGGACACTTTGCAACGTTGTCCAGAGATATAAATATCTAATTTGTTTTTGTTGGATCAGAGAGAAAGTTGGGCAAGTCCCGCACTCTCCTTTCCTGCAGGAGGAGAAAAGAGAACCAACGATTAATACCAGATTATTTAATTTTATAAAATCATTGTAACTGTTTTTTAAAAGATTATTATTGGAAAAGTTTCAGGTGGGTAGCCATGTTGGTCTGTACTGTGTAGCAGAAGAGCAAGATTCTGGTCCAGCAGCTCCTTAAAGACCAACTAGATTTCCAGAGTTTGCGCTTTGGAGAGTTAAAGTTTCATCTGCTGAAGGGAGCTTTGACCCTCGAGAGCTCGTACACGGGCAACCTAGTTGGTCTTTAAGGTGCTGCTGGACCAGAATTTTGGCTCTTGTTGGAAAGAGAGCCCAACACACATGCCCAAACACACTACCAGGTTTATGTGTCCTGTTAACAAGATAAATTCCAACCTGTTTTCACTCATTTCAATATACACAAGAGTGCTCCTCATGAACAACACAAAACCACTTGAAAACTTCAGACTACTGGATTGCCCATTAACGTGTTCCACCATACTATGAACACTTTGAGCAACCTACTCTCCTCCTTGAGGCTCAGCTGCCTGTCAATAACAATGACCCCAAGAATGCAAGGTAAGGTATGAGCAGGATATAGCAACAGCTCATCCCATCGGAGGCACCTTGCCTCTAACCATGGAAGTTCCATCTGGCTTGCCATTACTCATATCCGTCGATAGCACTATCTTTTGTGAACGTCCAATTTAGAAGGAACATTTCTATCTCAATTAATATCAAACCTGACTATATGCTTTGGGTCCAAACATAATATATCAAACAAGGCTGTCCATCATGCTAAAAGAAACATTTATCCTTCTAGAAGAATTGAGAGAGCAACGTTCCGGTCTTCAACATGAAAAGTATTTCAAGGAACAGGTTTTCCACTCACCCAGAGTTCCAGCCGTCCCCTCCCCTTCAACGGCCGTCTCCCACCCTGATCCATACACCCATAACCACTACCTCATACTAGTATGGGGCAGGAAAGGAAATGTATTCCAATGTGTCAGCTCCACCAACTCTTCCCTTGTGGCTTATTCCAGTTCCTCAGGCCAGCCTCAGCTGCCGTTCTAAAAGCCAACTCCAAACCCAAATGCACGCAATTGACAAAGCTGAATAAGCCAAAAGGGGTCCCTGCACCCAAAGAGCATACAATGCACTGCATATACACAAATGCAAGACTAGCTCCTTTTTCCACACATACCATCAAATAAAGGTGTGTGTTTTACATTTACAAGCAAGTCACAGTAATATCCAATACTTTTTGTGTGCGTGTATAACATGGAGGTATCATCTTACATTCAGGGCTGTCTTCCTTCTGAATACAGCTAATCATTTCAGAAGGGGAACCCGATGAAGCTTCTGCAGCAAAATAAATGGGTTTAGTGGTCTCTGAGAGACAGGCAGGGCTCTTTTCCCAGTAACAAGAAAAGAGGAGCTCAGGGATGCTATTTCCAGGTTATGAAATTCCTGGAGATTCAAGGGGGTGGAGCCTGGGGTGAGGTTTAGGGAAGGACCTCAGTGGCTATAATGTCATACAGCCCGCCCGCCAAAGCAGCCATTTTCTCCAGAGGAACTGACCTCCGTAGTCTGCAGATCAGTTGTAACTGCTGGAGCTCTCCAGCCACCACCTGGAGGTTGGCAACCCAAGAGGGGTCCCACTGCACACATCTGCCAATGGGGGGGGGGGGCCAGGCCAGCAAAATCTGCGCCAGATCAAAACCACGTCCTTCTTTCAGTTCCCATCCAACTAGGCTTGCCAACCTCCAGGCAGTGCCTGCAGACACACTGGAAGCACAACTGATCTCCACACTACAGGGATCACAGCCCCCCCCCCTCCCCCCGGAAGAAACGGCAGCTTAAGAGAGCAGACCCAATACTTCTTAAAGCATTTCTACCCGGCCTTTCCAGGTGGTTCCAAGCTAACCCTTCCCCCAATCGCCCCCTCTCACATCTCCAGGGATTCCCCAGACCCTCCGCCAACCCCCTGGTTTAACTCTGCAGGCCACTTCTTTTCCTTCCAGCTTCCATGAAAGGCCAGACTTCGTGCAGAACGGAGCTGCCCTGGAAAGGGGTTGCCAGCTGCAGGCCGGGAAATTCCTGGAGGCTTGGGGTGGAGCGTGGAGAAGGTGGGGTATGGGGAGGGGGCCTCAGTAGGTTATGATGCTATAGAGCCCCCCCCCCTTCCAAAGCAGCCGTTTCCTCAAGGGGAACTGATCCCTATGGCCTGGAGATCAGCTATGATTCCGGGAGATTGCCAGGCCCTACCTGGAGGACGGCAACCTCTAGCCTAGAGCCCCTCCGGTCGGATTCTGCCCCTTTCCGCGCCTGGCCTGCCCTTCCTGCCAGCGGAGGAGGCGAGGGCCCAGAGGCTGGGAGCCTGGGCCCAAAGGGGGGGGGGCGTCTTTTCGAGGCCTGCAGCTGCAACCTCCCCTCCCCCCCGGTCCAGACTGAGAGGAAAGCGCTTCGAGGAGGCACTCTGCACATGCCCAGAGGCAGCGCGCCCCCTCCCTCTGGGAATGTGGGGGGAAAGCACATTTCCTCCACCCCCCCTCAATTCACTCACCTGCCTCCCCTCAGCGCTTCAAGATGGCGTCGCTCATGCACTCTTCACAGAGAAAGCAGACCGCGCGTGCGCACCGAAGAACGCCGGCAAACTTCCCGTGTTGCGCATGCGCACAGGCAGGACCCCCTCCCGCGCGCCTGTCTAAAGCCACGCCTCTACCCCCTCCTCTGTATGGGATTGGTAGAATGCTCCTCCCCTCTCCCGCACCGCCCACCGCTGCACAGCGTCTCTGCAGCCTGCAGGGGGCGCCCCGAACAAGCGACGGGCTAAACCGGGTTACGACTCCTGGCTTAAGGGGTTTTATGCTCCTGGAAGCGGTTTTTCAAAAGCATCTCTGCACAACTGCAAACAAGGTTTCTCCCCTGCCACAGGTGACAAGTAGCAGGAGAAAAGAGCAAGAGTCCAGGAGCACCTATATGACTAACACAATTGGTGGTAGGGTGTGAGCTTTCGTAACTCACAGCTCGCTTCTTCACATACTCCTACTCGACCGCAAATTTTGTTAGTCTTCTAAGTGCTACTGGACTCTTGCTCTTTTCTACTGCTACAGACAAACGAATACGGCTTCTGATCTTGATCGAAGTCCATAGGCTACAGATAGATAACTAAAGGACAGCATGGCGTGGCATGGCTGTGTCTAAGGAAGAACGGGAAAGGCTCGCCCTCTTCTATAATTTTCTGCAAAAAAATTGAGGGAAAGGGTTTTCTTTCTGTCATTGCATCCGAGGAAGTAAGATCTGACCAAACCTCTTGCTGAAATAAATACTGTTAATCTTTAATGTGCCCCACTGGAGGAAAGAGGTCAAGAGAAGGAAGAGGGAGGGGAAAGAAACCCAGGGGAAAGGATGCTTCAGGACAGAAACACATCAGCCCCTTTCTGTTAAATAAACTTCACTGTATTTTTTATCCGGGGCTTCCAACTCAGGAGCTCATGGCATAGGTCTAGCAACAACACCTGTGAGATAGGTTAGGTTGCGAGTAGGGTTGCCAGCCCCAGGTCGGGACATTCCTGGATTTGGGGGGTGGAACATGGGGAAGGCTGGTTTGGGGACCTCAGTGGGATATGAAGCCATAGACTCCACCCTCCAACGCAGCTGTTTCTTCCAAGGGAACTGATCTCTATGGCCTGGAGATCAGTTGTAATTCTGGGAGATCTCCAGCCTGGAGGTTGGCAGCCCTTGCTGTGAGAGAGTAACGCACTAAAGGTCACCTTCATGGGACTTGAACCCAGGGCTCCCCCAATAGCTAGACCCAAAGCCCTCTCCTGCTGCCCTCGTTTCCTCAGAGAACTCCAGTGCTCTGGATGGCAACAAATCTTCCGGCATCGAAACACTGGTCCCTTTGGTGCTAGAGAAGCCTGCTGAACCTCTCAGGGCATCCTCCCGAGACTGTGACCAAGAAGGATATTCACGCCCTCCTAACCGTGGCTTGAGCGGCCTGAAAAGCCCAGGCTAGTCAGAGCTCAGAAGCTAAGCTGAGCTAACCTTGGTTTTTATGACTTGGCTGAGAGGCCACCAAGGAAGCCCCGGGTCACTACAAAGAGGCAGGCAATGGAAACCCACTTCTGCTCATCTCTCGTCTGGAAACCTCCGTGAGAGGGCTGCCACAGTCAGTTACGACTAGGCAGCATTTCGTTACTCCTCCCAGGGCCTGCTATAGAAGTGGGGCAGGGAGAACGTGGGCAAAATACACCCCATACACTGAAAAGTTAAGAGTTGATTATCTCTTATCTGATAAGAATGCCAAGATTACCCATCAAGTAGCCAGAGATGGCTAGGTGGTATTCAGGTGTTGGAAATTAAATTGTACAGTAAGTAGATCCTAATTTTAAATTGTTTTATTTGCTGCATTGTATGCCTTGAATTTCTTTTTTAGTGTAAATGTGTTCGTCAATTGACCGTAAATAAAGAATGAATGAACACCCCCGTGATCCTGCTAAACTTGAAGTTCTCGCTGTTCTTCCTGCCTCCTTCTCCATCAGACCGCCCCCCCCCCTGCCCCAAGCCTGTTGAGTGCGGCTAAAGTGAATTGGCCAGGCAGGGAACCCTCCAACAAGGGCTGAAGAAATATTCATGGGTCAAGGCTGTGCCTCAGTGGTAGAGCATCAGGTAGAAGGTCCCCAGGTTCATGTACCAGTATCTCTGGTTAAAAGCCTGAGACCCTGGGAAGCCACTGCCAATCCGAGTAGAGAGCAAGGTTGTCGCTAAGGCAGCCTCACGCGTTCAAGGCCGTGGCCTCTCATGCCAGGGACAAAGCCAGCCCAGCTCCCACAAATACATCCATGAGCACTGCATAATGTTAATTGTATTTTAATTTACAATGCCTATAAGCCCTGCTTTTCTCACAAGATGGGACCTGTAGGCACTAGGCAGTCTTGCTGAGGACTCTTGCCTCCAGGACAGCCAGAATTATTTTGGTTTCTAACAAGTCTTTTGGCTGCACAGAAACTTAGGCATCAGTCAAACCAGTGAAACAAGGCAATTTCCACTTACAATAATAACAACAGCAACATTTGATTTATATACCACCCTTCAAGACCCACTTACTGTGGTTTACAGAGTGTGTTGTTATTATTCTCACAACAATCCCCCTGTGAGGTGGGTGGGGCTGAGAGAGCTCTGAGAGAGCTGTGACTGACCCAAGGCCACCCAGCTGGCTTCAAGCGGAGGACTGGGGAATCAAACCTGGCTCTCCAGGTTAGAATCCTGCTGCTCTTAACCACTACACTAAACTGCCCACCCTTTCTGCACATCAATAGTTGGGAAAGATCCTCACTCACTCAGAATGGGTTGATTACTCCTTTGATTGGATTTCTCTTGGTAACACCTCTTTCCACCCACCTTACTTACAGCTGCAGTCCCGCACAGACTTCTTTGGCGGCAAGCTCTTTGGAACTCAGTGGGACTTGCTCCTTGTTGCAATGGGGAACTCAGCATGCTGTGAACATTGGAGAGTTCTGCATATCTCTGTTACACTCTTGATAAGCAACTTCTGTAAGAAGGGAATGCCTCCTGACTCCTTCACTCCGTTTCGAGAGACCCTCTCTTGCCTCATGGCCTTCCAAGGGGGTACCTTTTCAGAGCCCCTACCAAAGGCTTCATCCACATATCCGCCTGCAGTCTCGATGCTGAACAAGTCGGCCATAGTATAGGGTAAGTAATGTTTTAGACTAGGACTCTTTCTTCCTTCCACAAGAAAATGCTTTGAATGGAATCTACTCCAATAAACTGTAAGTTCTATCTTTTTTACAATTTAATTTGCCTGTGGATTAAGTACTGCACGTTGGGATAAAATGCTTGTGACTGGGTAACTCTGCTACCAAACAAAATGTAACTATTTTTAATACTCTTGAGGAAGCATGCTTAGGATCAGGCAGGCAGATATTACAAGTACAAAACCAGAATATCACACACACCAGTCAATTAAATCACTGGGCCGGCTCCCTTTCTCTTGAGTTCCAGGAAAAGTGACCAGGCAGGATAATAATGGTGTCTCACGCCCATGGTGTCACACACCATGCTATATTTCTTCACTTGATAGTCTGCAAGTGAATCAGTGACTTGCCTGCTCTGCCCTTGTGGGAAGGGCAGAGAGCAGGAACACCACAAATGCTGTTCCTTATCTGCAAACCACTGAGTGATCAAGCCCTGTGAATTCACCCTATTCCTCTTCCCCTGGGAAGACTGGGAAGCCAGGCGGATAATAGGAGGCCAGGAAGAGCTGAGGATGTGCAGCACACGCTGCCTGCAGCTTTTTCTTGGTGACTGCATTGAGAAACGTCATGGTCAGCCTGGAAAGAGGAAAAAGAAAAATATCAAAAGCAGGAAGGGGAACATCCAACAACTAACTAACTAACTAACTAACTAACTAACTAACTAACTAACTAACTAACTAACTAACTAACTAACTAACTAACTAACTAACTAACTAACTAACTAACTAACTAACTAACTAACTAACACCTCCCTTCTTTCTTTCTTTCTTTCTTTCTTTCTTTCTTTCTTTCTTTCTTTCTTTCTTTCTTTCTTTCTTTCTTTCTTTCTTTCTTTCTTTCTTTCTTTCTTTCTTAGTCCGCCTTTCTCATTGAGACTCAAGGTGGATTACATAGTGTGAGATTAGTACAATCAGTAGCAAGGACAAGGGCAGGCATTTCCATACAGTGTCAAGGGCATTTCCATAAACAATGTCATAGGGTAGATGAATACAAGTTTACAAAGACATACCATTAGGAAGGATCCAATACAGAGTAGAAGAAATGCTGAAACAGAACATGAGCAATTCTAGGACTGCCATTAGACAATATGAAGCACAGGTAGTATGTAGGAGTACATAGTCAAAGCAACAGATATAATATGTAATGGCAACATAGTGGTGAAGTCTATGGTTCCTAACTCATTAGCAAAACATCTGAGACCCCCTCCCTACAATACCACCCCCCTATCTGAGTAAAAAGTCTTTTTGAATAATTTGGTTTTGCATCATTGTGGAAAGTCAGGAGGGTGGGGGCTCTCCTGACCTCCTCAGGCAGGCCATTCCGCAGGGTGGGGGCCACCACAGAGAAAGGCCGTGTATGGGCCACTGTTGATTTCGCCCATGTGCAGCCTGGCACCTGCAGGAGACCCTGTTCAGATGGGCAAAGTTGTGGAAGAACATCTGACGAAGAGAGCTGTGGTTCTCAAAAGCTTATGCCTCAATAAAATTGATTAGTCTAAACGGTGCTACTGGGCTCTTTACTATTTTGCAACTACAGACTAACACGGCTAACTACTTTGCATCTAGAATCAGGCAGACACTGCCAGAAGCTGGCTGAGCTGTCTTGGAGTGCATCATCTTTCTGGGGATCTGATGGTGGAACACTGTGCCTGTAAGGACTTTGGGCCTAGGGGTTTATGGAAAACGTTACTAAGAGTGGACACAACGAAGGTTTCAAAACAGGGAGCAGAAAAGGCAGAGAGAGAACTTTTTCTCCCTCTCCCTTAATATGAGAGCTTATGGGTGCCCAGTGAGGTTGGTTGGCAGTAGAGATGCACCAGATCAAAAGAAGGGCTTCTTTGCTGACAGAGTTATGTAGAAGTCACTGCCACAGTGTGCATCTTTCTTCCCACTGGAGAGGCCACAGCTTAGTGGCACAGCACCTGCTTTGCACACAGAAGGGTTCAGGACCGGTCCTTGGCACCTCCAGTGAACTTCAGTTGGGTGCTGTGTGCTGGGAAAGGCCTTGGAGAGTCATTTGGAAGGGCCCAGGCTGACTTGCTATAAGCCTGCTTCTTATCTTACTATTTTTTTATTTCATTTATACCACGCTAGCAGCTTACGTAGTTCTCCGCTCCTCCATTTTATCCTCATAAGAACCGTGTAAGGAAGGCTAGGCTGAAAGAACGTGATTGGCCCAAGGTCACACAGCAAGCTTCCGAGGCAGAGCGGGGATTCGAACCTGGGTCTCTCTGGTCTCAATCCGACACTCTAACCACTAGGCAATGCTGGCTCTTACACATTTGCATGCATGGTGGGGTCTTGGGCTGTCCTCGATGGACATGTCTTCCCTGCCAGATGCAGACACTCTGCCTCACCACACTCAGAAGACAGCCAACAAGACTGCAGAGCCCTTCGCACAAGTAAAACACAGTGCACGCTGCTATTAGCTTTAAATAACACCACGGATCCAGACACTTACACTAGTCTCTGGAGTTTGCAGCCCGGCCTCTTCAGTGCCATGCTCAGCTGCCTGACGCCCTCGTCTCCCAGCTTGTTCTCCCCCAGGCCAAGCTCCATCAGGGTTTCGCTGGTTTCCAGGACAGAGGCCAAGTCCTCACAGACGGCAGCTGTGAGCCCACAGCAGTGCAACCTGCCAAAGGGGAGAAGGAGACAGGGGGCCTCTTTAAGACAAACTCACTTACCTTGCCCTGCCTGCTGCAGACAGAGCACCTTCTGTGGATGCTTGAAGGAAGCACTTGAGCTGTAGGCCATGAAAACCCCAAGCCAGTGGCCACCTTGGCTGGATGGCCCCCTTCTCAGCCTCAGTCCCACCATGTGCTGCTTGGGCATGATAATACTGTTCTACTTGACGATCTACCTAAGGCTATCGTACTCTGGTCACATCACGAGAAGACAAGATTCTCTGGAACAGTCAATAATGCTAGGAAAAGTGGAAGGCAGTAGGAAAAGAAGAAGACCTAAAACGAGATGGCTAGACTCAATCAAAGAAGCCACGTCCTCCAGTTTGCAGGATCTGAGCAAGTCTGTTAATGATGGGACATTTGGGAGGTCTTTCCTTCATAGGGTCACCAAAGGTCAGAGGCAACTTGACGGCACAGAACACACACATGCACACCTGATGATCAAGAGAACACGAGTGGAGAGCAAGTTCGCAGCAGAATCTCCTGTTGCAACCCAGAAAGCAGAGCTGGGCCCTGGGCCTCCTAAGGAGAGTGAATGACCCTCTGCCCTCTCGCTCTCAGGGCCAAACCTGCCGATTACATTTGTATCCTCCTGGCCTTCTATCATAGAACTCAAAGAAGAGGCCATGGGGGGGGGTCCAGAAAGTCTCTCCTCCAGGCACTGACCAGACCCAGACGTGCTTCATTTCAAGTGCCTTCTGGCCACACCTTGGATGCAATATGACGGTGCGTGCATGCATACATGCTGTCAAGTTGTAAATAACTTATGGCGAGCCCAGCAAGGTCCTTTCAAAGCAACTGAGAAGCAGAGGCGGTTGGCCATTGCCTTCCTCTGCGGAGTCTTCCTTGGTGGTTGCCCATCCAAGTACTGACCCTGCTTCGCTTCTGAGATCCGACGAGATCGGGCTGTCCCATATTGCCTTCCTTCTAAATATGATGGCAATAGACCCATAAATGGATGCTGCACGAGCTTTGAGATTTTGAACTGTGGACACAGGGAGGCTGCAGGGGTGCGGGGAGAGTAGGGGATAACTCATCCCCACCTGCCATTTTTCCTCCAGTCTGAATTCTACCTCTCCTCCCTTCCCAGCTTGTTGCTTTTATTTGCCACAAGGAAAAACAAAAGGCAGCCTGCGGAGTACCGCTATGTTTCCCTTCCAGCGGGCAAATCACAGCCTCTGCAGACCTGCCATTAAAGTTTCAAAAAGAAAGCAGATCCATCCATGGATACCCCATCTTTAAGTCTGGTTTGGCCCTAAGTGTTGCCAACTTCTTGACTTGGCCTGCTCCTGTGCCTTTAACAGAGAAAGCTTTTTCCATCACTTGATTCCCTGGAAAAAGCTTCCACTCCTTAAAGCTTGTACGTGCTGTTCAAGGGGCAGGAGCAGGGCCAATAAAAAACAGTTGGCAACCTGGTGGAAAAGCTCCTGCAGTCTGAGCAAGGGTACATTTATCCCAAGTTGCTTTGACAGAACCCACTTGCTGGATGGTGCTAGGATATCCGCTGAAGGGGCTGCATTGCACAGCAGGTTGGTGCTCTGACCCCAACTGGTGTTTGAGAGCAGGCAGGTGCGTTGCTGAGTGCCCTCTGGTGCTTGCCCAGTGCCCTGGTAAATCGAGCAGGCTCCACCCTCCCTCCTGCCCCTGGAAGCCAGAGATGAGCAAGCCACATACGTGAGTCTTTGCAGCCTGGACTGCGGGTGCTTCAGTCCCTTGCACAGTTGCCGGACCCCCAAATCTCCCAGATGATTCTCTCCGAGATCCAGCTCCGTTAGGCACTGGTTAGATGTCAGGACTCGTGAAAGAGACTCGCATGCCGCAGCTGTAAGACCGCAACAATTCAGCCTGCGGGAGATGAAGAGCAGCTCAGGAAGGATGCTTTGGCGTTGGGTAGCCAGTGGCTGTCAGCTGTTAAGAGGGAGGGCATTGGGAACAGGCAAGGCAGCCCAATCAGACCTGATGGAGCATTTCTGCCTCTTTTTTCTTCCAAGATCCAGAGGAGTTAGCCGTGTTAGTCTGTAGTTGCAAAATAGAAAAGAGCCCAGTAGCACCTTTAAGACTAACCAACTTTATAGTAGCATACGCTTTCGAGATCCACAGCTCTCTTCGTCAGATGCATGGAGGGTATAAAGAAACTGGCCAGAGAAAGTGGCCTCACCACGTATATATCTCTGGCCAGTTTCTTCATACCCTCCATGCATCTGACGAAGAGAGCTGTGGTTCTCGAAAGCGTATGCTACTATAAAGTTGGTTAGTCTTAAAGGTGCTACTGGACTCTGCTATTTTTCTTCAAAGTAACTTAAAGCTTGGGTTTGGTCAGAGGTATGAGCCGAAGGGCTCTTGGTTTATATCAGGGCCTTTTGGGGTGTCTGTATCTTTGCAAATTGTATTTTTATATCAATTTCATTTTGTAAGTTGCTTTGAATCCCCACTGTGGGAGGAAAACCAGATCAAAATAGTCTAAATCAGTAATAATAATAACAACAACATTCGATTTATATACTGCCCTTCAGGGCAACTTAATGCCCATTCAGAGCAGTTTACAAAGCGTGTTATTATTATCCTCACGACAATCACCCTGTGCGGTGGGTGGGGCTGAGAGAGCTCTGAGAGAGCTGTGACTGACCTGAGGTCACCCAGCTGGCTTCAAGCGGAGGAGTGGGGCATCAAACCCAGTTCTCCAGATTAGAGTCCCATGCTCCTAACCACTACACCAAACTGGCTCTCTATTTCATGGAGAAAGATATTTCATGGAGCAAGATAACTGGGAAGTTTTGAGTCTTTTCCTGCTAAAGATATGGAGATCGGAGAGGTAGGGTGGTTTGTTTCACCCAGGAGGAACTGGTGACCACCACTAATCTCAGGCGGACTTTTCCTATCTCAACAGCCCCCATGGCTCATTGTCGGTCTGCCACAGCAGGTGAGTTGGAGTTGCCAGCCTTCTTGAGAATAGCATTTTGCGTTTGGCAACAAGCTAGCACATCAGAAAATTTAAGCAAATGAGCTGTGATCCAAGGCACCCCCATTTCATGTTGCGCTTTAGGAGTGATCCGCACTTTCACCGTATGCACTGTGGGGATAACAATACTAACTGACCCTCAGGGGTATCGTTTCTCAGTACGAGCGGGAGCTTTGCGTACTGTGCCATCCACTAAAACCCACCAGACAGTGGACAGATCTCTCATAAGTCATGCTGAAGGAGTGCTTTCAGTGCTGAGAGAGCATCACGCATCTTCTTGTTGCAGTCCTTGCAACTGCCCTGAAAGGTAGGACATATTCTAAATGTGAGGGCAGTGACTGACTTGCCAAAGGCCACATTGTGTGTTTGTGGCAGAGCTGAGAACTGCACCACGGAGATCCCAGATCAGGGAGCTGGAGGCATTGTGCACCTTTTCATGTCTCCAGATCCCGTGTGGATTTTCACAGCAGGAGGAACCTACCCATACCTCCAAACTCACCTTCAATCTCTTTTTTTTAAAGGTGTTAATCCAGTGGAAAGCAGGAGAAGCAGAACAAGGCACAGTATCCCACTAAGGGCTCCATGTCCAGAATCGGTTTTAATGCCAAACTCATGTGGGTGCTATTTATTTACATTCAAAGCCTGCCTTTCTTGCCGAGACTCATAACAGATTACAGAATATATGATAAATAAATTGTTATGTAGGCCCCAGAAACCTAATTAAAAGATTCCATGTTTGGGCCGTTAGCAGAGTCTATCGTTTGGCATAGGAAGCGTGATTATAGGTGATTGTGAGCTGGTTCTGCTGGCAGGTGGGACTGCAGGAATGAAAATAACAAAAGCATACTCTTGCTCATATTTAGAAAAGAAATGAAAGTTCTTTATTGTAGGAACTCCATGCTCTGATAGGAAAGGAGGAGAGACAGATCCTAACTTCCTATCTAGTCTAAGGAGGGACATGGATGGCAGGACAAGGCCTGCATCCATGCTGCCAAGATGGGAGGAGGAGGAGGAGAGAGATGTTGCCTGGAACAATGCCAGGAAGAGAAGAAGTGGGATGGCAGAAGACATCCTACAGACAATGCTGTTGGACTAGATAACAGAATTAAAAAACAATGCAGACAAAAAATTCCTGTCCATGTCATAACAAACCATAATGTAGAAAGTGGATTACAAAGGTAGAAGAGAACTCGGTACAAGCAAGGTGATGCTCTACGATACACGTTGGAATAGACTACAACCCTGCTCTTTGTTAAAAGCAACCAGCCACTTACCGGAGACACTGAAGCTTACTGCCTGAGCGGATCAGACTGTTACACAAGGGGATCACACCCAAGTCACGCAGTGGATTTTCACCCAAATCCAGAGTGGTGAGATGCTGGTTGGTCTCCGCAATGGAGGAGAGGGATTCACACAGAGCAGTTGAGAGTCCACAGCGATTCATCCTGAAACATTAGAAATTGTGAAGGGGTAACACAAAAGGATGCCCTGACCTGGACAGCCCAGGTGAGCCTGATCTCATCAGGTCTCAGAAGCTAAGCAGGGCTGGCCTTGGTTAGTAGTTGCATGGGAGACCTCCGAGGAAGACCAGGGCTGCAGAGGCAGGCAATGGCAAACCGCCTCTGCTAGTCTCTTTCGGTGAAACCCCCACTAGGGGGCGCCATAAGTCAACTAAGACTTGAGGGCACGCTCCACCAGTAAAAAAGGAGAATTTGTTTATTTACTTACTTCATTTATAACCTGCCTTTTGCCCCACTGGGGATTCAAAGCAGCTTATATTGTTCTGCTGGCCTCCATTTTATCCTCACAACGACCCTGTGAAGTAGGCTAGGCTGAGAGGCAGGGACTGGCCCAGGATCACCCCGTGAGCGTCACTGGTTGAGGGGGGATTTGAACTGGGGTCCCCAAATCCTATTCGGGCACTCTTACCACTATACCTCACTGGGTAACACGTAGCAGTCGGATACCTGAACAAGCAGGCCCTGGTTTGTGCTGCAATAGATTTGCTAGTTTTTAAAGTACTATTAGTTTAAAAAGCTGCAAGAGTATTTCCACCCACAGGGATGTACAGATCTCAGAGGAAGGGGAAAGTCAGAAATGCTGTTATTGTCCCCATTCTATAAAACACATGGACTGCAGGGATGAGAATCACTTTGGACAGCTGATAAAAAGGGTAAGAGGTCATACCTGGCCCGTCAGAAGCCCACAAAAGGCCATGAAGGCAGCAGCCCTCACTTGTCCAGCCGCAGATTTATTTATTTATTTATTTTATCATATTTATATTCCGCCCTCCCCGCAAGCAGGCTCAGGGCGGATAACAGCATTAAAAACATTTAAAACATTTCATTAAACATTATCATAAAACATTAAAAGCATTATATAAAGATATTAAAAATAGCAGCACTCTCTCTCTTTTTTTTTTGCAGATGGATGCATCTGAATATGGAGGTTCTAATTAGCTATCATGGCTGAAAGCTCTTGATGAACTTGTCCTCCAGAGCAGCAAGCTTCCAAAAACTCCTCATCTTCTGGTTTAGGGCAGGCATAGAGATGTGAAGGCCTGGGGAAAAAACATACGCCTCCATCTTCCATGATCCCCCTTTCAATTGTTCTGATAGAAAAATGGAAGTTTTGGGGATCGCTGCAAAAAGTCAGATGAATGCTTTTTAAGAAAAGGTTTTGTTCTCTCAATATTATTGGGATTTAGCAAGTGTTTCCATTTCAGTCATGGAAGAGTTAAACTGTTTGTGTTACTTAGTTAGTAAGCTTATTTGCATGTAACCACTTAGGCTTCACATAAGGATTCCCGCCATAGAAATGGGAGCCTCTAAGCATAATGAAGTAGAATTAGGATTTTCTACTGGGCAGCCTGTTTATTAGGGGGGGGGGGCAATTAAGTGATGCTATATACTGAAGTTTTATTGCTCTTTGTTCAGTTAGTCTCAGTCTTGTGCTCTAAGTCTTAGGACTACCTTTTACTAGCAAGATGTAGTCAGTCTAGCAATTTATTATTTTCATCCAATGTAACCCTATTTTTTTATCTTTTATGTAGTAAAGTATTCTTACAGAGCTATATTGGAGTGTGTGTCTGTTCTCATTAATTCCAATGCACAATCTCTTGTCTTAAACTCTGCTAATTTCCTACAAAAATACACAGCAAGAAAAAGCACTTTTTGACTTTTTCCACTGGAAAAATTAGGACATTATATGGATTATGAAACAAAACACACTTCTGAAATAGATTTATTTGAATGAATGAAATGTGTTAAGAAAGCATAGGGCAAAGCAGCTTACACTTTGCACTGGATATATTTGCCATTTTGCTTACAGAAAACTAAGGTGTTTATACTTTTAAATTCTATAAATATACCAATTAATAAATATTACATGCTAACTATAAATGATGCAGCCTATGATATTAAAGCAGCAATCTAAGTTTAGATTTTATAAAGAAGTAAGCATTGCATACATTTCAAATTTCCCCAAAATTTGGTGTTTCCCGGCCCCCCAAAAAGCAAGGTGGGGAGACAGGTTTTTTCCCCTCATCATTTCAATACTTCTGGAAATTTTACATCTCTAGATTAATAGTAAATTGACGAAAAAAGGTAAGTGCTCGTTCTGGATAGAAGGCACCAAAGTGCACACTCGAGCCTTAAGGGCACTAGGAACTTGCTCCTTGAATCTCTCTGGACATACTTACTGGATGTCTGAAGATGTCAGCAGTCCCGGTAAGAGCTGCCCAAATCCTGCAGGCTGCAGGGTATAGCCAGAGATCCGAAGCGAGTGGGATGCATCAGAAGCGGACAGGCAAAAGGAAAGAGCTGCAAAATCCAGCTTGGTAGAGAGCTGATCTCGAAGATCCAGGTTGTGAACATGTCCCATTACCCTCCTGGCAAACTCAGTGTCCTCCACCTCATAGGCGCAATGGCACAATTCCAGCAGATGCTCCCTTCGCCTGGAAGAACGATGCTGGGCTTCTGCTTCCACCCACTTCAACAATTCCTGCAGGAGCCCCCTACCGGATGTCTGGCAGCCCCACATTTTCCGTAGGGCACTCAGCCTCTTTGTGTTGGAGAGGCCAAAGAGGAAACGCACCAACATGGAGTGGTCCCTGCCGTATTCCTTCCTGCTTCCAGAAACCTTATTCAGGTCTGTCAACGATAATTCGGAGTTCCCATCTTTCTCCAGGAGGAAGAACAAGGCCGCAAAGAATTCCTGGAAACTTAAGTGGGCGAACTTGTATGTGGCTGCTCCGAAGCCGCTTCGGTGGAGAACCCTGCCGCTCTCAGAAAGGTCTTCCGGGTCTGGGTATCTCAGGCCATGCGCTTTCAGTACTTCTTCATCAAAGACCGTCATCTCGTGCAGCACCCCATCTTTGGCCAGGGAGCACAAGCCTTCCAGATTTCTTGGCCTGGGGCGACCCCCTAGGAAACTAAACAGGAGCAGCATGTGAATTTCCGTGAGTGTTGCAGTCTCTGGGATCTCTTTCAGGAGATTGTTTTGTGGCTTCTGTCTGAAGATGGAGCAGATAATCCAACATACCATGGGAAGGAAACACATGCTGAAAATGGTTTCATTTCTCCGGATGGTTTCCAAGGCTAGGGCGGCTTCTTGCTTGTTCTCAAAGAAGCGGTGGAAGTACTCCTTCCTTTGTGCCGGGCGAAAGCCCAGCACCTCCACAAACTGTGGCAATTTCAGGCACAGCCGGAGTGATTCTAAAGCCGTGGGCCTCGCTGTCACAATGAGGTGGCTCTTGGCTAGCAGCTTTTTCCCCAGCAAGCCCATCACCAAATTCCCTGGGGCCTCCTTTTTGTGTAGGTCACTGCTCAGCATCTTGCTTGGGAGACCAGGATGTGTCAGTTCATCAAAACCATCCAAAATGACAAGGATTCTGTCTTGGTTCATGAAGATGTCGTCCGCTAGAACAATCCCTGGACAACAGCTGCAGAGTATCAGGTCAACCACACTCATGGGCTGGCCGTCATGGTTGATTGCTCCACAAGGGATGCAGAAGACATAGTCAAACCTGTCCTGCCAAAGCTTGCCAGAAGCCCAGTCCACCATTACCTTCCACATGGCGGTGGTTTTCCCCACCCCAGCGGGTCCCAGCAGCACAGTGGTTTTGGAGTGTGGGTACTGGGCATCCGAATCAAACAAATCCCCCAGGCTGACTGTGAGGAAGTCTTTGGGGCGAGTCTCCATCTCACGGTGCTTCCTTTCCCCAACCATCAGTTCATGAGCTCCCTCCTGCGGACACGAAGTCCTGGTCAGAAGCGGCTCTGTGTAGGTTTGGTGGAGACTCGCCTCTGTGCCGGGGTGGATGGGCTGTTCGCATCGGCTGCAGAATGTAGCCCGGACATGCTGTTTGTACTTCTGCCTGCGATCTAGTGCAACCACACAGAAGAGAACATCAGGCGCCATTCCTCAATCACCCTGCTTCAGGGAAGCAAGCTGAGCCTGTAAGGGCCAATTCTGCCAAGGAGCTCAGAGTGGCATACGTGCAGCCATTCCTCCCATTTTATCCTCACAGCAACCATGTAAGGTAGGGTTAGGCCAAGCAAGCAAGCAAGCAAGCAAGCAAGCAGGAAGGAAGGAAGGAAGGAAGGAAGGAAGGAAGGAAGGAAGGAAGGAAGGAAGGAAGGAAGGAAGGAAGGAAGGAAGGAAAGAAAGAAAGAAAGAAAGAAAGAAAGAAAGAAAGAAAGAAAGAAAGAAAGAAAGAAAGAAAGAAAGAAAGAAAGAAAGAAAGAAAGAAAGAAAGAAAGAAAGAAAAACCCTGTATTATTTGAAAGGGCTAGGGTTACATCTGAATTTCTATTACATTTTGGACTTGAAGAAGGTAAAGGAATGATTAGTTACTGGAGGGGGCTATATGAGCATGTTCACCCCTTCCCCGCATATACAGAAAGGACAGCGAGACAGAAGTTTAATTATGTACCACTATACCTGTGGCTAATTTCTAAAAAAAAAAAAAACTGCAACCAGCAGGACAATATGAAAATCCCATCCTCCAATATCACTGCTACCTTCTTGCTTCTAGCATGACAGGCGGAAGATGAAGAGGCCAAGCATCACCGAAGAGCATCACCTGCTGAATTTCAGCCTGGCAGGTGACCAATAAAAAATGACAGCCCTATTTAAATATGTCCCTAACTCCACTGAAGTTCTGGAGATGTTTAACGACCACAAAAGATGACTAGCAAACCAAATATAGTATACTCAGTAATCAAAAACAATCCACCAATTATTATGGAAATTCAAGCATTTCTAACACTACCGCACAACACTGCAAATGACAGTTAAAGCTAAAAACAGCAATCAACACAGCAGAAGAAAAGAATTAAACACACTCAAAAGCCAACTAAATGAAGTTTTTGCTTTGGGGTTGAAAAATGCCCAATGAGGATGCTAGACGCAGGGAGAAGGAAGCCCCAACCCATCATAGCCACCTATCTCAGTTCAGAAGCTGGAAAGATACGGGTGCACAGGTGGGCTGAGATGGCTGCCTGGTCTACATGAGGCTGAGCAGGGGGGTCCTTGAAGTGCCATCTAAACCCTACACATAAAAGGCAGACAGATGTCTTACCGTTCCACTTCTCCTTCTGGAGCCGGGAGGCAGAGCCCCGCAGGCTGATGTTCTTGAGGACCTCAACGGCCACATCTAGGGCCCCCTCCTCCCCATAGGTCTGAAACAAGAGCTGCATCGTGTCTACAGTGTCAGCATGCTGCAGATCACTCCAGGGGATGCCGGCCTTCCCCTCCATCTTCAGGAAGCACAGCTTGTTTTTGAACCGCTTGAAGTTCTCCCCACGCAGGTCATCCAGGGCAAAAAGGAGAGCCTCTTCCAGGGACCCTCCTGCCTCTTCCATTTTCCGTGGCTGGGCCTGTAAGAGAGGCTGGAGGCTGGGAGGAGCAGCCGCTGCTGTTCAGTTTTATCTGAGGACTCCTTGTGTGGAGCCTCCCAGCCAGCACTTTCCTTTTCAGGCTGCTTAACTTATTAACCAGACAAATGCACCAGGCTGCAGGCAGCAAATGAGCAACAGAAATGCAACCCACATGAATAAGCAAAACATATGCGTTAAGCTCACATGTTGAACTACACTGCAAACATGGTGGGAAAAAAACAAGCAACACCATCAAAAGCTTTTTTAAAAAAAGATATTTTTGAAAAATTATATATCTTCAACCGTTTCAAAACAAGATTCAAGGCCAGTAGCACTTGGACTCTTGCCCTTCTACGGCAGACTAGCACAGCTTCCCAACTGAAACTGTTTCAAAACAAGGTTGCTTTGTGTTGCTTTCAGTGTAGCAGACCGCCTGCACAACAGGCAGCTTGCAGTGTTCACACAGCCCTGGAACAAGCTCAGCCAAGCAGCCCTTGCCACGCATCTGGCTGCCAGTGGCCCTCCAGGAGCAACAGGGTTGCCAGCTCCAAGCTGGGAAATTCCTGGAGATCTGGGGGGTGAAACCCGGAGAAAGTGGGGTTTGGGGAGGGAAAGGACCTAGGCATGGCATAATTCCATAGAGTCCACCCCCCAAAGTAGCCATTTTCTCCAGGTGAGCTGATCTCTGTGGCCCGGAGACCAGTTGTAATTCTGGGAGATCTCCAGCCACTACCTGGAGGCTGGCAACCTTAAGGAGCAATCTCGGCCAGTCAAAGGGCCCTGGGCCAAGCTGATGCACTAACACCGAGCTACTGCCCCTCCAGCCTCATTAACACACGCATGGTCCATGTGGGCAGGTGGCCCCTGCCAGTTCTCACAGAACGGGACAGCAGCTGTGCAAGAGTACCCTCTTGCTGGACTGTGCCCCAGGCGTCAGATCCATTCCCAGTCTTAAGGGAAGCGGCTGCTTTTGTGTTCTCTCCCTCCCCAATGCTACTGATAAAAAAAAGAAAAAACCCAGGGCTTCTCCTGCGGTGAAAGGCCACACTAACGTCCTCCTTTCGAGGAAGCGCAAGAAAGATAAAAGGTACGGTGGTTTACCGCTTGTGGTGCAGCCCAAAGAAGGAAGAGTAGAGCCGGCGCTTCCCCACAGCACCCCCCTGGCTGAGTCCCAAGTACCTCCTGGATTTCCTCAGAGGACACAATTTTTTTTTAACAGCACACAAACAGAAGTGAAAGCAAAATGTGCTTGAACATGCCCCCCTCAGGGGCCCCATCTTGGGCAGCTTTTTTTGTGAAGCGAAGGTTAAGGCCTAGCTGCTCCATGTCATAAATCGCCACATCCTCCCAGCCCCTTTTTCCATATCAAAAACTTCATGGAAGAGCCTTCGGAGCAGAGTGGTTCTGTTTTAAGATGTCTGATGCGCAAACGAGTCTCACACCGTCCCACTGCTGGGCTGTGGGGCTGAATTATCACCTAAAAGGTACACTCGCTATCCAAGCTGAGCCAGGAGGCGAGAAATAAAACGTAGGCTAAAATCTCAAGCTAGTGAAAGCGGAACTATTCCTTCCCCAGAGCCCCAGGCTGCGCCATAATACTTCAGAAATCACAGGAGTTGAGAGGGAACCAAAAGATCTTCTAGACCAGCTCCTCTGTTAGAAAGCAGGGCAAACAGCCCGGCCAGCTCATGGAGCGTGCCGTGCCGTCTTAATTTTTTAAAACGTATATCCTGCTTTTCTTCCCGGCTGCGGATCCAAGCAGCTTTTCATGTTCCCCCCTCCTCTACTCAGTCCCCACAACAACCTTGTGAGGGTAGCAAAATAGTAGAGTCCAGTAGCACCTTTAAGAGTAACCAACTTTATTGTAGCATAAGCTTTCGAGAGCCACAGCTCTCTTCGTCTAACACAGCTAACTCCTCTGGATGAGAGCCAGTTTGGTGTAGTGGTTAAGAGCACGGGACTCTAATCTGGAGAGCCGGGTTTGATTCCCCACTCCTCCACTCGAAGCCAGCTGGGTGACCTTGGGCGAGTCACAGTTTTCTGGAGCTCTCTCAGCCCCACCCACCTCACAGGGTGATTGTTGTGGGGTAATAATAACACTTTGTAAACCGCTCTGAGTGGGCATTAAGTTGTCCTGAAGGGCGGTATATAAATCGAATGTTATTAATATTATCTTCTGAGGGTAGGTTAGGTTGCGAGACTGTGATGGGCCCAAGGTCGTGTGGTGGTCTTCCATGGCCGAGTGGAGGATTCGAACCCAGCTGTCCCAGGTCCTAGCCCAACACTTAAAACTACTACACCACACGAGCTCTCAGTCTGTGCTTTTATGTGCCACACATGAGGAACAAAAGTGCCGAAGGCATCCTGAAGGAAAACTGATCCATCTGACTCAAGGAGACATTGAAGGAGATGGAAAAGTAAAATACAGTAAAATAAATGAAAGGGAGGGAAAACCTCAAAAGCAGCTTAACAATCTATAATTACCATTAATTACAAGTGAAACAGCCTTTTTGTTCTAGGCATTGCAGAGGAAACTGTTAGTTCTTATGACAACTGCAGCCATTACACCAATCCTGGTGGTATCTGAAAAAGTGAACTGTGGCTCACGAAAGCTCATACCCTATTATAAATGTTGTTAGTCTTATAGGTGCTACTGTTGCTCTTTTCTACTACACCAGTCCTGGCCTTCATCTCACGCCTATTTGCATGGCAAACAACCTACACTTCTCAAATTAAGGCAAGGGGCGTAGCATGGCAAGCTTAACAGACCTGGAAGGGGCAAGAATAGTGCAGACATACGAGGGTGATACGGGCATCACAGCTACTGCTGTGCAGGCATTTCTCGTTCTGTGTCACCAGGTTCTTTGTGCAAGCAGGCCACCTGATTTCTGACACAAGCTCCAGGATGCTGGTTTTATTTTGTTCCCCCTTGAAGCCTGATTGCACAAGCAGTGAAAGAAGGAAGCTTAGCCCACGTGCACCACTGCAGGAACAGTCACTTTCGCAAACTGGAATTTTCCTGTTTTGTTCTTTCAGATGAGCTGCCTTGGATGGGAACTCTGCCACCATCTCATTGGGGAGCCCAGGGAAGGCATGAGTTACACTCCCATTCCTCACTCAGCTTTGCGCTTTTATTGATTTCCACGGCTGAAGCAGTCCTGGAGGTGTGTAGGTGATGCCTTGAGGAGGTTTGTGTGTGGGGCGGGGTGGTCCTGTCCTCAGGTTAGGCAAGGCAGTCTTGCCTCCCCCCATGTGCCATCCCATGACGAACAGCTTTGGCTGGGATGGATTCGGACAGCTGCCTTACTTCCACATCACATCTCGGCTTGGCAAGACTCATTCCGCAGAAGGCCACATGCGCAAGGATCATCCACCAAAAGAGCCACGACTGCCGTATGCCACGCACCACACTACACGCACAATATATATTCAAGATTAGTACAATACCACTTTTAATTGCCGTGGTACCTCTGCAGGTGTAGAGTGGTCTGTTCCCACCACTGAGCCTCAGCAAGCCCTTGTGTCTGGAGCAAGGGGAGGCGCTTCCCTAGCACATTTCTCCCTCCAGCATTGGGTGGTTCGAGTTGTGAACCATCTGCCGAATATAAGCCCTACTGGCCAATAGCATTCCACATTGGGAAAGGGTGTTCAGATGAGCCACAGACAGGCGGTCAAAGAGTCACACGTGGCTCCCAAGCCACTGTATATCACTGCTCTAGCTCAATACTGTCCCCTCTGACTAGCAGATACTTCTCTGGAAAAGAAAGCTCTTTCCCAACAGCTCCCTGCCATCCTTTGACCAGAGTTGCTGCCAGTAATCCAACCGGGGACCTTCTGCAGGCAAAACTCATGCTCTGTCATTGAACCACAGCCTTTACCGTGGGAAGAAGAACAGCGTACTAATTGGGGAGAAGCCAAACAACAAACTGTGTATTCTAAAGCCATTGGTCTGCTTTGGGGAGTAGGCAGGCAGACATCCCACCCCCCCACCCCGCTGGAATTAAACGAGGCAATCCAACACCACTGGTTCCTGTCTTTGATGCCACCCACTTTGAGATGTTCAGGACACACCTACAGGCCCTGGAAGCAATGCAGGGGAGGGACTGTTCTCCAAAATCTGACACACTCCTCTTCATTTTAACAGGGGCTCCATCAGCTAGTGTACAAGGGGGCTGCCCCCTTACATTTGAGTCCATGTTAGCATCTTTTGGAAGTCATGCCCACTATTCTTATGGTAGCCAAGGAAAAAGAGGTATCTCACCAAATTTTAATAAAATAGCTCCTTAAAGGCTAACCAACTTTACTGTAGCATACGCTTTTGAGAGCCACAGCTCTCTTTGTCCGATGCAACTTTATTGTAGCACAAGCTTTTGAGAGCCACAGCTCTCTTTGTCAGAGGTTGCATCTGACGAAGAGAGCTGTGGCTCGCGAAAGCTTATGCTACTAGAAAGTTGGTTAGTCTTTAAGGTACTTCTGGACTCTTTACTATTTTGCCACTACAGACTAACACGACTAACTCCTCTGGATCCAAATTTTAATACATGTTTTTACTTATAACTTGTCCTGAACCTATAGAATAAAGCGGGCTACGATACCTAGGAAAGAAATGATGATACAAAGGGCTCCTCAGCATCTACAGTTCTCAGCGGCCCGAAGGGAACAAAGAGCAGAAACTGCAGACAGTGGGGTAAACAGGATTTTATTGTGGTCCACAGTCATAGCAGCGAATCCAAGCAATTATGCACCTTGTATTGAAGGAGAAACCAACATAAGTTACAAGAGGGACCGTTAAGGGGGAGAAAGCTGCACAAATAATTTGACCTCTCTTGAAGGTCACCAACAACTGGCAAGACAACACCCATCGTCTCACTTCCAGGCAGAGCCGCTGCATGCAAAAAGTCCAAGAAGCCTGGCTTGACTGGCGTGGACAGTTCAAGGTCGGGTTGTCCTGACAGATCTCTTCTCTAGCTCACGAAAAAGGAAGTGCTGAGCGAGGGCGCAAGGCAGCCACGCACACCTCTGAAGGATTCCCTGACGCAGCACGGCCTTCACTCGGGCACGGGCTTCACCTGCTTTGCGGCTTCCAGCTGGGTTAGCATTTCATCCCACTGGACAAACTGCTTGGAAAGAAGCAGAGTCTGGAGGAGTCTTTTAAGGGAAAAAAGCAGGAATGCTCTTGACCAGCAGGGAGACAGGGGGGGAAGAAAAACTAATGGGGCTCCAACCGAAGGCTGAGAAAAGTCAGCCCCAGGACAAAAAACTAGCAGTGGAAAGAAAGCAGAGCTGGCCGAGCTTGAGGGGGGGGGCACCTCTTACCTTCCCACCTGCCCCCCAAGCAAACCAGCCTTGCTACTGGACCCTTCGACGCCCTTGACAACGCCGCGGACGTGGAAAAGGATACCATTTTGTTGTAATCTTCCAGGAGTAACCGGATGTTCTCCGTCACCGCTTCACACTGGTCCTGCAAAATCAGAAGAACTCTGTGAAACATTTCCCCACCTCTGGAAACCTCTGCTTTTCTCTACTGGGGCCCTGATAAAAGCCCAGGGAGCTCTGCTTCTATGGGAGAAAGTCCATTAAGCTGGCTTGGCAGGAGAGCAGAGCCCCCACCTGTTCAGGACACAGAGCGTGCGAGCGATTCTTGCACGACCATTTATCAGCCAAGGTCCTCATCTCACCAGCCCACTCCTGAAGGCCAGGGGTGAGTGTGGCCTGCACTTCTTCTCTGCCCTTGGCCCAAGCGGGAAGAGGAGGGACTTCCCAGTGACGAGGGAGTCACAAGCCCTGCCCTGCCCTATGCTTCCTTCCCTTAAGGAGAGCGAAAGAGGTGAGGGACTGGGACAGGCGGTCTTTTTGAGAACCGCTCTATGCAAGCCATTCTCCCGATGCACATGTGACAGAATTCATGCCATGAGAACCAGCAACCCAGGAATTAACTTTGCAGGACTGACACCCTCGGAAGCCCAGTTTTCCAGCTGACGCAGCACGAAGGGCGATTCTCTGCTATCCTGAAGCGCTCTGCCTGCGTACCTGCTGATGGATGTGGATCTGAGAGAGCCGCTGAAGCCTGGCAGCATGGTCCGGAGCAGCTGCAAAGACCAGAGTGGAGATCAGGTCCGTGGGTCAGCAAGCAAGGATCAAGCTACAAAGGGGCTCGCTCCAAGTTAAGAGACTCCTTCCCTTTTCAAGTTACATACACGATCTACAGAATATTGCTTATCACAATACAAAGCAACTCAATCCGTATCACTGACAGACAAAATCAGTAAAGGTTTTGAAACATTTAGGCTTTGCCTATCCTCTCTCAAACAGACAAATTCTATTAGTTTAGGAGGTCTGAATATTTGCCAATCCTTACAGGCGCAGAATATGATGTTCAAACTTGTAGCAGTTTGCTCATTATTAGCTGTGAGAACATAAGAACATAAGAACATAAGCAAAGCCATGTTGGATCAGGCCAGTGGCCCATCCAGTCCAACATTCTGTCACACACAGTGGCTAGAAATCCAGTGCCATCTAAAGGACTGTCAGTGAGGCCAGGACACCAGAAGCCCTCCCACTGCCTTCCTTCCAGCACCAAGACAACAGAGCACCACCTCCCCACAAAGAGAATACCATCTATCTCCTGTGGCTAATAGCCACTGATGGACCTCTGCTCCATATATTTGTCCAGTCCCCTCTTGAAGCTGGCAATGCTTGTAGCTGCCACCACCTCCTGTGGCAACGAATTCCATGTGTTTATCACCCTTTGTGTAAAGTAGTATTTTCTTCTATCTGTTCTAACCCGACTGCTCAATAATTTCATAGAGTGCCCACGAGTTCTTGTATTGTGAGAAAGGGAGAAAAACACATCTTTCTCTACCTTCTCTAACCCGTGCGTTATCTTGTAAACCTCTATCATGTCTCCCCTCAGTCGTCTTTTCTCCAGGCTAAAGAGCCCCAAGCGCCTCAATCTTTCCTCATAGGGAAAGTGTTCCAACCCTTTAATCATTTTAGTTGCCCTTCTCTGTACTTTTTCCAGTGCTATATCTTTTTTAAGGTGTGGCGACCAGAACCAGCATTGTCCTTCTCCAATTCAGCTTATGAAGAGGGTGGCCTGTAGGAAAAGGTCCAACCCAAAAACTCATGGACCATCTGCTCTTCTTCACTGGGGGCACCCAATGAAACTGGTGAGCAATAGATTCAGGACAGACTAGGAAAGTACCTTCGTCACTCGGCAAGTTAATTAACTTATGAATTCCCTGCCATGCAATGTGCTGATGGGCACTAGTTTATTTGGCTTTAAAAGGAGGATTAGACAACTTGATGCAAAGGCCCTGACTAAATGGAGCACCCGGGTCCAAAGGCACTGTACCCCTGAGTAGCACTGCTGGGTGGGGGGAGGGGCAACAGGCGGAGGCCTTGAATTCTGTGCCCTGCTTATAGGGCTTCCCAGGGGCATCTAGTGGACCACTGCATGAAACAGGATGCCAGATCTGAGGGACCCCACCTCTGATCTAAAGGGAGGTGGAGGCAATCATTACTGGCCATGTGCAATGTGTCACACCGCAATCAGAGAGGTCTGCACAGCCCAATGAAGTGAGCTCATGCAGAATATTTTTGCATCATCTGAAAGGAACTACATAAAAACCCAAGCAACAAGAAGGAGAAAACACTGCACGCGTGCTCAGAGGCAACCACAGGAGAGGGGGACAGAACTTGTGTGGGACACTGCCTGTCATTAGCTTCCAAGAGAGCAGAAGCGAAATATCCACCAGGTTCACGTCACGTTACACACATACCACAGCGTAGTGTCTGTCCAGGAAGGCAACAGCAGAATGGCATCGCTGTGTCACTGAGAGCGCTGCTGGCCACAGGCTACAGAGGGTGTGCCGCACATCCTCAGGCACCCAAGCCAGGGTGTGAAGGACTGGAAATGCCACGGGTTAGTTTATTCACAAATAAGTGTGCCCTGGTAAAAGAGATTTGCCCTGCATTTTGAGAGTGCAGCTTGGAGGCAGGGCCTGCTCTCTGTTGCAACAGAAGCCCCCTCACCAGTGTAATGCCGGTAGTGTCCTGTTTTCCTGGTGGTGGAGAGTGCCGTCAAGTCATAGCTGACTTATGGTGACTGCTGGTAGGGTTCTCAAGGCCAGAGACCAACAGAGACGGCTTGCCATTGCCTGCCTCTGCAACCTTGGTACTTACTTGGAGGTCTCCCATACAATAGCTCCTGTTTTTATGTAATAGATAAACTGGGCTTGAGACTGAAATAACTTGTTTCAGCATAAGCTTCCTGAATCAGCTTACAGTTTTAAAATATAGTTTTAACTGGTTAAATAAACATATTAAAAATGTGTGAACGGATACACATGGGCATAACGCCAACTTCTCACTGTGGAAAATGTGCAACCAATATGGATCTGGGCCCCACATACAAACAAAGGTGCTGGCGGGGGGGGGGGAGCACTCACCTTTGATATGTGCACTGTCCAGGTATGGCTTCAGGCTGTCCACCTGCTCCATAAGCGCTGCTTGAGCCAGGATGGATTGTTCTTCTGGTTTAGGACACAAGGACATCGGTCAGTGGAGGCAGGAGCAATTCAGCTAGAGGGGCTTATTGTGGCCTAAGTCTGAGTGTGGAATGCAACGATGCATCGTTTCACCCATCAGGCCACAAGAAGTAACACACAAGAGTGTGGAAATGATACTGCTTAAACCAGCTAGAAGTGTCTCATTAAAAGGACCACAGATTCTTTCACTTCCTGTTCACTCTGTCACACCATATGGAATCCAATTCTTCATTTACTATTGCCCTATTTACTTAAAAAGACAACTTTTTTTAGGCTTTAAGTGAGAATTCACCTTCAATTCCCATACAATTTACTCATATACAAAGCCAGCTTCCCCCATTCTGCCAATGGTGAGCTCTGCTGAGTGGGTGGGCTTCCACTCCCCAATCCGCAGGGAGAGACCGGAGGGTGTGCCTTTCATTAGCTGGGCCCTGCAGGTTAGAAGCGCTGCTGGGAGACTACGCGAGAAAGCACAGAGGCAGAGAGCCCAGCCACTCTATCACCTGGGGCGGAGGCTGCAAGCAGCCTATGCAACCCAGTTGCCCTGTGTATGAAGAAGCCCTCCCTGGACTGAGTGGGCAGAAAGGAAGAAGGCTGACCTGTGCTGTGCGGAGGATAGTGGCAATGAGGGAAAGCCTGCGAGGGCTAGAGGCTTAGAGGGGGTGAGGGGAAGAGCAAGGGGGCTCCAACTTGTCCCCACCTGGCAACCCGGAGGCAGTGCCACGAGCATCGGCAGCCCCAAGAAACATTGAGCCCCACAAAATTTACAGTGGTGGCCACTGCACAGCAGCAAGCGGAGAAGGCAGGTGTTCGCTCAACTGACTGCAGTACCTGGCAGAGGAACTGCAGGAGCTGAGAAGCTTTGCTTTCCTCAGAGCCACACACTGAATTGAGAGAGCAGAGAGGAGATCTTCGATAGGCGAAGAACTGAGCTCTGGTTTATAAAAGCTCATTTTGCAATAAATGTTTTTAGTCTCTAGAGTGCCACTGGGAAGAGTACACCTCCCGGTGGCTGGCTCAACTCAGGATCCCGAGTTTTATGTACTGGGCTTTATTTAGGGAGGTCGTCTTACATTCAGAGCCATCTTTCTTTTGAGCGAGTATGATATATACTTTAAATACAGTAAATGCTTTAAATAAATATATGTACAAACCACTGATCAATCACCTTAATCCTCTAAATCATTAAAAAAGCCGCTTGGACAAAAATCATATAGAACGCTACTCCCCTTTTTGAAATATAATTTGCACTGAATTTAGTTGTGAAGGCCACAAATGTGAACTGCAGATCCAATTACCAGCAACCTCAACTTAGATTTTTACGTATCCTTCCAAATAACATATATTGCACAGCATCAGGCACTAATGGTTTAAGGCGTTCCAGCCTTTGAAAGCCAGCCTAACTGGGCCTTGCCAACTGCAGAGGCACTACCTAGGAGGGGAAGACAGTAAAAAAGGGCCTCTGATCATAAGATGGCAAAAGCCTTTGTCCTCCAGAAGGCTTTGGAGATTATGAGTTGATTTGTTTGCTTTTGTCTGCACTTCCCATTTTGATAGCAATGCTACTCCTCTGATGGTTAAGCTGCTTCAGGGATTTTTATCATTCAGTGGATACAGGCTTAATGGATATTTCATAGTCTGGAGGACACATTTCCTTGTGAGAAGTCTAACCATAACAAGCTCTAGGCTTTAAAGGTATACACATACCCCAATCACTAACGCAACACTGTATTTCTGTCACTTCAGGAGAGTACCTGCCAAGATGAACTGCAGCTTCATGGCATCTGGAACAGCCATTCGATCAATATATTGAGGATCCAAATATTTCATGACATCTTCAACTTGATTTGTCAACATAGAAGGAGAGAGAATTGGAACTTCAGAATGTGACAGCAACAGAGCAAGCACAGAGCAGGCTTCCAAGCGTCACTAGACAGAAAAGCTCACCAGTAGGGATGTGCGTTTCGGCATTCAGAATGCCGAAAGAATGCCGAAACAAAAGTGTTTCGGCTTCTTTCAGGGAATGCCGAAACGTTTCGGGGAATCCCGAAACGTTTCGGGTAGCCGAAAGAAAAAAGCCGAAACGTTTCGGGATTCTTTCGTCTTTCATTCGGCTTTTCAATGGGAAAATGCCTCCGTCTTCCCGGACGTCTGGGGGAGGCATCTTCCCACCGAATAAGCCCAAAATTGGTGGGGACCTTCCTCTAACCCTTCTCTAACAACCACCCAAGTTTCAGACAGATTGGACTTTGGGGGGCCATGTTATGGCCCCCCAAAGCAGGTCCCCCCATCCTCCCATAAAGGAGCATCTTCTTCATTATTTCCTATGGGGAAAAAATGAAGAAGCAGGCTTCCTTTGCCAGGGGTGGCATTTTGCATGCAAAATGCCCCCTTACCCTCAGGGGCCCTTCTCCCACCCCTCCTCCCACCCCCCACCAAGGCTCAGCCTGCTCCCACTTGGGGGGGCCATTTCATGGCCTCCCCAAGTAGGTGCTCTAATCTCTACCACTGACAGCTGGGGGAGGCTTGTGTTGCCAGGGGTGGCATTTTGCATGCAAAATGCCCCCCAACCCTCTGGGGCCCTTCTCCCACCCCTCCTCCCACCCCCCACCAAGGCTCAGCCTGCTCCCACTTGGGGGGGCCATTTCATGGCCTCCCCAAGTAGGTGCTCTAATCTCTACCACTGACAGCTGGGGGAGGCTTGTGTTGCCAGGGGTGGCATTTTGCATGCAAAATGCCCCCCAGCCCTCTGGGGCCCTTCTCCCACCCTTCCTCCCACCCCACACCAAGGCTCAGACTGCTCCCACTTGGGGGGGCCATTTCATGGCCTCCCCAAGTAGGTCCTCTCAGCCCCTAAAGTCCACCCCTTACAGCCCCACACAAACCCAATTCCCCCCCAGCTGCCGCACACAGACCCAAATCCCCACATTAGCCCCTCACAGACCCAAATCCACCCCCACCTGCCCCACACCCATAACCCCAGGAACAGGCTGGCAAAGGCCAGCCCTCTCCCTTTGTTCCCTATGCTGGGAACTTCTAAACTCTCTTTCCCTGGGCAATTCTGCACAGCCCAGGGGTGCCACAATGGTGGGCACACTTCTGAGTGCCAGCTGGTCCCTGTGAAAGAACACCTGAACCACAGACACCCTCCCTCAAATTCCCCCACCACCTACAGAGATAGCTGGCCAGCCAGCCCCATTGTTCCCTATGATGGGAACCAACTGCACAACAAAGAATAAAACAAGAACAACACAAAATAAAGTTTTTAAAAAATTATTTTCTCCCTTCCAAAGTACAAGTAGGCAAAGCATTATGACACATTACACCAGCAGTCCCCCACACAGAAAAATAACACAACTCACTTAACATCAGAGAATCACAAAGCACGATTCCTGTCAAAAACACTTTATTTCTTGAACAGCTTTAGGTTACACAGCAGGGGGGAACACCAAAGGGCTTGGCAGCAGTATCTTACACAAAAATAACACAACTCACTTAACATCAGAGAATCACAAAAGCACAATTCCTGACAAAAACACTTTATTTCTTGAACAGCTTTAGGCTACACAGCAGGGGGGGGGACACCAAAGGGCATGGAAGCAGTATCTTACACAAAAATAACACAACTCACTTCACATTAAAGAATCACCCCAAAAAATTGCTGTCAAAAGCACTTTATTTCTGTAACTGCTTTAGGTTACACAGTAGGAAGGCACCACAGAGCAGGAAAGCAGTGTACTACACAAAAATAACACAACTCACTTCACATCAGAGAATCACACAAACACAATTGCTGTCAAAAACGGTGAAGTGGGTTGTATTATTTTTTGTAGTACATTGCTATCATGCCCTTTTGTGCCCTCCTACTGTGTAACCTAAAGCTGTTCAAGAAATAAAGTGTTTTTGCCAGGAATTGTGTTTTTGTGATTCTCTGATGTTAAGTGAGTTGTGTTATTTTTGTGTAAGATACTGCTTCCATGCCCTTTGGTGTTCCCCCCCTGCTGTGTAGCCTAAAGCTGTTCAAGAAATAAAGTGTTTTTGCCAGGAATTGTGTTTTTGTGATTCTCTGATGTTAAGTGAGTTGTGTTATTTTTGTGTAAGATACTGCTTCCATGCCCTTTGGTGTCCCCCCCCTGCTGTGTAGCCTAAAGCTGTTCAAGAAATAAAGTGTTTTTGACAGGAATTGTGCTTTTGTGATTCTCTGATGTTAAGTGAGTTGTGTTATTTTTGTGTAAGATACTGCTGCCATGCCCTTTGGTGTTCCCCCCCTGCTGTGTAGCCTAAAGCTGTTCAAGAAATAAAGTGTTTTTGACAGGAATCGTGCTTTGTGATTCTCTGATGTTAAGTGAGTTGTGTTATTTTTCTGTGTGGGGGACTGCTGGTGTTATGTGTCATAATGCTTTGCCTACTTGTACTTTGGAAGGGAGAAAATAATTTTTAAAAAACTTTATTTTGTGTTGTTCTTGTTTTATTCTTTGTTGTGCAGTTGGTTCCCATCATAGGGAACAATGGGGCTGGCTGGCCAGCCATCTCTGTAGGTGGTGGGGGAATTTGAGGGAGGGTGTCTGTGGTTCAGGTGCTCTTTCACAGGGACCAGCTGGCACTCAGAAGTGTGCCCACCATTGTGGCACCCCTGGGCTGTGCAGAATTGCCCAGGGAAAGAGAGTTTAGAAGTTCCCAGCATAGGGAACAAAGGGAGAGGGCTGGCCTTTGCCAGCCTGTTCCTGGGGTTATGGGTGTGGGGCAGGTGGTGGTGGATTTGGGTCTGTGAGGGGCTAATGTGGGGATTTGGGTCTGTGTGTGGCAGCTGGGGGGAATTGGGTTTGTGTGGAGCTGTAAGGGGTGGAATTTAGGGGCTGAGAGGACCTACTTGGGGAGGCCATGAAATGGCCCCCCCAAGTGGGAGCAGGCTGAGCCTTGGTGGGGGGTGGGAGGAGGGGTGGGAGAAGGGCCCCAGAGGGTTGGGGGGCATTTTGCATGCAAAATGCCACCCCTGGCAACACAAGCCTCCCCCAGCTGTCAGTGGTAGAGATTAGAGCACCTACTTGGGGAGGCCATGAAATGGCCCCCCCAAGTGGGAGCAGGCTGAGCCTTGGTGGGGGGTGGGAGGAGGGGTGGGAGAAGGGCCCCTGAGGGTAAGGGGGCATTTTGCATGCAAAATGCCACCCCTGGCAAAGGAAGCCTGCTTCTTCATTTTTTCCCCATAGGAAATAATGAAGAAGATGCTCCTTTATGGGAGGATGGGGGGACCTGCTTTGGGGGGCCATAACATGGCCCCCCAAAGTCCAATCTGTCTGAAACTTGGGTGGTTGTTAGAGAAGGGTTAGAGGAAGGTCCCCACCAATTTTGGGCTTATTCGGTGGGAAAATGCCTCCTCCAGGCGTCCTGGAAGACGGAGGCATTTTCCCATAGAAAAAAGCCGAAAGAATGCCGAAATAATGCCGAAAGAATCCCGAATCCCGAATCCCGAAAGAGATTCTTGTTTCGGCTTTCAGCTTTAACGATAGAGAATTTTCTTTCGGCTTTCTACTTTCGGCTATAGCCGAAAATTTTTGGCTTGCACACCCCTACTCACCAGCCCAGAGCCAGCTGTCATGAGGCAAGAGGTCTTTCATGAGACTCTGAACACACTCAGTCAAAATCATGAGAGGTTCAGAGTCATGTCTCAGTCTTCCCACCTTATGGGACTTTCAACAATGGTATCACTTACAAGGCCCACTAAGGTAAAGCATGATATTCTTTTAGGTTGGTAGCCATGTTGGTCTGTAGTAGAAGAGCAAGATTCGGGTCCAATGGCATCTCAAAGACCGGTTCGATTTCCAGGGTATGAGCTTTCGAGAGCCAGTTTGGTGTAATGGTTAAGAGTGGCAGGCCTCTAATCTGGAGAGCTGGGTTTGATTCCCCACTCCTCCACTTGAAGCCAGCTAGGTGACCTTGGGTCAGTCACAGCTCTTCGGAGCTCTCTCAGCCCCACCCACCTCACAGGGCAATTGTCGTGAAGTTAATAATAACACACTTAGAAAACTGCTATGAGTGGGTGTTCAGTTGTCCTGAAAGGCAGTATATAAATCGAATGTTGTTGTTGTTATTATTATTATATATTCTTGGAACACTTCAAAGGGCTTTAGAAATTAATTTTACAATTCCACTTCACTGCCTCAGTTTCACAAGAGAGTAACAGTCCCCTTTTCTAAAGTAATCCTAGACTCCTACAATAGTCACAGTTAGTTTATTTACCATCTTGGACACACAAAAACAAGAAGGTCATTGAGAGTGGTAACCACATTATGCAATCATCTCAGCCATGCAACATGATATCATTCCAAGACTACGTGACAGACATGATAAGATTCTAAAGCTGTGTTAAGCAGTATGAATGAGATAAAATTCCACTTGACTGTTATCAGGAGCAAGCAGGAGCATGAACATCACTCCCATCCTGTAGTCACTCCATTGGCTACCCATTAGTTACTATGCTCAGTTCAAGGTATTGGGTATCACTAACAAAGCTCTTCACAGCCTTGGTCCGGCATACCTACGGGACTGCCTCCCTCCCTATGCTCCTCCACGGCAGCTTCACTCTTCTGAACAGGGTCTCCTGCAGGTGCTACCATGCACATAGGCAAAATTACCAGCAGCCCGTACACGGGCTTTCTCCATGATGGCCCCTACCCTGTGAAATGGCCTGCCTGAGGAGATTAGGAGAGCCCCCACTTTCCTGGGTTTCCACAAACGATGCAAAACTAAATTATTCAAAAAGGCTTTTTACTCAGATAGGAGGGCTGTATTGTAAGGAGGAGATCTCAAATACTCTGCTAATGAGTTAGGAACCTTAGACTTCACCACTATGTTGTATTGGATTCCTGCTAATGATATGTCTTTGTGAACTTGTATCTATTTACCCTAGGGCATTGTTTATAGAAATGTTCCAGATATTGACTGTACTAATCTCACACTGTGTAATCCACTTTGAGTCTCAATGAGAAAGGCGTACGATAGATAGATAGATAGATAGATAGATAGATAGATAGATAGATAGATAGATAGATAGATAGATAGATAGATAGATAGATAGATAGATAGATAGATAGATAGATAGATAGATAGATAGATAGATAGATAGATAGGCCAAGGTATTACCTTCTCCCTCATCTTTCCTCCACTACATGGACAATATTGCATGTTTGCAATGAGGCCTTCAAATTTCTACCTTCCCAGAATTCTGCCATCTTATGACTTCTCTCATTTTAACTCCTCTAATACATTTTTAACACAAAATATTTTCACTTGTTTGGGGTGGGGTGGGGGGAGTACTTACTTTTTTTGTAAAGAATTTTAACCCTCTCTCTCTTGCTTGCCATGTTCCCCAAAGCCACCTGGACTTTGACCAAGCCATCTGCTATCTAGGAGAGAATGAATCTTGGATTGACGACTGAACAAATCAACAGCATAAAGGATATTGAATGGTGACTTCACAACAACAAAAAAATCAGCAATATGCAGAACACAGAGATAAAGAAGAGTTCTTAAAACTGCTTTCGCTTAGCTGCAACTCTGCTTCTTCCACGGTTTGGAAACATGAACTGAAAACCAGGAAGAGATGGTTCCAAGCGCCCTCCCGTGTATCTTCAGAGGCAAGGTAAGTAACGTTGCCAATGATGGCTACCTTCCCTAAGCCTCTGGGGACAAGGCAGGCTATAACACTGAACAAAAACATATGTTCTTTTCAGAGAAAGCAGCTCTGAAAGGACAAGAAGGCTTTAAAGAAAAAGGACAAGCCCGTGCAATCTGCTACTGTGATGCAAGTGGAAGGGAGAACAGCCACTGAGCTGTATTGTCGAAGGCTTTCACGGCTGGAGAATGATGGTTGTTGTGGGTTTTCCGGGCTGTATTGCCGTGGTCTTGGCATTGTAGTTCCTGACGTTTCACCAGCAGCTGTGACTGGCATCTTCAGAGGTGTAGCACCAAAAGACAGAGATCTCTCAGTGTCACAGTGTGGAAAAGATGTTGGCAGGTTCATTTGTATCTACTCAGGAGGGGTGGGGTTGAGCTCAGGATACAGTGAAGCCTCCCGCCATTAGCATTCCACACCCTGGGGAACTCTTACAGGATGACTCGGCTCAACCCCACCCCTCCTGAGTAGATACAAATGACCTGCCAACACCTTTTCCACACTGTGACACTGAGAGATCTCTGTCCTTTGGTGCTACACCTCTGAAGATGCCAGCCACAGCTGCTGGCGAAACGTCAGGAACTACAAGGCCAAGACCACGGCAATACAGCCCGGAAAACCCACAACAACCAGCCACTGAGCTGTTTCCTCCTAGAGCCTCCAGGCTCCACCTGGAGATTGGCAAGCAACCTTAAGTACAGAACCTGCCTTTAAAGGGGGGGGGAGGCGTAATGATACCATTGCCACAACCTTGGCGGCCAGAAGCGCCCACCACTCTCCTTTTAAGCTCCTCCCAGCGCACCTTCTTGGCGCCCGCCGCTCCGCCAGGCGCCCCGAAGACGCGCCCCTCCAAGGCCTCCAGGCGCCCCTGCAGCTGCTGCACCTCCGCGGCCGTCGCTGCAGCCGCCATCTTAGCAACGCCCCGCCACCGGAAGGCAGAGGGGAGAGGAAAGGAACCGGAAGCGCGTTGAGCGGAAACTCTAGCCCTTTCTAACTCTATGGGCACCGCAGAGATGCAAGAGAAGGGGAAGCCGGTTGGACTCGCAGACCGCGTCGCTGCACCGCGCGCAGGGCAAAAACGGAAGTTCTTAAGAGATGAGCCGGAAGTTGTTTCCGCTTCTGTTTGGAGGGGCAGGAGAGCGTTGCTATGGAGACGGGTCCTGTCTGGGAGCTGAGTCTGGGCTTGCCGTAGGGAGCTCCAGTCGAGGCTGAGGCGGGGCCCGGCCGGGTTGAAAGCCGTGTGCTGCTCCACAGCAGGGATGCTTGCCAACATCCAGGTGGGGCCTGGCGATCTCCCGGAATTCCAAGTGATTTCCAGTCTATACAGACCAGTTCCCCTGGAGGAAATGGCCCCTTTGGAGGGTGGCCTGTATATCCCTGCTGAGCCTCCCCACACCTCCTCTGACTCTGCCCTAACCTGGAGTTGGCAAGCCTGTTAAGTGTCCAGAAGCGGGGAGCAATGGATGCGGGAAAGGAGAGACACGTGTCTGAAGCCCCCTGGGCAGCCCAACCTTGGGAATATGGGGGTTGGGGGGCGTCTCAGCGTCCAGCTCCAGGCGGGTCTGTCTAAAACAGGGCTGCCAGCTCCGGGTAGGGAATTTCCTGGAGATTTGGGGGATGGAGCTAGGGTTGCCAACTGTGACCTGGGAAATTCCTGGAGATTTGAGGGTGGTGGTTGTGGAAGGTGGAACATAGGAAGTGCTTTCACCTAAAATCTTTGGTTTATGGTAGTTTGCCTTTTGAAACTACCATTTTCTTCAGGGTGGCTGCTCTATATTGCCAGGCAACTATTTGTAATTCGAATAGATTTCCAGGCTCCACCTGGAGGTTGGCAACTCTATATGGCACCTGGGGAGGGTGGTCTGAATGGAGGGAGCACAGTGGGGTATAATGCCATAGAGTCCACCAGCCACAGCTTCCAATTTCTCCAGAAGAACTGGCTTCTGTCATCTGGAGATGAATTGTAATTCCGGGAGATCTCCAGCCACCACCTGGAGATTGGCAACACTACGCTGGCTCCCTTTCCTCCTCTTGTCTGACAAGGAGAGCTTGGATGGTTCTGATGGAATAAATATTGTTAGGTTTTCATGTACAAGATTTTCAGGGTAGGACCTTAGGAGAGTCAGAGCTCCCTTCTTCAGATACTTTGACTCAAAAATTTATATGCTGAAAATCTTGTTGGTCTCTAAGGTGCCACTGGACTCAGATCCTGCTGTTGTACTGCAGACCAACACGGCTGCTGTTTCGCGAAACATACACATGCCCCCAGTTTTAATCAATGGATAAATTTTCCTGCTGCAGACATGCTTTCCTGACTTGCTCATTTTGTTTCTTCACTGTGATGAGAGAACGTATCAGTGTGTCTCACGTCCAGACAGTTGCCTTTTACAGTTGATATTTTGTAAGGTCGCTGGGTGAACTTGGGCTGGTCACTTTCTCCAAGACAGGCCTACTTCAGAGGATTGTTGTGAGGATAAAATTATGAAGGAGAGAACCATGTACAGCGCGTTTAGCTCCTTGGATAAATGGCAGGAGGCAAATTTAAAGGACAGAGGAGGCCTTTGGGCCATTAACTTTTCTTGCTCACTGTGATATCAAAAGGATTCTGAAGATGAAGCTATCACATCTGCCTCATTTTGTTCTCACAGCCACTTGAGTACACCACAGCTGTGGAATACCCCTTGCCCCAGGGCTGTGCCAATCACTTCAGCCAATGACAGTGCACACAGTTTACTTTTTGGCCCATCATAGTGACTGTTAGAGCATTTAATGCATAGTGTTGCAGGCTAAAGGGGTTTATGCATCCCTCTGTACTGGCTGGACCTAAGGTTCATGGGTACTGAATTTTCAGTTTTTTTGGTTTTGTATTCCTGTGTACCAGGGGAGCCAATTTGGCCTGAAAAGAGGGACAAAAATACAGTAAGAAATGAATCAAGCCCCGTGCGTAGAGATGCCTGCATGTGACCAACCAAATCAGCAGATGGCAGCCTTGAGCTGCTGCATGGAGGCCATTCTCACAGCTATCCCACACCACATTAGTTATGGGAGTAGGCCCAAATTCCATGATTTAATCAAGGCAAAAGCAACTTTCACATCCAGAGGCAGCAATCTGCTCAATCCCAGTGCTAGGAGGCAACATAAGATTTTGCAGCCAGCGTGGTGTAGTGGTTAAAGTGTCAGTCTAGGATCTGGGAGCCTTAGGTTCAAATCCCCTCTCTGCCACGGAAGCTTGCTGGGTGACCATAGGCACTAGGAGTGCGAGGTCCAGGTTGGGAAATTCCTGGAGATTTAGGGGGTGGAGCCTGGAGAGGGCGGGGTTTGGGGAGGGGAGGGTCCTCAGTGGGGTATAATGCCACGGAGTCCACCCTTCAGAGCAGCCATTTCCTCCAGGGGAACTTATCTCTGTTGCCTGGAGATCAGTTGTAATTCTGGGCGATCTGCTACCATCTGGAGGCTAGCAGAATAGAGATATTCTCACGGGAAACACAAAATTAATATATCTACACAATATAAATAAACGTTTACTGGACTCTTTATTTTGCCCGGTTGGCTCAATTTTGACATGCCATGTGTGACTGATAGTTAAATGGTCTCTACCTGTTTTGTAGACTTAATTAGTAGTAGTAGCACTTGCACTTTAAATGCACTTTGTAATAGTTTGTATATTGTGTAGATAGATTAATTTTGTGTTTCCCGTGAGAATATCTCTATTCTGCTAGTCTATTTACGGGAGCAGCCATCCTTTTTGCTTCACCACCTGGAGGCTGGCAACCCTAATGGGCATCCATGAGCATAGGGTTGCCAAGTCTAGGTTGCGAAATTCCTGGAGATTTTAGGGGGTGGAGCCTGGACAGAGTGGAATTTGGGGAGTGGAGAGGCCTCAATGGGGTATAATGCCATAGAGTCTACCATCCAAAGCAGCCATTTTTCTCCAGGGGAACGGATCTCTGTGGCCTGGAGATCAGTTGTAATTCTGGGAGATCTCCAGCCACCACCTGGAGGCTGGCAAGCCTACTGAGCACCATGCTGCTGTGTATAAAGCTGCACAATGTGACATTTTCAAGCTGGTTTGTATGTTATGCAGAAACAGGAAAAAAAGGGGTGAATTTTTTCCTGTCTTAATTGTAATTTAGGAAGATCTCACCAACAGTAAAATGCAAGGACTACTGAGCTTGTCTCCCTAGATTCACAAGCATCACATTTTATACATTGCATTAGAAGTGAGGAAGCAGGTATGTACTGTGTGAATATCCAGAAGAGTTAGCCGTGTTAGTCTGTAGTAGCAAAATCAAAAAGAGTCCAGTAGCACCTTTAAGACTAACAATAAAATTGGTTAGTCTTAAAGGTGCTACTGGACTCTTTTTGATTGTACTGTATGAATTATCTCCTAGATTTCTAAGATCTTAGATTTTCTGCTGAATCCTGCTCTCAGATCTCACACTGGAAGGATTATGGGGCCAACCTGTTCCAACATGCTTCTGGAAATGTTTTCACAAGATAATATCCCGAGCTAAACTCTCTGAGCAAAATGTAGATGTGGCAGTAAGAATCTACATGCAGCTTTTTAGGATATTTAGAATATTGCACAGACATTATTTCAGGGAGCTCACAGCCCAGCCCTAAAAGCAAAGCATTGCCTTGGTTTTTATTTTGTTTTTGTAAACTGTCTCAGGGACTTTAGTTGAGAAGTGGTAGATTAATAAACAACTTACTTTTCCTTCCCTGATTCCATTTGCCTTTGCAGTGATTTTGACGGATGCACATACTGGTGAATTGAACACCAGTAGAGCTCTGCCTGTCTTGAGGCTCCCCCTGTTCTGCGAGCAGGCTGTATGAAAGAAGAAAGGAAAGGCAGCTTGCAAGTTTACCCACTACAGTTTTTATTCAGTCCCTGACTGAAAAAAATCCCAAGAGTGTTTGAAGGGTTGGGGGATATTTGGGGGAGGTGATGTTCGAAGCCCCTGTCCATCTTCCCAGTGTACAGTTGATTTCAGTCCAAAAATATGCAAAACGGTGTTCTCCAGGGTTGCTTCAAGGCAAGAAGACAGCAACAAACACAATGAAGTGAATACACTTCCACCATGACACCTTTGCTCAACTTTGGGACACATCTTCATCCATCTTTTGGACTGTGGGTCTGTCTAGCAAACAACTCCCATTTGTTGAGATCCCCTTCCCCTCATGGCCCCCATTATGAAGAAATGGCCTCAGCAGGAAAATCATGAAAGATGGGAAGTTTCATAAATTAACCTATAATGTGCTTCCTCTGTACGGCATAGTATCTACAGTAATACGCTGTATCTTTAATAAGAACCTTAAAAAATCAATACAGATTTGCAGTCTTTACCTGTTTGCAATGCATTTGAGATGATTTTGTGTTGGGAAGGAAATGGTATTATTGGCAGGGTTTCTCCAAGAAGAAGCATCAAAGTTCAAGCTGTCCTGGAGCTCGTTTTGTTAGGTGCAGATGTATGGGACCTGGCTGGGCTACTCAGCACTGAGGGAAATGTTGTGGCAAAACCAAGACACTCTGTACATCTCTCGGAGGCACCCTGAGCACAAGATCCGAGACTAAGCTCTGAGGTCTGGCACACTTTGAAGGAGTCGAGCGCAAGCCCTAATCTGGCCGCAGCTCATTTGTATCTTCTGTGCTTCCTCCAGGTGTTGTGTGGCCCTGTATTCAGGGGCAGCTGGGATGAGTGTAACGATTCATGGCCATGCCTAATGTTCTGGTGCCCCCCCCATCCCTTTGAATTAACTTCTATGAATTGTGCATAGAGATCACACCATTCCCTTTGTTTTCTCTTCATCTAGAATGCTAGCAAACCTCTTCAAAACAAAAAGATTAAGGGGAACCGGCATCACTTTTGAACCAGGCCACAGAATTAAGGTTCGGTGGCCAACAACTGTTGTGTGTCCATGACACCTGCCCACACAGGTTGTCCTTGTAGTAGTAACTAGTCTTGGAAAGAAGGAACCTTGACCTGCTTTCAGTCCTGGGCAGATGTCTGAGCTTGGGAGTTTTGTCTTAAAAGACAAATAAGAAGGGGAAGGCAATGGCAAACCACCCTGTAAAAAGTCTGCCAAGAAAACATCATGATGCGACACGCCCCCCCCCCCCCGCCCCCCGGGGTCAGTAATGACTTGGTGCTTGCACAGGGTCTACCTTTACCCTTTAAGAAGGGTACAGAGTGGTACCTAAAGCACAGGAGCCTCAAGTCGCTAGGATTTAGCAAGACATCCTCCTGCGCTGGCCGTGGCATCCCTACGTAACTCACAACTTCCTTGGTCTCTCTCTTGAACTAGGCAAGCACTGTGTGGTTTTGAGGGTGTTTATGCACTCATTCCAGCATCAGCAGGTCCTCAGCCTACCGCAAAAGAGGCCACAAATCTTCTGCAGTCTGTGACTTCATTGGCTGCCCCATGCAAAGTGGAAGTCTTGGGTGCGCAGCCCAGTTTGAGATCCCAGCTTGGGCATGTCCTGCCCAGCCTCAGGAGAGGCCTCTGTGAGCTTCAACAACAAGCTTAGGTGGCTGTCCTCTTGTAGCAGGACTAGGGATTTGCCCAAGGACTTGAAACCAAACAGAATTTCAAGAAGGAAAATTTATTAAGCCGGCTGGCTCAGATGTGATATCATATCTCTTCAAAATCTCTGAGCCCCGAATAGAGAGAGTTCAGATGCTGAAATAGTCAAGCTTGCTTACATCACATAGCATGTGGTACATAGTTGATTACAAGTTTACAATATTTTAGCCTCATCATCAAGATCATTGCCCCAGACATGACCTTTTCTTTACACGGCATAAATCAGACATTTCTCTTTAATTCAGCAGTTTCTTTAGCTTTTAAGCAGTCTATTCTGAGATACACAATGCTGTATACTTCTTCTTTTCTCAGGCTACAAGTTTCCTGTTCCAACAGTATCTAGCTGACTTGACAGCCATATTTTACTCTGAAGAAAGATTTTATTTAATCTTTCTTAAATGTTAGTTAATCAGAAACACTTATTAGTTAATAATCAATATAATACAAAACATTTTCCTTGAGGCTTGCTACACTCTCCGTGTGGCATTTTGGCAAACAGGCAAGGCTGCCTGGACTAGGGGGACACCATTTGGGGGGACCTGATCATCTTGAGGGCCCATACTGTTGGGTGAGTTGCATGACCAGTTTTATAAGATGTTTGGTCTGTGTATGGGTGGTGTGATGGGACCCCAGGGGGAACTCCCGTCTGGAGACCTTCAGTGGCTCTGGGAAGCCTCGTGCTTCCTCCAGGTGGTGTGCGGCCCTGTGTAGCTGGGTTATTCTGGGGCAGCTGGGATGGCTGTTCTTGGCTTGGCCGTCCATCTCTCCCTAACGTGACAGGGAAACCTACAGTTAGATGGGACAGAAATAAGCAAACGTTTTTCGGCCTGAGGGTTGCCTCTGGGTCGCTCACTCTTGAGGGCTCTGAGTTGGTTGCTGGATTTTCCACTTTCCAGCACCAGCCAGAATCCAGCCTGGAGTCCTCAAAAGTGGCCAAAGACCCAGAAGTCACCTTCTTTTCACTTCTATGACTCTTTTCTCGAGCTGTTTAACCATTTGAGAGAGCATCAGCCAGGGGGGCTGATGTTGCAGTGGGGCAGGCTGGTGCACCTAATAAATTGTTCAGCATTTTGTGGGTCAGGTGGAAAACTCCATGGGACAAGTATGGCTCTGAGTATCTAATATGCCTGTTCCAGATTAGACCAAACATTTGCTTTTTCTACTGCATTTAACAGCATTCACACATGACACAAAGAGGCCCTCCAAGATGCTGTTTTAGTGATGTGTGAAAAAGTCTGACTTCTTTATACAGTATTACCCCCCACTCCCCCCGCCCACCATAGGAGATGTGCATCATAAACTTCATGATTAACTTCTTAGAGGTTTCTGCCTCGGCTCCTGGGACCGACGGGGTTCATGGATCTTGGATTTGATCCAGCAAGGCAGTTTTCTGGTGTACTTAAATGTTCTCCTCCTCATAGCTCCAGTGTCCAGAGGCTGTTTCCATCCCCCAGTCACCTTTCTTCCATGTTCCCCTACGCTTTTCTGCTATCTTTTGCAAATGTGGTTTGGTACTATCTTTTTCAAAAGGCTGCAGTCAAAGAACCTTTGGACACTGTGAAGACAGAAAGGTCCACATTTTGTAGATCCTGCCTCTGTCATGTTTTAGCCTTCACGGCCGTTAGCCCCCCCCTCCGCCCCCCCATCTGAGATCTTTTAAAAATCTGGAAGTGCTAAATCACTATAGTGTCATAATGTTAGACCAATCTATTGCAACAATGTACCAGTCTCCTGCTTAATTTTTTTTAAAGTAAGCCTCCTGGCACTTTTCGTTGTGGAGTTATAAAGGTGAAAGTGCAACACACACATTTCCCCTAGAGATCTGTAATGAAAAGGTCTAAAGAGTAACTTTTAAAAAAATATATCAAAACTGGGAATTACTAGGTCATGGCAATAGACAATTATATCATTAAAAAGCTCTATTCATTTAGCATGTCTGTTTTTTTTTTAAATGCCTGCCAGTGGAAGGGAGGAGATAGTGGCCTTGAGGTGGTTGAGGTAAGAAAGTACAGATTAAACCGTGTGGATGTTGTTGCCACTGCAAATATCTCTGCATTCGTACCAGCAATGAGATCTACACAAGGAATTTTCTCTGTGTGGAACCAGTCTCCCTCTTTTCACCCTAGTTTGCTGAGTTCAGAACAGGCAAAGATTGTAGGGGGGCATATAGGTCCATTTGAGGGGAAAAAAACCAATCCAAAATGCAGTGAAGATGTTCCTATGAGGTCCAACTAAACGGTCACAAAGCAGTGAACAAGCTTTCAGGCGCTTTAGAACAATCAAACAGCAAATTTTAAAAGTGGGTGAGTGGGGAAGAGATAGAAAAAACATTTTGGGGCATGATGGACAAGCCCAAAGTCCGCGCTTTGTAGTTTAGTTGCAGGTTTAGTTAGATCAGAAGTGCTGGGTACAAAACAGATTTCAAGATCCATTATAGGCTACTAATGTAGAGGACTAAAAATTAACACCAAATGTATCAGTGCCACCAGCAGCTTGTCTGATCCCTTCTCTTGTAAATAATAATAACATAATAACAATAATAATAACATTCGATTTATATACCGCCCTTCAGGACAACTTAATGCCCACTCAGAGCAGTTTACAAACTGTGTTATTATTCTCACAACAATCACCCTGTGAGGTGGGTGGGGCTGAGAGAGCTCCAGAGAGCTGTGACTGGCCCAAGGTCACCCAGCTGGCTTCAAGTGGAGGAGGGGGGAATCAAACCCGGCTCTCCAGATTAGAGTCCCGTGCTCTTAACCACTACACCAAACTGGCTCTCTTGTACAGGGTCTCTTGTACGGATGAGAGCAGGAGAAAAATGTGGCAGTCCTCATATTAGCAAATCTGGATATTACTTTTAGATGGAGTCAATAGATTTCAAATATGGCAACATTACCTAGTGGTTTTCCCCATAATTAAAATCCCAGCAGAAGATCCTCCTCAGGCCAAAATGTGGTCCTACAGTCAGTTCCTCTCACTGTCATAACCACAAGACTTATTGCTGCTGCAAACTTGCGTGGCATATATTTCAATCAACGTTACCCTGATCTTTTGGAGTACTCATCTTTGAAAGTTGAATTTGTATTTTTATATTGAAATATTTATTGTATTTATTGTGAAAGATGATTGAATATCATTGCGTATTTCTGTGAAATATTTTTGGGCACTAGCACTTTTTTGATGCAATACTGACTCCAGGTTGACTCAGCCTTCCATCTTTCCAAGGTCAGTAAAATGAGTACCCAGTTTCCTGGGGGTAAAGTGTAGATGATTGGGGAAGGCAAGGGCAAACCACCCCATAAAAAGTCTGCCAAGAAAATGTCGTGATGCGACGTCCCCCCATGGGTCAGTAATGACTTGGTGCTTGCACAGGGGACTACCTTTACCTTTTTACTATCAATGTACTGTATTATTTTTTCAATACAAATAGGCATTTGCCCTCTATTTGAATGAAGATTCTTTGGTTGTACATTATTATTTGAAATAAGCGGTTGGTTTCATTTGATCTGGATTTGTTCCAGCTTGTCCGTATGTAATCTATATAGCAGATATATTAGTAATATTTGATGTTAATCAGTACAGATATTTTGATATTAGGGCCGTTTCCAGACGGCCCCCCGCCTCGCGAAACGTCGCGCGTCGTTGCGCGTCGTTGCGCAGAAAACGCGAAATATCGCGTTTTCTCGCGCGAGTTTTGCGCGACGTCGCGCAAAACTCGCGCGAGAAAACGCGATATTTCGCGTTTTCTGCACAACGACGCGCGACGACGCGCGACGTTTCGCGAGGCGGGGGGCCGTCTGGAAACGGCCCTTGTCTTGTTTGGCTCCTAGGCTTACTTAGGATACAACTGAAACTGTTGATAGAGCTTTCGATGTTTTTGTCTTAGTTAGTTTTCACGGCTTTTCTTTGCTGCAAACTAACCTGGCAATTCTCTGCCTCTGTGATTTCCGTAAAGAAATCGGATCCAGCTCATCTCCCAGCCAGGCACCTTGTTTGGGATGAGCACAGAAACTCAAACAGCATTGTTTCCCCAATCCCCTATGGAATGGTACAGGAAATGTGACTGGCTCTGTGTGTGTGTGTGTGTGTGTCTGTGTGTGTCTGTGTGTGTGGGGGGGGGGGGGCTGCTGTCCTCGCTCCATCGAGAAGTACCATAAAAAGTTTGCGAAGTACAACCAGCCTCACAGGCCCATAATGTGTCCAGTCATTTAGCACACTGCTCTGTCGCTGAATATGAGTAATTTTTAATTTGTGTCCCTAGGAAGTCAGCTGAAGTCAGCAGCTCCTATCAATACCAGTCCACTTACAGCGCAGGGCGGTGTAATGAAAATCCAATCAGAGGACTGGCGGGAGTAAATAAGTATGCCATTAAAATGAGAAAATCAAACCCCTAGACAGGTCTTTTCTCTCCCCCATTGATTCCTTTTATTACGGAAGTATTGCAGCTAAATAACATTAGTGTGAACCATCTCGATAGTGTTTTCCGCAGATTGCGTGTCGATAACCCAATTGCAGGCAGTGTCCGCGCATTTGGGGGGCGCCTGCCGCATGGCCCAGTGGAGTGGAGGGGGGGGTCCGATCCTTTACCGTGACCTTTTCTGCCGTGCTGAGCAAGGAACTGGAGAAGGGAGCCCACCGAGGCAAGATCATGTGGTTTCGCAGCGGAAGTTCTGCTGGTTCTATTTTCTGCCGCTCCAAACGGAGCCCAAGAACTAAGGAAAGGCGGACCAAGAATGTGGGCTGGTGGGCACTGGCGATGTTGGGGAAGGCAGATGACTAAGCAGGCAAAGGTCAGGCAAGTCTGATCAAGACGAGCTCTAAAGGAGTTGGGACACTTCAGAGGAAGCATTTTGCCTGCAGGGAGATGAACGAACGTGCCTGCAGTGGTTGTGATGCCAGATCCGAGAGAAACATCTCAGGGTCCCGTGTGAAGTCATTTTGGGGGATATCAGAGTTTATCTCAGAGCCTAATCAGGCTTGAGTTGTGGGTTCTCAATTCCCACGCATGTAGCAGCCGATCCCAATGACCACCACACTCTGCATGGAGAAGGGGCTTCTGATCTCCTATACTGTCCTGGAAGGGAAGTACTGTTGGGCCCACTGGGGAGGACCACAAGCGCCCCAGGGAACATGTTATGTATTGGGCTAGCTTCAGGTAAAGCTGGGCTCCTCAGGTCTGAAATCCTATTGGGTAGTAAATTAGCAGCAGCCAATCGATTCTCTGGGATGCGGGCCAATCGCTGTTTGGTAAACTAGTTGCGTTGTATGCAGGGCATGCAAATGAAGGATCCTCGTTGCATGTGTTCCTATTGGTGGGCCACTGAAAAGGGGCGTAGTTTGGGTGTATATATCTGGCTCTTTCGGGAGCATGGTTGTTAATTGTACTTGCAATAAAGATGCTCTGATGAGCTGAAATCACTGCCTGGCTGAAATCACGATGGGCCAAAATCACAAACATAATAGTACGTGTAGGTTTCCCCGAACAGCACCCATCAGTTATGGGAAACGGTGCATGCGTATGTGCACACGTGCTGGAGCCCTTGTCCATGTGTGCTGTGACCATGATCCAAACTGAGCACTGCACACACAGAAATGGTCATAAACAGAACAAAAACGGAATTAGAAAAGTAGAGAACAATGCCGTAAGATCAAGATACTACATCCAATAAACAGTGGGATAGATTCCAATCTTGTTCCCTGGATAAAGGGACTCTCCTGAAGCGTTCCATTCTAATATAGAAATATCCTTCTGAATAGTTCTGTATTACATAGTTTGTGGAATGCCAGAAGTGTGGGAGCATTCCCGGCCACCTCACGGAGGCCATGCCGCAAGATGGGAGCCACAACAGAGGATGCATATGTATGGGCAGCTATCAATCTTACCCGACTGCAGGGCGGTGTCTTCAGGAGGTTTTGCTGAGATGACTGAAGCTCTCAGAGCAGAGCACAGCAAGAGGGGCAGTCCAAGGCCATGCAGGGTTTTGTAGCTGATACTTGTACCAAGGCTTTGTAGGTAATACCAGTGCCTTAAGTAGAACCCATACAGTGATGGACAGCCAGTGGAGTAACTGCAGAATGGGTGTAATATGGATACTCTGCCTAGCTCCCAATAGTAACATTCGGTACCTGTTGAAGTTTCCAAGTTAACTTCAAGGGCAGACCCATACAGCGTGCATTACAATAGTCTAGTCTCGAGGCATGGATCCTCATGGTCAGATTGGCTAGTCAAGATAGGGAGCCATCTTCTGAGTTACATAAAGATGGCTGAAATGAAATCATGTTTTGCTGCTGACTTAAATTGCTTCTCAAGCGAGGGTACGGGGTCAAGAATAACTGCTAGGCTCTTAACTGAGTTGGAAACGATCAGCTGGAACCCGTTGAAGCGCGGAGCTCCAGGACCACTAAGACCTCAGCTTTCCCAACCAGAATCACCTCCATCTTGTCTGGAGTCAGCTCCAACTTCTAAGGCACATTACAATCCAACAGGGCTGAAATTGAGTTCATCTGCAGGTTTGGAACAATGGATCCCCCCAGGGTTGAATCAGGACATAGGATTTCCCTTGCATTACAGATGCTAGTTTTCTGGGCTTTGCCCCCAGGCTCTATCAAGATAATTACAACATGTATTACGTCTGGCTTCCTGACACACTAATTTGTGCGGATAATAACAACATACTTTGTAAATCGCTCTGAGGGGGTATTGTTGTCCTAAAGGGTGGTATATAAATTGTATGTTGTTGTTGTTATTACCCCCTCTCACCCTCTGCCTGGATTATAAAGACTCCTTCCTTTTTCCATTCCTTGTATCTGGCGAAGGGAGCGCTGACTCTTGAAATCTCATACCCTGGAAATCTATGATCCAGAGGAGTGAGCCCTGTTAGTGTGTAGTAGCAAAATAGTAAAGAGTCCAATAGCACCTTTAAGACTAACCAACTTTATTGTAGCATAAGCTTTCGAGAGCCACAACTCTCTTAGTCAGATGCAACCGTCAGGTGCTACTGGACTCTTTACTGTTTTGCCTGGAAATCTAGTTGGTCTTTAAGATGCTATTGGGCCCAACTCTTGAGCTTCAACTTGTTCACTCTTAGCCATTTTACCACAGCAGCCAGGCATGGGGTCAGGACCTTGACTGCATTGAAACTTCCCCAGACTGGGAAAGACCCTTGCCTGAAACCTCGGCGAGCCACTGTGAGTCAGAAAGGGCAGTTATGGGCTGGAGGCTTTCATTGTCTGACTCAGCGCGAGATAACTTCAAATGTTCCTATGACCCCAGAGTGGCCCTTCTGACAGCAGGCAGCTTCTTTAGCACCTCTGAAAATATTACAAGCGATCCTTGGACTGTGGAGTTGCATAAAAATTTCTTGTGGTGCTTGTGCAGTTGTGCCAGTCCCATAGAAAGGGCACCAGGTCACCTGAGGGTCTGGCCCTGAGATACGGGAAGCTCAGTGTGAGAGAGAAGAGTCTGAAGGGTGGTGCCCAGAAGATCAGGAAGTAACACCTAGTAGGCAGGGGCAGAGACTGGCAGGGCCAGATCGACGGGGGGGGGGAGTGGGGGGTAGTCTGCCCCCGGCACTGCCAAAGAGGGGGTGCCGGGCACAGCTGTGGGGCAGGTGAAAGGCAGCACGGGTGGCTGGGAGGCTGCCCGCGCCATTCGCCTGCCCTGCAGGACAGGGGGCATGTGGCAAGCCAGCTGCCCCCTGTCCTGTGGGGCAGGTGAATGGCACAGGTGGCCTCCCAGCCACTCGTGCTACCACCACCAGCTCCGTGGGGCGCCGGGACAGCTGACTTGCCACGGGGAAGTGATGTCATCATGCAGTGCCGGGAGCGCATGCACACTGTGCGCATGTGAGGGTGGCCAGTCTTCAGTTGCCCTGGGTGCCAGCAACCATAGATCTGGCCCTGGAGCCTGGCTGTGCATGGTGGTAGCTTAGGGTACAGCTTGCTTTGTCTCTGAGCCTCTCTACACAAGACATCTTATAGGTGGATGCTCAAGTGACTTACTTTCTGTGTGGTCTTATATTCAAGTGTGCTCTGTCTCCCTAGCAGTGCCCGTGCATCCACAATTGGAGAACAAGTGTAAGATCTTTCATTTGATCCTACTCAGAGATAGATCAAGACGGGTAGTCGTGTTAGTCTGTTTGTAGCAGTAGAAAAGAGCAAGAGTCCAGCAGCACCCAGAAGACTAACAAACTTTGTGGTAGGATGTGAGCTTTTGTGAGTTACAGCTCACTTCTTCAAATACAGATCTCTAGATTCTTCACATTCTAGCTGTATCTGAAGAAGTGAGCTGTGACTCACGAAAGCTCACACCCTACCACAAATTTTGTTTGTCTTCTAGGTGCTGCTGGACTCTTGCCCTTTTCTATTGATCCTACTCATGTAAGATGTCTTGTGCAGAGAGACTCTTAGAAGAACCTAAACAGAAGGACTCCTTCTGGAAAACAGCTGGTCTCCTCTTTGCTTCTGGCCCCTTGCCCAAAGATTTTGCTTTTTCTCTGCCTAAAACCCTGAGACTTCATGCCAGACTCTGAGACCTTGTGTGGTCTTTGCAGTCTCTGCAAACCTACCAGAGTGGGGTTGATCTAAGGTTGTCGTTGCTAGCCTCCTGAGTACAGAGCTCAGTTCCCCTGGAGAAAATGGCTGCTTTGGAGGGTGGACCCTGCGGCATTATACCTCGCTGAGGCCTCTCCCCAAACCTGCCCTCCCCAGGCAGTGCTCCCTGAATCTCCAGGAATTTCCTATCCTGGAGTTGGCAACGCTAATAATCAGAAGAATGGCTATTGCCTTCATTCATGCTGTGTTCTCCATTCACAGCACTGTTCAGCACAGAGAGGCATGAATGGGCGGGCTGTAACTGGTTCAGTTGGAAGCAGTTCCAGGTGACTAAGCTGTGGTTCCAGCAAAGAGGACCCAGCGGATGTATGCTCATGTTGAATTGACTTGTAGGATATTTTTTAATTGTTAGGGTTTTAGCAAGTGTCTTATGTTCAGCCGTGAAAGACTTAAATTGTTGTTCTGTTTAGTTAGTCAACTAGTTTGCATAGAACCACTTAGCTGTCGAGTTAAGGTTCCTGCCATAAAAAAGCGAGTCTTTATGCTTAATGAAGAGTCCAGGATTCACTACTGGGAAACTAACTTTATTGGCGGAGGGACAATTAACTAGCAACATATACTCTTTGTCCAGTCCTCAGTCAGTTCTCAGTTTAGTCTCTGTTCAGTTTTAGTATGGATTGTTTTAAGTTATAGTCTGACCACCAAGATGTAGAGAGAGAGCTATTCTCTGTTTTCTCACCAGATGTACCCTTTATCCTAATACGCAGTACAGTATTTTTTCTATAGCTAAAACTCTGGAGTCTGTTCTTCTTATACTCTACTGTGCATTAATTAACCTCTGCTCATTAAAACCCGAACGTTAATGCATACAGCATCTGCTAAAGGTGTGATGGATGCAAAGTCCAGAGAAGGACCAATGGCACTTCCTTGCTAAGTAAAGGGCCTTTTGGACTTGACAACAATCTTTTGCTTGGAGACGCCTGGGACTAGATTTGGGACTCTGCGCATGGTCCGCCTTCCCTTCTCTGACACCAGAGCTTCCATGGCAATAGGCATGTGCCGGCAAACAAGTAGGCCATTTCTCCTGGGCAGCCCAAGAAAATACCGGATGGTCCAGGTGAAAACCGGACACCTGGCAACTCTACCATCAAGAAGCCTTGGAGGAAGAAGCCCCCACATGCTTTGAGCATAACTGGGGTCTTCTTGAGGCCCAGTATTGCTAGCGCTGGTAGTTGCAGCCCTGGAATTGCTCCTCATTTGGAAATGCTCAGATTGCAAGCACGACATATGCAGCCCGATCTTATGGGTGTTTATCTAGACATAAGGCTAGGGTTGCCAACCTCCAGTTGGTGCCTGGAGATCTCCCAGAATTACAACTGATCTTCAGGCCACAGCCCCTGCAGAAGTAATGCCATAAAGTCCACCCTCCAAGGCAGCCATTTCTCCAGGGGAAATGACCACTATAATCTGGAGATCAGTTGTAATTCTGGGAGATCTTTAGGCTCCACCTGGAGGTTGGCAACTCTGCCCCTTCTGATTTACCATCCAACCAGTGAAAGATTTTGGAGAACTCAAAAGCTTGCAAGTGTGCTGTGTTATTGTGGCCGGTCTAAATAAAGGAGATACGACATGGCTTCTGCTAGTAGACCTTGCCATGGCCAACATGGCTATCTACTTTTCGATGTAATATAAAAAGCAGTCTCTGACTTGTAGAGGTGATAGTCCATAGAGGAGAAGACTGGAGCAAACCAGGCTGTTTCTGATAGAGCAGTCCAAAACAGAATGTCACATCCAGGGCTTTTTTTCAGCTGGAACGTGGTGGAATGGAGTTCCGGAACCTCTTGAAAATGGTCACATGGGTGGTGGCCCCACCCCCTGATCTCCAGACAGAGGGGAGTTTAGATTGCCCTCCGCACCACTGGAGGTCAGGGGGTGGGGCCACCACCCATGTGACCATTTTCTCCAAGGGCAACCCACTGAGTCCCACCATCCCTTTTTCCAGAAAAAAAAGCCCTGGTCACAACATAAGAACCCTACTGGATCAGACTAGAGGCCCAGTCAGTCCAGCATTCTGTTCACACAACAACTGCCTCTAGAATTTTATTTATTTATTTATTTACGTCATTTATAGGGCGCCTTTCTCACTGAGACTCAAGGCGGATTACATTGTGTGAGATTAGTGCAATCAGTAGCAGGCATTTCCATACAGTGTCATACAAGGGCAGGCATTTCCATACAGTGTCAAAGACATTTCCATGAACAATGTCATAGGGTAAATGAATACAAAGACATAGCATTAGCAAGGATCCAAAACAGGGTTGAAGAATTGCTGAAACAGAACATGAGCAATTCTAGGACTGACATTAGACAACATGAAGCACAGGTAGTATATAGGAGTACATATTTAAAGCAACAGATAATATGTAAGGCAGCATAATGGTGAAGTCTATGGTTCCTAACACATTAGTGAAACACCTGAGAGCCCTCCCTACAATACTGCCCCCCATCTGAGAAAAAAGCCTTTTGGAATAATTCGGTTTTGCATTGTTTGCAAAACCGAATTTGATGCACGTGGGGGCTCTCCTGACCTCCTCAGGCAGGCCGTTCCATGGGATAGGGGCCACCACAGAGAAAGCCCGTGTATGGGCTGCCCACAATAGGATAACTGCTACAGCATCCTACCAGCAACTGGTATAAAAAGATACACTGCCAGAACTGAAGGGATCAGCAAAGACGTTTGGGTAAAGTTAAGCTTTACGAAAAGTCCGGTCTGTAGCCTGCCCCTCTGCTGCTTCCAGGCCTCATGATGTGGACAAATGTACCTCTTTGCCCCTCCAAACATATTCTCTCTGCCTCTTCCTTTGCCTTTCTGTCCTTCTGTGTACAGTAGCCATTGATTTGCTTACCAGGCTATCTGTCTAGCGGAGCTCGCAGCAGATTCGCTGTGAAGCCTCTATATATCTCATGTATCCCTGTGTCTACAGTTATCTGGATATCTACCGCAGCTATCTGTCTGTCCGCGGCGGCTGTCGAGCAATTTACCACCAGCATCCATCAGCATGTGGCGTTAGCTTTAGATATTAATTGACAGCTCCTCCTTATGGCAAATGGAAACATGGCAAGTGTTTACTATTTTTTTTAAAAGATACAAGCGTGGCGTGTGAATGATTCATTTCTAAAACTGTCGTTAAAATCTGCGTTTACAATATTTATAAGGGCACAAAACAAAAAAAGAGAGGACTGTGAAGTTGATTAATTTGCACAATTGGGAAGAGAAGCGAGTGCAGCGAAGAAAAGGAAGACATAACAATGAAAATCTTTCTCCTGGTAAGAAAAAAAATTGCATCCCAAACCCCCCTGTTGTTGGGGTTGTTGCTTTTCCCCCAGTGGCAAAGACCTTTGTAGACACAATATCTTGGCAAATGCTGCACCAGTCCCCAAACCAAACGCCTAAATAGACCTCATTCTGATTCAGCCATGCCATCTTCCAGTCTCGGGACTCTACACTCCAACACAGGAAGTGGTGAGAGTGCCTCTAGGCATGTATAGAATATATTTCCTTCACCACGGGATATTCACTTATTTGAAACACTGGCACTTCACACTCCCAACACCACGCTCTAGTGACGGCTTCATCCAACAACTGAAATTCAGAACAATAGACATGCTATGAATTGGGGAGGGTGCTTACTGGAGCAAAATAGGGTACGGGAAGCATGCTAGGACCTAGGGCAGAGGAAGCAATTAGAATGGGAGGTCAAGCTACAAGAGACAAATTACAGGAGGAGGAGCACGTGAAGGGAGTCGCAATGTTAGCCGGGAAGCTGAGTTTTAAAGAGATCGGAAGGCTCTGTCAATTTCCCCTCTCTGCAGAGCCAGCGATCCCTCCTCAAAGGGTTTATTTCCTCTTCGCCTCCTAGAAGGGAAGGTGAAATTGACAGAGCCCTTGGGAGGCAAAGAGGAAATTAGCAAACCCTCCTAGGAGAGATCTTTGCTGGCTCTGCGGAGAGGGGAAATTGACAAAGCCTTCCAATCTCTTTTAAAACTCAGCTTCCCGGCGAACATTGCGACTCCCTTCACGTGCTCCTCCTCGTGTAATTCGTCTCTTGTAGCTTGGCTCAGATGTGTTCAGGGTGCCTCTTGTTCATCTGATGCCTCTGCTATGTCTATTTATGTATTTATTATTATATTTATATTCCGCTCGCCCTGCAGAGCATGCTCAGAGCGGATTACATTAAAGTGTAAAACCACTCGCGCGAGGAAACGCGATATTTCACATTTTCCCCGTCGCGATCCGGAAGAGGGCGGCATGAAGCGCCTTAAGGTTAGTCATCTGGAATCGGCCCAGGTTGCATAATAAAACCAGATTCCATAAAATCCAGCGGCACTCACGTTGTCCTTCCCTCATCCAAAACTCATGGGGCAGGTGGAGAACTGACAAATGTTATATAGACTGGGGGGGAACACCCCCTCCCTGGCAGGAGGCCGATCAAAGAACGGAGGTCCTCCTGCCTCAACCACAAGGCAGCTTGCAAAGCCCTGCTCTGAAAACCCAGAATTGCAAACGTGTGGCGTTACACTACAATATGAGCTTCAGGCATGCGATGAAACTCTCTCTCTCTCTCTGCCCACTCCACGCACACATTTTATTCGCTGCTAAGTCCTCCCCTGGTCTTCGAATTGTGATGTTTGTGCTGGTTACTCTTCCTGCGTCTTCTTGCACTGATTTTCTTGCCTGTCTGCATTTTGCTTGATTCCCTTTTGCTTCATCTCTGGACCATCTTCTTTTCTCCCCCTGTGGATTTCATCTGACCGGGGTGCATTTTTTCAAAGATTTTTTAAACTTTGGGGGCATTTGTAGGGAAGAATCAGAGGACAGGGGGCTGCTTAGCCCTTCCGCCACTTGCTGATTCTCTCGTGTATCTGCCCATCCCCCCATTTATGTTGAGGTCTTTTCCCCACCCCCAACAGGTTCTGAGTCGGCAAGAAGCCCACGCACAGGGCCTGTGCATGGCTGTGGAGTGGCCCCAAGCTCCGCTTCTTCACCAGCTGCAACCTTTCAGCCTCATGTCGGCAGGTTCTTCCACACCAGACTGTCGGAACGGTTCTGAGAAGCCTCGCAGAGTAAAACAGACCTACCTTTAAGGTAAGTGGGGTTGGCACAGCTGTGACATTCGGTCCCTTTTGAGAATTTCATTCCAGCCACAGCAAAAATGAACAGGAGTTTTTTTGTGGCACCTCCAAGAAATTTCATTCCAGCAGAAACTTGTGTGGACTAGAATCCACTCCTCTAGATGCTGTGAGTGGGTCCTTGTAGCACCTGAAGGACTGGGCTCTAGTCCATGAAATCTTACACTAGAGTAAAACTTTGTTAGTCTTGAAAGTGCCCCAAGAAGCCAGTTTCGTTTATGCTAAAACAGAGGCACATGTGCGTTGAATTCTAAGGGCAATTACTCTGTCTTCTCGCTAGATGTCACATTTCCCCATCATTGCTGGCAGGACTTTGCCATACCCGAAAGATTTTTGCACAGAACAGGAAAGCTGCGATCCTCCTGGCCATGGAAGAAATCTAACCAAGTCTAAATTGGGCTTTTGATTCCTGCTGACAACCTTGGTTCCCACAGGCTGGTGCCAAGTTCCAGACAAGGTGGCCCAGTTGGACAGATCCCACCCAACCACGCTTTCTCCGTTGCCATGGCATAGAATGGAGTGAGAAAGGAAAAGGCAGAAAACAGATGAGAAAATAAACACATGCTGGAGGACATCACACTGAATTCATCAGGCAATCGATTTAAGATGGTTTTTTAAAAAGAAAACTCTATTTTCATACAGGGCCTTGAGTCTCTGTGAGAAAGGCAGACTATAATAAAACTCAAATCCATATATAAATCCACCCATCCATACTTACTTTGCGGAATTCTTTGTCACAGGGCTAGACAAATCCAGATAGGATAGATTTATCAGCAGCTGTAAGCCACGTTTAATCAGATTCTCCGTGTTCAGACACACCTCTGCACAGCTTGTGAGCCACTGAAGGAAGCGGGATGCTGGAATACACGGCCCTTTGGTCTGATCCAACACGGTTCTTCTTGGTGTCCCAGATATAAGACCCATCTCTGCTCTGGACTCCTTATACGGCCTTGGGCAGATCGCTACCTTGGAGCCTTAGTTCTCCATCTGTAAAACGGGAACAGAGACTAGCTTCCGGACATCCTCTTTCAAGAAGGCAAATGCAATGACGACCACAACATCTGCAAAATGGCAGGTAACTGGTAGAAAGAGAAATGAAAAAGAGCAAGGGTCATTTCGTAGAAAAAGAGCTGGAGAAACTCATTAGCATAACTCATCAGCATAACTCATTAGCATATGCCACACCCCTTGCCATCACCGGAAGTGTGTCATTAGCATAATTGATTTGCATATGCCACACCCCTTCATCACCTACCCTGGCTGTTTTGGACCCAACCCTGGCCATTCAGGGCTGAAATTGGGCCCAAAATGGCAAAAAGGGGCTGAAAATGGCCGAAAAGGGGCCCAAAATGGTCAAGACCGGGCTGCTGCTGAGTGGGAGAGTAATCCACCACCCGTCAGAGGCCTGATCCGGGCCATTTCGGCCCCAATCCAGGCTGAAATGGGCCAAAAGGGCCGAGAGTCAGGTGACCTCTTTGGGGAACTGCTGGAACTGCGCGTTCCCCCTCGAAATGAGCCCTGAAAAAGAGTATTAGGAGATGTTGGCTGGCCAACTAAAGCTTTCTTTGCTTGCTTGATATTCTCCAGAATTCACATGACAGGGTCCGATTTACCTCTCAGCTTGCTCTCAGCCTCCCCCCCCCACCCTGCCCACAATCCCACCTCCTTGCAAGTGTTAATGTTTTTTTCTGAGCAGGTCCCATCATGTCCCGTGGCTTAAGGGAATGCCGGTGCCTAGTCCTTTTTGGAGGGATTGGGCGGGAGGTGTCAGATCTCTCTACTGTGAACCTGTCTTGGGTCACAGAAATGAGCACCACAGATCCTGAAATGTCCAGCAGGGTTTTTACATTTTTTTAATGTTTTGTAGAATTTTAAAATGGCCCCCACCTTGATTTGCAAACTGGTTCAAAGGAAAAAAAGGTGGGAGATTAGTTTCAAGAACAAAATTACCCAGTCTATTATTCTGTAAATCTCCTTTAAAATGACTACAACAACAGTTACAAGAACTGTTCCCACCGGGAATGCCTGAAACTTGAAACGGGCAGGGTAGAGCGTGGCGACCTACACACACACTCACACACACATCCCCGGGCAAAAATAGCTGCATAGACGGAGTACCCTCTTCAAAACCATCCTCCTCCACATCAGAACTTTAATCTTCCACTGAATCTTCAAGAAGTTAACTCCTTTATTTCTCAGGGTATGAATCCAGCAGAAAGCAGATTAATTCCTTTCACACAAACAAATCCAACATGATTTGAGTTGCTTATAAACAGAACAGGTGGGAGGTCCCTGGAGAAAAAAGAGACACTGAACTGCATCATCTCATATTGAGCTAAATTCTTGTCGGTACTAAGTGTGCAAGCTTTAGAGTAACACAGAACTCTGTCGACTCTCACCTTTAGGCCAAGACAAGCAAACCAATGCTGCTGGTGCCCTGAGCTGGAGACACAACAGAGACTTTCTTCTGCTCCATCCCCTTCATGTCTTTGCTGCCTTCACTCTGAAGCGAGCACTCTTTTTCAAACCTGGCCTGAGATTTTGAGTTCCCTTCTGGTCACTATCATAATGCGGAGTTTGCCCCTACTTCCACAGAGAGTGAAGTCAGTGTGGTTGAGACCACCTGGTCTGCAGCCCCCCCCTTCCTCTTCCTGCTGTTTATCTTCAATGTAAACATCTCGGAGGATGCTGGGATGGTGGTGGAGTTTATTAGCCCTCCTTCTACACATCCATTGCCTCCATCGCGGCTCCCTCTCTCCTTCCTAGCTCTTTTCCACCTCTACTGAACAATGTCAGCTGTGGAAATGGGGCTGGAGTGGGGGAGCTTGGAGCTTGACCAGCTTCCTGAAAGCTCTCGATTTTTCTCAGCCATCAAATGCTGCTGTGTTACCCATCAAATACAGCTAGACGGCAAATATTGCTTTATTATTGAATCAATTTATTGTGTTTGGCCACAGGCCGTCACAAAATTACAGAAAACCCACTAGATAAAATACAATTATAAATACAATATGTCAGTGGTGATACTCAAATATTAAAAATGATTGCAGTTTGCCTATCAAATAGGCAGTAAATATGTATTGTCGATGTATTGTCGAAGGCTTTCACGGCTGGAGAACGATGGTTGTTGTGGGTTTTCCGGGCTGTATTGCCGTGGTCTTGGCATTGTAGTTCCTGACGTTTCGCCAGCAGCTGTGGCTGGCATCTTCAGAGGTGTAACGCCAAAAGACAGAGATCTCTCAGTGTCACAGTGTGGAAAAGATGTAGGTCATTTGTATCTACTCAGGAGGGGTGGGACTGAGCTGAGTCATCCTGTAAGAGTTTCCCAGGGTGTGGAATGCTAATGGCGGGAGGCTTCACTGTATCCTGAGGAGGCAGTAAATACTTTAACATGTCACCCATCAAAGCTATCAAATACTTATTTTTTAAAAAAAATAGATGTACAGACATTCAGTAAATATTTGGCAAACATTTATGCAGTTGGAAAATCTCTGAAGAATATTTATTTTATTTCCTTTATTTGAAACTTGCTTTTCTTCCAGTGGGGTCCGAAAGTAGCTTTAGCATCACAGGTCTCGGTGGAGAATTTCTGGGAGCAATTTCCGTTCAGCTGAAGTACCTGCCATCACTGGCGTACCAGAAGCCGTAGCATAATAATGTAATGCAAATAAATATAAATAGCATGTGTGTTGACTCAGCCATAAGACCCACCGAGTCTTACTCTTAAGTAAAGGTGCATAGCATTGAATGGGGAAGGGGGATCCAGAAACTGATGCGCTCTGGCATGGGGCAGTTCCACACGTCTTTCCCTCACAGAAAATCACGCAAAACTTAACGGAACAACGGCGTCTTCATGGCACAATTTCCTGTCATGACTCCGTTTCGTGGCATGATTTATGACATTATCGCGCCAGGAAATGGAGTCATGACAGGAAATCGAGCCATGAAGACGCCGTTGTTCTGTAAGTTTTGCATGATTTTCTGCAAGGGGGAAAGACGTGTGGAAGCGGCCATGGTCTTTAGCACGGATCAATTTGTTTAAGAAAAAAATGAGCTGTGAGGTGCAGTTAGGAAGTCCTCAGTTTTGCCACCCATTATTTATTATCTCATCAACCAAAAGGGAGACTGAAATGAAGAAATCAGAAGAAGATTGAGACTTGAAAAAGCAGCTGTGAGGGAGCAAGAGAAGATCCTTAAAGATAAAGATGTCTCTCTGGGAACCAGAATCAAGATAATCCAAACGATGGTATTCCCCATTACTATGTATGGATGTGAAAGCTGGACAGTGAAGAAAGCTGACGGGAAGGAAATGGATTCATTTGAAATGTGGTGCTGGAGGAGAGTTCTGCAAATACCATGGACAGCCAAAAAGACAAATAAGTGGGTACTAGATCAAATGAAGCTGGAATTCTCCCTAGAAGCTAAAATGACAAAACTGAGGCTATCGTATTTTGGTCACATCATTAGAAGACAAGATTCTCTAGAAAAGTCAATAATGCTGGGAAAAGTGGAAGGCAGGAGGAAAAGAGGAAGACCTAAAACGAGGTGGCTGGACTCAGAGCCAAGCTACAAGTGACGCCTGACACAGGTTGGACACTTGTCAGCTTCCCTCAAGTTTTGATGGGAAATGTAGGCTGGTCTTGCAGCTGTAATGGAGAGCCAAGCTGTAAACCAGGACGCCTACATTTCCCATCACAACTTGAGGGAAGCTGACAAGTGTCCAACCTGTGTAAGGCATCACTTGTAGCTTGGCTCTCAATCAAAGAAGCCACATCCTCCAGTTTGCAGGATTTGAGCAAATCTGTTCATGATAGGATGTTTTGGAGGCCTTTCCTTCGTAGGGTCGCCATAGGTCGGAGGCGACTTGATGGTACAGAACACATTTATTATCAACCTATCTTGTTCCCTCATCTGCTATATGGAGATCACTATAGTGGCCTACCTGACCAGGTTGCTGTAAACACAACTGAGTTAATGTACGTGAAGTGCTGAAAATGGCGCAATGTTTTATATATGGTAAATATTTCACCAACAAACATCCAAAGAGCCTTTGTTCTCAGTAAAATGGCAAGGAGTTCAGTAGCAGCTTTAACACTAACCAACTTTACTGTAGCATAAGCTTTCGAGAACCACAGTTCTCTTTGTCAGATACAGGGAGGGTATGAAGAAACTAGGCAGATGCCCTCCATGCATCTGACGAGGAGAACTGTGGTTCTAGAAAGCTTATGCTACAGTAAAGTTGGTTAGTCTTAAAGGTGCTACTGGACTCCTTGCCATTTTTCTACTACAGACTAACACGGCTAACTCCTCTGGATCCTTGTTCTCAGTGACAGTCGGTTGCAACTGGGAAACGTGATTTGTTTGTGGCTTTAAAGCCTTCTAGTTTCCGGTGGTAGGCATACTGCCCCCCACCTCTAGTTCACCAGCTGCTTCCAGACCCCTTCAAGTGACTATTTGCTCACGACAAAATGTCCGTGTCAAAGCAGGGGAAAATAATAGACTCCAGTCGCTGAGATACTTGGGAAACCAACACTCTATAAATATAGATTACTTTATAGATTATGTGCCATCAGTTGAGAAGAGGAGCAGCATTTTCCTACCAGGTGTCAGAAGGGAGAATTATCCACAGAAGATACTTTTAGGGCGGTTGGATTAATCCGCTCTCCTCATACGGACGGGAGGCTTTCCTTCCCGCTTCCTTCGTCTGATTTTCAAACCGGACATGCACAGGGAATGCTCCCGACATGGAACTGCCAGCACGTCTGGATTGCTCCACAATGTAAGATGTAGGCAGAAAGGCCTTATCCACGAGTGCTTCCTAGGATGTGCTCATTTACGGCACTTGGGATGAGAAATGGTATGTGTGTAGCTTTGTGCTGATCTCCTTATATGCTACAGTATCCAGAAAGCTTGGCATTTTTATAGGCATATTTTTATAACAGCTTTGGAGACGGCTGAAAGTAACTAGCTAAACAGAAAGGTGGTGGGTTGGATTTGTTGTTGAAATGCGCAGAAAGCACACTTTGATATTATTGCTCCAGCAGTTACCAGATCTGCTCTAGAAACCAGGCAGCCACTCTTGAATCTGCCCTGCCTTCAATGAGTGGGCTATGTGCTCATCCCAGACTAGGGAGATTTACAGCTGATCTTACACAGGAGTGGCCTGTTTATGATGGTGAGAGTTTTGCACCAAGCACTATGTCCTTACATTTCTTAGGAGGGGGCTTGCCACAGGGCATATGTTTTATATGCAGAAGACCCCAAATTCAGCATCTGGAACCTCTGGGATTTGAGGTGTTAAGTCTGGGAAAGTCTTCTGCCTTGGACGACAAAGACCTTAGACTACAAAGCCCATGATGGAGCGTGACTTAGAGCAAAAATACTGTTGCTTGAGATTATGTATTTAGGCTGCTTTCACGTGGTAAGCCCTATGAATGCATGGTGCAGTGGCTGTTGTGCATGCCTTAGATACGGAAAAGCCATTTGCACAGCTGTGAAGGTCACTGGGTGGCCCTAAGGATACCATGATCTTTTAGCCTAACAGACCACACCAGATTACCGCATAGCTAAAATGCCACTCAAGTTCCTTGTAGGAAGGGAGGGGTAAAGTTGTCATTGAATACATATGATCAGAGCTCATTTTGAGGGGGAATGCGTCGGAACGCTGTTCCGGCAGTTCTCCAAAGAGGTCATTTGTCTGGTGGCCCCGCCCACCGGATTTCCGGCCGTTCTGGGCCTGTTTCGGCCTGGATTGGGGCCAAAACAGCCCAGATCAGGACCGAAATGGCCTGGATCGTGTTGGTGCCGGAAAGGGGAGGGTGGGTTCCCCTGGGTTCCCCCACCCTCTGGGCCGTTTTGGCCCCAATCCGGGCCCAAATGGCCATTTTTGGCCATTTGAGGCCTGTTTCGCCTGGGATCAGGGCCAAAATCACCAGAATTGAGTCGGTGCCTGGCGGGGGAAGCCTCCTTTGCCTGGCACCGACCCAATCCTGGCTGTTTTGGCCTTGATTGGGGTAAAAATGGGCCCCAAATGGCCATTTTTGGCCATTTTGGTCCTGTTTCCACTGGGATCAGGGCCTAAATCACCTGGACTGGGTCAGTACTGGGACCTCCCCTGTCCGACCTCCCCTGTCCGACACTGACCCGATCTGGGCCATTTTGGGCCCAATCCAGGCCAAAATGTGCCCCAAATGGCCATTTTGAGCCATTTGGGGCCCATTTTGGCCTGAATTGGGCAGTTTCGTCCCAAATTGTGGCCAAACGGCCCTGATCAGGCCACTGCCAGGTGGGGGAACACTCCCCCATGTGGCAGCAGCCGAATCTCAGCCATTTTGTGCTCAATCCTGGCCATTTTGGGCCCCATTCAGCCGTTTTGGGCCCAATTTGGTCCCAAAATGGCCAGGATCAGGCCCAAAACAGCCAGAATTGGTCTCAAAATGGCCAGGATCGGGCCTCTGACAGGTGGTGGATCACTCTCCTGCTCAGCAGCGGCCCAGTCCTGACCATTTTGGGGCCCTTTTGGCCATTTTCAGCCCCTTTTTGCCTTTTGGGGCCCAATTTTGTTCCTGAATGGCCAGGACTGGGTCCAAAACAGCCAGGATAGGTGATGTCAGGGGGTGTGGCATATACTAATGAGTTATGCTAATGAGTTCCTGCAGCTCTTTTTCTATGAAATGACCCCTGCGTATGATGATATACCATCCTTACCAGAAAAAATGTACACACAAAACCATGGGGGATTTTTGATTATAAAGAACAATTGATGATAGTGATGGAATGATGGAACTGGCTGGATCATGAACAGGCAGCCTGTAGAGGAGAATGTATCGTTGCAAGAATGGCATATTAGCATAGCCACCCTGGATTAAGATCAGCCAGCGAGGCTGTGCTCCTGGTACCTCCCATTGGCCCATTGCACAAAATCAGAGCCTTTTCAATGGTGGCCCCAGAACTGTGAATTTCTTTACTGCTGTTCTTTAAGGTGCTACTGGATCTAATCTTAGTTTCTCCAAGTGCCTTCACTGATCCCCTCCTTTTGTTTCTTTTGGAAGTCTTCCACCTGCTTTGAGGCTAAACTTTCTCTTTCTGGTTTGTGTTTCTGTGTTACAAATTGGGTTTTTTGGGGGGGTGCATACTTTGATACTGCTCTTTCTGGGACCTGCCTTGGAAACTTTGTTGAAAGGAGATCTCTGCAAGTGTTACTACGTAGGAATGCATAATTGCTCCATCCCTGAACAAACCAAGCTAAAGCGGGGAGGGGGTGGTGGTGGTCATCCTCCCTGCTTCTCATGTAGATAGGTCCAGATGGGTAGCTGTGTTAGTCTGTCTGTAGCAGTAGAAAAGAGCAAGAGTCCAGTAGCACTTACAAGGCTAACAAAATCTGTGGCAGGGAATGAGCTTTCGGGAGTCACAGCACACTTCTTCATACCCTACCACAAATTTTGTTAGTCTTATAGGTGCTACTGGACTCTTGCTCTTTTCTACCTTCCTCTGACCCTTTGAATCCTCCCTTCAAGGTAGGCGGGCCTGGGATAGGGACTGGCCCGAGGGCACCCGGCGAGTAGGGATCGGGGCCTTCATCTCCGGCCTCCAAGGCCCAGTCTTGCCCGGCCTGCTTCCAGGCTCCCCCTTGAAAGGCAGCTGGATTTCTGGACACCCCCCCCCCTCACCGGCTGCAAGGAGGGTGCGCGAAGCGAAGGGCTGCCCTTCTCCTCTCCTCTCCGCACCCCAATCCTCCCTACTCCCCAGCCGTGCCGGGAGCGGAGGCCCCGGGGGCAAAGGTGTCACCCGCCCCGGCCTGGCCCCGACGCGCGCTGGGATCCCGAGGCCGATTGTTCAGGCGCGCCCGGGCGCACGGCGGGTTCGAGTCCCGGGCCGGGAGGGCGACAGGGGGGAAGCTCTTCCCGGAAGCCCCGGCGCCCCTCCACCCCCGGCGGCTGTCAGCGCGCAGAGCCGCCCCCTGGCGGGATCATCCCTCGACGTGCGGCTGGCAAATGGGGAGCAGCGGCGGGCGGAGGGGCGGAGGCCGGCGGGCCAGGCGCGCGTCGCCTGCCACTTGTTGCGAGCGCGGAGGAGGAGGAGGAGGAGGCGGGCGCGGCGAGCCCGATCCCGAACCCCCCGCCGGCCGCGGGATAAAGAATCCCCCAAGGGCCGCCCGGGAGGGAGGGAGGGCGGGAGCGCGCGCGGCGGGCTGCCCCATGCGGCGGGGGCCGCGCGCGGCGGGGGGGCGCAGCCGGAGCCGGAGCCGCAGCCGGGCGGAGCAGGAGCGCCTCCCCGTCGAGCGGCAGTGAAGAGGCGCCCCCGCTGGCCCTGCGCCTCTTCCCCGGCCGGCCAGACGCGCGCCGCCTCCCCTGCCGCCGGTGCCGTCCGGCGTCCGGGCGCAGCATGGTGGAGAACGCCGCCGCCGTGGCCACCAAGGCCGGCCTGGTAAGGGGCGCTGCCCGGGGGGTGGGGGTGGCGGGGGGCTGGGGACCTCGGGAGGACCGACCCCCCCAAACCCGGCTTGCCAACTCCCGGCTGGGTGGGTGGGGGCACCGAAAGGCTCCCGGGAGAGGAAGGAGGGACGCTCGCAGACGCCCCCTCCCCCCGCGCAGGCCGCCTGGCTTCGGCGGTCCTTTTCGCTGGGGGGGGGCGGCTTTGTCTGGCCCTCCCCGCAAACTTTCTGCAGGTCCCCGGGGAGAAGGGGGCGTCGGGGCGGGGGCTGCCCCTCTGCCCTCGCCCGGCCCCCGCTGACTGCCCCCCCCCCGTCTCCCTCTCCCGCCAGGCTGCCGCCGCCGCCGCCTTCTCGTCGTCGTCGTCGGGGCGCGGCGTGGGCGCGGCCGGGGGGCTCCGGCTGGAGGCGGTGATGGAGAACCTGCAGCGGGCGCAGGCGGCGCGCCTGGAGGAGAAGCTGCGCCGGGCGGCCGCCCCGACGGGCCTCCACGCCGCAGGCCCCGGCCCCACGCCGCCCGCCCGCCCCCCGCCGGACCCGACGGCGCCCCCGCTGGCCCTGCGCCTCTTCCCGCCCGGCGCGCTGCCCGCCGCCCGCCGCCCGGAGCGGGGCCCGGAGGACGACGAGGAAGAGGAGCAGGAGGAGGAAGAGGAGGGCGAGGCGCGGGGGGGCCGCCCGCCGGGAGGGGAGCCCCGCTACGCCCCGCCGCCCGCCTCGCCGGCCCCGCCGGCCCCGCCGCAGCACCACGAGTGGACCTACGAGGAGCAGTTCAAGCAGGTGAGGCCGCCGCGGCCCCGGTGCACGGCTCGCCCCCGCCCAGCCCCGTCCCGCACCTGCCCCTGCCGGAAAGCCAGACCCCCCCCTGCGCTCCCCAGAGAGGGGCTCTCCCGGCGCCGCCTCGCCCCCTCCCCAGCCCGCCCTGCTGTTACTTGCGCGCTTCTTTCAGTGGAATCCCGAACAGAGTCATTCCAGACTAAGCCCATTGATTTCAATCGGCTTAGACGGGGGTAACTCTGCTTAGGATTTCCCCCAAGCGGCCCTGCTCTGTGTTGCCCGGAAGGCCCCCTTTTGCGCTCCCCAGCCTCTCCACCCCTGCCCCCCTTGGGTGCACCTTCCTTCCCCCTTAACACAGCCTGCCAGAGGGGCATCCTCGCCCCCTTCACCACACCCCATTGTCAACCCCCCCCCCCCAGATCCTGAGCTCAGCAGCAGGTAACCGGCGTGCTCCACTTTCCAGGGACCCCGAACCTTTTCTGCCCCTGGCGCCTTCCTCCTCTCAGCCCTTTAACCCCCCTCCTCCCCTTCCCTTAGCTTTCCTGTTCCTCCGACACAAAGAAATGCCCAAGTTTGTCCGCTATCGCGACATGGCTGGCTGTCCCCCCAAAGGGGCACCCCTCCGCTCCCCCCTACCTCAGCGTTTATCACCTGAGATGAAGTCTCCTCTCCGCTTGTTGTTGTACTCAAAGGTGGAGAAACGTTTCTGGTTTCTAGACGCTGCTAGTACAGTTATAGGAGGCAAGACGTGCTCTGGGGTTGCTAAAGTGGGCTGGGGTCTTTGGAGAGTATTTTAATCTGGATCGCAGCCCCGTTGGTAGCTGTAGCCCAGCTGCGCAAAGCCTCCACCCGGCAACCGCTTGCAGTCCTGGGGGGGGGGGCAAATTGCTGCTCTTTTGCTCCAGTTTGGTCCTTATCCTCGGCTCCCCAAATAGCCACCAAAGCCTTGCTGAATCAGGCAGGGCTGACTCAGTTTCCCTTCCCACCACGGGGGCAGTTGGGGAATGTTAGAATCTGGACTTAATTGTATTGTGGGTGGCAGACCCCCCCCCAAAGGATTTTGTCTCTTCCATTCCCAACACCACCGTTTCTAAATAACTTCCAGGAGATCTCCAAGGGGTCTTTTTATCTCCCCAAACTGCCCAGTGCCAAGAACGGTCCGCCTCATTCCCGGTAAAGTGGGTAGGTCGTATTTGCAGAGGTTTCCCTGAAACTCTTTCAGGAAAGGAGCCCTTAAGGTACCCCCACCCCAAAATGGAATTGAGTTTGAACAAAACTGCAGTCCGTCCGTCCCTAACTCTGCCATTCCTCCAGTTTCAGTCCATTGATCCTTTGCTTTGTTGCTTACAACCGTTTCTTTTTTCCCGTATTCACAGATATCCAAAACATGAGTTTAGGGGGTAACATCTCTACCCCCTTACTATCTGTAAAGGGTTCAAGAGACCCCCCTTATTGGCCTGGCATTTGGGGCTCTAAGCTTATCCCCCTCCCCAGTTTCCAGTGGGCTCTCATCCTTCTCTCTCCCCCCTTCCTCTCCGCAGGTATAGGTACGGGGGTGGGGGGCTTCATTTTTCCACCCCAAACAAGACAGAGCGGCAGCAGTCCCACTTGCCCAGCTGGGCTAGCACTGAATCTCTGCTAAGTGTGAGTGAATTGGGAGGGGGGGACGTAAAGACAAGTTTTAAAAGTGTGGGTGATGGTAGGGGCTGCTCCCTCAAACCTTCCCAGCCCTTTTCTCCTGATGGGACTCTGAAATTGGAAATGACCCCCCCCCCCAGATGGAAGGAAGAAGAGAGTGTGTGTGTGTGATGGTGCGTAAAGCGTTTCAACACTTCCCCTTGCTTGGCAGTACTGGGCTTTAGATGCCCCACCCACTTTATAGGTCTTGGGGGGGGGCGGCGGCTGTGCTACTGTCCCATCGTCTCTGGCCCTAAGAGCTTTCGGCTTTTATTTCACATCTCGTTGTTCCGGAAAGATGAACTTCGTGGGTCTTCCGCCTCCTGATGGCCTTCTCCCCCTTGGCTGACACATTAGCTCGTCACATCTCCACCCCGGTATTTATTTAGGCATATTTCTATCCTGCCTTCCCCCCCAGTCAAATGCATAATCCCTGACCCTTCTTAGGGAGAAAGGCTTTGCCAGGTCGTGGCTGCAATTGTATGTCCAATTCCTCAGGAGTAAATCCCGCTGAGTACAGTAGGACTTCACTTCCAAGTGAAGGTGCACAGGTTGGTAGCCCTCATCGCCCCTACCCCAAAAACTCTCGCCTCCCACCTGGCTCCTTACATGTGCTAATCGCTAGCCCAGTTCATACGTTGCAGTGAACAGGTGTGCATCCTACATGTACACGCATGTAGTTTGTAAGAGAGAGCCAACGGGCGTTCACTTTCCTAATAAAAACGGGGACCAGTACAGGAAAAACATGGGGTTTAATTCACATGTTCAACTGTACCATGAGAGTTACTCTTTGCATATGAAAAGAAAAATCAAGTGTGCACTATATGGATTGTATATACTTTCACTGCAACTTGTGAACATGGCTTTGGTGTCTTATATCACAGAAGGGAACTCAGGGGGCATCTAGTCTCACCCAGTGATGAGGCTTGCCCCAAGTAAAGCAAACAGCCGCCCAAACGATGGGACTGCCAGCCAGGTCCAACCCTGACCCCTGCGGTGTTGATACACGGGCTTGGCTGGGCCTGGCTGACGGTAGCTCAGCCCTGGAGGGGGGTGCCAACCCCCACTTGCATGACAGTTGGCTGGCGACAATCAGAGCCCCCCCCCCCCCCGCACTGTGCCCTCTGAGACAGCAGGTTGGGTGGCTTGGATGGAGAACTGCTCTTCAGATACGTCTGCTCAGGATGGCGTTTGGTATTACTGAAGGGAGAAAGTGCAGAGATGTAAGCACTGGGTTGGCAGAGGGCTGGCCCACCTACCCTTGTGCCCTCCTTTGCTCTTGAAATGAACCCCCTACCCTTGCTTTACAAGGAGTTGGGGCAAATCCCCCTTTAAAGAGATGGATCTGCTGCCAGCGCTTTGTATCTGGAATTCAGTTTTTTTTTCCTCATCTGCTTAGCCTAATCAGGTGTACCCAGAATTTCTGAACCGTTGAGGGGGCGGTGGGGGGAGACACACAAAGTGAAGCCCCCATGGTTATCCATCCTCCATCCACCCACTTTATGTGAATTAGAAAGTTGTGAATGGATACGTTTCAGTTTGGGGAGATTGTCATATGTGAATCAGAACTGCCCCCATAGCTCTTGCCTCCCCTTGGGCTGCCTTGCTACCATGTTACCCGCTTCATTCTTGGCTTGGCGTGTTGGTGGCTCCCTTGCCCTTCCCGGCACTTGCCGGTGGTTTCCCGGGTTTTTGTGGTTTTGCTAGGACAGAATGACTCTGTTCTACCGAGAGCCTTTTGCAAAGGCTGCCTTACCTGAGAACTGCTCCCTGTCTAATCCTCGTGTTTAATCTTGGTGGACTCTGACCGCGACGCCTTATATGAAATCAATGGGGCTGAGCAATATGAGGCTGGTGGGCTTGGGCTGCTGTCCTGGGAGGACTTCGGAAGGACCGGGACTCCTTCCCCCATCTGCCTCCTTTTCTCAGGGGTTGAACAAGGATTGTAGCCGCTTCTCTGGCTCCTGTTTGGCTTGTGAGTTGCGCCCACGATATGTCTAGCGCTTCGCCCATCAGGACAAGTGCTTGGCATACCTGTTGTCTTTTGTTCTTGCGTGCTTGAGGGTTACGCTCCAGTATATTTTACCCCATTTGTGGACACCTCTCCACTTTCCTCAGCCAATTCCTGATGAAATTTTCTGCTACCTGCAAAGGATCAGGGGACCAGTTGAGGCTGCTTCGATTTTTTACGCAGCGATCACTTCCATGCAGGGGAAAGTGGGTGCAGATTGTGTCGCACGAATGGTGTGCGATAATCCCCCCCCCTCCAGGGCCATATATCTACAGTAGAACTCACACACATGCAGACACCCTGGGCTGCTCTTAGGGCCAAGCTACAAGTGACGAATGACACTTGAACAGCAAGTGTATTTCTCCCTGTTCACTTGCCCTCCACTCAATCCACTTGCTGTTCAAGTGTCATTCGTCACTTGTAGCTTGGCCCTCAGTTGCTGTGAATAAAAGCCACTCTAAGGGGCAATTTCTAAGTTGGAAATCAAACGGGGGACAAGGCCCCGATCCAGATTCTCTCCCCCCTCCAGGTCTGTTATGTTAAATCAGAAGATCGTTCTCAAAGCATCATGTGGGTCTCCTGTTGCGGCCTTTGGAAGCAGCAGAGAAAATGTCCCTGTAGAGGCCTTCCTCAGTCCTGCTGACCTGGTGCAGTGTTGATGCTGGTCTCCAGTCCCCTCATAGCAAAGGACATGTTGGCACAACCGGACTGTTGCCTGGGCAGCCCCTCCCCCACTCTTGCCATGCGGGGTCCAAGCGGCTGGGCCGATGCCGTCTTTCCCATTTGCCTCCTGCTATGAACTGCGGCCTTTGGAATTAGGACATGGACATTCGGGAGCTGTATCTTGTTGATTCAAGTGGGAGGGAAGCTGATCTGCTGACAAGCTGCGGGGAGATAAGCAGGAGGGAGGGGCAAGTAAGGAATGGGGACGCCCCAGCAAATACCCCCTGCCCCCCCCAGCTGTGGCATCAAGAACAGATGGCCTGCATCCCCCCCCCGCTTTTGCTTCATGGCTGGTGTGCATTACATCTGCCTCTTGAATTAAGGGTGCCGCTGGGGTGGTCGCAGCTCAGATTAAGTAGGGTGGGAAAAGACATTATATGGGACATCCGAGGTTCCCCACCCTGCATTTCCCTTGGAATGTTAATGGGGGAGGACTTGCAGATGAGAAGCAGTGGGCAAGGTATTTAACCTTTCCCACACCCATATTTTCACCTCCGTGCACCCCTGCAGGGGTTTTAAATTGGGAATGGAATGGCCGTGCGGCGCTAGAGGGGAAGAATCGGTGCGTATAGGGGGGTGTTAAAACACCCTCAAGTGCACCCCCTTGTTTCCTTCAGGCCAAACCAGACAAGACGCTGATGGGGAGGTCCGAGTACGGAACTCTCAGCATAGCTATCTTTTAAATTGCTGGTGGGGGAGCTGTTTAAAAGGGGGGGAAATGCTGGGAACTCCCAGCATCTTGTTTGGTTTGGACCTTAGCAAATGCAGGGTTGGTTCCCAACAAAAGAGAAGAGCTGGATTTCTGCCTGCGCATGAAGACTGGGGAACTTGCTTGTTTCCAAGCCAATAGGTAGGGGGACGTTGTGCCAGACCTAAGGGCTTGTTTTGCAAATGTGCTTTGATGTGCAGTGTGGGATCTTGTTTGGATTGTCTGAAGTTTTGATCTGCAGTTAAGCAAATCTGAAGTGCTGCTCTTCAGAGGCAGGAGATGGTGGCGGCTGGCTGCTGAGAGCTAAGAGCTTTGCAGGGCTAAGAAGAGCTGGGCATCTTCGTGAAGGGCACCTAGAGACAGGGTTTTTCTCAAGGCCATAGATCGAGAGAGCTGTGTTAGTCTATAGTCTCAAAATAGTAAAGAGTCCAGTAGCACCTTATTAATCAACTTTATTGTAGTATAAGCTTTTGAGAACCACGGGTCTCTTTGTCAGATGCAATTTTATTGTAGCATGAGCTTTCGAGAACCACAGGTCTCTTCATCAGATGCAATTTTATTGTAGCATAAGCTTTTGAGAACTACAGGTCTCTTTGTCAGATGCAATTTTATTGTAGCATAAGCTTTCAAGAACCCCAGGTCTCTTCATCAGATGCAATTTTATTGTAGCATAAGCTTTTGAGAACCACAGGTCTCTTCATCAGATGCAATTTTATTGTAGCATAAGCTTTTGAGAACTACAGGTCTCTTTGTCAGATGCAATTTTATTGTAGCATAAGCTTTCAAGAACCCCAGGTCTCTTCATCAGATGCAATTTTATTGTAGCATAAGCTTTTGAGAACCACAGGTCTCTTCATCAGATGCAATTTTATTGTAGCATAAGCTTTTGAGAACTACAGGTCTCTTTGTCAGATGCAATTTTATTGTAGCATAAGCTTTTGAGAACCACAGGTCTCTTCATCAGATGCAACCTGATGGTTGCATCTGACGAAGAGAGCTAAAATTGGTTAGTCTTAAAGGTGCTACTGGATCCTGTGGTTTTTCTCAAGATTCTCTCCAACACCCCACCCCACCTCCTCATGGATTCCAATGCCAAAATGCAAAATTTGGCTCCAGTAGTATCTTAAAGGCCAACTTGTGGCTACGAGCTTTTGAGAGAAACAAAGGGAGTACTGACTCTCGAAAATCATGTCCTGTCCTGGACATCGAGTCGGTCTTTAAGGTGCTGCTGGAACCAAATCTTGCTCTTCTACTACAGACCAGCATGGTTTCCCACCTGAAACAAGCTGAAATGAAGTGTGTGCATTGAGGGGCACGGAGCTAGCTGGCATGCTTGGGCTGTATGAGCCGTTTGCCGCCTGACTCTCCATTTGGGGTGCCTGGACTACATGTGCATCAGAGATACGGGGGTCAGTTGGAGGAATGATCCTGCCTTGTCATTGGGGGTTGATCCAGGTGCTGCTCACCCAGTGTGTCGAATCCATACGCTCCAATTCCGCGCACCTGCTGGGCTACAGTAGTCCGCACTGCAGCAAGAGGAGGGGTGTGTGTGTGTGTGTCTGGCGTTGTGCTGCTGGCCTGGATTAAATTGCCAGATGGCTCTTGGGTTGCACTGCAGGAGAACAACCAGTTGTGTCATGTTCATTCCCTTGCCGTCCCAAGTGGAGTGCCTTGGCACCTCCACCCCTGTTTTCTCACCTGGCCATGGCGATGCCCTCTAGGTTTGCCCCAAGAACCTGAGCTTCTCTGGTTCGCTGGCTCACTCCTGGGGCTGCCCCATTTTTACAGAAATCAATTTCAGGGGAATAAACCAATGCAAAGCAAACAGATGCCATTTTTTAAAAATATATCGGGGTCTTTTTTCAAAGCAGGGGAGGAGGTGGCATATGAATTCATAAAGGGCAGAAGTCCAGGCATTGGCTCAAAAAGACATGGAGACCTAAGCAAGAGGCGACCCTTTTTGGCTTGAACGGCAGCCTGCGTTTGGAGAGTCACAGTCCATGCAGTCCTGGGCCGTGGGCGTTCTTTATTATTTATCTTGTCTTCTCAGGACCGCAGGGCATTACACAGGGTGAGGGGGGGAGCATTCCTGTTTCGTCCTCCCTGCGACTCTGACGGAGAGGGGGCCTTTCCCCTCCCACTAATCTCCCTGCTAAGCAGACGCGTGAACCCAGCTCTCCTTGTGCCCAGTCCCATACTGTAAAGCGGCATGGTACTGTGGAGCAGTTTCCAGCTGTATGGGTGGGGAAGGGGGTGCTTAACCTTTTCTCCACTTCCACTCTGCTCCCTGCCCAGCAATAAGGAACCCAGGTGCATGCTTACCTTTGTGTCTGGAACTTTGCAGCGTGGGATGGGGAAGCTGCTTAAAAATTAGAGTGGAAGGGGGGAAAGAGCAAGGGGGCAAAGAGTTCACAGCCCCGGCCATTTTCCTACTGAAATCAAGCCCCCTTGGTTTTCAGAAGGGAAGCAGGCTATCTGCAAACATGGGGTTAAACAGACAAGCGTGCGCAAGATGCAGTTTTTGACTGACGCCCGGCTGTGTACGGTGCCAAGCCACACACCCTACGCGGTGGTAAGAATGGTGTGGTTTTTCTTAGGGATGTTGGAAGATGTGCTGTCAGATTGTAACTGTGTGGTAGAGGGGTGGAAAGTTCTTGAGCTGGCACAAGATTTGTGGAGAGAGCCCGGTGGTTTGGGGGGGGGGGGATGATGTCCGGGGAGGGAATCCAGCACAAAATCTCTCCCATTCCCTGAGATGGGGGGATAAGGACAGGGGTTGAGGATTTCCTTGAGCACCTCCAAGCCTGCCTAGTGGCCAGGGCTCCCAGCCCATGGGGTGCACATTCAGTTTAAGGCTTCTTCCCATGCATGTGGTGATCCACGGCTGGAATCATCCCTCCAGCCACCCGGGGGTCCCTTTCCCTCCCTGCCTGCCTGCCTCCCTCCCTTGACGGAGGCCTGCCTGCTAAAGCCCAGACCGGGGCTGCTCCTCGCTTGGTAAATATTTAATAAGGAGGGAAGTGGTTTTTCCATTTGGTCCCCCTCCCTCTTTCTCTCACTGACCTTTAACCCCTTGACCTCTGTGCATAAATCAACCCCCCCCCCCCCCCGGCGATGTCCAGTTATCCAGGCTGAGTTTAGGAAATGCAGATGCTGCCAGAGCCGCTGAGGTTTCGGGGAGGGGGCCATGCTGGAGTGCCTCTGGCTCCCTGCAGCAGTGCAAGGCGGTGTTAATTTTCTTTTGCTGGAGGTGCGCTTAGGAAAATTCAGAGGCAAGAGGCCAGCAATGAGCCCAGACCCCTCCCTGTTCTCATGTGTTCAGGGGATGAGCCGAGAGTGTCAGGAGTACGTCAGGCACACCAACCTCTGTGCGCTTCCCTGATTTTCTGGACAGGAGATCTGAGGAACAGGCTGAGGGTGGGCGTGGGGTGGCAGGTGTGTGGCCGCCCCTCCACCTTCCAGGCATTCTGTGAAGGTGTGAAAAGGGCTACTGTCCCGGGTGGTTTGAGGGTGAATGCCTTTGGTTTATTTCCTTTTGCAAGCTGCACAATTCTGCATTATACAGGTGAAGCACATCTGCACTTATTTTCTGTGCCTGTCGGCATAATTTGTTTTGCATTTCCATTAGAGCCATGCATGGCTTCATGGGTCTTCTACCCATCTCCCCCCGCCACTGCAAATCTTGCTTCGTATCTCTCCCCCACCATGTTTCTCCAGCGTTCATGATTCACCATCATCTATGTGGACAAGTTGAAGCCCGCCTGATGTTCCAGCCGTGCTTTTAAAGACATGGGTCTGCTGCAGCTCCAGTGTAGTTGTAAGTGTGTGGAGTTGCCAGCTCCAGTCTGGGCGGTTCCTAGAGATCTGGGAGCAGTGCCTGTGGAAAGGGGAGACGGGGGAGGGATTTCACCTAGAATCTATGGTATACCATAGACTCTGCCCTCCAAAGCTGCCATTTTCTCCAGGAAAATGGATCTCTTGTAGCTGCAGAGCAGCTGTCATTCTGGCAGATCTCCAGGCTCCACCTGGGGGTTAGCAACCCTTAAAGTGTGCAATCCATCTGCTTCCCTACCCGGTTTTGGCTCATGAAAAGCCTCCAGAACTGACCTTTCTCTTGAGCCTATAAAATACGTTTTTAACGTTACCTTTTTAGTCTAAGGGCACATCTGCACTGAGGGCCGGATTAGGGAGTGAGTGGCTGTCGATGGGGTAAAAGTTGGGTGTCTGAAGAAGGGAACTCTGACTCTCGAAAGCTGAAAATCCTGTTGGTCTCTAAGGTGCCACTGGAGTCAAATCCTCCCATTTGCACCATATCCCGTGTGCCTCTTAGTCCCAAATATTCAGGGGGCAAGTAATTAGTTTGTTGAAGAGGGAAGGTGCTTTGCACATGCTCTGGGGAACTCTTCAATTGCCCCAGTTTCTGGGGCTCAGCCTTTGCCTTGGACCCTGCAGCCCACAAGTTCTCCCACTGCCACCCCCAAACGCCAGAGTTTAGGTGCAGAAGCCTGAATGTCCTGACTTGGGGTTTGTCGGGGGGGGGGAGTGGGCACATGGGTGGGTGGTAGGGTTGCCAGGTCCAGGTTGGGAAATTCCTGGAGATTTGGGGGGTTGGAGCGTAGAAAGAGTGGAGTTTGGCGAGGGGAGGGGCCTCAGTGGGGTATAATACCATAGAGTCTACCCTCCAACGCAGCCATTTTCCCCAGGGGAACTGATCTCTGTGACCTGGAGATCAGTTGTAATTCCAGGAGATCTCCAGCCACCACCTGGAGGCTGGCAACCCTAGTGGGTGGGTATATGCATGTGCTTGCCTTTGGGGTGTGCTGCCAAGCCGTTGTTTGAAATCAAAGGATCTTTGCCAAAATGCTGACAGGCCTGGCTCCTTGGAGGTGTCGGCGTGCTCTTTCACTGACCTTTCTATTTGCCGGTTGCGCAAGCCCTCGCCCATTGGCTGAGGTTTCAGGCTGGAGAACTGGCCGAACGAGAACAAGATTACCTCTGCCGGTACCCGTCATGCTTCCAGGCACTTTTCCTCTGTGCAGCCTCTGCCCATCACAGCACCCCCCCCTGCTGCCGCTGCTGGCCTTTGTGCTATTTGCAGAAGGAAGATGATATTTATAGAGGGGCCAGAAGAGCAGTTGGTGGGAGGGGGACCTGGTGCGCATTGGACTTCAAGGATGAAGGACGATGTTTGCCTGCGAGAGTTGAGCTGTGCGGCACACAGGAAAAGGCCGCTTGGAGCAAGAACATTTCAGCAGCACGCAGCTGTAACCCCAAATAAGACATTTTTTTCTGGAATTCGCCTGTTATCCAACATTTCATTGCTTGTTTTGTCTTTGGTCCACAGAGCTCAAGGCAGCATTGGTGCCCCGACATTTTATCTTTACCAGATCCTTGTGAGGTAGGCTAGGCTGAGGAGGAAAGGCTCTCCGAGTGTTATCGCATCAGTTTAATGGCTGAGTAGCGATTTGAACCTGGAGCATTCTGGTCTGTAACTAGTTAGAACCATTATATACCACCCTCACTGTTTCTTTAAGATACCTTAACTTGCATAGATCCAGAGGAGTTAGCTGTATTAGTCTGTAGTCACAAAATAGTCAAGAGTCCAGTAGCACCTTTAAGACTAACCAACTTTATTGTAGCATAAGCCTTTGAGAACCACAGCTCTCTTTCTCAGATGCAACTTTATTGTAGCATAAGCTTTCAAGAACCACAGCTCTCTTCGTCAGATGCTCTTGTGCCTATAAAATACATTTTTAAACTTTACCTTCATAGTCTAAGGGCACATCTGCACTGAGGGCAGATTAGGAAGTGCGTGTCTGCAGATGGCGTCCGTCTTAAGGGTGCTGCCGGACTGTTTACTACTTAACTTGCATAGTTTCAGGTGGGTAGCCATGTTGGTCTGTAGTAGAAGAGCAAGATTCAGGTCCAGTAGCACCTTAGAGACCAACTAGATTTGGTCTCTAAGGTGCTACTGGCCCCGAATCTTGCTCTTAACTTGCGTAAAATGTTAGGAAGGTTCCATCCGTTAACCAACGTAATATTCTCCACTCCACTGATAGGTCATCATTTATCACTGAGAATAGAGTCTGGCGCACTCTGTAAAGCCCCGTTTTCTGTTTTGCAAGCAATGGACGCAGATTTCATTCCTTTCCCCGCACAACCCAATCGATACAGCGGAAGATGTAGCAGCAGTTTAACCCGGCCGTGGATGTAATTTTTAAGAATCTTTTTGGGTTTTCTGTAACGATTTCTTTGCCAGGGCTTCTGTTTCAATTTAAATCGGAGAGCTGCTGTCCAGCATAACACTAGAGAGAATGCTAGCTAGGATGTCAGACTGAGCTTGGATTCACTTTCAGTCCACAGGAAAAAACCTCTCTTTACTTGCGTTGGGCCTTGGGTTCAGATTCAGCTTGACTCTCAGGCACAAACGTGGATCGAAACTGGCTGTTTTGTCCATTTGTGCCATTGAGTTTCCTTGTGTATTTGCATGTCTTTCTCTGCAGTTTTCTCCATGAAAGTGCTTTCTGCTCCACAGGCGTGGGCATGCCGAGGCTTGTGGTTTTAGTGGCTGGAATTTCGTACCCTTGGATTGAATCTTGCCTTCTTGGACTATAAAAGGACGCAGCTTTTAGGTGACAAATTTCCAAGTGATCAATGCTTGCAGGGGGCTCTCTGAAGGAAAGGATTTTCCCTCGTTTTACTGTTTGAAAAATCGAGGGCTAGTCTAAATGCCCCTGAAATGGAGCCGATGCAGGATTCTTCCCCAAACAATATTTAAAACTGAAATATTGCAATCGCAGTGTGTCTGGGAATGGACTGTTACTCCTCATTCCCTGGCCAGGGAGTCCCAGCCTCACAGCCCCCAACTACCCTGCTTCTTTGCAGATGTTAAGAGTGTCGTGGGAAATGCCACTGCGCTCAGCGCGAGACCCAACACTGGCACAACAGATGGACCAGATGGGAGTTGAGACTGGCCCGTTGAATGTCTGCAGCATATCTCTCCAGATGTGTTGCCGCTTCTCATTGGACCCTTGATCAAAACAGAGTTTCTCCTTTGGTTTGCAAAATAGTAAAAAGTCCAGTAGCACCTTTAAGACTAACCGACTTTATTGAGGCATAAGCTTTCGAGAGCCACAGCTCTCTTTGTCAGATGCAACTTTATTGTAGCATAAGCTTTCGAGAACCACAACTCTCTTCGTCAGATGCAACTTTATCATAGCATACGCTTTCGAGAGCCACAGCTCTCTTTGTCAGATGCAACTTTATTGTAGCATAAGCTTTCGAGAACCACAGCTCTTTTCATCAGATGCATCTGACGAAGAGAGCTGTGGTTCTCGAAAGCTTATGCCTCAGTAAAGTGGGTTAGTCTTAAAGGTGCTACTGGAGTCTTTACTGTTTTGCAGCTCCAGGCTAACACGGCTGACTCCTCTGGATCTATGGCCATTGTTTGGCTTGGGAACTGTGGTGACACGGGAGACCTAACAGATTCTCTTCCTCTCTGTGCCTTAGCTGCAGATTTATTTATGTCATTTACAGTCCATCTTTCTCACTGAGACTCAAGGCGGATTACATCATGTGAGATTAGTACAATCAGTAGCAAGGACAAGGGCAGGCATTTCTGTACAGTGTCAAGGGCATTTCAGTAAACAATGTTATCGGGTAAATGAATATAAGTTTACAAAGACAGAGCATTAGCAAGGATCCAATACAGGGTTGAAGAATTGCTGAAACCGAACATAATCAATTCTAGGACTGACATTAGACAACATGAAGCACAAGTAGTTCATAGGAGTACATATTTAAAGCAACAGATAATATGTAAGGCAACATAATGGTGAAGTCTGTGGCCCTTAACTCATTAGTGAAACACCTGAGACCCCCTCCCTACAATACTGCCCTCCTATCTGAATAAAAAGCCCTTTTTGAATAATTCAGTTTTGCATTGTGTGTGGAAAGCCAGAAGCGTGGGGGCTCTCCTCACCTCCTCAGGCAGGCTGTTCCGTAGGGTAGGGGCCATCACACAGATGAAGTGTGTGTGTGTGTGTGTGTGTGTGTGGGTGGGTGGGTGGGTGTTACCAGATGACAAACAAAACAATGGAGCTTCCTAACAAGCACAGTCTTTCTTCAGGCACCTCAGCTAAGCATCTTTGACAGGGCTCATGGTACCAAACTGGAATTTGTGGAAACAGACAGAGAGGATTTGGCTGGCTGGTCTTGTGACGGTGTCGACCTGGTTGAAGGGACATGGCTGGGGACAGAGAAGAGCAGTCTGGGAAGAGACGGGATGTCCGTTGAATGGGAAGGAACGAGGAGGGGGAAAAGGGGGCGCCTCTCATAAAAGAAACGCGAGTTATGCTATTTGGGTGTGTATATATAGATGAGGAAGCTGTGCTCATGTTTGGGGAAGCTTTAATCGGCATTCTCTGAGTTCCACGCTGCTGCGTTGCTGGCCCAATGATCCATTCTGAAAAACACTCACAGTAATGTGTCTGTTATATGCCGTCAAGTCACATCTGACTTATGGTAACCCTATGAATGAATGACCTCTTCAGCACCTTTGCTCACAGTAATAGCCATAAGAAAATGTATTAGGCATTTTTTTGTCTTCAGCTGCCGTTTTGAATGATAGCATGAAAAGCATAGAGACAGTAGAGACAGGCAAGTATTTTTATTAATTGCATCTTCCCTTAAACTAATCTGGCTCCTGCTTATTATTAAAGACTAGCAACAAAGACCATTGTGGGGAAAAATAGAAGGGGCTCTAGAAAGGGCAGGGCAGGCGGGCTGGGCATTGTCCCCTCTGCAGTATCCAGATTGGGGCCGGGTGAGGGCAGGGCGGCCGGGCCAGGCATTCCCACCTCCGCCGCTGGCTCTGCCTGATCAGGGCTGGGAAGGGCAGCGCAGGTGCGGCAGGCCTTCCTGCCTCCTGTGCCAAGATAAAAGGTAAGTCGTTGCCAATACAGCTCACCTTTTATATAGTAGTAGGTTAGCTTGATTCACAAGGAGAGACAACGAGGGGAAGTTCAAGCAAATGGAGGCGGGAGAGAAGCCTAAGGAGGCATTCCCAGTGTTATCCAGTAATATGCTGTTGCCACATGATTGTTTCTCTGGCTCTTAATCCGCACGGACTCCCGTGGGACAGTTTGTGGCAGCAGGAATGAAAGGCACAGTCTGTGGTATCTTAAAGACTAACTCGTTTATTGCCGCATAAGCTTTCCTGGTGTAACACATACATTGTAAATTTAAATGCATTTGTTTGGTGGGGAAGACATTCCCTTTACAATGTTTCAAAATCTAGTTTTTTATCCAGTTAGAGAGCTGAATAACTTGGAAGTCTATGATCTGGTAAAACAACCAGCAGGGCAAAAAGGGCAGTGTTAGAGAGAGAAATGGTTTTGGATCATATCACAGAATCACAAGAGTTGGAAGGGGTCATACAGACCTTCTAGTCCAACCCGCTGCCCAGTGCAGGATGAGCCTAAAGCATCTCTGACAAATATTCATCCAGCCGCCTCTTGAAAACTGCCAGTGAGGGGGAGCTCACCACCTCCCTAGGCAGCTGATTCCACCTTTGAACTACTCTGACCGTGAAAAAGTTTTTCCTAATATCCAGCCGGTACCTTTCTGCATGCAATTTAAGCCCGCTGCTTCAGGTCCTACCCTCTGCTGCCAACTGGAACAGCTCCCTGCCCTCCTCGAAATGACAGCCTTTCAGATATTTAAAGACAGCAATCATGTCCCCCCTCAACCTCCTCTTCTCCAAACTAAACATTCCCAAGGCCCTCAGCCTTTCCTCGTAGGGCTCAGTCTCCAGACCCCTGATCATCCTCGTCGCTCTCCTCTGCACCCTCTCGATTTTGTCCACATCCTTTTTGAAGTGAGGCCTCCAGAACGGCACACAGTACTCCAGGTGCAGCCTGACCAACAGGTGCGGCCTGACCAACATCAATAGTTCCAGGCATACACACGCGGTGCCTAAATCGTTCCAAAGCTGGCGTGTTCAGCGGCTGCCTTTCCTTTGCTGGGTAAGTTCGGGTTGCTTTGCCCGTTCTGTGATTTCCCTCTATGTTCTGCACAGCCCCACTTTGTGGGGAGGGTCTGTGGGAGTTTGGCATCCAACAGAGGGGACATCAGGAGGCCTGGCTCTGTTTCTTGCAGATCTTTCCAAGTCTCCTGCCCAGCCTGCCCGAGAGCCTTTCACCGTATGTGTTGCTGGTGGTGGTTTGCTGCCGTCTGACTTACATTTATGGATATTATCCAGTTTTCTCTTGAGGGTGGTTTTTGTCCTCTCTCTATTTTTTACTTCTTCATTGGTTACATTTTGTATTATATTACAAACCGCTTTAAGAAACGTGGACAGTGCCATATAGCAATAATTAAACACACACGACAGATTGCCAGAGAAAGGGCTTGAAATAATTCTTAGCATTTCACACCCAGGATCTTGCATCCTTACAACAATCCTGTAAGGTAGGTCAGTAGTGTTATCCCTGTATTGGGGTGGGGGGTGGGTTGAGGCTGATAGAAAGTGTGTGTGTCTTGCCGATGGATACCCGGCGAGTTTGTGGCGGAGGCAAGAGTTTCTCCTGGTTTTCAGGTCAGCCTGGAGCCCCGTTTGGAAAGACAGTGTGGTGTAGTGGTTTGAGAATCAGAATATGATTGGGGAAAACCCAGGTTCATATCCCCGCTCTGCCATGAAGCTTGCTGGATGACCTAAGAGCAGTCACTCTCTTTTAGCTTCACCTACCTTGCAGGATTGTTGTAAACATGAAATGGAATCCCTCTATTTCCTCTTATCCGCTCTTTGGAGAAAGAGTACAGTGACTGTCACCTCGGAGACCAGCCCCGTTCTCCCATCCCAGGTCAGCCTCGTTTGCTGGGCAGAGCAGCCCCCCCCCATTACAACCCCGTGCAACCCTTCCTCTTGCAGGCTTCTCTGTGGCAACTCCTTCCCTTGTCTCCTCCTCTGATACCGTCTCCCCCAAACCCATCCATTGAACACCAACCGTTGTAAATCTCTGGCTTTGCTTCCATTCCGTGCCTAAAAGAGCTGCTGAGAGGAGGACTTTGCACTGCCTTGGGTGCACTGCCTGGCACATGAGTGCAGTGGAGCTGTAGCTGGTGCAGGACACACCGTTCCCAGTTTAAGAAATGTCGGGTTAACTCCGCAAGGCGTCCTCTTTCTTTGTTCCATGTCAGAGGAGGGGTGCAAATTACTCCCACCACCTTGCTGGCCAGCCTCATCTATTTCCCTCACTCGTATGCAAACTTTCCTCCTGCAGTCTAATGTTGCCCCATAGGTGACACCTCAGCATGTACCTAGAGAAAAATCGGGAGTTGCAAGTGTGCGTGTGTGGAGGGGGGGCAGGGCCAAGCTTTCCTCTTCCTCCACCCTGCCCCACCTTTCACCTTTAATCCAGGTGCACTGACCCATCTCCAGAGCTGGTAATGAAAGACTCTGGCTGCATTCCAGCTCTGGGATGGGTGGGGTGGAGGGGGAGGCTTTTGCTGTGGGGCAAGGCAGCTGTCTTCCTGGGTTGTGGAAGGCCCGGAGGGAAACATTCCCTTCCTAGCGGCCCAACCTTCTAAAGACCCGTTTTTCCCAACCAGTGGCAGAATGGTGAGTGGAATTGACCTCCCCGCCTCTCAATATCATGCTTACAGGCTGGCTTCTCTACCTTAAAGCTCGGAGCAGCGCTTATGTTCTAAAGAGCCAAATGCAGGCTTTGAAGAGATGGGAAGGGCTTTCTGTCTGTTGCATGAAGGGTTGCCAACTTTGGGAATTTCCTGGAGATTTGGGGTGGAGTCTAGGGAAGGCAGAACACGGGGCAGAGAGGGACCTCAGTATGGTATAATGCCATAGACCACCCCACCTAGCAAGCCATTTTCTCCAGGAAAATTGATCTTTGTTGTTGTTTGGAGATCAGTTGTAATTCTGGAAGATCTACAGGCTCTGTCTGGAGGCTGGTGGCAACCGTAGTTGCATGGCGACCAGGAGGCAGTTTGCCCTGGCTAATTTACTGTGACGTATGGGATGTGTGCCCTTCACATGATCAAAGGCAGAAAAAGAGTGCCTTTCTTTTTCTTTCTTTCTTTCTTTCTTTCTTTCTTTCTTTCTTTCTTTCTTTCTTTCTTTCTTTCTTTCTTTCTTTCTTTCTTTCTTTCTTTCTTTCTTTCTTTCTTTCTTTCTTTCTTTCTTTCTTTCTTTCTTTCTTTCTTTCTTTCTTTCTTTCTTTCTTTCTTTCTTTCTTTTGCATTGTGTGAGATTAGCACAGTCAGTATCAAGGACATTTCAATAAACAATGCCATAGGGTAAATAAATGCAGGTTTACAAAGACACGGCATTAGCAAAAGGAATTCCTATGTATGGACTGTCCCTCGCATCAGCTGTCTTAAGGCTGACTTGTATATGCTGTTGGACTTGTTTTCAGTAACTGCGCATGATTATGGTTGTATGTCACACATATATTCTGACACGCACATGCACACACGCACACACACATTTCTTCCTTTTACATTGCACTGTTTGGATCACTGGTGGGGGGCATCTGGGACTCCTCACTCCGTGGGCTTCTGTTCAGCTGTGCCGCTTGCCCCTTTCTGGCCTCTGTTGAGTTAGGAAGGTTCATCTCTGTGTGTGGGATGGAAGGCAGGGAAGCAGGCTTTGCAGTGGGGAGCCTGCTGGCCAGCTGCATGGACTGGGTCGGGGGTGCAGAGGCTGGCTGAGCTGGGAGGGGAACAGGTGCCAGTAGCCACAAAGCCACAGCCATAGTCCCTGCAGGTAGAAAGCAAGCCCCTCAGGGGTGCCTGCGCACAATTCGTCTGCTGCCACCTCCAGAACTCGGCTAAGAAGAAATTCTTTGGGTGGAGCCTGAGCGGAGGCCCGTCCCTCCGAGATCCAAGCTTGTGTGTGTGTGTGTGGGGGGGGGATGCCATGAAAGGCCAGCACATCAATTCACGGGGCAGATCATCTTCTGGCGGTTGGCCGGCTCAGCAACTTTTATTGCTGGCTCGTCCGCATCCCTGCCAATCCCGTTTGTGGAGCTTTGGCCTGTGTAATGTCAGGAATGTGGCTATGGCCACAGGGAGGGGGCCGATGGGGGAAGGGAATAGAATCTTCTTCAGCAAAGTGTGTTGTCGAGCCCGGCTTACTACAATTGTTGATCTTATAAAGTTGGGACAGAATTCGAGAGAGCCTTCCTTCCTCAGCTGTCTGCCTCCAGGATCTGGGACTCAGTGGTATTCTTCCACTAAACATGGAGGTTCCATTTAGCCCTCATGGCTAGGAATTCATATTGCTGTATTGTACTCCTTTTCAAAAGCTATAACATGCATTGGCCATCGCCATGTCTTGTGGCCGTGAGTTCCATACGTGAATGACGCCTTGTAGGAAGAAGCACTTCCATTAAGCAAGTGATCAATCTCCTGCCCATCAGTTTTGCTGCGTTTCCCAGTTCCTCCGTCTTCTAGTTTATTGTGATGTTTTTTGTGGCAGTGTTTCCTCAAGTGCCGAGGCACTCGAGGCCCACCTCATTCCCACATCTTCAAAGGTATCCAGTGCATAAGGGTAAGGAGGGCGTTTCCTTCCTCGGAGGCCAGCCGTTGTGTTTCTGCATGAGTCAGTGTTCTGGGTGTTTCTCGACTGAAAGGAGGCAAAGCCGAGCAGGGACATATGCAGCAATGCAACCAGCAGTCTTTCTTGTGAGCGGATTTCTGCATTTGGAGAGAATGGGTCGTTTAGGATCACCGAGAGGAAAGAGTCAGGACAGAGACATATGACACGCAGAGAAGCAGCAGGCACCCGCTGGCGGGGTTTTATTTTTTGTGGCAGTAGTGGGTGCCCAGGCACAATAACAACAACAACATTCGATTTATATACCGTCCTTCAGGACAACTTAATGGCCACTCAGAGCGGTTTACAAAGTATGTCATTTATCCCCACAACAAACCCCGTGTGAGGTGGGTGAGGCTGAGAGAGCTCTGAGAGAGCTGTGACTGACTCAAGGTCACCCAGCTGGCTTCAAGCGGAGGAGTGGGGAATCAAACCCAGCTCTCCAGATTAGAGTCCTGCCGCTCTTGACCACTACACCAAACCTTACACAAGGTGTAAGGATTCCTGCGCTACTCAGTTCATAGTTTTGGAAGATCCTGCTCTGCCGCCTCTTTGTGTAGCAGACAAGGGGGGCAGAATCAGATTGCAATGGGGGGGGGGGAGATCTGAAGCCCTCTTGAAACCCTTCTCCACTGCCCTTCTTCTGGTGGGTCTCCTGGCCAGAAGTGACCCACCCTGGAGAAATTGGTGAGTGCAGGTGTGGAAGGGCTGTGTGCTTCCTCCTTTCCTCCCTCTGGCTCTGCCCTGTCAATCTCCCCCTCCCCCAGCACTGGCTTTACAGGGATGTGGCGCAATCCAGGGTGGGTCTTCCTGCTAATTTTGCTCTCGTTCCTCCTCTGAGAAGAATGATTCTCGATTTGCAGGGTGTTGAATTCCAGAGAGAACAGCTTTGCATTTGCCCAGCAATCCCTCCGCATCTGGAATGCATCCGTCCCTGGCTGCCACCACCTCTTTCCCCTTTAGGGCGATTGCTCCAGGCAAAGAGCTGCACCCCGCCCCCCCAATTCGCCCTGGGCTTTCCCCACTGAACTTCCTGCATGGAAGCACGGCGCTGGAAGGGCCCCCAAAGCCAGCAGATCTAGCCCTCCCGCTTGCATGGCGTACACACACCTCCTCCAGCCCCACTGAAGTAAAAGGAAGTACAGAGCAGATAACTCCAGAGGGTGCAAGGAAGCAAACTGGACCACTGGGCTTTTGGGGTGGGGGCAGAAGAGTAACTAGTTATTTTTGAACCCCATCTTAATCCAACACTCCAGACACTCTATCATGCTGGATCTTTAAATGGGAGTAGACACTGGTTTACGAGCCAGAAGGCATCTGGTTAGAATATCGCCTCTGCCACAAACTCATTGGGTAGCCTTGGTTGAGACACATGTGCCTTCTCTCAGACTTAGCCGTTTTTGCAATGTGGGAATCATAATCCTAGCCAACCTTGCAGGGTAGCTGTACGAATTATAGATCCAGAGGAGTTAGCCATGTTAGTCTGTAATTGCAAAGTAGTAAAGAGTCCAGTAGCACCTTTAAGACTAACCAACTTATTTGTAGCGTAAGCTTTTGAGAACCACAGCCCTCTTCATCAGATGCATCGACAGTTTTTGAGAACCACAGCTCTCTTCGTAGGATGCATCAACAGCTTTCGAGAGCCACAGCTCTCTTTGTCAGATGCTTTGACCGTTTTCGAGAACCGCAGCTCTTTTTGTCAGATGCTTCGACAGTTTTCGAGAACTGCAGCTCTCTTTGTCGGATGCATCGACAGCTTTCGAGAACCGCAGCTCTCGAAAACTGTCAATGAACCTGACGAAGAGAGCTGTGGATCACGAAAGCTTAAGCTACAAAAAAGTTGGTTAGTCTTAAAGGTGCTAAAGGCCTCTTTACTAATTTGTTTTATTATTTGTATATTGATTTTAGTTTTTGTTTTTATCGATTTCAGCTGTTCACCGCCCAGAGCCCCTGGGGATGGGCGGTATATAAATTGAAAAAATAAATAAAATAAAATAAATATATGACTTACGAGACGATGGCTGCTGCACGCTGGAGTGACTTCCTTTTAAAGCTTCTACATGAAGCTACATCATCCCCAAATCATCCGCTTTCCATGTTTCCCCCTGCTTTGTTGTGATTTTCCCAGACCGAATGGTGGTGGTAGGGGTACGATCCTTTCAGAAAGATTGCAGTCACAGCATTTTTGAAGACCATGTGGATGCAAAGATGCACACATTTGCATGTTCTGTCCATATCAGGATCATTTTTTACCACTACGGTTGCCATTCCCCCCCTCCACTAGAGGGCTTTAAAAATGGTAATTAGTATCTCTCTAATGTAATATAATGGTCTCATAGTTCCTCTGAATTTTCAGGTTTCATCAAAAAAAACCCTTCTCCACCCTGTTTCACTGTGCATACATACCTTCCCCCTTATATCACCACAATGAAAAGGGCTAGAGATGTACTTTTTAAAATAAAATGAATGCTTGGAATTCAAAGGAACTAGTAGCTCATGGCAGTAGATTGTCAGAATGTTATTACCCTATAGCGATGCATCAGTTGCTGAGATTTTTTTTTTAAAAAAGCATCCCAAAGCCCTTTGGTGGCACAGTGAGGGGAGAGAGTAGCAACCTTAGGGGGCTGAGGCAAGAGAAGCGTGGAGGAAACTGCCCTGTGGTTGCTCCCTTGCCGCTGCAAATGCCTTTGTATTTCCAACAGCAATGAAAGAATTACTGCAACGTGGAAGGATTCACGGTGCAAAGAACTTTGAACGCTGGTGCTCCTGTAAAAATGTTATGTGTTATTTCAAGTTTTCTGTTTGACATGGTGATGTTGCAATATTTATCATGTATGGATTTGTTTAAAATATTTGCAGCATTGACTTGATTGTAGAGGCAGTTTTCAAGGCGATACAGAATACAACGTACCCAGTGTGAGGGTTACCCCCCAAGCCAGTGAAACTGGATCCTGCTCTGTGCCAACACATGTTGAATACTCAACACACTTTGTTGCAGTATGATACCCATGTCGGGTCTTGGCTCCCCAAAAGCTTATTGCACAGGAGATTTGTCTGAATTTAAGGTGCCCCCAAGTTTGCAGTCGGAAGCTGCCAGATGCAGCCGTCATCACCACTTTCTAAAATGTCTAGCGACATCTTCCCCAGCCCCATTTCTTGCAGTGCCCCCCCTTCTGCTCCTCTCTCTGTGCCATCCTTGGGTTGGCATGCAGGGAGGGAGAGGCAGGCCCCCAGCCAAGCCTCCCTGGGAACCGGGTGGCAACATCCTTTCAGGCCACAATAAACCTGTCTGTCGAATTGGGGCTGGGGGAGGGAAAGTGGCGCATTCGGGACAGAAGTGTAAAAAGCAATCAAGGGTGTGAAAAATAAAGAGAGGCCTTTGTGTGGGGGAGAAACGATCAGGCTCCTCGGCAGAGGTGTGCATGCAGGGGGGGGGGAGCTGGGGAGCAAAGGTTGGAGGAAAGATAATCGGCACGCTACTTGAGAGATGGGGGGGCGGGCAGGGAGAAGAGCTATTGCTCAACCCTGAAACCCTGTCTTCTTGCGGAATTGCTTCTCTGCCTGGTTTACTTGTAAAGGGGACAGATTTCCCTGGGGAAATGTTGCAGGAAATTGTGATGGAAACTCCACAGGTGAGCGTCTGTCTCCTTGGTGACCAGCGAATTTGGTTGGTTTGGAGGCCGTGCTCTGTTGGAGAGCTAGTGGGATGTCTCTGGGGCTGGGCCGCTGCTGGCTTCATTCACATGTTGCTAGTGAACACACTTACATGCAGGGCTTTTTTTCAGCCGGAACGTGGTGGAACGGAGTTCTGGCACCTCTTGAAAATGGTCACATGGCCGGTGGCCCCGCCCCCTGATCTCCAGACAGAGGGGAGTTTAGATGGCCCTCTGCGCCGCTCCAGCAATCGAGACTCCCCTCTGTCTGGAGATCAGGGGGCGGGGCCACCGGCCATGTGACCATTGTTCCAGCTGACCCAGAGTGATGTCATTGTGCGGTCCTGAGTTCCACCACTGAGTTCCACCACCTCTTCCCCCGGAAAAAAAGCCCTGCTTAGATGTACATCTGTTTGCAAGAAAGAGCCTGATTCACTTTACAAATGGAACTGGGGACCAGTACCTGGATAAATGTGGGGTTTCAATCACACATTCAGTTCCACATGCATTGAATGTAACACGCAAAGTACTCAGCACCCATATAAAGAACAATCAAGGGTGTTCGATGTATTGTCGAAGGCTTTCATGGCCGGAGAATGATGGTTGTTGTGGGTTTTCCGGGCTGTATCGCCGTGGTCTTGGCATTGTAGTTCCTGACGTTTCGCCAGCAGCTGTGGCTGGCATCTTCAGAGGTGTAGCACCAAAAGATAGAGATCTCTCAGTGTCACAGTGTGAAAAAGATGTGGCAGGTCATTTATATCTACTCAATCAAGGGTGTCCTGTACATAGACTGGACATGTGTTCACTGTGACTTCCGCACTGGGAGGATTCTCAGAGTTGTTTCACTTGTGAAGAGGCAGGAGTCACATTTATGGCGGATGGCAGTGTGTAAACGTATAGCAAAGTGCTGGAAGTTGGCAGAATCTTTTCTCAGTGCGTCTTTGGTACTCTGAATTGTGGCAAATTGACGTGGAAAAATTGACATACCGGCTCAGAGGCTGTTTTCACACTTCTTATCGGCCGCAGAACATCATGCAAAGCTCCCGGAACGACAGCGTCTTCCTGGTGCAATTTTGCGCGAGAACTGGAGTTACGACGGGAAATCGCGCCAGGAAGACGCTGTTGTTCTGGGAGCTTTGCGTGATGTTCCGCGGCCGGTAAGAAATGTGAAAATGACCAGAGTTGTCAAAGATAGTGCTAGAATGTTGGCTTTTTATGAAATGTGGCAAGACTTTATTACGTGTACTAATAAAAAAGAAGTACTCGACACCAATATTTGTGTGAACCCTTCCTCAAACTGTGGAAAACAGATTAGATTAGCAGCATACATGGAAATGCTCTAGAAAAAAGAAAAAATGCCATTAAAATTTCCCCTCTGAGTTCTATATAGTACAAGATAAAGTTGAAACGTCCTCCATTATTAGGTTGGTTCAACATTGCCTCTTTTCTTTCTGTCTTTTCCTTTTATTTTTCTCTTTTTTATTCTTAGTTTTTTTCTTTTATCGCATATGTTTTTCTTTCTCTATTCCCTTCTATAACTTTGAATGTTATGTCTGTGGCCTAGAGGGTGTTTTTTATGTTGTGTTTGAAAATCAACAAAACTATTAAAATATAAACATTTATGGCATGTGGCTCTTTTCACTTGGGCATTTGAATTGTCCTGGCATGGCTGGCACAGGGGAAAACATTTTGTGAATGTTCCAGCCTGTGGCACATAACATACCACACAGCCGTGTGCCATGGCAAATTTGCCAAGTGCTTTGAGCCCAGCTGTGGCAATCTTGCCAGATTTTAGGCCATCTGCAAAACCACTCAGCAAAGCCAGGGAAAAGCCAATTTGTGGCGGCTTTATCCTAGTTTTTAAAAAAAGGGGTTTTGTATTAACCCTGGGCCTGTTTTGGAGTTTGTATTTCATTGGACAGAGAAACTTGTGTGACTGGTTGCTGCTGCAATGCGTTTGCCTCTTGCTTTTCTTCTGCTGCATCTACAACAACCTGAATTTAAAAAGGGGGGGGGGAGGAGAGAATCATGTGGCAGGGAGTGCCGCAGACTGCAGGAGGATTTCTCTCTGTCTTTGTTCTGTGAGAGCTAAACCAAGGAGGGGCTGAGGAAGACCCAAAGCCAAGCAGATGGACCTGGACTGGACTGCTTCAGGCTGCGGGTAGAGGCTCAAGCGATGGCGAATCCCTTCCCTACGGAAATAGTTGCTTGCACAAAGGACTCCAGCACATCGAAGAGGAGGGTGTGTGAGCCGGCTTCCCCCATCATCTAGTTTTCTACGTGCAGTCAGTAGGGTTACCAGCTCCAGGGTGGGAAAGTCCTGGAGATTTGGGGGTGGAGCCTAGGGAAGGCAGCGTTTGGGGAGAGGAGGGACTCCAGCTGTGAGTATAATGCCGGAGGGTCCACCTCCAAACCTGCCATTTTCTCCCCGGGGAACCGATCCATGTGGCCTGGAGAACAGTTGTAATTCCGGGAGATCTCCAGCCACCACCTGGAGGTTGGCCACCCCAAGCTTTGTACTGTGGGGTACGCACGCATATGAAGCCCCTCCTCTGCCTCAGATGGAGTATGACGTGGTCCGGCCCAGATACAGGGATGCCAGCCGCTGATTGTGCAGGCTGGGGCTGAGAGACGTCTCCGTATTGATGTACAGTCTAGGGAGGCGATGCCATTCTCCCATTTCAGGGATGGCAAAACAGGCCCCGAGGGAGCGAGGGAGAATAAATAGCGACAAATGGGCGATCAAGCAGGGTTTCCAGTTGCTAACCAACCTCCACTGCAAGAAGTCACAGAAGGTCAGACCAGAACCAGACCAGATAATTCTCAGGTTGACGTTTGTATTATGTTTGTATTATTTGATTGCATTCTTTCTATATGATGAGCGGTGTACAAATAAGTGAGAGAAGGAGTGCTGAGAAGGGAGTCCCGATCATTGGACGTGCCCTAAGATGGCTTTTGAGAGGGCCAGCGACTCCAGAGTGGCTGGGCCACCGCTGTGGGGGAGAGAGGGATAACAGATGCTGTGATCACAGAGGAAGGAAACCCTAGAAGCTCGTTGTCAGGCGAGTGCTGGTTTGGATGCGGGATTTATGGTGGTGTGTGGAGGGCAGGGCGCATTCCTTCTGGTGAGGGGCTTCGGGGAGCCGATGTTCCCTCCCCCCATGCTTCACTGGCTGCGGAGCACACGGATCGCTCCACTTGAGTGCCTGCTAAGGAATTGAACTGTAAGCATCCGGGACAAGTGACATTCACTGGACAGTTTGCAAAGGCGTGATCAGTGTAGTCCATCCCACTTTGTGTGTGTGCTTGGAAGACAGGCTTGTGGGACTGGAGGATTTTCATTGCTTGTAATTTCCTCCCTGATTAGAAATGCCAGTGATCAAGTTGGCTTTGCCTGGCTTAGCCAGTGTTGCTGCATGGTCTCGTTTTCCCCATGAATATAGGGTGCAGCAGCAGCACCTTCTCCGGGAACTGTGGGGCAGAAACCTTTCTAATAAATCAAGAATAGCGATGCTGCAAAGAGCCAGCTGTTTGAATGGCTCACATTGACGCCACACGACTGAACGAGTCAGGAAGCATCAAGGAATGTTGACACCATTCGCAGATGGTGGATGGGATGGGAGCAGCTAGAGAATTTCATTCGCTGGCCTGGACTCTTGAGGCACCCCCAGGATTCTCCCTGAAGACACATCAGTGGCGGCCTTTTCATTCATTCATTCATTCATTCATTCATTCATTCATTCATTCATTCATTCATTCATTCATGGTAATTTGACCAGTCATATAACACAGTTGCACCCTTTCCCAGATACCTTTCAGTGACACCGATGTACCCAATGAAACATGAGTTTTTGGGGTGACTTCTGTTTGATTAAACAGCTGGTTTGGGTTTTGTGCCGTGACAGGCAGCCTACCAGAGGATGGGGTGTTGCGATGGGCAAGGGGGCGCATTGCATGTATGATACTGACCAGGCCAAAATCAGTGCGCAAGTGCATAGGGAGCACCTGCGTTTTCATGTTGCTTCTGCCATTGCTGGTGTCACACATGATCCCAGGAATGTGCGGCAGCCCGGCAGAGCAGGTGGGTGCCTGGACAGCTCTTTCCAGGAAGGACCTGAGAGGAAACTTCTGTTATGCTTTTCAGTCTCACCAATCTGGGAGTTTCCTTCTCCCCCCCGCCCCCCAGCATTCTTTGCAGCGTTGCAAGGGATTCTGAGGTGTATGTCTTGAGGAAATACTTTGGGGGATTTGCTTGCCAACTGAAGAGAGTTCTCTTGAACAGTTTGAGATAGTGTGTGCGTGTGCGGCGGGGGGCAACCTTGGACTGTTTTGGGCCCAAGAAGATTATTCAGTCGTACAGAAGATCTGGAAGATGGGGAAAGAAATCCTGTTCACGATTGTCTCACTGCCCATTTGCCATTCATATATTTAGTTATTCAGCTATTTATATCTGGCTTTTCTCAGTGGGGATTAGAGGTGGGCACCAACTGAAATACGAACCAAAGTTCGTCACGAACGGGGCCGTTTTTTTGGTTTGCTTTCTGCACATCTTCTGCTGCCCCGGAACTGATGTATTCACGAACCAAACGAACCGGTTCGTGAACCAGGCAATTTCATACCGGTTCGAGGTTCGTGAACCGCAACAAACTGCCATTTTCCCGATTCATGCCCATCTCTAGTGGGGATTTAAAGGAGCCTACAGCACTATTCTCCTCTGCTCTACTTTATCCTCACAGTTGTCCAAGACCTGAAAGAATACATTTCTTCATATAAGACTTTTCACAGCCACTTACATTTGCCTCCATCTCAGAGAGGTTTTTGGACTTTTCCTTGCCACCTGGATACATAGTGCTTATGACCTCTGTATATAATGGTTTGTGTATACTGATACATGTTTGCTTGGTTGCTGCTATATTATGCACTTGCAATATAGAATGTGCAATAATATGTAAGTTTACTACGGCACCTTCACAATAGCACTTTATGTACACTTGGATAGAAGGTTACTTATGTTATAGCACATGTACAAATTGTAAGTCCAGCAGTGGTAGGAAGTCCTCCTATTCTCTTTAGTGTACTATTAGATAGCTCTGTGTATGTTATTTAGGTTATATGCAGTAGCATTAAATAAGAAACTGACACGTAATTTTTGTTAAAAGGTTTATTGGTCAGTACATGTGAGACTTCTTGCTTTTGTTGCTACTTTATCCTTATAGCAACATCCTTGTGGGGTAGGCTAGGCTGAGAGAGCATGGCTGGCCGAGGGTCATCCGGCAAGTTTGATGGCAGAGGAGGGATTTGAACCTGAGTCTTCCAGGATCTAGTCAGATACTGTAACCATTATATCACACTGGCTTAATACACGGCAGTATATCCCTTCCTCCTGGCCCCCGTTTCCTGTTCCCCTGGCCTGATATTGCAGCAGAACGTGGTGTGAGTGGATCCCACTTGAAAAGACAAATGATTCTGCCAGTATGGAACAGAGTTTATGTCTGCAGGTTGATATGTTGCAAATTCCATCCCCGTCCCCTCTTCCCTAGCATACTAGATGAATGCCTGTGGTTCTGGATCTTTAAGCTGATCTGCTCGTTCGTGGAGCAAAATCTGGGCCCAGTTGAACCCAGGTCTTGCTCTTCGACTGCATACCAAAGCACTTACCCACCTGAATCTCTCATTTGTGATGACTGAGGACCAAGCTACAAGTGACGAATGACACTTGAACAGCAAGTGTATTTCTCCCTGTTCACTTGCCCTCCACTCAGTCCACTTGCCGTTCAAGTGTCATTCGTCACTTGTAGCTTGGCCCTAAGTGCTTTCTAGATGGTGGGAGCCTGACCTGAGGTTTGCACATTTCACAGCAGGCTGTTAATGAAGATATTCTGTGTCCGAATGTCTAGGTATTCACCACCTGCTTGGCTCCCACCATTTCAGCTTATCCTGTTGTCAGACTGTTCCTCTGTGCCTGACTATTTTCTTCCCCTGGCATGGGGGCATGTAACCCTGTTCGTTCTGGTGCCCTTGAAAAGGGGCTTGAATCTGGAGCGGCTTTCTGGTTTTTGTTTTCAAGGTTGAAGGGCTGGCTTAGGAGAGAGCCCTGCAAATTGGATCAGTGTAGGGGAGGCCCCAAGCAGCCTGTTTGCTCAGTAAACATTCTGGCTTCCCATTCAGTTAAGGGGGAGGAAGGGAAGCGCTTTAACCCTTTCTCCGCTGCTTTTCGGGAAGCTCCCGTAGGCTGCCTTCTCTTTCAGTGGAACCCCCTGCCTCATGCCTCTGTTTCCTATCCAAATTCGTTGACATGCACATCAGTGCAAAATTGCCAAGATTGCTGCTGGTTCACTTGAGAAAAGTGCCGTGCATCTCTGAGTTTCATAGTGAGCGCGGAAAGTCAAGCCGCTCTGCTTTTCCTTGCCTGGAGTGATGGGTAAAGCTGCACCTATGGAATTCCTGCCTGTCACAAGGCTGTTAACATGATAGGAACTCCACCACAAGAAGTGCCAGTGCAGAGAAAGGGGAGGCCTCGATCCCCCAAGTGAGTCAGCCGGGAGTGCCCGGAAAATGATGCTTAAGCATCCATCTCTTTTGCTTCTGCTTCAGAGTGCTGGACGCAGGGACCCCAGATCGCAGGCCATGGGCACGGGGCTCAGAGCCCCAATGAAGAAGAGAGTGCTTCTGAGCATGTGCCAAGGGTGCTGTCCTCTTCTTCACTGTAGCCCAACATACAGAAATAAAGCAAGTGAATTTTTTTTTGCTAGTGGAGGCTGGTAAAGAGAAAATAGAGATCAATATTGGGGGGAATGTATCTGCAGCATTTGTATCACTAACAAAGGGTTTTTTAAAAAAGCTTTTCTCTTCCATGCACAGATTCTACCAGCCTGCAACGCATCAGGGACTGGGCATCTGCCAATGGCCTCATTTGCAACGAGGGTGTGTTTATGCAGGCAAATCACATGTTAGGGCTGTCTGTTTTCCACCGGGAAGTGCTGCCATATAGGAATTCTGTGGCACCTGCCTGTGGTGAGTGAAAAGGCTTCTCCAAGGAGAGGGTGTCCCTTATGGGCAGCCCTGGGCCACAGCACTTCGTCTGAGAAAGGATGCTGCTAGTATGTGCCAGAGGAAAGGCGGGCCCAAGCCAGAGGGGTGCTTTGGGGAAGTGGAGGGTGAAAATGCAAATCAACCCCCTCTCGGTTTCTCCTGAACTCTCTGCTGTGAAGAAACAAGAAGAGGAGACGCTTAGAACTCCACCAGCCAGACCAAAACGGGCCCCCAGTATTGGTCCTTTAGATCCCACGTAAGTTCTGGCAAACCCATGTGCTGAATAATTAGGCAGGGAAGTGAAAATGAAACTGCTAGCAACGGCATGCTTTTGTAGAAAGCTGAGTGGGAAACACATTTGGGATAGCTGTGCACATTTCCAATTGACTGGTCTCCGAAAGGATATCGTAGAGCAGGAAAAGATGCACACAAGGGCAACCAAACCAGCCAGGCAAAGGCCACACTGAGAGCCAAGCTACAAGTGACGCCTGACACAGGTTGGACACTTGTCAGCTTCCCTCAAGTTTTGATGGGAAATGTAGGCATCCTGGTCTTGCAGCTGTAATGGAGAGTCAAGCTGTAAAACCAGGGCGCCTACATTTCCCATCAAAACTTGAGGGGAGCTGACAAGTGTCCAACCCGTGTCAGGCGTCACTTGTAGCTTGGCTCTCAGTGTGCACGTTTTTGGCCTCTTTCTTCGATGAATGCGGATGTAAAGAAGTTAACTGCTATTCTTGCTAACAGACTTCCAGAGGTTATTAGAACTTTGGTGCATGTAGGCCAGATAGGATTTATACAAAGTAGGTAAGATTTTGCTCATCTTAGATTGGTCGCTGGTCTGATTGCATTAAACAGAAACCTGATCAAGTTGCTATTTTTCCACTTGATGCTGAAAAAGAGTTTGACAAAATATATTGGAGATGTACGATTGCAGGCAGGCAGTATCTACGACTTTCTTCAGGAGTTCTCTTGGCAAGGCAGGAATACCGTGTGTTTGCCAAGGCCCTTATCGTAATGGCCTCTCTCTCCCCGAGCTGCCGCTTCTCAAGACGGAGTCTCCCTTTCCGGAAGCAGAGATTGTTTGCCCTGGCACTGCCTGCTTAACACATCCTGGCGGTGAAAGTGACCTGGCTGAAAACCAAGCACAGGGAAATCACCGTGTCTGTTCAGCAGACATCACACCCAGCCCCAGAACGGGTGCCTGCCAATCTGGCTGCGTCACTTGTTGATGTTGGACTTTCCTTTTGGCTGCCGCTTGCGCTGTGTCATGTTTATTTAAGGCAAGCGATGCGCCCCGTGGTGCTCGGCTTGATCTTGATGCTCGCGGCTTTGCACGCTGTGGGCCGGCGTGGTCGTTTCCAATATATTATTGATAGTGGGGGGGGGGGGCCTGAGAGTTTCTTGCATAAAGTGCCCCCCCTGGTGAGTTTAGAGTTGAGCCAAGGAGTTGGAACCCTTATGGCTTAAGGCAGGGGTGGGCAAATTGCGTCCCGCGGGCCACATGCGGCCCGCTACAGAGTTTTTTGTGGCCCGCCAAGACAGTCAGAAAAATCCGCCTTGAACCGAGCTATAGATGATATGAAATTAGCACAATAAATAAATTGAATAAAACTACCACTATTTAATTTAATTTATATTTATTGATTTTTATGATACAATTTATACCTTTTCTGAAATGCAAAGTTAACTAATGAATGCAATCATTTTAAAAGGTGCGGCCCTCTGCTAACCTCCGCTCCCACAAAGTGGCCCCCGAGCCAAAACAATTGTCCACCCCTGGCTTAAGGGATGCGTTCCAGATGGCTTCTCTTCTGCTTTGGGCAGGAAAAGAAATGGGAGAGTGGTCCCAGAGGGCAGGCATTAACAAAGACTGGGGGCCTCTGGCATGGGGGGCCTCTGGCATGGGGGGCAGTGGAGGGGCAGACAGGGGAGCTGCAAGGCTAGTGTTGTCATAGAATCATAAAGTTGGAAGGGGTCCCCAGAGTCATCTAGTCCAACCTCCTGCACAATGCGGGAAATTTCATTCATTCATTAATTCATTAATTAATTAATTCATTCATTCATTCTATTTTTAGCCTGCCCTCCCCATAGGCAGGCTCAGGGCAGGGTACAATAAAATGCTCAATAACATTTAAAAACATATAAATACATTTAAAAAATCCGAAAACATGAATACATAGAACAGCATACCAAAATGGCGGCCCCCTCCAATTTCCCCAATCATAATGTAAACATAAGGGGGTGGGTGAGGCCACAATTAATATTCTAGTGACTGCGTTCATGGGGTGAGTGTGATGATTTCATTGCCTCCCTGGCAGGAGACGAAATTCAAAACTACCTCCCCCCCCCACTCCCAGTGACCCCTGCTCCATGCCCGGAAGATGGCAAAATACCATCAGGATCCCTAGCCAAACTGGCCCGGGGGAAATTGCTACCGGACCCCAAGGTGGCGATCGGCCTTACCCTGGACATGTAAGAAGGGGCCACTAAGCACGGATGCAGCCCTTCCTGCCCTCCCTCTCACGATCTGCCCAGGTTCACAGAATCTGCATTGCTGTCAGATGACCCTCTAGCCTCTGCTCAAAAACCTCCAAAGAAGGAGAGCCCGCCACCTCCCGAGGTCCTTTGACCGTACCAACCTCTCTTGAACTGAAGCCAGCCACCGATCTATCATCCCTAGTAGCATAAAGTCCACTCTGACTAGCATGCAGTCTCCAGGGCAGACTTTTTTGGATCTCCTGCCTGAAAATCTTTAGCTGGAGATAGTAAGGGGAGGATACGGTACAGGTTCATTCAATTTTGCACAGTATGGAGACAGCGCGTTGAGATGAATCATTCTTTCTCCTAATACTAGAAGTTCCCTTCTGCTGCTGGCTGATTTCTCCTCCCTCCGCTGTCCACACTATATATTAGCCAGCCATTAGCTTGTCCTTCATGCTTTTTCTTTCTCTCTCTCTCTCTTTTTCTCTCAACCAAGGCTAGAGTTGCCAACCTCCAGATGGTGGCTGGGGATCTCCCAGAATTTCAACTGATGTCCAGATGACAGAGATCAGTTCCCCAGTGAAAACGGCTGCTTTGGAGGGAGTACTATACGGCATTATACCCCACTGAGGTCCACCCCTTCCCCAAATGCTGCCTGCCCAGAGTTGGCAACCCAAGCCAAGGCATGCATCCCTTCTTTGTATCTTGGATCTCTCTCTAGTTGATATTTTTGTACAGAGATACACAATTTGCATTAGAATAGATATGGAAACAACTTCCTTCGGGGACAGGGATTCAAATTGTCGTCTGGTCGGCAGGGGAGGGTCCCTAGCCCTGGAAGTTTTCTGGGTCAGGCCCAGGCAGCTGCAGTCAAATGGATTCTGGGTCACTGCAGACCAACATGGAGCTGCCTGAAACTATGTATGTTAGAGATGGGCACGAACCAGGAAAATGGCGGTTCGTTGCAGTTCGTGGTTCGTTGCGTTTCACGAACCACGAACAGGCATAAAATTGCCCGGTTTGCGAACCAGTTCGTTTGGTTCGTGAATACGTCACTTCCAGGGCAGCAGAAGGTCTGCAGAAATCCCATCCCCCTGTTGCCTAAGAAACGGATAGATTGGCGCCAGGCTGTCTGCAGCGACGAACTAAAAAATGAACCAAATGAACCGACCTAAAAATCGTCACGGACCACGGTTCATCACTGTCAGAAATGCCCTCCGATGAACCACCAGTTCGCAAACCAAAAAAACCTGGCCTGGTTCATGACAAACTTTGCTTCGTATTTCGGTTCATGCCCACCTTTAATGTATATTTGTTGCTGTATGTTTTTATCTTGCTCCCACTGCATTATATTTCTACATATAATACCATTTCTTGCATAGTTTAACATGTAATGTTTATTACTTACTATTCCTTCTTTCAGGTTTTTGCAATCCTAGTCCTATTATATTGTTAGCTAGCTAGTGTGCCGTAGCTGAGTGTTGGACTTGGGTTTTGGAGACCCAGGTTTAAACCCCTGCACTGCTGTGGAAGCTCGCTGGATGGCCTTGGGCTGGTCAAACACACTTGGCATGGCCTACCTCATAGGATTGTTGTGAGAATAAAACAGAGGAGAGGAGAATGACATAAGCTACTTTGGGTCCCCATTGGCAAGAGAGATGGGGTGCAAATAAAGTAAAAATAAAAACAATTTAAAAATGAGTTGTCTCCTCTCTCTGTTGATAGCTGTGACTTACACTGTGCAATCTGCCATGAGTCTTGGTGAGAAACATGGACTATAAATAAAGAAATGAACACCAACTTTCTAGGAGGAAGGAATCGGTAAAGAAATATAGTGTCATGTAGCCAAGGCAAAAATCCAAGGAGTGAGATGACTTTGAATGGGAATGAGCTCGTTGGGATTGCCCCTCTCTACTTCCATGGGGGAAGGCTGCTGTTCACTTATAATCATAGAATCAGAGAGTTGGAAGGTACCTCCAGGGTCATCTAGTCCAACCCCCTGTACAATGCAGGAAATTTGCAAATGCCTCCCCCACCCACACCCCCAGTGCCCCCTACCCCATGCCCAGAAGATGGCAAAAACCCATCAGGACTTCTTTTGGAGACGTTTCGTGAGGGTGCCACCTGTTCCATCGAGGCCTGAAACTGAGCTAGGTAGAAACAGCTTGGCCCCGTGTCCATAGATCCAGAGGAGTTAGCCGTGTAAGTCTGTAGTTAAAAAATAGTAAAGGATCCAGTAGCACCTTTAAGAGTAACTATATTGTAGCATAAGCTTTTGAGAGCCACAGCTCTCTTCGTCAGATGCATCATCGTTAAAGGTGCTACTGGACTCTTTACTATTTTGGCCCCGTGTGGCTGATGGAGAGGTCTTGTCAAGAGGCAGTGGTCTGGTGAGAAGACCCCCTCCCAAATCTCTGGCAATACTTGCAGCTCAGCGAGAGCCCAGCCTGGCCTCTGGGGTGGAGGCCTCTTTCCTGGTCTCTGCCCCCCCCGCCCCCTCTCTGGGCTATAATTCATGGGCTCAGGCAATTTCTCAGCGCACACTCCCATTTCCTGTTGGCAAGAGCCAGCTGCTGGGAGAGTGTGCGGCACCTTTCATTTCTAATCAGGGATGCTGGTGCTCCCAATTGACGTTGATTCATTGTTGCTGCTGCTGTGGGAGTGGGGTGGTGGTGGGGGTGGTGGGGGTGCTGGAGAGGGAGCCCTGTGGCCCAGAAATGTTCCTATGGCAGCCTCCTCCTTTTAAAACCTGGCTCGACCAGATAGTGATAGGAGATTTGGGAGCGGATATTTTGAATCCATCAACTGTTGTGTGAGTCGGGAAACGGGGATTTGATCGGCTTGATAACAGGAGAAAAGCTGGAGGGCGGGGAGTGGAATGGGACGAGCCAGGAAGCTGTCTTCACTGGGGGGCTGCTATTTCTGTCTCTTTCTTTGTTACTCTTGTATAGTCAACCTATCCAGAATTCCAGAGAAATGAAAAGTTTCCTTAAGTGCTCCTGTATTTATTTCTGGCAAAGTTCTTCCACCTCTAGAGATACCAACGCTGGGTTGGCAAATTCCTGGAAATTTGGGGCTGGGGGCTGGGGAAGGCAGAGTTTGGGGAGAGACGTCGGCAGGATATAAGTTCATAGAGTCCACTCTCTTCTGGGAGGTGGTTCCAAAGGCATGGAGTAGATACTGAAAAACCTTGAACTCAGACCATGGCAGAATATGCCTTGGTGGTGGTGGAAAGTACTGTCAAGTCATAGCTGACACATGGTGACCCCTGCTGGGGTTTCCAAGACAAGAGACTAAGAGAAGTGGTTAGCCATTGCCTGCCTCCTGCAACTCTCTTCTTTAGAGGTCTCCCAGCCAATTGTTAACTAAGGCTGACCCTGCTTATCCTCCGAGATCGGACACGATCGGGCTTGCCTGGGCTATCCAGAGCAGGGAACAATGTTCCCTAGATGAGGCAAACTACAGCCAGTGTGATTTAGTGGCTAGAATGTTTGTCTACGCCTTTGGAGACCTGTATTCAAATCCCCTTACTGACATAGTCAGATGAAGAAAGACGGGGAAGCCGTGTTTGTCTGTAGCAGTAGAAAAGAGCAAGAGTCCAGTAGTACCTAGAAGACTGACAAAATTTGTGGTAGGGGATGAGTATCTGAAGAAGTGAGCTGTGGCTCATGAAAGCTCATACCTTTCCACAAATTTTGTCAGTCTTCTAGGTACTACTGGACTCTCGCTCTTCTCTGTAGTCAGCTGGAGAAGATGCAAGAGTCACCAAGTTCCAAAGATCAGACCCAGATGGGTAGCTCTCTGCAACAAATGTGCAGTATGACGCCTGTGCTTGCCCGTGTGGTTTGGGCTTGGTGAGCAGAAGCCGGGGTCCTTGGAACGCCTGTCCGATTGTAGTGGGAAGCAGCCGCCTTTGACATTGACTTAGAAAAACCAAAACTTTAATGAAAATCTTAAGCAGATAGGAGTCCTGTAGCACCTTTAAGACTAACCAACTTTATTGTAGCATAAGCTTTTGACAACCACAGCTCTCTTCATCAGGTGCATATGACGAAGAGAGCTGTGGTTCTCACAGCTTATGCTACCATAAAGTTGGTCAGTCTTAAAGGTGCTACTGGACTCTTTACTATTTTGCAACTGCAGACTAACACGGGTAACTCCCCCCGAAAGTGGATAGCAAAGTACTGGAACTTGGAGCCGCCCAGCAAAGGTGATGGACAGGAGATTCATGCTTGATGAAAGGAAACCCTTCTTCTATATAGCAGGCCTTGCTTTCATCCCTGATCAAACAGGTCTGGCAAGTTTGTGCATTGTTTTGAAAAACCTGCTAAACCTGTTTCTAGTGGACTGAGCATACACATTCTGAGCTGCCACCCTCCGCTCAGACTTCTGCCTCTGGCCATGTGCTGGCACATTGTGGGGGGACAGATCCTTCAGCTACCGGCTGTTTGTATTGCACAGAGCTGCCTGTTCCACTGTGGCAGAGGCCTGGCCTGGGCAGAGCAGGAGCAGGTCAAGAAGGTTAACTCGAACAAATCCCTTCATTGACTTCCTGTCAGCTCCAGGCCGGAGAGCATAACAGGAGGCAGGCTGTTGAGTGCGCAGGGGGTGGGGGAAGGGGACCGCCCACGGCAGACCCCCTAGGCAGGGGATTCCTGCTTCCGTGAGGACAAGCTGGAGGGAGACCAAGCGAGAGGACATGGTGCTCTCCCACACTCCCTGACGAAGAGGGCAAATCCACACTCACTCATCTTCCGCTTATCTTGTGCTGTCATGGCAATCACCTTTATTCCGCTACCAGGCTGTGCATCCTCACATCTACCCTTCCGGTGCGTCTTCATGGCGCAATCAGTTCTCCACACGCCACCGAGTAAAGCGTTACCGTAGGCGATTCCATCCTCTGCCGTCAGAATTGGTGGCGCACGTCACTTCCCTTTTTTTTAAAAAAAGGGGTCAATTATCCGGTATACCGATACCTTGAATTTTGAGAAGTGGCAATGTACCCTCCCCCTTATCTTTGATTGGCTCCGGTGACCGTTTCTTTTCCCGTGCAAACCGCTGCTCACTATGGTTGGTTTACCGGTATACCGACCATTATGCACTGTTAAAAAAAAAAGGGAAGAAAACGGATTTCCGCGAATATTACGTGGTTTGGAGGGAAGGCGCAATAGTGGCGCGGTGATGGCGGGGAACACGTGGAATGGGAAAGCGTGTGAGTATCTGCATGAATAGCGCGCCAATTGCGAAAAAGCTGCGGAAACAAATAGGTAGTGTGGATTCGGCCTGAATCTGGCGAAGTAGTAAAGAGTCCAGTAGCACCTTTAAGACTAACCAACATTACTGTGGCATAAGCTTTCGAGAACCACAGCTTTCTTTGTCAGATGCATCTGACGAAGAGAGCTGTGGTTCTCAAAAGCTTATGCCACAGTAAAGTTGGTTGGTCTTGAAGGTGCTTTACTACTTTGCTGCTACAGACTAACACAGCTCACTCCTCTGGATATCTGACTCTGACTCTTCAGAGCTCGTACGCTGAAAACCTATTTGGTCTTGAAGATGGGGGGGTACTGGAGAGTGTCGCCTTAGAATTCATTGCTACAAAAACAGGGTGGCTTTAGATAGCTTTTAATTAGATGAATTCCTGGAGGACGCTTGTCAGTGAGCGTTAGCTATGGTAGCTAAATGGATCCTCCATGTCCAGAAGCAGTATATCTTAGGTATGTACAGGACTTATCATACAGGTCTCTCTGTGTCCTTTTTCTCCCATGGAGCACGGTGAGGCTATTTTTTCCACGTGTTTCTTTCAAATGCTGATTTCAATTGTCTGTCCTCAGGTGTCTTTTTAAAACAGTTTCATATACGGCATTTTTAGAAAAGGGAAATTTATTTTAAAAGAGATGCAGAACTTCTCTCCGGATGGTGGGGAAGCAACAGTCCAAATCTGCCCTGCACATCTGGCTTCCTCTGCAAATTGGCACAATTGGTTTCCCTTGAGCTTATTCAAAAGGACGAATGTGCGTGACTGCTCCAGCGCCGCACACTTGTGCAAACTGGTTGTGCAGGGCCCATTCCAGGTCTGAGATTGGCCCAAGCAAGCTATACCTTTGCCTAGGTTCTTCAGCTCTTTGGAGGGCAAATCTTTCTGTGCACGGCAGAAGGACTCAAGAACACCAGTAAATAAATGTAACAAATCTCTGTCTGATCCAATGTAGACTACCCCTTCCAACTATGGTGGGGCAAAGAGAGAATGTAGGCAGAAGGGAAGCCAGGGGCTGGTGAGTTGACTCCAAGGTCAGACCCCCCCCCATCTTTCCCAAAGCTGGGTTAATGTTTGCAAACGGAGCCCTTATGCTCCCCCCTCCCCCTCTATAATGACCTGTCTGATTGGCTGCATTATCAGCGCTTATTAAACTTGCTGCTCTACAAAATGATGTTAAATATTAAGCACAATTCTGTTGAGCTCCAGGAAGGGGGAGGCAAAGCGGTCACCCTTGCCTTTTGGGAAAGCACAAAGGGCACACACAGCTGGAGGGTTGGGGGAAGAGCACAGTCTAGGGGAACGGGGGGGGGGGCAGATTGTTGCAGCCAGCCAGGCTCCAGAGTTGAGGGAACACATTTGGAGTCACCTATGGGACATTTACATGGTGATCTGGGGTACACAAAAAAACATAAGAAAATGAGCAAAGGTGGCTTTTCAGTTTTAACTCACCTGCATGCGTTCCTGCGTGTCTACCAGGAACATTTTTTTTTAATGCAAGATTTTTAGGGTATCGGGATGAGCACCATGTGGCTGAGTCTGCTGGCTGCCGTGTTTATGCTATGAGAGCATGCACAGAGCTAAGATATACTGCTTCTAGACAGCATTTTAAGGGGATGTCACAATACAGAGTCTGTGGAACTACTTGCCTCTTGAAAAGTTCCAAAGTCTAGGACTGAACAATTTGCAGAAGCTCTATGAAAACTAGAGCTAGCTTTTAGTGGCTTGAAGAAACTAAGGGCCAAGCTACACATGACGAAAGACACTTGCCTGGCAAGTGGATTGAGTGGAGGGCAAGTGAACAGGGAGAAATACACTTGCCATTCAAGTGTCATTTGTCACTTGTAGCTTGGCCCTAAGTAATTGTTGTTTCTAGTAATTGCTGGATATATGTACTGATGCCTTTTTTTGCATGTTGATTTTAATATTGGTTGTGATCCTGAGCCTTCGGAATGGGATAAGCAACCTGTCCCACCAACCTAATAGGTGAGCAGGGACAGACAGCTCCTTTGGCTGTGCAAAACTTTTCAGTGGGGAGGTGGGCATGATACAGCCCTCTCTCATCAACCAGTTTTCACCAGAAATGCCAACTCCCTTAAGCAGCTTTTGTCAATGCGGATAAGGCCTCGGCAAAGAAGAAATTCAGTACCCCTTCTCTGAATATCTAAAGTTGCCTTACGCTGAGTGAGGTTTTTGCTGTAGGGAACCCAGTATGGCCTCTCCTGGCTGGTAGTGACAGAAAGGAGGTTTCTCCCTGACCTGCTAGCTGAGAGCTTTGCCTGGGCACTCCAAAGGCTCTTCTGCATGCAAAGCTGGGACTCTGCCCTGCTATAGAGCACATGGGTGGATACATATAGCTTGAAATTTTTTGTGTGGCAGATCCAACGGCACGCGGCCTGGGAAGCACAGCGGTTGTCGGATGAAACAGCCCAGCCGCTGCTTTGGACGGGTCTCTGGCTTGGACACTGTGTGGTCAGGCAGATTTGGCGTTGGGTTCTGGAGAATGAGAGCCAGTATGGTATAGTGGTTAGAGTATCCAACTAGGATCAGAGATTCCAGGTTCCACTCCCTCCTTTGCCGTGGAAGCTCATTGGGTGACCTTGGGCCGATTTATTTGTTTAACTTATGTATTGCCGCTCCACCATATTTCGTGCTCAAGGCAGTTAGCAGCCTAACCCGCCTCACCGAGTTGTGAGGATCAATGGGAGAAGTAGAGAACAGTATAAGCTGCTTTGAGTCCCCACTGGAGAGAAAGGCCAGCTATAAATGAAGTAAATGAGCACATAAATAATTTTTTAAAAAGATGCCTGATCATGTTTGACTGTTGCGTGTGCTGTTCATGGCTGCACGAGAGATGAAGCTAAGGGCTGGCCAGGACTGGGTGCCCGTGTATGATCTGACAACTGAGGCTTGGCATCTTCTGTGGCTCTGCCAGTGGCCCTGGGCTCACACCTAAGAGCAGTCCTGTTGGGTCAGACCAGCAGTGGTCAGTCAAGTCCTGCACCCTGTGCCACACAGTGGCCAACCAGTTGTCCTGGAAGCAACAGGACATAAAGGCCAAGGGCTTTGCTTGATCTTGCATCCCAACCCTGGTGTTCAGAGATTGACTGCCCCTGGACATGGAGGTTCCCTTTAGTTCATACTTAGGCTGCCTGCTACTTCATTGCCATTCCTGAAAATGAGCTCGGCTGCTGCTGGACTCCAAAGCATCCCCCCCACCCCAACCCCCAGGCTTGACTCCACGAATGCGAATAAAATCAAGCCGCTTTACAAACATTAACTTATTAACGGCCTCTGTCTGGCCCCGCGGCCATTCACTGTTAATTGGGGGAGATTTGGATTTTGGCACTCGGTTTCACGACCACAGCCCCCGCGTGCAAGGTCACGCATTGCGGCCTCTGTGCTGGCTGTGGATTAACCAGGCCGGGACTGGGGCTCGAAAGGCATGGCTCGGAGCCAGAGGAGAGGTGCAAGTCCAGGGGTGCCGGTGGGGGGGACGGACAAACTGTGCAAGAGGCCCTCTGTAGAGCAACCTCGGTCAAAATGGGAGCGGTGTATAAGGAGTGATGAGAAGGAGGGAAGGGAACGTGAAGAAAGAAGACGGCTTTTGGGGCTGGAGAGGGGATTCTTTAAAGGAAATAGTTCCAAAGGAGTTAGCCGAGTTAGTCTGTTGTTGCAAAATGGTAGAGTCCAGTAGCATCTTTAAGACTAACCTAATAGTTGCATCTGATGAAGAGAGCTGTGGTTCTCGAAAGCTTATGCTACAATAAAGTTGGTTAGTCTTAAAGGTGCTACTGGACTCTTTACTATTTAAAGGAAATGGCTCACGGAGGGGTGGAAGGACAGGCCACCCACTTTCACCCTGGGCCAGTCACTCTGGAATAACTACCCTCATTTCTGGCTTGCTTGCTTGCTTGCTAGTTACCTTGCTTACGTGCTTGCTTTGAATATATTAAACCTGCTGTTGTCCCAGACCAGGGAATCAGAAGCACCTATAAGACTAACAAAACTTGTGGTAGAGGATGAGTTTTTGTGAGTCATGAAAGCTCACACTCTACCACAAATTTTGTTAGTCTTATAGATGCTGCTGGACTCTTGCTCTTTTCTACTGCTATAGACAGACTAACACGGCTACCCATCTTGCTCTATCTCCAGGGAATCAACGTGGCTTACAAAACATAAAACCCAAAGATGTGATTTAATATATAATATATACACAGTACAGTCTGATGTCATGGACTGGTGCTGGTTCCACTGGCAAACAACAGAAGGACCAAACATCCACGGAGACTATATACAAAACACTTCAATGTCAGTCAGAATGCAATAACACAATCCAGACATGCATTTACATCACCAATTAGTAAGTAATTCGTGTAGAGCAATGTCTGTCCTATATCCAGGAATTCTGTATAGTCCACCAATGGTCTGTTGCGCATTCCTTTCAAGCAACAAAATGTCGTGGCCGCATAGGTTCCAAGCGACAGACAACGATGCTCCTGGAGGGAGAGCTGCTCCCGGAGAGTTGGCAACGGGTGCGCCAGCGTCGACTGCATCCCGTTTCGCACCACTTTGCTTCTTCAACAGCCTTTTTGAAATGCAATGTGATCCTTCACAGTCAGTTTCAATGTGTTGATATCAATTTTCTCTAGTGCGTCCCTGAGTCTGTTGCTCTTGAAGCACCCACCTCTGGCCATGCCCGGCTTTTTGGGCACCTGCTTAAATGGATAAAGGCCGTAAAAACGGGCTCAGTTGCTGCTGCCGCCCTCCCTCTTTGCTTTTCTTTATGAACTTAAGTTCACTACCGCAGAGTTAAATCCCCACCCTCTAAGCACCCCATCGCTATAAGCATCCATGCATAGTCAGAGCCTAGTAACATCTCTGCATTTAGAACGTCCGTACATAAATCTTGTTGTGAGCCTTACAACAGCCCTGGAAGGTAGGCCAGTGTTCCGAAATTTTTATTGTGGGGGAGAGGGAGCAACCTGAGAGTGCAAGCAGTGTAACTGGTCAAGGGAGGGATAAGCATCCAGACTGTGCGTGGAAAGGCTCAGTCGAGATAATGTTTTATGAACGGCAGCTCAGTTACTGGGTATTGTACTTGAGCATTCGGGTCACTTCCACATGGGCTGTTTGCCCTGGTAGGGATGCCAGTGGAAAGGGGGGGGGGGTTGGTCCCCTCCCCCTCCCCAACCTCCTGCCATGTTCATGCTCCTGGTTCTTTCCCATCTTTCCTAAGATCTTTCCAAAGCCTTTTGCTGTGATGCTTCGGGAAACATCACAAGAAAGCCAGGGTGGCTGCCGTATGCATAGGGAAAACCAGATTTTCCTGGTTCCACCAACATGGCAGCCATTTCCCAGGCATCTGTCCCCCCAGTAGGGTTGCCAGCCTCCAAGTAGTACCAATTACAGAAGGGCACCCCGTGTAGTAATCAAGATAACAGAAATAAACCTACAACGGAAGAGGTCTGCAGGGCCAACAATTCCTTAATGAGCACCAAGTAGCAATCAGAGAATTTCTGGACAATTTATATAATGAATTCCGTTCCGTTTAAAGTGCTGGGTGCTTTAAGTTACTATCATTATTTATTGTTTGTAACTTCGGATACTGTAATTCCAATAATTGTATTCGAACTAGTGTACATGATCTGATTGTTTCTATAGGCATGACCGGTGCTTGTTTACGCTCTTGATAAAGACCCCGAAACAGGAGTTTAGCTGCCCTGTTGAGCGTTTGGTGGCTGCCGTTCCGTGGCAAGTTCGACAGTTCGACTGCAGATCCTCCTGCTGGGGAGGTGGTCTCCAGCACGCATCTGACGGGGACCGCTGCGGGACAAGAAGAAAAGAGTGTTCTATACCGAGTGAAAGACTTGGTGTTCATGGACTGTTGGACTTTGGCCCTTGGTTGTGTTTTCTTGGCAACTAATTTGTCAACTGTTAAGCACCTAGCTCTTTAAATGGAACGGAATTCATTATATAAATTGTCCAGAAATTCTCTGATTGCTACTTGGTGCTCATTAAGGAATTGTTGGCCCTGCAGACCTCTTCCGTTGTAGGTTTATTTCTGTTAGCCTCCAGGTAGTGGCTGGAGATCTCCCGGAATTACAACTGGTCTCCAGGCCACAGAGATCAGTTCACCTGGAGAAAATGGCTACTTTGGGGGGTGGACTCTATGGAAGTCCACCCTCTTTCCCCCCCAAACCCACCTTTCTCCAAGTTTCTCCAGGTTTCACCTCCTGGATCTCCAGAAATTTCCCAGCTTGGAGCTGGCAACCCTACCCCCACCCCCCGGTGGCTATTTCTCTACACATCACCAGGGGCTTTTTTGAGGTTTAAAAAACCCAGTAATTTGACATATTGATATAAAGGTGTATTCATATACCAGCTATGGATTTAGTGTGTGTGGGGTGGGGGTGGGGGGGTTGACCATCACAGAGACCGGGGCAGGGAAAAGATGGGGAAAGTCCATGTGTACCCCCATACTGTCTCAGAAGCTGCAGCAACAATGGGAAGACCACGGGTAACCGTAAGGTAGAGATTCAGCTCTGCGGTGTTCGGTATCTGGCATCTGTTGAATAAACCACGGGCAAAGAGGGGAGAGAGTGGCAAGAGGAGGGGGTGGCCCTGGCAATAGTGGGGCCCACAGAGGAATTCTCGAGGGGGTTGGGGGGTGACAAGAGAGGTCTCCGGCCAGCTGCTTTTGCAGTGCATTAAATGATCCCGTGTCAATATTATGTTTCTCTGCAAAATCACTGGACGAGCGAAAGCCGCCAAACAAGTCTCAATACCAGCCCTTTAATAAACACAGTCAACAGCCTGACCTTTGGCCCCGCTGGCTAAGCCCCTGTTATCCCCAGGCTTGCAGTAATAACAGCTCCGTGACAGTAAGGGGGGGGGGGGCAGGGGAGCAGATTGGGCTGTGGGCCTGGAGTCCGGAGGCAGGGCGTGCCTCACACCCAAATGCCGGGGAAGGAGAAGGCAGAGCAAGACCGGGGATTCCTTCGCACCGCTGACACATCGAGGAGGCTTAAGTTGCACAAAACTCTTCCTCCCAAGCGTAAACAACAGAGGAAGCTGCACAGCTCAGCTGTCAGCAATTGAGCTGCATGCCCAGCAAAAGGAAACCCCCGGGGAGTCGCTGCGTGCATCACATTTTGGATATTTAAGCCGTGTTATAACGCTGCCCCTGTCTTACGCTGTATTTCCTGTTTGGCGCTGTAGCTGTCGGACTGTTTTGTGTCCATGAACAAACTGAGCTAGCATCCAAAGGCTCCGAGAAGATTAAAAGGGTCTAATGGTTTAATGCTAGGAAAAGCGGAAGGCGGTAGGGAAAGAGGAAGACCTAAAACGAGTCGATAAAAGAAGCCACGTCCTCCAGTTTGCAGGGTGTGAGCAAGTCTGTTAATGAGAGGACACATTGGAGGTGTCTCATTCATAGGATCACCGTAGGCAGCTTGACAGCACATAACACACACGCAATGGTTTGAAAACATTTTTTACAAGCCCGTACCCCCCCCACCCCCACCCGTGTCGTATGAATTGGTTGAGGATGCCCTTTGGTAAAGGCTTGCGTTCATGATCTGCCTGATCTTCAGCATTTCTTCAACTCTGTATTGGATACTTGCTGATGTTACGTCTTGGTAACCTTGTATTTATTTACCCTATGGCATTGGTGTCGACTGTACTAATATCACGCTATATAATCTGCCTTGAGTCTCGGTGAGAAAGGAGAAAGATAAATGACATAAATAAATAAACAATATCTGGAGTCAGGAAGCAATGGACTTTGGCTCAGTTTGGCTACTGGGGGGAGGAATACAATTATTTTTTATCTCCTGTGGTTTGGCTTACTTGCTCGAGTCACCCTTTGTTCTGCGAAGTGTCTCTGAGAAGGCACCTGCTTGCTCTTGGTGGCCTTCCATGGTCTGGATTGTCTGTGGCTAGGCCTGTTGTGGAGAAGGGGGAGCTGGCCGGATGCCCCTGCCTTCTGAGCAGGAATTGTTTGGATTAGATAACCTTTGAGCGGTTCTAGGAGGCTGCAGTTTTCTCCGAGCCCCTACAAACGAGCAACGATTTGTTTGAGTCCTGAAAGCCAAGAGCAGCCAGTGTGGCAGGTGGTCCGTGTGGTCTGGGCAAGGCAGGCAGCTTTTCGGTAGCATTGCTTTGCCGTGCCCTGGCCAGGAATGAGGGACTCCACTTCCAGTGTGGCAGCCGAGAAGCAGCAGGGACTTCTTTGTCCATACACACAAGGTCATGCATCCCGTTCCTCTCTTGCCTTCGAGTTTGTGAAGGGAGGGGTGCGGCCTGTTCTCAGTGGGTGTATTGATTTCAGGGCCTGACAGTTTAATTCTTCTGTTTATAGAGGAATATAGCTCTATCGACGGCGTTAAATGAGTTACTAATTATATCAATACAAACATGATTAAAAAAGGGGCGCCTTGCCTTGGAGGCCGCTATCAAGGAAAGACAACAGTGTTAGCATTGCACAATTGCTCGGTGCGTGTGCGTGTGTGTTTGTGATTGTGAGAGAATGGCACATTCCACCGGAACAAAGTACAGTTCACTGCCTGGTTATGAGCCACAATTAAAAGAAACTTCATTGCTAAATCTCCTCCTGAAATGTCATATTGTTGAGGACATTGGAATCTCAGGTGCAGACTTTTAAAGCAGTAGAAAGGGGAACTGGGAATGTTCCAAGCCAGGGGAGGAAGAGGGGGCAGGAGGGAGCTGTAGCTGGCTTCTTCCATCCCAGAGAGGGATTTAACTCTACTCACACATTCTCCAAGTCACAATCTGGCAACCTTCTGGAACTCAGGAATCCACTAGCAGTTTCTTTAGAGCCAACATAACTCTTAGCCTCCCCTACCTCGCAGGGTTGTTGTAAGGGAAAAGGAGAGGAGAGAGGAATGAGGTAAACAGCTTTGGATCCCCATTGGGGTGAAAGGCGGAATATAAAGGAAGGCAAATTAAATAAATAAAGTCGTAGGCAGGCGGTGTTTTAACTTTTCTCACAATCTCTTAACCCTGCTTCATATCCCTGCCTGCAAAATTCTAACCTGTCACCTATGCACGGGACTGGGGGAGGCAGGATTTTCATTAGATTCTTTGTATCACAAATCCTTGTGGCCATGAGTCCCACAGGTCAACCACAGATTTGTCACAAAAACCGTTTTGGCTTTAAAAAAAGGTGTATTCGGAGTCTGATCTCTTTCATTCTTGCGAGTCATGTGCCTGCCAGAGAACAAGGGAGATTAGTAGATCTGGGACCTGCATTTTCTCCTCTGTCCATAATTTTATAGACTTGGGTCACAGCCAGTTTTATCTGTCTCCTCTCCAGTGTAAACAGTCCCTGATCTGCCATTTGCATTAATGCCCACAGACCTTGGCCGTCATGCCTTGAACCTTTCGCCTCTCTCTCAGTCTTTGCATTGCTGCCTCCTGGACAAGTTCCAACTTGGCTGCCTCCCTTGGCTCGATTCCTTTGGCTCAGAGTGGAGTTCTGCTCTGATTCATCTCCGAAAGCTGCTGTGTGGTCTTAGCAAATGTCGACATTTATGCCATCCGTTCATCCCTGATTTCTGAAAACCCCAAAGCGAGAAATTCAGTCTGCAAAGCTAATGGTGCTTCCCTGGAATTAAGCTGCACTGAAATAAATGAAACTGGCTTCCAAGTAAACGGGTTAGGCATGTTAGAAGTCTGTTGTGATGTTCAGTGTTTGAACGTTTTTACTAGGCACTTCCTATACAAACATGTTCTTTATAAACCGTTGCTGAACCTTAGCAGCCATGTTGCTCACATCTCAGGTCTTGCAAGACCAAACTGCAATGCTATTGATGTAAACCAGCTCAGGTTTAGTAAGGTGCCCTTCTTTCACATGCAAAGTTTGCCGGGCCGGCCTTCGATACAGATGTTGAGACCAGCACAGAACAACCAAGTACTGGCGTTTGAAGGGTGCTCATTCTCCATTCGTATGCCATTCTTTTAATAAATCCTACTCTTATTTACCTGGAAAATGAGTGCCATAAAAGTAACTTAGTCTGACTTCTGAGCATAATACCGACTTAAAAGATGTTCCTTGTTGCCAGTCTTAGAAGCAGGGCTTTTTCCTGGGAAAAGAAGTGGTGGAACTCAGGACCGCACAATGACGTCACTTTGGGTTAGCTGGAGCAAGGGGGGAATTTTTAAAAGTTTAAATCACCCTAGGTGAAAATGGCCACATGGTCGGTGGCCCCGCCCCCTGATCTCCAGACAGAGGGGAGTTTAGATTGTCCTCTGCGCCGCTTGGCGGCGCAGGGGACAGTCTAAACTCCCCTTTGTCTGGAGATCAGGGGGCGGGGCCGGCAACCATGTGACCATTTTTAAGAGGTGCTGGAATGCCATTCCACCGCGTTCCTGCTGAAAAAAAGCCCTGCTTAGAAGAATAAATAAAAGGCCTTTAATTTTTTCATGCTATGGATTTTTTAATCTGCAGTTGATCTACAGTCGAACTCTTGCTCAGCGTATCTTGCTTAACTTCGTTACCTTGCCTCAGACTCAAGAGCCCAGCTTTTGAAGTTGCAGAGATACAGGATTGATGTTCAATGAGTAATTAATTTATGGAGTCCCACACTGCAAGATGGCTTTAAAGGAGATTCCATCCTTGGCAGATAGATCTGTTAACTGCTGTCCACAATACCTTAGTGGAACCTCCAGATTCAAAAGCAGTATACCCTTGAGCATCAGATGCAAGGGAAGAACACTTTGTGGGCTTCCTGGAATAATCCGTCTAGCCATCATTGGCAACTGGGTGCTGGATTAGATGGACCACAATCCATTTGTGCTTTTCATACATTCTTACGACTGCCATATAATATTCCTCCAGACTGCAAGGACCAGAAATTCACCTAAAATAGGCTTGCCAGGTAATGGCCTGGCAATCAGCAGGCAACTTGCTGGGTGGCTGGAGGCATTGCCAGGAATGTAATGATGCCGCCCAGAAACGTGCTGACATTACTCCTCATATGCCTGGAAGCGCTAGAGGACACTTTAGTATTTGGGCAAAACTCTATGGTTTAACCATAGAGTTTTGCCCAAATGTTAGAGCGCCCCACAGCATCACTTCTAGGTGCATGGGGAGTGACGTCAGTTCATCAGGATGCTTCCCTTTCAGCCCTCATTTTCATTCCCATATCCTCCCTGCTGGTGGCCAGAGGAGTGGTTTCACAAACTGCCCAATGGCAGGGAGGAGTGTGTGACAACCAGGGCTTTTTTTCAGGGGGAACGCGGTGGAATGGAGTTCCAGAACCTCTTGAAAATGGTCACATGGCTGGTGGCCCCACCCCCTGATCTCCAGACAGAGGAGAGTTTAGATTGCCCTCCGCGCCGCTCAATCTCAACTCCCCTCTGTCTGGAGATCAGGGGGTGGGGCCACCAGCCATGTGGCCATTTTCTCTGAGGGCAACCCACTGAGTTCCACCACCTCTTTTCCCAGAAAAAAAGCCCTGGTGACAACCTTAAAATAAGATTGTTTCAGGTCTGCTGTAGAACAGGAGGATTTGAGTCCAGTGGCTCCTTATCAGAATTAAAGAGTCCGGTAGCACCTTTAAGACTAACCAACTTTATTGTCAAGTAACCTTTCGAGAACCACAGCTCTCTTCATCAGATGCATCTGACGAAGAGAGCTGTGGTTCTCGAAAGCTTACGTGACAATAAAGTTGGTGAGTCTTAAAGGTGCTACGGGACTCTTTTCTATTTTGCAACTACAGACTAACACGGCTAAATCATCTGGATCTGTGAAAATGGAAATCACCACAGTTATCAGGAAAAGGAGCTTTGACGCTATGAGGTATGAGGTTTTAACCTCATACTGTGAAAATCTTGTTGGTCTCTGTTAGTCCAAGTTGCCACTAGACTAGGGTTGCCAGCTCCAAGTTGGGAAATTCCTGGAGATCTTGAGGGTGAAACCTGGAGAAAGTGGGGCTTGGGGAGGGAAAGGACCTCGGCATGGCATAATTCTATAGAATCCACCCCCCCAAACGTAGCCATTTTCTCCAGGTGAGCTGATCTCTGTGGCCTGGAGACCAGTTGTAATTCCAGGAGATCTCCAGCCACTACCTGGAGGCTGGCAACTCTACACTGGACTCAAATCCTTAGGATAAGAAGCGGACTAAATCTGTTTCTAGATTCCAGGTGTGTGTGGTGCCGATACCCACAAACACACAGAGTTGACAGTACTTTGGCCTACGAGGCTGCAAAATCATGCGTCTTCCAAACAATTGGGCTCATCTGGCAGTGCCGGCCCCAAAGAACTCCCCCGCCCTGTCTTTAGGTTTCAAGGGAATGAAATGCTGACGGCAACCTGCTGTGGTCCATCTGCTTGTGGCAACACGCAAGAAAGTCCCCCTCGGTGGCGGCCCCCTAACTTTCCCCCATTAAAGGCCGGGACGAAATTATCAAAGGCTTTGGGAGCCTGCTGATCAATCCATTTAATGAACGCCGAGAAACCTCCCCACCGCAAACCCTCTGTCATTTTGCTCTGCAATTGTCAGTGCTTAAAAGGCGACCTTTGGCCCTAGTTTGATGAAACATGTTTATGCATCTCCAGGCACCCCCCAGATAAAAGGTTAGAGGTTAATAAATGGTGGAAAAATAGATACCAATGCTTTGAGGTCACACCTGTTTTTGCTTCTTCGAGTTCCACGCTGCAAGCACCAGGCAGGCAGGGCGGTAATTGCGGAGGGCCGGAGTGGCTGTACATTCCTGCCTTTATACGGCATAATTGGGTGGAGCAGCCCCGAGGGTGCGGAGAGCGAGCGAGTCCAGATGCCTCCGAAGGAAGATGGTGTGACTCCGGCCCCCCTCCCCGAAAGGTCTCCCTGCTTCTGCTCAAGAGCCGGTGGCCAGATAAGGATGCAGGACTGCACGCAGCTGTGCTTGGGCATACCCTACGGTGGGACTCACAAGTGCGTTCAGCAGGGCCCACTTACTGACCACAGTTGCACATTTCCCTGGGCATCAGGGCCTCATGTGCACCTTAATGCCAGAAACCGGTTGCTAGGACTTTGCATTGATGGCCTGGCCCAGTGTGGGTTGCCAGCCTCCTGGCGGGGTCTGGAGTTCTCCCACAATTACAGCTCCTCTCCAGCAAGATCCAGGTCCTTTGGAACCCTAAAGGCCAACTAGGGTATAAGCCTTGGAGAGTCAAAGCTCCCTCTGTCTGACAAAGCTTTGACTCCCAAAAGCTCTGGAAATCTAGTTGGTCTCAAAGGTTCTACTGGATCCAGATCTTGCTCTTCTGCTATAGACCAACACGGCTACCCACCTGAAACGAACTCATCTCCAGAGGAGAGATTAACTCCCCTGGAGGAAACGGAAGTTTCAGAGGGCAGACTCTATGGTATACCATAGATTCTAGGTGAAATACTTTCCCAGATTCTCCCCTCTGCAGTTATTGCCCCCAAATCTCGAAGAGTTTCCCATGCCAGATTTGGCGACCATAGGCCCAGCAGAAGAGCAGCTGTGCTCGATCAGACCAAAGAGACATCTGGTCAAAAATCCCATTTCCCATAGTGGCACCAGATGCCCCCCAGAAGTAGGGATCCCCTGCTCCGACCCTCCGTCCCCCGCCACCACTCACCTGGCCAATGGGGCGGGGGAAGAAAGGTAGGGGAATAGGCCTCCCGCGTGCTCCCGGGGCATCGTGACAACATTACTTCCAGAGTGACGCCATCGTGCAGGGGCTGTCCCAGGGCCCCTGGACCTTGGCTCTTAGCTTCAGGCTTGCAACCCACGCCTTCAGGGGATCCGGTTTATGAAACTGGGACCAGCCTCACGTAGTTTGCTGTTGTGCTGCTCTTTTATTGTTTAGTGGATTGTGTAGAGCGTCTTTTTCTGCCGGTAATCTGCTTTGGCCCCTTCAGGGAGAAAAACGGGGTACAACAAACAAACACACAAACAAACACACAATCACACAAACAAACAAACAAACAAACAAACAAACACACAAACAAACAAACACACAAACAAACACACAAACAAACAAACACACAAACAAACACACAAACAAACAAACAGCCTCTGACTATGGCTCTCATCACTGCAGTTTAGGAATCTCTACTTCCCATCTATTGCGAATGTCAGAAAAGTCACTGTTCTAAACTCCATTCCCCTGGGAGACACAGGCTGGTCTAGGTTTATCCATGACTGGTCCCCTGTGCAAGCGGCAAGTCATTACTGTCCCATGGGGGGACGTCACATCACGTTTTCTTGGCAGACTTTTTGTTACGGGGTGGTTTGCCATTGCCTTCCCCAGTCATCTACACTTTCCCCCCAGGAAACTGGGTACTCATTTTACCGACCTCGGAAGGATGGAAGGCTGAGTCAGCCTTGAGCCGGCTATCTGAACCCGGCTTCCGCCAGGATCGAACTCAGGTCCTGAGCAGAGCTTGGGCTGCAGTACTGCCGCTTACCACTCTGCACCACGGGCTCCTTATCTAAGATAGCCTGCAGCAATTTGTCTCTGCCTACTCCTGATGTAAATGCACTTTGCGTATTTTAATTGAATTAATCTATTTGCATATGCTCTGAAGCACCTTTATTTTAAAAAACGCATAACCTGCCTGTCTTTCTGGTGTAAAAAGACCTGATGCCTAGGAAACAGGAGCCTGGCAGTTGCCATGTTTTTAATTTCAAGGTGAATTGACGGTGTGTGAAAATGTCAGAATTTTGGGCTGGTTACCATTTTTTCAAAGTAAAGCTGGACAGTTTTTGCATAAAAACCAGTACCACTCTTTTCACATAGACTTAATAGCTGGAGCTTGTGACACCAGAAATAGTAATAAGTTTATTGTGGGAGAAAGTTTTGTGAATCAAAGCCTGCTTCCTGAGATAACATAATAACAACATTCGATTTATATACTGCCCTTCAGGACAACGTAATGCCCACTCAGAGCCGTTTACAAAGTGTGTTATTATTATCCCCACAACAATCACCCTGTGAGGTAGGTGGGACTGAGAGAGCTCTGAAAGAGCTGTGACCGACCCAAGGTCAGCCAGCCGGCTTCAAGCGGAGGAGTGGGGAATCAAGCCCAATTCTCCAGATTAGAGTCCTGTGCTCTTAACCACTACACGAAACTGGCTTCATGCATCTGACACATGAGCCATGGAAGCTTTGGTCACAATACAATTGTTTAACTTTCAGGAGCTACCAAACTATTATTTGGGTCGTAACAGAGTAGCATGCCCTCTGCTCTGGCGTTTTCCTTTTGGGTGCTGCTTGAATTGCGGACCTTGCACTTGCACTTTCAAGAGCCCAGCTGTTGAGCTTAATTCCATGCCCACCCTTTCCCATCAAATGCTCTTTTGTTAGGGACTGCAGGGTGCCTGCCTGTGCTTCTCTCTAGGTCAGGTGGGGTAGGTGGAAGGGTTGCCAACTCCAGCTTGGGAAATTGCTGGAGATTAGGTGGTGGTGCCTGGGGAGAATTTAGGGAAGAAAAGAAGCTCAGAATGGATGTGATGTCACTTCAGGACTTCCGTTTCTGCTAGACTCCGCCCGTTGAAGCCGCCATTTCTTCCAGGGGAACGGACCTGTGTAGTCTGGAGATCAGGTGTAATTCCAGGAGAACTCAAGCCCCTACCTAGTGGCTGGTGGCAGGGCTACCTCTGGAAGCCGCGTGGGGTTTACTTTTGCATCACTTTCTCCATGTATGTCCTTCCTCTTTCTGGAACCCAAGCACAAGCCAGTTTGCTGCACTGCCTGCTCCAATTCCTGGCGCAACAAGGAAAACATTGCCTAGTCTCCACCCGCCTGCCCATAACTTCATCAAGTCCTGCCTCGGAAGCAGGACTTCGGAAACCGAAACCGAAACCAGGCAACCCGGCCACAAAGCAGCGAACACTAAATCACAAACCCAAACAATGTAATCTTCATAAAAGGCTTCGGAATCACAAAACAGGCAATCCAAGAGAGAAGTCATAACATCAGTAGAAGAATAAAAGCTGAGTTTTTACAAAAAGCCTTGCTGGGTTCTAAAAGGCGGCAGCGTCTTCAGCCTGCCTCATGACTGGGCAGGGGGGAATGGGACGGGAGCTCCCCCAAGAGACGAAGGAACGGCAAGTCCTACAACTGCTGTAAAATTTCATGTGGGGTTGGACTAGATGACCCTTGAGGTCCCTTCCAGCCTTATGATTCTTGGTGGGGGGAGGGGCTTCGTGGCTTCCAAGCCCTGGTCCGTTCAGGCTGGGAGGAACTTTTTGGTTTGGAGCCTGCAGAGTCATTCTGCTAGGGATGGCACTTTCCTCTGCCTCAACTACTAGGAAAACACATCCTCAGCATCTAGCCCACTGTATATTTGTGAGTGTGTGCGCATGCGCACGTGCATTTGTGCATGCATATTCTATGCCTGGGTGAGGCTGGGAATTCTCTCGGAATTACAACTTATTTCCAGACTGCAGAGATCACTTGCCCAGGAGGAAGTGGTTGATTCAGGGGGTAGGCTATATGGCATTAGGCCCCGCTGTCGCTGAGGTCCCTCCTCACACCCTGCCTTCCCCAGGCTTCGCTCCCGAATCTCCAGGAATTTCCCAACCTGGAGATGGCAACCCCATCTTATTCTTTCCCTTCTGTGAGGTGTGATGTTCCAGCGCTTGCAGTTCTGTTGTAGGGGTTGCTCTATTTCCTCAGATCTCAGGAACGAAGGGGGAGCCCTGGAGGGTCCCAGTCCCGACTCCCTTTTCTTTCAGCAGGTCAGGAACGCTGAACTGAAACTTGCAAAGAAAAAGATTTTGTATTCTAATATTCTACATAGCTGCTTTCATATGACGAAGATTCATGTCGGCTTTCATCTCTGCAGCAAATGCAAAGGCTGAGAGAATTTTCTGCACATTTACTTCTGTCCACCCCTCACAGTTGCCATGTGCGGGCATTTTTCTGCCTTGATGCACAACTGGAGGCCTTTTAAAAAATCCGCAATTGCTATAGCACGATAGTATTATATTATAGTTTAAAAAACGGTAAAGGTAGTCCCCTGTGCAAGCACCGAGTCATTACTGACCCATAGGGGGATGTCACATCATGATGTTTTCTTGGCAGACTTTTTATGGGGTGGCTTGCCATTGCCTTCCCCAGCCATCTACCCTTTACCCACAGGAAACTGGGTACTCATTTTACGGACCTCCGAAGGATGGAAGGCTGAGGGCCAAGCTACAAGTGACAAATGACACTTGAACGGCAAGTGGATTGAGTGGAGCGCAAGTGAACAGGGAGAAATGCACTTGCCGTTCAAGTGTCATTCGTCACTTGTAGCTTGGCCCTGAGTCGACCTTGAGCTGGCTGCCTGAACCCAGCTTCCGCCGGGATCGAACTCAGGTCGTGAGCAGAGCTTGGGCTGCAGTACTGGAGCTTACCACTCTGCGCCACGGGGCTCCTTATACTATAGTAATTAATGCTTTAAAATAAAAAAGCCCTCCACTGGCATGGCAGGAGAAATGCTCTGATGTGGATAGGACCTTTGTGGGGCAAGAAAATGTGGTATAGTGGTTAGAGTGTTGGACTAAGATCTGAGAGACCAGGTTGGAATCTCCCCTCTGCCATGGAAGCTCGCTGGGTGACTTTGGGCCAATCACACACTCTCAGCCTAACCTACCCCACAGGGTTGTTGTGGGGGATAAAATAGTGGGGAGGAGAACAATGTACGCCATTGTGGGTCCCCATTGGGAAGAAGGCCAGATACAAATGAAGTCAGTAACTAAATCTCTCTCCTCATAGGGTTTTCAGGGTAAGAGATTCGCAGCAGTGGTTTACTATTGCCTTTTTCTGCACAGTACTAATCAGGGCCGTTTCCACGCTACTTACCTTCATCCGGAACGCTGCGGAACATTGCGAAAAAAAGACGCTATCTTCCGTGGTTTTTTTGCGACATTCCGCAGCGTTCCGGATGAAGGTAAGTAGCGTGGAAACAGCCCAGGATTAGCTGAAGTGACTGTCTGTAGTAGTAGAAAAGAGCAAGAGTTCAATAACACCTATAAGACTAACAACATTTGTGGTAGGATAGGAGCTTTCATGAGTCACAGCTCACTTCTTCAGATACGGCTAGAATGTGAGTCCATCTGTCCCTATATCTTGGACTCACATTTCAGCCATATCTGAAGAAGTGAGCTGTGACTCACAAAAGCTCCTACCCTACCACAAATTTTGTTAGTTTTATAGGTGCTACTGGACTCTTGCTCTTTTCATTCATACGGTTGCCATAGGTCGGCAGTGACTTGACAGCACATAATACAATACACAAGTAAATAAATATCATCCATACAGCATGATTCACAATTTCAGAACAATGGACTCGGGGGGGGGGCTGAACAGAGTCTTAGAATTCTTATCTCACTACAGATGCTAATTTCTGCTCTGGTCAAGTTGCATTATACTTCTGATTGGGATGTAAAGGCTCAAGGATCTCTGTTCCTACTCTTGTCTGACAAAGGAAGCTTTGGCTCTTGAAGGTTTCCACCTTGTTGGTCTGTAAGCTGCTGCTGAACGCAAAACCTACAGACAGCATAACACTCTGGAACCATATTCCTTTCCATCGGAGCAAAAATCCTAAAAATGTGGATGCTCCCGAAACAGTGCTCCAGTTTGGAAGCCAAAGCAAATAACAACAACAACAACAATCGATTTATATACTGCCCTTCAGGACGACTTAAAACTTAGAGCGGTTTACAAAATATGGCCGTTTCCACATGTCTTACCTGCCTGCGGAACATCGCGTGAAAGACCTGGAAGACTGTCTTCTCGTGCGAAAGACCCGGAAGACAGCATCTTCTCACGTGAAATCGCACCAGGAAGACGCTGTTATCCGGGAGTTTTGCGTGAAATCATGCAAAACTCCCAGATAACAGCATCTTCCTAGTGTGATTTTGCGTGAGAAGACGCTCTCTTCCGGGTCTTTCGCACGATATTCCGCAGGCAGGTAAAACGTGGAAACGGCCTATGTTAGGTGGGTGGAGCTGAGAGAGCTCTAGAAGAGCTGTGACTGACCCAAGGTCACCCAGCCGGTTCAAGCAGAGGAGTGGGGAATCAAACCCGGTTCTCCAGATTAGAGTCCCGCGCTCTTAACCACTACACCAACCTGGCTCTCAAAAGAAGACCTCTGCTCAAAGCAGCCCAAGACGGCGGAGTCTTTGCTTCATCCCTTGCTTGGACTGTAGCAACAAAAGGGGCAGTCACACTGTCCAGAAGAGGGCTTGTGTGTATTGGGCCAGGTGCCACCACGCTTGCTCTTTGTTGCCTACCACAAGTGTCATTGACAACACAGTCCTAAGCAGAGTTACTCCAGTCAAACCCCGCTGAAATCAATGGGCTTAGACTGGGGTAACTCTGCTTAGGATTATCCTGCTAGTGACTCCGCCTGATCCTCGGAAACCAGGGGATTTTCTGGAAGAGTTTAGGTTAAAGGCGCCTGTCTTTTGATGCTTTACCCAAAGTCCTCTCGTTTTTCATGCAAGCGTTGGTTTTTAATGGTCTTTTAGGAGTGCAATTGTTTCTTCAAATGATTCTGTTTTGTCCTCAGCTCTGTTGTGGGGCCTGGATTCCTTTGTGTGCCTTTTGGAAATCCATTCTGGGTTGCTGCATCCGTTGCTTTTCAGTGGCCTTTAAATTCTCGCATAGGTTTCCTGGGAGGAATTGGTGTCTATAGCGCCTTCGATTAGCACTAATTTTTCCTTCGTGTGCTCTGACTTTTACGGCCGGATCATCGATCTCCTGTCTTGCAATTTGTCACGGTGAGCAAAGCATCGGTTAGTAGCAAGTGAGGTTCAGAGCTGTAAACCGGAAGCTGCTCAGCTCCCATAGAGAGTAACCACCGTGATCCCGTCTCCCTTCCTGAAATTTCCCGAGCCAGTTTGTGGCATTGCTTGCTTGACAAATGTGCCAGGATCAGAGGCAACCCTTCCACGTGGCAAAGAGTCCGGCAGCACCTTTAAGACGAACCAACTTATTTGTAGCATAAGCTTTCGAGAACCACAGCTCTCTTCGTCGAATGCATCTGACAAAGAGAGCTGTGGTTCTCGAAAGCTTATGCTACAAATAAGTTGGTTCATCTTAAAGGTGCTACTGGACTCTCTACTATTTTGCAACTACAGACTAACACGGCTAACTCCGCTGTATCTATGACCATGGCAAAGAAAAGCAGCCAACTCTTGCAACAGATCTGGGGTGCTGTAAGAAAGAGGACCGATCTTCTGGGAAGTTCTCCTGAACCAGCCTTGTGGAAATCTCTGGAAGCTGCACAGAGGGGCTTCAGAATTTGCCTTTGGCTGGGAAGAGATTTCACCTTTTCTGCCTGAGGCAAATCCTTGGATTGTCCGTGTTTGTGATAGATCCTACTTTTCTTTTTAATGGGAGGGGGCAGAAGAAAGTTTTCGTAAGGAGATGGATGTATGCCCCAGCAGCTCCCATGCCACCAGACCTGACAGCCTTCAGGCTGTCTCTGCGTGTCTGCTGCACAGGTAGAGTTGCCAACTCCAGGTTGTGAAATTCCTGGAAATTTGGACCTGGGGGCTGGGAAGGGTGGGGTGTAGTTGTTGGGATTTAGCAAGTGTTTTCGTTTCTGTCATGCAAGAGTTTAACTGTTTGTGTTACTTAGGGCCAAGCTACACATGACGAATGACACTTGAACGGCAAGTGGATTGAGTGGAGGGCAAGTGAACAGGGAGAAATACACTTGCCATTCAAGTGTCATTCGTCATGTGTAGCTTGGCCCTCTGTTAGTAAACTTATTTGCATGTAACCACTTAGGCCTTGAGTAAGGATTCCCACCAGTGAAAGGGGAGTCACTTTTTATTCTTAATGAAGTAGAAGTAGGATTCTCTATTGGGCAACCTGTTTATAGGGGGGGGGCAATTAAGTGAAGAGATATACTCAAGTTTTATTGTTCTTTGTTCAGTGTTAGTCCTCAGTCTTGAGTTTCTACTAGCAAAGATGTAGTCATTTAGCCATTTCTTATTTTCTACCAACGTAACCCTATTTTTATCCTTTTCGTAGTAAACTATTTTATAGAGCTCAACTGGAGTGATTGTGTGTTCTCATTATATCCAATGCACAGTTTCTGCTAAACTCCGCTTATTTAAGTATTAAGAATTAATCTTGCTACAGTGGAAAGGGGAGAGAGACCTCAGTTAGGTATAATGTCATAAAGTCCCCTCTGCAAAGCAGCTGTTTTCGTCAAGGAAACTGTTCTCAGAGATCAGTTGTCATTCCGGGAGAGCTCCAGGCCCATCTTAGATCTTGGCAACCCTATGCACAGGCCACAGTAAATATGAATAACACTCAAGTTGTGTGTGTGTGGGGGGGGAGGCAGCACCTGCTTTGGGGAAGTCCCTGCTTTGCTGCTTCTGGTTTAATGCCCGAGTTTTGAGATAAGGGAGCAGGTTATCTCCTGCCCCCCCCCAGAGTCTGCCACAAATGTAATCAGGAATTGAGGTTTGAACTGCTGGATTCCCCCCTCCCTGCCCCTCCACCAGGCAGATAGCTGACATCTCCCAGCTTGCCCACCTGAAATGATCTTTCCAAACACTCTACCCTCATCTTTGTGCCCTTGCAACGACCTTGTGAGGTAGGCCTCTGCTGTGCCCATTCTGCCGGTGTGGTCCAGGAGCAGAGGCAAGGAAGGGGTGACTTGCCCAAGGCTATCAGGTGGATTTTAACAGCAGTTGGCCACAGAAGAATGATGGGCCCTGGTGAGGAAGAAGTGACACAGAGGGGGAAGAGCCATGGATGGCTCCAACCGCCCACACCCAGGGCTGCAGGGAGTGGGTGCTGGGAGAGGCCTTTCTCTGCCCGAGACTCCAGAGAGCTGCTGCCAGTCATAAGAGGCCATTCGGGTCAAGATGGACCAATGGCCTGGCCGTCTAGCCAGGGAGAGAAACATGCCCAGGGTGGTTTGGTGCATCTGTGGCAGAGGTGGGTCTCCCACACTGCCAGCCACTGAATCCTGGCCATTAGCAAGCAGGCGGCTGCCCTGACTGACGTTTGGATCCTCTCCAGCTGTCTTTTTCCGGGAGGGAGGGGTCCCCTTGCCTTCAGCTCCTCCTTTCTCCGGCTACCACGAGCCACACTTAACGGATCATCAATAGGTCCTCTCCAGGGTCAAAGCGCCAGCTTCCGGCTCATGCTCCCTTGGAGAGACATGCCCTTGCGACAAGTGACAGTCTCTGACCTCTGACCTCCCAGGGCATGTCAGGGTCCCTGGGGATGGTGTGAAATCAGGCAGCAGGGATTCCCTGAAAAGGCCTTGTGGCAGCTGCCTGCAATGTCCTAACTGCCGTCCTCTGGCTGAACACAGAAGTCCTCCCACCAGCTGGTCTAGTCATTATACATATGGCACCACTGAGTGGGTAAGTCTCTGCCCCAAGGAACCTACAGTGTTAATCTGGGAGAGCACAGCAGTGGGGGAGGAGAGGTGTCATGTGAGCATTATAATTCAAATTATCCGAAACACAATCAACAATAAGCAGAGGTCACATGTTATTATTGATTGGCCTCGCTTAGCTGATACAAGTTTCCACAAGAGACCTAAGTATCAACCAGACATTGGCGTAATATGTATGCTGTTCCAAGTAGCGCCGCCTTTTGCAGTTCTGTAGATGTTGTATCAGAAAGCTGCAGGTTTTCCATATGAATTGCAAAGTTTTTCGAGATGGTTCCAAGTGCCCCGATGACAATGGGGACTACTGTTGCATTCTTCTTCCATAGTCGGGTGGTTTCTAATGCCAGATCTCTATATTTAATCATTTTTTCTTGTTCTTTTTCTTCGACTATCGCATCCCCAAGGAATTACAGTGTCGATTATCCAGACTTTTCAATTTTCCACGACTGTTATGTCTGGTGTATTATGTTCAAGGTGCCGATCAGTTTGAATTCTGAAATCCCACAAGATCTTGACTTGTTCATATTCTAGCACCTTTTCCACCTGATGTTCCCATGAATTCTTTGATACTGGCAAGTTATACTTTTTACACAATGACCAATGAATCAGCTTTGCCACCCTGTCATGTCTACCTTTGTAGTCCGTCTGTGCAATTTCGCTGCATTCAGAGATTATTATTATTATTACTATTACTACTACTACTATTACTACTACTACTTTCTCACTGAGATCCAAGGTGGATTACACAGTATAAGTGAAAATACAATACAATCAACAACTAGGACCTTCACTGAGCAAAGTACAGTCATGAATAATGGTTAGGACATTCAGTGAAAGAAATACAATAGGCCCTATAGGGTATGGTAGCAGAAAACAAGCCTAAAGCCAAGGCACAGAGATGAAATCTTTCTAAACCAAGCATAACAAATTTACATGGCGTGTTTTGTGATACGGAAACTCTCTAGTAGGCACAGGTGTACACCAGCAGACAGTACCCAACAGAGTAGCGTATAGTCCCTGTCGCTACCAATGCATCTCTGTGTGCTACTTCTCCTGACTACCCTATGGTTTGGGTAGAGAGGAATTCATGTCATGAACAAACAAACTTCAAGGGAGTCTCTTCAAAGATTCTTTTGAAACTTTATACATTTTCTCACAAGTCAAAAGGCAGTTTCAGGCTAGGTGCTGAAAAAGTCAATATTTAAGGAGCTGAATATTGTGTACAAAAACCCCATCCCAAACTTTGTCATTGTGTTTGCCAGTCTGTTTGCATTACATTTTGGGAAAAAAAGGATTGTAAAAGTTTTTCCTAGATACAAGAAGAACAGGATATATTCCACTTTTCATATGGGCTAGCAACTTGCATCTTTAAAATGAGTGTGTGTGTGAGGGGGGGAGAACGGTCATCTAGTCATTTAAATACGTTCTAGCATCTGCTGCATACAGGTGGGCTCGCTTACTTGTGTCGTCTTTTTTATCTCTTCAGTTATCTTTTTCACTTTGGGCCAACTGGGAAACTTCCCCTAGATGGCTCTTCAAAGGTCTTCCTTCCTTCCTTCCTCACTGAGACTCAAGGCAGATTACAGTGTGTGTCAGTACAGTCTATTTCAGAGCCATTTTAATAAGCAATGTAATAAGGAGTATAAATGCAAATTTGCAAAGATTTAAAGCCAGCAGAAATCCAATGCAGAGTTGAAGAAATGCTGAAACACAGCATAAGCAATTTGAAGACTGACATATTAAACAACATATAAACTATCGAGTAGGCTCATACTTACAGTGACAGAGTACTTACTAGATCCAAAGGAGTTAGCCATGTTAGTCTGTAGTAGCAAAATAGTAAAAAAGTCCAGTAGCACCTTTTAAGATTAACCAACTTTATTGCAACATAAGCTTTTGAGAGCCACAGCTCTCTTCATCAGATGCATCTGACGAAGAGAGCTGTGGCTCTCAAAAGCTTATGCTACAATAAAGTTGGTTAGTCTTAAAAGTTCTACTGGACTTAGTAGGAAAGTCTACAGTCCCTGTCCCTTTACATTCATCACTTTGAGTCACAGTACAGCCCTCCAATCTGCGTAAAAAGCCCTCTTGATATAGTTAATGTAGCTGATAGTGGAGGTCTTGGGGGTACAAAGTACAAAGTAGGCAGGACCTGTTATGGATATAGCTAAGATTAAATTGGCTCTAACTGGTCTGTTTATCCAGGGCCCCAATTTCTTCTCCCATCTTCACCGGGAAAATGGCAGGCAAAACAACCATGAACGAAAAGGACCAAACTAGGAAGTTAATCCATATATATATTTTTTTCAATTTATATACCACCCATCCTCAGGGGGCGGTATATATCCAGGACAGTTTAATCAACGTAGTGCTGAAAAGCTGAATTCCGCTCCCTCCCATCAGGGATCCTGCTAGTTTCAGCTGCCTCTGGCTTGGTCACAGTTAGACACAGTTAGAACATCCACCCAGACCCCAGCGTAGACTCTGCCTTCCATGAAGCTTGGCAGGCCGGACATTTTTAGACCCTGACAGCACTGCTGCACCTTTTTGTTGTGGGTCGCAGTTTGCAAAAGTGCAGGCCCTTCTAAAGTGTCATGGAACGACAGATTCTGGCCTCCAGTCATGACAGTACTGGTTTGAGCCCCTGTTATTATAGCTCCGTTCGCTTGGCATAAGCCTTTAGTAAGAACACGAGAGGAGGCCGGGATGGAATCGTCACATTGCTAGGTCACCTACATGCCTGCAAAAGGGAAGCCAGTAGATTTCAGTCTGTGCTGGCATGAAGAACAAATCAGCCAGATTTGCACAGAAGTTCTGAGGAACACGTGAAGTAGGGTTGCCAACCTCCAGGTGGGTTACGGTAATTAGCCGCCTTCTCCCCTACAAGAAGAAAAAGAAAAAGAGATGAGAAGGAGACTCAGCAGCACTGAAGATACTGATTGCACTAGACACTCGATTGGACTTCACCTGAGATTCACATAATTCAGCAACATTGTGAGTTTTTACCAATACTGTTGAACATGGATGAAATTAACTCTTAACTCTGGGACTCTTTGTTTGTATATTAACTTCTGCTGTATTCTACTACTTTACTGGAAATTTCTGAGGTTCATATAATCGCTCTATAAATGATGTAAAGGACTGTTAACGTTGGTTGTGTGGTATAATGGTGACAGTCGCTCTAGAATCTTTGATTGTACATTAGAACAATTCTTTATTGAACAGAGTATAATGTTGTGTCTTAGTCTTTAGTACTTAGCAGGTTATGATAGGATTCCTTTTCGGTGGGGTCTGGAGTTTCCCCAGAATTCATAACTGAGATCAAGCCCCCTGGTAAAAATGGGTGCTTTGGAGGGTAGATTCTATGTTATCATACTCCATTAAGGTCCCTCCCCGTCCCAAGGATCCCTTGGCAACCCTAGCATGAAGACCAGGTTAGCATGAAGACTAGGTTAGGTTCTTTCATATGGCTAGGCAGTGCGGATTGGACTAGAGATGGGTACGAACTGGGAAAATCGCAGTTCGTGGTGGTTCATGGTTCGCTGCATTTCGCGAACCGGTTTGTTTTGTTTCTAAGTCACTTCCAGGGGCCATTCTACAGTCTGCAAAAGGCCCACCCCCTCCCCTGGTTGCCTAGGGAATTGATTGATTGGTGCCAGGCCAGATCGTGAAACAAAAAATGGCTGTTTGTCACAAACTTTGGTTCATATTTCGGTTCATGTCCATCTCTAGACAGGGCTTGTGTCCCTTGCTCAATCTGAAAGGAAGTACTTTTCACCCAATGCATAATTAATCTGTGGAACTCCCTGTCCCATGATGCAGCGATGGCCGTTGGTTTCGATGGATTAAAAACAGGATCAGACAAATTCCTGGAGGATATGTCCATCAGAGTGAGTCTTAGCCGTGATGGCTAAACATGAGACTCCGTGTTCAAAGGCAGCATCTTTCTGAAGGCTGGTTGCTACTGGATAACAGTGGTGGAGGCTTTGACTTCCAGGCCCCTGTTGTGAGCTTCCTGGAGGCATGAAGTGGCCACTGTGGGAGATCAGGATGCTGGATTTGATGGGCCGTTGGTCTGATCGGGCGAAGCTTTGCTAATATTCTTAAGATCAAAGCCAGTGTGTTGCCCGGCTTCTAGAGCTCGGCTGATTTGTAAGCCGGGAGATGTCAGCTTTCTAGCGGCAGCTGAGATGAAGCAAACCCGTTTGCCCGCAAGCCAAGCAGTGCCTGGGATTTGCCAAGCAGCAAAATAAAGACAAATCTGTTGCAAATGTTGCAGGATGGAAAGGCTTCGGGCACTTATTCCAGCAGCCTCTCTGTGGGTGACAAAGGGCAAAAAAATTTTGACCTTCAGGAAAGGCTCAGAAGCAGCGGGTGGTGGTGCAAATTTATTTAAATTCCACAGGTTGATTGATTACTCGGGCTGATGATTTTTCACACAAAAAGGCAGATGATTCAAACCCCAAATCCTTTAATCTACTAACGGCTGCATTAATGAAAGAACAAATGCTAGGAGGACACAGCTTGGCTTCCGTAGGGGAGAAATGGCACAGGCCTTTGTGGGACCTCCCAGAATGACCTGTCAGCAGATTTGGTGGTAGGGAGTGCCCTCAAGTCAGAGCCGACATATGGCGACCCCGGTGGGGTTTTCACGGCAAGAGACTGAGGTGGTTTGCCATTGCCTGCCTCTGCAACCCTGGTCTTCGTTAGAGGTCTCCCATCCAATTCCTAACCAAGTCTGACCCTGCTTAGCTTCTGAGATCTGATGAGATCAGGCTCACCAGGTCAGGGCATCAGCAGGTCTAATATGGTACAAAATCAGGTTTTGTTGTATCGTCCCACCTTCTCTTTGGCTACTTCTCCTTCCCCCAGTCTCTGAGGGCATGCAGAGTCACCGAAGAAGTGTCTGATAGGTTTGTGTTGCTCAGCTGCCCCTTGGCAATTTATTTATTTATTAGTTCGATTTTTAGCCCATACTCCCTGTGAACAGGCTCAGGGCGGGGTACAATAAAATGCTCAATAAGCATTTAAAATATATATATAAATATAAATAGATTTTAAATCCAAAGAACATAAATGCATAAAACAGCATGCAATGCAGCCGTCCCCAGGCTATCTGCTGTTTTCTCCTGCTGCTTAACAAGGAAGTCGGCCATGGAATACTGAGGCAGCCGTGCTATCCTGTTAAAGGGTTCTAGCCCCCGTTCCCCCCCCCCCCTCGTCTCTCACTTATATATACAATTTTTTTGAAGCCCCATATTAATGGCCAAGCAATGCAGAATGTAGCATGCTGTGGCTCTGACCTGGATGGTCTAGGCACGCCTGTTCTCATTAGCTCTTGGAAGCTAAGCAGGGTCGGCCTTGGTTAATGTGTGGATGGGAGCCCATCAAGGAAAAGCAGGGTCGCTATGCAGAGACAGACAATGAGAAAACCACCTCTGTTAGTCTTTTCCCTTAAAAACTATAATAATAATAATAATAATAACATTCGATTTATATACCGCCCTTCAGGACAACTTAATGCCCACTCAGAGCGTTTTACAAAGTGTGTTGTTATTATCCTCACGACAATCATGCTGTGAGGTGGGTGGGGCTGAGAGAGCTCTGAGAGAGCTGTGACTGACCCAAGGTCACCCAGCTGGCTTCAAGCAGAGGAGTGGGGAATCAAACCTGGCTCTCCAGATGAGAGTCCTGCCGCTCTAGTTTTAACCACTACACCAAACTGGATCTCTAGGAATAAGAACAGCTGCAGGAATAATCTGACTGTGACTGGATGGCACTTTACACACACAGCTGATGGCGAGAAGGACAACAGTTGAGGTTCCCCCCTCGCCGTGCACTGAGCAATAGGAACTGGGATCTTTCGATAAGACAGAGACCAAGTAGCCCTGGCCGTTTCCACTCCATGTCCTCCATGATTCTTACCTACTCCAGTGTGTGGATCTCCAGATGTACCACACAGCAGGAGAGGAAGGGATGGGCAGCCTGACAAGAAGGCCACTGTGTGGGAGTGGTTAAGGTGTCAGATTAGGACCTGGGAGGTCCGAGTTCGAATCCTTACCCACAAAAGTCACTGGGTATCTTTGGGCCAGTCAGTTCGTCTCAGCCTCACTTATCTCACAAGGTTGTTGTGATGACAAGGTGGGGTGGGGGGAAACCACGTGCACCACTTTGAGTTCCTGGGAGGAGAGTTAGACCAGAAATATATAAATCATGTGTAAGACCACGGAGGAAATGGCAGGAGAGGTAGAGAGCAGTGTCAGGCGTGCCCGCGGCGAGAGGGCCACCCCAGCTGCAGGGAGGAATTCAGTATCCCAAAGCAGGAGAAACAAACGTCAAAAAACAGTAAAAAAGCAATTCTGTAAAAGCGGCCGGATCTCAGCCTCCCCTCTGACTCTTCCTTCACGCGATGGTGGTGGTGTGCGGGGCAGGGGAGTTTGCAAATGGACGCACGTTTTTGCTCTTCCCTGAACTGAGCAGGCTGGGATGACTGGCAAAGGCCGCTCATTGTTTTCCCTCAGCCTGGGTGCTTCGGCGGAAGACGCAGAGCATCCTTGGCTGGCTACTGGTCTGCCCGCTTGCCTTGGACTGGGTTTCTGGGCACCTGCCCTCATTCGCCAACACCCCCCTGGGATGGTTTGCAGATGTTTCTTGCTCCTCTGGGTCTCTTGCTTGCAATGCAACAGAGAAGCCCGTTGCAGCCCAGCAGAAGAGAGCAGCGGCTGCAGGAGGCTGGGCATGGGGCCACCCTGCAGGGAGAGCTGCCAATTCGGTGGTTATCTGGACAGTGGCCAGGGGCTGACTGGGGGAGGCTGGGAAATCTGCCCCGGGGGAGGATGTCGCAACTGCTGGGCAGGGCTATCCAGAGCTGCAAGCATGAGAAATTCTGCTGACGGGCGCCGAGCAGGTTCATTCATAAATGCCAGCTGGGGAGGGGGGAGTCCTGCTGACCAGGCCAACAGGCCACTGCAGGAGGAGGCAGCGAAGAAGGAGGGCAACTGCCTTGCCTAGCCACAGGAGCAGTGGAGATGCTCCAGTTGCAAGAAGAGAGGGCAGAAAGTGATGCTTTGCAGTTGCAGCGGAAGAGTAAGAGTGTTTGGGAAGGTAGTTTCAGGCGGGTAGCTGTGTTGGTCTGCAGTCGAAGAACAAGATCTGGGTCCAGTAGTACCTTAAAGACCAACTAGGTTTCCAGGGTAGGCGCTTTTGAGAGTCAAAGCTGCCTTCAGGACTTCTCCACTTCCGATAGCCCCACCCCCAATTCCTCTCGTCGATCTTACAGCCCCCATAACTGCTCCATCCCCAAGTGACCCCTTCCTCTTCTGTGGGCAGTTCCCAGTGATATTTTCTCTGCGAAGAACACAGACCACTTGGGAGACCCTCGCCTAAGTTTGCAGAAAAATCTGAAAACTTAAAAAAACATTGGGAGGTTTAGATCCTCTCCCTCAAAAAAGCAGAAGCACGGACAACACACATACACCTCCAGCTCTGGTTGTTTTGGAAGCCTGGAGCTGCTCTGGGCCTGGTGGTAGCAGCAGCTGGGTAGAGTTCCCAGGTGCCTGTCGGTGGTGGGCAAACTCCCAGGGGTTTGCACCCTTGTTTGCTGATCCACCAGAGATCAGCAGGAGGTGCAGAGCTCCCAGAGGTTGCCTGCCAGTGGCAGGCACCCCAGGAACATGCGCAGCCTGCATGCTCCCAGGAGGCGCAGCGACGTCACTTCCAAGAGTGTCATCGTTGCACTGGCCACGGGAGTGCTCCCACACTTTGTTTGGGGGTGATTTTGGTCCCAAACAGGCCAAATCAGCCCCGCACAGGGCGCAGGAGCGCTCCTGTGGCTGGTGTGATGACATCATGTCCGGGAGTGACATCTGACGAAGAGAGCTGTGGCTCTCAAAAGCTTATGCTACACTAAAGTTGGTGAGTCTTAAACGTGCTGCTGGACTCTTTTTCTATTTTTCTACTACAGACAGCTAACTCTTCTGGGAGTGACATCATTGCACATCACTGGCGCTAAGAGCATGCCGTTTGGCATGAGGTATGTGCCAGGTCCCCCCTCCCACCAGAGGATATAGGGATCTGGCAACCCTAAACAGGGACCATGAGCCGTACCAGGCTTGGCAGTGGCGATGATAAAAAATGGAAGTGGTCCAGGCCTCTCTTGACCTCTGAGAGGCCCTGGTGGCCACTTGGCTAGAGCACTGTCTACTTCTGGAACATTATTCCCCCCCCCCTTTGGCTTAAGCAGATAAGCAACATCTCGCGCCCCCCCCCCAACCCCCGGGCCCTTTTGGGTCTTTGACATTTGCTGATGCAGTTCCAGATTTCAACTCCTAGAGGGCAAGGGGGAGCAAACGCGCTTCCAAGGAATTACTGCTGCTGTCTCTATTTGAGAGCGAAAACGGAATGAAAGCCCAGCAGTGGGCAGGTGAGCCAAAGGGTTAATCATGAAACAGCAGTCTGTCCGGGCTGGCTGCCGTCCAGCTGGCACGGTGCCCGTTCCCCACGAGGTGTGCCAAGCTGCCTGCTGCTGCCGTGCAACAGTTTCTGCCGCAGATACTGATCTAATGAGATGTGTTCGGCTAACGCGGCGGCCGAGGATCGTGAGTTCTGTAGCTCTGGGGAATGTGATTTGCTGGCAGTTTTGAAGATCTGGGGACAGAGCCAAGCTTGTGGGCTGTGGCACCCGGGGCGTTCCAGACCGAGCAACGGGGGAGCTCTTCCCCCATGTGATGCTTCTGCCTGGGCTGCATAAACTCTAGCAGTGCTGTGACACAGAGTGATGCAGGTGCTGACCAGAGGCCTGGCGGAACACAATATCAAAAGACCGTGGTGGGGTAGAAACGGAGGGCTGAGGATGATTGGTGGGAAGAGCTGCGGGGCTTCAGCGTGACAGCTGCGTTCCACTTCCAGGGCGATGCTTTGTCACCCAGCCAGAAGGGCAAGAGTGATTCCTGGAAAAGCAGGAAAATTGCACCTCCCCCCCCCCTCCAGAAGTCCACTTTGAAGAGCCCCCTACAAGTGCATGAATAGAAAGGGGCAAATGCAGGCTGAACCCTTGGGCACAATTGGAAAGAGGTCCAGAAAGCAGACAGAGCCAACCCACAGATTTTGGAGTCCTAGGCTGGGGCGGGGGAGCTGCTGCCCTTCCTCTTGGCTCCCTCACCATCCTCCCCCCCCCCCTGCTGCAGGGAGATGGGAGGCTGTTTGCTCTTTTTGGTAAAACGAGATCCCGTATTTAGTCGCGTTCAATGAATGGGATGTGCTTACACTGTGCATTTGTGGAGGGGACACTGCGCGATTTACAACTTCCCAGCTGCTGTACTATACAAGAAGAAGATCTCTTGCAAACGCAGAATCCCAGCAAGGTTAAATCGGAACTTCTGTGTCCGGCGTAATTCTTGCTGCTGAACTGAATGTTCAATTACGTCTCTTGGGGCAGAGGCTCTGTCTCAAGGGGTGGGGAGTTGCTCATCCGGCAGAAGCGGAGGGGGCCGGTGCTCCCTCCCGCCCCATCCATTTCACTCCACTGGAGCCTGGATAATAGAGGTCAAAGGTCAGCAGGGGGCAGCCCCCATCTTACTAATTGCCCTGATGTAGGGGAGGAGGAGGAAGGGGAGATGGGTGAGATCCCTACAGGTGTCGGCGAAGGCTCAACAGAGATCACGGAGTGCCATCAAATATTTATCTCCTCCACCCGTGCAAAGGTCAAAGGTTGCTGCTGCTGCTGAGGGTGGGGAGGGACAGCTACAGCTCCCCTGGGGCAGTGAGCTTCCAGCAAGAGCCAGTTGCAAACCAGAGACGCTCACCACCAGCCCTGCATTGCTGTGCTGCCCCATTGTGCAGGCACCAGAGATCATTTGGGGTACTGCTTTTGCCATAGCTGTTTTGGGGGACAGAGGGAGGCACTGTGCAAATCAGAGCATCATGTTGAGCTTAAACTTGCTGCCGTCAGTCACTGTAGGATCCTGAAGTGGCTGGGATATTTTGGAAAGAACGGAGAACATCAGTGGTGATTCTCCATTCCACAGCTTGGCCTCCTTTGGTTCAACAGTACATGAGATCACCTGCAGTTTCTTGGCCGTATTGCAACCTTTTTTAGTTGTCTAGCAAAGTAGTTGTGGTTGGGCTGTGAATCAGCCCTCTGCTGGTTTGACTCCCACGAGCTCAGCAGGGGGCCTTGAGTGAGCCCCTCCTCTCAGCCCAGCTCCCCAGTGGGAATAATAATCACACTGACTTTGTTCACCACTCTGGGTGGGGCACTAATCTGTCTAGAAGAGTGGTATATATGCACATTTGTTATTATCAGGAGTTGCTGTAGCATAGTGGTTAAGTGGTTGGGTTGCAAGTCAGCACTCTGCTGGTTCGAATCCCACTACTGCCATGAGCTCAGCAGGTGGCCTTGGGGAAGCCGCTTCTCTTAGCCCCAGCTCCTCAACTGTAATCAAACCAGGTTTGATTCCCCAATCCCCCACTTGAAGCCAGCTGGGTGACCTTGGGTCAGTCACAACTTCTCGGAGCTCTCTCAGCCTCACCCACCTCACAGAGTGACTGTCATGGGGATAACAATAACACACTTTGTAAACTGCTCTGAGTGGGCGTTCAGTTGTCCTGAATGTAAATTGCATGTTATTATTATTATGTATTAGGGGGATAACAATAACACTGACTTTATTCACTACTTTGAGTAGGGCACTAATCTGTCTAGATGAGTGGTATATAAGCACAGTTGCTACTTCTACTATTTCTACTACTACTTCTATTACGTAAGTCTTAGAGAATTCAATTGTCTTCACTTTGTAGCATTTGAAGAAGTAGAATCTGTTTATTTGGAAGCCTTTCCCAATGAGTTCTGCAATGCCTTCCCCTTCTTCCCCGAGTGTCGGTGTCTGTTCTCTTGCACACTCCTGTTCATTTCAGAGGAGTTAGCCATGTTCGTTTGTAGTTGCAAAATAGTGAAGAATCCAGTAGCACTTTTAAGACTAACCGAGGCCGTTTCCACACGGCTGACCTTTCCTCGTAACGACCCAGAACATCATGCAAAAAACGCGGACGATTGCGTTTTCTTTGCATGAGATTTGCACGACATCGCGCAACATCGTGCAAATCTTGCGTGAGAAAACGCGATCTTCTGTGTTTTTTGCACGATGTTCCAGGTCGTTACGAGCAAAGGTAAGCCGTGTGGAAACAGCCCAAGTTTATTGTAGCATAAACTTTTGAGATGAAGAGAGCTGTGGTTCTCGAAAGCTTATGCTGCAATAAAGTTGCATCTGATGAAGAGAGGTGGTTCTTGAAAGCTTATGCTACGATAAAGTTGCATCTGACAAAGATAGCTATGGTTCTCGAAAGTTTATGCTACAATAAAGTTGCACCTGACAAAGAGAGCTGTAGTTTTCAAAAGTTTATGCTACAATAAAGTTGCATCTGATGAAGAGAGCTGTGGCTCTCGAAAGCTTATGCTACAATAAAGTTGGTTAGTCTTAAAGGTGCTACTGGACTCTTTACTGTTCATTTCAGTGGCTCTTGTGCAGGAAAAATTCCCCACAGATTATGAGCAAATCACTGTTGTTATCTGAATGGGTGAATCCTGTCCTGGCAAGACTCTGGATTCTCAGCTTGGTTAGCCAGCTAAGGTTGCGTTGACACGGTGGCATGAACCCTGCCTCCCTCCATGGCAGTAGCAGGAAATGGCTTGGGAACAGGCAGGAATGGGGGCCGTGTGTCCAAGCTCATGCTGCTTTTTGGCAGTGCCCCCTCCCTTCCTGTTTCCCCTGCAGTGGAAGTAAGAAAAGCCCTTTAAAGGACCGAATGGGCAGGAGTGGCACAGGCAGAGAGCTGCCCCACCCCATTTTGAAAGGAGAGCCTTGCTGTGCCTCTTCCCCGTGGTGCCGATGGGTGGAGCATCCAGATGCAGCCACAGTAGAGCGTCCCCTTCGAACTGGACAGCGTGGGCTTATTTTTGATCCACTGTAATAGGGAAACACCCAGGGAATCCCGCAAGTGGGCGTTCCCAATTAATTCGGGGGCTTCTTGCATTGTATGCAGTGGGAAATCGCCATGTGGAAGCATCTCGTGGACAAAGCGCCACCAGGCGGTGATGTGAATGGGAGGGGCCGTCTTGCCTTGAGCAGGGAGAAAGGGGAAGTCTTCATCTTCGCAGGAAAATCCCTTGTTAAAATCTGCAGAAAGAAAGCAGCGGTCGGAAAGAATCCCAGCTCCAGAATAGGGCCAGTACAAGATATTGCCTTTAGCAAAGTGCATCTCTTGCTCCGTTCCCTGCTAGAACCAGCTCTAGACTACAGCTAGTTTAAGATATTGCCATAAACAAGGTACATCCCTTGCCCCATTCCCTGCAGGAACCGGCTCCAGAATAGGACCAGTATAAAGTATTGCCATAAGCAAGGTATATCCCTTGTCCTGTTCCCTGCTTCTTTTGGACCCAGCCAGCAGTGGGACAGAACCTAGAGATTATGCCCTGGCCTCCTGTGCTGCCGAAAGCCAGATCCGCCCCTACAGTGCGCCAGAATATTCCCTGTTCTGGGGTCCCACCACATAGTTGCTTGCAAGCTGGAGGGTCTACAAACCCAGAGAAGGATATTTTTTTCTTTTTCAAATTCTGTTTATTGTTTTCAACATCACAACAATACAAATACTTTTTTACAAAAATAAGTTTCTATAAGCACCTTACATTCAATATACGTTTTCCAAATCAGTTTTGTACATTCAAAGATAGCATATATTTACAGCTCACATTCGATCATATAGCAATGGTTTAGATCTTACTATATTGAGAAAGTAAAGATCAAGGTAGTCCCCTGTACAAGCACCGAGTCATTACGGACCCATGGGAGGATGTTGCATCACGACGTTTTCTTGGCAGACTTTTTGTTGTGGGGTGGTTTGCCATTGCCTTCCCCAGTCATCTACACTTTCCCCCCAGGGAAACTGGGTACTCATTTTACCGACCTCGGAAGGATGGAAGGCTGAGTCAACCCTGAGCGGCTACCTGAACCTGGCTTCCGCCAGGATCGAACTCAGGTCCTGAGCAGAGCTTGGACTGCAGTACTGCCGCTTACCACTCTGCGCCACGGGGCTCCTTTACTTTATTGAGTGTCTATCCTATTATGTTCTGTGTTACATGAGCGTGTGAACGTGGGTGTATTTCTTACCGAGGCCCCTTTACAGTGGGTCTGATGATGTGCTTGGCTGCTGGTGTGAGCCGCAGCTCAATCCGCGGGAGGGAAGGTAGCAGGCCAGCGTTACCTTTCTGCTGTTGGTGAGAGACGTCATCACAAGTAAAATGGGGAAGGGGGAGCCCTTGGGACTCGGAGGTGGGGTTGGCAAGCAGATGAGCGGGAAAGCCTTTCCTTGGAACAGATGATGAACATGTAAGGAGGGTGTGTGTGCGCATTACACACTGAAAAGATTCACATCCTGTGAATCCACATCCTGCATTTGTCGGAGGTGCCTCGTTTATTCTGGAGGGCAGCCCCCTCCATCTTTTGCCTCCGAGAGAAACTGGAATTTCTCATCCAGCCCCACTGAGCCTGCAGCGGGTGTGGTTTAGACACTTCCAAGAATCTCTCCATAGCCATAAGGACTAGAGCCTTTTAAAAAAGAAATGAAAGCAGCAGCAAGCTCAGTTCTGCGATTCCCACTTGGTTGTGCTTCCACAGAACTGCGCTGTGCACCGAGGCCTGACTACAACGTCCATTGCAGGATATACAAGGGCAGAATTGCCATTTGGGGAAAGCATTTCGGGTAGCGCGCTTCCCTTTCTTGGGGGAGACAGTGATGCGCCCTGTGGTCCCCTATCAGCAAACCCGTGGCTAGTCCTGGTGCGCCTTGGGAGGGAGGCTGCGCACTGTTCTCCGGGAGGATTTGCTTGAGCCTCACCTGGGTGCTGTTATCTCCCCTTCTTCTTTCCTACATGCAGCTGTACGAACTGGATAGCGACCCGAAACGCAAAGAGTTCCTGGATGACTTGTTTGGCTTCATGCAGAAGAGAGGTGAGTCCAATGATCTCAGGGGCCCCACAGTTCCAGATTGGGGGACGGGGACGGGGGATGAACTGAAGGCACGAGGATGGGTGATGTCCCCTCAAGTTGTGGGTCCTTGCGGTCTGAGAAATCCAGGCTCCTGCTGCTGTGGACAAGGGTGGACTGCCGTAAGTGTGCAGAGGTGGAAGCTCTGCCCTGGGCAAGCATGGTGCCGATGGGGTAGGCATTGAACAGGGGCCAGGGGCTTCTGGGCACCAGACATGCCAGCTAGGAGGAAAGCCCAGGCACCCATGAGAAGCCACTGCCGGCTTCAGAGGTGTTGATGTTCTCTGGCCACTAGTGATGCTGTGAAATTGCCAAGGAGAGACCTGCTGGCAAATCCCCTCCTAATCCAGCAAACAAAATGCCACATCTCCCCCCAGTGGCTTGCCAGGGAAAGAGACGCGCTTTGCTCAGTTGTGCAGACAGGGACGCAGTTCCGTTCCTTTCTCTTTCCTGACAGAGGAAGGCAGAGAAAGGGGGACTTCTGTCTTCCTCCTCATCTCTTTCACCCTCACCCCCAACTTCAGTCTGGTCGTGAAATGGGGAGCCCTAAAAACACAGGAAGGGCCCATCGCATCTCGTAGCCTGCTTCTCACAAGCCCCCTGCAAATCCTGCAAGCCACGCCGTCTCCGGTTACTTCTCTGACAGTGTCTGGTAATTCAAAGGTACACTGCCTCTGAACCTGGAGGGTCCATCAACTATTGTAGCTAATAGCCATTCGTGAACCTCTTCCCCCATGCATGCGTCCAATCCTTTTGTAACACCAGAGTAGGCATCTTGGAGCAGTGGAGTCCAGTTTCAAACGATACAAAGAGACTCCCGTTTATGTATTTTGATTTATCTAAACTATTTAGAGCCCTGCCTTTCTCACCGGCAGCTGGGACCCGAGAGCCTGGAGAAAGCTTGTGGCCCGGCACGCTCTTGTACAGAGGAAAGACCCCTCCTTTGTGACCACAGGTTTGCTGATGGTAATGAAGGGGAAATGGCCTCCCATAAGAGTTAAAGGTGGTTTCCTGGCAAATGCACATAAGTGGTGATATTAAATATAATAATGATCATCAACATGGCCAAGAAAAAGAACAGGACAGACCAGGGAAGTGACGGAGTTTTTCTTGGAGTTTTGCGACTTTTGTAACGTTGATTTTCTGGGGAAGCCTGAAATCCAGTTTCGGCAAATGCATATTTAATACCCTGCAGGCTGCTCAAAAGTTGGAGCAGTACTTTTGTTTCCTAGCTGGGGTGTCAAGTGAATGTACCCCCCCAGCCCCCCCCAAGTACTATCCTCCTGGATCTTGTTCTTTTAAACAATTCTGGCCTTTTGCCCCCACCCCCCGCAGCCACCCCCTCCCAGTTAATTAGCGCAACATTAACCTCTGCCTGGGGTTTTATTTCCTATCGAGCGGCATGTTCATTAATCCAGATGCTGGCAAAGGGCTCTAATTGATGGCGGCCTCCGGACGGCATCGGCTGCAGTGGGGGAGCCTTTTGAAAAGTGTTCTGTGGCTCGATGGGGGATCGGGAAGGGAGGTCAAAGGTTAAAGCATTTATCGAATCGCCTCAATTGCCGAAGCTTCCTATTTATCCCGCCTGGCCCTGATAACAAAACCCAGCACCGATTTCCAATGCGGGAAGTGCTGTCTGTCAAAAGCTGCCATTCCGCACTGAGAATACATCGTGGGGCCAAGAGAATCCTGCCCCACTCTAAGGCAGACTTCGGGCCCAGAAAACAGGGTGCAATCTTAAAATCAAGAGTGCTTTTGAGCATGTGCAAAGTACCTTTCTGCCCACTTGGAGCCACAGTGTTTTGGCCCTGAGTTATTGCTCTGGTCTGCAAGCCAAATGGAAAGGGGCTGGAGAGGGAGGCAAACTGGGCCCCTACAGAATATCGTCTGGAAGAAGTGGGTCACGGGCCATTGATCATTTCAGCCTTGAGGGTTATCATGTTTTTTTGAAAAGTTCATGGAGGATAGAACTATTCATGGTTATTAGACACACGAGGAAGGTGTAGAACTTCCATGCTCAGAAACTGTGTACCTTTTTCTGTGTCAAGTGTCCATGTGAGACAGCAGGCACAAGGTCTGTTCTTTGTGGGAGCTTCCCAGACTCATCTGTGGAAGACAAGGCACTGGGCTAAGAAGATGCAGCCGGGACTTTCTTGCGTTCCCATAGCTCTTTGGGGCGGAGTCCAGGCAGGTACAAGACAATTTTGGTGCCTGAAGAAGAATGCACTAGGGTTGCCAGCCTCCAGTTGGGGCCTAGAGATCTCCAGGAATTCCAGGTGATTCCCAGACAACAGAGGTCAGTTCCTCTGGAGTTAACACTAGACAACTTCCTGGTGGATGTGGCGGCATGCCGCGATCAGATCTGTCCGTCTCTCTTTCGGACACACTTGATGTCGCCCCGAACCTGATGGCTGCTGCTATCCCTTTGCAGTGGTGGCTGCCTTAGAAGTGAGGGGCGGCCATTCAAATGGGGGGAAATGAAGGCGGGCTGAGAAGGGAGCCACCCCAGACCCGTCATCCTGCCCCCTGTCGGCTTGCTGCCTGGGTTAGTTTTGTCTGTCTGTCTAGCACGTTTTTATCTTGCTCTTTTACTGAGGCGTGCCTGTCCTTCTCTCCGCCATTTTGTCTGTGAGGTAAGTCAGGTGAGGCTGAGAGCAAAGGGCCCGTGGCTGCTCCATGGACCTCTTGGCTGCATTGGAATTTCATCCCAGCTCTCCTGGGCAGTCCGCGAGGATCCTCTTTGGGCGCATGCAAAGCCCGTGCCCCGGGGCTGGCACGATGATGTCACCCCCAGAAGTGACGTCACTGCCCCGGCCACATGAGTGCTCCCACACTCTGCACGGGGCCAATTCGGCCCGTTTGGGGCCCAAATTGGGCCCAAATGAAGCACAGAAATGCTCCCATGGCTGGCGTGATGATGTCACTTCTGGAAGTGATGTCGCCGTGCCAGTCGGGAGCGCACACGCAGCGTGTGTTCCTGAGGTGCCTGCCGGTAGCGGGCAACCTCCAGCAGCTTGCCACCCCCCTCCAGTCGCTGGGAGATCAGTGGACGAGGGGGAAAATCCCTGGGAGTTTGCCCGCCATTGGCGGGCACCTGGCAACCCTCTCCATTCCTTCAGTCCACGCTCGGTACAGCCTGTGCAAAGCATATCATCAGTATACCCTGGCCCGAGGGCAGAGAAGATGCATGATGTTTCCCACACTTCAGGCAGCTCTAGAATTTTATTTAAGTCATTTATATCCCACTTTGCTCTCCAATGGGGATTCAAAGTGGCTTACGTCATTCTCTCCTCCATTTTATCCTCACAACAACCTTGTGAAGTAGGCTAGGCCGAGAGTGTGTGACTGGCCCAAAGACTCCCAGTGAGCTTCCGTGGCAGAATGAGGATTCGAATCTGAGTCTCCCAGATCCTAGGTTGACACTCTAATTGTTACACCATGCTGGCTAGCTTCGGATGACTCGAGCCAGTGAGCCAAGTCACACAGTTGGCAAAATAACACCTCCCCCCCCCGGACCAAGCCAATGGCACGCCCTCCACCAATAACTGGACCGCAATTGGAGAATTCTTTCCCGGGCACAACGTAGGTTAGGTAGACCAGCCCCAAGTGGCACCTGCCGCCAGCTGGATTGTCCAGAGGTTTGGTCTGCTCAACTGGCACTGGAGATTCCGGGCTGTGATAAACCTGCCTTGCTGGCCGGCCGCATTTGACACAAGATGCAGGGAGCCTCATTATTTTAGCTGAGCTAATTAACTGGCTCTCTCCTGGCGAAGATAAGGGTGCTAATTAACTGCTATTCTCCTTGGCTGTACATCTGTATCGGAGGGCCTTTGTGAGGCTCCTGCCACTGGGGGTTGAGGGATCGAATCCCGCTTGGGGGGGGCGGTTTCCCCAGGGAGGGGTCCAGTCAATGCCCATAAATCCGCAGCATGGAGATAAGGGCCAGGACGCTCAGCCCCTCTCTTTGCAGGGCATCGATCTTGGGGAGGGATAAACGAGGCGAGTCTGGCAGCTCCCCTGTTGGCATTAATCTGCCTGCTGGTCTGCTGGACCCCACTTAATCTCCCAAGGCAATCTGTGTCTCTATTAGGGCCTCGCAAAGGGACGGAGGCAGGAGTGACGGGGCTCTTCTGCCACCGGTTGAACGTGCCTAAGAGGCCACACAGTCTCCCTGAGGCAGAGGTGCCTAGTGGGTGGAGGGTGGGCTAATCTGTTGGAGGAGACAGAGCAGAGGAAGAACAGTGGCCGGAAGGCAACAAAGGAGGCGCTGAGGTATGCCCCCCCAATACACCAGCAAGTTCTCCTACTCAAGCCACACTGGAATTCATGGGAGCTTTGCAAAAGCCACCCCCTTGCTCTCCTGGACATGAGTGCAAATTCCACCACTCAAAGACTGACTATGGGGCTTGTGGCAAATCTCTCTCTCTTGATATCTGTCACACTGTTAGTTTACCTTTCCTCCCTGGCGCTCAAACAGGATACATGATTGTTGTTGTGGGTTTTCCGGGCTGTATTGCCGTGGTCTTGAGAGATCTCTGTCTTTTGGTGCTACACCTCTGAAGATGCCAGCCACAGCTGCTGGCGAAACGTCAGGAACTACAATGCCAAGACCACGGCAGTACAGCCCGGAAAACCCACAACAACCATCGTTCTCCGGCCGTGAAAGCCTTCGAGGATACATGATTTCTTCCTTTCCTCTTTCAACTTCACAATAAGCCTGCAAGGTAGGTTAGGCAGAGAGAGAGAGAGAGAGAGAGAGAGAGACAGACAGACAGACAGACAGACAGACAGACAGACAGACAGACTGTTGCAGTGTCCTCCAGTGAACGTCCTGAGGGTTTTAAAACCAGGCTTTTCTTGTCCTGGTCCAGGGGGTCCCCAACATGGTGCTCATGGGCACAATTGTGCCTGCCAACACCTTTCCAGATGCCTGCCAAGTGTTTTTAGAAAGTGGGTGGGGGCTGGTTGGGGCTTTTGCAGAACATAGCTTCTGATTGGCGATTGTATTGATTGACTGGGCAGATTTTTAAAAATATTGCTTTGGCAGAAGCTGCTTCCACAACACTGTGTGCCTGAGGGTAAGCTGTGGCAGCCATTTTGTGGTTGGCTCTGCCTCCTGCAGCAACCATTTTGTGGCAGCCATTTTGTTGCCGCCTTCACCACTCTGTGTCAGAATTACAAATGTGCCCGCAGGCTCAAAAAGTTTTGGGACCCCTGCCCTAGTCCAACACTCTGACCGCTACAGCACAAGATACTCAATGTAAATCACACCCCTTCAGCCTCAATGTTCTCATCTATAAAATGGGAGTTATAGTGAGCCACCTGATCATAGGCAGAACAACGAACTGATTTGAAAGTGATGATCTTTAGCTGGTTTTTAAATAATAATGCTATGTTTATATAATGCTTTACACTGTTTAAATTATATCTCAATCCTCACATCTTGCTGAGACAAATCACTGAGAGACATCATGGCAGAGGTAGTGATCTGACCCAAGGACTCCCATATAAAAGACGACCATTTCATCTCTTCTGCCATTTCTCAGAGTAAAAAAAGAACAAACCAGAGTCTTTCGCAAGAAGAAAAGATTGGAAAATTGTCAAGTGCACTACAGACTGGTGGTGAGATAGAGTCATGCTTAACAGGTTTTCAGGACTAGAGATTCGCCTCCCTAGTTTTGAGCACTCCCTGTTCCTTCGAAAGCCAGACCACTGTACACCAACCCTGCAAGGTAGTTCTCTGTTCCTCCCTTAGCACAGATGGAGAATTGAGGCAGTGCAGTAGGGGTTGCCCTAAGGTCACAGCCACATCTGCAAATGGGGGCAGAGTTTCCTTGTCCGCGCACAAAGCCTGTGGACTATTTTGAGCCCCTGAATTTAGAAGTTACAACCTATTCTGAAGTAGTAGAAAAGAGCAAGAGTCCAGTAGCACCGCTAAGACTAACAAAATTTCTGGTCTTAGAGGTCCTACTGGTCTCTTGCTCTCTTCGGCTGCTACAGACAGACTAACACAGCTACCCATCTTGACCTATTCTGAAGTGTGTGTGTGGTCACCGAGAGTTCTGCTCCGCTCAAACTCTTTTTCTGGCTGTGCTTAGTTGCTCACAAGTTCTTCGACTTTCTCCTCTGTGTGCCACAGGGCTAGAAGCTTGCTTTTTGTTTTAGAAGGAAGTCTCAGGATTTCAGAATTCTGGCTCTGCACGTGCCCAGTGAAGTCATGACAACCCGAATACGCACAGCTCTGCCTGTAAGGTTTCCCCACGTGGTTATTCTCAGGATCTTCAGCAAAGGGTTGGAGAACAGCAGGGAATTCCTCAAAGGCCTTGTCTTATTTCCTTTGCCACTTACAATATTTGCCCAAACTGGTGAAACTGGTTCTTCTGGATCTGGCTCCTAACAGGGCGCTGGCCTCTTCTTCTGAGGACTTTTTCACACACACAACATTGATTGTGACTCTGCTGCTGTCCAGACCCACACATCTTCCTGGTTCAACCCACTTTTGGAACATCTTCATGGACACGGGATGCATTTCGCACCAGATGTTTGGACATCTCCACATGCTGTGGTCTCAACATGCCTGAACTATTGGGAAAAGTCAACTTCCTGTGTGGGCAAAAAAACCTTCTTGTGAGGTTGACCAGGAGTGATGCAGCAACCCCTACAAGAAGTTTACTAAATGGGGAAGGAGCTGTCTGTAGGCCTTGGGCTCTGAAAGTGTAGTCCAACAAGTTTGGGGCATGAACCAAAACAGCGGGATCCTCTGTTGTGGATTCTCTTTACTGCGTGTCAAGCACCTATTGGCCAATGCCTGTGAAGTAGGGCTGCAGCATAGCAGGTGCAGCTGCCGTATCTCTGATCAGAAAAGGGAGTGATTTCCTCATAGACAGCAATAAACTCCGCGATCCTGCCGCCCCACCCAAGCACCCTTGGCGTATTTCAGTGTTTATGAACTGTCAGTCTCAGTAAAGTGCCCATTGGCAAATAACAGGTATTTGGGGAGCTTTTAGGGGCTTGTAATGAGTCCCAAGAGGATCTGGTGGGTATAAAGGTTAAGAGTGTTGACCTGTGCCATCTTTGGAGTGGTAACTTCGTGATAACTGAAGGGCTTTTCTCCCAGAATTGCTGAGGCAAGGGGAGGTTTTTCCGCTCCAGAAATGTCCCCCTGCCCATTAAAACTTCCTGAGCAACTCACTAATAATGGAGGAAGGTTCCGGCATTGGTTCTTACGGCTGCAGATTCTCGCTTGGCAGCAGGATTGGGGGCCAAGAGAGAGCCCCCCCACTCCTCTGTTTCAAACAGAGACAAAACAAGCGAAATGGGCTCAGCAAAAAGAATAAAGCGAGCCATTTTTCAGGCTTACGAGGAGCAGCCGAGCCAATATCAGGGCCATAAATTAGGCAAGCTAGAAAGCGGCCCTGAGTGACGGCTGGGTTTGAGCAGAGCGGTGTCACGGCGAAGCCTCGACGGCCTCTCGGCTGCAAATGGATGGCTTTCCGATACAGCCCCGGCTCCCTCCGCGCTCCCATTCAGGCCACCCAGAAGAAAGGCAGGACATAAATTAAGAGCTTTTTTCCAGGTGTCAGCGGCTTCGTGACTTGCCCTACCAACTCGGAGGCTTGTGCAGTAAACAACGGAAATTTGGGATCTGGTGGGAATTGGGGTTGCCAACTCCAAGATGGAAAAGTTTTGGAGATTTGGGGTGGAGCCCAGGGAGGGCGTGGTATAATGCCACCGAGTCTACCCTCCAAAACAGCCATTCTCCCCAGAGGATCTGATCTCTGCAGTGTGGAAATTAGTTGAGATTCTGGGATTCTCCCAGCAAATCACCTGGCACCTAGGATTGCTAACTTCCAGGTAGGGCTGGAGATCTCCTGGAATGACAGTTGATCTCCAGGCGATAAAGATGAATTCCCAGAATCCTTCTCCAAATCCCAGTAGCCCTGTAAAGTTGCTGGGGTGAAGAAGGGGCCAAAGAGGGTGGGTCACAACATACATGGATTATGACCATCAAGGGGGAGTGAAGTGGTCAGTCCAGCCTGGTTGCAGGCTTAGCCTCCCTCCTGGGGCAGTGTGGAGAGTCCAGGCAGGATTGCCCAACCTCCCTGTCTTGCAGGCGGCTGGTGCCAGGGTGGCCACTGTGACACACAGAACTCTTGTCCCAGTGACCCAAGAGGCTGTTAATTAGCCTGCGAGGTGTTGTGAAGGGCTGTCGATGCTGCAGGGTTATTGGAATTGATTTCAGTTTGCACATTGAGCCGGGCTGGTGGGGCAGAGAGCATGCTGGGAAACTCGGTCCTCAGCTCGCCAGCAGAAACCAGACACAAATTCTGCTTTGGGTGGGGTTCCCAACTCCTGGTTGGGAAATTCCTGGAGATGTGGGGGTGGAGCCTGGGGAGGGTGGAGTTTGCAGACGGGAAGGAGCTGAGCAGGAATGTGATGCTGTAGAGCCTACACTGCCGTTTTCTCCAGAGGAACTAGTCTCATGTTTGGAGAGGAGTTGTAATTCTGGGAGGTTTCCAGACCCCACCTGGAAGTTGGCAACCGTAGCTTCGGGGGAATATCTTAGCGGCCTGAGGTCCCAGACTGGTAAGGCCTGGAGGAAAGCATCTTCATTTCGCAAAGTCTTAAGATCACCACGCTCGGCTAGAGCATGGCAGCCCTTTGGCTGTCCCAAGCAAGGTACTGCTGTCCACACAGGCCCGGGAGGCGATGTCCATCAGCTTCATGCTGTCGTGGGTGGTGGCTTGCTCCGGCAGACAGTATTGGCCGACTGGCCCTGGGTCCCTAGCAGGGGCAGCAGTCTCGTCACGGGAAAGCAGGAACATTGAGGGCTGCAGAGCCTGTGAGAGAATGGCAAGGGGGAAGCAGGTTCCTTGAGACAAGGAAGAAGCTGAAGCAAGAAACTCCACGCATACATGGTGTACTAGAGGCCGGAATAAAGGATCCATTGTTTCCTGGCTAGGCACTAGTGGGAGCCGTTGGACGCGCAAGGCCTTTATCCGTCTGGGGTCCCTGGCCTTCCTGCTAGCCTGGCTAAGGTCCCGGCTCCTGCCGAGGCATCATTCGTTGGGTCCGTGCCTCCACCCTGGTCTTCCGCTGTCTCCATTCCTAGTGGTCTGGGGGGGGGACCTGGGGGGGGTGCAAGGACCAGTCTGGGTTGTTATAGTCGCTCCAGGTCAGCCAGAGATGCTGACGGGGTGTGGGGTCCTCGGGAGGTTCCTGGTCAGTCGAATCCCCGAGAATGAAGACCAGGCCTGGTTGCTGGAGGAGGACTACATGGCCTGCCCCCAGAACGTTTGGAGGGGCCTGCGTCGTGGGCGTCTCAAGGCATGAGAGAGCCCGTCTCCATCTAAGGTGTCTGTATCAGTGGAGCTGGGGCAAGGACAGTTGGGGGACGTTGGTGCCCTCCTGATTTTGCCACCCTGAGAAGTCGCTTGGCGTGGGCTTGGCTGGAGAACTGGCCCTGCCGAGGCAGGCTCTGGGCCTGGAACGTGCTGTTGCTCTGCCCTGCTCTGCCTTGATGGGCCATGTGCCGAGAACTGAGCAGTCACTCTTGCGTGCGGCTGGAGTTCCCGTGGCCCCGTGCCTGTTTTTGCAATCGCCCACCCTTCCAAAGCCACAGGTGCTTTATCAAGCAGCTTTAGTAAATTAATTAGAGGGGGGGAAAGAAGGTGGGGGGACAGGGGAATATAACCAGCTGCCTGTGGTCCAAAAGCCATGCTGGAATCTGTCCTTCAGGTGCAATCTGGGTTGCAGGCTGAGCTGGATCCATCCACAGTGAGCCACTTTCGATAGACTTACATTTGCAGATAAAAGCTGAGCGCCAGCACAGCTGCAGCTCTCTCTCAGCTGAATGGCCCTTCCCCCTTTAGAGGCCCCCCCCACCCCCAGGCCCTCCTTGCATCGGCTGCCGGCCTCTCCGTAATAGAAATCCTCATGCGGAGAATGGGAGTGATTATTGTAAACATTTCCAGAGGGAGCCTGCCTCGGATTAACAAGATTTCTGACAAGCCGCCAATTTTATATGCTGAGAATGTATTTGGTAGCTTAAGAGGCAGAATGAAGGTGAGTAATGCACAGCGACCCCTCCACACACACACTCAAGGAGGAGGCATCAAGGAAGGCGAAGCCGTCAGTGGAGAGCTCCAATACTGAGGAAATTCACTTGGCTCCCCAGAGGCGTAAGGGCAGCAGAATTGCCAACTCTAGGTCAGGAGATTCCTGGAGATTTGGGAGGAGTGGAACTTGACAAGGGGATGATATCTAGTAGGATGGGATGACGTCGATTCTCTCCTCCAAAGCTGCTCTTTTATCCAAGCAAACCGATCTCTGTGGCCTGGAGAGTGTTTATAATTCTGGGAGAACTCCAGGCTCCTCCTGGAGGTTAGCAACCCTGTAGAGTGGTGCTCTTTGAACTTGGATCCTTGAGCGGTTTGCACAGTTGCATCTACTGGTTTGCAGACACAATAGAGCCACCCTTTGGGGCTGTTTTTTGGAGAAGTTACTGCTTGCGCATGTGAGTGGAGTGCAAGGGGGCCATGCATGCTTCCTGCCTCTCTCTGCACGCATGCTGAGCAGAGCTGCCAGGCAGTGAGGTGTGGCCACATGGTGGGGGAGAGGATTTCTCCACGGCTCTGACCCTCGTCTTGATCCTCTCTATGGCACACTTCTTGGTGCCTCCCTTATGTTTCCTGTTTAGGGTTGCAAACCTGCAGGTGAAGCCTGGAGTTCTCCCAGGATTACAGCTGATTTCCAGATTATGTAGACCAGTTCCCTTGGCGAAAATGGCAGCTTTGGAGAGCAAACTATGGGATGCCATTGATTCTAGGGGAAATCCCTCCCTAAATGCTACCCTTCTCAGGCATTATTCCCAAATCTCCAGGAATTTCCCAGGCTGGAGTTGGCAACCCTATTCTTGCTCCTGGCAATTTTGATCTGTTGCCCATGGTGCTAGAAAGGACACAGGTGAGGTCATAACTTTACCCCAGCTTTTCTTGTCACATGACTTGGGTGTCACATGACTTCCTATCCTGCATTTGCTGCTCTCTGGGTCCCAGGTCTGGAAAGGTTGAAGACTGCCACACTAGGGCCGATTCCAGATGGCCCTCCCCATCCCGAAACGTTGCGCGTCGTCGTGCGGAAAACACGAAATATCGCGTTTTCTCGCGCGAGTTTTGCATGACATCGTGCAAAACTCGTGCGAGAAAACACGATATTTCGTGTTTTTCGCGCGATGACGCGCAACGTTTTGAGATGGGGAGGGCCGTCTGGAATCAGCCCAGGGCAAGTCTTTGGACAAACACAGTATTGCTGATTGAAGGGACTCCATTCCAGCTCTGAACTTGGTACTTGGGTGATGTGGATTCGAATCCTGACCTGCCAATGAAATCCTGCCAACTTGGACTAGGATGCATTGCAATACATTGGCTTCTGTATGCTTCAATTCACCATACTGTGGACCCGACTGGGAAATGCAAATGATCTCATAAAAACCAGCAACATGGAATTCGGTCGAAGCTGGGAACGACTCTAATGCGTTCAGCTGGAATAAATGAATTACCTGGTTCCATTCTGGGTAAATCAGGAAATAAATGTATTTGCACGATTTATACCCCTTCCTTCTATCTTAAAAAAGCATGCAGGCCACCTTACGATGAATAAAAAAAAAACTAACTATTTAAACCATAAAATCAATAAAACAAACAGTGAATAAAATATACCCCCTAATAAAGCAGCCATGCTATACCAACAGTACAATCCTAAGCAGAGTTGAGCCGTTCTAAGCCCATTGGCTTCAGTGAATTTAGAAGGGTGCAACTCTGTTTAGGATCGCACTGCGAATGCCTCAAAAATAAAATGTGGCACAAAACAAATCAACATGGAATAATTTATCCCCTCTCCAAGGCCCTGCAGAAGAGAGGCATAGTAACTGATACAGGGTTGCCAACTTCCAGACGAACCCTGGAGATCTCTCAGAATTACCACTGATCTCCACACTACAGAGATCTGCATCGGGGGGTTGGATTCTGTAGCATTATATGCCACAAAGGTCCCCCCTCTCCCAAAACCCTACAGTCTCCAAGCTCCAACATTCAATCTCCAGGAATTTCCCAACTCAGAGTTGTCAACGAAGGGCCATCTAGTTCTCTTGTGAGAGGCTATTCCAGAACCCAGGAGCCACCACAGAGAAGGCCCTCTCCTGTGTGCCCTCCAGTCTCATCTCCCCTGAAGTCAGCACCTAGAGAATGCTGACCCCAGAAGACCTTTGCTGTAAGCAGGCAAGTTCCTACGGGCAAAGACGGTCCAGTTCCTCAGATCCCCTGGTCCCAGTGGCCCACAGGTGCTCTGCTACACTGTTCCTAGAAAACAACTTATTTCTGAACAAAAATATGGGTTATTGGGATGAAATGTGGCTTGGTTACTGAATAACCAGGAAGGGGTTAATTGTAGGCTGAAAAGCAGACCAAGGTGCACCTGGGGTGCAGAGGCCACTATTTGGTCTCCCACAAGCCCAGGAGTTCAGCCATCAAGTGATGGATGTGTGCGGATCAATGCACCCCTCCCCATTTTGCCTTTTGGATTAACTTTCCCCTTAAATGTTTCATTTCAAAGGGTCTTACAAGGCAGTTTGTGATTGTCCATGTTTCAGAATCAAATGCCTCCTTTCTAACTTGGAGCTATGAGTCTGTCTACACAAGATGCCTCGGAAGGTGTTTGTCACGTGTAGGGAGACGCACTGTTAGAGGGAAGCGTAGTTTTTAAAAAAAGAGCTGGCAGAGATCACTCCTCAGAGAGTTTGTTAATTTCATCTTCGCCTCCCCAAAGGCTCTGTCAATTTCACCTCTCCTGTCTGTGTAGTTTAAACAGACAGAGCCAGCAGCTATCACTCCTCAGAGGGTTTGTTAATTTCATCTTTGCCTCCCCAAAGGCTCTGTCAATTTCACCTCTCCAGACTTAAAACTGGGGGGGATTGCAACCAGAGGGCAGCATGGAATAGAAATGGGCTGGAGCTGCTTTCCAGAGCCGGACTTTGACCTGGAGAGGCTATAATGGGCTGAAGTTTCTCTTCTGCCATTTCACAGCCCCTTCACACATCTACAGTGTACAGGAAAGCCTTCGCCCTGCCCCCAGCTCTGTCTCTTTAAACTACCCTTCCCGGCTACAATTGCATCTCCCGACATGTGTCTTATGTAGAGAGACTCTATGCTGCTTTCCATTACAGGTGGTGTCGCCTGTTTTGTCTCCCTCTACTGGAAGGGAGACACCCTTTGCTAAAATAAATAAAAGGATCTGTGTGTCCATCCATTTGTCTATCGGTTTGTGGGTGGCCTCGCTCATCGGAAAATAAAGCCAGGGGTTTCAGACCGGGCCACCCGCTTCAGCATGATGATGGCAGTTGCAGGATCAAAAATGATGGGAGCTGGAACATTTTGGCCCACGTCACCTCCAGAAGCCCCCACGCTCCCAGTTTTTTGCATTGGAAGCAGTGGTTGTCTTGGGCTGGCATAACTCATCAGAAAATGAAGCTGTGTGTTTGAAAACTGGCTACCAGTTTCAGGATCACGTGTCACAAAAATGAAGGGAACCAGAACATCCTGACCCAGGTTATATCCAGAACACTCCTCTTCATCCCTTCATTCTATCTGCACTGGTTCTCGTTTTGTTGCGGGCATAACTTGTCAGAAAATGAAGCAAGGAGTCTCAAGATAATGGGAACTACAGTGCTATAAATGAGGGAAATCAAAACAACCTGGCCTAGATTATCTCTAGAACTGCAAAAGGGGTTTAACAACTTCCATGGCCAATCAGAGATAGTGCAGAATAATGGTTAGAGTATCTGACCAGGATCTAGAAGACCCAGGTTCGAATCCCACCTCTTACACAGAAACTTGCTGTGTGAATGTGTGACATTCCCTCTTTCAGGTTGTTGTGACGATAAAATGGAGAATGTTGGAAGCTTCTTTGGGGAGAAAGGCAACGCAGACAGGCAGGGTGGACAAAATCCCTTCCTTTACACAACAGAGGGTGGGGTGTGTGTGCGTGTTAAGAATTACCATGAGCTGCCAGAGTCGGTGTGGTGTAGAATGTTGGATTAGGATTAAGGAGCCCTGAGTTCAAATCCCCACTCTGCCATGGCATCTTCCTAGGTGAGCTTGGGCCAGTCACACATTCTCACACAGACCTATTTCACAGGATTGTTGTGAGGATAAAATGCAGGGCAAGAGAACTATATAAGCCAATTTGGGTTCCCCACGGGGAGAAAGGTGGAGTATGACATTGGTTATAATTTTGCCTACAGTTCACAAAAAAAGAAAAGAATGATCGCTGTTGCCGTTGCTTTATCGGGTTTTGCAGCAATTCTTTCAGCAGGAGGCAGGACTGCTCATTCCGTCTTCAAACTACCATTAAATATTGTGAGCTATGTGGTTGACGAATGGAGCGAACAGGGCAGGGCCCGCATTATAAAATAGGCTTTCCAGCTGAGAGAGGCCCAAGTGTCAAGAGGATCTCGTTCAGTTTTAAAATGGGGATAGATCAAGATGGGTAGCCATGTTGGTCTGTAGCAGTAGAAAAGAGGAAGAATCCAGTAGCACCTATAAGATTAACAAAATTTGTGGTAGGGTAGGAGCTTTCTCGAGCCGCAGCTCACTTCTTCAGATACACCTAGTTTTAAAATGGGCTTCTTTGCTTTCCTGGCGCTTGCCACATTGGAACAGGGAAGCCCAGGTTCGGATCCCCGCTCTGCCGTGCCGCTTTGCTGGGTGTCCTTGGGCCAGCAATACACTCTTAACTTAAACTACTTCTCAGGATTGTTGTGAGTGTAAAATGGAGGAGAGAAGAATGATGAAGGCAGGGTATGAATTAAGGTAATCTTGCTATATAAAAGGCTAACCGTGTTCCAGACAACTCACTTCTTACCCTGGTATGCCTCCAGAGGGCGCTGCTGTGGAGGGAAGCCCAGAAGAGTCAGCCCATCCCTCCGAGAGCACGTCACGGAGGGAAGCCCAGGCCAGGATCAGGCATGGAGCAGGCAGCAATACCTGCCCCCCTGACTCCACCCAGCTGGGATCTGGAGCGGAGTAGGTGGCAATACCTGCCCCCCCCAACTCCACCCAGCTGGGATCCGGAGTGGAGCAAGTGGCAATGCCTGCCCCCCCCAACTTCACCCAGCTGGGATCTGGAGCAGAGCAGGTGGGAATGCCCACCTCTCACCTTCACCCAGCTGGGATCAGGAGCGGAGCAAATGGCAATGCCCACCTCTCACCTTCACCCAGCTGGGATCCGGAGCAGAGCAGGTGGGAATGCCCGTCCCCCCACCTTCACCCAGCTGGAATCAGGAATGGAGCAAGTGGCAATGCCCACCTCTCACCTTCACCCAGCTGGGATCAGGAGCAGAGCAGGTGGCAATGTCTGCCCCCTGCCGTCATCCGGCTGAGATCAGTCTCGGAGGAGGAGGCAATGCCCGCCTGCCTGCCCTCCCCTTTCTAGGGCCCATTGTATTTTTTCCTACAACGGGCTTTGTTACTAGTAAATATATAAATTGCCAAGCGACCAGGAGAACTAGGAGAGGCATTCTTCAATGAAACTGTGGAAAGCTGAGTTCTGTGCCAATTCAACACGCCAGGCCTTTCTGAACTCCTGCAGGGGGCAACCAAAGTACAGCCCTGACTTGATGTTTTTTGCTCAGGAGGTCATCTCTCATCTCTCGCTCGCTCATTCTGGCTTACAACAGTCCTGCAAGGCGGGCCCTTCAGCCATGTTCTCATTTGACACTCTGTCTCTGGGGCTCGTGCTTTCAACTGCCTGTGTCTGACAGTGTGGGGGGCAGCTTTGCCACAAGACCCTCCTTCTTCTCCGTCCTTGAGGTCAGAGGACACCCTACAGCTGAAGAGTCATCAGCTTCCCCTCCTTCCCCTCCCTCTCCTTTCTCCCCAGGGACGCCGGTGAACCGGATCCCCATCATGGCGAAACAAGTGCTGGACCTTTACACCCTCTACCGACTAGTGACCGAGAAAGGGGGCCTGGTGGAAGTCATCAACAAGAAGATCTGGCGGGAGATCACCAAGGGCCTGAACCTGCCCACCTCCATCACCAGCGCGGCCTTCACGCTCCGCACGCAGTGAGTGGCCCGGGAGCTTCGGCGTCGGACTGGGGGAGGTCCTGAGGCCTCTCTCAACCATGTCAGGCATCCCAGGAAGGGGGCTGGGGTCGTCCAAGTGTTCACTGCCCCCACAGGGGGAAGGGCTCCTTTCCACCCAGGCTCCCCAACGGCCTTGGGTGGCCGGCATATTCAATCTCCATCCGGCCAGGGTGGATCCAGAGCAAATCTGGCAGGCCAGGAGTTTGGTTATGGCAGAAGCGAAGCCTGTTACCATCGAGAGTTGGGCGGCTTTACATAGCCTGATGTTGAACTTAATTAACAGAGTTTAATTAATGTGCAGTAGAATATAAAGATAGAGACTAGCTCTGTTTTGGCTCTAGAAAAATACTTTACTACATATTAGGATAAAAGAGTACATTTGATGAGAAAATAAAGAATAGCTAACTGACTCCTATGTTTTGATGGTCACACTAGAACACGATACTGTCTGATTAAAGACAAAGACTGAAGTTGCGACTGAACAAAGAGCAATAAAATCTTAGTATATTTTGTTAGTTAATTGTCCCCCAATAACACTAGCTGCCCAATAGATTATCCTAGATCTCTTCATTAAGTACAAAGACTCTCCTTTCTATGGCGGGAATTTTAACTTGACAGCTAAGTGGTCCTATGCAAACCATCTGACTAACTAAACAAATCGAACAACAATTTAACACTTTCATAACTGAACGTAGGACACTTGCTAAAATCCCGACACCCAATAAGGCTGCCAGAGGTTGGTTGGCAACCCTCCGGCAAAGGACCACTCTGAGAAATCAAGATTTGGGTCCAGGGTACGAGTTTCCTCAGTCTCTCGAAAGCTTTGACTCTCTAAAGCTCCTACCCTGGAAATCTGGTTGGTCTTTAAGGTGCTACTGGACCCAAATCTTGCTCTTCTACTGCAGACCTGAAACTATCTGGAAAACCAGATAATGTCCCCAGGTATGCCATGTGTCCCCATCTTTTCCTTCTCCCCCAGCTATGTGCTGCTGTCCCCAGCCAGGAATGTAGGAAGACAGAGGAAGGAGAAGGCCACACTTCAACCAAGCAGCCAGTTTTGGTCAACTCCCCAAAAGGGGTCACCATCTCTTTTCCAGATGCAGGCAGGTGTCCTTTAACCCTGCTTGGAGATACAGGGAGAGTGAAACTGCACCTGCTGTATTTCTGCCTGCTGTTAAAGGACTATAGCCTCCCCTGGGGAAAAGCATTTGGAAGGGGTGGTCTCCAAGCCTTCAGGAATGGCCTTGTCTAGCATCAGCATTCCTCTCTCTCTGCATTGCAGATACATGAAATACCTCTACCCCTACGAGTGTGAAAAGCGAGCCCTGAGCTCTCCGGGGGAGCTGCAAGCCGCCATCGACAGCAACCGGAGGGAGGGGCGGCGGCAGACCTTTGGGACCACGTTGTTCAACTACTCCCCTGTGGGGACGCCAGCTGTCTTGTCTTCCCCCAAGCTCCCCATGCCTGCCCTTACCATCTCCACCCACAGCTGCAGCCAGATCAGCCAAGTACACAACATCAAGAAAGGTGAGAGGTGCAGCCGGACTCAGCTGTGGTGCCCGGGACCAGGGAACGGATGGGCGGGGGGTGTACTGGCAGGGCAGGATAACACCAGCAGAGGTTGGGAAGGAGATGCAGGGAGCTACTGTTTGCTGGACTGAATGGCAGCAGGACTCAGGCCAGCCTGAGTGTGTGAGGCAGGATGTCTTTCTCATAGATGCAAACAGAGATGCAGAGGAGTGAGCCGTGTTAGTCTGTAGTAGCAAAATCAACAAGAGTCCAGTAGCACCTTTAAGACTAACCAATTTTATTGTAGCATAAGCTTTCGAGAATCACGGTTCTCTTCGTCAGATGCCATCTGACGAAGAGTACTGTGATTCTCGAAAGCTTATGCTACAATAAAATTGGTTAGTCTTAAAGGTGCTACTGGACTCTTTTTGAACAAACAGAGAGTTACAGTAGGGCACTGAAAAATACGGGAAGCGGGAGAACAATCTGGAATAATCCGAATTCCGAAGAGGCAAGCTGCTTCGGGATTCAAATATTTAAACTGCTTCGGTGTGCTCGGTAAAGATTTGGGTTTTTTACTTGATGGAGGGGGGAGAAGGGGAACAGCCCCCTCCTCCCCTCTCCCATTGGATAAAAATGTTTGCAAACAGCAAGAAAAGTCCTGTAAATTGTGCGTTCTCTTTTCAAAATCAGATTATGCTGGTCAGCATGAGGAACTCAGGCTGTGTCCTCCTGCCACTGAATGAATGAATGAATGAATGAATGAATGAATGAATGAATGAATGAATGAATGAATGAATGAATGAGTCATTCACCTCCTGGACTGGGTTGTCTGTTCAGGAAAATGCAACTGCAGGTGACTGCTGTAGCCTGGGGTCATTTCGTAGAAAAAGAGCTGGAGGAACTCATTAGCATAACTCATTAGCATATGCCACACCCCTTGACATCACCGGAACTGTGTCATTAGCATAACTGATTTGCATATGCCACACCCCCTGACATCACCTATCCTGGCTGTTTTGGACTCAATCCTGGACATTCAGGGCCGAAATTGGGCCAAAAATGGCAAAAAGGGGCTGAAAATGGCTGAAAAGGGGCCCAAAATGGTCAGGACTGGGCCACTGCTGAGCGGGAGAGTGATCCACCACCCGTCAGAAGCCCGATCCGGGCCGTTTCACCTCCAATTCAGGCCAAAACGGGCCAAAAATGGCCAAGAGTCAGGTGGGTAGGGCCGCCTGACATGTGACCTCTTTGGGGAACTACCGGAATTGCATTCCAGTGCGTTCCCCCTCGAAATGAGCCCTGGCTGTAGCACAACACTAGTGCAGCATCCAACAGTGCGTGGTATTCACAAGCAGAACCAAATCACAGTGTCAAGGACATTTCCATAAACAATGTCATAGGGTAAATGAATACAAGTTTACAAAGACAGAGCATTAGCAAGGATCCAATACAGGGATGAAAAATTGCTGAAACAGAACAGTTCTAGGACTTACAATAAACAACATGAAGCACAGGTAGTATATAGGAGTACATATTTAAAGCAACAGATCATAGAATCATAGAGTTGGAAGGGGCCATACAGACCATCTAGTCCAACCCCCTGCCCAGTGCATAATATGTAAGGCAACATAATGGTGAAGTTTATGGTTCCTAACTCATTAACGAAACATCTGGGACCCCTTTCCTACAATACCACCCTCTTAGCTGAGAAAAAAGCCTTTTTGAATAATTCGGTTTTGCATCGTTTGTGGAAAGCCAGGAGCGTGGGGGCTCTCCTGACCTCCTCAAGCCGTTCCATAGGGTAGGGGCCACCACAGAGAAAGCCCGTGTAAGGGCTGCTGTTGCATCTTTGTCAGATGCATCTGATGAAGAGAGCTGTGGCTCTCGAAAGCTTATGCTACAATAAAGTTGGTTAGTCTTAAAGGTGCTACTGGACTCTTTATTAGTGGAAGCGACACCCGTGAGAAGGTCAATAGCAGGCCACTAAATCTTACCACTCTCTTGGTATTAATTCTGCTCCCAGCATCTGAAGGGTAATTTTATTTAACACGTTTTTTTAAAAAACAACCACAGAAACTTCATCTGCATGAATGGAAAAAGTATGCAGTGCTGCAAACGATTATCAGAGCAAAATAAGGTGGGCGACCCATCAAGCCCATGGCCCTGTGCCGTTGGTACTTCACCCGAGAACGTCTGGTGCCTTCTTGCAGTGGCTAATAGCGATCAAGTGTCCAGTGCAGCCACTCCAAGGCAGCTCGCGGATTCTTAGATGGGCACACACCTGACTTCCGTCTGCCCCTGCCCTTTCACACCCCCCCCCCAACTTCCTTATTTTTCATTCCTTGGTGTTCGTGGAAACACTTGCACCAGAAGGCTGTCTGTGCTAGCCTGCTCTGGTAAGAACAACAGTCTCGTGGCCCTTAAAAGACTAACAAAGGCACGAACTGCATCTCCTAAAATGAGAACTTGCCTGAGATAAAACTCAGTTACTCTTTTACATGAATTTGTATTTTAGTTGCGAGCTGCTCTAAGCACTTCCTTTTCTTTTTTTTAAATTTTCATTTTATTGAATATGAACAAGTAATATACATAAGTCAACAATATAAACTATTAACATTTGAACAAGTATTACTACAACTCTTCCAGTATAGTGGTGACATCGGTATAGAAAGAGGAATCAAGGCAATACAGTTTGTCGTATTTTGAAATTACAGAATAAAGTTTCCAGATTGGGTTATTGCTTGAGATATTCTTGATTTGGGTTGGATATTATGCATATCTACGTAATCAAAGAAAGGTAGCCATTTTTCCATAAAATTAGAGTTCGTAGGGAACTGTTCTGCTACAATGAGGTCATTGTGAGTTTTTTCCACTATAAAATGATTCCAAATTTTTTCAAACCAGGAGTCAACCGAGGGCACCCTTTCTTTTTTCCATTCTAGTGCTATTGCATTCTTTGCTACCACAAAGAGTGTCGCTATTAGTTCTCTCCTGATCTTTGGGATGGCTAACTCGTCCCATTGGCTTAGAAAAATAATTTTCTAAGCACTTTCTACGAGGAAAGAGATAGTGTTTCACAGTGGTTACAGCCCCAGCCTGCTTTCCTGCTTCAAGTCCGACTTGGCCATGAAACTCAGAGTCTCTCTACACAAGACTTCTTACGCGAGGACACACAAGTATAGGGAGACAAAATGTTAGCCAGGAAACATAGTTTAAAACGAGTTTAAAGGCGCCGTCAATTTCACCTATCTACAGGAGGGTTGTTTAAAAGGAGGCAGAGATCATCTTCACCTCCCCAAAGGAAAGGTGAAATTGACTTTGGCTTTGGGGAGGCAAAGATGAAATTAACAAATGGTCTGAGGAGCGATCTCTGCCGGCTCTGTCTTTTTAAACTACTCTCCTGTAGAGAGGTGAAATTGACTGAGCCTTTGGGAAGTGAAGATAAAATTAAAAAAGGGTCTGAGGAGTGATCTCTGCTGGCTCTATCTTTTTAAACTACTCTTCCTGGCTAACGTTGCATGTCCCTACATTTGAGCATCCTCGTGTAAGAGGTCTCGTGTAGAGAGATTCTCACTGGGTGGCCTTTCTGTGACCTGTTGTGTTTTCTCACCCTCATCAGCCTCACAGGGTGGTTGTGCGCAAAAAAGTGGAACGTGAAATGTATAGATAGATACATCTACAAAGTGTGCAAGCAGGTCCTGAAAGCAACAGTCCTTCTCACTAATGGGTGTTCAGAGTAGTAGTAGGAGTAGTAGGAGTAGTAGTAGTAGTAGTAGTAGCAGTAAGGGATACAGAAGAAAAGGGATTGTATAACATAGTTGTGTGAATCAGAAATAGTTATATATAACAGAATATATAAAACACGACATATTTTTTCCCACCACCCCTTTCATTAAATTTCTTAAGACACTTTATATGAAATACAATATACTTAGTATATCGAGGTACATTTATATTCAACATTTTAATTTTTCAAGATAAAAATATATTATATTGGGAAAAATCCCTAATGGGGGTTCAGACTTATAGCCGTGAATTTGCCTATTCCTCTTTGACAATGAATTTCGTGAGGTCATTGAGAGGCAGCGTGGTATAGTGGGTAGCATGTCAGACTAGGAAATGGGAAACTTGGGTTTGCTGGATGATCTTGGGCCAATCAGAACCTACCTCACAAGGTTGTTTTGAGGGTGAAATGGGGAAGAAGTAAAAAAAACAACAACCAATCTTACCCCACCCTGAGTTCCTTGGAAGAAGGTTGGGGTGAAAATTTGCAAAATAAATTAAAGATGGCGGCCCCATTTATGTAACCTTTCCCTATAGGAAAAAGTGTTAAACCGGTGTGTCATTATCATCTCACGTGTGCGTTCTCTGTACTTGGAATCTACATGTTGGAAAGGCTCGGCAAGTGGCACGTTTAGTGAACTCATGTTTTAATGTATTTATTTCCTGCATTTCCACCCTGCCTTTCTCTCCAGTGGAGACCCAAAGCGGCTTACATTGTTCTCTCCTGCTCCATTTTATCCTCACGAGAACCCTGTGAGGTAGGCAGGCTGAGAGGGTGTGACTAGCCCAAGGTTGCCCAGCATGCTTCCGTGGCAGAGGGGGGATTCGAACCCCTGGTGTCGGTCCTAGTCCAACATTCTAACCACACTCCCGCATTGATTGTCCAGCTACATGTAACTACATAAATATGTGCTCCTACCAGTGGCAAGTAACGTGCGACTTCCCTGTTTTCTGTGTGTCAAGAGCATAATGGGTGAAAAGGGGCCGACACATGGGAAGAGCTGGTGCGTGCAGACAAAAGCTTTCTTGGATGAAATAAGGAGACTTCCAAAGCATTGAGTGAAGCAGCAGAGAAGCCGTGTGGGGCTGGCACATGTGTGGTTCGCTTGAAAGGGTGGAAGGGGAAAGAAGATACCGGAGCCCTGCCCTGGTCTCCCTAGCACAGACTGGCCGTCACCCGCTCCCCCCTTCTTCCTTTCCCTCTTTTTTTTTTGCAGAGGAGAGCATCCTGGCGTCAGCCGTCCCCAGCCGCATCGCCATCCCCGTCAGCCTGGCCGGGCATCACTTGGCGGCAGCACAAGCGGCGGCGGCTTCTCAGGCGGCAGCACTAGAGCAGCTGCGGGAAAAGCTGGAGACGGGGGAGCCGCCCGAGAAGAAGATGGCCCTGGTGGCGGAGGAGCAGCAGCGGCTCGTCCAGCACGCTCTCCAGCACAACCTCTTGGCCGTGGCCTCCCAGTTCCCCGTCAACATCAAGATCAACAGCCGCGGAGGCAAGTGGCTTCCTCGCCCCAGTGCCGCCAAGCAGTCCAGGCTTGTGGCTCAGGCTTCCGTGGGTCTGTCATACCCTGTCACCAGGATCCCTGGGAACCGTATTGCGGGTAGTTTTGCTAACCTCCAGGTGATGGCTGGTGGTCTGCTGGGATTACAACTGATCTCTGGGCAACGAAGATCAGCTCCCTTGGAGAAAACGGCTGCTTTGGAGGGCGGGCTCTATGGCGTTATACCCCCCCTCCCTTCCTCAAACTCCACCCTCCCCAAGCTCCACCCACAAATCTCCTGGGATTTCCCAAGCCAGAGTTGGCAACCCTAACAGTTGGGAAGGTGGCCAGGATCTACAGCAGGCCTCAATCTACAGGATTCTTCAGGGGAAGCCGGACATTTTCTTGCAATTCATGCCCCCCCCCCAGTTATTATGGGACGTATCACCTGTGTACGAGAGCACTTGCTGTGGATGAGGCACGGGGAATTAGCCAGCGTGTGTGTGTGAGCCGAGTCCTGATTCGGACTATGGGGTGCAACAGAGAGGGGGGTATGACTTCCCCCTGGGCCTCAGGGAACTGCTATGAGATGTATCCTAGTGAATGGGGTCCAGACCCTGAAAGCGCCTTCATAATATCTAGGGTTACCATTTCCCTGTGAGGGCAGGGGCTCTTCCGCTCCCAGCCTCTGTCCCCTCTACCTCTCACCTGGCCGGCAGGGGGAAAGGCACAGATACAGTCCAAAAGGCCGGGTCATGCCAGGGGCCGATTTAATAAAAATCAGTCCCAGTGCTGGATTGGGGGCCAATTTTTACCAAATCAGGCTCTGGTGCAATCCGTTGCTCCTGCATCACACTGGGAATGACATCATGGAACTTCCAAAATGGAAGTTTTCTGGAGTGTACCCACAGCCTGTGTGCACACGTGAGGTAGGTATCCCTGTTGCTCGCCCCGCCCCCCGTCCCCTGCTTTGAGCCCCGGTGAACCTGGCAACCCTAAATAGATCACACATACACAGTGGGAGGGGCCAATATAAACATCTTATATCAAACAGGACAAATAAACAATGATCTTGTAAGATCAGGGACTTAGCAATTATTTTAGCAATTGTTCCAAAACGTCCTAAAAGGGGCTCGCTTATTCAGCAGTGCATTGCAGTTTTACTTTAATCTTTTTCCACATGTATTTATTTATGATTTCCTTATTTTGCCCTGCCTTTTCCTTCCAAAGAAGTTGCAAGGGAGTTAACAAGACGAGAATAGCCAGATCTCTAGACAAACTCAAGAAAATTGCCTTCAGCAAGAAACTAATTAAAGAGGGCCTGGAATCTCGGTGAAATGGATAAAGGGGCTGCTTTGATAGTAAGCCAACCATTTATCCTTATTATTTACCTTCAAGGCCCTCTTCAATTGTTCAGTTACTTTATTGCTTTTTTTAGATTACTAGTGTTCAGCGATTATAATTTTAGCAGGTGCTAATGAGTTTTCAATAAGCATTTTATGCTCAGCCTCCTTCTGAACCATTTAAATATTTTAGTAGTATTTGAAATGGGACACATTTTGGATTCCAGCCCAAGATCTGAGTCATAACATGTACCCATAAGAAAACAGTTATTCCCAGCTCCTGTGCATAATGCCATGACCCCTGCTACCCTTCACCTAGCTAGGCCCATCCATTTTCCTGGCCCCCGGTGCGGTGAATTGCCGTACGCTCCATGACTTAATTTGGATCTCCTTTATCTACTTGAGCAGGAAGTCAGGATGAGTGCTGGCAACTGTGCGTTGTGTGTTCTGTGCTGTCAAGTTGCGTCCGACCGATGGCGACCTTATGAAATCTTCATTAAGTCTTCCACTTGAGGCTTTGGAGGTCCCTGTCCCAGGCCCCTGGCTAATCCCCTCAGGGCTGGATCTTTTCTTCTCCCACATCAATATTTTGCTGACAACGTCAGCTTGCTTCAGACTGTTCCAGCAGCATCGTGTACCAAAGAGCAGCCCTGCACTGCGGAGCCACGTGGGCACCACCAGCTGGGGGCAGCCAACTCACCCTTAAGGACTCTCTTCCCCCAAGAGCCAAGTTACCAGTGGCGCCAGCCACATGTTTTTTAACATGCCGGGGATGCAATTGTTCCTGGGAACTGTAGTTGAAAACGGGTATGTCCCAAGTGCGGGGAGGCAGGGGAGGGGAAGAGATTTTCAAAGACAGAGCTGTGCCAGATTGCTCTGTGTGTGTGTGTGTGTGTGTGTGTGTGTGTGCTGTCAAGTCGCCACTGACCTATGGCAACCCTATGAAGGAAAGACCTCCAAAACGTCCTCTCATTAACAGACTTGCTCTGATCCTGCAAACTGGAGGACGTGGCTTCTTTTATTGAGTCAAGCCACCTTGTTTTAGGTCTTCCTCTTTTCCTACCGCCTTCCACTTTCCCCAGCATTATTGACTTTTCCAGAGAATCTTGTCTTCTCATGATGTGACCAAAGTACGACAGCCTCAGTTTCGTCATTTTAGCTTCTAGGGAGAATTCAGGCTTGATGTCATCTAGAACCCACTTACTTGTCTTTTTGGCCATCTGCAAAACTCTCCTCCAGCACCACATTTCCAATGAATCCATTTTCTTCCTGTCAGCTTTCTTCACTGTCCAGATTTCACATCCATACATAGTAATGAGGAATCCCATAGTTTGGATTATCTTAATCTTGGTTCCCAGAGAGACATCTTTCTCTTTAAGGATCTTCTCTTGCTCCTTCACAGCTGCTCTTCCAAGTCTCAATCTTCTGATTTCCTCATTGCAGTCTCCCTTTTGGTTGATGATTGAGCCAAGGAATAGGAAATGTTGGACAATTTCAGTTTCCTCATTGTCAGCTTTAAAACTGTGCAGTTCCTCAGTAGTCATTACTTTTGTCTTCTTGATGTTCACCTGGCAACTATTGGGTTTCTTGTCTTCATTTTTAATCAGAGTTTACAAAACAGAGAATGCGTGATGAACGCATCCTTTGCAAAAAGTGATACCAAAAATTTCTAAATGATTTATCATTATTCATTGATACAGTGCAAAATCCGTTTTTAAATTTTTTTTTATTGGTGAGCATAATTTCAAACAATATTTCAATTAAACCCTATCTGATTAAATCTAACCTAATCCCCACCCTTTCCCCCCTCCTTCTTGACTTCCAACAGCTTTCCAACCCTTTACCCCCTTTATTACTTAACAAATCCTATATTAAACAGTCAAGCATCCCTACATAGCATTCCTTACTCTAAGCCATAATTTACTCTATAGTCTATACATACTATATTAATTTTACTGATATTTCTTCCCAAAATTAATAACATACTTATCAAATTAATTTTACTACTTTTACTAATACTTCTTCCCATAATTAACAGCATACTTCTCATATCTTATACTTAACCATAATTCAAACTTAATAATAATTAAGTTAATATTCTAACTTAATAACATTTATTACTCTAATAATTTCATCTTCCCTTGCGTAACTATATGTATGCTATATTACTTTTTCTAGTATATCAATCCCACTTCTAAATATCAGTTATAAATTCTACCCCTCCTATAGTTAACTATAATCCTAGCTTAGATTAATATAAACACACATTTCTTCTATTGGTAAAGTCACTTCTCTCTTCTGTTTGTAGTATCATGGTTTAAAAGTTCTCGAATTGCCACAGTTCTCCTTTCACATCCGATACAGTGCAAAATCCATTGAGAAATCCATAAGGCTTTGTATTTATATTTCAGAAGTTCAGAACGTTCACTGATCAGTGAGACATAAACGAGGTGCATCCTTCTAACCAGGGTTGCCAGCATGGAGTATGGAAATTCCTGGAGATTTGGGCATGGGCCTTGGGAAGGGTGGAATTTGGGGTGAGAACTCAGCAGGAATGTGATGCCATAGATCTCTCTCACTCATTCACACTCACACACACACACTCACACACACACACCCCTTTCTTCAGGAGCAAGATTCAGGTCCGGTAGCACCTTAGAGACTAACTAGATGATGCTGGACCCAAATCTTGCTCTTCTACTACAGACTAACAATGGCTACCCACCTGAAGCTATTTTCTTCAGGGGAATTGATCTCAGTGGTCTGGAGATCAGTCATATTCCTGGGAGAACTCCAGCCTCCCCCTAGAGGTTGGTAACCTTCTGCGCAAAGTGGGCTGTGGGCTAGTAATAGAGACTTGGGATCAGTCCCCAGCTGGCTCTGGTGGTCTAACTGGTTCTGAGGCTCTTGGGAAAACGAGGGGAGGACCCAGAATCACACAAGCAGTGAGGGGAGGGATTATTATAGGGCAGATTCCCCGTTGCTAAGACTGCCCAGTGGGCAGCATCTCCAATGGAAGGGTCTCGGATACCAGGTGCCAGGAAAGACCCTTCTCTGCTCTGGACCCTGGACAGTCACTGCTGGTCAGGGCCAAAACAGATGGTGCCCCAAATACCGTCCCTCTGTCAGTCTGTAAAGAGTCAATTGGGTGCTTAGCCATACGGGCCAGGGACAAAGGGACTTGACTCTTATAGCACTGCATGGTGTCACTGACAGAATCTATGATCCCCATAGGTGTGAAGACAAGGAGTCATGTCCTTTTAGAATCTGTCTCCTCTTTAAAACACTGACAGTGCAAGAAGCCCAGCTTTGATTAGCAAAACTGAGCATGGCTTGAAGGGTTATATGCCCTTTAGAGGTGGGCGCGAACCAAAATACGAACCAAAGTTCGTCATGAGCCGGGCCATTTTTTGGTTCGCAAACCAGCGGTTTGTTGGAGGGCATTTCTGACAAACCATGATGATTTTTAGGCTGGTTCGTTGTTTTGTTTTTCGGTTTGCAATCACAGACAGCCTGGCACCAGTCAGTTTCCTAGGCAACAGCGGGGGATGAGCATTCTGCAGACTTTCTGCTGCCCTGGAAGTGACGTATTCACGAACCAAATGAACCAGTTTGCAAACCAGGCAATTTCATGCCAGTTCGTGGTTTGTGAAACGCAATGAACCACGAACCGCAACGAACCACCAGTTTCTGGTTCATGCCCATCTCTAATGCCCGTTTCCATTCCTACCTGATCCTGATCTGATTTGCAGCTGTGCATGTGTGCCGTTCTATTGGCTCACTGAGGGCTATAAACTCTGTTGTGTCTGTTACTACAACTCTCAGAGGACGCAATGCTGAAGCATGACTTACTCATCAGACAAGGATGGAGTGATTGAAAGTGGAAGTGGTAGAATGGATCGGACGTGGGTGGAGGCGTGGGATTGCCTTTTGGAGCACTCACCTGTGTGCAAATAGGAAACCAGGAACCCTGAGCAAAGATAGGAGGGGAGAAGCTGAAGACCGATTTGGTATAAGGCAGTTTGATATGTTTGGAGGGAGGCCTGTAGCTTATGAATGGGCACTGGTGCATTTGTGACAGAGATATGCTTCAAAGGGGGGGGGGCGGGCAGGTCACGGTTCCCAAAGCAGCCCCTTGGCCACTGCTGCCTGGTTCGTACGTGTTTGCCATGTGCCACCTTCGGCTCACTGGAATTTCAGCATAATTATGAGGCTGGGCTGTGCTGAGCAATGTAGACGGTCACTTTGCTACAATTCCAAGCGAATCCTGCACCTCGGGCAGGGAATGCGGTGCTTTGCTGGCCTCTGCTCTCGTGTCTCGCAGGCCGGCCGCTGTCTTTCTAACCCCCCTATCGGCATTTCTTCTCCCCCTTCCAGATGACAGACAGGAGGCTGCATTGAACCTGTCCACCAACGGCATTAGCAGCATCAACATGTCAATAGAAATAAATGGAGTTGTCTACACAGGTAAATAGAAGGGCCGCTTGCCCTGTGTAATTGCAGCCAGGAAATCCAATAAATTATAGCCGAGGTCCTTCTGCCGAGCCTCTCGTCCAATCTGATGCCTTGACTATAAAATCCATCTCTATGAAGTAGCCAGTCCGGGATGTGCTGGAGGGATCGTGCTTCGCCCAGTGGTGGGGTGTGTGTGATGCAGCTGGCATGAATGTGCGTGGTGTGTCTGTGTGTGGGGGAGCTTGCACCTGCAATTGCTTCTGCATCAGATCCCCTGACACACACACCCACACCCTTCTTTCTGCCAACTGCAGCCAAGAGCCACCTCCAGCTATTCTCAACATTGTTTGCAGAGAGGGGCTTGGAACAAACTTGTAAGATGCCCCCCTCACTGACGCTGCGATCCTGCATCCCATACATATAATCTCATGAGCCCTAAATAAGTTTTTTTTAAAAAAATCTGAATTTACTGTTACATAATCTACCTTTCCTAAAAATGCCCAATTTTCCTACTTTTGTTTAATAATATCACCCATCTGAAGAGTCTTACGAATTTGATAACTCTTTTGTAACATTTGGGCCACTAAAAAGGGATTATCCAATCTCTGTCTTGATTTTTTAATTCTGATGGACCAATGTGGCTGCAAAAATTAGGCCAGTTAATTTTAAAGCTTTGTTTTTCTGGCCTTTTTCATTGCAAAATCACAAATGAGCCCCACAAAGTCAATTTCTCTTGCAAGTTCGCATTCAGTAGACAAGAACTCTGTTAAATAACCTTTACTCCTTTAAATGCATTTTAATCAGGAGTTTTCCCTAGGGTTGCCAGGTGGGAGGCCCGATACTTACCTTAGCTTCACTGTTCCATGCATGCACACGCCCGGCCTGCATGATGACATCACTTCTGGGAAGTGACATCATCTTGTGGCCCACAGGCCACCCTGGGAGTGCTCCTGCGCTCTGCAGGGGCCCGAATCAGGCCCAGATCAGGCCAATTTGGCTCAGATTGGGCTGCTGTGGCATGTGCGAGTGCTGCTGTGCTCTGCAACAGCCCAATTCGGGGCCCAATCTGGGCCATTTCAGCTCAGATTGGGCCTCTGCAGAGCGCGGGAGCACTGCTGCGCTCTGCAGTGACCCAATTAGGGCCAATTTGGGCCCGGGAGTGTGCTGTGCAGCCCGGGAATGCACCCAGGAGGTGCATTCCCCCCCCACCAGCCAGGTAAGTGGGGGTTGGAGGGTGGGAGCAGAGGATCCCCCACCCCCAGCAGGGGACTGGCAACCCAGAGTGCCTTCCCAAAGCAGCATTCCTCGTGGCTAGGTTTGGGTCTGACGAAAGGAGCTCTGATTCTCAAAATCCCCTGGAAATTGACTTGGTCTTTAAGGTGCTGCTGGGCCTGACTCTTGGGCTGTTTCCACACACCCTTAAAGGGACGGCCCGTTCGCGAAACGCTGGCGATGTCTCCGTTTACAAAATGTTTGAGGGCTGCTTGGCTTCCGTTTTTTCAGCGCCTTTTCTGTGGCCACAGAAAGTGCGTTCCCAGAAAAGGCGCCAAAAATCCAGAAGCCAAACATTTTGCAAATGGAGACGTCTGGATTCCTGGGGGAAAGCCGCCAGCGTTCGGTGAGTGGGCCATCCCTTTAAGGGCGTGTGGAAACAGCCTTGCTCTTCTACTGCAGACCAAAATGGCTGCCCACCAGAAACTTCGTTGGGCCTGCCTGCCTTATGCAACTGGGTGTCTCCCGTGGACACTTTTGAGTATCGGGGGCAGGAAGAGGGGCTCCCTCCACCCATGTCTAACTCTGGGCATATGGGTGAATCCACTTTTTAAAGGTGAGGGGTCATGTTGCATAGTGGTCAGAATGTTAGAGTAGGATCTGGGGGGCAGAGGTTCGGTTCCCTGCTCTGCCATGGCAGCTTGCTGGGTGACCTTGGGCCCAACTTACCTCTCAGGGTTGTTGTGTGGTTAAAATGAAGGAGAGGAGAACGATGTAAGCTGCAGTGGGGAGAGACAGGGTAGAAATGAAGTAAGTAAATAGATAAATGGAAGTGGAGCTTGCCGGCAAAAGGAGCTCTACTCTGCCCGGTCCTGTGCTTGTTGTACTCTTTCTGAAGGCTTTCTCTTTGACATCAGAAGTGAGCTGGGCCGGGTGGAAAATGCTGAGTGCAACGGGGCACACACCTTTTTTCTCTTGACTTTGTTCGCAGCTCTGAAAGAGCCAGCTTGCAGCAAGTGTGACCCCTTGATCTCTCTCACCCCAACAGGCGTGCTGTTTGCTCGGAGGTCCGGCGTCACGGGCAGCACGGGGGGCGCTCACAGCCATGGCAGCCCCATGACGTCCCAGAGCCAACTGCTGTCCACAGCCTCACGTGGTCATACTCCGGCCAGCACCTCAGCCTGAGAGGGACATCCCAAGAGCCCTCCTTCCACCCCCTCATCTCGGACTGCAGGGCTGTGTTTGTGTGGCCCCATTCCAGGGCCAGCAAAGGCCATCTGGTTTTCCTGGCTTCTGTGACCGCACGCCGTGTGGCCCCATCTGTTCGTGGCAACGTGCCAGGGGGACTTCAGAGCAGCAGACATGTGGAGATGCTCTTGAGCGAAGGCGGAAGGAGGAAGCTTTGGAGAGCACTCGAGAGGCCTGGGGGGTGACGTGAGGCAAGCCTCCAAGGGGACTCTCTGGCTGCTGCTCTTTCATTTCCAGGGACCCTGGAGCGGGATGGATTCTGGACTCGGTTCTGGTGCCTGAGAAGATATGGAGGCAGGGGTGTGAGGGGGGCACGGGCACTTCTCCCTCATCTCTGAGGCCACTCTTCCCTTCAGTGCACCTGCAGCCCTACATCGCATGCTCTAAACCCCAGAGCCCACGTGCTTCTTCCTCACCCTCCCCTCTCTCGCGCCCCCAAAGTTCAGTAGGGAACAAAAGCTTGTGTGGGAAGGAAGGGTGGCAGAATGCCAACGATATGATGGTACATGGAAGACACTAGAGTCTGTTTGGGATGTATGTGGAGACTGAACAAACACGGGGAGAGAAGGCAGAGCACAGGAAGATACTTTTCATTGGTGCTGTTGGGACCAGACTTCGAGGCAAAGGGCAGCTGGGGAGGGGGGTACAAATTATAACCCGAAATGGGTAATCTCCGCCCACCTTACCGCCCTCTTTCTTTTTCCACTTCCATGTCTCCGGTGCCTTCTGGGACTTCTGTTCCCAGAACATCTGGCATTGTCTATAAAAGGGGACCATCAAGTTCAAAGTCTAAAATTCCCTCACTGCCTCCCTGAGAAGTTGGGACATGGGGGTGGGATGAAGTGGAAAGAGTCCAAGTTGGAATGAGCAGGTGGGAAGAACGGAGGGGGAGGCTTCTGAGAGAGAAAGGGGCAGGGTCTCTAGAGTGGACCTGGGGATGGAGATCAGAGAGGGGCAGAGATGAGGGGCAGAGGCTGGATTCATGCACCGGGGAGGCTTAGGGGATGGATCGTGTTCAGTGGCAGAAATGGGGGCAGTGTTTCCCTAACCAGTACTTTGGTATTCTCTTAGTCTGCTGTTGCCCTTCAAATCCCCTATTCTTGCTTTGTCCCCATGGCCCGACGCAGATGCCTGCTCTTTCCTGAATTCCTCTCCGTCACGATGGACAACGGAGCCCTTGCAGGGATCAATCACGCACTTCATCCCTTGGTGCCCTTCCTTTATGCCACTAGGGGGGACGGGGGCTGTTTTTCGGCATGGTCCTATTTGAGGAGGCTGTTGGGTTTTGTCTCCTCTTGAATCACTGGATGGGGGTGGGAGTGGGGGGGGGAACCTATTTTGTGCTAGTGCAAAATTCTAAATGTACCAAAGAAGGGACTGACTTCATCTACCTCAAGTTCTTTAAGATGTGCCAATGGGTGGGCAGAGCCTGGGAACTGCAGCAATAGAGACCAACGGTCATCCGGGCACTTAACGGCATTGCTGGTGTTTCCTGCAGCAGCCGGGATAGGCGGCGGTAGAGAGGCCACGTTCCGCTTGTTTCCCTGACCCAAACAATTTGAAACAATCATGCGCTTGACCAAAGAACCTCTCTTCCTCCATTCCTGGGCTATGGAGCCCCTGGCTGTGTTAGATTTTGTGACGCAACACATGGTGACGAGACCTCGGGTGCTGTAGATGGTTGGCTGCCAAGAGACCCGTTTTCAGAAGCAGACGTTGCCGGGACTCCTCTGGGAGAGAGCCTTGAGGTGACCCTTGGATGGACGGAGCCAGAGGTCGGGGTGCTGCTACAATGATAGTTTTTAAGCTCTTGAACCAAAGACGGAATGCATTGGGCACTTGGCGGGGGGGACAGCGGCACACCGAGGAGAAGGAAGCAGCTGGCAATCTCATTCTCTCTCTGTCTTTGTCTCTTTGCGGTTGTTCCTTGGCTGCGCTAGGCTGGACTTTCGCTCTCTGTGTAGGAAGCTTTCTCTGTAGCCTTGCTTTCGGCTTGGTTTGTTTCTCTCTCTCTCTTTCTGCTCTCTTAATCTCTCTTGTACGTTTTGGAGCTGATCCAGTACACTGGATTGTGGCACTCAGGGGAATGAAAGGTAACAATGAAATAAAGATAAGAATGAGAACAATTTTTTAAAAAACACAATGGACTGAAGAGACATTTTTCCCCCCTTTGGTTGCTCTGAATTCCAGCACGTTTTGACAATTAAAAAGAAATGCTGCTTTTCGGTCACACCTGATTGGCTGGAGTCTCGTTCTTGGGTCGGGCATGACCCGAAGGAAATGAGCTGCTTCGCCCAGAATGCATTTTGCTGCTTCTCCAAAAAAGTTTCGGTATTTAAGAAGCATATTACTAGAGCCCCCTTAAGGCATCTTTGCATTTTAGAAGAGCAAGATCCAGGTCTAGTAGCACCTTAAAGACCCCAGGAGATTTGCAGGGTGGGTGCTTTTGAGAGTCAGAGCTCCCTTTGTCAGATATGAGGAGCTTCTTTTTCCACTTATTGCATCTGATGAAGGGAGCTCTAACTCTCAAAACTCATACCCTGGAAATCTCGTTGGTTTTAAGGTGCTATGGACCCCAATCTTGCTCTTCTACTACAGACCAACGTAGCTACGCACCTGAAACTATCTTTGTATTTTAGATCCAGAGGAGTTAGCCGTGCTAGTCTGTAGTTGCAAAATAGTAAAGAGTCCAGTAGCGCCTTTAAGACTAACCAACTTTATTGTAGCCTAAGCTTTCGAGAACCAGTTGCATCTGACGAAGAGAGCTGTGGCTCTCGAAAGGCTACAATAAAGTGGGTTAGTCTTAAAGGTGCTACTGGACTCCTTACTATTTTGTATTTTAGGGGATTAAAATTTGAAATCGAACAGGTAGACTGCTGCCATCATTTGCTTGTCAGCTCTCATCTTTTCAGCTGCTACAAGCTGGCCAGAAATGTATTTCTGTGCTGAGAGAAATCAAAGCTGTCAAATGTTTGCTTGTCTTGCATTTATTAAGGCACAAGAGCACTGCCAGGAAAAAGGGCAGCAACCTGGCAACAGGAGTTTAAGGATTTGTCCTCCTCCAAGGATCAAGCATCTGTTTGCGACAGTAGTGGAAATGCAAGCAATTGATCCCATGCAAAGAGCATAGAAAAGCAGGCTTGAGCTTCTCTAGTTCTATGCCTGGCTTTTCCCACCTCGTCTCAAAAGCTGATTGCAGGATAGGCTGCTTCCACACCACAGCAGTTTTCCGTGGCAGTCTGATGTGCTTCTGTGTGAAACGGCCCTTGCAATGGAGATGCCAGACAACTCAGGGTAATCTGTAGCCATGGTTTCCCTTTCACACCTGATGCACATTGACACACACACCCCAACCCGCTGCGTTCTCATGTGACGCTCAACCTGTTTTAACATGTTTTATTTTTAGGAGCCTGGGTTACGCTGCATAGAAATTAACATACCTTTTAAAGCCTTTTTTTAAAAACCTCCACTTTCAAGGATTCTCTCCCCTCCCTAAAAGGCAGGCCGAGCTGGGGGCAAGCAGAGCCATAGATATGATGGACAGAGGCCGTGGAGAGCTTTGTAGGTGTTAGCCAGTACCTTGACTTGGGCTCGATATCGGATAGGAAGCCAGTGGAGTGACTGTAGAATGGGAGTGACTGTCTAGCAGTTTGCTGAAGTCCTGCAGTTACATAGTTTCCTCTTCATCAGGAAACATCCGCTTTTGGCAGGTTTTTTAAAAAGCAGCTTTTTGTGTGTGGAAGAAACAGGTTGTTAATGTCCTGTGCACAAATAGAGGATGGTGCATTATGGAAACGTCGGGGGGGGGGAATGCATGGCTGAAATGGGGGAGATCTGCTGAATGCACCACAGGCAGACACGTCACCAGGGCTCATTTCGAGGGGGAACGCGCAGGAACACAGTTCCGGAAGTTCCCCAAAGAGGTCACATGTCCGGTGGCCCCACCCACCTGACTTTCAGCCATTTTGGGCCGGTTTGGGCCAAAACAGCCTGGATCGGTCCTCTGACGTGTGGTGGATCACTCTCAAACTCAGCAGCAGCCTGATCCTGACCATTTGGGGCCCCTTTTTGGCCATTTTCAGCCCTTTTCTGCCATTTTGGGCCCAATTTTGGCCTTGAATGGCCAGGATTGGGTCCAAAACAGCCAGGATAGGTGGTCAGGGAGTGTGGCATATGCAAATCAGTTATGCTAATGACACTTCCAGTGATGGCAAGGGGCGTGGCTTATGCAAATCAGTTATGCTAATGACACACTTCCAGTGATGGCAAGGGCGTGGTATATGCTAATGAGTTATGCTAATGAGTTCCTCCAGCTCTTTTTCTATGAAATGACCCCTGCATATCACTAAACAAGTATCACGTTACATCGCAAGGGAAACAAAAGAATCTATATAAAAGGGAAACCGTATTTCCAACAACTCACCTTTATCTTGGTGCACCTGCACAAGAGCACCAGGATAAAAAGTGCATCCTGGCCAATGTGGCCTCCAGAGGGAGCCGCTACCATGGGACAGCCAGGCGAGCCCACCCCACTGGAGGGAGCCACGGCAACGGGATGGCCAGGCAAGCCCGCCCTTCCGGAGGGAGCCGCTGCTGCAGGGAACCCAGCATTCCCAGGTTTTCTTGGGCCCATTTTTAAAAAAAACGGGCTCTGTTGCTAGTTACAAATATGTCTCTATAAGGAAAGAGAAGTGCCTAAAGTTAGTGTTATTTACTTACTTTTTTATACCCCACCTTTCTACTCATTCAGAGGTGCCAAGGTAGCTAACAATTGGAACAAACATAATAAAAATACCATGTATAAATGGTTAAAATCAAATCTAAAATACATATATAAGACCAAAAACAGCAAATTAAAACAAAAGGCAGGGATCACAACACCCGGCAAAACAAAACAGGTTTTCACTCGTCGGTGAAAGGGGGACAGATTAAGATCCTTGGGAAGGGAGTTCCATACTCTTGATGCTGTGACTGAAAAGCCCCCTCTCAGGTTGTGACCTGACTAGCCTCAGAAATAATAATTTATGGGTGCCGTTCTGATGAAGTCAGAAATGCGTCAGGGCTGATCTGGTCATTCTTGCCGCTCTTCAGAAACAGATGAGAGATTTACACAACTAAAGGCTTTATATGTAAAGAAGAACAATTCCCTGTCCTTGGAAATCTACCCTGTACTGACGGAATGATCTAGGCCTATCAGCCCTGGTGTGCTACTTTTCCACATGCACGGAAGACTTGCCTCTCCATTGCAAACCTTGCGCATCTTCCCCTCGAGAGGGAAGTACATCAGGCAAAGAGGGGTCTGATCTCCGGAAACTTCATAGAATTGTTCGTCTTTAAGTTGCCGCAAGAGTCTTGTTATTTCGGCTGCAGCGCACTGACTCCGCTGCTCCTCTGGAATTTGCCCTTTGGGGTGGTGCTGAAGATAAAGGACCCACCCTTCATTTTCTCATCTGGACCCGTCTCCTCTGAGCACCCCGAACCACAGACCATCAGACCAAAACAAGCGTTTACCTTTCAAAGGAGATGTGGCTCCCCCGTCCCTGGGCTATCCCCAGAGGGGAAGAAAAGGTGTGTGTGTGGGTGGGGGAGTCTCTCAAGTGCTCTATCCGCTCATAAATGTGCCACCATGTGGAGGAATAGAGACAAACCCACAGGTTTCTCCAAAGGAAGGGGAAATCCGTGGCTCTAAGAACGTAGGCCTGGAACTCACCTAACGGTTACACTTCTCCTGAGCAAAGCTTATTCTGTGGACCTAGGCTGATCATGAGAGAGAGGGCAGGAAGAGTTACATCAGTGCTTAGTTCTCATGGCCCCTTCTTACATGCTCAGGATAATGCCAATTGTGACTTTGGGGTCAGATAGCAATTTTCCCCAGGCCAGTTTGGCTAGGGATCCTGATGGTGTTTTGCCATCTCTTGGGCATGGAGCAAAGATCACTGGGGGTGTGGGGAGGGGAGATATGAATTACCAGCATTGTGCAGAGGGTTGGACTAGATGACTCTGGAGGTCCCTTCCAACCCCATGATTCTATGATTCTATGAGCCAAATTACAAGTGACACCTGACACTAGTTGGACACTTGTCAGCTTCCCTCAAGTTTTGATGGGAAATGTAGGCATCCAATCTTACAGCTTGGCTCTCTGGCTACTGTCCAATGGACGTTTCAACTGTCACTTGTTCAACATTCTGCCAAGCTGCCTACATTCCCCATCAAAACTTGAGGAAAGCTGACAAGTGTCCAACTAGTGTCAGGCGTCACTTGTAGTTTGGCTCTATGAAAGAACCTTCCTTTGATGTAAGAAGCTCAAAGAAGAAGGCTTCTTGCACCGGTAAAAGCAGGCTGTGAGCAGAATGGGTTTGCAGCATCCAGCCGCTAATAGCTGCTCTTTTTAGACTAGACTAGACCAAGTCTTTTTTCCCAACAGCATCTAGCCAAATGTTTCCAGGAAGCCTATATGCACCACCAGAATGTCTTGGGAAATGAATCACGGTGAAGTGTGGATGGCAACTTGAGGATTTGATGACTCTCTAGGGGAGGAGAATTCAGAGCCTGGAGGGCAGCCTCCAAGAGGGGCAGCAAACGGTTATGATGCCAGTCTCAGATCCTGGGAATAGTCACCTAAGTGGCGACGAAGGCCTTGCAAGAATGGAGAACCCATTCGATTGGATGGTTTTATTAATTTATTTTCTGACGTTGGTTAGAGTCTGTCTCACTGAGAACTGAGACAAATTCCACGGTGTAGGTCAAATACAATCAACAGGAGCGGACAGCCAAGAAACAACACGATAAGTTTGGGATTGCAGAAATCTGAGAACAAGCAGACATCTGAAATCAGAGCTGAAACAGAGCATAAGCATTCACATGATACTTTAAACGATGCAGAAATTATACAGTAGGGCCATATGTACATCAACAAACAGCATGTCCTGTATACAGCAGCGTAGTCCACACCTGGTTGAAGCAAACACCAGGAAAGAGCTTGTGCTGAGGGGCAGTGCAGGGACATAACTTGGGAGGTACCCCCGTGTTCCTGCCACCATTTTGTCCTCACAGCACCTCGTGAGATAGGCTAGGCCACAAGAGTGCGAGAGACCCAAGCTCGCCCAGGGACCTTCCCAGGTGAGAGGAGACCCAAACGCAGCTCTCTCAGGTCCTAGTCCAGCTAACGAGGGCAGAGCCAACACAGAAAAGGCCGCTGCCTACATAATAAATGAAAGTGCTGAAAGGCGATGGCTGCCCCAGAAGGCAGGCAGCTTCACAGAGCAGGCAGAATTCAGCAGCCCCGGGAAGGCCAGTGAATTGTCGAATCCTAGGGTTGGAAGGGTCCTTGCTGTCATGAGTCAGCCCCAGCCCCGGCTGGCCACCTTACCTATTGCTTCAGAGTCCTCCTCAGAAGATGAGCAGGAAGGGCCAGAAGGGTCTTCTCTAGAGCCAGAAGCCCCTGCAGAAGCTATTGGAGAGGAAGAGCAGTCAGAAACCACTGCTGCTGCTCCAGGAGGAATTCAGCAAGAACAGCCTGGAGCTTCTGCAGAGACTGTCAGGGATGAGGAACAGCCAGAAACCTCCACAGAGGCTGTAAGAGACAAAGACTCCCACAGGGCAAAAGCGAAACCTGAGCACTTGGGGCCAGCTGAAAGGAGGAAGCATAGAGATAAGTCAGCTCTGTTGGATAGGCGAAGAAGCGCCCGTTTACAGGCGCAACACCGAACTGAATTGTTAGAGAGAGAGGCAACAGCTGTTCCTCATTAGGACAGCATAAAAGGAAGACGCCGAGGAAACCAAGCGTGGAAGCAACTCAGCTCGCCACTCCCTGCTACCAGAGCTCTACGCCTGGACGCTCTTGCCCTGCCTTGTGCCCTGCCCTGCTGTTGGATTGGATTTTGACCCCGGCCTGCTTTCTGACTACTCTTCTGCCTGCTCCTCTCTCTGACTGACATATTGGCTCTGACACCTGACCTGACTCCTGGACTACTGACTTCCTGCCTGTTGTGTTCTGCCCTGCAGTACCAGTGGGCCTCCTGCCTGCTGAGCCCAGCCCTGTGCGCGACACGTTGCTTCCACCCACAACTCAGCAGCTACTGGCAGCATGGATGCAGCCACAGCTGCTGCACTTGTAGCTCAGAACCAGACGCTGCAGCAGACGGTGACCCAACTGAGCAATGCTGTGGCTCAGCTTCAGCAACAGCTTCAGCAGCAAGCTGCGGCAGTGCCGCCGCCGGCCACGCCCAAGTGCCCAGTGAGTCCACCAGAAAAGTTCGCGGGCAATGTGGAGGAGTTTCCTGTCTTCCTAGCCCAGTGCCAGTTGTACATCAGCCTGCGCCCCCGAGACTTTCCTGATGATAAGACCAAGGTGGGCTTCATCCTGAGTCTCTTGAAAGGTCAGGCGGCCAAATGGTCCACCCCTCTGCTCCTGGAATCATCGCCGCTGCTGCAAGACTATACTGGGTTTGTGGAGCGGCTCCAGCAAACTTTCGCCAACCCCATTAAGGCTGAGAGCGCCAACCGGCGCATCCGACGGCTCCGCCAGGGACGGGGGTCCGTGGCCACCTACGCGACAGAATTCCAGTTACTGGCTCAGGACCTTGCGTGGAACGAGGCAGCGCTGCAGGACCAGTTCATAGAGGGCTTGTCTGATGCGGTTGCCGATGAGCTGGCCCGAACGGAACGCCCCAGTTCCCTTCAAAACCTTGTAGTGCTGTGCCAGCGCATTGACCAGCGCCTGGAAGCCCGGAGACAGGCGCGCAGCGAAGGGGCCTGGCGGGGAAGGATGCCCCGGCTGGTGCCTGCAGGCCCCTCCTCTGCCCCCACTGCTCCAAAGGGGGTGGAGGGGGAGGAGCCCATGCAGCTGGGCGGCGCCCGACCCCGTCTTACGGCCGCAGAGAAAGCAAGGCGACACACCCAGGGGCTCTGCTTGTACTGTGGCGGGGCCGGCCACTATGCCAATGCCTGCCCGGAAAAGCGCCACCCAGAAGGTGCCGCAAAAGACCGGCCCCGGCTCGCGGCGACCCACGCGGACCGGGGCGAGAGGTTTACACCAATGGGGCCCTTGACATCGGAGGGGGACACCTCCTCCTCCACCTAGAAATCCAGTTGCCAGATGGGCGGCGCGTGGAAACCCGTGCCATGGTCGACTCTGGCGCTTCCCGGAGTTTAATGGACCGGCAGTTTGCCCATCAGCACCACATCCCGTTGCACGAAAAACCTGTTGCTGCCCTAGTGGAGGCCATCGACGGGCGGCTACTGAAATCCGGTCCAGTAACCCACGAGACTGAGCTGGTGGAGGTAGCTGTGGAAGGCCACCAGGACCGCGTCCAGTTCGATGTAGTCTGCATGCTGCACTTCTCGGTGGTGCTGGGGCTGACCTGGCTCGTGGGCAGCAACCCGCTCATCGACTGGAAGCGCCAAGTCGTCCAGTTCCCGACCAGGAAGCCGGATCCCCTCCCGAAGCTGCTTGCCAGCACAGACGCCAAGGTCCAGGGATCCCTGCTGCCACCCCACTATGCAGAGTTCGCGGACGTGTTCGAGGAGAAGGGGGCTGATCAACTACCTCCGCACAGACCGTACGATTGTGCCATCAACCTGATTCCTGATAAACCCCTCCCCAGCGGACGCCTGTACTCGTTGTCGGAGCCAGAACGAGTGGCCCTCAAGGACTTTTTGGCAAAAAACCTAGCGCGGGGGTTTATCCGACCCTCAGCCTCTCCGACATCTGCACCAGTCCTGTTTGTCAAAAAGAAGGGAGGGGACTTGCGGTTATGCAACGATTACCGGGCCCTTAACCAGATTACAGTCAGAGACCGCTACCCACTACCTCTGATCCCTGACCTCTTAGAGTGGCTCCAAGGAGCAACTCGGTTCACTAAACTAGACCTGCGGGGAGCATATAACCTCATCCGGATACGGTCAGGGGATGAATGGAAGACAGCTTTTGGGACTCGTTACGGCCAGTTCGAGTACCTGGTAATGCCCTTTGGCCTATGCAACGCGCCAGCGGTCTTCCAGCGTTTCATCAACGACGTGTTCCGGGACCTCCTCGACCACTATGTCATCGTGTACCTGGATGACATTCTGATTTACTCCCGCAACCCTGCCAGGCATGGGGAGCATGTGCGTTCTGTGTTGGAGAGACTTAGACAGCATGGGTTGTATGCCAAGCTCGAGAAATGCGAATTTGACCGGGAAGAAGTTGAGTTCCTGGGACACCGAGTGTCCAACCAAGGAGTACAAATGGATCCCACTAAGGTCGAGGCGGTACTTTCCTGGCAGGCTCCCCGAAACCGTAAAGAGGTTCAGCGCTTCTTAGGGTTTGCAAACTACTACCGACAGTTCATCCCTGACTTTGCTGCACTAGCCGTCCCCTTGACCCGATTGACACGGCCCCGCCTGCCATTCCAATGGACCCAGGAAGCCCAACAGGCCTTTCAAACCCTGAAGACCCGGTTTACGACTGGACCGGTCCTTGTGTACCCAGATCCGAGCCTCCTGTTCATAGTGCAGGCTGACGCCTCTGACACCGCTTTGGGAGCAGTCTTAGCACAAAGACGCTCCTCCCACGAGGTGCCCCAACCGTGTGCCTTCTACTCCCGACAGCTCACTCCAGCTGAGCGGAATTACACTATCTGGGAGAGGGAGCTGTTGGCCATCAAGGCTGCCTTTGAGACCTGGCGGCACCATTTGGAGGGAGCTCGGCACCCGGTGGTGGTATATACAGACCACCGTAACCTAGAACATCTGCAAACCACCCGAAACCTAACGCAACGCCAAATCCGATGGGCGTTGTTCTTCTCCCGCTTTCAATTTACTATCCAATACATCCCTGGCTCACAGAACAAGTTGGCGGATGCCCTGTCCCGGAAACCTGAGTTCAGCCGGCAGGCAGGAGAGAAGCCGCCAGCCACAACCATTCTGGCTCCTGAGTGCTTTGCAGCCACCAATGCCCCAGATGCCCTGCAGGATCGGATCCGGCAAGCTCAAAGCACAGACCCCTGGACACAACGCATCACCCAGGGACTACAGGACCCCGCGCAGCCAGACCCCCCAGGCTATCTCCTGCAGCAGGGCCTCCTTACATATGAAGGCCGAGTCTATGTTCCCCCAGTTGCTCTACGAGGGGAGGCACTGCAGCTTGCTCATGACACCCTAGCAGCTGGTCACTTTGGGAGATACAAGACCTTGCACCTATTGTCCAGGGATTTCTGGTGGCCCCGTATGCAGGTGGACGTGTTTCGCTACGTGCAGTCCTGCGATACCTGCCGGCGGGCCAAAGACCTTCCAGGGAAGCCAACAGGACTGTTACAACCGCTGCCCACACCCGAGGGGCCCTGGGAAACCGTCTCCATGGATTTTGTCACGGACCTGCCACCCTCTAAAGGGCACACATGCATTGCGGTGTTTGTTGACCTATTCACCAAGCTGGCCCACTTCGTACCTTGCCCATCGCTGCCTACGGCCAAAGATTTGGCATACCAGTATGTCCAAAACGTGTTCCGGCACCATGGGATTCCCCGGCACCTGGTCTCAGATCGGGGGGTGCAAGGCCCTCCAGACACTGCTCGGAACCCAGGTTCACCTGTCCTCGGCCCATCATCCACAGTCCGATGGGCAGACGGAGCAGACCAATGCCACGTTGGAGCAATACCTGCGCTGCTATATAAATTACCAGCAGGATGATTGGGCAGACCTCCTAGCCGTGGCCGAATTTGCGTATAACAATTCAGTGCACGCCTCCACACACCAGACCCCATTCCTGGCCACCTACGGACGCCACCCACGTTACTTTCCCAGAACAACGCCAAACTCATCAGTACCGTCAGCAGATGACTTTGTCCGGGAGCTGCAGGCCCTACACCTGGTTCTGCGGGAACAGTTAGACCGCGCCAAACGGGCCTACAAAGCAACCGCGGACCGGCGACGGCGGGAAGGGGACCCTTTGAAGGTGGGGGACTCGGTGTGGCTTTCCACTCGGCACATTCGGTCACAGCGGCCCTCCCAGAAATTGGACCACCGGTTCATCGGGCCCTACCGAATTACCGCCCAGATCAATCCTGTTGCCTACCGATTGGAGCTCCCGCCAACACTCCGGATCCACCCCGTGTTCCATCGCTCCCTGCTCACCCCGGTAGCACCTCCACACCCCCTCCGTGAACCTGTACCACCGCCTCCCCCGGTCCTGGTGGACGGACAGGAAGAGTACGAGGTAGAACGGCTCGTAGACTCTCGCTGGCACCGGGGCCGTCTGCAGTACCTGGTGGAATGGAAGGGCTATGGACCCGAGGATAGATCATGGGAACCGGCCGAGAACCTCCACGCACCCCGCTTCATCCGCCAATTCCATCGGACCTACCCTAGCAAACCCGGACCTTCGGGTGGAGGGGGCCTTGGGAGGGGTGATGGTGTCATGAGTCAGCCCCAGCCCCGGCTGGCCACCTTACCTATTGCTTCAGAGTCCTCCTCAGAAGATGAGCAGGAAGGGCCAGAAGGGTCTTCTCTAGAGCCAGAAGCCCCTGCAGAAGCTATTGGAGAGGAAGAGCAGTCAGAAACCACTGCTGCTGCTCCAGGAGGAATTCAGCAAGAACAGCCTGGAGCTTCTGCAGAGACTGTCAGGGATGAGGAACAGCCAGAAACCTCCACAGAGGCTGTAAGAGACAAAGACTCCCACAGGGCAAAAGCGAAACCTGAGCACTTGGGGCCAGCTGAAAGGAGGAAGCATAGAGATAAGTCAGCTCTGTTGGATAGGCGAAGAAGCGCCCGTTTACAGGCGCAACACCGAACTGAATTGTTAGAGAGAGAGGCAACAGCTGTTCCTCATTAGGACAGCATAAAAGGAAGACGCCGAGGAAACCAAGCGTGGAAGCAACTCAGCTCGCCACTCCCTGCTACCAGAGCTCTACGCCTGGACGCTCTTGCCCTGCCTTGTGCCCTGCCCTGCTGTTGGATTGGATTTTGACCCCGGCCTGCTTTCTGACTACTCTTCTGCCTGCTCCTCTCTCTGACTGACATATTGGCTCTGACACCTGACCTGACTCCTGGACTACTGACTTCCTGCCTGTTGTGTTCTGCCCTGCAGTACCAGTGGGCCTCCTGCCTGCTGAGCCCAGCCCTGTGCGCGACACTTGCAGATCATCTAGTCCAGCCCCCTGCCCAAGGCAGGAACAGCCTAAAACATTCACCCAGCTGCACCTTGGGACTGCCAATAAGGGGAACCCACCACATCCCCAGGCAGCCGATTCCACTGCTGAATTACTCTTAATGTGAAGTTTTCCTAATGTCCAGCCGGTACCTTCCCACCTGTAGATTAAACCTATTCTTGTGAGTCCTCTTCTGCTGCCAACAGGAACTTCTCCCTTCCCTCCTGTAAGTGACAGCCTTTTAAATACTTAAAGAGAGCAGCCATGTCTCCCCTCAACCTCCTCTACTCCAAGCTGAACATTCCCAGGTCCCTCAGTCTTTCCTTGCAAAGCTTGGTCTCCAGGCCCCCGATAGTCCTGGTTGCTCTCCTCTGCACCCATTCCAATTTATCCACTTCCTTTTTGAAGTGAGGCCTCCAGAACTTCACACGCTACTCCAGGTGGAGCCTGAGCAGCATGGTATATAGTGGGACAATTACATCCTGTGATTTGGGTTATGCCGTTTTTACCCCATGATTGTGTTCACCTTCTTTGCTGCTGCATCACACTGACTGCTTTTAGTAAAGAGTCCAGTAGCACCTTTAAGACTAACCAACTTTATTGTAGCATAAGCTTTTGAGAACCACAGCACTCTTCATCAGATGCATACTAATGCTACAGTTGGTTAGTCTTAAAGGTGCTACTGGACTCTTTACTATTTTGCAACTATAGACTAATATGGCTAATTCCTCTAGATCTGCTCATATTTAACAACAACAACAACAATGATGGTGCCTTCGACAATATAACAACAACAACATTCAATTTATATACTGCCCTTCAGGACAACTTAATGCCCACTCAGAGTGGTTTACAAAGTATGTCATTTATCCCCACAACAAACACCGTGTGAGGTGGGTGGGGCTGAGAGAGCTCTGAGAGAGCTGTGACTTGCCCAAGGTCACCCAGCTGGCTTCAAGTGGAGGAGTGGGGAATCAAACCCAGCTCTCCAGATTTGAGTCCCACGCTCTTAACCATTACACCAAACTGGCTTTATTTAGCTTCCCATCCACCCATATCCCAAGATCTTGTTCACACACTCACTGCTACCCAGAAGTGTATCCTTCATCCAATATGTACGCTTTGCATTTTTGTTACCCAGGTGGAGAACCCGGCACTTGTCCATGTTAAATCGCATCTTATTCAAATCTGCCCTGTTCAAATTCCGTCCCTGTCTTCGAGGGTGTTTGCTACTCCCCCCAGGTTGGTGTCATCTGCAAATTTAAAAAGTAATTCTTTCAACACCCTCATCCAGATCATTTATAAAAATACTGAAAAGCGCTGGGCCCAGGACCGAGCCCTGTGGCACTCCATGGGACACCTCCCTCCAATCAGATGTGAAGGCAGCATAGCATGGCAGACCAGGAAGAGCTGGCCCTCAGGGCAGGAAAACTCAAGAGAAATAATAGCAACTGCAGTAGAGAAGCAAGCCCCAGAGAACCTGTAACCTCCCAGTCTCCCAGTGAGAAAGAATTCAGCACGGCCAGCAGAACTGCACCACTGCTCTTGCTTATACGGAATCCAAATAGCACCCCTTTGAGCAGTGGAATGTTGCAAAGTCTGGGGGAATCCTGAGCACGGGATGTGCCAGTACAGGTGGGTAGAAAGATACACACACAGTGTTGCTGGTTGGTCAACAGGCCTGTTACTTCCAGTATCTTAATAACTGCACTTTTATACTGCCCTTCTAGACAGATTAGTGCCCCACTCACAGCAGTGAACAAAGTCAATGTTGTTATTATCTCCTCGATGCAGCTCGGGCGCTGGGGCTGAGCAGAGTGACTTACCCAAGGCTATCCGCTGAGCTCATGGCAAAGGTTGGAGTTGAACCACCAGAGGGCTGATTCACAACCCAACCACTTAATCACTATGCCGCAGCAGCATTAAGCAAACGCCTTTTCAGTTCCAGCACAAACTATTATTGGCTAATAATGCCGTGGTTCTAAAAATCTCCTGGCATTACATCTGATCTCCGGCCAACAGAGAGCAGTTTCGTTGGAAGAGCAGGATTTGAGTCCAGTGGCACCTTAGAGACCAACAAGGTTTTCAGGGTGGAAGCTTTTGAGAGTCAGAGCTCCCTTCTTCAGGAGGGCATCAGGATGTAAAGGTAACACCCTTGTAGCACCCTTGAAGCTGGGCTATAAAGGCTCAAGGATTTCCATTCCTACTCAAGGCTGAAGAAGATCCAGAGGAGTTAGCCGTGTTAGTCTGTAGTAGCAAAATCGAAAAGAGTCCAGTAGCAACTTTAAGACTAACCAACTTTACTGTAGCATAAGCTTTTGAGAACCACAGCTCTCTTTGTCAGATGCATGGAGGGTATGAAGAAACTGGTCATATATATATAGGTGGGGAGGGGAGGGGGGAGTAGATGCAATCAGTAGCTTCTGATGATGAAATCAGTTACTTCTGATAATGAGATAACCATTCATAGTGCCTATTCAATCCAAGTCTGACTGAGTCAAATTTACATATGAATTCCAATTCAGCAGCTTCCCCTTGGATTCTGTTTTTGAAAGGCTTCTGTTGAACTACAGTGACCTTTAAGTCCTTGATGGAATGTCCTGGTAGACTGAAGTGTTCTCCCACTGGTTTCTGGATGTTGCCATGTTTAATGTCAGATTTGGGTCCATTTATTCTTTTGTGCAGACATTGGCTGGTTTGTCCAATGTACAGAGCAGATGGACATTGTTGGCACATGAGGGCATATATCACGTTGGAGGATGAGCAGCTGTAAGAGCCAGAGATAGTGTAGTTGACGCCATTGGGTCCTGTAATCGTATTTCCTCAAGGCTGAAGAAGGGAGCTTTGACACTCAAAGGCTTACACCCTAGAAATCTTGTTGGTCTTTAAGGTGCCACTGGACTCAAATCCTACTGTTCTACAGCAGACCAATACGGCTGCCCACCTAAACAGTTTTCCTAGAGATAGATCAAGGTGGGTAGCTTTGTTAGTCTGTCTTTAGCAGCAGAAAAGAGCAAGAGTCCAGTAGCACCTGTAAGAAGTGAGCTGAAGAAATGGGCTGTGTCTCACAAAAACTCATACCCTGCCACAAATATTGTTAGTCTTTTAGGTGCTGCTGGACTCTTGCCATTTTCCTGGAGAAAATGGCTGGTTTGGAGAGTGGACTCCATGGCATTATTCATCACTGAGGTTCCTCCCCAGGTCCCAGTCCCAAATCTCCCAGAATCTCCCAACCTGGAGTTGGCATCCCCCGAGTCCCTCCTCCTCTGGCCTTGTGCAAGCAACTGTGTCCTCCTGGGCTTCATTAAATCTACTTCCCACACTTGCTTGAGGCCGAAAGGGCATCTTAAGCCCCGCACCTCAGTTAACTCTGTGTATCCCTTCTCCGCAGCTAGCTAGCTTGCGGCCTGTCAATATTCTGATTTATTGACCAGAACCGGCCCTCGGTCAATAGGGCTGGTAAATTGTCATATTGACTGGGCGGGGGGTGCGGGCGGGGGGAGAGAAGGCATTCGGTGAAGAATCTGTTTGCTGCCTGATTAGAAACGGGATGAACCTGGAAAAGAGTGGTTGGGGAGAGTAACCTAACCTAGAACAAGACACGAGGAATGTGGACTACTTTCATGCCTCTTCTTGAGCGTGTCATTTTGTGCTGCCCCTTCAACCCCTTCGTGAGTCTGGCCCTCAGTCTGAAGCCCTTGTGCCCTGGTACCCGAGCAGGCATGTCATGTTGTGTTGCCATAGGCCACTGGGCGACTGGCAGGGGTTTGGTGCTGAATTGTTCCTACAAGAGCTGGCCGGTGAGAAGGATGATGGTGCAGTGTTGAATGCGGAGCAGAGAAGTAGAGCTAAATCTCCTCTCAGCCATGATACTCACGTGGGCCAATCAGCCTCTCTCAGCCTACCTTGCCGGGCTGTTGTGAGTGGAGTGTGGAGTGGAGAACCAAAGATGCTTAGGGGTTACACTGGATCCATTGCTACTACTAGAAAGACAAGTTAAGGCAGCTGCAAAAAAATACTTTCTACCACCTCAGTCCAGCCTGGAAGATGGCTTCTTACCTTGACACGGCCGACCAGGACTCCAGGATCCATTCTGCGGTAAAATCAAGATTTGACTAGTGTCAGGGCTTTTTTTCTGGGAAAAGAAGTGGTGGAACTCAGGACCGCACAATGACGTCACTTCGGTTCAGCTGGAACAAGGGGGGAGTTTTTTAAAGTTTAAATTGCTCTCAGTGAAAATGATCACATGGCCGGTGGCCCCGCCCCCTGATCTCCAGACAGAAGGGAGTTTAGATCGCCCTCTGCACCGCTGTGCGGTGGGCGATCTCAACTCCCCTCTGTCTGGAGATCAGGGGGCGGGGCCACTGGCCATGTGATCATTTTCAAGAGGTGCCGGAACTCCATCCCACCGCGTTCCAGCCAAAAAAGCCCTGACTAGTGTAATGCACTATACATCAGTCTCCCATCTAAGTTAACTAGGAGACCCCAATTGGTGCAAAACGCTGCGGCGCAACTGTTATCAGGAGCGAGCAGGAGCATGAACATCACTCCCATCCTGCAGTCACTCCCTTGGCTACCTATCGGTTACTGTGCTCAGTTCAAGGTATTGGTTAACACATACAAAGCTCTTCACGGCCTTGGCCTGGCATACCTACGGGACCGCCTCCCTCCCTATGTCCCTCCAGGGCAGCTTCTCTCATCTGAACAGGGTCTCCTGCAGGTGCCAGGCTGCACATGGGCGAAATCAACACAGCCCGTACATGGGCTTTCTCTGTGGTTGCCCCTGCCCTGTGGAACGGCCTGCCTGAGGAGGTCAGGAGAGCCTCCACTCTTCTAGCCTTCCGCAAACAATGCAAAACTGAATTATTCAAAAAGGCGTCTGTATTGTAGAGGGGGCGGGGTCTCAGATGCTTCGCTAATGAATTAGGGACCATAGACTTCACCCATAGATTTCACCACTATGTTGCCTTACATACTATCTGTTGCTTTAAAGATGTGTTCCTATGCCAACCCTAGAATTGCTTATGTTCTGTTTCAGCATTTATTCAACTCTGTATTGGATTCTTGCTAATGTTATGTCTTTGTAAACTTGTTTATGGCATTGTTGATGAAATTGTCCTTGATACTGACTGTACTAATCTCACACTGTGTAATCCTCCTTGAGTCTCAGTGAGAAAGGCAGACCATAAATGACATAAATAAATAAAATTATAATACATCCTTAACAGAAGGAAATGGGATTTATAGTTACAAGCCCGACAGGGGAGACAGCATTGCTCCAGAGAGAGATCTACCCATTTCGGTCTTCCTGTGCTGAAATAAGGGGGCAGAGGGAGGGCTGTGACTTGCGACAGGGACACCGTTTCTTGGAGACGGTGTCTGCCATGCACCTCAACACCATCAGCATGGCACATTACCCAGAGACGTGTCAACTTCCTCTCCCCTCCCTCTCTCAACTCTTGGGATCTTTTGCCTCTACGCAAACTGCTTCTTTCATTTGTGGCTGGAGATTTTTCTGGATTCGCAGGCCTTTCTTCCTTTCGTCCTCCCACTGAGTCTCATCATAGGAATTCAGTGAGGTATTAAGAATGCTGCAGCTAGGGGTGCCAACCTCCAGGTGGGGCCGGAGATCTCCTGCAATTACAACTGCTCTCCAGGCTAGAGAGATCCACTCCCCTGAACAAAACAGATACTCACCTTGCGCTCTGCAGATAAGCATCTTCTGGTGGTCTCTGGCCCGAGGGACATTCAGCTGGCTTCGACTGGGGCCAGGGCCTTTTCTGCCCTGGCCCCGGCCTGGTGGACCACTCTCCCTATGGAGATCCGGGCCCTGCGGGACCTTTTTTTTTTTTTTGAAAATTTTTTTATTGGGTTAGAATATTATTATTTTTACATTACATTCAATTTTCCCCAAATTTTTCATTTCTAACCCCCTCCCTTTCCCCCCCTTTTGTTGACTTCCAACAGCTTTCCCACCCTTTGTCCCTTTTCCCTTACTTCTATTAAATTCCTCTGTCTAAAACAGATATACATTCTCCGTTATATTAAGCAGTACATCTTTAACTACTTTTCTTGTTATACACCCAAACTGTACGTCTTTGGATAAACAATTTATCCCATTTTCCAGTTTTGAATATTTCTATATATCATAAACCTATATATCATAAACCATAAAAATCTTACATTTAAATCAAACAATTTGACTTGTTCTCTATATATTACTCATTCTATCTTTTTATGGTAATTCTGTATAGCTCATCACATAATCAATCAATTTGACTCTTCTGTACATTCAGTTTGGTGCATATAAATCTTATCAAAGAAAGAAAATATTGTTGGTTACTCGATCCTCATATTTAAACCTTATCATTAATTATTTTCTATCAATATTCTATCTATTAACCTATACATATCTATATATATATATCAATCTGTTAATCTAACTGCTTATAAATTCACATTTATCTCTTCCTCCCCCGGTAAAGTCACCCCTCTCTTTTATACTTTTATTATACTTCAGTAGTTCTCAAACTGCCACAGTTTTCCTCCCACCTCCCATTTCTTCTCCAGATATTGTTTCAGCTTCTCCCAGTCTGTGTTAAACTGCCCTGAGTCCAGATTTCTCAGTTTTCTTGTCATCTTGTCCATTTCTGCCATGTACAGCAATTTGTAGATCCAATCTTCGATAGTTGGCACTTCTTGTACTTTCCATTTCTGCGCATACAAAAGTCTAGCTGCTGCTGTCATATAAAATATCAACGTCCTATGATGGGCTGGAATTCCCTCCATTCCCAAGTTTAGCAGCAGGAGTTCTGGGTTCTTATTTATTTGAAACTGTAAAATTTCACTCATTTCTCTTATTATTTCCCCCCAGTACTGCCTAGCTACCTCACACGACCACCACATGTGATAGAGGGAGCCCTCATGTTTCTTACATTTCCAGCATTTATTAGAAGTATTCAAGTTCCCTAGCGCAATCTTCTTTGGTGTCATGTACCAACGATAAATCATTTTGTAAATGTTCTCTTTAATATTAGTACATGTCGTTATCTTCATTGTAGTTTTCCACAAGTATTCCCATGCCTCCATTGTTATTTCTTTATTGAAATTTATAGCCCATTTCACCATCTGTGTTTTAACTATCTCGTCCTCAGTATACCATTTCAACAGTACTTGGTATACCTTGGATATTCTTTTCTTGTCTTCTTTAAGAAGGGTCTGCTCTAGTTCCGAGTTCTCTGTTCGTATACCCCCCTTTGCAGAGTCCGAATTGTATAAGTCTCTAATCTGTCTATACTGGAACCAATCATAGTTAGGTGATAGTTCCTCTTGCGTCTTTATTCTGAGTTTAGATACTTCAGTTTTAGTTATCTCTTTGTACGTTAAACATTGTTGTTCATTATCAACAGCTCTCGGATCTATCACCTCGTATGGAACCACCCACAAGGGGGTTCCTTCTTGTAGGTAAATTCTATACTTCTTCCAGATTATATATAAACTTCTCCTTACAAAATGATGCAGGAACATCGAGTTGACCTTTACTTTGTCATGCCATAGGTATGCGTGCCATCCAAAAAAAATTTTATATCCCTCTAGGGCTAATAGTTTCTTGTTCTTTAATGTCATCCACTCTTTTAACCAAACTAGGCAGATTGCATCATGATAAAGTCTCAGGTTGGGCAGTTGCATTCCGCCTCTTTCCTTTGCATCTTGCAAAACTTTTACTTTCACTCGCGGCTTCTTGCCTGCCCAAACAAAATCTGATATTTTCCTCTGCCATTTTTCAAATTGTTTAGAGTCTCTGATGATTGGTATTGTCTGTAGCAGAAACATTACTCTTGGTAACACATTCATCTTAACTGCTGCAATCCTGCCCAACCATGACAAGTTCAAACTATTCCATTTGATCAAATCTCTCTCTATCTGAGTCCATAATTTTTCATAATTATTCTTGAACAAATCTATATTTTTTGCAGTCAGCTCAATTCCCAAATATTTCACCTTACTTGTTACTTCACAATCCGTTGTTTCCATTAACAATTGTTGTTTCTGCTTAGTCATGTTTTTGCATAGTATCTTTGACTTCTTTTTGTTGATGAAGAAACCTGCCAAATCTCCAAACTCCTTGATCTTATCTATTACTTTTGGCATGTTCTCCAATGGGTCCTCTACAATTAACATTATGTCATCCGCAAATGCTCTGACCTTGTATGAATAGTCCTTTATTTTTATTCCTCGAATTTCCTCGTCTTGTCGTATTTGTATCATCAGAATCTCCAATACTAAAATGAACAACAATGGAGATAACGGGCAACCTTGTCTTGTTCCTTTACTAATCGTCAATTTCTTGGTCAATTCATCATTCACTACAATTGCTGCAGTCTGGTCTCTGTAAATTTCCTTAATTGCTCTGATGAATCTTTCTCCCAATTGTAGCTTTTCCATAGTGGCAAACATAAAGTCCCAGTTTAAATTGTCAAACGCTTTTTCAGCGTCTACAAAGAAGAAACCAACCTCTTTGTCACAACGCTTGTCATAATATTCAATAGCATTGATCACTGTCCTTAAATTGTCTCTTATTTGTCTGTCTGGCAAAAAGCCTGCTTGTTCCTCCTCTATGACTTCCGAGAGCCACCCCTTCAATCTCTCCGCCAATATCTTCGTAAAAATTTTATAGTCATTGTTAAGTAGTGATATAGGTCTGTAATTTTTCACGTTAGTCAGGTCTTGGCCCTCCTTTGGGATCAATGATATATTCGCTTCACTCCAAGTATCTGGAATCCTTTGATCCCTAAAAACTCCATTCATCACCTCTTTTAGGAATGGTGCCAGTTCATTGGCCATTGTCTTATAAAATTTAGCCGTAAGTCCATCTGGCCCTGGCGCCTTTCCTAGATTTGCGGATTGTATTGCCTTGCTTATTTCCTCATCAGTTACTTCACTGTTCAGCTTATTTCTCCAAGCTTCCGAGATTTCTGGAAGTTTGGTTTTCTCCAGATATGATGCTATTGATTCTTTGTTTACTTCTTTTTTATTGTACAGCTTAGCGTAAAATTTATAAAAGGCTCTACTAATGGTAGTCTGCTCCAGGTACGTTTTATTTTCTTCACAGATTTTATTTATTATTTTCTTTTCCCTTTTCTTCTTCAATTGCCATGCCAGGTACTTCCCAGGTTTATTAGCACCCTCAAACACTTTTTGATTCAGTCTTTTAAGATTCCACTCCAATTCTTTGTTACTCATTGCTGTTAGCTGTTCTTGAAGTATTTTAATTTCCTGGTATACCTTCTTTTTCCCTGGTCTCTTTTTTAACTGTATTTCTTTGGCTTTTATTTTCTCCTCAATCTCTCGTCTTTTCTCCTCTTTCTTCTTTCTTACTCTACCATTTAAATCCATTAGTACGCCCCTTACAACCGCCTTGTAAGCATCCCAAACTTTATTGGTTGGTACTTCTTTATTCACGTTATATTGTATAAAAAACTTTGTCTCTCTCCTCAATATTTCCATATTCTCTCTTTCCTGTAACAAGTCCTCATTTATTCTCCATGTTTTCCTTTTTCTCCTTTTTCCAAATTTCCACATAATTGGGTTGTGATCTGAGCCTACCATCGGCATTATTTCTACCTCCTTAGTCCATAATGCTAAGTCATTTGAGGCCCAGATCATATCAATTCTTGATAATGTAGAATGCCTTGCAGAATAAAAAGTAAACTGTCTGCTTTTAGGATATTCTCTCCTCCATACATCTTCAAGAGTCTCTTGTTGAATCAACTCAAAAAAAAGCTTTGGTAATAGTCCTCTTTTCTTTTGTGCCATTGTAGTTTTTTTGTCTAGTTCCAAGTCTGTCACTCCATTGAAGTCTCCAGCAAGAATTATCTGGTCATATGCAAAATCGTCTAAATGCTTCCTTAAATCCTCAAAGAAGCTTTCTTTTGCACCGTTAGGTGCATAAAGTCCGACTACCAACACTCTCTTTAAATTCCAAATACATTCCACTGCTACAAATCTAGCTTCCACATCTCTCATAACAAATTTTGGCTGTAGCTCCTCTTTTATATACAACACCACTCCTCTTTTTTTTTTAATTAGAGGCCGCTACAAACTCCTTGCCCAATTTTCCAGATTTTAAATATTTTACATCCTGTTTTCTAATATGGGTCTCTTGCAGACAAACAATGTCACATTTTTGTTTTAGTAGCCAATGAAAAATATTTTTCCTCTTATTCGGTGAGTTTAGTCCATTTACATTCCAAGATAATACTTTACACTCCATACTCATGATCTTGTTGGTAAGTCTTTTTCATTGTCCTTAATAAATCTCTCCATCTCTCGCTCAGATCTGATGCGTTTTTTTGCCCCTCCAAACTCAAAGGACACTCCTTCTGGTAACTCCCATCTATACCTGATTTTCATGTCCTTCAAAATCTGAATTAGCACTTTATATTTTTTCCGATCCAATAACACTGATCTGGGCAGTTCCTTCATTATAATAATCGTCTTGCCATCAATCTCCAATGGATCTTGAAACTGTTTTGTCACAATCCTCTCTTTCATATTTCTTGTTGTAAACTGCACAATCACATCCCTTGGTAATTTCCTCTGGGTTGCAATTCTCGAATTCACACGGTATGCCACATCTAGGATAGCCACAACTTCCTCCTCCTCCTTCCCCAGGTATTCAGCCAACACCTCAGTCATCTGTTCTTGCGCTGACTTCCCTTCCACTTCTGGCAAGCCACGAAAACGAAGCTGCTTCTCCATATGTTTAGTTTCTGCAACTGACATTCTCCCCTTCACCAATCTCATCTCTGTTTGTTGCGTGTCTATTAAATTCTCCATCGCGTCTTCTACTGTTTTAACTCTCTGCTGCGTTCCTTTTAATTCACTACTAATCGTTTCCATACCTTTTTTCATTTCTGACAGCTCCGACTTTACTGTCTGTGTAACCTCTTTAACCTCTTTAATAAGCTCCAATTTCGTGTCCTTGAGTTCTTTGATCATATCTACAAGTTTTTTGTCCAAATTTTTATCCAAATTTTCTATTGCCGATTGCCACTCTTTTTTCGACATCGTGGGGCTTGCTTTAGCTCGCTCCCACGAATCTGCTCTCTTCCTTAACTCCGTGGCGTAAAATTAAACGTTTTTCTTTTTCAAATGTCTCAATCTTCTTGCCAAAATTAACTTTTAAAGTGTCCAAAATGTCGGGCGTCTTTTCTCTATGGTTTCTCTATGATGTTATAATCCAAGATGGCCTACTTCCTCTTCCGCTGAGGCCGCGACCCTTCCCCTTTCAAAAATGGCGATTCCCTACTTCCTGTCCTTCGGCAAGGGCCGCTTCTCTCCAGCCACTCTATTGTTGTTACGCACTTCCTGTCTCCCGTCTTCCCACAGCAGGTCTCGCGATGGTGTCTTTTTCCCACAGCTCCAAAACCACAGGTATTCAAAACAATAGTCCGATTTCTTTAATAACTTCTTTAAACTTAGTCTCTTTTAAAATACAACTCCTGCCGAGTCTTCACCTCCTTTTCACTAATCTGTTGCAGTTTAAAAATCTACTTTTTTTCCTCTCTGTTTTTGTCAAACTGTCCCGTATCAAAAGATAGCGATCTTTACCTTCTCTTCACTTTTCTCGGGTTGTAATCGCTGTTTCGATCTTAAATTCTCCTCTCAGCTTCCTTTCCCAATCGAAGCTTGGGTATGTAGGTCTTATGCCAGCCGAATTGGCCCCAAAACTGCCGCAGAGATTATAGCCGACCCGTCGCAAGGTGGGACCTCAAGGATCGGGGGGAGACTCGTGGTGTAGAGCCCCCCCTCGTCCGAGATCTAGCTCACCCTAGGGTCTTGAGCGTTCTTTGCCTGCTCCCCGCCTGAGAGCAGTCGGACGCGGGTTATTTTCACCCCTCCGGCCGGTTAAAACGGCAGTCCGGTCAGCTCCGCGAATGGAGCTGCGTTAGACCTCCATGAATCCCAAACCGGAAGTCCCCTGCGGGACCTTTTTATAGTTCCACAAGGCCTGCAAGATGGAGATGTTCTGCTAGGCCTTTGAGGAGGAGTCAGCATTTTGTCCCCTTTTCTGACTGCCACCATGCCCCTCTGCAACTGCCTGGGGCCTTTATCATGGGGGTCCTGTGGTTTTATAGTTTTGCAGTAGCCTGGTATTGTTTAGAGGTGCCTGGATTTTAGCTGTTAAACTGTTTTTTATGATGTTTTAATTGTACATTCTTGTTATAAGCCACACTGAGCCCACTCGTGGGAAGGGCGGGGTATATGCTGAATAAAATAACAACATTTGATTTATATACTGCCCTTCAGGACAACTTAATGCCCACTCAGAGCAGTTTACAAATTTTGTTATTATTATCCCCACAACAAACATATCCTGTGAGGTGGGTGGGGCTGAGAGAGCTCTGAGAGAGCAGTGATTGACCCAAGATCACCCAGCTGGCTTCAAGTAGAGGAATGGGGAATCAAACCTGATACTCCAGATTAGAGTCCTGCTGCTCTTAACCACTCTACCAAACTGGTCACTACACCTAAATAAAATTGCTGAGGTTCCTCCCGCACTCTCCAGGCTCCATTCCCAAATCTCCAACCTGGAGTTGGCAACCCTGCTTGCGTCACAGGCATCTGTCCTGGCAGGAGTCATAAAGGTGGGGTGGGGAGAGGGGCCACAATTAACCCCATTGATTCACTTTCTCTGCATTCTTGGTCTAGGTTCTGTGACTTCACTGGTACACAGAAAATGCAGGCTGCCCTGCAGATGCCTTCGGGTCCTTGTGTCATTTGAGCCTGTGCCCCCCTCCCCACAAATGGGGCGCTGAGGTGTAAAATTAACATTGCAGCAAAAAAGCCCACCTCCCCCCACCTCCCCGGCATATCCATCAGGCCCTGACAGACCAAGCCGGGCCAAATGGTGGTTGCTAATTCGTTTGTGTTTATTCTGGGTGTTAATGAGTCTTCTCCTGCAACCCAATAATAAGTCCATTAGCTGCAAATTGTGGCAAGCAAACACAGGCGCACGTTTATCGCCAAGACTACAAATCTCTGTTAGTCCTAATTAAAACAACTGCTCGGCCTTTAATTAAGTCATCTTTTTTCCTTCCTCCCCCTTTTTGCTCTTTTCTGCTCTCCTCCTCTCGGGCGCAAGCAGCAGCAGAGCTCAACCGGAGGCCCTCCTCAACAAAGTGCAACCCGGGAGGAGCCGGCTTTCTGGATTAGGGTTTAGTCCTTGAGCAAGGGAAGCACTGATGAAGTGGAATGTGCCTCTGAGCATGGCCAGTGCGCATTTTTCTCACTCTCTCTGAGTGATGCCTATCACCGCAGGGTGGATGGCATTCTTGGAAAGCAGTCACTGAGAACTGGGGAGGACAGAGGACAGTTCGTCTCTTCAGATTTCCTCATTTTAATCCTGTCTTGCTCTCCCTGATTACTTTTGCCAAATCCTAGATGCTCACAAGGGAATTCGGTTGCTGGCGCAGCATAGTTAAGTAATTCTGCTGCTTCGAATCTCACGACCGCCATGAACTGACCACGTGGCCTTGGGTAAGCCGCTCTTCTCAGCCAAGCTCCACAGCTGCATTGTGGGGATAATAATACTGACTTTGTTCACCACTTGAAGTGGGCGCTAATCTGTCCAGCAGAGCAGCATACAAATGAACTGTTGTTGTTGTTGTTATCTCCAGGTGGGGTCTGGAGATCAGGAATTACAACTAATCTCCCGACTACAGAAATCAGTTCCCTTGAAGGAAATGACTGCTTTGGAGGGTGGGCTGTATGGCATCACATCTCCGCTGAGCTTCCCCTCTCCCCTAACCCTGTCCTCTCCACTGGCTTCACCCCCAAATCTACAGGAATTTCCTAACTTGGAGTTGGCAACTCTAGCTGGTCCGGGTGGGCTGCTAGGGATGTATTCCTTGGGCTCACGGCCAGGCAAGGGCTGTTTAGGTCCTGCGTAAACGTTGTCCTGGGTTGCTCTCCATTCCTGCTTCCAGGGGTCAGTTGTCAGGCTCTGAAATGCAGGAGCACCTGCTCTCTTGGCCATGCGATGCCTGGGGGCCAGGCTCCCTTGACTGGTACGAAGCCTGGCTAATCTAAAGATGTAGAAAAGAGCAAGAATCCAGTAGCAACTATAAGACTAACAAAAAATTGTGGTAGGGTAGGAGCTTTCGTGAGCCACAGCTCACTTCTTCAGATATTGTGCCTCACGAAAGCTCATCCCTTACCACAAATTTGGTTAGCCTTATGGGTGCTACTGGTCTCTTGCTTTTTTCTACGGCTACAGACTAACACGGCTACCCATCTTGATCTAATCTGAAGATGTTGCCGTGCTGGAGCATCTGAACATTGTTCACAGCCTTGGAGGTCTAGGCCAGGGGGACCCGAATCCGCCCCCCATGCTTCTGTCTGTATCTGCATGTCTCAGGAGAACCGAGGGGCAATGCCATGCCAATGGGGCATGCATGCCAGCTCCTATGTGTGGCTGAGGATCTTTCAACAGCTCACCAGTTTCCTTCTCCTGCACAGCTGCCAGACTGAGTGCCCTGGAGCACCGCAGGGAAGCTCCTCTGGGCTTGGTTCCAGGGCCACTTACACCTCCCACGCCACCCCATTCGCCCCCCCCCCCGGATAAAACGACTCCACTTGCTACATCTGAAGAACTGAGCGCCACCAGCCCGCAACAGTTTTATGCTGGAATATACTTGGTCTGTCTTATTTTTGCTACACCAGACTCTTATGGCTGAGCTTTTAAAGTTGGGTTTTTATTAATAACTTTTAAAAATATTCTTTTTTTACTTTGCAAGCCACCTTGGCATATTCCCTGGATAGGCAGCATAATATTTTTCTAAACGCATGAATGAATGGAAATTAATCATTGCTATTTATTTCTAAAGCACCTTTCATAGCGACGGAAGCTGGGCTTTCTTCTCTCCCTTTGGCATTTGCTCTCCTGGCCGATGGAGTGCTGCCTTTTGGAAAGTCTATAAAGACATTCTTGTTTCAGAAGACATTTGACAGTGTGGTGGTTGGTACCACTCAGGGCTTTTTTTCAGCAGGAACATGGTGGAACGGAGTTCTGGCACCTCTTGAAAACGGTAACATGGCTGGTGGCTCCGCCCCCTGATCTCCAGACAGAGGGGAGTTGAGATTGCCCTCCGCGCCAAGTGGTGCAGAAAGCAATCTAAACTCCCCTCTGTCTGGAGCTCAGGGGGCGGGGCCACCAGCCATGTGACCATTTTCTCTGAGGGCAACCCACTGAGTTCCACCACCTCTTTCCCCAGGAAAAAAGCCCTGGTACCACTAGTTTCACAGGTTGTGCTGTTGCTATTTTTCCTTTTTAAAACCCCTCTTGGTTAATTTTAACAGATTTTGATGTAAATTTTAACTATAATTTAATCTTTGTTAATACTACTAATAAAGAATACCTAAAATTGCCTTGCATTTCACACAGTTTAAAATTTATTGACTACTAGTGGCCTCAGGAGGGAAGGCAGCATGGTATAGCCTGATTTTGTCAGATCGCAGAAGCTAAGCAGCATCAGTACTTGAACAGGCAGCCCCCAAGGAAGACTCTGCAGAGGAAGGCAATGGCAAACCACCTCTGCTTCCTTCTTGCCTGGAAAGCCCTTTGGTGGGGCCACCATAAGTTGATTGTGACGTGATGGTGCGTGCTTGTGCGCGCACACACATATACTAGTGGCCTCAGAGACTCGTTTTTGCTGCTAAAAGGCGATACAAATGAAAATGGGAATTCATAAATTGTATAAAGTAATCTAATTTTTTAAAAATATAGGTCTCTGTTTCAATTTACAATCTACATTTCAACAGAGGTGAGACATGGGGGGTGACTGGGGAGGAGGAAAGAGTCAAGGGATGCAGATGAGCAAAGTTGATGCTTAGTCTTTGTTTCCTTCAGAAACAAAGGATGAAAGAATTAAGCCAGCCACTTCACAGCAGAAATGTGCTTGAGCTAAGATCTGAAGGGAAAAGAAGGATCACGTAACAGCTCAGGGCGGGAGTCCTAGGCATAGTCAGTAATGCTTGTTTTCAAATTTGGGCAGCCCTTACCCCACTGCATTGCTTCTTGAAAGTCCGAGCTGTTGATCGTGTTGACCTACTCTGTGTCATCCTCTTTAAGTCTCAGCAAGGAAGGCAGACTGTAAATCATGTAAACAAAAATAAATAAAAATAGCAAGGAAGAGCTGTTTAAAGGATGAAAATATATCACATGCAGAGCACTAGTTCTAGGTGACTCCCGCAAGTGAGTCAAGCTACAGACATCTGAGCAAAGCAAGCAAGCCAAACTATTGCACAGGGTCGCCAGAGTGGAATGTTATTCCCAACTGATAATCGGTCAGACTCTTGGAGTGTGTGTGTGTGTGTGTGTGAACGAGAGAGAGAGAGGGGGGGGGAAACCCTTGTCCCAAACTGTGAAGCGCAAGTCAGCTGCCCCAGGGAGGATTCTATAGGACCGGGACAGGCACCAACAGATGCAATGGCCTACACATCCAAGTTAATCAGTAAGAGGGCAGTGGCAGCCTCAGTCTCTCTTTGAGGCAAGCTTTTCTGAAGGCTCCATGGCAACGGCCAGTGAGAGATGCTCCAGCTCCTGCCCTTGTATCTTCTATCTCTAGCCTAGCCTATTCTGCTTCAGTGTACAAGAGGAGGATGCTTTCTCCCACCATGTTTTCTTCCACAGGACGGGGTTCCTCGGTGCTTCCTTGTCAGGCACCACGGCTGTCAGTTGACAGGGCTGCTCTCCGGTCATTATATTTGGGCGGTTGTTGCCCAGGACAACAAAAAAGGGGGAGAAAAAACAACAATAAAATGTACTAATATACCTGTCCATGTGTGAGATTACTATGTATATACAAAGGTATGGTAATTATAGGTCAAACCACACTTTTGATGCTTTTTATCATACTTACACACTTTTATGTAACTGGCTAAGTAGTGTAGTTGACACCCAATGGAATCAACTACACTATCTCTGGCTCTTACAGCTGCTCATTCTCCAACGTGCCAACAATGTCCTCATGTGCCATCCTCATGTGCCAACAATGCCCCTCTGCTCTGTACATTGGACACAAATCTGACATTAGAAATGGCAACATCCAGAAACCAGCGGGAGAACACTTCAGTCTACCAGGACATTCCATCAAGGACTTAAAGGTCACTGTAGTTCAACAGAAACATTTCAAAAACAGAATCCAACGGGAAGCTGCTGAATTGGAAATCATATGTAAATTTGACTCAGTCAGACTTGGATTGAATAGAGACTATGAATGGTTATCTCATGTTCAGAAGTAACTGATTTCATTAACAGAAACAAACTGATCTCATTATCAGAAGCAACTGATTTACATCTACCCCACCCCCCAAATGTATCTGGCCAGTTTCTTCTTACCCTCCATCCATCTGACGAAGAGAACTGTGATTCTCGAAAGCTTATGCTACAGTAAAGTTGGTTAGTCTTAAAGGTGCTACTGGACTATGGTTGTTGTGGGTTTTCCGGGCTGTATTGCCGTGGTCTTGGCATTGTAGTTCCTGACATTTCGCCAGCAGCTGTGGCTGGCATCTTCAGAGGTGTAGCACCAAAAGACAGAGATCTTTCAGTGTCACAGTGTGGAAAAGATGTAGGTCATTTGTATCTACTCAGGAGGGGTGGGGTTGATCTGAGTCATCCTGTAAGAGTTTCCCAGGGTGTGGAATGCTAATGGTGGGAGGCTTCACTGTATCCTGAGGAGGTTCTTTTGCATATGGATTGGTGCTAGATGTGCTAATCTTCTCTTCAGGGCTATTGTCGGGTATAGAGTGTTTTGTTAGCCTGGTGTTTTTCAGAACTGGAAACCATGCTCTGTTCATTCTTAAGGTTTATGCTTGTGAATTTCAATGGCTTCCCTGTGCAGTCTGACAAAGTAGTTAACTGATTTTGTTGATGAAATCTGCTGAATCTTTGATGTAAGACGAGGTTTTCCCGATGTGGTCCTGCAGGAGATCGGCCAGATGTCTAGCTAATTCATATGTCGGTGAACCAATGGCACTCACAATGGGTCGGAGTGGGACTGAATCCTTATGTATTTTAGGGAGTCCATATAGTCTAGGTGGCTGTGCTTCTGTCTTGCATAGTTTTCTGTGCGTGTCGGGATGTAGTGAGGAATTCTTGATCAGCGCATTTGTTAGCCTGGTGATTTTGCAGGTGGGATCTCATTTTCTTCCTGTAGGTGAGATTATTGACCTTGTCCCAATCCTGACTTCTCATTTTATGGCTGGTGTTGATATGCAAGCAAAATAGCTCCTTGACTGTGGCAGCAAGTTCTCTGCGGGTAGTGTGGATTCTCTCACGTAAGAGGGCCTGTTCTAGATGGTCATAAATGCGGTTCACCTGTGTGGTTTTGAAGATTCTTTTTGTTGTGAGAAAAGATGGAATGGTTCTTGTGTCCCTGCAGCGTAGGAGAAAGGTTAAAGAACAGAGTAGATGTGCTTTCTTGTTCCGAAGTGTTTCCAATCTCTGGGTCTGTTGGAATGTTTCTAGCACCAATCCATATGCAAAAGAACCTCCTCAGGATACAGTGAAGCCTCCCGCCATTAGCATTCCACACCCTTGGATGGTCAGTGTAGATTAGTCATTGGAGAAGATCAACTGGTACTGGAAAATATTTATATAATCACTGATTTGTGAATAGGATCAGCGTCCTTACCCAAACATCTTGGTGTATGCATATGATGATAGCAGCAGAGCCATAGGAGGGCAGGAGAGGTCAGGAGAGCTCCCATTCTCTTGGCTTTCTGCAGACGGTGCAAAACCGAATGATTCAAAAGGGCTTTTTTACTCAGATATGAGGGCTGTATTGTAGGGAACGTGTCTCAGATGCTTCGCTCATGAGTTAGGGACCATAGACTTCACCACTACGTTGCCTTACATATTATCTGTTGCCTTAAATATGTACTCCTATATACTACTTGTGCTTCATGCTGTGTAATGTCAGTCCTAGAATTGCTTATGTTCTGTTTCAGCATTTCTTCAACTCTGTATTGGATCCTCGCTAATGCTCTGTCTTTGTAAACTTGTATTCATTCACCCTATGACATTGTTTATGGAAATGTCCTTGAGACTGTATGGAAATGTTCTTGATATTGACTGCACTAATCTCACACTGTGTAATCCGCCTTGAGTCTCACTGAGAAAGGCAGACGATAAATGACATAAATAAATAAATAAAAATATGAAGAAAGCATATAGTCAGTTTATACCAGTATTTAATCTTGGGATAAAATCTAAGAGAGTTGACCAGGGCAACTGGCCCTGGAGGTTTGTACTCAACGGTGGCCAATCCACTCGATGTGTCATTGTGTATGTGTGTGTGTTTCAAAGAGGGAACTGAGCTTTGGCATTGGGCTGCTACCCTGCACAAATCCATGATTTTGATGATTCTGTGTATGAGTCATACTTACGAATCCTGAGATGAGCCACATTTACGAATGAACTTGCAATCATTGGGACTGAATTTGTACACACAGGTGTTCACTGAACAGGCCCAGGGGTTATTGTGAAGTCCACACCTACCAGCTGCTGGATTCTCCCTCAATTTTTTCTGTAAGGAGGGTGGATGTCTCAGCAAATTTGGCTCCAGGTCTCTCCGCCTTTCCCTTAGGGGCCAGGGGCCATTGGCTGAGTGGCTTCTCTGCTATCCTATCATTTTCAGGCCGCCCGCAAGAGCGCTGTCCAGAGTACTGAAGTTGGAGCTGAATCAGCTGAATAGTTATCCAGAGAAAAGGGGCATTTAGTAACAGTGGGTTAAGCCGAAAATTGCTTCTGGCACCAAGGGATTTTCTTTCTTTCTTTAAAAAAAAATACTTTATTGTTTTATTCCAAATATAACAACCCGTCACCGACATCACCCGTGTAGGGACCTCCAGGCAGTAGATACATAAATATTATTCCATACAATATTATTTCATATTCACAATTACTCCCAGTACAACTCTATTGCTCTATAGATCATTCCACTTAGCCTTATAATTAAATTAACCTCTCAATTTCCTATTAACCGACTAATCATCCAAAATTGTTTACCTCGCCAAGAATTGGTTTAGAAGGATGGCGGGGTACTTAGAGCCACCAAGGAATTTCCTAGCTTCTCTAATAATATGAACAGTTATGCAGATTCATGCTAAGTAGCATAGAAAATGCCTGAGTAAGAGCTCTAAACTTCTGGATGTTTCGCTGAAACCTTTTTTGGTTTAATTTAACTGGTTGGTTGTGGTCCTCTGGGACAACAGAAAACAATTCTGCTCCATCTTCTATGAGACGATCCTTCAAAAAAAATCCCTGATGGCTAGAGTGCTTCCACAGTGGAACACACCGTCTCTGGAGGTTGTTAAGCAGAAGTTAGATGTTCATCTGTCAAGCAATGCTGATTCAGTGACTCAGTGTGAACTTAGGAAAATTGTGAGAGGGAGGGCAGGAAGGGACGAGCCAGTGTTTGGCTCTTGTGGCTGTTTATTGTGTGCCCAATAGCCATTTTGGGGTCAGGAAGGAATTTTCCTCCAGGACAGATTGGCTGGTGGTCCTGGAGGTCTTTTGCCTTCCACTGTGCATAGCACATGAGTTACTGGGGGAGAAAGAGTGGAAATAGCTGTGAATTTCCTGCTCTGTGCAGGTGGTTGGACTAGATGACCCTAGATGACAGAGATCTCTGTCTTTTGGTGCTACATCTCTGAAGATGCCAGCCACAGCTGCTGGCAAAACGTCAGGAACTACGATGCCAAGACCACGGCAATACAGCCCGGAAAACCCACAACAACCGTCCTTGATACTGATTGTGCTAATTTCATGCTATGTAATCCCCCTTGAGTCTCAGTGAGAAAGGCGGACTATAAATGATATAAAATTAATAAATAAATAAACAATCCTGTGAGGTAGGTGAGGCAAAGGGGACATAACTAGTCTAAGGTTATCTAGCGAGCTTCATGGCTGAGTGGAGATATGAACCTGGGTTTCCCAGATCCTAGACTTGCATGCTGACTGCTACACAATGCTGGCTCAATTATTTGTAGTTCCTCCCCTCTGCAATGCCAGCAAACAAAAGTGAGCAACAGCCATGGCCTGGGCCACAATGAGAGCCAGTTTGGTGTAGTGGTTAAGAACGCAGGACTCTAACCTGGAGAGCCGGGTTTGATTCCCCACTCCTCCGCTTGAAGCCATCTGGGTGACCTTGGGCTAATCACAGCTCTCTGGAGCTCTCTCAGCCCCACCCACCTCACAGGGTGTTTTGTTGTGGGGATAATAATGACATACTTTGCAAACTGCTCTGAGTGGGCATTAAGTTGTCCTGAAGAGCAGTATATAAATTGAATGTTGTTGTTGTTGTTGTTGTTGTTGTTGTTATTATGTTATCACAACCTCAGCTTCCTATCTGTAAAATACACGTTTGTCATTTCTGACCAAACGGAGGATACTTAGTGCAAGGACCTCCTAAGATCATAATCAGAACGATGGATTTATCACTGTGGATGCTAAGATCCAGCAGTTGCATGCTTGGTGACTTCTTGTGGAAAGGGAGGGCTCATTGGGAATTGCAATTTGGGTGGGAATTGCGAATTGGGTAGCCATTTTGGCTCCGTATCATTTGTTATCTGTGCTGTGGGCAGGGCAAGGTGCTCTGGCCCAGGAAGCATCCCAGGGAACAGCACGCATGGCCCAGAGAGAAGCTCAAGAAGAGCTCAGGCGCATCTTAAATGCAGGTTCGCGCAATGGGATCCGGCTCTGCATCCTGACATTGCCTTCAGAGAGGAAAGCCCTCTTTATAGTTCCTTGGGTCTTTGGATCACAGTCCATGCTTGTGGACTCTGGACAGGCTGAGATCTCCCCAGAGAATAGAAAAGGATGCTCAGAAAGGGGCCACTCAGATCTCCATGAGCCCCGAAGCCTTTTCAGGGTTTGCTCTTGGCAAGGGTAAAGCCAGTTGGGATGGACATCTCAGAGCAGCAGCAGTTAGGAGGAACTGGGCAGGATGTGGTCTCCGAGGCATCAGAGGGAATCACACGCACAGACATTTTTAGCCAATGTGCTAGTGGGATCTTTTCCTCCACCTCCACATCACCGATCAGCTGTAAATCTGAAGCCAGACCATTCTTGATAACAGACACACTCTGGGTTTCCTGAGTTGCTGGACCAGCGTGTGATCTTGTTTCCTAGACTAATGGTATCCGGCCTGCAAATGAATTCCAACTTGGCACCTTCTTGCTAGAGTTCCTCTGCCAAACGAATGCAATGCTTAACGCATCTGTCAGAGGAGGCTCCAGTAGACAAAAATCTGTGCGATCAAAATGTCTTTGTGATGTTGCAAGACCCTTATACATTTCCCTAACCCCCAAACTTGTTTTAGGCTGGCTTTTAGTGATCAGGGATAAATTGGAGGCTGCAGACCTACATTTTCAATCGACCTAGAAAAGTTCCTATAGAATAATGTTTTAGAGGTACCGCCACCCTGTCTTGTCTGTAAAAAGTGTCTTAAGCTCCTCTGAGCCATCCGGAAAGAGCAGGAGAGAAATGAACGAATGGGAGGTTGTTGGGGAGAAGCCATATAAACCGGAACTCCATGCCTCACTTGACGGTACTGGGCCCTTCGCTCTCCAATATGATCTATACACTGGAAACTTGCAGATCAATATCCCCTTAATAAGCCGCTGTCACCTTGTGCGAAGAGACTAGCCTCTCTTTCTTGGGGTACGGAGCCTGTTAATCTCTCCCCCGCCCAAATCATAGTAGTTAACGCAGCCTAACAAGCCGAAGTGTCTGGTACCAGCAGCTGTCGAGCCTGCAGGAGGTCGGGGGAGCAGCCATTGATCCCGCAGATAATTGGGGGTCTCACCTCGGCTTCTCACTGCCAATCAGCTCCCAGCAGGGTGGATGGAGCGCAGAGGCCTGAAGGCAGGGCTTGGAGGCGTCACGTGGGTGGCAAGTGAGACTCGGCCTCTGGAGCATTCATTAGAGGCCTGGGGGCAGCATGGCCTCCTGGGGTGGCAGGGTGGAGGGGAGGGGAGGGGACGGACCGCCTGCTGGCTCCAGAGCATGAATCAAATCTGATCGTTCAGCCACCCGCTGAGCTTGTAATTGTCTGCAAGCGCTGGGATGGCAGGCAGGGGAGGGCGTCCTGTGAGGAGGAGGAAACGCACAGGTCCTAGCAGGAAAGCTCAGAGTATCTCCCCTCTGCAGTGGGTCCACTGGTCCCCTCCCCTGTTGGGCGTAGCTTTGGCAATGGTGAGTTGAGAGGTGCTGTAGCCCGGCAGAGGATAGAGCATTGAACCAGGCCCCGGTTTCTGCCAGATTCAGCAAGCGGTTTTGAGCCAGTCTCAGTGCTCCAGTTCTAAAATTGGTGTTGTATCTCCAGGGATTGCAGAGAACCTTGGAAGTGATATGGAGAGGCAGATGTAGAGGTGTATGTGCATGTCTGAACGGTGGGTGATTTTTATCCACTGGCCGACACCTAAGGATGTGCTAAACCTTCAGCTCAGCTGCTTGTGCCTGGCTAACACAAATGCAACAGGAAGAAATTGGGGGGGAAAGCAGGACAATTGGCTGCCAGGGCTGACTTTAGGGAATAACAATATACTGCTCTTCTGGACAGATTAACACCCCACTCAGAGAGGTGAACAAAGGAAGCATTATTATTATCCCCGGTGGTTCAATTTGTCTGGGGTGGAGAGGGCACAGTTTCCCGGCAGACCCTCTTTTAAGAATTGCACAGGGTTTGCCTAGGGCTTCTTGGGTGTAGGAACAATCCACTGAAAACCAGTGCTAGGAGGCAACAACAAGGGAGGGACTATACCTTGATTGTTGGCCCTCCGGGGCAAGTACTTGCCTGCTGAGAAACAGGCACCAGGCAAGACGGACTGCTGTTCTGACCCAGCAGGGCCCTTCTAAGGAAAAGATGTCTCCATAAACCCAGAACTGCCACTTGTCACAGCAAAGGAACTGGTCCCAAGAGCAAAACCGAGATCTCCTTTGGAGAAGGACAAAGAAAGAGCTGCGGGTCACACGGATTTTTGAAATGATACATCATGCACCTCAATGTCCATGAAAGCAAAGCTAGAATACCACCCCACTTATGGCCTTTCCGGTTAAGGCCTCATCTTTTCCCAGGCAACATCATAACCTAGTCTGTGATCCAAATGCTTTAATAAAATCCATGGATTTTCTTCTTTAAAAGGATCCTGGCACCATCCGGCCACACAATTCCAAACGTGGAAGGGCACTTGAGCCTCCAGAAGAGTGCGGGGTGATTTGTGCTGGTTCTCTGTTCTCAAGGGAGATGCCCATTTTGCCCCCAGTGCGGTTCCAGACGGTCCACTCACCCCAGGAACAAAAATTCAGGGGGGGGGTCACGGGCTGCAGCAGGAAGGGAACGCGGGAAAGTTCTGCTCAGTGAGGTCCGGGACTGTTGGATCCGTGCCACTCTGCAAACTGGGCAAGGCCCACTTTTGGTCAGTGAAAGCCACCCTGTATTTCATTTGCCATCTTTACCCATCTCTGTTTTACCCGATCCTTTCCTCATGTGGCATTGTACCCAGTGCTGTTGCACTGGTTGCGCACGGTGCCAAGCTCTGGGAGGACCCAGGACAAACGTGCTCTGAGGGCTTCGCAGGCTGCAGGAATCCATCACGCTGTCTTACGCCTAGTCAAGCCACCCAGGGCCATCTAATTCTGCCCCGACTGATGGTGGCTCTGCACCATTGATGGAAGCATTTTTCCTAATCCTTCTCTGTAAGATCCTGTTACGTGGGACAGAACCTCTGACCTTAGGCATGCAAGAAACACACTCTGCCTTGAGCTATGGGTGATGCTTAGGAACACAAGTGAAGACCACTTCCTCCTAGATTTGAGGGGGAGATGATGGGACTGGTATGAACGGGGGCGGGGGGGCAGGGAGAACTCGTCTCTTACTCCCCTGTTCCCCAGTCTCCCAAAGGCTTTAGCCCCTGCAGTTCTGCACCCCTTCCAGCCCTCTCGAAGGCACACAGGCCACAGCCATCACCGATTAGGCACAGATTAAGTGCCATTGATTTCCTTTGCTCATTAAATCTTCCACTTGAGGCTTTGGAGGTCCCTGTCCCAGGCCCCTGGCTAATCCCCTCAGGGCTGGATATTTTCTTCTCCCGCATCAATATTTTGCTGACAACGTCAGCTTGCTTCAGACTGTTCCAGCAGCGTCGTGTACCAAAGAGCAGCCCTGCACTGCGGAGCCACGCGGGCACCACTAGCTGGGGGCAGCCAACTCACCCTTAAGGACTCTCTTCCCCCAAGAGCCAAGTTACCAGTGATGCCAGCCACATGTTTTTTAACGTGTCGGGGATGCGATTGTTCCTGGGAACTGTAGTTGAAAACAGGGGTATGTCCCTAGTGCGGGGAGGTAGGGGAGGGGAAGAGATTTTCAAAGACAGTTTTCACAGACAGAGTTGTGCGGGATTGCTGGGTGTGTGTGTGTTATGTGCTGTCAAGTCGCCACTGACCTATGGCAACTCTATGAAGGAAAGACCTCCAAAACATCCTATCATTAACAGACTTGCTCAGATCCTGCAAACTGGAGAACGTGGCTTCTTTTATTGAGTCCAGCCACCTCGTTTTAGGTCTTCCTCTTTTCCTCCTGCCTTCCACTTTTCCCAGCATTATTGACTTCTCCAGAGAATCTTGTCTTTTCATGACGTGACCAAAGTACGACAGCCTCAGTTTCGTCATTTTAGCTTCTAGGGAGAATTCCAGCTTCATTTGATCTAGTACCCACTTATTTGTCTTTTTGGCTGTCCATGGTATTTGCAGAACTCTCCTCCAGCACCACATTTCAAATGAATCCATTTCCTTCCCGTCAGCTTTCTTCACTGTCCAGCTTTCACATCCATACACAGTAATGGGGAATACCTTCGTTTGGACGGGGTGGGGGTGGGGAACTTTAAAATTGTTTTCTTGCACCCTCAATGGAGAGAGGAATACAGGGCCCCGTCCCTAACGGGGGGGCGAGAGGTAGGGGCGGGGAAGGGCTGGTAGTTCATCTCTCCGTTGAGGCTGTAAGAAAACAATCGTAAAGTTCCTTCCACCCCAGTGATCCTGCGCGGTTGTCTTTGAAAAGCATTTCCCCTCCCTGCCTCCTCGCGCTAAGGACATAAGGCTGTTCTCAATTGTATCCCTGACAGGTTAAAAAACACGTCTCTGGCGTCACTTGTAGCTTAGCCCTGAGGTGCAGGCCCTCCTTATTGGGCATGGCCTAGATCACATCACACGTGTACGTGCAGCCTAGTGGTTAAGCAACCGAGGCCTGGCGCAGCACTTTGCTGGTTCAAATCCCACTCCTGCCCTGAGCTCAGTAGGTGGCCTTGGGGGAGCCCCTCCTCTCGGCTCCAGCTCCCCAGCTTCATTGTTGGGATAATAATTCTTACTTTGTTCACAGCTCTGAGTGGGCACTAATCTGTCCAGAAGAGCAGTATACAAAGGAGCGGTCATTATTATCGTGTCATTTCTGCCCTTGGGCTAACTGGCAATGTGAATGTGTGAACTCCATTGCACCAGAGTTAAGGGAAAAACGATACAAGGTCTGATTGCTGTGTGGTATCTATGAAGACTGCCACTTGCTGTTGCCACCAGAGACCTGCTGATCATCGACAAAGTGGCTGCGTCAGGCACCTCCAACCGTGCCCTGGGACTGAGCCCCAGAGAAGCAACAAGAGGTTACGCTGTGTGGAAGTAGATGGTTGCAATCACAAAGAAGGGTGAACTTGAAGCGGTATTTGGCAATCAGCGATGTTGCTAGTAGCCAGAGAGGCCCCGTGGAGCTCTGCTTCCAGAGGCAGGCCTTGCTGTGACTTGAGCATCTCTCCTCTCTGGTCTCAGGATAGTTGTTGAGTGCTCTGGATGGCCTTGAAGTTCCCAATAGAGTGATTGCCTCCCAGAATTATAACTGATCTCTAGACTACAAAGATCAGTTCCTCTAAAGAAAATGGCTGTTTTGGAGGACGGACTCAGGGCTGGCATGTCCATAGAGGCAGGTCCGGCAGCCGCCTTGAGTGCTGAGGTGCTGGAGGGGGTGCAGGGGGTGGGGGTGCGTGCTGTGGAACTGGTGGTGGCAGTGCTGGAGGGCTGGGAAGCCACCCATGCGCCGCCCCAGCCACCTGCCGTAGCTGGCCCACAGCTGTTGCAGCCTCCCAGCCCTCCTGTTCAGCTGCTCCATGGTGCTGCCCCTGCTGCCGCTGGCATGTGCTCCCGGCCGGGAGCAGCAGCTGCAGGCCAAGTGCAGCAGGTTGCCAGGGCGGCGCGCGGAGCAACTGAGCGGGATGGCTGAGAGGACACACGCACGCCGTCACAGCTGCCTACCGTGTAATGTCATCACACAGTCCAGGTGCGCATGGGGGCAGTAACAGGCACCAGAAAATCTGGTACCGGGCCTGGACAGACCACTGAGGTTCCTTTTAGAGCTCTCATGCCCCAGGTGGGGGTGGCTTACCTGGCCAGTGGAGGGAAGGTGGGAAACAGGCTTTCCAGGTGTGCTCCTGGGGCCGGTGCAATGACATCACTAGCGTCATTGCTCTGCTCTGCGCGTGCTCCCGTATTTTTCTGCGGGTTGATTTGGGCCCCCAAAAGGGCCAAATTGGGCCTGTTTGGGACCAAAATTGGCCTGCAGCAAAGCACACATATGCACGATGACATCACTTCCTGGAAGTGATGTCATTGTGCCGGCGTGTAGCCAAACTCATGTTTTGCATGAGGAGAATCCACAAGCAACAGAAAGGTAAGTGTTGGGTCTCCCCACTCCCCTCTGGGAGGGTAAGGGGATCTGGCAACCATAGTCCCTTCCCTCTCCAAATCCCACCCTCCCCGGGATCCATTCTCAAATCTCCAGGCACTTTACAACTCAGTTGGCAACCTTATCCCTGGTGCTACTTGCCAAGGGACAGGGGCTGCATTTCTCTAATCTAGCGTGTCTACCTGCCTGTCTTTGGCCACTTGCAGTTTATTTAAGATGGGCAAGTGGCAAAAGGATTCAGTCCACTAAACCTAGGCTTGTGCACAACGGCATGTGAATCAGGCCCACATAATCAGTAGGATTAGTTCTGGAAAAGTCCATCAAGCTGGAGACAGGATGTTTTGTTCCCCCTAAGCAAGGTACACCTGTGCCTTTCTGGGCCTGTGCTGTCTCTGACCAGGTCCAATAAGAGACCCAGACTGGACCGAGCTGCTGCACAGGGGATACCCGTCACCTGCCCATGCCACGCCACTGGGACTGGGCCGAGCCCGTGAGGAGCATCCTTGCCCTCGTCATTGTACTACCCCAAGTAGTGCTTGAGTGACTTGGCTTGAGACCCTCCCCGTCTACTGAAATGATAATGCTGGATTTGGGGGCAACCCAATTTCCTGGACTGTTGCCCTCTCAAGCTGGGGACCTGAGAAAGTGCCACCCGGAACATCCATCTCGTTATAGATTTATTTGGCACCCACAATGATTCTCACTTTGAGGACACCCCACTTCTTGCAGGGACCTGCCTTGGCTCTGGGCTGCATCGACAGCGCACAGTAAGCAGCAACGATTGATTATCCCAAGGTTATACCCTCCTTATATCATGGCTCCTTTTGCTGGCTTTGCCATTTTTAATTGTCACCCTTTGTTGCACAAAGCTTTTATTTATCCTTCCTTTCTTTTTTTGTGATGGCGTCTCTTTCAATAAAACTATTGACTGTGCAGAACAAAGGCGGTGGAGACTGGCTTATCTCCCTCCTCATCTGATATTTCCTCTCTTCCTCCCCCTCAGAGGACTGGAAGGGAACTTCTTCACTAATTACCGTAGAGTTTTCGGCAGAGAGTTCTCCCAAGGCCCCAAAGTTGAGAGCACTTCAGAGAACTTTCCCTTCTTCTCTTGCTGCTCCTCTCTCACAGGGCCTGGATTTCCAGCTGGCTCGGAGGCAGCCTGGAGTCCATCCCGACAGGAGTGTTTTAGCCAATGATTCTGGAAAGGTTGTGAGCAATACAGGGTCCGAGCAGCAGCAAGACCAAGAAGCAAAGGACAAGTTCACCTGAACAAAGCACCTCCGACTTCAGTTGTGTAGTCAAAACACTAAATTAGGATTGCATCAATTGTTTGCACTAGAAAGGAAACAGAGACCCTGTTAATGCATTTTATCCTGCCCTTCATCCAAGGAGCTTAGCACAACATACATGGCTCTCCCTCCATTTTGTCTTTACGACGACAATGGGAGGTAGGTAGAGCCAAGGGGCACTGAGAAAGTCTCACAGGGAGCTTGTAGTTGACTTAAATGAACTCTTGTCACACATCAAAAAGTCCCCGGGTTGTGTTTGGGACCAGATGATTTGAAGGTTCTTCACTGGGATCTCAGGTCCAACATTCACAGGGGCTGAATTTAGATCCATAGCACAGCTTATGCCTCCCCTGTGCAGTTTTCTTAAACCTGAACCTGACTTGGCTGAGCTTTGTTAGCAACCGCCAGGGCTTTTTTTCAGCTGGAACACAGTGGAACGGAGTTGTGGCACCTCTTGAAAATGGTCACATGGCTGGTGGCCCCGCCCCCTTATCTCCAGACAGAGAAGAGTTTAGATTGCCCTCCACGCCGCTGGCGCAGAGGGCAATCTAAACTCCCCTATGTCTGGAGATCAGAGGGCGGGGCCACCGGCCATGTGACCATTTTCTCCGAGGGTGATTTAATCTTTAAAAAACTCCCCCCTTGTTCCAGCTGAGCCAAAGTGACGTCATTGTGCGGTCCTGAGTTCCACCACTGAGTTCCGCCACTTCTTTTTCCAGAAAAAAAGCCCTGGCAACCGCCAACTTAGAAATCATGTTTCACATGTTCAAATCCAATGAAAGCCAGTGTTAACAGGTGGAGGTGGAGCTTTTGATTCTGTCCTGCTAGCTGTGATGCTTGGCTCTGAGGCTGGGAGCCTTCCTCTGTTGGAAGGAGAGCCTCTTGCGTCAGGGGAATGGACCTTGTGCTGTAGGAAAACAGGACTGCAAGTGGAATGAACACTGCAAGCTCTTAATAAACAAATAACCCAGCAGATGGGAATGGGCGGCGGGGGGGGGGGAACCCCTACGCTTTAAGATTAAGCACCAGGGACCAACGGGCCTCTTAACTTGCTGGGGAGTTTCTCAATAGGGTGATAGAGTGCAGGTAGCCAAAATCAAGCCCAGCTGAGCCCTGGCAGGGATTGTAATGCCAAAGAGGCCATTTACCTCTGGCCCAGGCAGTAACAGCAGGGTGTGGGAGATGGGGGAGTCCACATTCATTACAAGTGTTTGGACACCCCAGGAGATCCTTGGTTTGGCTTCCTCCTGAGCCATTTTAATGGCTCTGCCCACTGCTGCCACGCACAAATCCGGAAAATACGTTTCAGCACAGCCAGTTAGATTGACACCCAGAGGGGGGTGCAGCATGGCAGCTCAGAGTTTTTTCTGGGAAAAGAGGTGGTGGAACTCAGTGGGTTGCCCTGGGAGAAAATGGTCACATGGCTGGAGGCCCCACCCCCTGATCTCCAGACAGAGGGGAGCTGAGATTGCCCTCTGCGCAATCTAACTCCCCTCCAACTCCCCTCTGCCTGGAGATCAGGGGGCGGGGCCACCAGCCATGTGACCATTTTCAAGAGGTTCCGGAACTCCGTTCCCCCACGTTCCAGCTGAAAAAAAGCCCTGGACGAAGCTATGAACTGGGAAGTCTTAAGAGAGTCAGAAGTGTTCTGATGGAGAACATGATGAAAAATGGGCTATGGATTCCGCCGTATTTTTTGGCCTCGGACTCCAAATTCTGCTCTGAAAGACAAACTCGAGAAACTTTTTGCGAAGCCCTAATTGGAATGCTTGAGGCCTCGAGTTCTCGACGCTTCCTTTCAGGGCTTTTAATTAATCCAACTGGATCCTTTCCACGAAAGGCCTTTGTAATTATGAGATACCAGTTGGAAGTTCTGATGGACAACGGGCCAGCTGTGGCATTCATTAGCTTCTCTGTTTATTAATTAGTGTCACCTATTACGATCAATAGGATAGATCGGGCCTTGCGCAGGGGCCCTGGGAGAAGTTCCCAGCAGGCGGGGTGATAAGATTTCAAAAGCCGCAGCTTCTAGTTACTTGCAATCGCTATATCTATTTTGTTTAAACTATGTTTGAGCAACTCTTTGCTGAAGGAATGAAGCGCCCATCGATCTATCGGGCAGCGCAGAATCCGCTGCACAGGAATGCAAATCAACATCGATTTACTTTAACTTTTGAGTATTCGGCTTTGACATCAGCTTCACATCTCGCGCTCACTTGGAAAAGGAAAAGAAGAGACCCAGCCCCACCTCTGTCAACTTTTGCCTGTCGCCCCTTCATGGCAGCATCGTCTTCTGTAAGCGGCTTCTGAAGACAGACCTGTGCAGGTCGGGGTTTGCTTTGGCACTCGAGCCGGAGAAGTTGCCTTTGTCCTTCAAAACTAAGGGGTCACAACAGTTCCTGTTGCAGCAACTGGAAGAGGAGAAACATGCCTGAAGGGCTGGGAGGGCTTGAGGCACCTTTGAGACAGCAGTGTGACCTTTGGGGGATGAGATTCCCCTGATGAAGCAGGCTGAGGGTTGCCAACTTGGGCAGTTCCGGGAGATCTGGGATGGAGCCTGGGCAAGGCTGGGTTTGGGACGGGATGGACCTCATCATTTATTTTATTTTTAATTTACTTCATTTATACCCTTTCTCCCCAGTGGGAACCCAAGGTGGCTTGCTTAATTCTCCTCTCTTCCATATTTCCCCTTTGAATAGGTAAGGCTGGGAGTATATGACTGGTCCAAGGTCACCCAGCAAGCTTTTGTGGCAGAGCGGGGAATCGAACTTGTGTCTCCCAGATCTGACTCTATCACTCATGCTACTACACCACTCTGGCTCTAATGCTTTATAATCCACCCTCCAAAGCAGCCGTTTCCTCCAGTGGAAGTGATCTCTCCAGTCTGCAGATCAGATGTAATTTCAGCAGATCCCGGCCCTACCAGGAGGTTGGCAACCTTAAGCAGGCCCTGCTGAGTCCACATGTTCTTAGGCCACAATAAACATCATTCAGGTGCCACAAGACCTTTTTTTTTTGCAGACCAATGGCGATCCTTGTGGGGTCTGGAGGAGGCTTGTCCCTCAGAGGCTGAATATATACACCAAAGATCCTGTCACGGATCAAGGGGTGATTCTACTACCCCACTGCTGGGCCCCCCACGTGCTCCCAGCTCAGTTCTGCCTATCGTCCTCTTTGCAGGAATGTTGCCACATGCAAGCCATACAGTGCCATTCTCTACCCATGGAACAAATCCAGTCCTCAGGTGCTTCTCAAAACGTTTAATCATAGATCTGTCAGATAAATCAACATATGAAGACAGCCCAAAATATGAGCCAGGATAGCAGCAAAGCAAGCAGTCATCCTACAAGCCTTGCTGCAAAGCAATGCATTCGTTTTCTGAAGCGGGGGGCGGTAAAAGCAGCTCAGAAGTGGCTTTTTCCAATGAGAAAATACAGGGGGAGAAAAGGGTTCAAGTTTTCCCCTCACCTGCACCTTTCTCCTCCTTGCTAAGGTAATCGCTGCAGCTGCATTAGCTAAATACCAGAATATTAAGAAGGGATCATGGTGCAGATGAACTCTGGTGCGTGCGCATGAATTAAGACAGTTCTTCTGAGATTGCCTGTTTTTTTCACATCAGAGGACATAAAAGGAAAAGTGGGGGGAAGCATGAATTTGGGGCTCCCCTCTATGGAATCAGGACCGACAAAAGACTGGAGATCAGCCGCTTGATAAAGAGGTCCCGCCTCACAGCTCTAAAGTTGCGATTGCTGGACCACTTCAGCGCTTGGATTTGCAATCCAGTAGGAATTACACCGATTCAAACTGTCACTGCACATCTGGCACCATGCAGCATCTTAAACGGCTTCCACATCTGGAGTGCAGATGTCACTCTAATTCCTGTGAGAGGAACCAGACAGGAGGCAGGATGAGTGCCAAAGCTTTATAACTGCAAAAATAAGCAGTTAAAGCCTGCTGAGACCTTCTGAAGGGCTGGGGAAAGCTAGCAGGTGTATGTATAGCAGCATCGCCCTTGACAGACCCCTTGTGGGGTCTGGAGGAGGCTTGTCCCTCAGAGGCTAAATATATACACCAAAGATCCTGTCACGGATCAAGGGGTGATTCTACTACCCCACTGCTAGGCCCCCACTTGCTCTCTCGGTGGACCTCGTTCAGTTTTAAGGGGAATCTTTTTCCTGATTGGAGGAGAGGAAGAGGACAGGCCTCAATTCACATCTATTTGATCAGTCTAGGCACAGTATCAGTCATGGACAGGAGTGCGCTTTCACTACCATGTTCACAATACACACTACCATCTGGCTGGTCTCACCCACAATATTGTCCTTTTTTGCTTTTGGGATTTTTCCAAATCAAAGTGGAATCAAGTATTTCCCTTAATATTTCTATCTCTTTGCAAGTTTCCCCCACCCTGCTGGAACTACAGCACCTCTTGAAAGTGGTCACATGGCCAGTGGCCTTGCCTCCTGATTTCCAGACAGAGGGGAGTTTAGATGGCCACTTGGTGCGGAGGGCAATCTAAACTCCCCACTGTCTGGAGATCAGGGGGCAGGGCCACCGGCCATGTGACCATTTTCACAGAGGGCGATTTAAACTTTAAAAAACTCCCGCCTTGTTCCAGCTGACCCAAAGTGACATCATTGTGCGGTCCTGAGTTCCACCACTGACTTCCACCGCCTCTTTCCCCAGAAAAAAAGCCCTGGTCATATTAAAATAAATGTTGTTAGTCCTTGAGGTGCCACTAGGTTTTTAGTCCACCGTAGTCGTTGAGGTAAATCTCAGTGCACTTCACACCTTCGAAGGGTCACAGGCTTGCCATTCTTTGTTTGCTTCCACGTGGACATTTTGTCCCATCTCTGCTCCCTAATCTCAGTCAACGGGGGGGCAGGGGGGGTAGTCTGCCCCTGGCACTGCCAAAGAGGGGGTGCCGGGTGCAGCTGCCAGCCGCTGGGAGCATGTGGGTGGCAGCGCAGGGGGCTGGGAGGCCACCCGTGTCATTCACCTGCCCTGCAGGACAGGGGGCGGCCGGCTGCCCCCTGTCCTGAGGGGCAGGTGAATGGTGTGGGCGGCTTCCCAGCCCCCCGCGCTCCCTCCACCAACTCTGCAGCACGCTCTTCCCTGTGTGATGATGTCATGGAAGTCGCCCTAGATCTGGCCCCTAGATCTGGCCCTGCCAGCTCCCCAGCTGTATTGTGGGGATAATAACACTAAGGTGTTCACCGCTCTGGGTGAGGCACTAATTTGTCTAGAAGAGTGGAATATAAGCGCAGTTATTATTATTATAAAGACTGCATCCCAGTGTGGATGGGAAAATGCTAAGGCTACCAGTCCTCTGCTCCCACCCTCTGCTATCTCTCATGGAGGGGGGGAGGCACAGGAAGGGGGTTCCCGTGTGCACTTCCAGGGTGGCACAACATCACTTCCCGGGAGTGACATCATCGCATCACCCCCCAAGAGCACTCCTGTGCTTTTCAGTGGGCCAATTTGGGCCCCAAACAGGCTGAATCGGGCCCACTTGAGGCCCAAATTGGCCCGCTGCAAAGCGTGTGCGTGCTCCTGCACCTGCACGATGACGTCGCCCGGAACTGACATCAGCAGAAGTGACATTGCACACGTGCAGGGCGAGCACGGGGTACCCACCGTCCCACCAGAGGGCAAGGGGTCCTGGCAGCCCTAGAAAGTGTACATTTGAAAGATCCTGCTATTTTTCCTTGCCCACCCACCCCCCTTCCCAGAGCTGTCCTTTCCCCGGCTGTGCCGACCCGGAGTGCTTTTTTGGTCTCCCTTTCCCTGAGTGGGCAATCTCGGTAGCATTGTAACACTAAAGCGTGCGAGTGACGCGACAATTACCAATTTTTGAAAAGCCCTATGATGCTCCATCACTCCTCCTCACTTCTCCACCGTCAGGAGAGCTACAGAGAGCTTGTGGATGAGCTCAAAGAGAGCCTTTGAGCACGGGGTGTGTGGAATGAGCTGCCCAGAATGAACCTCTGAGCCCAGAATGAGCGTCTCTGGCTCGTCCCCCACCAACACACCAGAACCATTACGACGAATAAAGCCTGTGTGCAAAGAGGCAAGTGGGCCCGTTGGATCTGAACCAGCTAACTTAGAAGTTCTATCAAACCTTCGGTAGGCTGAATGCGTAATGGGAGCAAAGATTCTATCCTCAGTTCCCCTCGAGGAAGAGGAGGACGCATCTTTCACTAGAAAATGGGCATCCCGCCTCTTCTGAGACCTGCTTGGAATTGTTTTCAGGAGGGAGCTTTGCTATGGGGGAGTCCACTGTTTGCATTAAATGCTGTGCACAGGCAGCCATCCCATAATAACAAAGCCTTTAGTGCTTCGTGTTGCTGTGCCAACTAGACCTCTTCCAACACATGAAGCTGCTTTGTACCGAATCAGACCACGGGTCCACCAAAGCCGGTATTATCTTCTCAGTCTGGCAGCGGGTCTCCAGGTTTTCCAGGTCTTTCACGTCACCTCCTACCTGGTCCCTTTCACTGGAGATGTTGGGGATTGAACCTCAGACCTTCTGCATGCCAAGCTGATGCTCTGCCATTGAGCCACAGCCCCTCCTAGAGGCCAGCCTGTGAAATGTATAATTCATCTATCAGTACATTTCCATCTCCCCCAGCTTAGACTGGAGAAATTCTGTTTAGGATTGCACTCTTAGTATGTGTGTGTGTACTCTTGTTTGGATATGAATTTTAAATAGTTACATTTCACCCTGCACATCGTGGCCCTTAGACCCTCTTTATTTTTTTTCTTTACAGTCCTACATAAAAGAACAGCACAGTGATGATCCGCATGTTGCATCCGAAGCAAACCAGAAAAGCTTATGCTGAAATGGATTTTTTTTTCATTTCTAAGGTGCCACAACTATTTAAAATAAAAATTACAACTTAAAATGGCCTTTCTCTGTGCCCCCCTCCAAGAACTGCGGTGTATCCTGGTTTGTTGAGTGTTGATGTTAAGGATCCAGTTCCTTAAAAGGGTATGGAAACCACACGTGAAAGAAACACGAGACAGCGACAGCCTCATGTACCGCAAAACAGAACTCTAGCACCACCTGCTGAATCTCAGCGGAGAGAGAAGTTGACGCTACACCTTTCCTTTAAGTAAAACTTTATTGGAAAGTTAGAATTACAGAACTGAAACATATGGAAACATCAATATCAAACATTCATCTCATGTATTTTGAAGAATATAGCTTGTCTTGAAATTTGTCATATTTTCATACCCGTCTGTGTAAACTGCACGCTACTAAGTCATTTGCTGCAATCCCATATGGACTTTGTCCAACAGGCCATACTCCAGATTCAGATTTAATAATCTGTTGAGCCAGATTCAGGTCCAGTAGCACCTCAAAGACCAACTAGATTTCCAGGTATGACCTTTCAAGAGTCAAAGCTCCCTTCCTCTTACCACCATTTTGCTGTGATCTAGCAACCAATTAACAGACCCACAACTCATTCTGAATCAGTACACCCAATTTCATGTTCCAGCTGGCATAGTAAAATGGGTATAGGATCCAGTGGTAGGTGACACTCTGTCAAGTCAGAAACTAATCCTAGTACTGGATCCAGAGGAGTTAGCCGTGTTAGCCTGTAGTAGCAAAATCAAAAAGAGTCCAGTAGCACCTTTAAGACTAACCAACTTTATTGCAGCATGAGCTTTCGAGAATCACAGTTCTCTTTGTCAGTACTAATCTTAGTACGGGTGGCCAAAATATCGTAACAAGCAGTGCTGTACCTATCACTTCCAACAGAATATTTCCCCCAGTCCAATGACATTCACCTATGGAGATGTCATTGTCTAAATTGCTATGCTAGTTCCATGGGTAACTTGATTCAAGCGTGGAGGTCAGTCAATTTTTTCTATTTGCAGTTATATGGATTAAGACAGCAGGATTTGAACCCAGAGGCACCTTAGAGACCAACAAGATTTTCAGGGTATAAGCTTTTGAGAGTTAAAGTTCCCTTCTTCTTCTTGTGGATTATTTTTAACTTGAAGTATTTCAAACCACTTTGCAGCCCATTGGTGATGGAGACAGCCCTCAAGTCAGGGTTGACTTAGAGCAAGCCATGATGGGGTTTTCATGGCGAGAGACTAATAGACGTGGTTTGCCACTGCCTGCTTCTGCAACCCTGGTCTTCCTTGGAGGTCTCCCATCCAATTACTAACCAAGGCTGATCCTGCTTAGCTTCTGAGATCTGATGAGATCAGGCTCACTTGGGCTAGCCATTAATTGGGAGGAAAATAGGCTGCAGATGTATTATAAATAAATCCTTCTCTAGTAAAAGGCTCTTTGACTGCTGCACCCTATGCTACCACAGCTCTCATATTTTGCTATCTGAAAGGTAAGAAAAATAAAAGTTACAAGGCAGAAAACAATTTTTTTGTAGTAAAGCAAAAGGAAGTGCATATTATTCGGACAAACTCTCCGAGAGTCACAACAGGTTGGACTGCCAGCCTGTTTGGATATTAAGCTAAACTTGGTAACATTGTAAACACTGCACTCTGGGTGAGTTGTGTATTAAATACATTATAGTGTATGGGCTGTCCAAAAATTCCTTACATGATAACAAAAAATCTTGATAATCTTGAATTTTTCTACAATATAAGATTTTGTTTTTCAGTGCTCCCCTAACTTTACCAGTTTTTCAACTGGAAAAATTGAAAGTCCTCAAAAGATTTTTCATGCCATACATTTGGAATGAGCAGCATGATTTGCAAAGACCAGGTATTCCTCAGTAGCTTAAAAAAAAAAATCATAGGCTTTCTCAGTGCTTCAATTTCCCAGTTTTTTCAACTGGAAATACTGAAAAAGCCCTCACTTTTTCATGCTGTACATTTTGAGACTGAAGAACCCTACCTTCAGAAGCATTTTATATTTCAAAGGAGTTTCTTTTTAGTGCTCCCTCAAAATCTCCAAATGTTCCATTTGAAAAATGAGAAAAAAGGCTTCAGGGGAAAAAATAATGAGTTTCCCACTGAAAATTTCAGTCCCCTCCCCAGCCCCTTACTTCTCTAGGAGTCCTCCAAGTATACATGAAGATAGTTTTAGGTGGGCAGTCGTGTTGGTCTGCAGTAGAACAGCTGGATTTGAGTCCAGTGGCAAATTGGAAACCAACTAGATTTCCAGGGTGCAAGTTTTCGAGAGTCAGAGCTCCCTTCTTTGGACCCCGACTGGTTAAGAGTCAGGCTCTTGAAAACTTACATTCTAAAAATCTTGCTCTTTAAGGTGCCACTGGACTCAAATCCTGCTGCTCTAAGTACACATCAACTCTTATTTTGGCTTTGGGTGGCTCCTGCTGCTAAGACGTGAGGCCACCGAGTCCTCTGTTAGGAGAGATCTGAGGCTCAACGTTTTCGATACTCCCCAGAAGTCCGGGAAACAGAACTAGTACACAATAACTTTCTCCGTGGTCCCACCTGCTCCATCGTTTTCCAGATCTTCCAGAACCAAAGGGAGGGGCCAGGACTTCTACTTTACATGCACAACGCCCCAGGCTCAGGCGCCATCACCTCATGTGGAAGGATTTCCGGGTGCTGCAGAAGGTGGGAAAGACCTTTCTCTGCGTTGGATTGTGCAATTCCCGACTAGATGGACTACAGGTTCTACTTCACATGAGAGCTCTTCAAATGCTTATTCAGCAGAGCCCACGTCACCAACGGCTTCTTAGCTTAGCCACTGCTCAGGAACGAAGCCATAACCCTGACCAACCTCTTTTTATAAGCGCTAGGTTAAGGCCGTAAGAGCGAGCCGCATTTTCACAAAACCAGAGCAATGTTTCTTTACATCACACAGGGCATCTGGGGTGAACACAAGTCTTTGGCATCTGGGAAGATCTGCATCTTGGCCTCAGAAATGATTCTTTTTTGGCTCAGTTGCCAAAGTAATAAAGCGACATAACTCTCAAAGTCTTAATGCAGCAAGGTTCTCCTCTGTTTACAGCAAGCAAGGACTGCCAACCCTGGGATGAACAGATGGCTTCTTCAGGCGAGAAGCCGCAAGAGGGCACCTTGAGAGGCAGGCTGCGTGCTTGCAGTGTGATGTTTCATTGGCAAGAGATGCTGAATGTTATCAGGAAGCTCTACACAGATGGATCAAGAGACTCCAGTGCATAAACTGCGCTAACAAGGTGAGAACAGAGGGTATTTGGTACCTGTTGGGATGCTAAATTTGGACACAATAACTTTTTAAAAAGGTGATGGGAACATACACATAACAATTACATTTGCCAAGGCATCAAATGGACTTTTCCAGAATCCTCAAATCATGTAAAGAAGGCCCTGTGATTAACTGCCCAGCAAACGAAGGAAAAGGGTTCTATTCTGAACCCACCTCAGCACCTCCAACCAGTCCCACACTGTGCCTGGCTTCCAAACAGGGCAGCCTTTGCCTCAAGACTCTTGTTCCACTCTGAAAAAGGGCCCGGGAAAGCAAAGGAGCAGTTAGGGATCCCGTGAGCCGAGTGTCAAGGAAGATGAGCTGCTACTACTAAGAAACCTTCGGAACAAATTCACACAGGCCGTGGTGACCATATGAGTGTCAAGGAGTTCTCGAAGGCGTTCAAGCGGTACATCGGCTGCTGAACACGAACACCGAGTGACCTCCGTACCTGAAGATGAGCAAGACTGGTCTTTTCTGCAGAAGGGCTCAAAGTTGCTTATGGGCTCTTAGCCCAAGTAAGGGTTTTATTTCCCCCACATGCTTGTCTACTTATTTCTCCTCTCCTGGACAGGGGAATTTCAACACCTCTCCTTCGTCCCTGTTAAGTTCTCCAAAAGCAAAACACACCGTTCAGCTAAAACATGCAGCTTGCTTATTTGCAGCGGATTCATCCCTTACTCAAATCGAGCCAGGGCCTGGCAACAGGCTTTCCCCCTCGTGAGCTGGAATGCCATGGAAAACGTAACCCGAACCAAAGCTCCAAATGGGGGTGGGCGGGTGAGAAAAAGTGCTTCTGCTCCACATTAAAGGCCCTCTGCAAACCAGGTTTCGGGCCCAGATTCAGGTCTGGTGGGTCTTGCTACATGGGGCACTCAGCAACCTGAAAACCAGCCAGTGGCCTGAAGAGAAACCTACCCCACACATGCCCCCAAAGAATCCTCAAGCAGCCCGTTGGCTCTCAATTATCAACAGCTCTGAACACATTTGGTCCCACTTGACATGTGTTTCCTGGCCAGCGTGCCATTTCTAACCTCTTGGTATGGGACCTAGGCAGGGCTTTTTTTCTGGGAAAAGAGGTGGTGGAACTCAGGACTGCACAAGGACGTCACTTTGGGTCAGCGGGAACAAGGGGGGAGTTTTTTAAGTTTAAATTGCCCTTGGCAAAAATGGTCACATGGTCGGTGGCCTTGCCCCGATCTCCAAACAGAGGAGAGTTTAGACTGCCCTCCGCGCCACACGGCGCGTTATATTTTGCATGGCATTCCTGTTCACAAGGGGGAAAGCCTGTTGTCAGGCCCTGGCTCGAGTAAGGGATGAGTCCACTCCGTCCCGCCGCGTTCCAGCTGAAAAAAAGCCCTGGACCTGGGTATTTCAAGAGCCTCCTCCACCACCTGAGCCTAGTTGGGGAGGTCCTGCTCCGTGTTCCACCCGCGTGGGCATGTGAAAGGGCCTCCTTGTGTGCGCAACAACTCCAGAACTCCCTCCCCAAGCCACAGCTTCGGTCTCGGGCCCTTGCAGTTTGAGAAACTGGGGGGAAAGATGCCTTTGCCAGAGGACAGAAATCCAAGCTCGGTTTCTAGATTTTAATGCCTTCTGGCTCTTACGCTGCTGTAATTTTTAAATTGTGCCAGGTGTAAAACTTATTTTGTACCAGTTGCTCTGTGCAATTTGTATTTTTTGGGCTAAGCATCTTTGGTTACTTTCCCCCTTAAACTAAAGAATGATCTATAATTTTTGAAAATGTAAACAGATACTATAAACTACTGCAAGTTCTAACTTGGGAGGGTTTTCACTGGGAAAAATAATAAACACAGACACACAGGCACCATGGCAGGTTTATTCCTGGTCCATTATATTTCTTCTTTTGTCAAAGAATAACACTGATCTCTTTTCACAGATGAGGTGGCAAACGGGCCGAAATCAGAGGCGTAAAGGAGCCACAATTATTGCATCTGAGAGACAGAAACTGGGTACATGCTAGACATTTGGCAGATGGTTCCGAGGCTACTGCGCCAAGGAGGTGGCAAATTCCAAGCCACCTTCAGCGAGCGGCTAACGCCAGCCCCCCTGGGACAGCAGAAGCTGAAACATAGGTGGCTTGCAAAAAAAGGCAGCTCTCTGAAATCCAACACTGGTTTCTGATCCAAACAAAGAAAGCTCAGCCCCAAAAGAAACAGAAAGCTCTGTCCTTCTGGGTTCCAAGAATGCCAGTCAGCAGCAACGACTGGGGAAACTGTCCCTTTGCTGCGGGGGTATTAGACAGACTATAGAGATGGTACATCACAGTACAGCACCTAGGAGATCCCGCTAAGAGCTCTACCTACATGGCTCTTCCCTGAAGGAGCGGAGTTGGTCGTTTGCCAGTCAGCATGGCCTAGGAAGGGCAACCTCGCGCCCTGTGCCCATACTAAGAGGGGGGAGAGAAGGCATGTGCGTGCAGCCAGCTGCCACCGAGGATGCCTGCCCCCCAGCCCAACTCCTTTCTGTTTCCCAACTGAACATCAAGAACTGCTGAAATCCCACTGCTATTTCCCTGAATGCAAATCAAGAGCAGTTTCAGGAAGCGTAGCCAGTCATCAGAAAGTGCAAGAACCACTGTGAACGATCAGGCAGGAGGGTCTGAGGGGAAGACCAACATCCTGCCTGCTTTCAACAACATTTAAGAAAAAAGAAGTCCAAACAACAGGGAGATCGGAAAGGCCATGCTAGGACTGCTTGACCTACCCTGGGAATTATTTTTGGAGGGGAAAAAAAAGGTTCAGAGGCTTGCAGAAGCTGAGTCTGGCAGAGAGAGAACTTCTGCACCCTCTTGTATTTTGGACTGCCCCAACTACCAAAGAGGCTTCCGACTGGGGAGGGAGGCAGGACGGAGGGTTTCTCCTGCATAGTAAGCAAGCTATCGGACAACGCAGACATCAGGTGCAGAGAGCAAGAGGCTGGGGGAGGAGGCAGAGATCGCTGGCATCTGCGGAAGAAGAAAGGGGGAGGGGGTCCAAGCAAGGTGGGCAGCCATTGTCCTTCCCCTGGGAGCAATGGCCCCCCTCCGTTAAAGGTATCGACACCAGGAGGTATATACGTATATCCATGCGTGCATAGCTGAAGAGGCCACCGGAATAAGGCTCTAGGTTAAGGCGATGGATGGTGGCCCTCGGACGGATGAGGTCCTTGGAGAACGTGCAACCCACCTTGATGAAGGGCTGGAGGGAGATTTCCTCCCCATCTTTGGCCCTGCTAAATCCCCTCACCTCCTCGTCAGGCTTGGGAGAGGCTGATTGTCCCTAGTGCACGTTAAGACATACAGGGAAAACCACGGGACAAACTCAGACCCCAAAGGCTAGCTGTCCCACAGCTGGGACTGATCCAGAGAGCTTCGCCACAGCAACACGTTCCAAGTTGACCAACCAGGGCCAAGGAGAGCAGAACTTGCAGGCCACGGGGGGTCTATTTCCATAGGAGGGGGAGGCTTGCTGGCTACCTACACAGGAAGCAGAATGCAAAACAGTCCCTCCCTGGGAACTATGTAAGCAGGTCTGACACAAGCCACACAAGCGAGAGGTCAGGCCTATCCCTCCCCGCTTCTCCCACGGCACTTTTGGCCATCGTGCTGCTCTTTCCCCGTGGCTGCGCTGTTCCAGTCTCAACATTTGAACAAAGCTAGTTTAGCGGGAACGGTCTGCGTTACACAGTCGTGCAAACAGACCTCTGTGTTCTGCTGCTGCATAACCTCCCATTCCGTTCCTGTGGGAATGAAACGCAACACACAGAAAAGAGAGATCACAGTCGCAGAGCTTGCCGGCTTGCCTCTTGGGCAGCTCTGGAGGGCTCAGTGTGTGGAAATGCATCACGGTATGGGGTCTCTCTCTAACACAGCCTGGCTCCACATCTAAGGGAACATCCTGTCAGTCCCTTGCAAAACGCAGGTAAGGACAGCGGATGCCTATTTAAAGAAATATGCGAGAAACGTTCCGTTACGGAGACAGTAATCTGGGAATAGATACCGCTGCCTCCTTTGGTCTGTGGGCCTCCCAGCCTTATTTGGGTGAGTGAGGGCATGTGAGCTGCACCAGGCTTCCCGGGACACAATGCAGCCAACGGGACCCAGGGAGAGAGAAGCTCCTTCCGTTCCAAAAGAGGTGGTGGGGAAGGGAAAGTGCTCAGTGGCCCCCACTGCTGAAGTAGGTGCTGGCCTCCAGGAGCAGCCCCTTGACATAAACGCGTACAGTGTAGAAGAGCGTAAGGAAATCCTGAGTACTGAAGACTGTGTCGGCGAGGGCAAAGCCGAGTGTGGAGGGGATGAATCCCCGGCCGTACTCCACCATCCACGTGCCAGCGCTCCACTGCACAGATGTGGCCTCTCCGGAGCGGTGGACGATGGTGTCTCCTGAACGGACAAGCAGAGGGCACTCAGTGTCTCACCCAGGGTGTTCCCCCTCCAACCCCTCACCGGACAACAGCTGTGCCGCTCACCTGGGTAGTAGATTTCGCTTTTGGTCGTTCCTTCCTTCCATTGCCGAAAAGTGCCCGAGATGACAGTGTCGTGAATATCAGCCCAGTAGCGGCCTGTGAAGGAGGAAATGGAATCAAGACATTTGTAGCAGCCGGGTGAAGGGTCAATGAAGAGCTGTTTGCAGCTGGAAATTCATGGCACCGCCTGCATTTTTTTTTTAGGGCTGCGGGGAATAGAACCATAGGGTTGGGAGGGTCATCCAGGGTCACCTAGTCCAGCCCCCTGAACAATGCAGGAAATTCACAACTACCCACTGCTCCATGCCCAGAAGATGGCATGGATGCCAGCGTTCCAGCTTCAGACAAACGCAGAGGCTTTGTTCTTCAGCGCTGGTCACTATGGTAAGGAAAGGAGAGAGACGAGGAGAAGATGCTCTACGGAAAGAAGCGCACTTTTCCTCTCGTGCACAAAACCCCACTGCTCCTCTGGTCTTTTTTTCAAACTGTGTGAGCATGATGTTGGAACAGCAGGGAACACAAGAACGGCCAAGGAACAGATACCACTCAATGGCTGACTTACAGATATGGCACAGTAGGAAAAAACTGGCTGCTAGAGGTAAAGCACCCTTTGTCATCGGACCCAACTGGCCAGAGTTTTTAGCTGTCTCTGGTAGATTCTTCAATGCAGTCACATACGCCATCCCAAAATATTGAGCCTCTGATGGGCCCTGCTTGCAGTGAGCCAATGGTACAGGAACAGCATGGGCTTCTACATGATTAGACTTTAGGTATGTGGCAAATCGGGGCCTTTCCTCCCACTGGTAGACCCCGCTCTGCCTACCCCTCCCTTTCCGGATAGCCAGGCACCTGAAGGGGCTGACTCACTTTCCTGTCTCCGGGTAGTTGCTGCCACAACTGTCCCTGGATGGGTTTCCGGTTAGGCGGGACAGCCTCCTAACCTCCCTCTGGTTACGTCCCTTTGTATTCCTTGACCTCTCTCTCCCCTCCTAGTGGACCCACGCGGTTGGAGATCTATGTGGAACAGAGGGTCTTCATTCCTTCATTAATCAACAAAATTTATTTAAGATCATAACTCCACCCAGACAAGTATGCAGTGAACGGAAGACAATATATAACATAAGGCGGGGGGGGGGGGGGCGGGACCCTAATCTCTCTCCCTCCTTCTCTATACTCCTGCCCTAGCTGGATGTTGTATAGGGCAGGCACGATACTTTGTTACTGGGGTTTAACTCAAACCTCCCACTCCCCTCAGAGCCACTCCCCTCCCTCACCTCAGCCACCAACTGTCAACTTTTCAACTCCCGCCCCACCAACTGACTCGCTCTCCCTCCAATCAAATTCCACTCCAGAACTGGCCCCTCCCTCCTGCAGCTCCTAGAAAGTTAAATTCACCCACAGAATGGCGTTTCTTCCCCAATGTAATTGTACACGTGTCTATCCACCTGGAAAAACACTCTGAGGTACTGAGGTGTGTCAGCAACCAGCTGTATTTGGGCGATCTTTCTACGGGAGAGTCAAGCCATTGTTCTTTCCTAGGCAATGGAAGGGCTGAGCAAATGGGACAATAAGCAGAGAGGACTAAGAAAGGCTGTACCAAGCCATCAGGATTTTCCTGTCTTACCACAACACATAAGGCTACAACTCGTAACATTTCCTCTGCTTGTTTTTGTTGTCCACAAAGGTCCCATCTCAGTTTTACGCATGATAAGCTAATGTTGAGACAGCCCCATCGAGCAAGGGGTCCTTTGAACCCAGATCCAAATGCACCTCACCGTGGCTGAAATGGGGACCCAAACCACCTCGGAACCCGGAAAGGTCAAGATGAGCCTCCCCGATGCGCCAAAGAAACGTCTTCCTCCCAACACCAGACTCACCTGGCTTCCCTGCCTACTTTTCTCTGGCTTACCTGAATGACCCCCCGTGTCAACAGCCGTGCCAAAGAGCAGCACATACTCAGAGAGGGAGGCGTGCAGCAGGCACATAGAGCCCATCCAGCCACCGGCGTTGACAAACACCCACTGCAGGTCCTCATCTGGCAGTATGTGCCCCGGGTGCTTCTTGCGCAACTCCACAATGATCTTGGAGAAGGCGAGTTCATGGTCCAGGCCTGTGGGAGAAAGCACAGACACAGCTGAACCCCGTCCAGTGTCAAGAAGAACAATTTGCCACCTCAAGAAACAGAGACTGCAGACAGCAGGTAAAAGTGAACAGAATGTGTCTCCCTCCGACTCTAGAAGACTGGTTCATAATCTATCAATAACACTTTAGTATCAAGTTATAGTAGCTGGTTAGTATACTGCAGCAAAAAAAATATTAACAGCAAGTCACAGGCTCATCTCACTCTTTGTTTCATGATTCTTTGACCCTGCTGTTCACATTTTGTCTTCTTCATAATCTCTTACATAAATAAATCTGCCTTCAACCAACCCATTACACAGATCTGAAAAAAGTGATCTTATGTTGTATCTCTTGAAAGTGCCACAGGACCCCTTTATGTTGTTGCTAAAAGGCAGCTAAACAGCAATGGTTTAATGTGAGTGTGGCAAAGAGTTCCACAGGCCTTCTTTATGTAGAAAAAGAACACTTGTTTTGCTACCAGTTAGGAACCAGGAGAGAGACCACACGACACTAGGAAACGTAAAATTAGCCCGTTCAGAGACTGCTTGAGGCATGCAGGCTTTTTCAACCAGAACAAAAATGTCTTTGAGAAATCCCGCCTCTATTAATCATGAGGCAAATAAAAGGCAGTTTGTACTTATAAGCATTTACATTTTATTTGCAAGCCAGCACAGCAAAGGGACTCAACAAGCTCCTGATTCCAATCCGGCCACGGCTGCACGATTCGGCCTCCAGCCAGCCACCCTCTCCCTCTTCAGTCTCTCATCAGCGACATGCTCCCGGAGACCCCCCCCCCCTCCCCGTAAAAAAAAACGACTGAAATAAAAGTACATGAAGTTTTCCTGAACATTCAGGAACGGGAGCATAACGGGAGATCTCCAGCTCCCACCTGGAGGTTGGCACCCTACCCCTCGACGTGCCACAACCACCCCGCGAGGGGGGCCCAGAGACGTTCCCGCGCCTGCGCGCTCCACCCTTTCCCTCCCCAGCCGCCAAGGGCGACGGCCCGGCCCACCCACCCACCGGCGTGGTGCTTGCCCAGCCGCGCGATCTCGTCCGGGTCGAACTCGAAGCGGCGGTCGGAGGCGGCCCAGCCGCGCAGCGCCTGCACCAGCAGCGCCAGGCCCGCCACCGCCAGCCCCGCGCGCAGGCCCCGCCCGGCCCAGCTGGAGCCCTTCGGCCACCACATCGCGCCGCCTCGCTCGGCCGCCGGAGGGGAAGGAGAGCGCGGCGGGCGGGCGGCGCAGGCTCCACGGGGCGGGCAGGCAGGGCCGCCTTCAGGCGCGCCAGCCAATGGGAGGCGCGCCCGGGCGCCCGCGCGCTCCGAAAGGAGCCAATGGCCAGCCGCCCTGCCTGCGCGCAGGGACCGCCCCGGCCAATCCCAGCCCTCGCCGCGCTACGGCCCCAACGACTGGCCAGGGCGCCTCGGCTCCTCGTCCGCCTCAGGCCTCCGCCAATCGCAGAGAACGCCACTCACCCGGCCAATGAGCGGTGTCACGTGACACGGGCGTGCCCGCCCACTGCGTACGTCATCTCTCAGGATCGGCCAATCGACGAGGGGAAGGGGCGGGGCGTCGTTCCTGAGGAGAAAGACAGGGCTCGCGTCACGTGGGAGGAGAGCGGAAGGAGGATCATGGAGCGGGCGGCCGCGGGGGAGAAGTTCTGTCCGAGCGGTACCGAGCGGAGGGAGAGCCGGAGGGCGAGGGGCCAGGGCTCGAGCTCCCTTGTCGCTAGGGCGGGGCCTGTAGCCTGGAAGGGGGCGGGGCTTGATGCCTCCTATGGGCTGAGTGGGGGGCAGTTGATAGGCGACGGGGTGGGGTTGCCACCTCCAGGTGGGGAGATTCCTGGAGACTTGGGGCGTGGAGCCATGGAGCGCACCCTCCCAAACAGGCATTTATTTCCCCCCTCCAGGGGAACGGGCCTCTGTGCCTCGGAGATCAGTTACAGTCCTGTGAGATCTCCAGCCGCCGCCTGGGGGTTGGCGACCGCTCCTGCCACGGCCGGGGCTGACTCCCTCCCCCCCTCCGTCCCCCTCGCACAGAGCACCAGCACCTGCGCCGCAACCCGCTGCGGGACGACTGGGTCCTGGTCTCCGCCCATCGCATGCGGCGCCCCTGGCAGGGCCAGCTGGAGAAGCCCCCCCAGGAAGACGTGCCGCGCTGCGACCCGGCCAACCCGCTGTGCCCTGGCGCCAGGCGAGCCCATGGAGAGGTATCCGCCCGCGGCCCCGTGCAGATGTTGCAGGCCCGGAACAGCCTGATCTTTCTCTCCCCCCGCCCCCATTTATGAGCCTTGGTTTGGTCTCCCAGGGTGGAGCTTCTGCTCGGTTTCTTAGTCACAGTTAGTGAGCTCCCTTGTCCTGAAGCCAGCTGCCCCCATCGCTGGATTTCCTGGCTCAGAAACGGGTTTTGTGTTGAACACACCTTCCTCCACTGAGTGAATGCAGCAGCAGCAGCCCCATTCCGGACTTGTAAGCCAAAGAAATCATAACTGATGCTGCCAGCCCCCCCTTCTCTGTGGTGTGTCCCTGCCAAGATTTCCACAGCGAGGAGGTGCCAGGTTCAGTCCCCACCATCTCCAGGTAGCAGCTGATGTGGAGGCCCTGCTGTCCTGGAGAGCTTCCGCAGCTCCAAATAGACAGTCCTGACCGTGATTGTGATTCAGCGTAGGGCAGCTTATTGTGTATCACAAATCCCGCACTCAGAGTCCTTCTTTTGCACGAAACCCATGCTTGGGCTGAGAGTCTGAAAGGCTGTGTAGTAAGGGCAGTGCGGTGCGATTCCTTTGGACTCTGCCAGGAGAACTGGCGTGATGGGCTAGGCCTTTGTTAAGCATAAAAATAGACCCTTTGCTTGCACTTTTCTTTGCAACGAAGTCTTTTAGAAGTTCATACGCAGCTTCTGTGGGGAGGGGAGAGCTCACTGAGTAATACACTTTTGTGGGGTGCACATAGAAGGGCGACTCACTGTACCTGGGTGCTACATTATCGGGCTTTCGCTCGTCTGAAGGATCTTCTAAAGGCCAAATGTATGTAATCTAATAAACATAGCCAAGGGTAGAGGCTACTTCCCCATTTCCAAAGGCTGTCTTGTGCCTCAATCCCTGATGAGTCATCGTGGCAAGTTACTGAGATCAGTGAGTCATTGTAGCAGATTACTGAATTTTGCTGTGGAAGCTGTAATCAGAGCTGTAATCTACAAAAGACAAATGATATGAGAACTTGCCTGTGTAAAGAGTCACAATGTTAGCTGGGAAGCTGGGAAGACTTTGTCAATTTCCCCTCTCTACAGAAGCAGGGAGTTGCTGCTCAGAGGGTTTGTTAATTTCCTCTTCTCCTCCTGAAGGCTCTGTCAATTTCACCGCCCCTTCCAGGAGGCAAAGAGGAAATTGACAAACCCTCTGAGGAGCATCTTCCCTGGCTCTTTAGAGAGGGGAAATTGACAAGACCTTCCAATATCTTTTAAAACTCAGCTTCCCGGCTAACATTGCGACTCCCTTCACGTGCATGTCCTCATGTAATTCATCTTTTGTAGCTTTGCTCTGAGTCTCGGCTCCATGGGTTCATAATATTCCTGGCAGTACGGAGGGTCAGAAGCTGAGGGTCTTAGGTGGGGATTTCAGGGGGGCAGGAATGCGTTTTGTCCCTATCCTCAGTGACTCGTCTTCATTTCTGCTTCCTGACTGGCCTTTAACCAAACTGTTGCTGGAAATGCCAAGTTCTCTCAAGCACCGTTCATTTATTTACAAAATTTACACTTCGCCTTTTCGCCCTCATCAGGGCCAACAAGGCAGCTAACAGAATAAAAACACACATGATAAAAATCATGTCTTAAAAATAAATAAAACCAAACAAAATAACATTGGTAGAACAATTAAAACCTTGCTCAAATTCACATACGAACACAAAAATTACAAGAAGGGAATGCCAGACAAAATTTAAAAAGTCTTCACCTGTTGGTGGAGGATGGCCACAGAGGGGACAGGTGAGTCTCTCTGGGCAGAGAATTCCAGAATTTGGGTGCCACAACTGAGAACGCCTTCAGGTTGTCACTAGCAGGAGTACTCAAAGCAGGGCCTTGGGTGATGACCGCAGTGGTCAGGTAGGTTCCTGAGAGAGTAAGTGGTCTCTTATTACCTTGAAGTATTGCAAACAAAAGAGACTTTAGGTTTGGTTTTACATTTGCAAATATAATTGTGCTGTATCTCCCCCCCCCACCTGCTTCCTTGGAGAGAGTTTTATTTCCCCTCTCCTCTGCATATTCTGATCCTAAATCATCTTTGTATTGAATTTGAAAAAAAAGAGTCAGGCTCCAAAGCCTGTTCCTACCAAGCAAGGCTAGGCAGCCGTGTAGCCTGGTGCTTCCAGCTCTCATCTTGCTCTTTCTTCCACTGCAGGTGAATCCCAAATATGAGAGCACATTTGTTTTTGACAATGATTTCCCTGCCCTGCAGCCAGATGCCCCCGAACCTGGTAAGAACTTGCTCCGTCCTTGTCAGAAATTGACTGAGCCATTTGAGGACTGGGGTATGGCCCTCTTGGGGGGATGGCCCTTGGCAGCTTCTGCTTCTCAGCAGGTAGCGCTGTCTTTCTTCCTGGCAGGGCTCCTCTGCCTTTAAAAACTGCACAGCAATCAGCATTTTAGCAGTTGGGCATCGGATCCTTGTTAGGAGGCAACTGTGATAATCATAAAACTGAGGACTGAAAAAATTTGTCAAAGCTGAAGCAATGAGCATTATCTGAGAGCTATTAGCAGGATATAGATCCAGAGGAGTTGTAGTAGCAAAATAGTAAAGAGTCCCGTAGCACCTTTAGGACTAACCAACTTTACTGTAGCATAAGCTTTCGAGAATCACAGTTCTCTTCATCAGATGCATGGAGGGTAAGAAGAAACTGGTCAGGTATATAGGGGGAGAGGGGAGTAGATGAAATCAGTGGCTTTTGATAATGGGATCAGTTTGCTTCTGATAATGAAATCGGTTACTTCTGATAATGAGATAACCATTCATAGGTGGTTGTTGTGGGTTTTCCGGGCTGTATTGCCGTGGTCTTGGCATTGTAGTTCCTGATGTTTCGCCAGCAGCTGTGGCTGGCATCTTCAGAGGTGTAGCACCAAAAGACAGAGATCTCTCAGTGTCACAGTGTGGAAAAGATGTAGGTCATTTGTATCTACTCAGGAGGGGTGGGGTTGAGCTGAGTCATCCTGTAAGAGTTTCCCAGGGTGTGGAATGCTAATGGCGGGAGGCTTCACTGTATCCTGAGGAGGTTCTTTTGCATATGGATTGGTACTTGATGTGCTAATCCATATGATGTACCAATCCATATGCAAAAGAACCTCCTCAGGATACAGTGAAGCCTCCCGCCATTAGCATTCCACACCCTGAGAAACTCTTACAGGATGACTCAGCTCAACCCCACCCCTCCTGAGTAGATACAAATGACCTACATCTTTTCCACACTGTGACACTGAGAGATCTCTGTCTTTTGGTGCTACACCTCTGAAGATGCCAGCCACAGCTGCTGGCGAAACGTCAGGAACTACAATGCCAAGACCACGGCAATACAGCCCGGAAAACCCACAACAACCATCGTTCTCCGGCCATGAAAGCCTTCGACAATACAACCATTCATAGTCTTTATTCAATCCAAGTCTGACTGTCAAATTTACATATGAATTCCAATTCAGCAGCATCCCGTTGGATTTTGTTTTTGTTTCGATTCCAATTCAGCAGCTTCCCATTGGATTTTGTTTCAAAAACAACTTATGCTACAGTAAAGTTGGTTAGTCTTAAAGGTGCTACTGGACTCTTTTCTATTAGCAGGATAGAAGACAGTATACATCCCGTGATGTACAGCGAGGTCAGAGGGTGGGTTAGAGCACATATCTGAAGTAGTACTTCGATTCCCACCCCCCCAAATTTGCGGCAGCGGGGATGATAATGTACACTGTTCTGGGTCTCATTCGGGAGAAAGGAGGAGCATAAATGAAGTAAAACAAAGTTGCCTCCTGAAATGATGAGCTGCCAAAGTGACGTCAGAAGTTCTGAACCCGTCTCTTGTATCTGACACGAAACAAGGCTTCAGAACGGATATCTCCCCGATCTTGTTCCTGCAATCAGCATTCCTTAGAGTGTTTTCACATAGCAGTTTGGGAGGGTTTCCCCCTCAGTGTACGCCTGTTCCCTTCCCCCTGCCTCTCAATTTACTGCCCAAACACAGTACAGGAAGGAGCGCTAGTGGGGGTAGGTCAGGCTTTGGGTTTCCTGCAGTGCTTGATTGGAGCTTGCAAAACGTAGAACCTGTCTGGTTTGCAGCACTTAAGAGTTGAGCAAACAAGCACAAGAGAGAAGGCATTTCAGCTTATCAGACACATGTAGATCCTCTGCTATTCTTCAACTGATAGCAGACATCGATGCCAAACATCTCTGCCATGCATGTGTGATCTGGTGTGATTTTGCTTCCCTGATTTACAATAAAGTGAGAGGTTGTCTATTATCTTTGTCATTTGTACAAACACATTTCTCAGCAGTTGTTGTGGATTTTCTGGGCTGCACAGCCTGGAAAATCCACAACATCCATCGTTCTCCGGCCGTGAAAGCCTTCGACAATACATTTCTCAGCATTTGAATTACACATTGGAACAGAACATTTTTTGGTTGGGGGCATCGAACGGTTTATCCCTAGGGCGTAGTGTGCGTGGTTGAGGCTGGGATAGCCAGTGCTTGTGGGCTCTGATGAATACCAGCTGCCCTGGGCTCCCTTCAGGCTCCTGCCTTCTCTTGATTACACCTGGCACGTTCTACCTTCCTACTCGCTTCTCACTGAGTTTCCTCTCCTTTCCCAGATGCTGATGACCACCCTTTGTTCCGTGCAGCGTCTGCTCGAGGCATGTGGTAAATGTAGCATTGCACCTTATTTCCCCTGTGATGCAAACAGGCCAGTGTGACTTTTGGGTTTTTTAGCAAGTGTCATCCCTTCTGTCATGGAAGAGTTAACTGATGTTTATGTTTAGCTAGTGATAGCTTGTTTGCGTAGGGCCAAACTACTGAGTAGTTTCTTCTTGCCAGAAAGAGGGTGATATTATTATTAATGAAGTGACCCTAAGATTGGTTGTTGTGGGTTTTCCGGGCTGTATTGCCGTGGTCTTGGCATTGTAGTTCCTGACGTTTCGCCAGCAGCTGTGGCTGGCATCTTCAGAGGTGTAGCACCAAAAGACTGTGTCACTGTGACACTGAGAGATCTCTGTCTTTTGGTGCTACACCTCTGAAGATGCCAGCCACAGCTGCTGGCGAAACGTCAGGAACTACAATGCCAAGACCACGGCAATACAGCCCGGAAAACCCACAACAACCATCGTTCTCCGGCCGTGAAAGCCTTCGACAATACATCGACCCTAAGATTGATTATTGGCTGAACCATTTTATTGGGGGTCAATTCGGATTCCTGCATGTACCCAGGAATCAATTACAGCGTTCAGTTGCAATTAGAATTAGAGATCTAGACGTAGTGAAAATTACAAAGAATAAAGGAACAACATGGAGTTCAGATTGTTGTTTTATTATCCGTGTACCTTTTCCTATAATTTTGTAGTAAACTCTTTTTATAGAAGCTAAACTCGCGTGTCTGTGCTGCTTATTTCTGCTTTGCAATTTCTACTCGCTCTGCTATGAACATCCAACAGTAACAGTTACTGATCCCAAGGCATTCTCAGCACCCCAGCAGTACCGAGCACCACACAGTTAAATGACGTCAGCCACGTCCAGCTTATTAAATCAGGCAGGATAGGAGCATTCTGGGTCTGAAAGGCTTCCTCTGCTCATATGCATGAGAACAGCTGTGCTGGGTCGGCATCAGTGGCCCATCTAGTCCAGCCAGGGTTGGAGTGGGGCCATGGTTTCGTCATTCAGCCATGTTGTGGTTTGCCCCAGCATGTGGTGCTCCCCCTTCCAGATTCCCCCGCCCCCCGTGGGGGGTGGGGTTCGGCATCTTTTCCAGAAAATCCTGCTTTGCTCGTTGCTTAACCTTAACTTTTCTGCTATCATGCTTGCAAAGACTGGAGTCAGTTTTCCTCTCTTCTAAAGTCCCACCCCAAGAGACTGCGTTGGAGGACTGTTAACCGGTTGAGGGAAAGCTATAAAGAGCGTGTTCGGTTTTGCAACTGTCATCCCTTCAGTCATGAAAGAGTTAAGCTGAAGTTTCTGTGGGCTCATGGTAGCAAGTTTAGCATAGGGTCAGTTAGGCGTAGAGTAGACTCTTCCTGCCAAAGAAGGGGATGTTTCATTCTTAAGGAGGTGACCCTAGGATTGACTATCGGCTGATCAATACATTGCGGGCGTAATCAAGCTATCCCACACGTACGCAAGGGATCAGTTACAGAGAAAGAACAGAGGGATAAGATAGAGTTTAGTTAGGCTGCTGCTGTTTTCTGTTCTATGTAACCCTTTCCCCTTTTATTGTAGAAGTAAACTAAGCACACGTGTTTGCAGCAATTATTCTGCTATGTTTTATTCATTCTGCTAAATGTCTCCAAGAGAGAGCCAGGCTACTCCGCGTCAGCAGGCAGGCATATCAAATGATTTTCTGCAGCTCCTGTAGAACGTGGGGAGGGGAGGCACCTGCTGGCAGCGGATTTGTTCCTTCGTTCCTCAATGAGTAAATAAACTGGGGGTGCAAGTGGAGGCGGCGCTATGCAAGTGGAGGCAGGTGCCTTATGCTGAGTCAGGGCCTGGTCCGTCAGGGTCAGACTGGCAGTGGCTCTCCAGGGTCTCAGGCGGCGTCTGTTGCATCACCTGTTCCTTTTAACTGGACATTCCCAGGACTGAACCGGGGACCGCCTGCATGTCTGTCGGATGCTTTGCCCCTGAGTCACAGCTCCTCCGTGTGGTGAAAGAGAAACCATCACATTCAGAGGCAGCAAACCTCTGAAATTCCACGCTGTTAGGTGTCAGCTGGGGGAGATCTTGGCTCCTGTTGGTTGGCCCTCCAGGGCAAATGGCTGGCCAGTGTGAGAAATGGGACACTAGACTAGGTGGGCCTCTGGGATGATCCAGCAGGGCCCTTCTCATTTGGGTTTATACACATTTCAAAACTCTCAGATTGCTTAGCGCAGGCATGCCAAGTTGACCCATGCTCTTCGGGGTGCTTTGGTTCAAAGAATTCATCCTCTCGATATTCTGCATGCTGGATTTCATTCTGCAACCACTCTGTCGGCTACCCCTCAGTTTCCAGGCTCAGTGCAAGGTTCTGTCTATCACATTCAAAGTTTGGTGTAGTGGTAAAGAGCAGCAGGACTCTAATCTGGAGAGCTGGGTTTGATTCTCCGCTCCTCCGCTTGAAGCCAGCTGGGTGACCTTGGGTCAGTCACAGCTCTCTCTGAGTTCTCTCAGCCCCACCCACCTCACAGGGTGATTGTCGTGGGGATAATAACAACACACTTTGTAAACCGCTCTGAGTGGGCATTCAGTTGTCCTGAAGGGTGGTATGTAAATCGAATGTTGTTGTTATTATTATTAATCGTGGCCTTGGTCCCTCGTATCTGTGGAACCTCCTCTCCCCCATGTTCCAATGTGGCAGCTTTGCTCATCTGAACAGGGCCTTCCGCAGGTGCCATCTTGCAAACAGCCAAAATCAATGGCTGTCCATGCCTGTGCATTCTCTGTGGTGGCCCCCACCTTATGGCGTGACCTGCCTGAAGAGGTCAGGAAATCTCCCGCTCTCCTTGCTGTGTGCAAACTGTGTAAAACTAAATTATGTGAGAGGTTTTTTTTTTTTTTTTTACAAGTAATAGGATTGAGGTCTTAGGAAATGGTTCAGTGAGATGCTTTAGTTAAAGGGATAGGGATTGTAGACTGTGCTACTATGTACTGTCTGTTGCTGTTAAGTTTGCTTCTGTTGGGTAGTTTCCACATCATTTAATATGTCAAGGCCAAATTGCTTATGCTTTGTTCCTTTAAGACTCACCAACTTTATTGTAGCATAAGCTTTCAAGAACCACGGCTCTCTTCGTCAGATGCATGGAGGGTATGAAGAAACTGGCCAGAGATATATAGGTGATGAGGGGAGGGGGGAGTAGATCAGTTGCAAAAGTCATGAAAGAGGTGGAGTGTGCACAATCCAGGCTGGGTGTGGCCCCCCCCCCTCCGCAGCTGAATCTGAATGGAAGGCCTGAAAGGCACTTCCTTCCGATAATGAGATAACCATCCAGAGTCTCTATTCAATCCAAGACTGAATTCCAGTTCAGCAGCTTCCCCTTGGATTCTGCTTTTGAAATGTTTTTGAACACGGCTGACTCCTCTGGATCTGCGTTTCAATTTCTGCTTGTTTTCACATTTCTGCAGTCCGCACCCTATTATATTGTCTGTCAGATGTCCCAGCTGTTGATCGTCTTGACTTACGAGATGTGTAATTCCCGTGGAGTCTCAGTAGGAAAGGCAGACTCTAAATAAAATAAATAAAAATATTGCAGTGAGTTCGTGTAGCGGAGATGAGACTGGACTTGGTTGCTTCATTAATCAGTGGGGCCCAGCTGTTCTTCTGTTAGGACTGAGCAGTGCTTCGGAGGTTGCAAAGAAGAGATTCTGGAGGACACCTCTGCCCCCCCCCCCGCAATCGGTTCTCCTTTGGATCACAATGGCTAGTGACCTGGGGGGTAGCTTTGGTTTTTCCTTTGCATCCTCCTGTCTTAACTGGAGCTGTTTTTCTATCGTGATGTGGATGAGACATCTGTCATTCTCCCCCCAGCCCCGTGATGCCATCTAGGTTAGATTCTGACTGTTAATTTGGGGAAGGCTGATTTGGATTTTGTGACCTGCAGGATCCTTCCAGGCCCCTCCTCACTCACCTGATTTCTTTCCTCCCAGCAAAGTCATGTGCTTCCACCCCTGGTCTGACCTCACTCTGCCTCTCATGTCGCTTGCTGAGATCCGGGCCGTGATTGACAAATGGACGGAGATAGCCGTGGAGTTGGGAGCCTCCTATCCTTGGGTCCAGGTTAGTGCCTGTAGTCAGTTTCCTGGCTGGGTAGGGAAGGGAGCTCTCAGCCAGCGCAGAGGACAAGAGTCGCATGGCAGGGGAGAAGCAGCGTTTGGGCCTGCTGTCTTTTCCCAAGCCCGTGCAGATGGGCGCTGGAGGCAATTTAGGAACATTTCTGGAATGAAAGAGCACAATCGTATCAAATTAGTTTGTGTCCCCAGCCTCGTGTTCAGTGCCCACACTCTACTGCAAACTGCTTTTGTGTCTCTGCCACGATTGCTCTGATTGCCTTATTTATTGAAAATGCCGCCTCCCCACTAAAAGTATCTGAGGCATGGTACCATTCATCAAGGCATAAAAAGAGAGCACGACATCCAACTCCGAAGCGGAAATCCAACAGTACCAATAAAACGGGGAATAAAACCATGAAACAGCAGATAAAAGCCAAAGAAGCAGGTATACAGATTAATTAAAAGCCAGAACAGAACAGAAAAGTCTTGGCCTGCCAAGAAAAAAATATCTAGAGAAAGTGCCAGGTGCGGGGAATAGGAGATGGTATTAGCTGATGGCTTGGGAAGGGCAGGGCTTTTTTTCAGGGGGAACGCAGGGCTTGGGAAGGGCAGGGCTTTTTTTCCCTTTAGGTTTTGTCAGCCAAGGACAGTCCACACACCTACAGATTAGGAGCAAGGCTTTGGACCCACCTCCTTAGCGAGACTGATGCCCAGAGCACCCTCAACTAAAGCCATGTTCCCATGAACAGCGACTTCCTTATTGAACAACTCTATGACTCCTTCTAATGCTGGGAGTGGAATTCAGAGTTGGGGAGCAAAAGTTCCTGTTTAAAAGGGAACATGGGCCCTGGCTGCTGAACTCTTCATTCATGCACGTGATTCCAGATTAGGGCCTGCTCCTCCCTTTCCGAGGTTGCTTGTTCACTGCAGACAGAAACATGAGTTTGCTTCATATCGGGGAGAGAGAGAAAGAAAATCTTGGGGTGTCTTTGCAGGACTTTATGCAGTCTGAGCCTCCTTGTGGGAGAAACATGGAGAGCAAATATTCCAGTACAGAGTAACATACAGCAGCCTGAGTAAACATTAGAGAAAGATAAGTACAGGGCGAAGTGCTGAGAAGGAGAGCTGTGGACCCAGGGGTCCGGGATTTGCTTTCATAAAGTTTGACTTCGGTTAGTTCCAGAGAATGTATTTATTGCAGGCCATTCGCCTCCTGCTTTTTCATTTATCTCGAGGGGGCTAACTAAAAGCAAGCCAATAAATAATTTTTATCCATTAATAAAACATTAAACAGTTAAGCAAATTGGTCCACCCGCTGTGCCTAAAATGAACCCACCTTGGACGTGTTCCCTGGAGAGGCGACATAGAAATGCTCCAAATAAAAAAATCATAAAAGCATAAACAAAAACATAAAAGCATCAGCGGGCAGATTGAACAAACAAGCCTGGGTGAACGAGGATGTTTTCTCCTGGTGCCTAAATGCTCACAGGGTTGGTGTTAGGGGTGCTTCCAGTGGGATGGAGTTCCACAGACAGGATGCCTCTGCTGTGGCTGTTCTCCGCCTGCCTTTCTTCTGCCGGGTGGGGCACAGAGAGCAAGGCTTGGGGAGAAAGACCTTAACTGGCAAGCTGGATGACGGGAGAGGAGAAGAGCTGTGTGGGAGGCTGTGGATGTGCTGAAAGATTCCACTTTATCCCGACAGATCTTTGAAAACAAAGGCGCCATGATGGGCTGTTCTAATCCCCACCCTCATTGCCAGGTAAGGAGATTGCTGCTGTGTGTGTGCGGGAGCATAGCAAGGGTATTTTGTGATTTAGGAGAAGGGTTGCCCATGGTACCCAAAGGGATTTGCCTTGAACTGTTGCTTCTTTTTGTTAACCGTGATTCCTCTAGTTTAATCCTTGGAGGCCAGTTTGATGCTTACGACATCAGGACTTTTACCCTGCTCTTTCTGAGCAGATCGAGATGGGTCGCCATATTAGTCTGCCTGTAGCAGTAGAAGAGAGCAAGAGTCCAGTAGCACCTATAAGACTAACAAAATTTGTGGTAGGGTATGAGCGTTCCTGAGTCACAGCTCACTTCTTCAGATTCAGCTAGAATGTGAGTCCACCTGTCTTTGTATCTTGGAGAGTAGAGCGATTTCAGATGCTGAATAGCAGGTAAATGAAAATAGCCAGTGAGTGACAGTTGGCACTTGGCATTTGAAATCACTCCACTCTCTAAGATATAAGGACAGGTGGACTCACATTCTAGCTGTATCTGAAGAAGTGAGCTGTGGCTTACGAAAGCTCCTACCCTACTACAAATTTTGTTAGTCTTATATCCATTTTGCGGCGTTTGTAGTTGCAAAATAGTAAAAAGTTCAGTAGTACCTTTAAGACTAACCAACTTTATTGAGGCATAAACTTTCGAGAACCACAGCTCTTTTCGTCAGACGAAGAGAGCTGTGGTTCTCAAAAGTTTATGCCTCAATAGAGTTGGTTATATAATAATAATAATAACATTCGATTTATATACTGCCCTTCAGGACAACTTAACGCCCACTCAGAGTGGTTTACAAAGTATGTTATTATCCCCACAGCAAAACACCCTGTGAGGTGGGTGGGGCTGGGAGAGCACCTAGAAGCTGTGACTGACCCAAGGTCACCCAGCTGGCTTCAAGTGGAGGAGTGGGGAATCAAACCCGGCTCTCCAGATTTGAGTTCCGTACTCTGAACCACTACACCAAACTGGCTCTCATGGTTAGTCTTAAAGGTGCTACTGAACTTTCTACTGTTAGTCTTATAGGTGCTACTGGACTCTTGCTCTTTTCTACTTTCTGAGCAGGGCTTTGGAGTCCAGGATTGGATAGAAAAACAGACAAATGATTTTGGCTTTTGTGTAGAAGTTTTACTTGCTCAGTGAAAGAAATTTCAATGCACATGTTTAAATCCAGGGAAATGCAGCTCATCCTGACTGCCAGGTGGAAGGTGTTTGTGGCTCAGCAGTGGCTGGGGGGTCGGGAGTGTGGCACAGCTTCATGAGCACGGCTGATTTCTGGCCATTGTTGTGAACCTGGCAGGGTGCCATCCTGTGGGTTTGCCACTGCCAGAAACGCTTGCAAGACAAAAGGCTGTGCAGGTCTGTCCTTATTTGTGAGAGCTCTTCAGAGCTGTCAGCGGTAAGAGGGCAAATGCCTTCTGTGCGACTGGATATTGGTACTGTTAATTATCTTGACAGCAGAAGTTACAGCCCCAGGACTGTAGATCTTTGCAAGCGGCAGTGCAGTCCGTGCTTTAGCAGCCAGCTCTGTATGGTGCAAGCCGAGGGAAGGTGAGGCAGCTCCTTGCCAGGGAATTCCAAGAAGGCTTTTCCTTCCATATGTTGGGAAAGCGGGGTTCGTGCCTGCTGACACCCCAGGAGTTTAAAAGATAATGACCTACAGTTGTATTTATTGTGATTTGTGTAATTGTGTAACCTTGATTGTGGATTATAGAGCACCCAGCACCTTGTATCAATAGAATATTTTTGATAGTTATACAAGAGTGTATTATTCTTGTTAATTAACTTGCTGCGCGGTGCACTTTAAGAACGTTTTGGTCCTCTAGACCTTACCGCTGTAGGTCATTATCTTTTACGGTGTAGTTTACTACACGGTGCCCCTCTTGTTATCTAACCCCAACCCCTGGAGTTTAAAGCAGGGGTAGGAGAGAGGGTGGAGACCCTCTGCCCTCGCACACAGGTGTGTGTGTGTGTGTCATTTTAACACCCCACCCAATCTCCCTGCATCCAGGGGCTGCTGCCCCGCTGTCAGGTGTTCTGGCATATGCGTATGGCTGTTTCCAGCAGTGCGCTGGGAAAATGGGTTTGAATTACACTTAACAGGGTTTGTGAATATTAATTTACTGAAGTGGAACTATGTATTTGGCCCATGATGAAGTGCTTGTCGTGAAACAAGTTTAATGAGACAGCCGGCCGCTTGTTGGGCAGGGGGCATCTATGGGTCCTTCTCCCATCCTTGTGGCTCCACCTAAGAGTAAAGAAAGAAAAAGGAAAATTTATTTCCCTGAGTGGTTGGATTACTTACCTGTTGAACTTTGACTTTCATCCAAATGCCTGTCTTTGGCTCCACCATCTGAAAGAAAAGAAACGGGCATTTAAATAGGGCGTCATGGGACTGTAACATTTAAAGGGACTGTTACCTATCCTAATATGTGGCCGACATCTATATGAATTTGTATCGTTGCAATAACTATTGCATTAATTATTGTCTTCCATCTGTGGAATTAAGGTATTTAGGTATTTATAAATATTTATTAAGAGCACTTGTCACATTTGCACATTGAAATATATTTATAAATAACTATCTTTGAATGACTGATTTTAATTTTTGCTTCCAGTTGTGGTTGTACCACTGCGATATTAGGGCTGAGAGCTGGAGGGAAGCAAGGGGCCCGCCGTTGTTTCCCTCCAGCCTGGCCTAAAGGCTTGGAAAACACACCGCTCTCTACCCCTTCGTCCTTTGTGTGCAGGTTTAGTGGACTGCCCTTTCGCAGTTTAAATGGTGTGCGTGTGCATGCGTGTGTGCAGGAGGGGATAAGATTGGCCCCTGAAGACAGGCTTCTTCCAAGCCGAATTTCCGACTTCCCCTTTCATGGGTGTGTATTTAGCTATGAAGCATCCAGCTGAAGGCCTCTTTCTCTTGTGGAATGTGTGTCCTGCTTCTCAGAAGCTGGCCACAAGGTGGCAGGACAGGCCTGCAAATTGATTCCGAGTGAGTTGCGTGTCCTCCAGTCCGGGTCTGGGCAGGTGGGCTTCTCGAACTCAGCCAGCCGCATCCTTGCCGGTTGCCTTTTCTTCTCCCCCTAGATCTGGGCCAGTAACTTCCTCCCCAATGAAGCCTCCCTGGAAGACCGAACGCAGCAGAAACACCACCGCGAACGGGGCGTTCCGATGCTACTTGAGTATGCCCAGTTGGAGGCTGAAAGGAAGGTAGTTGTCGCTTGCGAGTAGGGAGGGCAATGCGAGGCACTGTGCCTGATCCTTCTTGTGGCCCCGTGCAGGAGCGGATCGTGGTGGAGAACGCGGACTGGCTGGTTGTCGTCCCCTATTGGGCAGTGTGGCCTTTCCAGACCCTCTTGCTGCCTCGGCGGCATGTCTGTCGCCTCCAGGACCTTCGCAACGGCGAGAAAGACAGTAGGTGCCCAGTGGCGCCCCCTTCTGGCTGATAGGAGAGGAGGAGGGACTGTAGCTGGTGATTTGTTGGGCACGGGGAAACAGGAGTTCAAGCAGAGGAAAAATGGGAGCAATTTCCAGTTGAGTGGATCAGTGGGATGGGGGCTTCAAAATCGGTGGTGGTTGTTTGGGGTAAGAGGAGAGGGAACCCTGGAAAAGATCGCTGAGGTTGCATGGCCCTTTTCTCCTTGGTGCCTGATCCCTGGGGCTGTCATGTGCTTGCAAGTTGGTCATTGCAGTGTTGGGAGAAAAAAAGGGGGAAACTCCCCTAAAGGTACTCCCCGTTGCCCGTCTCGGTCTTGTCTGGAGTCAGCACGTGAGGCAGGAGAGTGCCTGGGCACAGGCTGTGGCTGTCCTTGCAGAATCCAGGCTTGGAGCGGGCGTTCTTCTCCCCACTCAGGGTTACCGAGGACAGTGGCTGGGGCGGGAGGCTCGAGGTGGGGTTGGCAGCAAGCGGGAGTCGCCGCTCGCTTGATCGGTCTAGGGCAGGAGGCCCAATTCCCATTATTTGCATCAGCCCTGAAACACGTCGTGATGCTTCCTGAGCCTGAAGAGAGGTCTGAGGAAGTGGGGGCTCCTGTGGCCCCAGTAGCTGACTGGCTTCAGCAGCAGGCTGAGTCCTTGGGGTTCCTCACCCCGGCGGTGCGGTCCTGGCCCAAAGTGGCCGGATCTGGTCATTGTTTGCTTGAAGGCAAGCCAGGATGGTTCTTTTTCCAGCTAAGATGCTGTGGGTGGCTTGAGTTTCTGGAAGCCCATCCTGGCACCAGTGATTCTGATGAGCCTTTCTGGGGAGGCTGTGAATGGGAGGGAGGGGCTGACTTCTTGGGGCCTCTTGTGTTGGCAGGCCTGGCTTCCATCATGCAGCGGCTCCTCACCAAGTATGACAATCTCTTCCAGATCTCCTTTCCCTATTCCATGGGGTGGCACGGTAAGTACCCAGGAAGGAGAGCTGTAGTCCCCCCCCCCCAACATACCACTATTCCTGTGCTTGCGGTTTTGATACCTTTTTATCCCCCTTTCCTGCTCAATATTCCGCGACTAAAGATCCAGGTGTTTCAGCCTCGCTCTCGAAGCTGACTTGACGACTCATTGGGGATTTAGGACCGTATCTTTTTGAGGCAACAGGTCTAGTTGTAGATCAAACTAGACATGTCCCTATAAATGCATCACATGGGAAGCTCGGCTTAGGTCTAGTTGTAGATCAAACTAGACATGTCCCTATAAATGCATCACATGGGAAGCTCGGCTTATAGGCCTCGGTAGAGAGGGAGTCTTAAGGTCCCCACCTTGATGCTGGCTCTACGAGTCTGGTCCCAGAGTGGGTGCTTGAGTCCCACAGTCCTGGCTTCTCCTGCTATCTGTTCTGCCATGACGCAGCTGGGGAGGGCAGCTATAGAACGAGGGTGGTGAAAAGCCTAAGATCAATGTGGTGGGATGCGGGCTGGAGCTGCCAGCGCCGCACACCAAGCCATCCTGCAGCGGTTTACTGTGTTGAACAAGGTCTGTTGCAACCAGTCCTGCAAGACGGGGCGGGGGCGGGGGACGGGGGTGGGGGGGAGAGACTGTGCTCATCTGCTGTGGCCAGTGTGTCAGAATTTTGCAGATGACGCTGCTGATGTCCATTCCAAGTCAGATGCCTCGCTGGTTACAGACAGGGTTCTGGTAGCCTCTCATGCTTTTGCTTGTCCACTTGTATTGGGTCTCCTTCAGCTCGCTGCGGATGCAGACAGTCCTGGGGGACATGAGGTCTACTGCTTGTTTGCTTGACCTGTGCCCATCCCTAGTCGATCAGAGCTCTGTGTGTGTGTGTTTAAGAAGAGGCTGTGGTGGGACTGACGGTGCCAAAACCGTCTGCTGCACCTTCCAGAGGATGTAGTCGCAAAATAGCAAAGAGCCCAGTAGCGCCTTTAAGACTAACCGACTTTACTGTAGCATAAGCTTTCGAGAGCCACAGCTCTCTTTGTCAGATGCATCGATGTATCTGATGAAGAGAGCGGTGGTTCTCAAAAGCTTATGCTACAGTAAAGCCGGTTAGTCTTAAAGGTGCTACTGGACTCTTGACTATTTTGCTGAACCTTCCAGTCTCCAATATTGGGTTCTTGGGCAAGGTGCTGTAGCGTGTGGTGTTTGCTCCGCAGATTCCTGGAAGATACTCATTAGCTAATTATTATTTTTTTAAAATGAAATCCATCAACTGTCTTGCTGCTATGGCATTTTCCACCTATTAAAGGATAATACAAAAACACATAAAATCGGCCTTAACTATGAATAATATATAAATCTCTATTTTATATTATTTATTATCTGCTTTTCTCTGAGATTTAAGCCGGATTATACAATGTAGGGCAGTGGCATCAATAGAGTATGACATCTGATCAACAAAGTAATAGAACAAGGATTACAGAAATCTGAAAACAATGCGTGATTATTAGCCTTGATCTGTTAACATTGCTAAAAAGTGGAATTACTTAGAAATTAGTAGAATATTAGTGTAATCTTGGCTCATGCCTTGGTGACATCCAAACTAAACTATTCAACATGTTCGGTGTGGGATTTTCCGACAAGAGAAGCTGCCACTGCTCCAGGATGTGGCCTCTAGATTGCTGATTTGGGCAAGCCGCCCTGAGCATGTCTCCTATCGTCTGCCCCAGATGCTTTTTAGTTTTCAGGCTCCATTCCTTTAAAATTCTGGGGTCACAACCTCTTCAGGCTCCGCATCTCCTATACAGATCTCCCTGGACAACAGAGTTCCCTTTGGAGGTCCTTTTCTGACCTAGAAGTTCTGACCTGTCCCTCTCCTTGTGTGCCGGGGTGGGGGGGTGGGGGGGCGTTATCGCTACGTTTGGGCTTTCAGTGCTGCTTGCTCCTGTTCCCTCCCTGCCCCTGGCATGCTGCCTTCTCAGACCTGCTTTTCTGATCCTAATCCACTCTGTGTCCTCTGCCTGGCTGCCCAGTGCCGGCCCCTTCTCATCCACCTCCTGTCTCCAGCAGGGGCCCCCACGGGGCCGTACTTGAATGCTGACTGCAGCCACTGGCAGCTGCACGCCCATTACTACCCGCCCTTACTGCGCTCTGCCACCGTCCGCAAGTTCATGGTCGGCTATGAAATGCTGGCACAGGCACAGAGGGACTTGACTCCAGAGCAGGTGAGTGGGGACTGTATGGGTGGGAGGCCCTCTCGTGGCTGCTCACAGGTCTGTGAGTCTCAGAAACTGAAACCACAAGCTCTCTTGTGGGCAGAAGGCACAACTAGTCAAAAACCTCGTGGCTAAAGTCAGCTAGCAGGAAGGAAAAGAAGGGCATGCCCACGGGGTTTGATATTTTGAGCAAAGTGAGCCAGGAAGAAGCCATATTGCCAGCATGCAGCTCGAAACAGTTTCGCTCGCCTGGCCTTGAATGTGTAACTGTGCAGAGAATAGCTTAGCCAGCAAGACCAGAAGCAGGCAACAACGGATGGTTGAAACCAGCTAGGTAAGGAAGGGAAAGTTTCACTTAGAGCTGAGAGAAGAGAATTGGCCTTTTGTCTTGGCAAGAAGGTGGGCTTTGTCGCAGAAAGGCAAGGTAGAAAAGATTCTCCCCGCCATTTTGAGGGTGGGCTCAGAGTGTTGTTATTTGCTTGAAACTCCATACCTCTTTTATACCTGGAGTAAAATATTTTCCTCTTTCAACGTCCTCCAGACTTGGTGTAGTTCCAGGTCTTCCTTTTTCCGTCTACGACAGACTAGGCAGTTTGCCCCCTATCTCTCGACCCGCGACTTAACTACAGTGATCCAGGCATTGGTCGCCTCTAGGTTTGACTACTGTAACACGCTCTACACAGTTGCAACTGATCCAAAATGCAGCGGCACATGTCATCACCAGAGTGCCGAGAAATGCACATATTACACCGGTATTGCGCCAGCTGCATGGGTTACCAGTAGAGTACTGAATCAAGTTAAAGGTTTTGGTATTAACCTATAAAGCCCTATGCGGATTGAGACCTGCGTATCTTCAGGACCCCCTCTCCCCATATGTGACCCAGAGGATGCTTCATTCCAGTGAAAAACAACTATTAACGGTCCTTGGCCCCAGGGAGGCCTGCCTAGCATTGATCAGAGCCAGGGCCTTTTTGGTCCTGGCTCCAACCTGGGTCAAATCCATATTACTCATTCTAAGTCGCATGTTCCCCGCATTCCCCACGCAATCCTGAGTGCCGGTCACATTACCTCATTAAACAGACGCATTTCATTCGCATTTCTCCTGAATATGTGGTCACAGGTTTTCAACGGGAGTTTCACGGTGGCCGTGAACGGGCCAATGCGCAATTTACGCGTTTTTTTAAAAAAACCACCCCCCTTCCTGTCTCTCCAGCTGTTCCGAGAGTTCCTATTGGCTGATTCAACTTGCAAGTGCTCTGTAATCTGCAAAAGACTGTTTTTGACTTCATAGCATTGGATTTATTGATTATGCTGTTTCTGAATCAAATCTGGTAGTTTGAAAAATCATTTTGGGGTGAATCCACCCTCAGAACGGACTCTCGAAACTTCCTTTTTAACTGTTTTTTATTTTTTTTATTTTATATTACTGTAATATCGAAATTACGAAATATCGAAATAATGACACTCCAAGGAAGTGAAACTTCAGTAAAATTCAGGCACTGAACTGTCCTGCATAGGAAATGCCCACGAAAGCTTCCCACATGCTTCCAAATTTCCAAAAAAGAAACGGGAGAGAGCCATCAGTGCTGTCAGTGGGGGAAAGAGAGGCACCATTATCTTCAATGATGTTTCTTTATAAGGCAAGATCGAAATAACGGAAAAGTGCGCTAAAATTTTTTTTAAAAAATGGGTGGGAAAAAAAGGTCCCGCCCAAAAAAGCTGTTTTCGAGCAGCCGTGTGACCGGAGGGACGCGCGAGAAAGACGGATTGGAAGCAGGAATGTGAACAAAGAGGAAAAAATCGCGGATTGGAGGCAAACGGAAGATATCCGATAAACATGCGGGTAATGGGTGAATGTGGATTCGACCCTGGTGGAACGCTCTGTCTAATGAGACCAGGGCCCGGCAAGATCTGCTACTGTTCCGCTGGGCCTGTAAGACGGAGCTGTTCCACCAGGCATTTGGTTGATGCTGGGTTGGGCTCCTGCCGGCCAAATAGGGTAGAACACAGCCCTCCTACCAAAACATTCACCTCCAAAGAAACTTTTAAGTGCTTAATTTTTTTTAGTGACAGTGGAAATGGTTCAACTGAATCAATTTAGTGCTGCACCGTATTTGTATTTTTAAATATATTGTATTCATTGTGTTTTAACTGTTAATTTTAATGTGCATAAATGTAATCCGCCCTGAGTCTGCTAATGTGGGGAGGGCGGAATAGAAATCAAAACAAATAAATAAAATCGTTATTTGGGCAAAAAAACACCCCAGGTCAAACAGACCTTGCTATTTTTGCAACAGTATCAGAGGGCAGTAAGTGTCGTGGGACTACCAACAAGGTCACAACACAGAGAAGTGGACTTGGATGTCTGGCTTTGAGCTGTGCCTGTGCCGTGGGCTTGTGGGGCCGCCTCCTGTCTCGCTCTTGGCCTCTCTTCCCAGCCATAGAATCTGATCAATAAACACGGGGGGTGGCACAGTTATGGCTGCCTGTTATGGATGCTGCGTTAGGCACAAGTGGTTCAGAGAGGTGACAAAGATTATAGCGGAAATGAGTACAGGAGGGGGAGTGGAAAGGGAGGCAACTGCTCTGTCCCTTTACGTCCCACCCATTCTGCTCTTTCTCTCCACAGGCTGCTGAGCGCCTGAGGAACCTGCCCGAGGAACACTACAGACTGGATCGGAAGGAAGCTGCCTAGTGCAGAACCCAGCGGGGCCCCTTCCTGCTCTGACTCATTCCAAGGAGGGGCTTTCTGTAATTTGGGAAGTGTTATCGAGGGCACGCTCTGGGAGGGCTGCTTGACTGGGCATTGAGGTTGAGCTGGAGGGCTCCCTGCAGTGCCGGATCCAGGCTTCGGGCTGCTCGTGAGCCATGTGGGGGAGTTCGGCTTGTAGCCAGGCCCTTCTAGAACCTGCTCGAGTCCTCCTTCCGTTCCAGCCAGAGGCTTGGTCAAGCCACTGCAGTGCGACAAATGGGTCGTGAGTGAACTCTCCCTGCATGTGATTTTGGACTCTTGCCGATCCCTTTATCTTGCAGTGGACTCCCAGGAGTGGGAAGCCAAGGCTGTTAATGGGAGCCCTAGATAGAAACTGTACTTACATACAGTAACTGGCAAGTCCTTTCCTGTGCGCTTCTGGAACGGAAGTAATCTCGGGCTTTTCTGTGTAGCCTTGAACAAGCTCTGTGCCGATGTGGAAGTCTCAGTTCCTGGGCCTCCTTGCACACATAAAAGTCGCCTTAGAAAGGGTGTGTAAGAAAGAAAATGGCTGAATTTGTTTTTGAAATGTTTGGGAGCTGATGAACATTCAGGTTTCGTGTGACTGGAAACGGTTCTGGGAGATGGCCTCTCCCTCACGCCTTGGTTAAGATAGGCATCTTCACCTGTTCGCTGACGGCTTCCCTGCCTTCCTTCTAAATATGTGTGTTAAGGGGGGGCAGCAGGAGCCCGGAGCCAATGTGAGCCCCCCCAGTTCTCCAGCCGGTTTTGTTTCCAGGCGAGCTGTTTGTGACGCCTCCTGACCAAAAAGGGCGTGGTCGGCCGCTGAGTCTTCCTCTCTCTCAGGGTGACGCTGGATCTGCTCCGGCTACATAACAGATATTGCTGAGGGCAACAGCCACGGGCAGGGGAGGTTGTTTGGTCAGTGCAGGGGGCGCTCAGCAACGCAGTGGGGCTCCGTCCTGCAGCCGTCGTCTTCCTGAGCCTACAAGAGAATGGAAATAATCAGAGAGTCCTTCCTGGCAAGGAGGTTGGCCCTTTGTCACTATTTTAGTCCATATATTTTTAAAATCCAAATCTAATTAAATAAAAGAAAACACTGTTTCTGGGTTGCCCGCCTTATGGTTTTCATGGGTATGGAGAAGCAAAGGGGTTGGGTCAAATTGGTTCCGCCTGCTATGGATCAGCTGTGTCAAAGAGCCCGTTGGTGTAGTGGTTGAGAGTGGCAGGACTCTAATCTGGAAAGCCAGGTTTGATTCCCTGCTCCTTTGTTTGAAGCCAGTTGAGTGACCTTGGGTGAGTCACAGCTCTCTCAGAGCTCTCTCAGCCCCACCCACCTCACAGGGTGTCTGTTTGTGGGGATAATAATAATACTGACTCTGCAAACCGCTCTGAGTGTGGCACTAATCAGTCCAGAAGAGCGGTATAGAAGCACAAGTTTATTAAAGGTGCTAATCCTTCGTGCGGCTTGGCTGCTCTCTTCCACCTCCCCACTCCAGTTTCCCTTTTCCGTACTGTCCATGGCTTGCCTAGGTTTGTGTATTCATTTGCTTCAGTGGTGGTTCATCTTTTTCTCCGAGACTCAAGGTGGATCGCCCAATTAAAACAATGCAATCAGAGCAGTATAATACGTATGATCAGCAATACAATAAAATGGGATTTGTGCATTAAAAAAATATCAGTGTGCTACATACATACTATGAACAGTATGATACAAAAATAGTTGGATTAGAAAATTAAAGAAAAGATGCAACAGTATAATATGTTCAGCAAAACCTCAGATTGTCCAGGCATTGACTATGACCCCGTCACCTTTACAAGAAGGCTCTTGACCTCACCAGGCAGGCTGTTCCGTGGGGTGGGTGGTGCGTGGGGAAGAGCCACAGCAGAAAGGCAGCTGTTGATTTTGCCCATTTGCAGGGTGGTTAATTTGCAGCCATGAAGGCGTTGGGATGGGGGCGCGGCCAATGGCCGTCAGTCTTGAAGTCTCCACACCAGTTCCCCACCCTAGTGGAGCTCCTTCCATTTTCCCCAAAGATCACTTTTTTAGGACTTTGTCATCTCCGTTCTGCTTTCTGCACCCCAAACAGCATGTTGAGCTTCCAGGGCAGAGAAGTACCCTTGATCATGAACACATGACATGACCTTGTACTGAACTGAATCAGTCTTGTCTACTCAGACCGGCGGTGGCTCTCCAGGGTCTCGGGCAGAGCGCTTTCACATCACCTGCTGCCTAGTAATTTTAATAGAAGGTGCTGGGGATTGAACCCGGAGCCACCTGCAAGCAAAGCCGAGGATCTTCCACGAACCACAATTATGGTGATAAAATACAATAATAGCCACGCACAGCAATTTGCTTAGCAGGCAAATGGGCTTCATACTGGACAGTCGAAGTCAGTGTCACATGTAAAAGGAGCTCTTTTGGTGAACCAGTTGGTTGGATGGCCCCTATATTTGTGAGGCTGCAGGGCTGATTTCTGTTGCTTCCTCCCTATTGTGGACTGTCTTGGGGGCACTTTATAGGGCCATAAGGCAACAAAGATTAGCCAAGTACATCCTTCCTCAAGACCCCCATTGGGAGCACAGCCTACCCTCTGTCCCTCGTCTGTTCCTTCTGCCATACCAAAGAGTCTCCCATCTGCCATCAGTTTTGTGCCAGGGCCAGCCCTCTGGCTCCCTAGTTTCTTCCAATATTCCCAGCTGGGCTGTTGAATAGAAAAGGGCAGTAAATATGGGTAATAATGAAATAATGTGTGTTCTGTGCCTTCAAGTTGCCTCTGGCCTCGGGCAACCCTGTGTATGAAAACCGTCCAAAACGTCCTATCGTGAACAGACTTGCTCAGATCCTGCAAACTGGAGGACGTGGCTTTTATTGAGTCCAGCCACCTCGTTTTAGGTCTTCCTCTTTTCCTACTGCCTTCCACTTTTCTTAGCATCATTGAGTTTTCTAGAGAATCTTGTCTTCTCATGATGTGACCAAAGTACGACAGCCTCCGTTTTGTCATTTTAGCTTCTAGAGAGAATTCAGGCTTGATTTGATCTAGAACCCACTTATTTGTCTTTTGGGCTGTCCATGGTATCCGCAAAACTCTCCTCCAGCACCACATTTCAAATGAATCCATTTTCTTCCTGTCAGCTTTCTAGAGTACATCATAAGGAAAGCGGGATTAGATCTAGAAGAAGGTGGAGTGAAAACTGGTGGAAGGAACATTAACAATTTGAGATACGCAGATGGCACCACATTACTGGCAGAAAATAGCAAAGACTTGAAACGACTACTGATGGTTAAAGGAGAAAGCGCCAAAGCAGGATTGCAGCTGAACATCCAGAAGACAGAAGTAATGACTACTGAGGAATTAACACAATTTTAAAGTGGACAATGAGGAAATTGAAATTGTTCAAGATTGTCTATTCCCTGGCTCAATCATCAACCGAAAGGGAGACTGCAATGACTCGGGCTCTCTGGAAGTGGAATGAGCCTGGGGCAATTTGTGGTAGCACATGTCCAGTAAAGGCACGCCTGTTTCTATGGTGAATTGCTGTCTGGATTATTTCTCAAGGTAAGCAGAAGGAAGCGGAGGTGGACAGGGGAGCGCCACAAATTCTGGCTTGCCGCTCTCCCAGCCAAAAGTCATTGTGGCTAATTAATGGCTACAGTCGCCTGACCTCAGAACAATTCCAAGTGCATCCTCGCCGACGTGCTCGAGGCAGCTGTCCCCGCGCAGCCGCGTGTTGCTGTTGAATGCTCTTAACTAGTGTATTTAGAAGTCATCTTGTTCCTAATGGGAGTCACGGTTTTATTTCCCTCTCTCTCCCTCTGCATCTAAATTGTCAAATTTATTTTAAAAGGCCCATTTGTAATTAATCTTTACACTGCCTAAAGGAATTGAGATTCTGCTCCCGCTTCCAGCCCACCGCTTTTAGCCAGAAACAGATGCCTTGTGCGAAAACACCCCCAGGGTACAGAAAGACATTTTGTGGCTTGAAAACACCAGGGAGGGGAAGGATGCCTTCATTCTCTGCTCAGACGCCAATTCCTGACTTGACCTTGGGGAAGTCCTTACAACGCCTGAGTCCACGTGCCCGGGAAGAAATCTGCTGACGTCGACAGTCGAGGTTTACTTGGGTGCAGAAGGATGGCATTCTAGGTATTAGAATGCCAATTGAAATATCATCTCTGGGATCTTGGCCAGCTCATTTTGAAAAGATTATGGCTTGACATAGAAACAAAAGCCCCCAGAACTTCTCATCTCCTCACCGATTTCATATCTAGCAAATTCCAAGTGGGACAGATTTTTCTTTTTTTTAAAAAAAGATCTATGCTATTTATGTCTTGCCTTTCTCTTTTAGAAAGTTAAAATCCGTAATATATAATCCAACTATATAATTCCCTTAGCGTCCTTCCGACGATGCACATTTATGCTGGTGCGCCAGGGCAGTGTGGAACGCTGCTTCCGGAGGACGCTGTTAGCAGCAAGGGCTGGGCGAGTAGGCCTGGCCTGCTGCCGCGGGGCTTCGTAGCCCAGTTGGCGGCGGGTGGCTGTGGCCGGCCAGTGGGTGGGTGGGAAGGGTGGCGCGCCAGCAAGCCCCGGGGGAGCTGCGGCGGGGGAGAAGCGCCCATGGCCCACCGCCCTCTGACCCCCGCCGGAGCCGAGCTGCGCTGCTTTCGGCAGGGATGGGGTGACGGGGTGAGGGCAAAGCGCTCGCTGCCGCGTCAGCCCCGCTGGAGCCACGCGCTCTGCTCTCTGTGGACCCGGGGCGAGGGGGCGCGAGAGGAACACTGCCGCCCTGAGAGGCCCCTGGAGCCACGGTGCTCCACTGTCCACTCCAAACCCCCATTGCCTCCCTACCTGCCATTCCTCCCCAGATCCCTCCTGCTTCACCCTCCCAAGACCCCGATGGCCTCCCTACCTGCCATTCCTCCCCAGACCCCTTCTCCTTCTCCACCCTCCCAAGACCCCCCTATTGCCTACCTGCCATTCCTCCCCACACCCCTCCTGCCTCTCAGCCTTCCCCAGACCCCCCTTGCCCCTCTACCTGCCAATCCTCCCCAGAACCCTCCTGCCTCTCCACCCTCCCCAATTGCCTCCCTACCTGCCATCCCTCCCCAGCCCCCTCCTGCTTCTTACCTCTTCCCAGACCCCCCTTGCCCCCACCTGCCAGCCCTTCCTAACCACTCCCCCCCCCAGCCCTCCCCAGCCCCAGCTTTCTAGAGCCCGTTGTATTTATTTGCGCAACGGGCTCTGTTTCTAGTACACAAATAAAGGGTAAAGTAGTAGTAGCAAAAACAGCAATGGCATACAACTAGTAAATTCAATCCAGAGGTAATTCCACTGACTGGGATGGGATTTCTAGGAGATGGGGAGAGGCAAAGGTTAGCTAGAGGGGGGCAAATGGGGGGAGTCTGCAGTGAGAAGGGGAAATGGGTGAAAATGCTATCCTTTCTTTAGTTGGAATTAACTGCTGGATCCAACCCTGTCTAAAAATTCCATTTTAGCAGCAACAAGACCATAAAAACTGGGAAAACCAAATCTCACCCAATGAACCACCACAGGGAGGGCATTTGAAAGTGAGGTCCCCTTGCCAGTCCAGGAGCAAGGCACTGCCAGGTCATCCAGAGAAAGAAAGGCCTTTGTGGAAGGGCTTAATCCATGTCAGATTGACAAGAGAGGAGGCAATCGTCCAGATAACCCGATCCCAGACTGTTTGGGGCTCTGAAGAGTCCAGATGACTACAAAATGGGTTCCTAACCAACATAGTAACTAGTGAATATCTTTCAGTAGTGTTAAAATGTGATCGCTCTTGGGCATACCAGTTAACTTGGCAGCTGTGTCTTGGAGCAGTTGATGTTTTGAACCCTTTTCCAGTACAGTACAGCACTATTACTAGAAAAACAAGTTAAGGCAGCCACAAAAAATTCTTTCTACAACCTCTCCCTAGCCCGGAAAATGGCTTCTTACCTCAACATTCCCAACCTGGCCACCTGGATCCGTGCTATGGTAACATCAAGACTTGACTATTGTAATGCATTATACATTGGTCTCCCACCTAAATTAACTAGGAGACTCCAATTCGTGCAAAACACTGCGGTGCGACTGTTATCAGGAGTGAGCAGGACTCATTCTGCAGTCACTCCATTGGCTACCTATCAGTTACCGTGCTCAGTTCAAGGTATTGGGTATCAAGTACAAATCCCTTCATGGCCTTGGTCCGGCATACCTATGGGACTGCCTCCCTCCCTATGCTCCTCCACGGCACCTTTACTCATCCAAACAGGGTCTCCTGCAGGTGCCGCCATGCACATCGCCAAAATCAACAGCAGCCCGTACACGGGCTTTCTCTGTGGTGGCCCCTACCCTGTGGAATGGCCTGCCTGAGGAGGTCAGGAGACCCCCCCCCACTCTCCCAGCTTTCCACAAACGATGTAAAACCAAATTACTGAAAAAGACTTTTTACTCAGGAGGGCTTTACTATAGGGAGGGGTTCTCAGATGATCCGCTAATGAATTAGGGACCATAGACTTCACCACTATGTTGTACTGGATTCCTGCTAGTGCTATGTCTTTGTGAACTTGTATGTATTTAGCCTATGACCTTATTTATGGAAATACTGACTGTACTAATCTCATACTGTGTAATCTGCCTTGAGTCTCAGTGAGAAAGGCAGACTATACATGACAAAAATAAAAAAATCTAACACATTGCAGCAATGTAAGCAGAGCCTGAATAAGTGGGAATTAGATCACAGATGCACTTGCTATAGTTATGTTGCAATACTTCATAGCCAGCTAGACATTTAAGGCTTTTTCACGTTTCTATTTTCCTATGCTGAAAACATGTTCATAGAGAGAAATGCCTGAAAGCCAGGTGGGGCTCGGCCCCGGGGACAAAATACACACAGCAAAAAGCAAACATTTGCATGAAATTGTCCCCTGTGAAGATCTCTCCACACAGCTTTCATGCTGATGCTTTCAACGTGGGTAAATAGTAACGGCTGAAGCAATCGTCTGGGTCTGTCTGCGCCAGCTGCCTTCTGAGCAATGCGTACAAAATATTTTAGAAAATGCTTTGTGCAGTCTGAACTTTATTTAAAAACTGCCCACCTCACTTTTTTCCTGAGAAGGACTCAAGGCAGCTTATAAAGAAAAAGAACTAAAACAACAACAGCAAACTGTAGAACAATTCTGAAACTAGAATAGAAAAAAATCCAAAAGCACTAAGAAACAGAAAAATCTTTGCTTGACTCCTCTGTAAGGTGAAAGAGCTGCCGTATTGTGGGGTTGGCATGGGGGAGACAGGCAGGGCTCATTTTGAGGGGGAACGCGCAGGAACGCAGTTCCGGTAGTTATCCAAAGAGGTTACATGTCAGGTGGCCCCGCCCACCTGATTTTTGGCCATTTGGGGCCTGTTGTGGCCTGGATTGGGCCCCAAACGGCCAGGATTGGGCCTAAAACAGCCAGGATTGGTCCCAAAACAGCCAGGATCGGGCCTCTTATGGGTGGTGGATCACTCTCCCGCTCAGCAGTGACCCAATTCTGACCATTTTGGGGGCATTTTCAGCCCCTTTTTGCCATTTTTGGGCCCAATTTCAGCCCTGAATGGCCAGGATTGGGTCCAAAACAGCCTGGATAGGTGAGGTCAGGGGGTGTGGTATATACAAATCAGTTATGCTAATGACACACTTCCAGTGATGTCAAGGGGCATGGCATATGCTAAGGAGTTATGCTAATGAGTTCCTGCAGCTCTTTTTCTACGAAATGACCCCTGGAGACAGGTGTTCCTATACTTAATCCCACCCACCCCCCTTTGCAGTAGGCAAGAGATGCTTTTTACTCTCCACTTGGCATTTGGCTGAGAGGATCCCTTGAGTGAGGGTTACAGTCCCTGAGATCTTCATCCCGTCTGGGGGAGGAATACGTTTCCCTTTGAAACAAATGTCAGCAAGAAACAATCCAAAAACATGTCACATCAAAGAATCCTGACAACATGTTTAAGGAACAACATGACCTTAACCAGGGCTTTTTTCTGGTGGTGGAACTCAGGGTAGCAGTTGCCAGCAACTCCCCGCAGGAGGGGGCTACCCTGCCACTTTCCATGCCACTTCGAAGCAGTACAGAAGGGGGCATTTAAACCCCGTCTTTTTTTCCACTTTGGGTTTCCCAAACCACATGACCATTTTGGAGAGCTGCTAGAACGCCATTCCACCATGTTCCTGCTTAAAAAAACCCACCCTGAAATAAGATGTCTCTGTGTTGCAGTCACTTGTCTGACAATAAGATAGTGATTAAACAGAGGAAGCAGGCCTGGGAATTTGCTTTATATTATATTTGCAAAATGTGTGCAAGTTCTTGCTGTTCCATCCCTGAAGAGTTACTTTTAAAAAAAATGATGAACGGATACTCAGAATCCAATCAGAACAACTTGGTCTAGAAAGTATACCACTTCAATCCATTTATTTCCATGAGAAAAAGTTTTAAGCTTAGAAAGGAACTGATGTCATAGCACTGGATGTGACAAATCAGAGGATTTCGGTACGGTCATGTGGGTTTCCTGTCACTGAGCCAATATTAGATAGCCAGAAAGACCCCTGAATCTCAGACATGGGTTGTGTGAGAATCTAATATTTCAAAAAACTCTTTGGTAAGATTCTTAAAATTAGTTTTAGCTGGGTAGCCATATTGGTCTGTAGTAGAACAGCAAGATTGTACCTTTACATCCTAATGCCCTTGTTTGTAACACCCCACCCACGTTTGGCTGGGATATAAAGATTAGGGAATCTCCATTCCTATTTGTGTGAAGAAGGGAGCTCTGACTCTCGAAGGCTTACACTCTGAAAATCTTGTTTGTCTCTAAAGTGCCACTGGACTCATATCCTGCTATTCTTAAAATTGTATTGTATCTTTTAGATCTAAGATATATAGGATAAAGAATTATGTATGCTTATCTGCTTCTGTTATATTTAACGTATGGAATGGTTTTTTTTTTGCATATTTGTGATATTTGTATATTTGGCTATTTCAAGATTGATTAGATTGACTAAACAGAAGTCTTAAAGACAACAATCAGTGACTTTTGGCTAAGATACATGGTTTCCCCTTTATGCCTTGAATAAACAAACTTCTGATTGCTCTTCAGTCACAAGGCTGCAAGAAATAGGCCTGAGAAGAGAGAGCCCTTTAACAGAGTTCTATAATCTAGAGGAATTACAGAATTTTAAAGCTGACAATGAGGAAATTGAAATTGTTTAAGATTTTCTTTTCCTCGGCACAATCATCAACCAAAAGGGAGACTGCAACAAAGAAATCAGACAGAGATTGAGATTTGGAAGAGCAGCTGTGAGGGAATTAGAAAAGGTCCTTAAAGATGTCTCCCTGGGAACCAAGATCTTGATGATCCAAACGATGGTATTCCCCACTACTATGTATGGATGTGAAAGCTGGACAGTGAAGAAAGCTGACGGGAGGAAAATGGATTCCTTTGAAATGTGGGGCTGGGGGAGAGTTTTGTGGATACCACGGACAGCCAAAAAGACAAATAAGTGGATACTAGATCAAATGAAGCTGGAATTCTCCCTAGAAGCTAAAATGACAAAACTGAGGCTATCGTACTTCGGTCACATCATGAGAAGACACGATTTGAGATGGTTTGTCTCCATCAAAGCAGCCACGTCCTCCAGTTTGCAGGATCTGAGCAAGTCTGTTAATGAGAGGACGTTCTGGAGGTCTTTCCTTCATAGGGTCGCCCTAGGTCGGTGGTGACTGACTTCATGGCACATCACACACACACAGAATCTAGAGGCTAAAGCATTGCTTTAACGTAGACAAAGACTCTTTTATTTCTGCAGGAGAGAGAATGCGCCCCTGCTTGTTTTCAAAACTGTGCAAAGTTGCATCTGTGTGCCCTCTTGCACTGTTTACTGGGCATCCCTGCTGTCGATTGCATTGACTGACCCTTTGTAATCCGTCTTGAGTCTCAATGCGAAATGAGGGCTATAAATAACACACATTAAAAAAAGAGTACTTGCCTACCAGAGCGCCCTGACCTGGATAGCCCGGGTGAACCCAATCTCATCAGATCTCAGAAGCTAAGCAGGGTCGACCTTGGTTAGTAATTGGATGGGAGACCTCCAAGGAAGTCCAGGGCTGCAGAGGCAGGCAATGGCAAACCACCTCTGGTAGTCTCTTGCCATGAAAACCCCACCAGGGCTTGCCATAAGTCAGCTCTGACTTGACAGCTCTCTTCACCACCCCACTTACCAGAGCAGCAACAGAAGGTGAAGGACTAGGAGAGGGCTGGTGACTCAGACAGGCAGATTCAAGCCCCAGTTCAGCCCTGGACTCCCTATATTGCTGTGAGAAGCCACTGCCTTGACCTCCCACCATTTGCCAAGTACCACCACATGTCATGAGCGCTTGTGAAGCTGTCTTCTGCTGAATCACACCATCGGTCCATTGTGGCCAGTATTGCCATTCAGATCGGCTTTGTCTCTCTTGGTCCTCAGGCCGAGGTCTTTCTCATCACCGACTGCCTGGTCCTTTCAACTGGAGATTGAACGTGGGACCTTCTACATGCCAAGCAGCTGCTCTGCCCCTGGGCTGCTTCTCCTCATGATGAGTCACACTCTGGGCATGAACCATCACGCCCAGCAGTATTGGATTGGCACCGGCTCCCCAGGATCTTGAGCAGAGAATAGTCTTGCTCGGACCCTGGAACAGGACGTGCTGCCAGAGACTGAACCTGGCGCTTTGGCATGCAAAGCAGGTGCCTAGTCCTCCTTGTTAGTGGCTATTCTCCATGCCCATCATATGTGGGCATTAGGGGTTGATTCCCTGATGGGGCGGTTCCTTGTTTTGGCCTTGGCTGGTGGTAGATGGCCTGCTTTGCATGGGATCCAAGTTCAAGCCCTGGCATCTCCAGGTAACAAGATGTTGGGTAGCAGAAGGTGGGAAAGGCCATTCTCTTTCTGGTGGAGCTGCTTACACTGTTTTGCCATCTTGTAAGCATGGAGCAAGGGACCACTGGGGGTGTGTGGGGGGAGGTAGTTGTGCATTTCCTGCATTGTGCAGGGGGTTGGACTAGATGACCCTGGAGGTGCCTTCCAACCCTATGATTATGATAAACTGCCTAAGACGGCATCAAAAGAGCGAAGCTCCTCTCACACTCCTTGCTTCTTTTCTTGGCAACCAAATACAAGCAGGTGTTTTTTTGGCCAGATCTTGATTAAGGCTTGGTAGGGTTTGCCCTGCCTGGAAATCCCACTTCCACCATGCCCAATAAGAAAACCACATATTTCACCATGCTAAAAGGGATATAAGAACCAGACCTTGGGTTTGGATCCCCCAGGGAAAAGACGTGTGTCTTGTATTGGACTTTTGTGTGGAACTTCTCCTGAGGGAAATTGTATTTTTGCAAGCCACCTTGGCTCTGTCTTTTCAGAGAGGCCTTGGCAAGAGGAATTTTCTGGGGATTGTGCCCCACGCCCTGCACACAATATTTTGCAACCACAATGCTATGAAGCGGCTATGCAAGGCTTGCCAAAAGCCCTGGAAGGAGCTGCGGAAGGAAAGAAGCAATTTGAACACTCGCGGTGCTCCATAAACGCTTAGTATGATTTCCAAGGAAAGCTTGTCTCATTAGGAGATTGGCTCAGAGGCAACCCAAACAATCAGCTCAGAGGGTCTAGCAATTCCAGCCTGTCACTTTCTCTACCATTGCAAACAGAAATTGGGAATCAAACCCAGACCAGGGTCAACGAGACCAGCCTTCCTGGGCAGAATCTGTCAAGCTTTCCGATAGGAGACGCGTGTTTCTCCTCTCTCTTCTCCACCTATGATCAGGGAAATTGTCACCCATCCCATAATGAAAATTGCATTGTTGTATCTCATTGGTCTCTTGGAGGCTGAAGGAGCACACAGCATTCTTGTGTAATTTACTACCTGCTGAAAAGGACCGATGCAAATGCGTTTTTGCTTTGCCCGTATCTCTTTGCACCTTCTGTCGTGCTGGCAAAGGAGGGCTTGATATCTGAACTGGGGCAATGTACAGACTTTGCAGTTATGAAGTATCTCTCACTGAAGGGGCATAGTGAGTCACAGGGCTGGGCAGAGCCGAATTGTCATAGTATTAATGATAATAATAACATTCGATTTATATACTGCCCTTCAGGGCAACTTAACACCCACTCAGAGTGGTTTACAAAGTATGTTATTATTATCCCCACAACAACCACCCCGGTGAGGTGGGTGGGGCTGAGAGAGCTCTGAGAGAGCTGTGACTGACCCAAGGTCACCCAGCTGGCTTCAAGCGGAGAAGCAGGGAATCAAACCTGGTTCTCCAGATTAGAGTCCTGTGCTCTTAACCACTACACCAAACTGGCTCTCAATATCTTACTCGAAAAGGTACTTGTACAAAGTACTGAGTTTCCCACTGAATATGCTGCCTGCCTCCCCCCCGCCCATCAAAAAACGTTTGGTGGCCTTCGGCATGAAGCATTCACCAGGATTCCATATGCTTTGATTTGATTTATTGGACTTTTAGCCTGTCCTCCCGGCAAGTGGGCTAAGGGTGGGTTACTACTTCAAAAAGGATATTGGATGTTGGATTTTCTCACAAGGTTTACTTGCGAGGCCATGGGCCTTTCTAAGGCGTTCTCTGATCAGCAACATTCACCATTGCTGACAAAGAGTTCTATAAATAAGATTGCAAGTTCAGCGCTGCCAGTCGGAGAGCTCGTGCGGACATTCAGAGCCGGGCCCTGGAGGCAGGAAAGGCCTGGGTGCGTTTGATAAGCTTCCTTCCACATAGAGGCTGTGCATCGGTTTGACGTTCAGGCTGGGCCAGTTTTTTTTCCTTTTTTGAGCATCAGCGTGACACTCCCCCGTTGTTCACTTTCTGTGTCCCCTCCCTGTTTCGCTCTGATCTTCCCTAAACCTGGCTGAATGCAATCTTTTTGCAAAGATCTCACTCAACGTGAATTTGCGTGCTGTGTGAACAGGAAGCTTCACATTTTTGACCCACATCGGTTCCTTTATCTTTGCTTCAGTGCCCCCATGGTGCCACCGGAAGTTTTTTTTTTTTTTAAATCGGCCAAAATGTTTTTAATTCTGTATCATAAGCTGCCTTGACTCGTTGGGGAAAGGGTGGGGGATGTTCTAATATATTTATTCAATAAATTTAATAGACAAATACGAATTTAATCCAGATGTGCTGTGCATGGGTAATGAGGTTAAGAGGGGAAGATGCATGAGAGAGGGTGACGTTATTCTCCCCCGAAGGAGCAGGCATGCTATTTGGGGTGCTCTTGGATGCCCCTGCAGAGGTAGAGGGCAGGAGGAGCCGCAGGGGCTTCTCCCCCATGGAAACCTGCCTTCTCTGAGGCAAGATTGGCAGGGACTCCTGTAAGGGCCTTTTCAGGAGCTGCCCCCACAGGTTTTGGTGATCTGAGCAGCACTCCCCGTAGACACAGAGTAGCAAGATGCTTCATAAGCCCGTAATTACATCCAGATGTTACCATTAGGGCTGCCAGGTGTCCTGCTACGGAGTCCTAGTTGCTTACTGCCAATCTGAACAGACGCAGGAGAAAATTTTTAAAAAATCAGTGGCATCTGTGTCGCTACATCAGTGGGAGGTTAAGGAGTGGGGACTTGGGTGAGTGTGTGAGGTGTAATAAGCAGAAACTCTATGGTTTTACCATGAAGTTTCTGGCAATTCCTAGAGTTACCTAAGAACTTTCCTGGTTTTCCCCAGAACTGACATAGCAGCATTTATGATGTTGTGGCTCCCTCATGTCCCCACCCCCAAATGTTCCACTGGTTGTCAGACACAGCCTGGCAACCTTAGATAGGATTCCCATTTCTCTAGTAGGGGCTGGGGATTCCCCCTCCCCCAGCTTCTGTTGCCCACTGCTGCTCAGAGTGGCAGCAGGAGATAATTTTTTTTTAAAAAATGGCAACATTGCATGTGCTGCTAGGCCACTTCTGGTAAAAATCCAGAAGTGATGAAGGGTAGAAACCATAGAGTTTCTACCAATTACTAGAGCTACCCTATGTCACTTCTGGGTTTGCATCGGAAATGATGTAATATCATCATTATCATCAACAACAACAACTACAACAACAGTGTGCTTATATACCGCTCTTCCAGACAGATTGGTGCCCCATTCAGAGCAATGAACAGCCAGTGTTGTTATGATCCTCACAATATAGCTGGGGATCTGGGCTGAGAGGAGTGGCTTATCCAAGGCCACCTGCTGAGCTCATGGGAGTGGTGGGAATCGAACCAGCAGAGTGCTGATTCGCAGCCCAGCCACTTAACCACTACACTACAGCAGTAGCACATGTGTCATTGCAGCCCTCCATGTACCCCTCCTCAAACCTCCCATCAGTTGCTAGGCATGGTGTGGCAACCCTATAAGGGAAAGGACTTGAGTCATACTCTTTAAAAATGAAAGCTGGAAATTCAGAGAACCTGCTGTATACCGACAGTTACAATGGTATATCAATATAATGACACCCCAGAGGCGATTTTAAAACATTGCAAAAGTCCCGGTGGCCATTTCCGTGGGATTGGGGCAGGGAAACTGTGGGGGAACCTGCTCTGTGGAAAGCCCATCGGTGAAGCGCTTTGCCTTTAGCTGCACCAGCAATGCGGGAACTATAAAATCCCCTCGGGGAAGGCAGCCAAGATTCTCCTTCCAGCCTACAGAAATATCTACAGCCTCATTGTCAAGGTCAAAGGACCATGGGCTTTTCCCTGCCTATGAACTGTTAACGATCACAAATGGAAGAGGTGAATAAAAACAACGGCTTTTGTGTCCAGATGCTTTTGCCAGTTCGAAAAGAACGCCTTCCCGAAATAAACGGGGACTTCCTTAAGTGTCCCCCTCGTCTTTTAAATGGCCCCCGTCAGGCTTGTGGCTACTGGAGCAGCAAATGGAGGGTGGCTTTGGGATCACAGAAGCATGATAATGGTGGTGGTGATTTTGAGCTAGGAGCTGGTTGCCAGCTACAGGCTGGAAAATTCCTGGAGATCTGGGGATGGATCCTGGGAAGGGGAGGTACCTTAGTAGGGCCCAATGCCATAGAGTCCGCCGACCAAAGCAGCCACTTTCTCCATGAGAACTGAGGACTGGAGATCAGTAGTAATTCCAGGAGATCTTTAGGCCCCGCCTGGAGGTTCACAACCCTAGCTGGGGAAGGAATCTTGGACGGGCAAAGCTGGCTGGGCCAGGAGAATGAAGAATGAATAAGATGCCATTTAGCAAGGATAAGATGCCATTTAACAAGTTCTCCACCTGAGTAACAAAAATGCAAAGCATGCATACTGGATGAGGGATACACTTCTGGGTAGCAGTTAGTGTGTGAACAGGATCTTGGGATACGGGTGGATGGGAAGCTAGATAGGAGCAGTCCGTGTGATGCAGCAGCAAAAAAGGCAAACACAATCTTGGAGTGTATCAACAAAGGCATAACGTCCAGGATGTCATTGTCTGGCCCCACCTGGAGCATTGTGTGCAGTTCTGGAGGCCTCATTCCAAAAAGGATGTGGGCAAATTGGAATGGGTGCAGAGGAGACCAAGCCCTAGGAGGAAAGACTGAGGGACCTGGGAATTTTTAGTTTGGAGGAGGTTGAAAGGAGACACTTAAAAGGCTGTCACTTAGGGGAGGGAAGGGAGCTGTTCCTGTTGGCAACAGAAGACAGGACTTGAAACAATGAGTTTAAGCTACAGGAGGGAAGGTACCGACGATGTTAGGAAAAACTTCTCCACATTAAGAATAGTTCAGCAGTGGAATTGGCTGCCTAGGGGTGTGGTGGGTTCCCCCTCACTGGCAGTCTTCAGGGAGTGGCTGGATGAATTCTTGTCAAGGATGCTTTAGGCTGTCCCTGCACTGGGCAGGGGGTTGGACTAGATGGTCTGTAAGGCGCTTTCCAACTCTAGGATTCTCTGATTCTGTGACTGGAGCACAGGGCCATCTAGCCCAACTCCCTGCACAGTTCAGGACATTCGCAACTACCTCCGCCCCCACACTGCTAGTGGCCCAGAAGATGGCAAAACACCTCCAGGATCCCTGGCCAAACTGGCACGGGGAAATTGCTTCCTTTCCACTAATGTCATCTTGGAATGCCAAGTCTGTAGTCAGAGGCGCTTCCGAAGACCTGTTCCCTGAAATCTTTTCGGCAGAGGGCACCAGGGAGAGGGCTGGCAACTCCTGGAGTGTGTGTGTGTGTGTGTGTGTGTGGAGCTTGGAGAGGGTGGGTTTGGGAAGGGGGCGAAGCTCTGTGTCTGTCCTCCAAAGCAGCCATTTTCTTCCGGGGAATGAGCCCTGTTGTCTGGAGATCAGCCACAATTTTAGGCTCCACCTGGACGCTGGCATCCTTACATGTAGCTCTTTTGCATGCCAGGGTCTCAAGCTCTGGCTGGGGGAATGCAAGAACAGGTGCACCCATAATTTTTCACCTCTACGGGCATTCATGATTTCAGTCATCCGGCTTCTGTTTATTCCAAATCCATTAACGCTCCTCAGCAACAGCTTCTGGAGAGCCAAATGGGTTGTCGATTTAGAGGATGGCAAAGGAGAGCACCTGGAGATGGACAAATTAGTCCAGGGTCACATGTAGCAAAACAGAGATAATCCACAATCAATTTGAGGATACAATCCAGGCGGCGCTGTTTTTGTCATGCTCTGCTGGACAATGGCTTTGCTGGCACCATGCTCCCTGCATCCCAGGACAATTACTGAGCCGGTAAAATTTTCCTGAATGAAAGAGCATACGTGCCGTCTGCCATGCTGACACCTGCTGTAGGGGCTGCCGTGCAATGAACTGTGCAGCGACCAGTATGCCGATTCCCCTGCGAGGCAACACAGGCGACAACAGAGGAACTCAGGAGTGTGTGGCGGGCGCCACTGAGAAGGCATATGGACTCGTACGTCAGGCTGGTGTTGGTTGGTGGCTTACCCCCATTTCCCAAGGATTCTGGGAGTGCAGATGTTCCAGGTGGTGGAGCATTCTGGGAGACTTAAGCCCTGCTGTCCCTCATTCTAAAAATTCTCTGCAGCTGCACGTTTGCTCAGAAGAAAGCAAATACTCCGTAGAATTTCACAGCAGAAAATATTTGTGCATTTCTTCCCCCTGCCCCACTGCTCTCACACCAAGGGTCACCGCCTGAGTAGACACATGTTCATGCATTTTACTGAAGACTCTCTTCTGCTTTCTGGAGTCTCATTCCAGCGGCTGTCAGACTTTAGCAACCTGAGCCTGTCCATTTTGATCGACAGATTTTGCAGACTCTTATTGCCACACTTTCTTCCCCTGGTGCCTGCCACGCACTAGTCAGCCCCTCCTTTTATATTGCGGGTGGAAAGTAGAGTTGCCAAATCCCTATACCATCCCAGTGGGAGGGGGGACCTGGCACTTCCCTGGAGGTGATTCCAAGTGAGCGCAAAATACACATGTGCTCCTCCCAGCAAGGTGCAATGATGTCACTTCTGGGAAGTGATGTCATCACGCCAACAACGGGTGTGCTCCTGTGCTTTGTGCGGAGCCAATTTAGTCTCTTTGGGGGGGGTCAAAACTGGCCCCCATGAAGCGCAGGAGCACGCCCACTGCTGGCACAATGATGTCACTCGAGAAAGACACCGTTGCACCCCTCTGGAAGTGCGCCCACTGTGCACTTTCTTGAGTTGCCTGCTGGTGGCGGACCATCTCCCAGGGGTTCCCCCTGCGGCTGCAGATCGGTTGGCAATGGGGCAACTCCCTGGGAGATTGCTCGCCATTGGTGGGCAACTGAGAACCCTAGGGTAAAGTGGTACATGTGTCATGGGCTCTGACAGGGGGGTGACAGGGGACAGAGTATTCCAAGCTCCTCAGGGGTCAGGCACGTGGAGGACCAGCAGGGAGTGGAACAGCAGGGACCCTTGCCAGAGCAGGCGGAGGAATCCTTGGCAGGATCAGAGACAGAATCAGAAGCTGTTCCCTTACCTGCACCAGCAGTAGAGACCAGGGCAACATCTCCACCCAGCTCCCCTGAGCCTGATCAGCAGCGTAGGGTGCGACAGCGTCTCACTATACAGGAAAGGAGACCAAGTGCGAGGCTTCAAGCACTGAAACAGTGGCGTAGTGACCTTGAGTCCTAGCAGGATGAAGCACTGCCTTGGAGGCGATTGCTCTTAAGCCAGGACGCCCTTTCCCTCGTTGCGGAAGCACCTGGGCAAAGACTGGCCCGGCTCCACTGCGACCCAGCTCTCTGCTCTCCCTGTTCTCCCAGTTCTGACCCTTGGATTCAGCTTTCTGGACTATGTTTACTCTCTTACTCCCCGGACGGCCTTGGTACACTTTGGACTCAAGTTAGGTTTGTGCCTCTTTCCCTGCCTGCACACAGCACAGCCACGGCCGTCACTTGCTCAAGCATCTCACCTCATTTGGGCACGTTTGCAACTGGATAATCATAGAATAACAACAACAACAACAACAACAACATTCGATTTCTATACCACCCTTCAGGACAACATAACACCCACTCAGAGCTTCATAATTTTCAACTAAATATAATTCAGTACATAGAATACACACAAAAAGTGTCTTAACGAAAACTTCTACACACAGAAAGTGTCTTAACGAATACTTCTAGATGCTCAGACTGATGGACTGTGATTAGCAATTATAGCTGGATGAAGCAACATTGTAACTGAGAATTGTTGCAACTTTGTACTAGCTTTTGTAGAAATCATTTGTCTAGTTTCTCACTACCCGCCCCCCCCAAAAGATTACTGACCGAGGACTACTACACAAATGCAAGTTCTTTTTGAAGAGTAGTGCGTATCTAACCTGATGAAGGGAATGTATTCCTGAAAGTGGGTTAACACCGGAAGCCCGTTGTTATTAGATATTTTTGTTAGAAGCTTTTGTGTGTTTTTTGTGTACTGAATTATATTTAGTTGAAAATTGTGAATGGGCTCTTTTGCCTGTGGAAAAAGAGAGATGCTGTAGATATTCTGTTAGACTATAACAGGGGTGGCCAAACTTGCTTAATGTAAGAGCCACATAGAATAAACGTCAGATGTTTGAGAGCCGCAAAACATGATGCATTGAAGTGACTTCAGATGAAGAGGTGGGTTTGGAGGAGTGTCCTGAAAATGATGTCACAGGAAGGGGTGGGGTTTTGGTGCAAGACGCTGGAAGTGACATCATCAGAAGGGGTGGAGCTTGGGAAGAGCCATCACTTGGCCTTTGACTTGGAAGTGAAATCACAAAAGTGATGTCACCTTGCTAGGCTTCACCCCCAAAGTCCCCAGGTAGTTTCTGAGTCAGACCTGGCAACCCCAACATTTTTATTGAATGTATGAAAGTCATGGAAAGAAAGCAGGAAGGAAGGAAAAAAGGAAAAGGGAGGGAAAGACATAGAAAGAAAGAAGGAAAGGGAGGGAAAGACATAGAAAGAAAGAAGGAAAGGGAGGGAAAGGAGGGAGGGAAATAAACTAAAATAAAACATATGGCCACGGCGATACTCAGAGTCCACTGGGAGCTGCGCAATATGTCTAGAAGAGCCACATGTGGCTCCTGAGCCACAGTTTGGCCACCCCTGGACCATAAGATCCATGCTTATTTGAACAATTGCTTTATTAAATAGATTGTGTTCTTTCATTATACATGGTGGTTTTGTTGTTTTACTATCTCTTAGTTTGACGAGGACCTACCTTACAGGGTTGTTGTGACAATAAAATGAAGGAGAACCTATGTATCGACTCCTTGGAGGAAGGGGGGGGCAACTTAGAGAGATCTCTTCAAAATGGAAGATGGGGGCTAAACAGTGAGATGGGTTGGAGAGCTTGTGGCGGCTGCAAAGGGACAGCTGGATCCCACGCAAGCACTCGAGCAGCCGGGCGCTGACGGCTGGCTAGAGGCTGCGGCTGCTCTGCTTCACGGGGATTGTCCACGAAGCCCCGCTCCGAGGCATGTCGCCTTGTTTTCTTGTTAACAAATTACATGATTACCAGAGAGCTGGAAAATAACACTTTGAAGCATACATACATCTGGACAGTAATTGAGTTCATCTCTTGGCATGGCTGCTCCGTTTAATTACAGCCGGGGGATTGAAGAGGAGGGAATATATTACGGATCGACTTATTTTACTACTAAGCAGGAGATTCACGGGCCTAATGTAAAGCTTCTACTGCTCTAATAGAACTGTCCGCTTAAACCACCTCTCTGTAATCCGAAAGGCCTCTTAAGTCAAACATGGAGACTTTTACACTTGCTAGGCGGTTTCTTCTGTTTCTTTTAAATGACTTCTTTTTCTTTTGCAAATGCAATTTCCAGGATTCTTCTCTCAAGGAGATGGAGGAACTTTAACTCTTTAGTCCACTGCCATTTTCTCCTGCAGAGAACTTCTGTAAAAAAAATGCATATACCAGTAACTTTTCCCAAGCAGCATTTCCCCACATCAAGCGGCAACTGATCCACAGTGACCCCTTATGTGGTTTTGCTGTTGCCTGCCTCTTCGTAGCTGACCCTGGACTTCCTTGGGGGCCTCCAATCCAAGTACTAACCCAAGGCTGACCCAGCTTTGGGTCAGTCTGAGCTATGCACGTCAGGGCAGCTTGGAAATGACTTTATCCAGGGAGAAAGCAGGAAGGGAGGAAAGGGTTAAAGCTTTCCTTCCTTTCTCCCCACCCAGCTCTGCTCTCCTCCTGGATACGGAAGTTCCGGAGGCTGCATTTGCAAAAGGAAAAAAAGTCATGAAAATAAACAGGGAAGAGACAGGAATGTGTAGCTGAGACCTTTGCCACCTCACCTGAATCAGCTTCAACGACCCATGTCGTTGCCGGGGCAGCCCCTGTTTTCTGTCACCACTCCGCACCAGTCCTGGGTACCCGGGCACCTGTCTTCTCCCTGTTTATTTTACCCTTGGGGATGTTTTTAAATATTTTGCTTTTAGCTATGCTAGAATGCTTCAAGTTTCAGCCCCTTCTTCTGGGTCTCTGGAGATGCAGGGTGGAGGCATCTTGAGGCCAATGCTTCGTCTTCAGGCATGCAATGACATCCACAGGTGGACAGAGGACACCAGCCGGCGCTCTGCCTCTTATCTATCCCTCAATGTCTGCCCGTCCAGAGAAGGCAGCTATTCCAGGGGAATATAACTAGATCCATTGAGGGGTTAAGCATTCTCAAGTGTTTCATAAAACAAAAATTGGTAATCATCCATTAGCGGAGTCCACTTGCTTCAGAAAGGGTGGACCATTGCAGAATAACTGAGTACATCTCACAGCCAACAGAGAAGTTCATCGTCATGTCTTCTGTGTAGTTCCCATGTGTGCCTGCACGGAAGAACACTTGATGAACTAAAGTTACAGGTAGGCGCAACCCTGTTTTCATCGTTGGTTCTTCTTTGCAGTTCCACATGGGACCTGCGCATGAGCAGGCTGGCCTGCACATGTGCAGTTCCCATGTGTGCCTGCACAGAAGAACACTTGATGAACAACAGTTATAACAAGTAGGTGCAACGCTGTTTTCTTGCAGCATTAGTCATGCCCTGGAATATGGATGGACAGAATTGGGCCTCTATGTGCATAGTCCAGAAATTTGGATCAACAACTGGAGGCTGGAGGGAGGGGCAAGGCTAGCGGGCATAATCTGGTTCCTGCATCCGTCCCATCCCATCCGATCCCATCCGATCCCATAGTGACGGTGGGGATTGAACCTGGTACCTTCTCCATGAAAAGCAGACACCCTGCTAGCACACCAAGGCCCAGTCCCCATGGTCTGTCATGTCATGTAGCGGGGATGGCATGGAGCTCAGACAGAGGAAGGGAGTCTGTCGCAAGGACCCAAGGGTGCTCTTATTGTGCTCTGGGGGAAGTGTGGGAGAGGAGGCTATTGAAGGGTGCCTAGTTTCCATCATATAAGCCTGCTGTTTATGATCTCAGGCCTTTTACACCCAATCGGGCACCTCCAGTGACCATCCCTTAATCTGCATCGCCCTCCTGAAAAGCATGCAACAGAGCCCTTGGTTTGAGTGGGCTACAGAGAGAAGAGGCTGACCAGCACAGGCCAAACTGGGCTTGCCGGGAGAGGCTCACTTGCTCAGGTGGCCAGGGGGGGAGTGGGGGGGGGGACACAGGAGGCCTGTGGAAATCGGGGGGGGGGGGAAGAATGGGCAGAATGGTGAATTTTCCATGGATGTTTCTAAACATGTTTGTGGGCATCCAGGGCAAGAAATGTCCAGTAAATGCAGAAGGGAGAGTGTGACAGCTAGCCAGGGCGCACTTCTAGCAGGGTTGCCAGCTCCAGGTTGAGAAATTCCTGGAGATTTGGGGGGTGGAGCCTGGAGAGGGTTGGATTTGGGGAGGGGAGGAACCTCGGCGGGGTGTAATGTCATGCAGCCCACCCTCCAAGGCAGGCATTTTCTCCAGAGGAACGGATCTCTGCAGCCTGCAGATCAGTTGTAATTCTGGGAAAGCTCCAGCCACCACCTGGAGGTTGGCAACCCTAACTGCAAGCAAGAAGTATCCAGCACGTGCACTTAAAGATCCTCACTGGCTGCCTGTTTCTTCCTGGTCCCAATTCAGGGTGCTGGATCTGACCTCGAAAGACTAACATGGCCCAGGGCCAGGATGTTTCAAAGACTCCTGCCTAGGCATGGCATAAATCGGCTCAGGTCTTCCGTCAAGCTCCACCACAAACTGTTCATGAACGGCAGGACCTTGCCAGCAGTGCCCCCGAGCTCTGGAGTGTCCTTCTACCAGCCCTTGCTATTTCCATTCAATATCTCCTGGCACCAGCACAAACCTTTTCAAGCACTTCAGCAGGCATCTAGTTAGCTGGTTCACTGCGTGTTCCCCTTGACGAATGACTCGTCCCCTCTGGCCGGTACCGCTGCTCACTCGGGAGATTCTGCTGGCTGCTTAACAATGGGATCGTTTTTAGTTAGGTACATTGTTTTCATCCATTGTCGTGTTGTTACATTGCGTGAAATGCCTTGGGCGCTTTCTTTTGGAGAAGCGTTCATTGAAATAGAACGGAATAAATAAATACCACAGCCTTTCAAGAAATAAGCTTTTTTTCAGAAAGGGGGATGATCCCTGCTTCAGTGCAGTTTGGAAACTATATCCTCCAGTTTTTTTTTTTTAAATGAAAGTCTTTTTGGCGTATGGCAGAAAAGACAAGAGGCAAGCTGCTCTCCTGTGCTCTCTTCTGGGAGTAGGAAGAAGACAAAGGAGACAACATTTTGGGTGGCTGATTCCTCTCTCCAGATTTAAGGGCCGTTTCCAGACGGCTTACCTGCCTCCGGAACGTCACGCCATCTTGTGGGGAAAACGCGAAATATCGCGAAATAACACGAAACTCGCGCGAGAAAACGCAATATTTCGCGTTTCCCCCGCAAGATGGCGCGACATTCTGGAGGCAGGTAAGCCGTCTGGAAATGGCCCTGGTGACATTGGGGCCAAGGAAATCAACTTTAGCTTCTCCTGAGTGTTAAAAGTCAGTGTTAAAAAACTTCTGCCTTCCTAGAGCCACACATAAGGCTGGGCTGGATCCTGCAGCCAGTTTCTGGCCATGGCGGCAATATCCTCTATTCCTCTTGCAAAAGAACCTCCTTGGATACAGTGAAGCCTCCCGCCATTAGCGTTCCACACCCTGGGAAACTCTTACAGGAGGACTCAGCTCAACCCCACCCCTCCTGAGTAGATACAAATGACCTACATCTTTTCCACACTGTGACACTGAGAGATCTCTGTCTTTTGGTGCTACACCTCTGAAGATGCCAGCCACAGCTGCTGGCGAAACGTCAGGAACTACAAGGCCAAGACCACGGCAATACAGCCCGGAAAACCCACAACAGCCATCAATATCCTCTTGCATCACTGCACTGGAGGAAAGCACTACTACTAGTGGCATGGACCAATAAGCTCCAACCCATTGAGTTATATCCTAGCAACTTTTCCGGTGCCAAAAGTAGAGGAAGACTTTGGACCACCGGAAAGACTGAGGGTGGAACCACAGGAGACGCATGGGTGCGTGTCGGATCCTGCAAGGATCCCTAGGAAATGTAGTCTTTAAAAAAAACCAGCCACTCCATGTGATTCTCAGCCGAAGAGAATCGCAACAGGAGGGACTTTCTCTCTTTGAAAAATCCTCCAGGAGCTTTGATGAGGGGGTAGGGGGTGGGGAACAACATAACAAGAGGCAGGAAAAAAGCCGAGGTGTTTTGCGAATGAGAGAGAAACTCAGTCCCATTTTTCTTTTCCTGGCAGAGTCCTGTTACTCCGCCCCCTGTCTCTGAGCTCCTGAAGGAAAAACAAGCAGAGTGGATTTTTGAAAGAGAGAATCTCTCCAGTCGAGCAGCTGTAAGAAAATCCACTTGGCTCATTTTCCTCCAGGAGCTTGGGGGTGGTGGTGGTAAGACTACGCCTCCCAGGGAAGCTTGCGGGATCAAACACGTGCTCTTCACGTGTAATTCGTCTCGTGTGTTTCAGCTCTCAGCCAGGCATTTTGGGACCCTGGGGACCAAGCCCCTTGGGACCATGGCTGCAGTGAACAGGTGGAGTCAAAAGCAGAAAGCTGGTGGGATCCAACCCAACATTTCTTGGGAGTGCCGCACATCTCAGGCCCGTGTCCTTAAGATACCCGGAAGTCGTAAAGTTACTCGTCCACAGTGATGAACATGGATCCTTTGTGGAGCGTGCAAAGTCTGTTGAGTGTTTACTTCATATATTCTCCTGCCCTTTTCCCCGAGTCCAGGAGAAGCGCAGTTGGGTGTGTGCACAAGTGTGTCAGTGCAGATCGTAATAATTACCCAGCAAACCGTTTGTAATGAACCTCATCATCTTTTTCTGCACGCACAGTTAGCATTGATTTAATAGGCCAGCGGCTCTTTGCTTGGGGTTGGGCAGGATTGGCATCTGGAGCGGTAAATGAAACTCGCAATAAGTCAAGCGGTATTAAACTTTACGGCCGCCGTATTTAAAAATGAGACACTTTCTCCAATCAATCAGAGCGAGTGGAATTGTAAATATCAAGGCAGGATCCATATTGCTTAATTAAACAGCAGCTAATGAGCACCGTGGTTGTTGGGCTGTGATTTAGGACAAGGATTATGCAGATGGTAGACGTTCGAGAACTTCACAGGAAGGAGCTGAACGCGGAGCTGAAAATGGGGTCTTCTCAAGATGGAAGGAGTGCAAGTCAGCAGAAAAGTGGCAGGGCTGGAATGAGTATCAGTGGCTTCTGCATTTATATTTGTCAAATCAGGATGCAGGCTCAAAATCCAGCTATTTGGGTCCCAGCCCCTATTGGGGCGTACTCGTGATGTCCCTTCCTCTGGGTTTTGTTGACTTGATCACCCCAGCACAAGTGATGACTTGCATGTGTGAATGTGTGCATTTGGGGTGGTGGTGGTGGTCAATTTTTGTTTGGGATGGTGCTGTGTCGTGCATCAATAATAAATTTTGTAAAAAATGGAAATTTTAAAAAAAAATTGTGATGAAAGAATTGTTTGTTGACAAGATCCGTGTTGGGACACAAAAAGTAGACTCACACACTGAAAATGCCACAAATCCTACCTTTGACTCTGCCTAAATTTTCCATGTCTTTAAAAGACCCGCTGCCCACTCTAGGTATTGCATAAGAGGGGAAATCTGGGCTGGTTCACCCATGTTGAGTTGAAAAGATCAAGAGTCCAGTAGCACTTATAAGACTAACAAAATTTGTGGTAGTGTATGAACTTTTGTGAGCCACAGCTGTGGCTCACAAAAGCTCATTCTCTGGCACATATGTTGTTAGTCATATAGGTGCTACTCTTGATTTTTTTCTACTGCTACAGACAGACTAACAAGGCTACCCATCTGGATCTATCTCCATGCTAAGTTGTAATCCTTTGACTTCTCTGCATGAGAACCTTGTACAATTGATGAAAGTGTAAAGGAATGGGCTCCTATGCTTCACATTTAGTCCCCAAATAGGCTTGATTTGGCCCATTTGGGGACCACATTGGCCCACTGTGGCACATAGGAGTGCACCGTACTGCCCAGGAGCGTGCCTCGGGAGGCGTGTTCCCCTACTCCCCCCCCCCCCCAGGGACTGGCAACCTAACCAGGAAAGCATGAGTAGGACCCATAGAACTGATGGGAGAAGGGAACCTGGGAGAGGGAGTCTGAGCTTGCAGCCAACAAAGTTCTCCAGAATCCTGGAACTGGAAGGAGCTTTGGCCTCGAGGCCATTCTGTCCGTCCTCGTGCTCAGTTCTGCAACTCCAGAGCGAGAGCATCCCTGACAGATGGCTGTCCAGCCTCCACTTCAAAAACTCCAACAATACAGTCCAAAATGATTTGGCAAGCCCGTGTCCTTGCTGAGTTAGGACACTTCAGCTATGAGGCTTAACACAGTGATGGAAACCTGTGTTTATGCTGACCTGCTGGGTTCCTGGCCAGTGGGCAGGTCTGTGATAATGAAGCACTTGGGGGACTGATCGACCGTTTGTGTTATTGTGCGGTTCATAGATGCCTCTTTGTCTTTGTGGTGGCCCTGGAGGCGGAACGGGACTGTAGAAGTGAGCAGTTCTCACAGGTGCAAGAATGGATTTGGGGCACACATTGAATGGAGTACAGGATCAACGGAAGCTGCTTTCTGCCCAGTTTGCTCACAGAGCTCAGCATTGTCTCGTCTGGTTGGTAATAGTTCCCCAGGGTAGCACATTATACGCTGGATAAAACCTGGGGCCTTGTGCAAGCAACTGGGTTCCTATATGCTAACCTCGCACCAGTTTTTTCTGCAAGTGGTATGACGCCCAATCAACACAACCCCCGTATTTGGGAGCTACAATGGAAAAAAGACAAAATTATTCAATTTGCAGACGGCATTCCTTTACTTATGAATGGCAAGATGAGGAATTTTGCAGAGATTGGAGAGGTGCAAGCACATTCAGCTGCCCCAGGTTCTACATTTAAATAGGATGAGTCTGAAAGCGGGGGGAGTCTCTCTGGCCAGAGTGCAGTTGGCTCAGCCATTTCCTTCCCCGTGAATGGATGACCGCTTTGCAGAAATATATGGGAATCATAATTGTGTTGAATTGGCGTAAGATGGAGGAGAAGAATGATAGTCAGGGATAAAGGAAGGGAGATGAGCGCGTGGAGAAAGGTGAAACTATCCGTCTTTGGCAGCATTGTCCCCGCTAAATTGGACGTTCCGACTAGATTTTTTTTAAAATTTCGAGTAATCCCTTTATCAATCTCAGAACAAAGATTAAAAGAGTGGCAAAAATTACTTAATGGTTTCATCGAGAGGGCTAAAAAGCCTATACAAGGAAGGGGACAGCAAAGAGGTTGAGAAATTATTATCCCTTTATTATCTTTTATTCTACTTTTTACACTGCCAAAAATGGGCTCTGAAAGAGGCCTGCGGCAATCAAGTGCCAATAAAACAACACTTAAAGTTCAGAGCATGACATCCATTGCAGGAGGAGCAGGTGCTGGACGGCTTCTTTCCCTCCTTCTGACAGCTCCAACACTGGCATTTGGAAGGTGGAGAGAGGGTTGCCAACTCTGGGGTTGGAAATACCTGGACATTTGGGGGAGCAACCTAGAGAGGGTGGAGTAGGGATCCCAAGTCCCCCGCTGCTTCCACCCTCCGCCCCCTGGCTGGTGGGGGGTGGGGGGAGAGCACGGGAATGGGCCTCCTGGGCATGCTCTTGGGGAGGCACTATAACATCACTTCCTGGAAGTGATGTCATTGCACTACCCCAAGAGTGCTCCCACACTTTGCAGTGGGCCCAAATCAGCCTGCTGTGTTTGCTTTGTGTGAGAAGAGCGAGTTATCTTTTGAGTTCCTTCAAGAAAAGCACACTCAGTTTGTGGCTCATTCCCTATTGAAGAATCTGACTGCTTGCACTCCGTACTGCATTACAACTATTTGGAAGCAAGATATTGCATTGTACTTGATGAAGATTTTATCCTCGAAATGGGCAACTTACCAGCTACCCATAGCAGACTTTGTTTTTGTGTATCTTGCTTCATTATCTTCCTTGTAGTTAATAACATTCAATAATAACATTTGATTTATATACCACCCTTCAGGACAACTTAATGCCCACTCAGAGCGGTTTACAAAGTATGCCATTATTATCCCCACAACAAAACACCCTGTGAGGTGGGTGGGGCTGAGAGAGCTAGAAGCTGTGACTGACCCACAGTCACCCAGCTGGCTTCAAGTGGAGGAGTGGGGAATCAAACCCGGTTCTCCAGATTAGAGTCCCGCGCTCTTAACCACTACACCAAACTGGCTCTGGTTGAATGTATTGGCTTTGATTTATTAAACAGTCTTTTTCATAGCAGTATTTATTGGCACACAATTTTGCAACAGCTTTACATAGCAGCAGACATTACATAATGAAGTCTTAGCATCATTATCTAAAATTCTTATGTAAGATTCTGGTGGGCTGTATATTAGCTCATACACGGAGTTTTTGATTTTATTTTCTCCAGGGGGACCGATCTCTATAGTCTGTAAATTAGTTTGAATTCCAGGAGATCTCCAGGCTCCACCTGGAGGCTGGCAACCTCAGCTGGAAAGGGGGCTTCTCGGATGGACTCCGGCAGCAATTCCTCCCAGATTGGGGCTGCCTCTGACCAGGTCCCAGCAAACCCACTGGGGCAAAAGACTGGACCCAACGGGAATGGGAATGCCAAAGTCTCATGGACTGGCCCTGGGCCCAGGCACGGTGGAGGGTGCCTGGCAGCTCCTTGCCCGCCTCCTGATGCCCCCATTCATGGCAGCTGGGAACCGGAGGCTGGAGGGCTCTGAGATGAACCGGAGCCGGGCCCAGAGGCAGCCCCAAACTTTCGCTTTGAACTTCAGTGCAGCTGCATTGAGAACTTGTTTTATGCACTCTGGAAAACCCGAGTAGCTGTTCAGGAGGGCATTTTGCAAGGAACATTTAGGGTTGCTATATGCCCACCGGGGAGGGGGATGTCTGCTGCCCCCAGCAGGCCTCGCCTGCTCGTATAAACTCTTTCTGTCTGGGTTCTATGAGGCTAAATTAGGAACCAAATTGGCAAGAAATGTCTTTAAATCGAAACCTTTCACAATCCAGGCTAGCCCGATCTTGTCCGATCTTGAAAACTAAGCAGGGTCGTCCCTGGTCAGAATTCGGATGGGAGACCACCAGGGTTGCTACTCAGGGGAAAGTGACGGCAAAACCGCCTCTGAACATCTCTTGCCCTGGGGACCATAAGGGGGTGACATAATTTGGCTGTGACTTGAGGGTGCAAACAAAGAACGCCCCCCCCAGCCCTATTTCTCTGAACAATTCTGTTTGGTGTAGTGGTTAAGAGCACGTGACTCTAACCTGGAGAGCCGGGTTTGATTCCCCACTCCTCCGCTTGAAGCCAGCTGGGTGACCTTGGGTCAGTCACGGCTCTCTCGGAGCTCTCTCAGCCTCACCCACCTCACGGGGTGTTTTGTTGTGGGGATAATAATACCATACTTTGTAAACCGCTCTGAGTGGGCATTAAGTTGTCCTGAAGGGCGGTATATAAATCGAATGTTATTATTATTATTATTTACACATTTTGCAGAATGATAGATGTGCGAGAGCCTGAAAGGTGGCACCTTCAGAAGGCTTTGCTCAGATGAGTGAAGCTGGTCATAGTGTGGGGCAGGGGGGATTGAAGAGAGGTGTTCCTTTAGATATGACTCCTAAGACAAGAAGGGCTTTGTAGGTGACAGCCAATGCCTAATTGGTAACAAATGGAGGGATGGCAGAAAAGGTGTAACATGCATACTCTGCCCAGCTCCTAGTATTAATTAAGTTGTGGTGATGCTGTCAGGGAGCTTGGAGAAAAGCCACCGCGGTTAGGAGCCCAAATGACAACAAAAAACCAAGAAACCATGGAAACCATGGTTTCCAGTTCTGAAAAACACCAGGCTAACAAAACACTCTATACCCGACAATAGCCCTGCAGAGAAGATTAGCCCATCAAGCACCAATCCATATGCAAAAGAACCTCCTCAGGATACAGTGAAGCCTCCCGCCATTAGCATTCCACACCCTGGGAAACTCTTACAGGATGACTCAGCTCAACCCCACCCCTCCTGAGTAGATACAAATGACCTACATCTTTTCCACACTGTGACACTGAGAGATCTCTGTCTTTTGGTGCTACACCTCTGAAGATGCCAGCCACAGCTGCTGGCGAAACGTCAGGAACTACAATGCCAAGACCACGGCAATACAGCCCGGAAACCCCACAACAACCATTGTTCTCCGGCCGTGAAAGCCTTCGACAATACAACAAAAAACCGAAATCACCCAAAACCCCACAAGTCCCCAATGTGTAAGTGATAAGATTGCCAACCTCCTGGTTGGAATGTGCTCGTGAATGCCTTAGAATCTGTCTACAAGCTGGTAATAAGGAGAGAGAGTCTGGTTGGGTCTGTGGCATTTAAGAATGCCCTTGAAAAAGGGCGTGAAATGAGTCCATAAGCTAGCAGCTTGTCAGGCATTTCCAGATGGGCAAGCCAGGTCTTCCAGTACCTGCAACACAAAGAAAACGGTGTTTACCAGTTGGCAAGTGTGGTTGTGAAGTATGGGGAAAACAGCGGAGGCAGACATGGTTCTTCTTCCTGCAAAAGAGAGTGACAGAACTAATTAATGTTGCACTTTGCGGCCACCAGTTTCCTGCATAGATTTTTTTGCAATGTGCATGATGGATATATTTATTTACTGTATTTATTGATGCATTTGATGTATCTATTGAAGTGATTGTCATGTGTTAGTAGGAACAGGTATTATAATACCCAGAAAGGAACAACTGATTGCAGTTTAATAGTATTTACTGTATAATATCTGATTGTAATTTATTAGTATTTATTGCACGAGCACGTTGCACGTGTTGACCCATTATATATTAGCATTACATTTCATTTGGTATTTTCCCCTGACAGTGTTGTCCAGTTTAACTATGGGAGGGTTTTCTGCTCTTTGCATTTTGTATTGGCCGTACCCGTGTGTGCCTCTCAAATCTAGTTGGCTTAACCCCTAGGTGGGGCCTAGAGAGCTCTCAGAATTACAACTGATCTCCAGATTAGAGGTCAGTTCCCTTGGAGAAAATGGCCGCTTTGGGGGGTGGACTCTATGGCATTACACCTCTTTGAGGTCCTTTCCCAAACCCTGCCCTCTCCAGGTTCTGCCTCCCAAAATCTCCAGGAATTTCCCAACCCAGATTTAGCAATCCTATAATCTTAGACCAGTTTGTAAGCAAAGAGAATGGAGACTTGAGTAAATGTGTCTTGGAAACTAGTAATAAAAGATGAATTTCTAGATAATGCAGGTTCTAAATAACAATAAATTGCTATAACTAAACAAATCAAGCCTGAATTCTCCCTAGAAGATAAAATGACAAGACTAAGGCTATTGTACTTTGGTCACATCATGAGAAGACAAGATTCTCTGGAAAAGCCAATAATGCTAGGAAAAGTGGAAGGCAGTAGGAAAAGAGGAAGACATAAAATGAGATGGCTTGACTCAATAAAAGAAGCCACGTCCTCCACTTTGCAGGATCTGAGCAAGTCTGCTAATGAGAGGACCTTTTAGAAATCTTTCATTCATAGGGTTGCCATATGTCGGAGGTGACTTGACAGCACATAACACACAAACTATGTAGTCTAGGTGGCAAAGGACAATGTAGGGAAGTCCAAGCCTTGAGAACTAAGGTAATCTGCAACTTCAAGAACTACGTTTTGGAGGTCTTTCATTCATAGGGTCGCCATAGGTCAGAGGTGACTTGATGGCACATAACACACATCAACTAAACAGCAAAATGCTTGTGAGTTCTCTATCATGCAGTTTGTTTATAGCTCACCTATTATCACAGCTGGAAGGCTGTCCCAACTCAGAGGCTTGATAGCATTTTAATGACTGACAGTCCTGGTTTCGAAAGGCTAAGAAGAAATACCAATTTTGGCAGCAACTTGGAACGCAGAGGCTCAGCTGGAAGCGATCTCTCCCCCGCCCCTTTGGTCTGAAGGCCCTGCATTGTCAGTTTGTATTAATCTTATTGATGGTTGTTTCAAATAATACCCAGATGGTGCTTGAGCCCACCCCAATGAAACTGCAACTTCACTGGATCTTGTGGGAGAGGTTTTGGGGAGAGAGGATGTGAGGGGGCTGCCCTGACTGACAGGCCAGGGAGATGCTGCCCGAGAGTCCAGCAGAGACCTTCTACAAAGAGAAGTCCCTCGTGCTCCACAAGGAGTGCCTCCTTCAAGCCATACCGAGAGCATCAACAATGGACGAGACGCCGAAGATTGCTAGCAGTCCTGCTATTAGCAGCCAAGCAGGTGATGACCAGGTTTTGGAAAGCTGAAACAATCCCAACAGGGGAGAATTGGCTCTCTAAAACTTGGGATCTTTGGACAATGGAGGTGCTTTCGCACCAATTAAAAGTTGCAAGTGTCCAGAGCAAACTGAAGGTCTTCCTCTCTATATAGATCCTTTTTATCTCTGACCGTGCTAGTAAGCCAGAGGGGGGATTATAGAACCAGCACATGGCCATGAGTTAGACTTCTCACAAGGGTTGCCGTGTTCGTCCACTGCATTCAAAATAACATAAGCGCTTGCTGTACCTTAAAAAGCAGCAGATTTATTGTGGCATAAAATGGCACAATAAACGTGTTAGTCTTTAAGGTGCCCGAAGAGATTTTGTTATTTAAACTTTGGAATGCTTGCAAAGAGTGTTTTATTTGTTCATTACAAGTTTATTTTCTTTTGATTCCGTTATTTTTTGGTCTTTGTTGACTTTGCTGTACAGTTTCTTGGAGGAGACCATCTTGCTGTGTCTTCTACATACTGATATTATAAGACCTAGAATGATTTCTGACTGCTTTGGAAGATTTCTCGGTAAGTGTAATGGTATTCCGTGGAGAGCTGTAAAATATAATGGAAAAAATGTTTTACAATGCATTTCTTTATTAAAATATATGTACCAGGCACGCTCAGCAAAAGACAGTACCCAGTTCTGTTTTCTACAATTAAAACCATAAAATATACAAACAATAAGACAAAACATTATGAAAACCCTCAATGGCAGGAGAAAAGGGTAGCAAAATGATCCATAAACCTAGCAGTAAAAGAAGTGGCAAAAAATTAAAGGAGTTGTCTCAGCGATAAGATATTAGAGGAGCAATACCCACCAAAAAATCATTTTTTCTGGATACAGAATGTTGTTCAGGAGGTGGTCTATGGGGTGGGGGCTTCAAGCCAACCAAGCCACAAGAATCACCCACCTGTCTGTGATGGCTCCCTGAATTTCTGCCCAATACACCACGATCCCTTAGGACATCACACAAAGGTAGAAGTTGGCTCATGCAGCAATTGAATCCAGCAGCTCTGCCCTTAATGATTAATTTCATGATATTCTTGCAAAATAGAACACAGGTTGTCTGGAAATGGCGCCAGCCAGAATTCCATTTTCCTCCCTTAAAACAAAAAAGTCAGATTGCACCTGGAGGGCTGTACTGTGTCCAATTCTGGGCAATGCAATTGAAGCAGGATGCAAAAGAAATTCAAATGGGTTCAGAAGAAGGCAACAGAGGGCTGGGGGATATGGAAAAGAAGCCCTACAAGGAAGGGTTAAAGGAACTGGGTACATTTAACTGGGACAAGATGACGGCTTTCTCCAAATACCTGAAGGGCTGTCCTAAGGAAGAGGCCCAAACCTTATTCCGTCTTGCTCCAGAGAGCAAGACTAGACCAAATGGGCTTAAGTTAAAGGATGGTAGATTTCAGCAGAACAGTAGGAGAAACTTCTGAATAGTGAGACGAATAGAACAAATTACCTAGCGGAGTAGGTGGGCTCTCCTTTACTGGAGATCTTCAAGCCGATGCTAGATTCACCTGTCCAGGATCTAGGTATGGATTTCCTTCATTGAACTGCAGGTTAGAGCAGGGTTCCCCAATGTCGTGCCCATGGGCACCATTGTGCCTGCCCACCAAGCGTTTTTAGAAAGAGGATGGGTCCAGGTGGGGCTTTTGCCCAGCAGGACTTCTGACTGGTCATTGGAGATTTGATCGGCTGTGCACATTTTGAAAAGCACTGCTTTGGCAGAAGCTGCTTTCTCAGCACAAGGACCTTCAATGTGTGACTAAAGGTAAGCCATGGCAGCCATTTTGTGGCTGGCTGTGCCTCCTGCAGCAGCCATTTTGTGGCTGCACCCGCCACTGTGTCAGAATTCCAAATCTGCCCGCAGGGTCAAAAAGGCCGGGGACCCCTGGATTAGAGGGTCTCTAAGGCCCGTTCTAGCTCTAACGATTCTGTGTGTCATGAGTCAGCCAGGGCTCAGTGATGAAGACTCCTCAGGGGAAGAGGAGCCCCATGGGTAGCCAACGGAGTGACTGCAGGATGGGAGTGATGCTCCTGCGCCTGCTCGCGCCTGATAACAGTCGAGCCACAGCGTTTTGCACCATTTGGAGACTCCTAGTTAGTTTAGATGGAGGACCAATGTAAAGTGCATTACAATAGTCAAGTGGTTCTCTTTAAAAGTCCAGGCATTGGTAAAGTTATTCGTTTTTGTAATAATCTCTCTGCCTCTTTGAATTTCAATTAGCCCTCAAATGGAATTCCTCCACATGGATTTTTTAAAAAGGTCCAATATTTCTTCTCTGTGCATCCAAAACGGGCCATACACTATATATCAGAGAAGTCAGCAAGAAGTGCTTGAATCTGCTCTTTAAATGAGAAGAATCTTTTCCTCCCGTTCCCACGGTAAGGATCATGATGAGTTCTAGGCAATAGAATTCACCATCTCTCTTCCCAACTTGATTTTGCTGGTTAAAGGAATCCTGCCAACCCCCCCTCTTTAATCCAGCCCCTTTTGTACATGAAAGTTCATAAATTGGCATTGAGAAGTCTCCTATAGATCAAGCCCCGCTTTTCTGGATTCCAGGTGTGTCAACGTGTCTCCCTCATCCCAGAAGCAGCACAAAACAATCCCGTGCCCGAAGCAGAAAAGCTGCATGGTGCTCCCATGAGAGTTAAAAATATGATTTCATTGTTGTGAATGTGTTGCCTTTAAATAGGATCGCCAAGTGTGCTGCCTGCCTAATCCACCCTTGGTGGCCATTTGTGAAGGAGCGGCTTCCGGGCTCCCTTGTGTCTTATTTCTCTCTGCCTAGCACAGAAATGTCTACAGCCCCTCAGTTCGTACAGCAAAGCTCCTTGGAGATCCAGCCACGGCATTGCACTTGCAAAGGGGTTCAGCTACCTGCCGGTCAGTGTGCAGCAAAGTCTGTTCGATAGGGCTACTTGTGACTCAAAAACCAGCAGTTTTGCCTGTGGATAGAGGAGGAAGAGGCCCAACCTCCTCTTCAGAGCTGCTGCCTTCTTTCTGGTCCTGCTCCTTGACTTTAAGAAAGAGTATTTTTGCACAGAATAATTCAGCAGGTGAAGTTTTCTCCATCACTTTCTAGGGTTGCCAGCTCTGGGTTTGGAAATTCCTGGAGATTCTGGGGGTGGAGCCTGGGGAGGGTGAGGTTTGTGGAGGGGCCTCAGCAGGGGAAGATGCCACAGCACCCGTCCTCCAAAGCAGCCACTTTCTCCAGGGGAACTGATGGCTGTCGCCAGGACACCAGTTCTAATACTGGGAGATGACCAGCCCCCACCTGGAAGTTGGCAACCATACTTCATTCTCATGTCAGGCAACGCTCTACCTGCTTTCTTTCTTTGCAATGAGCCGTTATTTTGGTATCTTATTAAAACACTTCTCCCTCCTGCCTTTGACCTGGGAACAACACCAGAAAAAGAGGCTGATTCCGCACACGTTGGATAATGCACTTTCAATGCACTTTATCAATTGTTTGAGGTGGATTTTTTGTTCCGCACACAAAAAAATCCATTCCAAATGATCTATAAAGAGGATTGGAAGTGCATTATCCAACATGTGCGGAATCACTCAGAGTGGCAGTCCCGCTTCTTGCTGATATCCAGCAAGGATTCTATACTCCTTTTGACGAATAACCTTCTTGGTACATTCTTATAGTCTCAGAGCCTTGCTACAAGTGACATTTTACACGTGAAGGATAAGGGATCATTTTCGCAAGTCTTTCTGGGAACTGAAGTTCCTCTCCCCCACCCCTTTTCCTTCTGTTCCTTCCCCTCGCTGCCTGAAGAGACAGAGAAAGCCTGCGGCAACAGCAACTTTTGCAAATCGTTCCTCCAGTCACAAGCCCGCTCTCAATCATCTTTGGGGCAGGCAGCTGCAACTTTCTCAGCTTTCTCCAGATCATTCCCCCCCCTGCCCCCCAGCAAGACGATTTGCAAAAGTTGTTGTTGCCGCAGGCTTTCTCTGTCTCTTCAGGCAGCGAGGGGAAGGAACAGAAGGAAAAGGGGTGGGGGAGAGGAACTTCAGTTCCCAGAAAGACTTGCGAAAACGATCCTTTATCCTTCACGTGTAAAATGTCACTTGTAGCAAGGCCCTCAGAAGTGGGTCCTTGGGATGCCCAAGGCCAAGAATCATCCCCCCTTATGTAAAGACACACAGGCAGACCAGGCAAACATGCTGTTCTCTTGGGTGCCAACCTCCAGGTGGGGGCTGGAGACTTCCCAGAATTTTTTCCAGACTGCAGAGATCAGTTCCCTTTGGAAAAAAATGTACAAGGGTGCCTCAAATATATGTTGGAAATGTGCTAAACAAGAAGGGACATGTTATCATATGTGGTGGACACGTAAGAAAGCAAAGAGTTTCTGGTTGCAGACACAATCATCGATTCAGAAGATTTTGAAGATTAAAATCCAGTTGAAACCAGAGACATTTTTGTTGGGAATGATGGACAGCCAGTTGGAAAGAAGCTTTGGAACTTTGTTTTTATATTTGATCTCGGTAGCAAGAGTACTCTACGCACAAAAATGGAAAACTCCAACATTGCCTACAATGGAGGAATGGTGGATAAAAGTTTTGGAGCTTGCGTCAATGGCAAAACTTACTTCACTGATCAGAGAAAAGTCATTATCTACATTTTTGGTGGAATGGAAACCGTTTATAGACTTTTTACATGAAATAGATAATCAAGTCATTTTGATGATATTTGGATTTATGGATTAAGAATCGTGATTCGTGAATACTAACAAAAAGAGGGCTCTTATGTTTAACAGAATAAATGACACTGTGAAAATGATATTGGTTGCGGAGAAAATCGGAACAACTTGTAGTTTAGTTTTAGTCGTTTTCTTTTTCTTATCTTTTTAAACTGTATTTTCCCTAATTTATTACTAGCTACTTGTCTTTGTTATTTTATGTTTATATGTATTATTAGTGAGGGTTTTTTTAGAATGTTGTTTTTTTATCTTTTATGTTTGTTGTTTATAGCTTAAATAAAGAAAAATTCTTGCTTGTAAAGAAAGAAAAAGAAAAAGAAAATAAAATGAAAATGAAAATGAAAATGAAAATGAAAAAGAAAAAGAAAAAGAAAAAGAAAAAGAAAAAGAAAAAGAAAAAGAAAATGAAAGAAAGAAAGAAAGAAAGAAAGAAAGAAAGAAAGAAAGAAAGAAAGGCTGCTTTTGAGGATGGACTCTCCCCTCCACAAGCCCTGCCTTCCCCAGGCTCCTAAATTTTCAGGAATTTTCCAGGCTGTAGTTAGCAACCCTATTCATCTCTGACTCAAAGTGACCCAACAGTAAAGCAACATGCTTTCCTGGACTCAAAGGCCCTGGAAATAAAATCACATCAACACAAAGTGAAGCAGCCGGCCATATGCCCTCCATCACTTCACAGATGGAAATAGGTGCATTTGTTTCATGTTAAGGAGAGGCAGGTGGTAATGAAGGAGCTGATTGAAACTATTGTTTCCATGAGGTCTGGCTGCATGCCCTGTAAAGACTCACTCATTGATATGGCTGCTTTTTATGCTACAGTCTCTTTATGATTCATTTGTTCTATCTGACATAATGGAAAAAAGAAACAAAGATCAGGTAATTCTAAAAAAGGTATCAGCTAAAGCATTTAATTTCTCTTCGTCTTTGGGTCCAAAGGCAGCAACCCTATCAAAATTCTCATAAAATAAGAATTTACGATTCCTCCCCATCACATTTTCAACCACCCCCTGGAGGAAAACTCAATTACTGGCCAGAAAATTGTGTGAGCTTATCAGAGTTAGTTAAAGCTTGCTGTAAATCAATCATTTAATTAACACTTACAAGAAAAGATTACAACTACACCCAAAATGAGTCTGGGGTATTTCCCAGCGGGGTCCTATTTCCAAAATTATTCTGAAATTGCCTTTTTTTTCATCACTGGATGAAAACCAGAAAGTATCACAATACCGGAGTGAAATTTGCTCTTCCAACAACAAGTGGTGTTGGAGGAAGGAATTGTGATGGCGGCTTGCAATTATGGGATATCTTTCGTGCTAGAAGCAGATATCAGAAGTGTCGCTCGGTGTGTTTGTCTGTAGCAGCAGGAAGGCAAAAAGTGCTTCTTATGTAACGTTTTATTAAAGTCTAGTTTTTATAGATCCAGATGGGTAGCCGTGTTAGTCTGTCTGTAGCAGTAGAAAAGAGAGTCCAGTAGCATCTATGATGATGATGATGATGATGATGATGATGATGATGATGATGATGATGGAGAGTGCCCTCAAGTCATAGCTGATTTATGGCAACCCCTGGTGGAGTTTTTATGGCAAGAAAGACTAACAAAAATCGGGGTAGGGTATGAGCTTCACTTCTTCAGAAACTGTAGTGTTTATACAGTGGCTTCCTGTAAAATATCAGAAGTGGTAAATACAGGGTTGCCAAGTCTGGGTATGGAAATTCCTGGAGATTTGGGAGTGCAACCTGGGAAGGGTGGGGGTTGGGGAGGGATTATACTTCAGTGGGGTATAATGCCATAGAGTCCCCCTTCCAAGGCAGCCATTTTCTCCAGGGGAACTGATCTCTGTGGCCTGGAGATCAGGTGTAATTCCAGGAGGTCTCCAGGTCTCACCTGGAGGCTGATAATCCTAGCATCACAATAAACAAGAAGACACATTTATTTTATTTTTAAAAATACTTTCAGCAGGCATTCTCAAAGACTCAAGGAAACTTACAAAACACTGGCCGTTTCCACACACATTGAATAATGCACTTTCAATGCACTTTAGTTATCCTTTAGAAGTGGATTTTTTGTTCCACACATGGAAAATCAGTTACAAATGTGCACTAAAGCGTATTGAAAGTGGATTATTTAACGTGTGTGGAAACAGCCACTGTCATACATTATTAAAAGTGTGGTCCTTTGCAAAGAGCAGGGGAAGGAGGGAGGTTCCCCCCCTGCTTTTTCTACTCCACATGGAGTATTCTGTGCACGTGGAACAGTAAAAATGGAGGGGGGGTGATCTCTTGCCCCTTCCGCTATTGTGACTTGGGGAAACAGCTTGAGGGAGGAGGGAGGAGCCCCCCTTCCCTCACAGAGGCATTCTGAGGCCGTTTGGATTCTCCTTTATTTTTAACAGTCTTTTACTTTTTAGCTTGCTGAATGGCTGCGGAAACCTGCATTGGGTACTGTTTAAAAACCTGCACGTCTAGAGAGACCCTTAAACTGGAGTATCTCTGCAAAGGAATACACTGTAAGGTCAGCAAAAACAGACTCAGTGGAAGTTGCTCTTAAGCAAAATCATCGCAGCGCTCTCCGAAGCGACATTCAATCATCCATAAAAGCTCTCTGGAACAGAAAAGTTTTGCATGCCTTGCGAAAAGCTAACAGCTGCGAGAACTTCTCCATCACTTCTGGTCGGGTGTTGCAGAGAACTGGTTAGAAAGAGGATGTTGGATGGGGCGGACCACTGGCTCTGTCCCTGGGGCACTTATGACAACAGAGGAGATGTGAGTCAGAGACTGAATAAACACCCCAAATGGAGGGAATAATCTGCACTGTTTTTTTGGGGAGAGGGCAGATCTACATTGGTGCATAGGAGGAGAAATGGCCTTTGTGGTATCTGGGCTAAAGATGGGCACAAACTAGGAAAATGGCGGTTCATTGCAGTTCGTGATTCATCGCGTTTCACGAACCATAAACCATGAACCAGCTTGAAATTTCCTGGTTCGCGAACCGGTTTATTGGGTTCATGAATATGACACTTCTGGGGCAGCAGAAAGTCTGCAGAAATCCCATCCCCCCATTGCCTAGGAAACTGATTGATTGGTGCCAGGCTGTCTGCAGTGACTAACTAAAAAACGAATCATACAAACCGGCCTAAAAATGTTTGCAGTTCGTCGCGGTTCATCAGAAATGCCCTCTGATAAACCACTCGTTCACGAACCAAAAAAACAGTCCACTTCGTGATGAACTTTGGTTTGTATTTTGGTTCGTGCCCACCTCTAATCTGGACCTCAGGTTGCAAGGGCTTTAAAAGTTGCAACCAGTACCTTGAATTTATCCCCAAAGCAAACTAGTAGCATTTCAGCTGTTTCAGCTATGATACATGTTCATAATTACTCAAAGAAGCAAGCTGCCTTTCTAAGGAGTTGAATTTCCATGTTGTTCTCTCAAGTATTACACCAAGCAAAATACATTACAGTAGCCTATTTTTAGCTCAAGATAGCATATGTGGTTCTTTGATTTATCCACATAACAACCAGTTTGGCATAGTGGTTAAGAGCGCAGGAATCTAATCTGGAGAACCGGGTTTGATTCCCCCCTCCTCCACTTGAAGCCAGCTGGGTAACCTTGGGTCAGTCACAGCTTCTCGGAGCTCTCTCAGCCTCACCTACCTCACAGGGTGTTTTGTTGTGGGGATAATAATAACATTCTTTGTAAACCGCTCTGAGTGGGTGTTAAGTCATCCTGCAGGGCGGTATATAAATCGAATGTTATTATTATTGTAACCATCGGAGATATGTTACGCCATGTCTGAGAGAAAGCCACTGGCCCAAGGTCATCCAATAAACATGCTAGCTCTATGGAGATTATTTGAATATCCAGTGTGACTCTCACCTTCAGAGTGGGTTCTGTCAGGATCTGTCATATTCAGGGTTCTTAACCTGACCAAAGTTATGTCCTAAAGAATGATGCCTTTGTTCTAAAGTTAATGAGTCATGGACCTGACCTAAGTTCCGCCATGTTAAACTGTGTAGTTGTTTAGTCTTTCTCTCCCTCCAGGTCTATGGGACCATAATAGTGCCATGACCGCACTTTCCATGGGAGAGGATGCTGCGTCTTATCTGTTTTTCTTCAAAGCTTTCCCACAGAAGAGCGCCCAGCAATGTGAACTCTGGGGGGAGGCTGGGAACGAAGGGTTTGATCTGTAACAACTTTCATTTTGTAACTCATTCCTAACAAAGCTTGTGTTCAGCTAGGACTATCTTGGTTCTAGAGTGTGGACCTCTGGGCCTGAATGCTGTCTTTCCAATAAACCTTTTGAAATCAAGAGACCTTGGCTTCTTGCAGATGGGAGGAAGGCAGACTCTGGCTAATTGGGATGCCACAGTCTGACAGGTTCAACATACTCTTAGGTTAAAGCAGGGTTTTTTTTCAGCAGGAACGTGGTGGAATGGAGTTCCGGAACCTCTTGAAAATGGTCACATGGCCGGTGGCCCCGCCCCCTGATCTCCAGACAGAGGGGAGTTGAGATTGCCCTCCGCGCCGCTGGAGCGGCGCGGAGGGCAATCTCAACTCCCCTCTGTCTGGAGATCAGGGGGCGGGGCCACCAGCCATGTGACCATTTTCTCCGAGGGTAACCCACTGAGTTCCACCACCTCCTTTCCCAGAAAAAAGCCCTGGGTTACAGTAGCGCAGATCAGTATGGCTGGATCAGTCAAATCTAGATGGAGAGAGAAGAACTTTTTCACCAAGTTTTTAAAAAGTTGCTAAAAACCTATCTGCTTTTTTAAAAATAAATTTTATTTAGGAAAAAGATAAAAATAACAATAACAATTGAAAGTGCATAGAACCTTATACAAAATGTATTAGGCTACATCAGAAAGTGTATATAAAGTATAAATAGATTTGAGCTGCGTGAAAGATATAATCAAAATATATAACATAACTGAACTCCATCCTTTTTCTCCTCTTCCTTGATTCTACTATAAAAAAAGAGAAGAATGAACTATAATACTTCTAGATGTATCTAATAACTCATTTTAGGTAGTTTTTTGAGGTAGAATTCAGCACAAGGTGGAACTTTGAACATTTTGTGTTCAACATTATATTCTATCTCACAATATTTAGTATATTATTAATTTCACTGTTTAGCTTAATTGTTGGTCTACCTGCTTTTTGTAAGCAAGGGAGAATCCAGTAGCACCTCCAGGGCATCCATAGACAATCTGCCCCGGCCAGTCTTGGCAAAGCAACCCTCCCCTCTACGCTGCTTTTTCCTCTCCATCTTGTTGGGATTCCATTTCAACTTGTTATTCTTTCTCTGCTTGATCTCAGAGCGGAACCACACGTGAGAAAAGGCACAGGTTGGACACTTGTCAGCTTCCCTCAAGTTTCGATGGGAAATGTAGGCATCCTGGTCTTGCAGCTTGGCTCTCCGACTGCTGTCCAATGGACTTTTCAACTGTCACTCGTCCAACATTCCGCCAAGCTGCCTACAATTCCCATCAAAACTTGAGGGAAGCTAACAAAGTGTCCAACCTGTGCCTTTTGTCACTTGTAGTTCCACTCTCAGTTTCCAGGCTGCAAGAGCCACATGGAATCTCCATAAGTGGTCTTATGTATGTGTCAAAAGCATTGGAGAGAATATGGAGCTCTGCAGGATGCCATATTTAAGGTCCTATACAGATGACACATCCTCAACGCAAACTCATTAGCCAGATTTATTTATTTAAAATTTTTATATGCCCACGTTTCTCCAGAGCATCTCAGGACCCAAGAGGGGTAACAACAGTATAAAATTTCTAAGTAGGCAGCTGTGTTGGTCTGCAGTAGAACAGCAGGACTGGAGTCCAGTGGCACCTTAGAGACCAACAGGGTGTAAGATTTCAAGAGAGTAAGCTTTTGAGAGTCAGAGCTCCCTTCTTCAGACACCAGTGCCGTGAACATCACTAATGCATCATTAATCACTAATGCAACAAACATCAAGGCCAGTAGAAGAATATGAAAATCTGAAGAAGAGAGCTTTGATTCTCAAAAGCCTACACTCTGAAAATCTTGTTGATCTCTAAGGTGCTGCAGAACCCAAATCCTGCTGTTCATCAGTAAAAACAACTGGATAAAAAGAAACATTAAAACTGCAGATATAAACACATTAAAAAGCAATCTAAAAACACCTTCCACCCTCACCAACCAGGCATTCTCTCTTTGCCTAGGCTCAGACTGCCCCCAGAATAGCAGTCAGGAGGGAAGGAGCCCCGACCTCTTCCAGAATGCTGTACCAGAGGGGCAGCCACTGAAAAGACTTGAATCCGGACTGTGGTAGAACATATATTAGACAATGGAAGAACTGATTATAGACTTTACTAGAGTGGAAAGACCAAAGCAGCTGCATGGAAGATGAAGTACATGGGCCCCAAGCCCTGAAGGTCCCCAAGTACTTGGGCCCCAAGCCCTTAAAGGCGAGCACCAGAGGCGGGCATGAACTGAATTATGAACCAAAGTTCGACACGAACAAGGCCAGTTCAGAGTTCGCGAACCGGTGGCTTGTGGGACCCTATTTTCTACAAACTGCCACAACTTTCAAGGCCAGTTTGTAGGTTTGTATTCAGTTCGTGAATCCAGACAGCCTGGCACCGATCCATTAATTCCTTAGGCAACGTAGGGCGTGAATGTCTGCATACCTTCTGCAGCCATGGAAACACCAATTTTAGCTCTCAAAACCTTGATAGGCAGCTCTCCTGGCCAACCAGAGAGCTCCCATTCTGCTCTATGCAAGCAAGGTACAAAACACACAAAGCCCTCTTGGAAATGTAAAGTAAACCAACAGAGTGAAGTCACAACCAAGAATGTAACGGGACTCAATTCACAACATTAATGAAAGGTCTTTCAAATAGACGTAGCTTACAAATATTCTTTAAAGTGACCAAGTGCAAAACAATAAGTAATATTTGTATCAGATTCTCTAAGAGTACATTAATAACCACACAGAGCAATAACGGTGAACTGTCAAGCAAAGAATTTATAATAACATCCAATAAACATTCACAAAGGAGAGGGTGCAGTTTATCCGGACAGTCCAATAGGTAACTGGAGAAAACAGTCAAGTCCAAGAAGGTACAATGTTCTTAATAACTCTTTATCTTTTCTTTCATAAATCATAGATGGCACGCTTGATGACAAGGAACTGGTCATCAAGACGCTTGTTTCTGAGTAGCTTGCTTCATCGGGGTCAAACGGACTTCACCATCAAAGGCCGCACTGATGCTCTACTATTTTTAAGCGGCAGCCAGACGCACCCTTCCCTGGCAGTGCTGGGGAAACAAGCGTCTTGATGACCTGTTCCTTGTCGGGTCTACAGCGTTTACAGCGTTTGGAAGCGTGCCATCTATGATTTTTTTAATGAAAGAAAAGGACTGTCCGGATAAACTGCATCCTCTGCCTTTGTGATCTGTTAACCTCTGTTAACTTCTGCCTCTGCCGCTCACGCCTGGCCCTGGCCCTGATGGATCAATTGGCCTGATATTACTACTGCTCTCCAGATGACAGAGACCAGTTCCCCTGGAGAAAATAGCTGCTCTGAAGGGTGAACTCTATGGAATTATACCCCATTGAAGCTCCTCCCCAAACTGCATCCTCTCCAGGCTCCACCCCCCAAATCTCCAGGAATTTCCCAACCTGGGCCTGGAAACCCTACCAGCTGTATTGTGGGAATAACAACAACGCTGTGAATCACTCTACAGGAGAAGCTGGACGTGCGTTCTTCAGGTGCCAGGAGATGCAATGTTATCCGGGAAGCATAGTTTAAATGACAGAGCTGGTGGAGATTGCTCCAGACAAGACAGATTCTTTCACAGTCCTCCACTGCCTCCCCTTCTGGAGCTTTTGCCCTGCCAAGGCTCACTTAATTCAAAGTTTTAAGCAGCGATTGCAGCAGGGCTCTCCAGAAGTGGAGACAGACGCAGTGGAGGGCTGTGAGAGCATCCATCTCCTTCGGAGTGATCATGGTTGGCTCTGTCTTTTAAAACTACGCTTCCCAGCTAAGATTGCATCTCCCAACACGTGACAAACATGCTCCCAAGTGTCTCGTGTAGACAGCCTTTGGCTTTGTTCACTCTTCTGTTTAGAAACAGTCTAGCAGAGCGATATATAAGCGCAGCTGTTATTAAACAGGCTGCCTTTTTTTCACCAGCTACAGTTTCCTAATCATGATCAAGGGCAGCCCCATGTAGAGCTTGTTACAGTAATCTAGCATGGATCAGTGTGGGCAGATCAGGAACCCGCTTATAGAGGGACAGCTTTGCAACTAGATGAAGCTGGGAAAAAAAAATAATTTTTTTGCTGTCAAAGAAGACGACATTTACTGAAGACCAGACCTTGCTAGACTCACCCACATTCCCAATCAATTAACAGAATGATGCACTCTGTTAAGGGCTGCCAGAGACCCTGTCCTCTTTAGCCAAGGGGAACAATCAGAAATGATCCAGTCAATGCTGGCAAGAAGCCAGGCCTCCTGACACAACCGGAAGAGGACCCAGCACCCAGGAAAGAGCTCAGAGGTAGAGGTTGCCCATCTAACATCAATTGCACACCATGACCTGGGCACCCTCTCTGATGTGACCTGGGCATGCAGGGAGCTGGGCAGGCAAGAAGTCACCTTGGCTAGCTGGGCATCTTGAAGCTGTCAGCCGCCTGCTCCTGCTTCCTGCCTCCCTGTACTGGTGGGGTGGGGGAAGGCATACCAGGTGAACATGCCCGGGCATCCAGCACTGTCACAAAGAATCATCGCATTATAGGATTAGAAGGGACCTCCAGGTTCATCTAGTCCAACCCCCAGCACAATGCAGGAAATTCTTAACTACCTTCCCTTCCCCCCTCCCCACACCCAGTGACCCCTGCTCCATGCCCAGAAAATAGTAAACCACTGTCAGGATCCCTAGCCGGACTGGCCTAGGTACAATTTCTTTCTGACCCCAAGGTGGTGACTGGCATTAAGAACTAAGCACAGATGCAACCCTTCCTGCCCTCCCTCTCGTGATCTGTCCAGGTTCACAGAATCAGCATTGCTGTCAGATGGCCATCTAGCCTCTGCTTAAAAACCTCCAAAGGAGGAGAGCCCACCACCGCTCGAGGAAGCCAGTTCCACTGAGCAACTGGTCTAACTATCAGGAAGTTCTTCCTAATGTTTAGCCGAAAACTCTTTTGATTTAATTTCAACCTGTGGGTTCTGGTCCGACCTTCTAGGGGTGCTTATCATGAGGTGCACATGAGTGGCTGCTCCACTTGGGGCTTCCATTTGTCTTGGCTGATCTAGCCCTTCCCTGATCCTCTTTCGGTGCCCCCCAACACCGGTGCCCTAGGCAATCACCTAGGTCTGCCTAGTGGATGGGCAACTCTGGAAGGAGCTCAAAGGAGCACGAGAAAGTAACTCCTTGCTCCATCCAACCTAGGAGGAGGAAGGAGGAGGCTGCTGTCATGGGAAACGGTGATCAAACGTGGCCACAACAGAGGAAGGAGAAAGGAGTTGCAGTGGACTGGCCCCTGGAAATCCTGTATCGAGGGTCCCATCAAAACATGCCCTGGATGGCCGTATCCTAATTCCAGGCCCTTGTGTTCATAGTTACCTTTGTGGAAGGATGCTCCGGCGGCTGTTTTCTTCACCCCAGCCCTTCCACCATAATAAGAATTCCTGCTGAGCTGCTCAGTTCTACATGTTTCCTCCACAAAGCTCTCATGGCATACAAGGAGAGCGTATGACAGCAGATGCCTGAGTGTGCTAACTGCGATGGAAATGAAATCTCCGCAGCGTTGGCAGCCTGCGCAGCCTTCCTACCCATCCGTCCTTCCACCCAAACACTTGCTGGCAAGCGGCGACTACCAGTGGAACAGAGACCTGCCCATCTGTTCAGGCATTCTCCTCCAAAGAACCGGAGGGAACGTCTGGTCTCTGCAACGACGGAGCAATTCGAACTCCCTGCCAGACGATCTGCCAGCAGAGCCCTGTTGGAGAGGCAGGAGAGTTCCGTGGCCCTCCTGCCAAGATGGCACTTGAGAAGGCAAACGCCGTCTGCTACATGGGGAAGGAGCCGAGATTCCCAGTGGCTTTGGAAGGAGATGGAGGCACCGCTCAGAAAGAGTGCAGTGACCCCGCAGGACAGCGCCACACAGCCATGTTTGACAAGGCGGGCAACAATGCCCACCTGAATCTCTCCTGAGTTATTGCGAAAGATAGTTGATGAGATCTGTTCTTGACACATGTGGTAACTTCTTAGAAACACGTGTTTGAAAAGAGTCTGGCAACAGTGCTATCCTGGGCATCCATAAATCGGCTCCAAATTGGCTGAAATTAATTACAACCCCATCATAGAAACAGCAGATGACATGGTAAATCTGTTCTTGGGCTGTGTTACTTCCGAGTATCCGACAGAATGACTGAGTGCAAAAACAAAACATTTTCTTTGCATGAGGAAAGGTGAGAAGAATTCTTCCTGGCCTGCTCATTTTCTAAGGGAAGATAATTTTTTGCACAGAAAATTATTAAGTCAGGTGAGCGCCCTCTTATGTTGCAGGTGGCAAAGCCCAGACGCAGGATTACCAATTCATCTCCTGTTTATGAGAAACAGGTCTCCAGACAGGGTTACCAACCTCCAGGTGGGGGGCTGGAGTTCTCCTAGAATAAATAACGATAAATATGATAAACGTATTATTATTTTAAAGGGTTTTTTTCCAGGCAGTTTCTTCACAGTTTCTTCTGCCCGAAGCAGCATGGCATAAATTGCATGTTGATGAAATTCAAACTGGGGGAGCTTGGAACGCGAAATCCCTTGATGTGACATTGCCCACCCCAAGTCTATACCCTTCCAAATGGAAAGACTTAAAAGGGGACTAAGGAGAGCTGGAGGTGATTTGAAAAACTAAAGCCGAGAGAAGCAAATTAAGCACCCGAGTATTCAGAAGGTGGCAGTGAATATGCGGATGCCAGGTGATTACACAATTACGATCAGGCACCAAGCAGTTTCACAAAGGCCAGTTTGACTTGTTGAAAATAAAAATGGGCACAGAAATGCAGTTACACTTCCGCCCAAATTCTCATCTCAGTTACTCTTAAAGTTCAAAAACTTTCCCTCACCAGCTCACCAGAGAACATGCTTCTTAGGCTTAAAACAACAACTTTTTTTTCTTTAGGAGCAGAAAGAACTTGACCAGGAATTTCTTGTGATCTGTTAACCTCTGCTGATTTGTGCAGTTCAGGCTGCAGGCAGACAAGTCAAAAACGGAGGTGCACAGGGCTGCCTCTTGCTTCTTAGAGCAGTTCCTCAGTGGAACAGCCTTCTGTAGGAAAATATAGCAGAGATTGTGCAAAGATTGCGCATTGGAAGTAATGAGAATAGATTCACAAACACATACTCCAGTGTAGCTCTGTAAGATTACTTTACTAAAGGATAAAAAATTAGGGTTACATTTGGAGAAAATAATAAATTGCTAAGCTGACTACATCTTGCTAGATAAGTGACTTAGAGTAGAGACAAGAAGAAGTGAAGTACTGGAAGTGAAGAAGAAGAAGTGAACAAAGAGCAATAAAACTTCAGTATATAGCATCAATTAATTGCCCCCAATAAACAAACTGCCCAATAGAAAATCCTAATTTTACTTCATTATGCTTAGTGACTCCCCTTTCTACGGCAGAAATCTTATTTGAAGCTCTAATGGTTACATTCAAAGTATGTTTACTAATTAAGTAGGTAACACAAACAGTTTAACTCTTTCATGACTGAAATGAAAACACTTGCTAAATTCCCACACCTTCCTCAGGAAGGGTTGCCAGCCCCCCACTGGGGGCAGGGGATTCCCTGCTCCCACCCTCCACCCACCCCCACTTATCTGGCTGGTGGGGGAGGCACGCTCCTGGTCCCGCAGGCCCGATCCAGGTTCGAATTGGCCTGCTGAGGAGCACAGGAGCACTCCCACGCTCTGCAGTGGCCCGTTCCAGGTCAATTCAGGCCTGATCCAAAAGTGACATCATTGCGCGGGCCGAGGAGCACGCACGCTCGCCAGGCAACAAAGCAGGTGTCAGGGCCCCCATCTCCTGCCGGGAGAACAGGGAGACCTGGCAACCTTGCTTGGAGGTGTTGAAGATGGTCACCTGACGGCGATGATGATTCTCTGACTCAATATGAAAGTACACAATTTGGGAGAGGGGGGGCAGGAAGGGACGAGCCAGTGCTGGGCTCCTGTGGCCTTTTCTTACATGCCCAAGTAATGCCAATTGCCCCTTTGGGGTCAGGAAGGAATTTTCCTCCATGCCAGATTGGCCGGGGATCCTGGAGGTGTTTGTACCTTCCTCTGGGCTTAGAGCAGGGGCCACTGGGGGAGGGGAGGTGAGGAGATAGCTGTGAATTTCTTCCTTCATGTGAAGAGTTGAACTAGATGACCCTTGGCAGTCTTCAAGGAGTGGCTGGACGAAGACTTGTCAGGGATGCTTCAGGCTGTTCCTGCATTGGGCAGGAAGTTGGGCTAGATGGTCTGTAAGGCCCCCTGCCAATTTTACGGTTCTATATCCCCCGCCTCTTTTCCTATCTGTGTGAGATTTTCCAGAGCCTTCAGTTCAGTCACACCCTGATTTTTCGAACACTTCATGGCTCCTGCCCTTAGCCCTGATATTGCCCATATGAGATCACAGCAGCTCTACCAATGGTTGGAGGATTGGAATACAAGGAAGTGTCTAGTTTCCTTGATATCTATAATAAGAAGGCTCCATCTGTCTGTCTGTCTGTCTGTCTGTCTGTCACAGTCATAACTCACCAGAAAATGGAGCTAGCTCCTCTGTTACAAAACAAAAGGCGATTAACAACTTCATTGATCTATAAAAGTCCATGTAAGGTAGTGGTTAGATTGTCAGGACCTTGGCGATCCCAGGTTCAAATCTTCAATCTGCAACGGAAGGTTGCTGGCCGAGCTTAGGCCAGTCACACCCTCTCAGCCCAACCTATCTCGCAGGGTTGTTGTAGTGAGGATCAAAAGGAGGACAGGAGAATGATGTGAGCTGGGCCATTTCCAGATGGCTCACCTTCTGCTGCTCCATGCCGCAACGTCGCGGCTCGTGCTGGGGAAAATGCAAAATATCGCGTTTTCTCATGTGAGTTTTGCGCTACGTCGCGCAAAACTTGCGCGATATTTCGCGTTCGCCCCAGGACGAGCCGTGATGTTGCGGCATGGAGCGGCAGAAGGTGAGCCATCTGGAAATGGCCCTGCTTAGGATGCATATTGGTGAGGACAGCAGCCCAGGGAGGAAGGGTAGAAAATATCTCCTCCTTTACCAAAGACCGTGCAGCTGGGAATTTCTCTGCACCACCAGAGCCCATGTGGTTAGGGTTGCCACATGGCAACCCGGGTTGGTAAATTCCTGGAGATTAGGAGAGGCACGGACCCGCTAGCTAGCTCTGGATAACAAATGGGCTGCTATATTTTGCACCAGCTGCAATTTCTGGCTCATCGTCAAGGGCAGCCCTACAATCTTTATTCATCTGTAAAAGGCAAATTGTGTCTGTGCCCAGCTCTGATCTGGATGGGTGAGTTTTGCTAACTGAAAATTTAACTTATCCCCTTTAAAATATTAATGGCCTCGTGGGACCAGTTTCCATGAATGAAACCAAGCAGGCTCTCAAGAGCGCGTCTTCTCTCCCCTCCCCTTATGTCCCAGATGCGCTACATGTGTTTGTGTGCAGTTTGCGGATTGCAGGTGGACTGAGATCTGTGCTCTCCATCATGCCAGAAGGGCAAGCCATGTGTAGTTCTACTTCTGTGGTTATTTTTCCTAATGATGTTTTTAACCTGACAAGTCAAAAACTGTCGATGGGAGTGGGGAGTTTAATTTTTTCCTCTTGTGCTGTTTCCCTTCTGATAATTGCCACCCCTAAGCTGTTTTTTCTCACTTGGAGGGGGAAATACGATCAAGTTGGGTAGCCGTATTAGTCTGTCTGTGGCAGTAGAAAAGAGCAAGAGTCCAGTAGCACCTATAAAACTAACAAAATTTGTGGTAGGAGATGAGCTTTCATGAGTCACACAGCTCACTTCTTCAGATACTGAAAAAGTGAGATATGGCTTATGAAGTCTGAAGAAGTGCGCTATGGCTCACGAAAGCTCATCTCCTACCACAAATGTTGTTAGTCTTATAGGTGCTACTGGACTCTTGCTCTTTTCTACAGGAAAATATGAGAACCTGTAACTTGTTCTGAGCAGGCATAAAAAGAACTTAGGGGGGTGATAAGTTTGAGGGTTTGTCTCTCCTTTTCAGCTGTGGCTCCAGCAGCAGTTTTTGGCAGGAAAATAATCACCGAAGAACTCGTCACTGTGCACACAGCAGCCTTTGAATACACCGAGAAACCTCTTTGTCTGAGCTGTCAGCTGAATCCCTGGTTTCGGCACGGCTTTCAGTTATTTAATGGAAGTTAAATTAAAATGAAATTAGACTTAATTCTTGTTCCTGAGCTCGACTGGCGCAGATTTCCCCACGAATTTGGTATGAACACTGAGTCAAAAAGATGTAGGATGGGTAATATTCACCACGTTGGAGCAAGCCACAAGGAATATTTTGCCCCGGAAGAAAAAATGGTGGTGGTATTGGGTTTAAATATGCGATACTTATTTTCTTATTTTCACTCCTAGACTTAATTTCTTTAAGAATGAAAAATGTATTATCTGTAACTTCACATATAACATTGTACAATTTTAGGTAGATAGCTATGTTGGTCTGCAGTAGATGTCCAAGGTTTAAATCCAGTAGCAACTTCTAACTGAGATAAAAAGACTCAGATCTCTATTCTTGCTCATACCTGAGAAAGGGAGCTTGACTCTTGAAAGCTTATATCCTGGAAATTCTTTGTTGGTCTTTAAGGCACGACCGAGCTTAATCCTGGCTCATTGTACAGTTTGAATTTTAGAAATCTAGATGCCTTGGATTTATTCAAACAATAATTACAAATATACCCGGGGTTCAACGCACAAGCTGCCCCCTCCATAATGTATGTAGGGCTGCATGCCTATGTCTGCTGATCTGAGAGCGAACTCCACTAAGAACTGACTTCCAAGTCAACATACACAGGATTGGATTAATATAGAATTCAGGATTGGATTAATGTAGAATCATAGAGCTGGAAGGGGTCCTTAGGGCATCTAGTCCAACCCTACGTGTGAGGCAAGAAACCCAAAGCTTAAGCAGCAGATCTTTGTCTGAAGATCTGAAGAGACCCGTGGAGATATGCTATAGCATTATTATTATTATTTATTACATTTCTAACCTGCCCTTCCCACAAGCAGGCTCAGGGCGAGGTACAACAGTTATAAAATACAATACAAATATCAAACAACAGTTCATAAAAACAACAGTTCATATCATAAAACCCACAGATAATAACTGTCCCAAGATGGGGTCAATTCCAGGTTCCTGCTCATCAACATACAGGGGGAGGGAAGCGGACAGAGCGTACTGCAGCCCATATGTGGGTCAGCTAACGAAGGGCACTACATAACCCCATGCTGTACCCAGATGTCGGGCAGCTGGCCAGTGGACACTGTATCACCCCACACTTGGTGGGAGACCGGTGGGAGGCTCAGGAAGGATCTCATGCTTGCCTCAACCATATGCCTGGCAGAACATCTCCGTCTTACAGGCCCACTGAAATGATACAAGATCCTGACGGGACCACCAGCAGATGTTTTCCAGCTGATCAGAGCGTTCTCCGGGGTACATACCCAGGCGATGGGTAAGCATGATGGTTAAGTGGTTGGACTGCAAATCAGCACTCTGCTGGTTCGACTCCCACTACTGCCCTGAGTTCAGCAGGTGGCCTTGGGGAAGCCACCCCTCTCAGTCCAGCTCTTCAGCTGAATTCTGGGGATAATAATAACACTGACCTTGTTCACCGCTCTGAGTGGAGCACTAATTTGTCCAGAAAAGAAATATATAAGCATGCTGCTGCTGCTGTTGTTGTTATTAAATAGTTCCGTTGATGATCTGCTCTTACTGTCAGAAGTTTCTCCGAATAATCCTGTCGGCATGTTTGAACACCCACCACTTCAGCATATGGTGTGTTTGTTGGTCACATACAGGGAGCCAATTTTTCTTCAAGCAGTTTTGGTGTTTGTGAACAGTTTGGGACCTGTGCTTTCATTACTTTTCACAAAATCAAACAACACAGTATTTAGAGTGAAATCGGCAACTGTTTCATGCTTGAGCATCCTCATACAACGCAATGGGAATCCTACTTGAGACTCATGGTACATCTTGTGATTCTCCATATTTTCATGACGATGAGAAACAGAAGAACTGGGAGTACCTCAGCAAGTTCCTTTAGTACCCTGGTTTATAGTTCATCCAGCCCAGAAGACTTGGACTCATTTAAAGTAGATAGGTATTCACTGACCAATGTATTTATCTGTCCTGAGCTGTGGGGGAAATTTTTTTTTCCAAATTTACTTGAAATAAGAAATTATGACACTAGGAAAAGTTTGTTTTTTGAACAAAGCAATAAAAATAGATCAGGCTGCTGAAATAAATTTAAATACAGGGTTTTGAAAATAACAGAAACCATCTTGATAACACAGAATAAATGAGATTTGGTTGGCATAGCTGGTGATGTAAGAAAGCAGGAAAACGGGGATAAATGTAAAGTTCTGCCTTTAGGTAGGAAAAATAAAATGCATAATTATCGGATGGGGGAGTTCAAGTGTCATTCATCACTTGTATCTTGGCCCTTAGTAGAACATACACTGAACATGAGTCAGCAGTGTGACATGGTAGCTAAAAAGGCAAATGCGGTGTTGGGCTGTATCAACAGAAGCAATGTGTCCAGATCACGCAAAAATCACTCTACTCTGCTCTGGTTCGACCTCACCTAGAATATTGGGTTCAGCTTTGAGCACCACAACAAAAGAAGGACATAGACAAACTGGAGTGAATGCAGAGGAGGGCAACAAAGATGGTGAGGGGTCTGGAGACCAAGTCCTGTGAGGAACAGTTGAAGGAGCTGGGAATGTTTAGCCTGGAAAGGAGGCAACTGAGAGGTGATATGATCATTGTCTTCAAGCATTTGAAGGGCTGTCGTATGGAGGATGGCACAGAGTTGTTTTCCGCTGCTCCAGAAGGTTGGACCGGAACCAATGGGTTGAAATTAAATCAAAAGAGTTTTTGGCTAAACTAATTAGGAAGAACTTCCTGACGGTTAGAGCGGTCCCTCAGTGGAAGAGGCTTTCTCGGGAGCTGGTGGGCTCTCCTTCTTTGCAGGTATTTAAGCAGAGGCTAGAGGGCCATCTGACAGCAATGCTGACTCTGTGAACCTGGGCGGATCATGAGAGGGAGGGCAGGAAGGGTTACCTCAGTGCTCAGTTCTTGTGGCCCCTTCTTACATGTTCAGGGTAATGCCAATTGCCACCTTGGGGTAAGGTAGCACTTTTCCTGGGGCCAGTTCAGCTAGGGATCCTGACAGTGTTTTGCCATCTTCTGGGCATAGAGCAAGGGTCACTGGGTGTGTGAGGGGGAAGGGGAGGTAGTTGTGAATCTCCGGCATTATGCAGGGGGTTGGACTAGATGACCTTGGAGATCCCTTCCAACCCTAGGATTCTATGAAACCTAGTGCAAGTGGAGGAGTTATGAAGTGCCAGGACTGTGAAAGAAGTCCTCCGGTGCAAAGATGCCAAATTTCAGACAGGTTGCTGAGTTGGTCTGCTGTAGGACAGCAGGATTTGAGTCCAGTGGCACCTTAGAGACCAACAGGATTTTTCAGGGTGTCAGCTTTTAGAGTCAGAGCTCTTTTCTTCAGCTACCCTTCCAAAGACATCCAGCACACTGAAAAGACTTGCTACGTGTGTCATGGATACAATCTTTTTTTACATCATTGGGTGTAACTCTAAACATTATACAGAGACTAAGAAGAAGCAACAGATATGATGGATATGAAACACTAAAAGGAGATGTGAGATCACAGCAGCAGACAGGGAGAGATGCTGGTGAAGGCAGTGCATTGACAAAGACAGATATGATGATTGGAAGGAAATGTGGAAGCCCAAGGAAATAGCAACGGCTGGAGAATAGTGGAACGGATGTAGTGAACGGAAACAGCATTACGAATGTAAGGATAACAAACATGCTTCGTACTAGGTTTAATTGAAAAGGTGTATAATGTAGTGCATGACGTTGATGTTGAAGAGAAATAACCAGATGTATGTTTAGGAACAGAGAAATAAGACACAAGTTATGATGTAGATGCAGAGGAGTTAGCCGTGTTAGTCTGTAGTAGCAAAATCAAAAAGAGTCCAGTAGCACCTTTAAGGCTAACCAACTTTATTGTAGCATAAGCTTTCGAGAATCACAGTTCTCTTCGTCAGATGCATGGAGGGCAAGAAGAAACTGGTCAGATATAGAGGAGGAGAGGGGAGAACACCAAAGGGGGGAACACCAAAGGGCATGGCAGCACTATCTTACACAAAAATAACACAACTCACTTAACATCAGAGAATCACAAAAGCACAATTCCTGTCAAAAACACTTTATTTCTTGAACAGCTTTAGGTTACACAGTAGGAGGGCACAACAGGGCATGATAGCAATGTACTACAAAAAATAACACAACCCACTTCACCGTTTTTGACAGCAATTGTGTTTGTGTGATTCTCTGATGTGAAGTGAGTTGTGTTATTTTTGTGTAGTACACTGCTTTCCTGCTCTGTTGTGCCTTCCTACTGTGTAACCTAAAGCAGTTACAGAAATAAAGTGCTTTTGACAGCAATTTTTTGGGGTGATTCTTTAATGTGAAGTGAGTTGTGTTATTTTTGTGTAAGATACTGCTTCCATGCCCTTTGGTGTCCCCCCCCTGCTGTGTAACCTAAAGCTGTTCAAGAAATAAAGTGTTTTTGACAGGAATTGTGCTTTTGTGATTCTCTGATGTTAAGTGAGTTGTGTTATTTTTGTGTAAGATAGTGCTGCCATGCCCTTTGGTGTTCCCCCCTGCTGTGTAACCTAAAGCTGTTCAAGAAATAAAGTGTTTTTGACAGGAATTGTGCTTTGTGATTCTCTGATGTTAAGTGAGTTGTGTTATTTTTCTGTGTGGGGGACTGCTGGTGTAATGTGTCATTATGCTTTGCCTACTTGTACTTTGGAAGGGAGAAAATAATTTTTTAAAAACTTTATTTTGTGTTGTTCTTGTTTTATTCTTTGTTGTGCAGTTGGTTCCCATCATAGGGAACAATGGGGCTGGCTGGCCAGCCATCTCTGTAGGTGGTGGGGGAATTTGAGGGAGGGTGTCTGTGGTTCAGGTGCTCTTTCACAGGGACCAGCTGGCACTCAGAAGTGTGCCCACCATTGTGGCACCCCTGGGCTGTGCAGAATTGCCCAGGGAAAGAGAGTTTAGAAGTTCCCAGCATAGGGAACAAAGGGAGAGGGCTGGCCTTTGCCAGCCTGTTCCTGGGGTTATGGGTGTGGGGCTGCTGGGGGTGGATTTGGGTCTGTGAGGGGCTAATGTGGGGATTTGGGTCTGTGTGTGGCAGCTGGGGGGGAATTGGGTTTGTGTGGGGCTGTAGGGGGTGAACTTTGGGGGCTGAGAGCACCTACTTGGGGAGGCCATAAAATGGCCCCCCAAGTGGGAGCAGTCTGAGCCTTGGTGGGGGGTGGGAGGAAGGGTGGGAGAAGGGCCCCAGAGGGCTGGGGGGCATTTTGCATGCAAAATGCCACCCCTGGCAAGACAAGCCTCCCCCAGCTGTCAGTGGTAGAGATTAGAGCACCTACTTGGGGAGGCCATAAAATGGCCCCCCAAGTGGGAGCAGTCTGAGCCTTGGTGGGGGGTGGGAGAAGGGCCCCAGAGGGTTGGGGGGCATTTTGCATGCAAAATGCCACCCCTGGCAAGCCAAGCCTCCCCCAGCTGTCAGTGGTAGAGAATGAGATGAGAGCACCTACTTGGGGAGGCCATGAAATGGCCCCCCCAAGTGGGAGCAGGCTGAGCCTTGGTGGGGGGTGGGAGGAGGGGTGGGAGAAGGGCCCCAGAGGGTTGGGGGGCATTTTGCATGCAAAATGCCACCCCTGGCAAAGGAAGCCTGCTTCTTCATTTTTCCCCATAGGAAATAATGAAGAAGATGAGCAGCAGCATGCTAACAATATGCTGCTCCTTCGCTTTCTTATGGGAGGATGGGGGACCTGCTTTGGGGGGCCATAACATGGCCCCCCAAAGTCCAATCGGTCTGAAACTTGGGGGGTTTGTAGAGAGGGGTTAGAGGAAGGTCCCCACCAATTTTGGACTGATTCGGTGGGAAAATGCCTCCCCCAGACGTCCAGGAAGACGCCGGAGGCATTTTACCATTCAAAAAGCCTAAAGCCGAAACGTTTCGGCTTTTTTTCTTTCGGCTAGCCGAAACGTTTCGGCTTAGCCCGAAACGTTTCGGCTAACCTGAAAGAAGCCGAAACACTTTTGTTTCGGCTTTCTTTCGGCTTTCAGAAAGCCGAAATGCACATCCCTAGTGATCAGTTTGCTTCTGTTAAGGAAGTCAGTTACTTCTGATAATGAGATAACCATTCATAGTCTCTATTCAATCCCAGCCTGACTGAGTCACATTTACATATGAATTCCAATTCAGCAGCTTCCCGCTGGATTTTGTTTTTGAAAGGTTTCTGTTGAACTACAGTGACCTTTAAGTCCTTGATGGAATGTCCTGGTAGATTGAAGTGTTCTCCCACTGGTTTCTGGATGTTATGATGTAGAGGAGTAAGACAGAGAATTCAAGACCAGGAGGTGTAGGTGATAGCCCTTAGATTAGGTAGATTTTCAAAAAGCATTATGTGAATTCCTGGATGATAAGTAAGGCCTATGTGGTATGTGGAGGTCCTCCATATGCTGGCACAGTATATCTTTGTGTACCAGATGGTACAATGCTGGGGACAAACAAGACCGTGCAGGCATGCCATTCTTACCCTGTACGTCTGCTGACTGATGTTGGCCCGATTGAGCCGAGGCCATTCTTAATTCTTATGTCCCTGGCCCCTCTGCTCCACATGGGTGTCTGACTAGCTGCTGAGTCTGTGGGGCTCCATGTGACAAGGAGAGAAATGTCAGGAGCTGGCAGCCATGGGGGTCCCAGGAGATGACAAAGCTCTTGTCTGCAATGCAAATGCCATGCAATTCCAAGGAGCTGTCAGCCTGCCTCCTCCATAAAACTTCCATGACCTTTTGATGATGCCCAACAGGAAAGTAATTCATAGCAATTGCTGAACAGGCACCTGGCCAGAACTTTTCTGTGTGGGGGACCCTAATAATGGTCCCAAAACTTGAACGGTACCAGGATGCTGCAAAGAGGCAATTTTGGCAGAGACTTTTCCTGCCCTCGTCCCATCCTGACAGCCCTGCTGAGCCAGGGACCAGGATGTATGTCATGGGACATCTGCTGTCCACATGAAGCTGCAGGTACGTTTGTGAGCAGTCAGCCTGGCCTGCACCATTTTAAGAGCTGCTTAAGATATAAAAATCATAAGCCCCTTGAATCTGATGCGCCTTCATTTGCATTAGCAAACCAGCTGGCTGAGCACAGCATTGCCAGACCCCGCCTGGGAGAGTGAGTCATGAATGGAATAAAAGCCAAGTGACTGAGTGAGATTGGCTCCTGCTTCCCCACACTGCAAAATGTGCTATCTTGACAAGAGAGGTGCACATGAGTCACCACACCCTAAACATTCGAATCTCCCCTCTTTCCAATGATTAAATCCTGTCCTGCAATCGAGGGCCATCAATCAGCTATGATAAGTTTAAAAACTCTTGCTGGGAACATTTAATCAAAACTCCCTCAGCTAAGCTCCAGGAACATTTAATTAACTGCTGTTTCTTTCTAAGACACCAAGAGCAATCAATCTGCTTTCTTTATCACACACCAGCAGCGCCAATCAAGGTACTCGAACTTTTGTCATTCCCAGGAGCTGAACTTTAAGGTCTTTGTCCCAATGGCTGAAGTCACTCTCCACCCTCAGGGCACATTCAGCCCTATAAGAACCCTAGCTCTGCCCCAATCAAATTGAGCAGTGTGGTAGCTGCCTATTTTAAGAACAACAACATTCGATTTATATACCGCCCTTCAGGACAACTTAATGCCCACTCAGAGTGGTTTACAAAGTATGTCATTATTATCCCCACAACAAAATACCCTGTTAGTTGGGTGGGGCTGAGCGAGCTCCGGAGAACTGTGACTAGCCCAAGGTCACCCAGCTGGCTTCAAGCGGAGGAGTGAAGAATCAAACCCGGCTCTCCAGATTAGAGTCCTGTGCTCTTAATCACTATACTGAACTGGCTTTGAATCTTAGCACTGCTCCCTCAGAATCTCTCTCTCTCTCTCTGAGCCTTCCTCTCTGGCCAAAGATGCAGGACGTTCAAAGCCCTCTTCCTCCATGGACTACACTACTCCACTCTGGTGTGCTTGTGTGAACCATTCATTTGTCTCTTGTGTGTGTGAGTTTTCCCCTTTAAATAAAAGCTACTCTTTATTTCAAAGAACACCCATCTTGTCAGTTTCCTTGGGGAGGGGACCCCATAAAAATTGGTGGAGGATTCCACTTGTTACCCCCTATCGCATAGCCTTCCCCTTGTTGCTAATTATCTCCTACTCACAAGGAGACCAATTCCCCGCAACACTCTTGGTGAGGTCCGTCTCTGTTGTGCAGATGCTCATTTCTGAGCTGGTGTCGACGTGCCTTTCGTTGGCATCTGGTCAGCCAAACCATCTTGAAACGTAGGGATTTTCTTCTGCCCTGGGGACAGATTTGGAACAAACACATCAAGTGGTTTCTGGATTGGCAGCACTGGGTGGGTGGAAGGAAACTGCCTCCATCCCATCTTCATTGCTCCTTCACTACTTAAGAGATGGAAATGAGGGCTGAATCCAGCATTCATTCAAGAAGAAGGGGCTAATTCTCTTGGGACAGGGACATTTTCAGGGTACGAATGAAGCAGACTGCAATGTACAAAGTGCTCTGTAGGGTTGACAACTCTGGATCAGGAAATCCTTGGAGATTTGGGGGTTGAGCCTGAGGAGGGTGGAGTTTGAGGGAGGGAGGGACCTGAGCAAAGTATAATGCCATAGAGTCCACCCTCCAAAGCAGTAATTTTCCCCAAGGGAACTGGTTGCTGTAGAGATCACTTAATTCTGGAGAGTCTCCAGGTCCCACCTGGAGGGTGGCAGCCTTAGGCAGAGCTGTTCATTCAGTATCCAAACTACCATTAAATCTCATGAGCAAATTTAAAGTAGGAAAAGTTAACGATTTAAAGCAAAATGCATATAAATCACCAATATTCTTCTCTTCTTCTATAGTGCCATTTCTACTTAAAATGCAGCGCTTGAAACGCTTAAGTGTTATAAATCTTCAGAAAATTGTGGGCTACTTAAGGAAAATAGTGCGTATAATACTCAGGAAAAAGGTATCATAGAGAAAGAGTAATTTAATACCCATGTGACCCCCCCTGTATATTTAAAAAAAGAGGGGGAATCACTCCTACACGTTATACGGTTGCCAACTCCAGGTTGGGAAATTCGTGGAGATTTGGGGGTGGAGCCTGGGGAGGGCAGGATTTGGGGAGGGACATCAGAGGGTTATAATGCCATAGACTTCTCCCTCCAAAACAGATGTTGGCTTTTGTAGCTCTGTGAGATCTACCATACGGGGTTGTACTATTTTTTTAAAGATCATTTTACTCTGAAAAACAATGTGGATGTAAAAAGGAACAGTGGAGGACCCCGAGCATTGCTTCTACTTTGGAAACAAGACAAACTCATTAAGGGCTTTAAAGCATTCTTATTTTCTGTCTCTCATCCGCTGCCTCTCTTCACACTGGGTGAAGAGCCTGGGTGAGCTTTAAATATTTCATTCTGAACAGCTCGGGAATGTGGAACACGTCTAAAAAGACCATTCTCATTCTCTGGTTGCCACCAGGCCTGATAAAAGAAATATCCTGTGCCCCTCCCTTCTTTTTGCCATCACATCTCAGCTGACTTACGATCACTTACATCCCTTGGTAAAAAGCCTCCCATTAAACCTCTATTAAAGGGACAGGACATTTCTTCTTCAGGCAGTTGTCAACCCTGGCTTTCTTTTACTCTATTTTTCTCCAGTTCCAAAGCTCAACACAGTCAGTATAAATTAAATGTGAAGAACCCGTGTTGGGAGATGCAGTGGTGGCTGGGAAGGGTAGTTTAAAAAGACAGAGGCGGCGGCAGGGCAAAGGCTTTTCTATACACTGGAGCTGTGTGAAGGGGCTGTGAAATATCAGAAGAGAAACTTGAGCCCATTATAAACTCTCCAGATCCAAGCCCATTTCCATTCCTTGCTACCCTCTCATTGTGGTCCTACTAGCACAGTGGTTAAATGGTTTGGCTGCGAATCAGCACTCTACTGGTTCCAATCCCACTACTGCCATGAACTCAGTAGGTGGCCTTGGGTAAATGTAACTTCTCCTTGTATGGGGTCTATGGGGCTTAGGGAAGCAAACTTTCACACAAATTTAACTTTAAAAATCATTTAAAAACAATTAACAATGAATACAATACAACAGTTTTTTCTTTAACTAAACTCATACGTGCAACCATACAGAAACTTTAAACCAACAATGTCTTTGAAAAGGATAAACAGTTCAACAGACAAGTGGAATCAGACAAGTGATAGAGTCCTTTTTTCACTATCCTTCTGATTCAAAGCAATTGTAGCCCAGGCTTCTGTCCTCTTCTTGGGGAATTATAGCCCTTATTCAAGGCAACAAGAGCATATTCATTATTATTCAGCTCTTCAGCAACCAGCTTCCTCCTCAGCTGCCCGGCTCTAGCTACCGACTCCGCCCTGCTAGGCTAAACCAATTACCTCATAGGAGTTACATAAGCCACTCCTCTCAGCCCCGCTCCCCAGCTGTATTATGGGGATAATAATACCTCTAACTTGTTCCCTACTCTGGGTGAGGCACTAATCTGTCTAGAAGAACGGTATATAAGCGCAGTTATTATTATATATTAATATTGAGCACAGCATGTAGCATTGCTGCTTTACTCCTATGCCTTTAAGAGCATCCCAAGGCTGACTTATAAAAATGCCACAGGGGAAGTTTTCCCTGGAGGGGAAATAAAACTCTTAAAGGCACAGGAGCAGAGCAAAGGATGCTTCATGATGTGCGAAGTGAAGAAGAGACATACTGAAGCCTTGCAAATCTCCAGAGAAATAATTACTCCCTAGCTGTAGGGCTGGACTCCTGTCCACCGCAGCCGGCACCTCTCCTGAGTCAGAAGAGGTGCCCTGAACCCTCCACTTGGAAGGAGGCAGCGGCTGCAGGAGAAGGCGGCAACTCCTTGTGTGATGCTCTCACAGGGCGGCTGCCAGCCCTGGAGCTCACCCATTAGGAACACATTAAAATCCCATCAGCATCTTTGCTTTTGCCACGGCTTGCTAATAGCCCTCTTCAGTGTGGGCCGAGGTGTGCTCGGCAGGAGATTGCCTTGCTGGGTCAGCAAATGCCCCCTCCGCACCATGAAAGCAGAAAGCTATTAACACACCAGGAGGAGAAGGAGATGAAGAGGCCTAGGGTGGGGGAGGAGCGTGCAATTTATTCTCATTTGATTTTTGTGTGTGTATGATGCTCAGTAAATGGAAGGCGTTAAAAACACAACAGTTAGAGCTTATTAAGTTCTCCGTCTCCTCCAAAGAGCTGGGAGGGGGGTGTCTTTCTGAGTTCCCAAGTCCTCAATTGACAGTAGCCGGCTGATTGCTGGCAAAGGGTCCCTCCTTAAGCTGGGGCGCAGGGTGCTGCAGAGAGGGAGGGCATGTGTTCTGCGAGGATCTTTCCAAAGAAAGGATCACACCATCGTATACTGGACACAGCCTAGAGATGGAACAGATCTAGCCTCTCTGGATGCCCAGAGGCAGGGCTTTTTTTTGGCTGGAATGCAGTGGAACAGAGTTCTGGAACCTCTTGAAAATGGTCGCATGGCTGGTGGCCCCGCCCCCTGATCTCCAGACAGAGGGGAGTTGAGATCGCCCTACACGCTGCTCAGCAGCTCATAGGGCAATCTAAACTCCCCTCTGTCTGGAGATCAGGGTGCGGGGCCACCAGCCATGCGACCATTTTCTCCAAGGGCAACCCACTGAGTTCCACCACTTCTTTCCCCAGAAAAAAAAGCCCTGCAAAGGGGTTGCCATGAACTCTCCAGATAATCATCAGTCACGGGAGGGGCCAGCGGCTAAGAGGACTGGGGACTGAAACACCAAAGGTTAGTTGCCCTCCTGCCGATGTTCCCACCCCCAGTTCAGTACTGCCCCTTTATCTATCGCAGTTGGTGACCAGAAGGCTGTGTGCCAGCACTTCTTGTGTGGTCTACGCTGTCCAAATGAGCACACTTAAGCACACCGGAAGCTGCCTTATATTGACTCAGACTGTCTGTCCATCAAGATCAGTGTTGCTTATTAAAACTGGCAGCAGCTCTCCGGGGTCTCAGGTGGGGATCTTCCGTATTACCTGCTCTCTGGTCCCTCTAGGCTGCTTCGTTTGGCAGACAAACATCTACTGGTGGTCCCCGGCCTCGAGGAAGTTCGCCTTGCCTCAATCAGGGCCAAGAGGCACCAACCTGGTGGAACTCACCGTCTGCGGCAACCCGGGCTCATCCGGATTTGCTATCTTTCTGCTGGGCATGCAAGACAAAGATGTTCCTCCAGGCATACTGTGACTGAGGTGGGCGAGCCATCCAAACCATCCGCACCGGCCTCCTACCATGGGGGGAACATATGTCCCCCCCGACCCGGCATCCATCTGTATCCAGCCACCCACGGGCTTGTCTAGGCTGAATGGGTGGCACAATTTGTGCATGGCTGCCTTAAATATTGTACTATTATTTGCTGATTTAATATTTTATGCTGCCAAGTTTTATTATTATATATTTTTAACTGCTGTGATCCACTCTGACCCCTTGTGGGGAGAACGGAATATAAATTTAATTAAATAAATATCAATACATTTTTCACTGGAGTTGCTACTGGGGATAGAACCTGGGACCTTCTGCATGCCGAGCAGATGCTCTTCCACTGAGCACCACCCCTCCCCGAACCAGTGACCCCTTTCACATCACTTTATAGAAGGTTTCACTGGTTGTTTTGGAATCAGCATGGCCTACTGAAGAGGACTTATCAGCAGAGAGGGGTGGCTCGAGTAAGTGACCCCCAGCCCTGTTGAACCTGCTGACACTTTTCAGGTTCATGTATCAGGCATGTTTCTGAACTTTTGCTCAGATGCTTAATTGTGTTGCCACAATCTTTCTTCCCACCTCCTCCTTATCCCAGCTAATGATGCTGCATGGAGAGGAGGAGGAGGAAGTTAAGGGGGGAGGAGGGTGCAGGAAGGAGGAATAGGGAGGCGGCAGAGTCAACTAGAAAACAGGAGAATTTAAAACATGCCAGATTAAAAGCAAAACAGTTTGGGTCTAAGCCGGATCAAAGGGCAAAAAGAGGGGAGAAGGAAATAGAAGCTGCCCAAAATGGATGCTCTGTAGTGGTGACTCACTGATTATGACCATGGACACTTGCAACCGCGACTACACCAGTTACCCGACACGTGCACGGACTAGGGCTACAGGACACGTGTTCACCCAGAATAAAATGGACATGGACAGGTAAGGACAGACATGATTCTAGACACTCGCATAGCCTCGTGTAATTTGTCTCGTCTAGTTCAGCTCTGAGAGAGTGGCCGAAGGTCACCCAATGAGCTCCCATGCCAGAGTGGGGATTCAAACCTGGGTGTCTCAGATCCCAGTCTGACATTCTAACTACTACACCATGCTGGCCCTCTCCATCTCTGAATGGTGTTGCTAGCTCCAAGGGACAGCAGCAAAGTTTTGATCCATTTTGTCATGCCGGACTGAGTAGTGGGACTGATTGAGAGGAGATTATGCACAGCCACACTGTTTGCTGAACAGGCCTTGGAAAATCTTGTTATCTGTGAGCCTAATCCAGCCCTGCAAGCGTGTTGTTTGGGGAGGGGCCATGGCACAGTGGCGGAGCATCTACTTGACAAGCAAAAGATATCAAATTCAGACCCTGGAATCTCTGGTTGAAAGGATCAGTTCATTGGGGATGTGCAAGACCTCTGCCTGAGACTTTGGAAAGCTGCTGTTATCTTAGTAGACAATGCTGGCCTTGACGGACCAATGGTCTGACTACATATAGGCAGCTTTGTGTGTTCAGTAAAGCAGGTTACAAACTGTCAAGCACTTTGAATAGCTGAAAGTGGAATAGGAATGTTCACAGCAATCAAAGTACTAACAGGAGGCTTTGTTTAATCTCGAGTAAATACGCTTCGGATATGAAGCATTGATCCCCTGACCTGGATGGCCCAGGCTAGCCTGACCTCATCGGATCTGGGAAGCTAAGGAGCATCAGCCTTGGTTAGTAACTGGATGGGAGACCTCCAAAGAAGATCAAGGTCACAATGTAGAGGCAGGTAATGGCAAACCACCTTTGTGAATCTCTTGCCTTGAAAACTCAAGCGGGGGTTGCCATAAGTCAGCTATGACTTGATGGCACTTCCCACCACCATGAGTAGTTGATAGTTTGCAAGTATTGGAAAGGATGTGGAACTAAAGGGATGAGGTACTAGACAGGCCGTAGCCAGGATGTATCTGGTGAGTGCACTGTCCCGTTGGGAGAATGAGTTTGCCTCACTAAGTAGTCTTTAAACAATAGAATTTTAAATCAAGCTGGGTAGCTTTGTTTGTAGCAATAGAAAAGAGCAAGAGTCCAGTAGCACCTATAAGACTAACAAAATTAGTGATAGGGTATGAGATTTCGTGAGCCACAGCTCACTTCTTCAAACACCTGTGACCTCTGAAAGTTCATACCCTACCACAAATTTTGTTAGTCTTATAGGTGCTACTGGACTCTTCTGCTAAATGTGTGACATCTCCATTTAAACAATGGGAACTTCTATTAAGACAGGGGGAAATGTTTTTTGCACCCTGGAATATGATATCCCCCCCTTACCCAGTGAATTTTTCTGGATCACTATAATCTTTACACTTGATTGATCTCAGGCAGTGATCCTTTTTTTGATCTATTACAGGCTGCCTTCAAGGGGCAATTTAAGGAGGTTATTATTTATGAATGGAGTTCATAAGTGGGTAAAAGCTTCTGAGCTTAAAAAATAACCCTTCTTACTCATTTTAGGTGTTTCTAATGCTGACCATTCACTGTTGTTGAAACATATGTAGGCACCTGGGCTTGGTGGAAGAGAGTCCCCCCTCTTCATTCCTTCGAAGGCTTGCCTGGAAATCTGGCAGCCCTGCTTAATGCTGCCTGTGGCCCTGAGACTGCCCCTGGTGCAACAGGCATACGTTACAGAGAGGCATGGGGTGTGGGCTGGATTGGCCATTTAACTTCCTGAGAAGGTTCCTGGTGGGCTGCTATGGAGGGGAGCAAGCCGAGGGGAGTGCCAGCAGTACCACCTGCACTGGGGGGGGGGTTCTATCTCCCCCTGTGCACCCCCAGCTGTGTCTGAGGCTTGGCTCAGAGCCAAGCTACAAGTGACGCCTGACACAGGTTGGACGCTTGTCAGCTTCCCTCGAGTTTTGATGGGAAATGTAGGCGTCCTGGTTTTACAGCTTGGCTCTCCATTACAGCTGCAAGACCAGGACGCCTACATTTCCCATCAAAACGTGAGGGAAGCTGACAAGTGTCCAACCTGTGTCAGGCGTCACTTGTAGCTTGGCCCTCAGATTCAGAGGGCGACAACACAGGAGGAGGTGAGGGGCAAACCTGCATTTGTTGGCACTGTTGCCACTAACCAGGCTGAAGGCCCACGGACCCCGTGGCATGTCCAGCTCCGCAAGGGCTGATCCGCTTGGTTCACTGCTGGGCTAATGTGTTGGTTGGCCACTGAAAGGGCAGATTGCATCAAGGGATTAGAGCCCATGGAGAGCTAGAAATTCAGCAGAGGGATATGCTGAAGGGGGAACTTTGGATATAAGGCTGTGGTAACTATGAGCAAAGACCCTCGTGGCGCAGAGTGGTAAGCGGCAGTACTGCAGCCCAAACTCTGCTCACAACCGGAGTTCGATCCTGGCAGAAGCCGGGTTCAGGTAGCCAGCTCAAGGTCGACTCTGCCTTCCATCCTTCCGAGGTTGGTAAAATGAGTACCCAGTTTCCTGAGGGTGAAGTGCGGATGACTGGGGAAGGCAACGGCAAACCACCCCGGAACAAAAGTCTGCCAAGAAAACATCATGATGCAACATCCCCCCATGCGTCAGTAATGACTCGGTGCTTGCACAGGGGACTATCTTTACCTTTACCTAACCATAAGCAGAACAAAAAATATATATGGAAGAAAGGAGAGAAATTAACAGTGAAATCTTAAGCAGAGTTACTCCCGTTTAAGCCCGTTGATTGACTGGAGTGACTCTGCTTAGGATTTCACTGAAATGTTGCCAACTCCAGGTTAGCGGAACTCCTGGAGTTTTGGGGGCGGTGCCTAGGGCAGGAGCTCATCAGAGGTGCGATGCCATGGAGTTTACCTTTCTAAGCAGCCACTTTCTCCTGAGGAACTGGTATCTGTTGTCTGGAGATCAGTTATGATTCCAGACCTCCCAGGTTGCCAACCTGGTGGTTGGCAACTGTTAAGTAGAATGCTGGAAGCAAGCTTTGGAGTTCCACAGGGAAGCTGGTCCTATAGAGAAATCCACTTCACCTGGGGATACCCACTTCATGTCAATAATGGACAGGGCAAAAGGAACAAGGCTATTTTGATGGACCTTGGGGTATTGGGGTGGGGAGCCACTTGAGAGGAGGCAACGCATCCAGATGAAACATTTCAAAAAACAGCACTCTGAAATGGGTCTACAAACTAACTGGAAAGCCTAGGCTGTTCTTTGAGCACAAGTGCATGCTTTCTATGGCCAGACTGTGTTTATGATCTGGCCACCACATTCTGGATTAGTGGCTGGCTCCAAACAATCTTCAAGGGAAGCCCCTGGAACAGCAAATTTCAGTAGTCCAAGCTGGACGTTGCTACGTCATGAAGTGTGGCAACCAGATTCTCTTCCCAAAGGAGTGGGCATGAGTATGCTTGGGTATTGTCCACCCCTGGGTTGGCTGGTGCTTTCCTGCCTCCCTTCCAACTTTTAATGAATCTGTGATCCAAATATGAATTCACATCTGGAAGTGAGTGACGTCATATTCTGTTCTTGCTAATAATTTTCTTGGGTTTAAATACCTGAAAGTGCTTGTCAAAACTGGCCTTTGTTCTCTGCCTGTCACCCAGCCGTTTTAAAGTCACTTTGTTCTGTTGGATTTACAGAATGGACTTTGTTAGACAGGTGGCAATTTTCCCATTTTAAATGGAGAGGAGTGGGGGGCAGAGGAATGAAGCCATAACTTTTTAAACAGAATAAAACAGCCTGCAGCTTTTAAGTTTATGCAGCTTTGGTTTAAATGTCTCCTAGCCAAGATTCATCGCTGCATCTGATAATCTGCTTCACTAAAGATTTTGAAATCAAAGAGCCGCCATAAAAATCCCAGCTTCCCCCTTAATGTAGGGTTAGTTATAACAAGGAAGTTTGGAGATAATTTATGGGCAGGTTTTAATGGATTCCCGGAGATTGTAGTAACCTGAATTCCATGCTGTGCTGCTTATAGAAGTGCATATTGCAAAAGGCATATAGCAAGGGAGAACTGTCTTGTACGTTGGATACAACTTGGTTTTCACCATATCTTGCCCTCAAATCCTAATCATTTATGACCAAATAGCACTGGTCCCAAATACCACATGCCACTATTCACTGCCTTCCATTCTGAGATCTTATCCTGTGACTTCTAAGCTTTCTCAGGAGTCCTGGGCGAGGTACCTTGCCCCCAATCTTTTGGAAGTCCAAGTATGTAATATCTACTGGATCTTCCTTGTTCTAATCTGTTTTCAGGCCTGGTTATGGGACTGAAATGCTTGCACCAGATGATACTTAAGCAAAACAAAGGGACTCCTCCAGAAACAACTTAGCAACTAGCAGGCAAAAGCCCAACGGAGGGAAAACATATACAATTCCAAGAATGTTAATTAATTTTTAACACACTTTTAAAGTGCTCAAAGTGCTCATAAAGTGCAAGAACAATAAATATCCTAATAAATACAATAAATATAATTATCAATGTACAAATAGAGAGTCACAATGTTATCTTATAGAGAGAATTAATACTTACACAATGTTACTACAAATCGTATAACCTGTACACACCATAAAATGCAATGCAATATAACATATTACTATAAATTGCTCCAAGTTGGTTGAACAGATGAATGCTGCTATTTACAAAAGGTATCAAAAGGTAAGTATCCACATTTCAAGTCCACAATTAGGAATTTTCTTTCCTTCTTTTCTTCTCAGGTTCACAAGAGTAAAGATACGATGTCTGGCTTCTTAAAGCAGGATGATGTGAAGAGACGGAGCCTAGTGGGTGTTTGCCAGCGTTGTTAATCCCGTTTCGCATTGCCAACTTTTTCAAAGGCTAAATATTATTAATAAGATGAAAACAGCATTTTGCCAGGTAATTCTTAGAAACCAAATGGTGTGTATTTGGTGTGTATTTCCAATGGTGGGCACTCCACTTCTAAGCTTTCTCAGGAGTCTGGCCAGGTTAATTCTCCCAGACCTCTCAGGGGCTTTTGATATTCTTGACCATTGTATCTTTCTGGGCTGCCTCTCAGGGTTGTTGTGGCTGGGAAGTAGTGTTCTGCAGGGGTTGCCAGGTCCCCTAAACCTCCCGGTGGTAGGGGTCCTGGCACTTACCTCAGCGATCCTCTTGCGCATGCACTTTGTGTGCACACTCCTGACAGGCGTGATGACATCACTTTTGGAAGTGGCATCATTGTGTCCATGGGGAGCGCACCCACTGCACACTGGCCAGAGAGGTTTCTTGCGTCCCGAGCCTATTCCTTGGGGCCTTTTCACCACTGGGCAGGTGAGTGGCAGAAGGGGGCAGAGGCTGGAAGCGGAGGATCCCCCATACCCACTAGGGGACCTGGCAGTAGGATTGCCAGTCCTCCGCTGGGGGCAGGGGGGGTCCTTTGCTCCCACCCTCCACCCCCTGCCCACACTTACCTAGCTGGTGGGGGAAAAGACGGGGAAAGCACCTCCTGGGGTAGACTTCCTGGTGGCGCATTGCGCTCCTGTGTTCTGCAGTGGGCTGAATCGGGCCCATTTGGGGCCTAAATTGGCCCACTGCGAAGTGCAGAAGCTCTCCAGTGCCCTTCCAGAAGCACTCCTGCACTCTGCAGTGGGCCAAATTGAGCCCATTTGGGGCCGAAAACAGCCCATTGCAAAGCGTGGGAGCTCCCCAGGGTCGGTCACACTGCCCCGGCAGTGATCCTCTGCTCCAACAGAAGTCTTGAGCAGATTTGGACGCTAAGAACATAAGAAGAGCGTTGCTGGATTGGACCAAAGGCCCATCCAGTCCAGCGCTCTGTTCTTACAGTGGCCGACCAACTGCCTATCGGAAGCCCATCAACAGGACGACTGCAATAGTATCGTTTCATCCCTGCTCCGCAGTAACTGGTATACAGAGGCATATTGCCTCTGGTACTCCACGTAGTAGATACCCATCATGACAAGTAGCCATTGATAGCCCTTTCCTCCATGAATTTGTCAGCTCCCCTTTCAAAGCCTTCCAAGTTGGTGGCCATCCTGACTGGCACATGGCAGTGAGTTAACCATGCACTGTGTAAAGAAGTACTTCCTTTCATCAGTCCTGAAATTCCCACTCATAAGCTTCAGTGGATGACCTTGGGTTCTAGTATTCTGAGGGAGAGAGAAAAACTGTGGCTATGTCCACAGGAGCTGATGGAATGTTACAACATAATAATAATAACTTTTGATTTATATACTACCCTTCAGGACAACTCAACACCCACTCAGAGTGGTTTACAAAGTGTGTTATTATTATCCTCATGACAATCACCTTGTGAGGTGGGCGGAGCTGAGAGAACTCTGGCTTCAAGTAGAGGAGTGGGGAATCAAACCTGGCTCTCCAGATTAGAGTCCTGCCATTCTTAACCACTAACTCTTAACTAATAACATTTTATTTATGTACTGTCCTTCAGGACAACTTAATGCCCCCTCAGAGCAGTTTACAAAGTGTGCTATTATTATCCTCATGGCAATCATTCTGTGAGGTGGTGGGGCTGAGAGAGCTCTGGAAGAGCTGTGACTGACCCAAGGTCACCCAGCTGGCTTCAAGTGGAGAAGGGGGGAATCAAACCTGGCTCTCCAGATGAGAGTCCTTCTGCTCTTAACCACCACTGCACCAAACTGGCTCTCAATGTAAGGAGAGAGAAAAATAAAGATAGTTGTGTTACCAGAACTGCTCCTTATTATAATGGGGAATTAGCTGTAGCAGTCTGTAACTTTAAAATTAAGCGCTGATCATAACCTATGTATACGGAGGTCCCGATCCCAGACACTCCAGTGAAAAAGAGGCAGACAACAAATAAGTTCCAAACACGTGTATTGAGTGTAGCGTAAGCCTAGCTTGCACAATCATACAAGGAACACACAAGGTCTAAGAAATACAGAGTAGGAAATACAGAGACATTCGCATTAGCGGGTTCCCAACGATGGTAAGGGAAATACTCACAATCCTGGAGCGAAGCAGAGACACGGCAGCGAGGGTGGCCCAATGCCAGCACTGGGACCACAGACGGACAGCAAGGAGGTCTGGATAGGGAATGGCCGAGGCACCGAGTGGTCTGGGAGACCAGCTTAAATACCCCAAAACGTACCCTGGGGCTGGTGCTGTACTTGGTGGTTCTCACAGATTAAAACAAAGGGTCTAATGGGCTACTGAATGGCTTAGATGGGCCACTTTGGTAATCAGATTGGGATAAGTGACACCTCAGGAAGAGGGGACAAAAGAGGGAGGGGGAAATCCAAGTGGGCTGAAAGGATGTTCCAGCGGACAGGGCTTGTCCTGATGTCATCAGCTCTGGAATGCGGAGGTTTCTTTGAGATGCATTCTCTAAGTGCTTGGGATGGTCGGCACTTAGTTCTTCTCCGGGGCGGCTCCTAAGATATGCAGAGCGGGGCGAGGGGCTCTCGCTGCGGACGTGGTGTGCCCGCTTCGCCGAAATGGCTTCCCAAAGCAGTCTTCTTCCCAGGGTCTTCTGGCTGCCTAAGAACATGGATGCCGGCTGGGCATAGCTGGGCTGGTTTGCAGGTTGCCCGGTAGCGAGGGCAAGCTCGGGGACCGGCTCGCGGGAGGCTCCAGGCGGGAACTGACCAGGGAGCGCCTAGCCAGGCTCGCTGGAGGTTTCCCCGGCAGGCGCCCGGCTGCTAGCAGCGGCTTGGGCCCATATGAGGCAGGCTTCCATGGAGGCAGCGGGAACAACACTTTAAAACACAGTCCAAAGCAGGGAACAGGCACGGTCCGTGGCAGATGGCAATGCAGGCACGGGGCATACTTGTAACACAGTCCAAACACACACTGGAAATCCAGATACAGGTCAGGGCAGAGCTGCCCAGAAAGAGAGTCCTTTGTGCAGTTATCCAAACATGGAGTCAGTAAACTACACAGTCTATTTACAGCAGCAGGGTACTTGACACGCAGGCAGGAAACTGACACGTGTATCAGAACACACACGTGCCAAGCAGTCTTTGGTGCAGCAGTGAAACAGCAATGCAGGAAACTTTAACACAGTTCATGGCAGGCCTTAAAGCAGGGGAGGGGGCCTACTTGGCAACAATTCCCCCCCTCGGAGACCCCGTGACGTCAGGCGCGCGGGTCTCCGAACTTGACTTCAAAGGCGAGGTGGTCGGCAATGTCCGGTGGTCGAGCTTCGAGCGAAGAAGGAGTGGGAAGGGAAGGAGGGGGAGGCGTCACTCAAAAATTTAGTTTGGAGAACCACCTAACCGAATAAGTGCAATTTAGATCAGCCAATGGGCTGCAGGTCTCTGGGTTCACACCAGGGGGTGTGCTAAGTGCTACAGTCAACATAGATAGCAATTCATAGGCAGCAATGAGCAATTCATGCATATAAATAGCAATAATTCATAATTGTGTACATTGATTAATTCATGGATGAAGGTAATTCATACGGAATTCATGATGGGTTAAAAGCATTAAAAACCAGGAGCAATTCATATACATGGATTAATTCATAAGCATAAGATTTAAAAGCAAAGACAATTCATGGTTCAATTCATGAATGTAGGAGTAAAAGCAATTCATACAGGATAAAAGTGAAATGTGCAAGCAAGGCATAGATCAATTCATCGATACAATATTGGAGTAATTCATGGGTGGTTACAATAATAAATATATATGTATATATGAGGTTAAAAGCAATCGATAGGATAAAACCATTCATAAGAGATTAAAACCGGTATATAAATAAAAGCAGCAATAATAAAAGCAAGTGCGTGGAAACAATTCATGAGGGGGGGGAGCGACGGAAGGGCTCATAGGGGGTCAGAAAAATAAACTCTGCAATTAAAAGACCAACTCATATAGTCAGATTAAAACCAAATTCATCGAACTTAAAATCAGAAATAAAATAACCTTTAAAAGAGACCGTTCAGGAGGGGTCCCGGTTAGAACCAAATTCATAAAATAATAAATAGGCTAGAATTACCTCGGCGGAGGGGGTCAGGTTAAAAAGGCAATTCCTAAAGTTAAAATCAAATTCATCGGGATAAAGTTAATGGGGGGTAATAAAAAGGGTCCCAGTTCATGGAAAGATCATGGGCGCACTTGCGATAGATAGAGGGAGGGACTAGTTCGGGGCTAAATTCATGGGAGTAAAATTCATAAAAAGCAATGGGAAGAAATTCATAAAACAATAGAGCAGCAAAGATCACAGACGGCTCAGTCCGCAGTACAGCTGCTAGACTGGGTTGCATATTTACAAGAGCAAGCAAGCTTAGTTCATGTGCTCCAAAACACACTTCCACCCCCCCTCGCTGTCTGCGTCAATCCGCAGAGCAGGGTCGGTGAGCGGCGAGAAGGGCTTCAGGCACACAGTTCTAGTCCTCATGGAGGTGGCGCTGCTGGCGATCGTCTGGAGACGGGCCGTGGGTTGGGAGGCAGAGAGATATGTCCCCCCCTAGTCCACAAGAGGGCCTCGGAACGGTGTCCGGCAGCAAAGCGTCCATGGGGCCGGTTCAGGATCCGTACACATAGTAAAATACAAGCATAGTTCATACCAGCACAAGCAATAAAACAAACAAAGGCTAAAACGGGGCGCCAAGAACAACCACTAAGGCAGAAGGAGGTCGGGGTTATAGTGATCCAAGCGGTAAGACAGCTGGAGTTGCTGGAGCTGTCGGCGGCTCCAACAGCCCAAATAAAGTAATGAGGCACATAATAAAACTTGAAAGGCCAAAATCACAACGATCGGGTGCAACGCCAAATTGTAAATTCCAGTGGCAGTGGGGCTCCAACCAAAGAGTGTTTCCCACCACGAGTGCTCTCCGGTGGTCTTAATCCGCTGGACAAGATCCAAAATCTCCTTTCCGTTGTGGGACACAACCAAAGCAGTGGTATCCCCGTCCCTCTGGATGCTCTGGAGGGTGCGGTGGAGCTGCGGGTGGGCCAGGAGCTCGTGGATTAGTTCCAGGCCGATGCCAAGGGAAATGGGCTTCACATATCGATAGATGGAGGGTGCCACCAGGATCTCTTCTTGGGTCCAGACCGGTACCGTGTAGGTGACGTCGCAGGCTGCCACTGAAGACAGGTTGCAGAAGCAGCGATTGACTCCCGGGATCACGGGCTTGAGCTGGAACGAGTTCAGGATCACAAAATCGCAGGCCGTTCGCACACAGGCACATCCTTTCCCAATATAGACCACAGCGGAGCTGTTCTCCTGGACGACCTCAAAAGGGCACTCGTTGAGGGCATCGACTTGCGGGGCTACACAGGGATGATGCGGTGCAAAGGCTTGGTCTTGGCAAATGAAGCCGGTCTGGTCTCGATGCTGGCACCCTTGGAGGCTGACGAGCTGCCATCCGGTCGGGGTGAAGCGGGCCCAATGGTCGGGGTGGCGGGCGTAGAGGACTTCGGTGTCGCTGACTTGGAGTCCCAGAGGCACGACTGGATACACGTGGAATGACTCGTGCGCACTGGCCGTTAATAAAAATAATTTAAGCTCCTGGGTGGTCGGTGAGAATGAGGAATTTACGAGAGACCACCAGGATTCAAGCTCCAGTTCAATGGGTGACAATTTGGGCATAATCAATCTTTTAATTTCCAGGGGCAAGTGCCCGTCCGTGGCTTGCCGAATTAGCCCCATGGCCACAGCCTGGTTTAATTGTTGGGCTTGCATACATGCCATGGCTATTGACACGTTGCGTTCAAAAGACTGCGTTCCTTTGAGCAGCAGAGAAAAATCTCTTTCAATTTGACTCTCCCAGTTAACTAAAATGGAGCTGATCTCGTGTTGCCCATTCGAAATGGAATTTAGGGACTGCACCACCGGTTTACCTAAGTCAGAGATGCTAGCCGTGACATGGGCAAACTTATTAGCGAGAGTCTCAATGTTGACCGAATCCATGATTGCTAAGCCTCCGGCTGCAGGAGCAGTCCAGTCGGCAATGCTTCGTCTGGCACGCGAGAGAGAGGGGGAGGGATCGATCCACAGTTGTAGCCATGCATTCCAACCCTTGCTACCGGCCTCCAGATAGGGAGCGCACTGCGGCAGCCTCTGGGTTACATTTAGCTCAGCTAAGTCTATGCGGATCTCTTTTAAAGACATTTGCGGGCGGACTAGAACTCTCTCTCGAATGTCAGTCTTCAAAACATGGGAGCCCACTATATGCGTGCCGCCTTGGCTTAATTGTTCATTGCTAGCAATCAAAGGGTCAATTTGGATGGTGTGGGTCTCCTGGGTCCGGATCAGCAGGGAATAATTGCCTGGTTCATGAGTCAAATTTACAAAGAGCAGCCCAAGCCGGTGAAATTTCTCTACTAGGGGCTTGGTTTGGCATTCGGGCGTCTGTTGAACCAGTATCCAATCGGGTGGGCTGTGTTTGGCTAGGTCTTCCTCCTTTACAATCCAGGTCAGGTTCTCCCAGCGTTCTATAGCAAAGGAGAGAGCTGCGCCTGAAGGGGGCATGATAGTGACTGATGCAGTTTCAATGGTAGTAGTGCCTAGTAGGATGGTCATTCTAAAGGGGTCTCCTGCCTTCCATACTGCGGCCGACACTAAAATAACTTCACAGTATGGTCCGAGAGCCTCAGTGACAAATGGCGAGGTTTCGAAGTTGGCAGGGGTGGTATATTTGTCTACCACCGGGACTGCGGTGGGGGCTGGCCTGATACGGGGAAGGAACATACAAGGAATCGGAGCAAGTGGTGAAACTGTATCAGTAGATGAATAGCACACTAGCTCCTGGGACATAGTTTTGACTCCCACACATAAAATAACAAGCTCTGGGGGTCGGATCCACTGTTCTTCACAACTGCGGAAGTTAGTGCGATCCGTGGGGGTGGTCATATTAATCTGCCCGACAGAATATATTTGAGAGGCGTGTGAGTGGTTTGAACTATTGTACGTGAACCTCCTATGATAAATTCCCAATGGGTCAGACTCCAAACTAGAGCAAGGCAAGTCTTTTCGCATGGGCTGAACTTGGTCTCGACCGGAGTTAGATTGCGAGAGGCATAGGCTACTACTCTAGCGGCTCCCGCTTGTTGCTGGGTGAGCGTGGCTCCGATGCTCTTGTCTGACACGGCTAGCTGAATAAAGAATGGCTGGGTAACATCTGGATGGGCTAGGGCCGGGGCTGCGGCCAGGCTGCGCTTCAGTTCGGCTAAGGCTGTCTGTTGATCCGGTCCCCACTCCCAGGGAGTGTTCTTCTTGAGGAGAGCATAAAGGGGGCGAGCCTTGTCTGCAAAGGACTCGATGAAGTCTCGGGAAAAGTTAAAAGTTCCTAGAAGGGCTCTGAGGGAGGGGACATCGGTGGGTGCAGGCAGCTTGGAAATGACCTCCATTCGCTGGGCATCCGGGGTACGACCCTCGGGTCCCAGGGTCAGACCCAGGTACTTGACGCTGGTCTGAACCAATTGGGCCTTTTCCCTGCTTGCCTTGAACCCAGTCTCGCGGAGGAGTTCCAGGACTTCCCTGGTGATTTGGCGGGCTAATTCTTCCGTGGGGGCGTGGACTAAAATGTCATCCACGTAGCTCAGTACGTGGGGCCTCGAGGAGGGTTGGAGGCGTTCCCACATCTGAACCACATGGGCATGACAAATACTGGGGCTGGAGTGGAATCCCTGGGGTGTCCGTTTGAATGCGTATTGCTGGCCGCGGAAAGTGAACGCGAACTTGTACCAGCAAGACTCATGCAACCGGATGGAGTGGAAAGCGTTGGCCAGGTCTATGACCGAGTAGAACCGGGACCCAGCGGCAATGGCCGTTAGGATCTCATTGTACTTGGCCACAACCGGGGCAACTGGAGGGGTGGTGGCATTCAGGGCACGGAAGTCGACCGTCATTCTCCAGGTCACTCCATCTGCCTTTAGAACTGGCCACAATGGGGCGTTGCAGATGGACTGCATCGGGAGTATGACGTCCCACTCAAGGAGTCCTTCTATAGTTTTGGCTATCCCTGCCTCAGCTTCCGCTGGGTACTTGTACTGTCGTTGGGGAGGGGGGTCCTTTCCTTCAATCAGGACGCAGGCGCCCTTCACTATCCCACACTCGGCCTTGTCTGTCACCCACACTTCGGGAAAGTCCTGAACCCAGGGGTCTCCTGTGATGGGGGCGAGAGGAAGGGGGGCCTTAAGGGCTGCGCACCGATGGATTGCATTGACGAAGTCTGGGCCTCCTGGGATGCGCCACAGGAGCCCATTTGCCAGGTCAATGGTCAGTCCCTCGGCACGGAAAAATGGCATGCCCAAAAGTCCATCATCTTCTCCCCGGTTTGCGCATGCCGAAATCCGGGTGGCCAGGTTCCCAACGGAGAGGGGGATATCCTGCCAGACCTGGGATTCCTGCATGCCGCCTCCAAAACCGGCGAGTTGCATGGTTGTGGGGGTCTGAGTTCCCTTAGTGACTAAGGTGGGCCGGAGTATATTAAGTGAAGCTCCGGTATCTATGAGGAGAGTGGCAGGCTTCTTCTTTTCCCCGGGAGTCCCGATCCCTGCCTTTACTGTCGGTCTCCCCCATGTGTCCGGCTTTAGTTTGGCAACTATGCCCACGGAAGGAGACTGGGACTCGGGGCAACCCTATTCTGATCCTGCACACTGGTCAGTGGAAGCGGTGCTTCCTCTAAAGGGGTTGTTGGGGCTCGGGCGTTCCCGGACCGCAGCTATCGGGGGACTCGAGAAGGGAGGGTCGGGCGGTAACGGGGGCGCTGACGGAGGTACTGGGGGCTGTTGCTTGTCTTCCCACTCCATGATCGCCTTCATTAGAACGGACGTGGGCTTTCCGTCAAATAGCTCCATGTTCGCTCCAATGTTTTTGAGGCGCATCCAAAGTTCCCACCGGAGGGGGTCCCTGGACTGGGGCGTGCTGCCGCGGTCCCGGTAGCCCTCGTGGTCGCCCTGCGATGCTCCCCAAGCGTTGGACTGATCTGGAGGCGGGTAGACCTGATGATTGTACGGGTGTGATGCTCGCGAGTGAGAAGGGGCTAGGGGCGCCTCCTGTAATTGGGGCTCGTGGGGTCCCTGCTGGGAGGAAGAGCCGTAACTCGGGGTGGGCGCAAAGGAGACTCCCGGGCGGTAGTCCCTTGGTCCTCTTCCCCGGTTAAAGCTACTGCTCCTTCCCCTCAGGATCCCTCCCCTTGCCTCCGGGTACGGGCTGCGTCCCTGCGGTCGGTACTGAGAGTGGGGGCCATGATTGGCATAGGTGACTGCACTTATCGGCTCGCTCTCCTTTCTACGAGAGGCCGGGGACTTCACATGGCGGATGGCGCCGGTCTCTCGCAACAGGCCAGCAATGCTCCTGATGCGGGATTCCAGCTCTCCCCATGTAATGCTCCCGGGCTCTACTCCTGCTAGGGCTAGGCGAGTGGTGCTGTTGAGTCCATCTATAACTGCCCTCCTGAATTCTAAGTCATCGAAGTCCGGCATGTCGCTCAAATCTAAATCTACCTCGTCTGCTAGTTCGGCTAGGAGCTGCTTTCTGGCTAAATATGCCTCTGGGTCCTCTCCGGGTTTTTGAGATTCTGCTATGTATAAGGCCTTCAAGCTCTTGGTGGGCCAGAGGAAGGCGCACAACTCTTTCATGGCACCATACTGACTGCGAGTGGCTAGTCTCCGGTTAGAAATATATGCGTTAAGAGAGGTGACTATTTCGGGGCTGGCACAATGGCGGGCCAGCTGAGCTACATCGGAGCCACTGGCGGAGGGCTGGGACATGGTCACGTGAGCAAACCATTGTATAGCTGAGTCTCGGTTCAGGGGTCCCATTCGGTCCGCTATGGCTTGGAGCTCATCGGGCCTCCAATTGCGGGTTTCCTTAACTATTCTGTCTGTCTTCCTGCCATCATCATCTGTGGTGACAATTTCTTTGGTAGCTATCGGATGGAGGGGCTGTGGAGCTTCCTTGGGCTGGGGCGAAGGAGGTGACCAACTGTCGGTACTACCTTCGGGGAGGGCCAAGAGGGCTGCGGGATGCACGGCGGAGATTACGGCCTGCTGCATCCCCAGGTGCTGTTTTAGGGCCTCTAGCTCCCTCTTACAGGCGGAGTGGTCCGCAGAAGCTACCTTGGAGTGATTGTGCTCTGCCATGAACTGGGCGGCATGGGTTAGCTTAGCGATTCTTTCCTGTCCCTCGATTACTGCATGCTCAGCCATATCGGCACGAGCGGAGGCCGCTTCAGCCTTGTGCTGGGCGTCATGAAGGGCAGTGGTTAATCCTTGTTTTTCCAATATGAAATTGACGCGTTCAGCGCGCCACTCAACTGCTTTCTCCTCATGGTCTCTCTCCTGTTCGACTAGTTTGGCCCTGAGACTCTGGATTTCTAGGTGCAGGGCGTCCTGTTCTCTCTTTGCTTTTTCCTCTAGCTCCTTCCTTTCTTTGTCTTGGGCCAATCTGAGCCTCTCTATCTCCTGCTCACTATCTTCCTGCGCTATCTGTAATTTATTTATCAGGGACACGCTGTCCTGTAAGGCAGTGAAAAGTGCCCAAGCTCCGTATCTGTCCTTCTTGCTCGACTTGGGTTTCTCCTTCTCACAAAAATCTTGGAAGGCACTTCTAACTATCTGGAGTGGGTCGGGTCCCTTGAAGGAACCGGCTTCCCAAGGGCAATCTCCCTTCTTAACTAGCCACTTCTCCAGGCGGGGCACGGTGGGGTTTGCCCGGTACATTTTACTTTTGTTTAAGGCTGACCTCGGGGGAGGTTAAAGAGTAGATCAGCGACACCAGGGGTGGGGCGATTAAAGCTGCTCAAGGGTTTTAACAACTTCTTCCTCTCTATGTTCCTTTTGGGAGGTTTATCCTTCCCTCAGGTCCTCAAGGGTTTTTACCAGGGGGTTTTAAGGTTCTACTTTTAGGTTCACAAGGGGATTTTTGAGGGTTCTACACTCGGCTCTTCTCCACCGGGGGAGAAGGAAAATTCCTATTCCCGTTTCAGGCTTGCCTACAAGCCACGGGACCAGGAAAAGTTTACTGGCTCAGAAGGTGCTCTCAAGCTCTCTAAGCCCAAGAACCAAAACGCTCAGTGCTTCCAAGCCTCTGCTCAGAAGCTAAAGCTCAGGGGTCTCCCAAGCCTATACTCGGAAAACCAAAGCTCAGGGGTCTCCCAAGCCTCTGCTCAGAAACTGCAATTAAGGGGTCTCCTAAGCCTCTGCTCAGGCAACCAGAAATGCTCCCAAGCCTCTGCTCAGAAGCCAAAATGCTCTCAAGCTCTCTAAGCCCAAGAACTAAACTCAAAGTGTCCCCAGGCCTCGTGCTCAGAGACAAACGGTTAAACTGTCTCCAAGCCTTGACCAAAAGACTAAATGCGCTCAAGGACTGCCTCTGCAAGTCCCCAAGCAAAAGTGCCCAGGAGTAAAGCTTACTGTACTCCCAAGCGAGGTGCGCTCAAGAGTTCTAACAACTCCCAAGCAAAAATGCGCCCAAGAGTCCCACTGACTCCCAAGCGAGGTGCGCCCACGAGTCTGACTTAAAACTCGCAAGCGGAGAAGCGCCCAAGAGTCTACCTTAAAACTCTTAAGCACGGTGCGGCCGGCTGCCGCGGGGCTTCAGGAACCTGGCTTTAGATTCCCAAAGCTATACTGAACGAATGGACTATCGATCCCTTCACGTTTCCTCCGGAGCGGGGATTGAAGCCTAAGTGCTGGCAGGAACGGGGTTTGGACGGACTTAGGAGAGACGGGGGAGGGCGGAAAAGAATTTTATATGTGCTGCTTCAGGATATATATAAATCTATAGAGCCTACTTCTGGGATCCCACCCACATAGACGCGTTTAGGCGGCCTGGAAAGTGGCCAGGAACTTCACCAGTTCAGAGGTCCTCACCCACAGTACACCGGTTATAACGGCTGGAGGGCCTCGCGGTGCACCACAAAAGGCAAGTAGTCCAAAGCTGGCTGAAGGAGGAAATGGGGAAAAGCCAACCCACAAGATAGAGATGCTCACTAGAGCCACACACACTCACACTTTTAATTCCCTGAGCTAAATTGCGCTCTTTACACTGAGGTCTGGAAACTTTTCCTCTAAGTCAGTTCGCCGAAGACACGCGTGTCGACTCACGTGCATTCACACGAACTGGGTTATGCCCGCATCCTCCACCAGTAAACTGTTACCAGAACTGCTCCTTATTATAATGGGGAATTAGCTGTAGCAGTCTGTAACTTTAAAATTAAGCGCGGATCATAACCTATGTATACGGAGGTCCCGATCCCAGACACTCCAGTGAAAAAGAGGCAGACAACAAATAAGTTCCAAACACGTGTATTGAGTGTAGCGTAAGCCTAGCTTGCACAATCATACAAGGAACACACAAGGTCTAAGAAATACAGAGTAGGAAATACAGAGACATTCGCATTAGCGGGTTCCCAACGATGGTAAGGGAAATACTCACAATCCTGGAGCGAAGCAGAGACACGGCAGCGAGGGTGGCCCAATGCCAGCACTGGGACCACAGACGGACAGCAAGGAGGTCTGGATAGGGAATGGCCGAGGCACCGAGTGGTCTGGGAGACCAGCTTAAATACCCCAAAACGTACCCTGGGGCTGGTGCTGTACTTGGTGGTTCTCACAGATTAAAACAAAGGGTCTAATGGGCTACTGAATGGCTTAGATGGGCCACTTTGGTAATCAGATTGGGATAAGTGACACCTCAGGAAGAGGGGACAAAAGAGGGAGGGGGAAATCCAAGTGGGCTGAAAGGATGTTCCAGCGGACAGGGCTTGTCCTGATGTCATCAGCTCTGGAATGCGGAGGTTTCTTTGAGATGCATTCTCTAAGTGCTTGGGATGGTCGGCACTTAGTTCTTCTCCGGGGCGGCTCCTAAGATATGCAGAGCGGGGCGAGGGGCTCTCGCTGCGGACGTGGTGTGCCCGCTTCGCCGAAATGGCTTCCCAAAGCAGTCTTCTTCCCAGGGTCTTCTGGCTGCCTAAGAACATGGATGCCGGCTGGGCATAGCTGGGCTGGTTTGCAGGTTGCCCGGTAGCGAGGGCAAGCTCGGGGACCGGCTCGCGGGAGGCTCCAGGCGGGAACTGACCAGGGAGCGCCTAGCCAGGCTCGCTGGAGGTTTCCCCGGCAGGCGCCCGGCTGCTAGCAGCGGCTTGGGCCCATATGAGGCAGGCTTCCATGGAGGCAGCGGGAACAACACTTTAAAACACAGTCCAAAGCAGGGAACAGGCACGGTCCGTGGCAGATGGCAATGCAGGCACGGGGCATACTTGTAACACAGTCCAAACACACACTGGAAATCCAGATACAGGTCAGGGCAGAGCTGCCCAGAAAGAGAGTCCTTTGTGCAGTTATCCAAACATGGAGTCAGTAAACTACACAGTCTATTTACAGCAGCAGGGTACTTGACACGCAGGCAGGAAACTGACACGTGTATCAGAACACACACGTGCCAAGCAGTCTTTGGTGCAGCAGTGAAACAGCAATGCAGGAAACTTTAACACAGTTCATGGCAGGCCTTAAAGCAGGGGAGGGGGCCTACTTGGCAACAGTTGAGGTCTGACTTTTGTGGAGAGCAGACAAATTAGAGCAAATGTCTTGATGGTAGAGCAGACTGTATAGATTAGAACCCGTATGTGTAAGTGGGTCTAATCAGGTTTGAGTCCATTCTTCACAAAGAAGGAGACTGGTTGTAAGATAACTGGTTTGTCAAGAATTTGGCATCTAACACAGACAAACATTCAAAGTGAAGCCCATAAATGCTGCCTGACTGAAATGTTGCCATTCAGGGGTGAAATGACTTCTACGTTTTCTCAAAGCAATTGAGTTAATTTGTATATAAGTCATTCATGAAACTAACTCATTCATGAAAGTAACCTATGGACCAGAAGAATATGTACCTTAACCAAGGCTGTGGTTACATTGTTCTGAAACCTGCGTGCTGTGTCTGCAATCGCTTAAGCATAGTAACCATTTTGAGAAGAAAGAAAGCAAACCACGATTGTTTTTTTATAAACCTGCCTCCAGTGTTTTAGTAGCCTTAAAGAGCAATAAAACTTGCCTCACAATATCGAACTCGCAATTCAACAGCCTTCATTACCCTATTTTTAAATCCCTCAGAGGGAGGGAGAAAAGAGGGAAAAGAGCTGCTAATACTATGCACAATTCCCCCAAAAGTTTATAAGGCTGTCACATCTTCCACTTTTTAAAGGAAGCTGTTTTGCCTTTTATAGTTGCCTTGGTTCGTTAACCAGGAAGACATTCTTTTAGACTTGGTGGTAGATTTTCTAATTTGAGAGACGTTCTATTTTCCCCCCCTTCATTTCTTCTCCACCTTTTCCCCCGGTGGGGACCCAAAGCAGTTTACATCATTTTTCTAATATAACGAGATCAAGCTTTCTAAAGTACAGAAAGTTATAACGATACTGTTCCTTTTTTCTTAACTATATAACTCAAATAGAATAACTACTCAGATGTCTAATTAAAGAGTTGAACAGTTTAAGTTCTATAGGTGTACATTTCATAAAAACTTATTTACAAGTGAGGCTGACATTGTGAAATACTATGCCTGTTGCTAGTATGTGGTTTTCTGTTGGACATTTTAAGTAACAGGGATGATATTGGTTAATTTAGTACAGTTAAGATTATGCAAGTCTTTTATAGACATGATCGTTTGATATGGCAGTTTAGACGGCTGTATATCATTCTTGGTGATGTGTTGAAACAATGGGAGCCATTTTTCCATGAAATCTATTGTTTTGAGATGAATTTCTGATTTGAGGAGCCCATCCGTGATCTTTTCCATTATGAAGTGATCCCAAACTTTGGAATACAAAGTTGCTTGTGTGGGTTCTGTTTGTAATTTCCATCTCGAGGCAATCACAGTTTTGGCCGCCACTAAGAGACAAGATATAAGATCGTGTCTGACTTGGAGGAGTGTTATGTTAGTTATGTTAGTTCATGTTTCATAAGGATTGTATAGCCCGTTATATAGGGTATATGTCTGAGGACTTCATTCCAAAAATTCTCTATTTACATCGCCACCAACAATGAGTGTATGTACCTATAAATGTTGAATAGTATTGTGATTATCATTCCCACACTGTACAACACCATCTACATCTTGCTGCATGTCTCAAGCCCAGCACTGCTCAGAACCAAGTCCTCGAGTATTCCCTGTAACAAATTTCTCCAATGCACAATCATTTCGGTGTCTAGATAGGATTGCAAAACCTGGATTCAAAAGCATCTTAAAGACCAGGAGGGCTACTTGGTCTTTAAAGATCAAAAGATCTAGTTGGTCTTTAAGGTGTTATTGGACCCGGATCTTGCCCCTTGACTGTAGACCAACATTGCCACCCACCTGAAACTATGTAGATAGGATTGCCAACTCTGGGTTGAGAAAATCTTGGATATTTGGAATCTGTTGGTGGGGGGGATGGAAGGTTTGGAGAGGGGAGGGATCTCAGTGGAATATAACAACAGAGGCTACCCTCCAAAACAGCCATTTTCTCAAGGGAACTGATTTCTGTAGTCTGGAGATGAGTTGTGAGTCCAAGAGATCTCCAGATCTTTCTACAGAAAGATGTCGGCAGATGTTTACACAACCCATGTGAGGATAGTTGAAGTCGCCCAGTAGCACCACATTTTCCACTTTAGTCCCCTTCTCTACTAGCCTCTGCAGTGTGAGATCTGCCTCATGGTTTTGATCTGGGGGGGGGGGGATTAGAGGGCAGATAATTCAACACGTGACACTCCCTGCCCAACACTGGATAGCCCCCATTCTCCTTTTGGCTTTCTATCTTCATGGTTTGTCTGAAGATGTTAAAGGATAAGAAAGGATGCAGAATCCTGAGCTCAGAAGGACCATGTGTTGTGCGGTGACTTCCTTGCCCCAACACTGAGCTTCCACAGAAGATTTACCTGTTAGTCCGCCTTTAAAGAAGCTTTGTCTCTGCAGTTGTCTGTTGCTCTTTCTCGGTCTTCCCTGCTGGTCTTCCACGCAAAACTCTCTTGTTCACCTGCTCTGGTCACCCACCCCAGGAACTGCTGCTCGATCTCTAGCTCTGCTTCCAGCTAGGACCTGTGGCTAAGAATCTCTCTGCACAAGACATCTGACATGTGAAGAACACGTGTCGGGAGATGCAGTGTTAGCTGGGAAGGACAGTTTAAAAAGACAGAGCCGGCTTTGCTATACGCTGTAGTTGTGTGAAATGCCAGAAGGGAAACTTCAGCCCATGATAACCTCTCCAGGTCCAAGCCCTGCTCTGCAAGGCAGCTCCAGCCCATTTCCATGCCTTGCTGCCCTCTGGTTGAGATCCCACACAATTTTAGACTGGAGAGGTGAAATTGACAGAGTCTTCGGGGAGGCAAAGAAGAAATTAACAAAATCTCTGTGGAGCGATCTCCGTTGTCTCTGTCTTTTTAAATTGCGCTTCCTGGCCAACATTGCATCTCTGTACACTTGACGAACATGAGTCGAGGTGTCTCGTGTAGAGAGACTCTAAGGTTGCCAGCTCCAGGTTGGAAATTCCAGGCCAAGCAGATGCTTTGCTACTGAACCATTGCCCCTAATACAACTAATCTAGCCCCCTGGAACAGCAGAGAACAAATCCTTGCCCTTGTCTAGGTGACAGCCCTTCAGATATCTGAAAAACGAGTTCATGTACTCAGTTGGTCCTTTCCAGGCTAAACATACCCAGTTCCTTCAACCTCTGCTCACAGGGCTTGTTTCCCAACCCCATGGCCGTCTTTGTCACTTTCCTGAGCTTCAGGTACATGACAGGCAACACAGCTGAATAAAGTACAGATTATTTACAATACTATTACCTCTGTGTTGTGCATAAGGGAAGCCCTGCCAAAGGACATCAAATGTCCACCTAGAGCAGCAATCCATTTTCACCCATGGCCAAGCAGATACCTCTGGGAAGCCGCGAGCAGGCCAAGAAGGTGTGGTGACCATAGTCTGTTGCTTGTTCCAGCATCTGGACTTGGAGGCATTTATGAGGTCAGCGAACTAGTACCTTCCTTGGTCTGTCTTCAGCCTTTGTTTGGTCAAGTTAATTGAATTAATACAACAGATTTCCCCCCAGCATGTTCTGATCTGTGCTGGGATTTGGTAGATCCGTTACTATGCGTGCTTATCCGTCACCACTGCAGTGGAATGGCTGTACTGTTTGATTGAGAACTGGGTCAAAACTGATATTAAACTTTAGGTATAAGGAATTACGGAGAGGGAGAAGAGAACTATCCCATAAGCTAGCTGTGTTGCCACATATCTTCTTGAATATACTTCTCTGTTGAAGTTCAAATGTAGTACTTCGTATTCTGTATAAGTTTCTATGCACTTTCTATTGTCATTTCTATTTTTCTTTTTCAAATAAAACTTTATATAAAAAAAGAACTGGGTCAAATGCCCCACACTTCAGAGCTCGATGAGTGACCTCGAACCAGTTGTTCTGTCTTAGCATAATTTCATTCTTAGGGCTGTTGTCAGGATAAAATGAGGGTGGAGAGAAAAATGTACACTGCCCTGAATTCCTTGGAGGAAGCTTGGAATTAAAAATGTAATGGGTAGATGGATCATATATGCACAGTTAAAGCCCAGGTTGCTTTTAAAATAAACATTATTATTTTTAGTTATTTTTTATCTCTTTGTTTTTATTTTATTTACTTCATTTATACCCCAGTGGGGGGGACCCAGAGCAGCTTACAATGTTGTTCTTTCCTCAATTTTATCCTCACAACAACCCTGCAAAGTAGGATAGGCTGAGTCTGTGTGACTTGCCCAAGATCACCCAATAGGCTTCTATACCTGAATGGTTCAAAATATAAACTGGCCTTGGCATGGAAGCTAATATGATGAGGGATTTACCGGAGATAACTTAAAGCATACAAGCAACAGAGATATTATAAGAATATTTTATGGTTGCTCCAATTGTGAAAGCAATGAAGCTTCCCTGTTTTTTTCCAGGATTTGATGGGGACATAGCAAAGTGTGCTTTGATTGCCAGAAACTTAGCTGGGAGTTCTGTCATCTGCAATATTTGAGTTCAGTCCATGTTTGGGCAAATTTTGGTGATGTGTGCAATTAAAAAAAATTAATTTTATTTGAAAAGAAAAATACAAGTAGCAATAGAAAGTGCATAGAAACTTACACAAGTTACAGAAAACGAAATTTGAACTACAACAGAATATTCAAAATATATTCAAAACAGCTAAATTATGAAATGTTTCTCCTCTCCCTCTCCTTAGTTACTTATGCCTAAAATTGCATATCAATAATCTAGTGGCGTCTGCAATTTTGACTCATGTTTCTTTTTTTAAAAGGTCATGTGCTTGAAGCCAGGGACCAAGCATGTCTCTGTGGCTCCGGTCTTTGCGCCACCTGGCAGAAGGAGGCTTTGATTCTAACCTTGTACCAGTATTCACCCCGCTCTCTCGATCATCCTTTTCTAAATAATTCATGCCCGCCAACTGTCAAAACAGCCAGTGAGGGCTCTCGTCTTTTTCTGTGGTCTTGCCACTGTCACTGATCATCAACAGCCCGTTGCCGGCATTGGCTCTTTAGGTCCTTTAAACATCCAACCGTTGGACATTCTCTGTTGCCTAACTAAACACTGGGACATTGCAGACTGCAATTGATCTCCTGAGGCATTGGGTTCCCCCCATCCAAGGAATGGGTGGGGGGGGATGGCAGGCTTGACAAAGACGAGACATCTGACACATGAAGAATACGTGTACGGAGATCATGCAATGTTAGCTGGGAAGGGTAGTTTAAAAAGATAGAGGCAGTAGCAGGGCAAAGGCTTTGCTATACACTGGAGCTGCGTGAAGGGGCTGTGAAATGCCAGAAGGGAAACTTCAGCCCATTAGAACCTCTCCAGGTCCAAGCCCGGCTCTGGAAGGCAGCTCCAGCCCATTTCCATTACTGGCTGCCCTCTGGTTGCCACCCCACGCAGTTTTAGACTGGAAAAGTGAAATTGACAGAGCCTTCAGGTAGGTGAAATAAAATTGACAAACCCTCTGAGGAGCGATCTCCATTGGCTCTGTCTTTTAAAACTATGCTTCCTGGCTAACATTGCATCTCCCTACACTTGAGGAACATACGCTGAAGTGTCTCGTGTAGAAATACTCTTAAGTTTGGAATGCAACTGAATTATTACGTGTTGGACTTGGGAAGATTATTTCCGACCTATAACATCTGCAGTTGCAGGGTGGGAGGAGGGGCTGGGTGAGCAGGCAGAAGTGGCACAGGTGGTGTGGGTGTGTGGCTTGTATGGACAGCTGCAGGAGAGATTGTGGCCTTTGCTGTGGCCCTTTCATTCAGCATAGACAAATCAGTCCTGGCTGCACTCCGTCCCAGTCCCGCTCTGAGGAATGTCCTCCTCGATACTTTGCCCCTCCCATAGCCCGCCACTCGCTTCTGCCTCCACCCCTCCTCTTTCTCCCTCCCTCTTTCTCTTGGGGGCACCACAAACATAAACCCTCATGGGTAGGATCTGTATCTGGACTGGCCTTTTCATCTATTCTTCTTTATGGCTTTTTCTCCCTGTTAGTTCAGGTCAGAGTTGCCTGTCTTTCTCACAGTCCCCGGCTGTGCCCCCAAGGTCATGCCTGTGTGTGTGCATAGACTTTGGATTACTTTCCTTGGGGTCAAAAGGTGCCTGTATAAAGGCTACACCCATATTTGCCCATCCATCCCTTGGTGAACATGAAAAGGAGGGACCAAAATCAGCCCACTTGAATAATTCAGTTTTGCATTGTTCACAGAAAGCCAGGAGAGTGAGGGCACTCTTGACCTCCTCAGGCAGGTCATTCCACAGGGTAGGGGCCACCACAAAGAAAGTCCATGTACGGGCTGCTGTTGATTTCACCCATGTGCAGGCTGGTGCCTGCAGGAGACCCTGTTTGGAAGAATGAAGCTGCGGTGGAGGAGCTTAGGGAGGGAGGCAGTCCCATAGGTATACACCTGGTTTTTTGGCCACTGTGTGACACAGAGTGTTGGTCTGGATGGACCATTGGGTTGATATCACATGGCTTCTCTTATGTTCTTATGTTCTTAAGTCTTGTTACCATAGAATGGAGCCAGGTGGCCAGGCTGGCTGTGTCGAGGTAGGAAGCAATCTAGATTGTGATCATAAATGTGGTCGAGGCTGAAAGAGTCCACAATTGGTTGCTTGGTCTGCATTACTATGCAGAAGAAAAACGGAAACAAAGATCCAGTCAAGAGAGCCACTGATCCCATTGTTGGAAGGGAAATAGATCACTCCCCAGAGGTAAGTTTTAGGTGGGTAGCCATGGTGGTCTGTAGTAGAACAGCAGGGTTTGAGTCCAGTGGCACCTGAGAGACCAACAAGATTTCCAGGGTGGAAACTTTTGAGAGCCAGAGCTCCCTTCTTCTGACATGAGTAGGAATGGAAATCCTGGCACCTTTATATCCCAGCCAAAGGTGGGACGTGCAAAACCAGCAAAGAAGATGCCAAGTATTGTTCATACATCTCCAAAGCGGAGCAGTTCCCTTTTGCTCAGCCTCCACTGATCTCTAGTCTGGTCAGGATAAATCCTCCCGTGAACTCCAAATCAACAGCCTGTCTCTGCCTCCTCAAGCCCCTCTCAGCACTGGAGTTCTCCTGGCTCTTTTGCCTGGGTGTCCAACTCCTTCTGAGCACCGGAACCTGCCTCACCCATCCACTCTTTTCCTTCCCAGATCACCTTTTAAAAGGAAAAACTCAGTAAGGCTTTGGTTACCGTATGTTGCCCCAGACTCAAACCTCAGAACGAATCACCGTGGGCTACATGCTAGTAGTGTGTAGGACCATCTCCTCCCATACTGCCCTGCTTACTAGCAACGATCTTTGTCGCCAGCCCTCCTCTCTGTTCCTTCTCCCACGTGGCAGTGTTTTCTTGATGGTGGCACCTCTTCTGGGGCTCGTCTTCTCCCTAGAAGTTCACCTTCTGCCTGCTCTGTTGACATCCCGGCACCAGGGCAAAGCATTCTGGCTCGTCTGGGCATTTGAGTGTCGTCATCTCACCTTTTGACTGGATATTTGAATATCTTTTATGGATCGATGGCTGGCCTGGTTTTCTGTGGATGTATTTTTCTGTTTTCCGGGCATTTTGGTTTGTGTTGATGTTTTTCTGTTGATGTATTTTTCTGTGGATGTATTTTTGGTTTTATGGTTGCTGGGCAGAGCCAGTGTGGTGTAGCGGTTACAGCGCTTGACTCAGATCACCTAAGTTCATATCCCCCCATTCTGCTATGGAAGCTCTCTGAGAGCCAAGCTACAAGTGACACCTGACACAGGTTGGACACTTGTTAGCTTGCCTCAAGTTTTGATGGGAAATGTAGGCATCCTGGTCTTGCATCTGTAATGGAGAGCCAAGCTGTAAAACCAGGACGCCTACATTTCCCATCAAAACTTGAGGGAAGCTGACAAGAGTCCAGCCTGTGTAAGGCATCACTTGTAGCTTGGCTCTCAGTGACCTTGTTGCCAGTCACTTACTCTCAGCCTGCCCTACCTCACAGGGTTGCTGTGAAGATAAACGGAGGAGAGGAGAATGATGAAAGCTGCTTTGAGTCCCCATTGAGGAGAAAGGCAAGGTGCAAATGAAGTAAATACCTGTTGTGGGCAGGTTAGTTCTGCTTGTGCTGCCTTATGGTGAAAGCCTCCTGGAGCAGTTTCTGGAAGGACAAACCATGTGAGATGTTCCCACAGTGGGGGGATGGGGGTGAAGCGCCTCCTTTTGGGGAGAAGCTTCTGAGCTGAGTGGGGGGCGGCCACAGCTTCCTCTTGGAGGGTCCACGTAGGAGGAAGCCGGCTTTGTCGGTTGCTATGGTGAGCCAAGCTGCCAGATGCTTCTTCTTTGTATAAGCTGTCAGGGAGCCCGTCGGGAGCGCTGGCCCAGATAAGTGCTACCTGTCTTGCTGAGGTCCAAATTACAGAGTGGAAGTGGCAACAAGTCTCTTTCAACAAAGACAGTGTGGGGACGTGGTGTAATTGGTACAATTAGTTCTCTCAATGGGCAGATGCATCACGGGCAGGCAGGGGCATTGCTTGCAGTAAAGCGTTCAGAGTGGGTGGGTGGGAAACGAGCCATCTTGATGGATCCAGGGGCACCCGGTGCTTGGCACAGCCCATCGAAGGAGGAGGGGATGGAGCACATAAAACCCGCTCTCTGCGCTTAGGCGGGGCCCACCGTTGCTTTGGAGAGTAATTCGGCACCCATTTATGTGCTAGTGCATGAAGGTCAGACATCTGCCAACCTGTGGGGAAGATGCTTAGTGGAGGCAGCTCAGAAGGGTTTGGTTTTGCATCCTTGTCCATATAAACATCAGGAGTGCTGAAAAACAAATCAGGAAACTGAGGCAAGGGACAGAAGGAGGGGAGACTGTGAGCAGAGGTATTTGTTTCTCTTTTCCTCCAAAAATGAAAAGTGATGGGGCTGAAGCTGTTTGGAAATCATGCTGAGTGATGAGGGAACTAGGGCTCTCAGAAGTATTGTGCTTAGGGAAATGCTCTCTGCATATGCTCAAGGGCTCGGCTGAGCTCTGTGCTGAAATCGAGGACATATGTAGGGTTTTGGGTTTTTTTGCAAAAGTTACACATCGAGCAGATGGCTCATTAATGATTTGGCAGCAAGAACGAAATATTTACCGACTGATTTTCCATCATGTCCCTACGAACATTAATGCTTTTCCTCTACACTGGTTGGATCCCCAACCTGTAGATAAGAAAATGAGAGTGAAAGATTTGCCAAGACCAAAGAGAAAATTTGTGGCAATGATAGGATTCAAAACCAGGCAGGGCTGTGCAGGCTTCATGCTTAAAACTGCATGTGAGCAGTCCAAATTCTATGTGAAGAAAACATTTTGTCTGCTACTTCTTCAATCATTTTCTGTACTGTTTGTATGGCATGCCTTTGGAATCATAGAACCCTAGAATCCTAGAGTTGGAAGGGGCCTTACAGACTATCTAGCCCAACCCTCTGCCCAGTGCAGGATCAGCCTAAAGCATCTCTGGAAAGTATTCATCAAGCCTCTTCTTGAAAACTGCCAGTGAGGGGGAGCCCACCACATCCCTTGGCACTCGATTCCACTTTAGCAAGATTTTGCTTGAATTGCTTTCTAACTCTGTAATCCTAGTTGTATTGCATTGTTTATTGTACATCTTATGCTGTTGAATTGCATTTTTTTTCTGTTTTGCAATCCACTTTGCGTCTCAGCCAGAAAGGCGAGCTATACAGGAATCCAATCCATAAATGAATACACTTGTTAAATTATGCAAACTGAACAAATTTGCATATGACCTTTGCACAATTTATGCTGCTGTGTTTAATTTTTCACGTAGCACTGGCTTTGATAATCATAGCAGAGGGTGAGGCTACGCAGTCCACTGAAGCTTCTCATCTCAGTCATAGTGTCATGAATCCCTAGAGGTAGAATCTAGCTATTTTCAAAAATAATCATAATGAAGCTGAGATTCTCAGGAGATAGAATTACCTGATATACCATATCCTGTGCAGCTCTGCCATTGATACAGTTCTACACCCTGAGGTGAGGCCAAATCAGAAAATCAGCAGTGCCTGGTTGCCAGGAGGTAAGTAATGAGTGTACAGTTATCTGGGGGGGGGGCGGGAATCTAGCCATTGCTGTTTGTCATGGAAGCAACAGCGGATAATGTCCAAGTTATCCTGCAGAGCGGCGGGTCGGCAGCTTTGCAAAATAGTAAAAACCGACTGCAGACTAACTCGGCTAACTCCTCTGGATCTACAACAGCTGGGCAAAGGTATAGCAGTTTCCCCCTGTTGAGTCGAAGGGCACACTGAGGCAGCCCCTACCCTGTGCCGCATGAAATAAGCATGGGATGCGCAGAGCCGAGCAGGGAAGCCGGGTTGGTTGTTGAAGCTCAGCACGACATAACCTTTCCTAGCCTCCACGCTTCGTAATTTGCAGAGCAAGAAGCGGCGAGGTCTGGAAGTGCCTGGCAGCCCATCACGGAGAGTTAACCTTTCCATGCTTGGTCAAGATCCGTCAAACTGTAGGGAGCCTGGGAGCGAAGTAGGGAAGGATCAAAGCAACCGAGGGCCTGCCGTGAGTGATAGATTAGCAGGCCTTTGAGTCAGAGCCTGTTCCCACCCCGGTGCTCTCATGGACCCCAAAGCAAGAAGGCTGGACGAGATGGATGTCATGCCCTTCACATTCCGCCGCTAGAAAGGTTTAGGGGTGAGAAGCCACCTGCATAGCTCAAACTGAACCGGGCTTGGCTCATTCAAGCATTCCTGGATGAGAGAGCTACCATATGAGTGACAGGGCAGGCACTCTGGTTGTTTCCTCTGCACACTCAGGTTGGCAAATGGCTCTGTGGAGGAAGCTGGCTGGCTTCTCCCCTTTGCCTTCCCTCATAATATGTAGCAGGGCTCACTTACCTGAGTTGTCTCCATTTGATTTGCCCCGAAAGAACTTTTCTTTGCTTGAGGTAAACTGTGGATTGGATTGTACAGGAAGATCTGGGAGGAAGCGAATAGATGAAAAGATGATTCTGCTATTCACCAGAGGGAGTGGGATTTGATGGCCTTGATCGCTTTCTAGCTCTGTGTTCTTGATTTGCCAGTTTGGTGTAGTGGTTAAGGGCGGCAGGACTCTAATCTGGAGAGCCAGGTTTGATTCCCCGCTCCTCCGCTTGAAGCCAGCTGGGTGACCTTGGGTCAGTCACAGCTCTCTCAGAGCACTCTCAGGCCCACCCACCTCACAGGGTGATTGTTGTGGGGATAATAATAGCATACTTTGTAAACCACTCTGAGTGGGTGTTAAGTTGTCCGGAAGGGCGGTATATAAATCAAATGTTGCTGTTGTTATTATTTTCCAGTCTTTGTCACAAAACTGACCGGGACCCCTCTTTGTTCACTTCATTTATTTCTCTCAACTTTAGAACTCATCCTTTAGAATGCAGATGGCAACATTTTTTAAAAAATGCTTCCTCCCACACAGAGATAAGCATGCCTAAGCCAACTGCAATCTAAACCAGCTTAACTTTCTGTTGGATTGGGGCCATAGTAAATAATAGTGCAAAAACGAGGTATTTTAAACAAATCAACAGCAAAAGCTTTAACTGAGTCCAGCTGTTACATGCTTGCTCAGATAAAAAAGTCTTCCGTCTTCTCCAGCATGCAGTCGGACTTCTAAAAAGGAAAGGAGATCAGAAGCTGAAGTCTATTTGTTTGCTTATTAAATTCACAGGCTACAGCGTGACCGAATTTATTCGGAAGGGCCTTCCCCGGAGATGCATATTTGTTCTCGGAGCTGGGAGTGCGTGCGCATAATGAAGGCTCTCCGGCCACTTGAATCTGTTTTAATTTGTTTTCTATGTAGATTTGAATTGTTCTTGGAGCTATTTTGAGATGTACATTCCATATCATGGGGACCCACTTTGAATCCCTTTGAGGATAAAGGTGGATTACAAGCACCTGAAATAAATATTTATTTAACGATGGAGATATAGAATCATAGAACCATAGGGTTGGAAGGGACCTCCAGGGTCATCTAGTCCAACCGTCTGCTCAACATAGGAAATTCATAACTACCTCCCCCCCAGACCCCCAGTGTCCTCTGCTCCATGCCCAGAAGATGGCAAAGCTCCGTCAGGATCCCCAGCCAAACTGGCCTTGGGAAAATTGCTTCCTGATCCCAAGGTGGTGACTGGCCTTGCCCTGGGCATGTAAGAAGGGGCCACGAGAACTAAGCACTGATGCAACCCTTCCCGCCCTCCCCCTCATGATCTGCCCAGGTTCACAGAATCAGCATTGCTGTCAGATGGCCATCTAGCCTCTGCTGAAAAACCTCCAAAGAAGGAGAGCCCACCACCTCCCCGAGGAAGCCTGTTCCACTGAGGGACCGCTTTAACTGTCAGGAAGTTCTTCCTAATGTTTAGCCGAAAACTCTTTACATTCTGCATTTCCTCTTTCATGGAAACCAAGGCTGTTTGGAGGGTGTGTGGGTGGTGGTTGTCTCCCAAGAAGTCTCTTGGGCATGGTGGCTGTATCCATCTTGCATGATGGACTGGGAGGCAGTACTTTGCAATGGTTTTGGTCCCACCTTAAAGGTACGTTGTGGTACGTTGTGGAGTGTGGTGCTGGGGGAATGCAATGTGCCTCCTCGTCTCCCATGATTTCAACATCTACGTAAAGCTGCTGGGAGAAGTCATCTGGAGATCTGGGCTGAGCTGCCACCAATATGAAGATGACACTCAGCTCCATGTTGTACTTCCAGCAGATCCCAGGGAGGCTGTGGGAACTGTGGACAGGTGACCGGAGGTTGTTCTGGAAAGGATGTGTGCTAACAAACTAAAGCTTAATCACAGCAAAATGGAGGTACTACTGATGGGCGGAAGGTCTGACCCAAGAAATGGGTTATCTCCTGTTCTGGTTGGGGTGGCACTCCCTCTAAAGGAGCAAGTCCATAACTTGGGGTGCAGCTGGAACTCCTTCCTCAGGACATTCCTCTGCCTTCCTCTCATGTTGTCTTTTGCCAGTGGATGAAATTTTGGGGGGCATAACCCTTTCCTCAAGCCTCCATTCCTTTCAAGGAAGCTGTACTGCTTAGGTGCTTCCTTGCTTCTAAGTAAACTTATGGACCTGTGCGTATGGAAAAGATCTGATGGTATTTTAACTGTATGAATTGGATGTTTTTAGAATTGTTAATTATAACAACTGTTTTATATATTTTAACCTTTATGTATTTTGTAATCCGCCCTGAGCCTGCTGGAAATGTGGGGAGGGTGGAATAAAAATCAAAAACAAATAAATCAAATAAATACATTTCTGAATAAAAGTCATTTAACCAAGAACCTGCGTCTTGTTGCAATGATCCAGGGATCTGTCTGCCATATCCTGTCATCCATAATCTGACATCCTCTGGGCGAAGAGCAGGGGTCATTGGGTGGGGGAGAAGGAGGAGAGATAGGGATGAATTTCCTGCATCGTGCAGAGGGTTGGACTAGATGACCTTTGGGATACCTTCCAGCTCTATGTTTCTGATTTTATGTTTCTGTCTTCTTGGCAGAAGGTCTCAGGTTCAGTCCCCAGAATCTCCAGTGAAAACAGACCAGATAGCAGGTGATGTGAAAGACCTTTGTCTGAAACCCCAGAAAAGTGCTGCCAGTCTGAATAGACAATACTGACCTTGGTGGATCAAAGGTGTTCTTAAAGTATGTCTCGGACACTCAAGATTGGGAACATACAGAAATGGGCATATGTCAGCTTTCCTGGAGTTATTATACTGAAACTGTAAAACTTCTATGCATCATGTAGCATTTCTCTGGATTTGAGACACACATAAAGTCTTCTCGGTATAAAATATAAATGTTCTCATTTTATCCCTTTCATAAGATTAGTATTCTAATCTGCTACCTTTCTTTCTTACGTTCCCAATTATTATTACCTAAATAAAAACGAGCTCTGCAAAGACACAAAAGTGTGATTTTCGCTTGTGTGAAGACATGCACCAGCTTCTAAATCCAACGTTGGTGGCAACAGAAGCTCATACCATAACACCCCAGTTTGTGCAAGAAAGGAGGAAAAAAATTACAAACAGCTGTATCAGCCTGCATAAAATCCAGAACAAGAAACCAGACCCACACGATTCCTTTTTGTTAAGGCCAACCAATATGACATACAAAATTGTGTGCAAGCTTGCGAGTTCATCAGAAGCCTTCAACAGGCAGATGTTACAAAAACAAAACGTCAAGGAAGAAAAAGGCAGACTGCCCTGCCAGCTCTGGTGGCGTTAAAGGCTGAAGGGCACACTGGCTGGTTCAATTGCTGGACATGGTAGTTCCAAATGAGCTGTGCCTCCACTGTTCACGTCTTCTCTCCTCGATGCAAGTGCTGGAATCTAACGCTTACAGCAACAGGTTAGTTGAACTAACCAACTAGCTTACAGCAACAGGTTAGTTGAACTAACCTGTGTCTCCCGTCAGCATCTAACACGGTCTGGGCTGATACGAGAGTCCCCCTCCTTAAACGACGAACTCAGATGCTTGCACATTGAATGTCATTTTGGTTGTCCCTTTGGGCCATTTCTCATCAAAGAAAGGGGCAGCCAGTCTTCTTGGCCCAAGTGCGGAAAAAGCACAGCGTCTACCTGTGAAGAGGTTGTTGTACTGGCAAACAGGAGGGGGTGAGAAGCTGGGCACTGCTTGGCAGGACTCCATATACTGTTTCAGCATTTCTTCTGCCCTGTATTGGATTCTTGCTAATGCTGTGTCTTTTCAGACTTGTGTCTATTTACCCTATGGCATTGTTTTTGTTTTTTTAAAAAATATTTTTATTCAATTTTGAACTATAACAACAATTAATCCTATGGCATTGTTTATGGAAATGTACTTGATATACTGTATGGAAATGTACTTGATACTGATTGTACTAATCTCATACTGTGTAATCTGCCTTGAGTCTCAGTGAGAAAGGCAACTATAAATGACATAGATAGATAGATAGATAGATAGATAGATAGATAGATAGATAGATAGATAGATAGATAGATAGATAGATGATAGATAGATAGATAGATAGATAGATAGATAGATAATATGTGGTATAAACCTTCTCTCTGTGTGTGAGTGCGCCTGTGCAAGATTCAATGTGATGCCCTCTTCAATCTTATTTGGCAGATCTAACAAGATCCCATACATAGATAGAGTTTGTCACTGTGATTGTGATAGTTAATTTAATTTAATTTAATTTATTATATTTATATTCCGCCCTCCCTGCTTTCGCAGGCTCAGGGCGGATAACAAATACAAACATGTTTAAAAACATTTAAAAACATTAAATAATACATTTAAAAACATTTAAAAACATTAAATATAACAATTCATGCTGCCCAGTGGTTCATACATGCCTCTGTGTTTGCATAGGGGTGATGGTTTAACCCCCCCTTCATGGGGGGGGCAGGCACTGCCCGGCATTAGCCATATGCCTGGCGGAATAGCTCTGTCTTACAGGCCCGGCGAAATGCAAGCAAATCTTGCCGGGCCCTTGTCTCGCAAGACAGAGCATTCCACCAGGTCGGGGCCAGGACTGAAAAGGCCCTGGCCCTGGTCGACGCCAGGCGGGCCTCCCTAGGGCCAGGGACACTTAAAAGATGTTTTCCGCCAGAGCGGAGAGTCCTCCGGGGCTCATATGGTGAGAGACGGTCCCTCAGATACGTCGGTCCCAGTCCGCGTAGGGCTTTGTAGGTTAACACCAAAACCTTGAACCTGATTCGGTACTCCACTGGCAGCCAATGCAGCTGGCGTAGCACCGGTGTAATATGCTCCCACACCGGTGCTCCAGCAATGACCCGCGCTGCTGCATTCTGTACCAGCTGTAACCGCCGGATCAGGCCCATGGGAAGCCCAGCGTAGAGCGCGTTACAGTAATCCAACCTAGAGGTGACCATTGCTTGGACCACTGTAGTCATGTCACGGGGAGACAAATAAGGGGCAAGCTGCCTGGCCTGCCGAAGATAATAAAAGGAAGACCTGGCAACTGCAGTGATCTGGTCCTCCATCTTCAAGGAGGAATCCAGAATCACCCCCAGGCTCCTAACCCTCGGGGCCAGTGTAAGTGCTGCCCCATCAAGTGTAGGAAGCCGGGGTCCCAAAGCCATCTCCCCACGACCCACATACAGGACCTCCGTCTTCGTGGGATTCAATTTCAGCCGACTTTGTCTCAACCAACCAGCCACAGCCTCAAAAGCACGCTCCAGGGCATCAGGGGCCGATCCAGGCTGCCCGTCCAACAACAGATAAAGCTGGGTGTCATCCGCGTATTGGTGACACCCAAGCCCGAAACTCCGCACCAGCTGGGCGAGGGGGCGCATATAGATATTAAATAATAATGGAGAGAGTATCGCTCCCTGTGGCACACCACAAACCAGTGGCCTACGAGATGACACCCTCTCCCCGAGCGCCACCCTCTGTCCCCGATCGTGGAGAAAGGAGACCAGCCACTGCAGTGCTGTCCCCTGAATCCCCACATCGGCAAGGCGGTGGGTCAAAAGCTCATGATCGACCGTATCAAACGCTGCTGACAGATCCAGCAAAATCAGCAGTGCTGATCCGCCCTGATCCAGATGTCTGCGGAGATCGTCTGTGAGGGCGACCAACAATGTCTCGACCCCATGTCCCGGGCGGAAACCAGACTGGAAGGGGTCTAGGGCTGAGGTCTCCTTCAGGAAATTCTGCAGTTGCTTCTCTGCCGCCCGCTCAATCACCTTCCCCAAAAACGGAAGGTTGGAAACTGGTCGGTAATTGAGCAGGTCAGCAGGATCTAATGATGATTTCTTCAGAAGAGGCCGTACCACAGCTTCCTTCAGCGCCTTGGGAAAAACCCCAGAGCTCAAGGACAGGTTTATAATCGCCTCCAAGGAATTCCGAAGCCCGTCAACACTGGCTTTCACCAGCCATGACGGGCACGGGTCCAAGGGGCACGTGGTAGGCCGTACCACCTGCAGAATCCTGTCCACCTCTTCCCCGAAAAGAGGGCTGAAATGATCTAATATGGGTCCCGAAGACGGCCAAGGGGCCTCTAGTTCATTTACTGTATCAACTGTGGCTGGTAAGTCGCGGCGGAGAAGCAAGATCTTATCAGTAAAAAAGCTCGCAAAAGCCTCACAGCTTATCTCCAAATCCAACTTTTGATGGTCTCCACCTGATTGGGAGACCAATGAATGGACCACATTAAATAATTTAGCTGGGCGAGAGCTAGCTGATGCGATGGAAGCTGCATAATACTCTTTCTTCACAGCTTTCACCGCCATCTCATAGGACTTCATAAACAGCCTATAAGATGTTCTTGCTTCCTCGTCACGAGATCGCCGCCACACGCGCTCAAGTCGTCTTAGCTCCCGTTTCTGTTGCCGCAGCTCCTCCGTATACCAAGGAGCCCGGCGATTCCGGCAGCGAAGAGGACGACGGGGGGCGATTTCATCGATGGCCTCAGAGAGCCGGACTTGCCAGCCCTCCACTAGCTCATCTAATGAACCACCGTGGAGCATTGGTTCCCGCAGAGCATTCTGGAACCCAATTGGGTCCATCAGTCTCCGCGGGCGAGCATAAATTTGCTCACCGCCCTTGCAGGAGGGGGGTGGCACGCCCAGCCGGGCCTTCACAACCGCGTGGTCTGACCATGGCACCAACTCTACTTTATCCAGAACCACATCCAATCCCATCCCGAAGATCAGATCTAGCGTGTGGCCTGCTTCATGTGTGGGTGCCGATACAAATTGGGAGAGTCCCAGTGTTGCCATGGCTGACACCAGGTCCATGGCCTGTATCGAGGTGGCATCATCTACATGGGCATTGAAATCCCCCAGCACCATCAACCTGGGGTACTCCAAGGCCCACCCAGCAACCACCTCTAGCAGGCGCGGTAAGGCGTCTGCTGGTGCGCTGGGCGGTCGGTACACCAAGCAGACAGCCAAACTCTTCTCGGCATTCCACACCAGGCCCACACAATCAATGCCAGAGATCTTCGGGGCGGGAAGCGGCTTGAAGGAGAAACCCTCCCGGACAAGGATTGCCACCCCTCCCCCCCGACCCTCAGTTCGTGACTGATGAAGGACCGCATAACCTGGGGGGGTCAGCTCACCAAGAGCAACTGTTTCTCCTTCCCTCACCCAAGTCTCGGTCACGCATACCAGGTCCATATTAGCTGCCATAAAAGTATCATGCAGCATACTGGTCTTATTATTTATGGACCTGGCATTGCACAACATCAGTGTCGAAGGAGGATTTTTCCTAGCTCCAACACCGGCGTGCCTCGGGATGGGGCGTAGGTTAGAAGGGCACCGAGCCTTTCCACATCTCCGTGACCTTCTCCCTTTAAACCAGGCCCCACCGCCATACCTCCCCCGTCCCCAGAGGACTGGTATCCCTGGCCCTATCTCAGATGCCTTAGTATTGAGATAGTTTTGCTTGTCCTGCTTTATTGCCAACTATATGCAGCCTTGCATCTTAAATATTTAGAAGCAGAATTAGTTAATATGAGGGACTTCCCGGATTCTCTAAAGGTCTTTCACCTTCTGAATGACACCCTGCCTAAAACCACTGAGAATGTAGCCATGTTTCTCTATATGGCTATAAAATTCCGCCAGGAGCGGTTCCAGAAGTAACTTTGTTTTGCTGTGTTCCTTGTATTGTGAATATTGTGCCAACTGATGCCAACAAAGGTGAACTGAACTGCCTGTGTTGCTTGGAAAGAAGGGACTAAAATAAGTCTGGTTATGCATTCAGTGTATACACTTAGGATTGGGATTGCAATGTGGCTTGAACAAAAACCTTCACAATGTCTGGTCCCAAAAGATACTGTGTGAGCAGGGTTATAGAGTGGAGGAAGGAAACTGCTATGCCATGCAAAATGGTTTGGCCTGCTGCTGCTCAGGAGGTGTGCCAGGGGTTGCCCATCCCTGGCATAACAGCTCAGCTCTGTAAGACTATGAGCAGGCACTGCTGCTGAAAATGGCCAGCATGTGTTCTTCTCTCCCTCCACACCATCTAGCAGAACTTAATGTGCTGTGGCATCACAATGCCTTGCTTTTCCCTGCTGCCCTGCTGCTGCCAATGACAGGCATGAAGAAATGCGGGACATTGTGACGCTATGATCCTAAGGACACCTCTTGAACATGCAAAGCTGTTTTATACTGAGTCAGGGTACTGGTCCACCTAGCCCAGGGGAAGCAACTTCCCAAAGTTTTGGGCAAGTGTCTTATTTCCCAGCTCAGCTGCCTGAGACCCTTTTAAACATGCATGCAGTTGCCTTTCACAGATCATTAGGGTAGGATTGTCTTCTATTGTGACAAATATCGTATGAATCACCCTGCCTTTATTGCATTATCTTCTCATGACTTTCTGAATTATGGTATGTCCTGCCTTAAGCAGCTAAATATTTGCATTGTTTTCCAATTCTGCAATTGCAGCAATATTTCAGTGTTCCTTGGATGCCTTATGTTGTCTTGTTCAATTGTTTTCTACTGTAATGATTATTAATATTTGTTATAAAATATGTATACTCCTCCTTTTCTCTTGGCTCAAGGCAGCTCTATTTTGTAGTCTGCCTTGAGTCTCAGAGACAAAGCCAAACTATAAGTGAATACAATGCAATACAATACAATACGTTTATCAAGATTAATATTGTCTACTCTGGCCTTCATAGAATCATAGAATCACTGAGTTAGAAGGGATCTCCAGGGTCATCTAGTCCAACACCATGAACAGTGCAGGAAATTCACAACTACACTCAACCACACACACCTCCAGTGACCCTGCTCCATGCCCAGAAGATGGCAAAACACCATCAGGATCCTTAACCAAACTGGCCTGGGGAAAATTGCTTCCTGACCCCAAACTGGTGATTGGCATTACCCTAGGTATGTAAGAAGGGGCCATGAGAACTAAGAACTGATGCAGCCCTTCCTGCCCTCCCTCTCATGATCTGCCCAGGTTCACAGAATCAGCATTGCCATCAGATGGCCATCTATTCTCTGCTTAAAAACCTCCAGAGAAGGAGAGCCCACCATCTCCCGAGGAAGCCTGAACATCTCTCCAGGATCTCAAGTGGAAACCGGTCAGGCACATCATCTGCCAGCAAGTCCTTTAACTGGAGGAGACTGGAGAAAATTCTGAAATGTTCTGCCTGAAAAGCAGAAGCTCTACTATTCTCCCCTCCCTTTGACATTGGACATGTTGGAAACTGAACCTGTGATTTATGAGGGCAAGGCGTGTGCTTTGCCCGCAAGCTTTGGGTCTCAGTACATGGATGGAGCATAGATGGTAAGCAGCAATGTCAGGCATGCTATTTGCTTCCAAAGGGATGAAATAGCATGATGACTACAGTGAAAAAAAGAGTGCTTGCTGATCTGTGCCCTGCCCAGGGGTACTCATAGGCACGAAGGGCTGCTGCTGCTGCTTTCCATGGTGCTGAAATCGGCATCTCTCTCTCTCTCTCTCTCTCTCTCTCTCTCTCTCTCTCTCTCTTTTTCCCAGGGTCAGAGAGAGCCACCTCGTCTCTGACAGAAGTTGCCAGGCCCCTTATCCCTAAGGCAGAAGAGGGTAGGCAGGCTTCTGGTGCCCCTGAAATGCCTGCAGCACAATCCAAAATAAATCCAGAGTTTGTCTTCCATCTGAGCCACAAAACCATTTACCTTAGAAATACACTTGCATTTGCTATTAAAAGCGTAAGAATTTCAACTATCCTCTCATCCATGTGGTGTACAGCCTGCTTCCTTGTGCATGAGACTGACTTGGGAGTAGAAGAGGATGGGATCGATACCTGTAAGGGTCAAAAGGAGGTACAGGTCATGGATCTCTGAAGCATCCCTTAGAAGAAGAGAAAGTTTGTGGGACAGACCAGCTCTGCCCCTCCTTTGGAGGTCTTGAAAATCCAGTTGGGATGGCCAGGAAGGAAAATCCAAGAGTCCCAACTTGTGTATGAAGCAAACCACTCTTTGTTCTGCACAACTGCACACAAATTAAGAATAAACATGGGCATTTGGGTCTTAGAAGACAATCTGCCAGTAATAATAAGGGTACTATAAGGTTTCAAAAACATTGAAAGGAGAATCAGAATGGACAGAACTGGAATTCATTGGCAAATCTGGCAGCACCAAGGCCACGCTAGGTGTGGCATTTCACTTAGGACCACCACGGGGACTTGCTGTCAGAGAGCAGCTGCCAGTTTCTCATGAGAGTTCCACAGAACCACAGGGGCCTGGTTTGGGTTTGGACTGTGGCTCTGGCGGAGGAGGGGCTGCAGGCTTCTTCTCCATTCAATTCCCTCAAACCCAAATGCGCTGGAATTAGTTATCACTTGCAAAGCTCTTCACAGCCTTGGTCCAGCATACCTACGGGACCGCCTCCCTCCCTATGTCCCTCCACGGCAGCTTCGCTCATTTGAACAGGGTCTCTTGCAGGTGGCCAGCCTGCACATGGGCGAAATCAACAGCAGCCCGTACACGGACTTCCTTTGTGGTGGCCCCTTCCCTGTGGAACGACCTGCCTGAGGAGGTCAGGAGAGCCCCCACTCTCTTTGCTTTCCAGAAACGATGCAGAACTGAATTATTCAAAAAGGTTTTTTACTCAGATAGGACTGTTTTGTAGAGAAAGGGTCTCAGATGCTTCGCTAATGACTTAGGGACCATAGACCTCACCACTATGTTGCCTTATGGACTATCTGTGGCTTTAAATGTGCTCCTTGTGCTACCTGTGCTTCATGTTATCTGCCCCTTGATATTTATCCTATTTATTTTACTATGTTAATTAACCAAGATTTTAAAAATGTTTTATGGTTGTATGAATTTATAGATTACTGTATTTATTGTGGTGATTGTGTTTTAAATAATGTAATCTTCCCTGAGCCCGCTTGCAGGGAGGGTGGAATAGAAATTTAATGAAATAAATAAATAATGTCAGCCCTAGAATTGCTTATGTTCTGTTTCAGCATTTCTTCAACCCTATATTGGATCTTTGCTAATGCTATGTCTTATGAACTTGCATCTATTTACCCAATGGCTTTGTTTGTGGAAATGTTCTTGACGCTGTATGGAAATGCCCTTCATATTAACTGTACTCATCTCACATTGCGTAATCTGCCTTGAGTCTCAATGAGAAAGCTGGACTGTAAATGACATACATACATACATACATACATACATACATACATACATACATGCAGGGCTTTTTTTCAGGGGGAACGTGGGGGAACGGAGTTCCGGCACCTCTTGAAAATAATCAGCAATAGTGCTTGAAAATAATATGATTTCAAAGAATCCTGTGTGTGTCTTCATTTCCCTCTTGAGAGTTCCGCCACCTCTTTTCCTAGAAACCCGCCCCCCCTGCATGCATGCATGCATACATACATACATACATACATACATACATACATACATACATACATACATACATAATCTACCCATTAGGGGGCTGTATGTTCACAACAGTCCCAGTCTGGATTGGTTCCTGTGATCTGGGGAACGGTGTTCCCGCAGGGAGTTTTCAGCTGCTGTGTGAATGCCCGTCTCCTTGGCAGCCACGAGTCAAATGTATCATCTGGTTTGGTCCTTGTTCAACATCCAAACAAGGGTTATTTATTTATGTAGAAAATGCACATGCCGCCTGTTAAGGGATTTTTCTGGCCTTTTACCTATATGAGCTCTTATTGAATCGGCCCTCTCACACAGGGGGCAAGTTCTGCCTCGATGGGTAAATTCCTTCTCTCAGGTAAAGCTGCGGGTCGTGATAAACTTACAGTAAGGGCAGAATGTCAACATTTCTTTTTGTTTCCATTTTCTTTTTTGCCTTGGATAAGCAGTCCCTTAGGTTTTATGCTCATAACAAAAGTATGGCTCCAGGCATTTAAATATGTTTGTATTACAAGATCTGATTTGTCCTGTCTCTTAGACATGCTGGGTGCCATATTTCCTGGAGGAACGTACTGCTAAAGAATTATTTGTTTTAGCCATTGATCTTTTATTCTGTAAACAAATAGCAATTATTCTGTAAACAATTTGGGCTGAAGGGTATAAAAAAAACCCCAACGGAACTGGTCCTTACACATTTTTACCAATGTGTCGTGGGTTTTATCAATATAAAGAAATAAACCCATATTCCTTTAAAGATCACTTGCCTTTGGTGTCTTGATTTGTGTAGTCATTGGCTGTAAGGGAAACATGAATAAAATGCAGAGTACTTCGAATAAAACCCCCTTACACCATCACTCCATACAATCATAAAACAGCAACATAAAGTTTGTATCTTAAAAAGAAGCCATTTTTTAAAAAGGCAGGCCTAAAAAATGCATAAAGCAAACATTGAGCAGCCTAAAAAATGCCTGCAAAACATTTCTCAGGCTAGAAGCAGACCATAAAACAGCTAAAAAGGATAAAACTCCTTAGCTGAAAGCCTGGGTAAAGGGAAATGTTTTGAACTGGTGCCTGAAAGAAAGTTGAGTAGGCATTGGGCAGGCCTCCAGTGGGAGGGCATAACAAAGCTGAGATGCCAAGAAAGAAAGGCAAAGAGTCCCAATATGTTGTTGGTGTGGTTTGGGTAATAAGCCCTTGCTTATGTGTGCTGGAATGCTCTGGAGGAATGGTTGTCTACGGTTCCCAGCTCCAGGTTTGGAAATTCCTGGAGATTTTGGGGAGAGGATGGGGTTTGGGGGAGGACAGAGGTCAGTGGGGTATAATGCCACAGAATCCACCCTCCAAAGCATCCATTTTCTCCAAGGGAACTGAAATCTATGGCTTAGAGATCAGTTGTAATTTTGGGAGCTCTCCAGCCACCACCGGGCCACTCTAGTCAAACTGCTTGGGGTGACAACATGTCTTGAACCCCCACAGCTTCACTGAATACTTATTGGCTTTGCTCAAATTCCTGATAGGATTGCCAGTTTCTGTGTTCAAATCCCACCAAGACCTGGAAATCCAACCAACACCAAAAGCTGTTAATATGGGAATCATGGAACAATAAGAGTTGAAAAGGATCTCTAGGGTCATTTAGTCCAACCCTATGCACAATGAAGGAAATTCCCAAATACCTCCCACACCCCCAGTGACCCTTGCTCCATGCCCAGAATGTGAAATAGGAAGGGCGATACTGTGTGGTAACCAGAATGCACACAAAAGAACAAACCCACAGTAATAAGGTCTACAGACCCATACAATAATTATGCAGTCACACAAATGTAACAAAATAAGCCAAAACACTTTATATATATATATATCTAAGTTCAGGCTGCTGTTCGCAGCTGTTAAGTAAGCACTATAGAGAATGCACAAACCAAAAGTCCTCCCCTGGCAGGGTGTAAACGTCCCCCAAAACACTTTCAAATGTTGTAGAAGGTATTCCTTTCTTCGTATATACAGTGGTCTATGATGGAAACGTTCCTTAGACCAATTCCCCACCGGGAGAAACCACAGCTGAGACGTCCAGCCCTCAGGGAAGATAGCAGACCACCCTGTGCTCAACAGGGCGCAAGCTGAACTCCTGTTTCGTAATCTCTTTTTCAAGAGCGCAGTGCAATTGGTGGTTGTGCAGTTCTGCAAAGTTACATTCACTCCTCCAATTCCATATGGATCCTAGATATCAGGTCAACTGCTTCCTGACCCCCGGGGAAGATTCTGTTTTCTGAAGAAGTGCTGTCTTTTGCAAGTGAACCCAATATACTTTCCTTTCCATTTTTAAGAAATAAAATCCTAACGGGCTGCCGCATTACACTCTGATGTCAACTATCAATGTATTCTGAACAGATTATATGCAAATCTGTTTTTTCTCCAACTGAGAAAAAAATGACATTGACACAGAGTGCAGGGAGAAGGAGGGGGTCCTCAGATGAACATTCAGCCCCCAGGCCTCTCTGACTCTCAAAAGGGGCCTGGACGAATCGATTTGGAAAGGTTTTCCTAAGGGGAAGCAACTTGCACTGCTCTAGCATAAGTTTAGACTTTTTTTGGCATTACATTCATATTTAGTACTCCAGTTAAGGGGAGGAAAGTTTTTCAGATTTCTGTTCTCTTTTGTTACTGCCTCTGTTACTCTTGTCACAGTGGTAGGAAAGGATGGAGAACAAACTCAGCCTCCCTTCTCCATGTATCTGGTGTACAAGGGGAATTTCAATGGCCCGTAAACCAGAAAGGCTTTTGCCTCTCTGTCAGCAATTTGTCAGACTCCCTTGTGGGAGGGCTACAATTCTGAGCATTTCATCGTTATTGTGGTAGGGTTGGGAGAAAGTTACAGGTGGGAATATTTTTCCGATGGAAAACTACTGCCTAACCCTTGAAGTCATCCAATGACATGCCGTTATGAATCTAAATAGAAGGCTTCATGAACAAAACAAGGAGAGCCAAGCCAGAAGTTCTCTGCACATTCCTGATATGTGCCTAGTGCCAGCCTCCTTCACAAACCTGGAGCAGAAGGAAAACCGTGAAAAACGAACGACACAAACTCGTTTTTACAAGTAAATAAATACCATATAACAAACATACTTAAATCACAACATTTTTGAGGTCTTTATAAAGTGCAAAAGTGTACAAATTACCAAAGTGCTCAAGGTTGCAAAGTCAATACTTCCTGCTCAATTAGTGTTAACAAACTGCAGCCCTGCTGAAAAGAGAAGCCATGACAGACATAATATTTGTTTGCAGATGGTCACATCATGCACAATCTTGCTTCTAAGCACTACAGACTAGCTTATCCAAGTTTAACACAAACAGCCTTTTAGTGTAGAAATTGGTAGTACAACTGAACACAGAAAGGTAGCCTGCTGGGAGAATGAGATTGACAATATGGTACCTACAGCATGAATTACTGATGGCTTGGCTGTAACCCTTGAGGAAAGTCCGTAGGAAACAGGCGCACAAGCTGGTCCCCTGTTGGGACCATGAAGCCGCCCTGCTTTTCAGCGTATGCTTCAATTAGAAGCCTAACATGCCTTTCTGTGTTCAGTTGTACTATCAATTTCTACACTAAAAGGCTGTTTGTCCCTCCCTCCCTCCCTCCCTTGTATCTCATACGCCGCTTCCAATAAGGATCAGGTGGAGGGGCCATGGATCAATAACAGAGCATCTGATTGGCTTGCTGAAGGTTTCATGTTTAATCCCCGGCATCTTAAGTTAAAAAGCTCAGGTAGAAGGTGGCATGAAAGGCCTCTACATGAGACCCTGGAGAGTTGCTGCCGGTCCGAGTAGACGATACTGGTACCTATAGTCCGATGTTCCGACTCAGTATAAGGCAGCTTCAAGTGAATCTAGCAGCAGAAAGGAGCAGTGGAGTTTGATGACAGCCGGAAGCTGAAAGTTTGGAGAAGGTTGTGAGAAAAAAAAAATCCCCGCATCTCCTCAAGGGAGTAATCAGAGCCCAAGACAGAGAAAATCTGAATGGGCCGTTCAGGATGCCATTTGGTTGCTTGAATTTTTAACAGGCGAGCACAACCGGAAACCCAACCAACTGCTCATCTCCCAGGAACATCTCTCTCTCTCTGTCTCTCTCTCTCTAAGCAGACAAGAGGTTATGATGCCCTGAGGTACATTTTTGTTAAGGAAGAATAATAAACTCATCCTAGCCACCTGACTAATAAGGTCAGCTTTTTAGAGCTCACAATGAAATTTCTGTGCCGCTCAGGAGCAGTTTAAAGAAAACCCAAATGCATGTCTCAGGGCTGTATGGCAAAGATTCTGGAGTACTGGTGTAAGCGGTCGACCTGGCTGCTGCCATTTTAATAAGCAGTTCTGGATATGGCTGCTTGTGATATTAAAGATGTTTAGGCCTCTGGAGTTAAAATGGCTGCTATATTGCCACTAGAGAGCCTCTAACAGTTGCTGAGTCCCGCCCGGGAGAACACGGCATGCATGGAATGCTGCACAGGAATGCGGGGGGATTGAGAGGCGATTGGATTTGCAGTCCCACCAGCCCCAGTGGTGCCCAGTGCAACAACGGTCTTGCAGAGTCACCCCATTTAACACATTCCTTTCCCTTCTTCTGTGATGAGATCTCCTGTCCTTGATTGAGGAGCTAATCAAATGACATTCATAAGTATATACAGTTGTTCCTGCGAAAGTACAGTCCCCACCTAAAAACCATCAACTCGGCTCTGGTGGGATTCACTAACAAACTATCTCTTTTGTACAGCACTAGAACATGTTTTGCATTTGCTTTAACACACCCCGGCAGCCACCAATCAAGGTACTCAAACCTTTTGTCAAACCCAGGAACTGACTGTCGGAGTCTTTGTCCTAATGGCTAGGTGGGCTCTTCCACCTCAGGGCACATTTTACCTATAAAGGTAGAGCCCTGGCCTCGTTCAAATTGTACATGCTTCCGGATCCATAAGTGCTATTCCCTTGAGGTTTGCCCTAGCCTCTTGCTCTCTCGGCCGAGGACGCTGGCCGTTCAAAGCAACTCACTTCTCCCGCGCACTGGACCCCTCTTTGGATAGGTAGGTATATTTGCTTCCCAGGACTCTCTCTGTGTGTGTGTGTGTGTGTGTGTGTGTGTGTGTGAGTATTTTTACCCCATAATCCTGCTTGTATGTGCATGTCATTTTGTTTTTAATAAAAGTTATTGTTGGACCTTAAGAACCAGCCTCGTTTGCTATCTTGGGGAGGGACCTGGTAGAAACTGGGGACAGATCCCTGCGGTTGCCGGCCTCTTGCACAGCCATTCTCCTTGCTAGCTAATCCCCCCACAAATCATTTTATTGCAAGGAGACCACTCTCTCTCTCTCTCTCTCTCTCTCTCTCTCTCTCTCTCCCTCTCCCTCTCTCTGCAAGGGTAACAAAGTGTGGGCATTTACACATCAGTTCTGTGTGCTCCAAAGACAGTGGTACAATGTGTGATCCTGGAGCTTAAATTTCACACTGTGGGAACATGCCTATTGCACATGTTTTCTCACATTGAAAAAGAGAGGAAAGGGGTGGCAGTGGTGGGGATGTCTGTCTCTGAAGGCCATCACAATGCACCGCGTAGCCACAAAAGCCAATTGCAATTAAAAGCAGATGCCAGAAATTTCTTTCCTCTTCATCCAGCCGCAGTAACACTAAATTTGCCAGAGATTTGTTATTACAGGAGGAAACTTTTAACTAACACACACACAAGCAGATTGAGAGAGAGAGAGAGAGGGGGGGGGTCTCTGTTCAATACACAGTGGAGTGCATTTATGTCCTGCTGGTTTTACTGGGGCTTGAGCCAAAGATTTTATACGCAAATTCACAGTAAATGGACTTTGATGGCTGATTCAACACTTTGCCCCACCCCCATCCCTGCAGTCCAGGAGAAAAGCAAAATTTCCCTCTGAGGAACCAAGGGGGACTGCCAGCTTCCACAACACGCCAGGGATGCCAAGAGCAAGGGGCGGGAGAACGCTGCCGCTGAGAGGTTTTGAGCCTGCCCTCTGTTCCCTTGAGCCTACGTCAGAAAGTTCCCTGCATGGCCAGGTGAAGTTGCTGGAGTTGGAAATGGAATGTAGTATCACAAATCCAATTGGTGGGAGAGAATCTCATGTACACTCAGGAAAGAATCAAAACAGTCAACATGAAGCAGTACAGGTAATGTATAGCAATATCAAAAATCTGCTCTAAAGGGCACAATGTCCAACAATGAATTGACACAAGCAATAAAGTTCAATTTGGAATTGTTGTGTAACTGCTTGCAGATGTCTGTCAAGCCGTGAAGCTTGCAAGTGCCACGCCTACGGGTTTTGCCAACATAAGTTGTCCAGTCCCGTTTCGTACTTTCACTTCTTCATAGGCATTCTTTTCCTAATAGCAATTGCTTCAATCATGAACATACCACCATATTGGTATTCCTAGGACCGTCTAACCCAGGGCTTTTTTTCTGGGAAAAGAGGTGGTGGAACTCGGAGGTGGGTTGCCCTCGGAGAAAATGATCACATGGCTGGTGGCCCCGCCCCCTGATCTCCAGACAGAGGGGAGTGTAGATTGCCCTCTGCGCCGCCAAGCAATCTCAACTCCCCTCTGTCTGGAGATCAGGGGGCGGGGCCACCAGCCATGTGACCATTTTCAAGATGTTCCGGAACTCCGTTCCCCCACGTTCCCCCTTAAAAAAAGCCCTGGTCTAACCAATAAATTTATAAACAACAATAGCAACAAGCAACTGACATTCAAGTTTAGGTATAAGCAATCAAGGCGAGGGAGACGAGAACTGTTACATAAGCTAGTTGTGTTGTCACGTATTTTGAATATGCATTTCTGTTGTAGCTCAGATGTAGTGTTTTGTATTCTATATAAGCTTCTATGCACTTTCTATTGTCATTTCTATTTCTTTTTTCAAATAAAACTTTATTTTAAAAATAGCAACAACAAGCATCCGTTCAAGAAGCCACTTTCCCAAATTATTTTCCAATATAAAATGCTGCTGGTTTCCCCTGTACCAGTTGTATATTTGGGTATATATATATTGCAGGGGGTGGGGGGGAGGAAGCCAGTCATTCTCTTTATAAATTTCCTGTGCATTATTTCTGCAGTGAGATATTCATCCCCCCCCCCCTTACATTCATTCCTTCTGTCTCTTCACAGACTTTTCTGGGAGCTGGAAGAATCAGTCATGCAACCTAATGGTTAACTCAGAAATAAGTCCTATTTTGTTTAATAAGGGTTCCTCATAAGTAAGAATGCCTAGCACCATAGCCTTAATGCCTTTTTTGGATGCAAACTTCCCATGTGATCTTGGGGAAGTCTCTTGAATTTGGGGCTCTTTTCTCTGCCCCTTCGCGTCAAGACTTTCTGTCCCCCGGAAAGAGGGCCAAATACAATTTAATGGGCTTGATCTAATAGTTCTTGGCGGAAATTAAATTGGCTGGAGCTAACCAAGTTGACACAAGTGATCCCTTCCTCCTTGAAAATCTATGTATCCTCTTGGAGCGTCTCCATGTTTATGCTGCTCTGGGCAGACAGCTGAAAGGAAAGGAGACGTCCTGGCTGTAATTGATGTGCTTTCAATGACTTATACTACTTGAACTTGGGTAAAATCAGCAGGGGATAGAAGGACATCTTGAGGCTCAGATCGTATGAGTGTTTTAGACGTTTTGTGCAAAAGCTGTCTGCCTTGGTGATGATATTTCCCTGGAACCAACTAACTTTCCTTCTGTGTGGTTTGTTTCCCTAGCAAAAATTTCTACCGCTGTGGGATGCCCCCCTAAAGTATCCCTCCCTGTCAGCATAAATACTTCTGTAATTCTTCTCATCCAAATTGCTCCTTGGATTTGAAATGTTGTCACCTAATCTCGTTTCCAAAGCTGAAGTGATGCATTAGGAATCCTTCATTTTCAGGACCCATGTGAGCTACTAGGCTCCCAGACAAAGATTCCTTAGGGGTTCCCCTGAGCTACTCAAACCAACCCAAACATCACAGATAAAAGTCACTTCCCCCACCCCAGGAGACAGGGCTCCAGGAATGTTGTCTCCACAATGCCCCTTTCCTGCACTGGCCAGTCAATCGTTTCCATTTCCAAATTTTGTAGAACGATGCCCAGAGTTTTCTGCGATCATCTGCTTATTCATCTCTATTTCCTCCCTGTTACCGGTGCACCTGTACATCCATTGACAGCACAGCAGTAAAGCACTTTGATGTGGTGGCCTATACTGTTTATCAAGACTCGTTTTGCACAGCATTTTCCCAACAAGCAGGCGTACATGAACTCGTCAGTAAACCATGGCACTAAAAAAACACTTCATGCTCTCCTACGTACTGTCAAATCAAGCTTGCTTTTATTTTTCCCAGTCTTACCCATGCGCTTGTACTCAATGATAGCAAGAGCAGGGGAGAAAGATGGAAATGAATGGAAGGAAGTAAAAACTGTGGCCAATGATGCAGGTTCCATTAGAAATTCTCCCACTTAAACTAAATGAAGGAGAAGTGCGATGCAGCATAGAGCAAACCTCTGCAACTAACGTAGAGAGACAAGGAGACGTGCACAGTTCTGTCTCTGAGAACTTTGGTGGTTGCATGAGGGCTGTGTAAGGTGGCACACATACCTAGTTTTCAAGATAAATTGGACTCTGAGTTGGAGAAGTGAAGGAACCATAGACTGTAGCAGAATCAGTAGTGTTGGGAATACTTCAGTACTTCTGCCTCTGGTGGCAGGATTTTGGATCAGCACTAGAAGCAGAGCGCCAGAACTGCTCAGCAGGCAAGAGCCTGCATTGCCCCATGTCCAGAAAGTGGGATTTGAAAGACATGGGCTCCAGGCAGACCACCGACTCCTTGCAAAGGCTCAATCAAACTAGTCCATCTTAGCCTCAACCTCTCAAATGGGGGAGGGGCTTTGGCTTAGTGGCAGAGCATTTCCCTTGCATGAGAAGATCCCTTGGCAATGCCTGGTGAAAAATATCAGGTTTGGGAAAGACCTCCTGTGCTTGAGACCAGGGAGAAGTGGTCTGAGTTAGATGGCCCATGTCTGACTCCATATATTTGAAATGGGGAGGAAAGCATGAATTCTTAAGAACGTAACACGTCCTATGAGGGAAGGTTGAAGGAGCTCGGTACGTTTAGCCTGGAGAGGAGACGACTGAGAGATGATATGACAGCCTCTTCAAATACTGGAAGGGCTGTTATATAGAGGATGGTGCAGAGTGGTTTTCCGCTGCCCCATAAAATCGGGTCAGAACCAACAGGCTGAAATTAAAGGAGTTTTGGGCTAAATATTAGGAGGAACTTCCTGAGAGTTAGAGCGGTCCCTCAGTGGAGTTTCTTTGGAGGTTTTTAAGCAGAGGCTAGAGGGCCATCTGACAGCAAGGCTGAGTCTGTGAACCTGGGCAGATCATGAGAGGGAGGGCAGGGAGGGTTGCATCAGTGCTTAGTTCTTGTGGCCCCTTCTTCTATACCCAGGGCAAGGCCGATCGCCACCTTGGGGTCAGGAAGCAATTTCCCCCAGGCAAGTTTAGTTAGGGATCCTGATGGTGTTTTGCCATCTTCTGGGCATGAAGCAGGGGTCACTGGGGTGTGGAGTGGGGAGGCAGTTGTGAATTTCCTGCATTGTGCAGGGGGTTGGACTAGATGACCCTGGAGGTCCCTTCCAACCCTATGATGACATTATTCTATTTATTTATTTATTTTATCTTTATACGCTTATCTTCAATTAAGATCTCAATGATATCAATGTCGTCTTGCTGAATCAGACCAAAGTGGGTCCACCTAGTCCAGCATCTTGTTTCCGGTAGGCCAGCTGTCTAATGCTTTTTGTGGAAGAACAAAAGTAGGTTGTGAAAGAACCAGCCGTCCTCTCTTGTGTGTCCCTTGAAGCTGGCTTTCACAGATACATTGCCTCTGAACATGGATGTTTTGTTATGCAAACTTGACTAACTGCTGTTTGTAGATGTAAACCCCGTGAATTGTAAAAACACCTTACAAATTAAAAATCACGTTGAAATGACATGCAATAGCCAGTCGTAATACCCCAAAGGCAGAATTGGTGGTTTTATGTCAAACTAGCAACAAAGTCCAATGTGGGGACAAAATACTATGGGCTCTAGAAAGGACAGGGTGGCCAGGCCTGGCATTGCCCCCTCCCAGTGCCCTGATCAAGGCGGGTAGGAGGGCAGGGTGGCTGGGCCTGGCATTAACCCCTCCCCAGTGCCAGCCAATGTCCAGCTGCCTGCCCTCCCCATTCGAGGGCTGGAGGCTTGGCAGGCCGGCGGGTGCACCTCAACTCCTGCCCTCCCCACTCCGGGGCTGGAGGATGGGCAGGCTGGGGGGTGGAGGCTCTGGGGCTAGAGGCTTGACAGGCAGGTGGGTGCCTCCCAGACCTTTGCAGTGGTAAAGGGCTGGGAGGCATCCTACCCATCTAGCCCTCTGTGCTCTGGGGCTGGAAGCCGGACAGGAGGGCAGGTGCGCCTCCCAGCCCTTCACAGTGGCAAAGGGCTAATAGGTGTGCTCGCCCATCTCACCACCTGCCCTCCGCACTCCGGGGCTGGAAGCTGGGCAGGAGGGTGGACACACCTTCCAGCCCTTCACCACATCTCGCTGCCTGCCCTCTGTGCTCTGGTGCCGGAGTCTGGGCAGGAGGGCAGGCATGCCTCCCAGCCCTTCACAGTGGCGAAGGCCTGGGAGCTTCCAACCCTGAAGTTCCCATCTTGCCACCTGCCCTCCCATCTTGCCACCTGCCCTCTGAACTTCAGGGTTGGAAGCTGGGCAGGTGGGAGTGCCTTTCCCTCCACTGCCGGGATAGGGGTGGTGGTGAAGGGAAGGGAGGCTTGCCGGCCCATCAGGCCACCTGTCTGCCCCAATTTGGGGCCGGCAGCTTGACAGGTGGGCGGGTCCTTCCCTTCATCAGCCTACCGTGGCTGCAAAGGGAAGGGAGGCAGGTGTCCTTCCTACAGGCATACAGACTGTGCCTGCGCGGGTGAGTCATCTGAAACACGACTCCCCTTTTATGTTCAAGGATTGTCATGTAAACCCAAGCTGGCTCTTTTGGGAAGTCTGTACCTGATGTGTTGGGCAGACATGGCTTTGAGTGCCCTCGGACTGGCTGAGGGGTTGAGCTGTCCACCAGGACATCTCCACTTGGAATCTTGCTACTGAAATGAACTTAGAATCATAGAATCATAGGGTTGGAAGGGACCTCTGGGGCATCTAGTCCAACCCTCTGCACAATGCAAGAAATTCACAAACTACCTCTCCTCCCCACACCCCCAGTGATCCCTGCTCCCTGACCCGATGATGGAAAAACACCCAGTAGGTGGTCCCAAGCAAACTTGGTTGCTCCCACAACTTGGTAGGTTGTGCCAAGCAAGCCACCCTTTCTAAGCCTCAGCTTCCCACCTGCAAAATGGGGATAATGATGCTGACCCACCATACAAGGTTTTGTAATGATTTCCATGAATACATGAAGGTAGAGACCCTTGGTCCATCAAGGCCATTATTGCCAGCTCAGGCTGGCAGCTCAGGTGGGAATGGTCTTTCACATCACCTGTTACCTGATGTAATAAATTGCAGGTGTCAGGGATCGAACCTGGGACATTCTGCATGCCAAGCTGAGTATCTACCACTGAACCATGGCTCCTCCTCAAAGTCAATGTATAGAAAATACTTTACATACATATATATGTGCCCTGACCCAGATAGCCCAGGTGAGCCTGATATCGTCAGATCTCAAAAGCTAAGCAGGGTCGGCCTTGGTTAGTAATTGGATGGGAGACCTCCAGCGAAGAGTTTTGGGCTAAATATTAGGAGGAACTTCCTGAGAGTTAGAGCGGTTGCAGAGGCAGGCAATGGTAAACCGCCTCTGATTGTCTCTTGCTAAGAGAACCCCACTAGGGGTCACTGTAAGTCAGCTAGGACTTGAGGGCACGCTCCACCACCACACATATATATGTGCCCTCAAGTCACGAGCGACTTATGGTGTACCCAGCAAGGGACTTTGCCATTGATAAAGAACTTTAGCTGTTCTAAAAACTGTCATCTACACAAAGTGATGAAGGTGACAATAATGACGCCATTCTGGCCAGGCCTGATGTTAAAAGCCCAAGCCAGGGTGCTTTCAAAGGTCTTAAAGGAGTACAGCGTCAATCAGCACGAATGAAAAATGTACAGGGGCCAAAATACGCATCCATGTTACCAATGCTTCCCTTCTCCTGTCTTCTGGCAATAGAAAAAAGTCCAACATTAACATAAATAGCACAAGAAAGACTCAAAGGCAATGTATGAAAAACACTCAACCCTCGCTTCAGAAGTATTTTCAATCACTTAAAGTTCCTCAGGGGAAAGCTTTGCAAAGACCCAGAGAGATCCCAGTGTGATAGCAAGTGTTTGAGCTGTGAGGAAGATGGAAGGCCTTGTGTTCAGGCAACGCAGTTCTGCACACTTCCCTTTCCCAGTGACACGTTAACAAAGCATTCCAGGCTAATTTGGGGATATTTATCCTACACTTCGGCACTCGGCCCAGCATGTTCCATATGTGCTCGTTTCCTTCCTTCTCCCCCCCTCACCCCAAAATCAGTAATTATCTTCGGAAGAGAAGATCGAAATCCTAATGCCATATGTTCATTACAGATTCTACTAATGAAAATATATCTTCCCGTCAGGCCTGGTGATGAATGGGGCTCGTTCCTGCCGAGCCTTTGAAGCCCCCAGATGAAACAAGCAGGCCTCTTAAATGTATCTCTGCGTTTCCCAACAATGCATTCAAACAACTCCCTACAGACATGGAAAGTGGGGAGGAAAAAACTTTCCTGTTTGGCCTCCTGCTGTACGAGAACTGCTCCGATTCCCTCCCTTTGGGGAGCGTGGGGAGGAGGGGAAGAGAAGTTCCTGCCCCCGTTTGGGGAATGCACACAACGACCAAGGGATGAAGGAATTTGGTCCCCCTCGCGGATTGCCGGATTCAAGGACCTGCCGTTGCATCCGCCAGTTCTCCATTGGCAAGCGCAGCGCACATGCAGCCCCCCACCCAGCAGGGAAATTAGCACCCCCCAGGAATGTTTTGGGTTTGGAAAATGGCCCATGAGCCTGAAGCTAATTCTTCTCCATGGCGTTGTCCCACTCCAAATTGGCCCACTGCGGAACTGCAGAACTGAGTTGCCGTGTGTCAGATGTGCCCTGCTTATTTGCCACGTGTGACTATTATACTCTGTATTGTATTCTGGGCCTCTGAGAACGTGTAAAGAAATATCTGTGTATTTGTCTAACTGTTTAACTGCGGATTGCTTATCTTGCAGGTGGCTACTTTCACTTTCTTGACTGGCATGGGGAAGTGTCCTTGAAGTGCTGGTCGGAGCTGTATCTCCCTGAGACATGGAATGAGCTCACCCTTGTCTCCTCCTCCCCTAACCCCTCCAACCTTCTAGGCCCTGCGCGCCTAAATTCTAATGGTCCTTATCCCAGGGCGGGACCCCTGCCCTGTAACTAACACTGCTTTTCCGCATTACGTCACTTCTGCCAATGCTATAATCTGAGTGCACTGTGATACTGGTGGATCTCTAATAAAGAAACTTTAACTGGTCTCTTGGAGTGTCTACAGGGAAGTAACGGGGGATCTAACTGGCAGAGCCTGACACCACGGGTACTTGCAGCTGTCATCTGGTTGCAAGGCTCGGTGGTGATCACGTAGTCCATAGTATTGTCTATGTACATGTGTGTGTGCTGTCAAGTCGCAACCAACTTATGGAGACCCAAGCAAGAGGCTTTCAAGGCAAGTGAGAAGCAGAGGAGGTTTGTCATGGCCTCCCTCCCATCCATGTACTGACGTTACTTAGCTTCAGATAAGACTTTACCCTTTGCTCCAGTTGTTGTCTACTTTGGGCCTAATTTGGTCGCCGGTGAAGGAATGGCTTTGTTTGATGCTGCCCTGCCATCTTTGCTGCCCAACCCTCCTTCAGGAAATTCAGGGCAGTGGGCCTGGTTCTTATTTTCCTATGTTACTCTCACAACAACCCTCTAAGGTGGGTCAGGCTGACTCACTAGCCCCAGGTCATGCAGTGAACTTCATGATGGGGGGATTTGAACTTGGAACGTCCAGATCTGAGTCCAGCACTAACCATTACACCCCCCTTAGAAGTCATGATGAGCTATCTGGCTTTGCATGAAAAGGGCTCTCTCTGCTACTGGGCTAAAGTAATAATCCATGTCTCTTGAAAAGTTGGGAGCGAAGCTGATCTTTGACTAATTTGCTTTGTTCCCAATTTCATTAAAGTCAGACTTCAGTGCCAATTAGTTCAACCAGTTCATTTTAAGCTGAACTAATGAAATGACAATAATTAAAACTGATGTTTGGGACTCTGATTAAAAAATGAGAGTGGCAAATAAAGGGAAAGAAAACCCCAGCAAAAGTCCCTGTGATTTTGGGCTCAAAGATTTCTTTGGGGTGTGCTGTATGGCTCTAGAGCAGCCCGTTGAAGTCAGAAAAGTCCCAGCCAATTCAAAGAGCTTTCTGACAAACAGCAGGAAGCAGAAGGAAATGGAAATTTATGGAAACACTGAACTGATCTCCTTGTTAAAGATGTCTTCATCCATGAATGAAGGACAGTATATGGGACAGAAGAAAAGAGCAACAGCCCAGTAGCACCTATAAGACTAACAGAATTGACTAACACAGTGGCCAGGAGATGGGCAGGAGAACTAAGCACTGATGTAACCCTTCCTTCCCTCCCCTTTCATGATTTGCCTAGGTTCACAGAATCGTGACGTACTAACTAAACAATAAATCAATTTTCCAATATAAATGTCTTATTATTTGTAATAAATATTTTCTTATACACACAAACTGCCTTCAATATATATTATTACACATACACTTCCCACCACAATGGCTGTACAAAAAGTGCTAGTGCATACATAAACATAGATTCCTATGAACAGTCATTAAAGTGCTAATAAGGCATATTCAGCAGCAATTCAAAGCATAAAGTTCATAGGAAAAATGCCAAATACAGCACAAAGGGTGTCGATAGAAGGACCATCTGACGGGTGGACCGGTTCACTTTCTTAATCCCGTTTTGGCTCTTTATCAAAGATGGTTGAAGAGCCTACGTCAATTTCAAGTTCTAAAAGCCTTTGAAGCCATTCATGTATTGATAATACAGACATCAAGGGGTGGTCCTAAGGAAGGCTGCACGCTTTTTGTACAGTCATTGTGGTGGGAAGTTTGCATGTAATAATATCTATCGAAGGCAGTTTGTGTTTATAAGAAAATATTTATTACAAATAATAAGACATTTATATTGGAAAACGGATTTATTGTTTAGTCAGTACGTCACAATATATCTTTTGGCTATTGACTCACGTGATTCTCTCTGTACTGGAAGGTTCACAGAATCAGCATTGCTGCAGATGGCCATCCGGCATCTGCTTAAACACCTCCAAAGAAAGAGAGCCCAACTGAGCCATATTTGGGGCTAGACAGCGTTTCTCCAAGCTGCCTTGGGCAGGTTCCCTGGAGAGGCAGCTGAGAATTTTTCCCAATGAACAAATAAAATGTTCCAATGGACATGTCATCTGTGAAGGAAATTTGATGTTGCCCAGACATCTTTGGCATATAAAGAGCCTCTGTACACGAGACATTTTTCACAAGAATGCTCAAGTGTAAGGAGATGCAATGCTAGCCGGGAAGAGGAGCTTAAAAAGGCAGAGTTGAAGGCTCTGTCTATTTCTCCGCTCTTCAGGGCCAGCAGAGACGCTCCTCAGAGGGTTTGTTAATTTCCTCTTCGCCTCCCCAAAGGCTCTGTCAGGTGAGGAGGAAATTAACAAACCCTCCGAGGAGGAACCTTTGCAAGGCTCTGCAGAAAGGGGGACTTGACAAAGCCTTCGGCCCTGCCTTTTAAAACTACTCTCCCCGGCACGGCCGGCACCAGGGTTTCTGGCACCTGAGGCCGGGGGTAGTTTCAGTCTGTTGCTGAGCATGCTCAGAGCATGCGCGCGTGCATCTGGACTGCTTGATGATGTCACTGCAAGTGATGTCATCACGCAGCATGCTGCTGTGAGCCGATCCCATTGGCACGGTGGGAGGCTGGGATGGCACGCAGGTGGCCTCCTAGCCCTCCAGCTCAGTTGCCCTGCACTGTCCTGGCTGCCTGCCATGCCTGGCCCGCAGCTGTGTACTGACGGCGGTGAGGGGCGGCTGGATGGGAGGGCTGGGAGGCTGCCCGCTCAGACTGCCTGCACTGCCGCCACTGGCGCACGTTCCCAGCCAGGCATGGCGGGTGGCTGGGGAGGCACGCATGCATCCTCCCAGTCCTCCCGCTCCATGGCTCTGCGCACCACCCTGGACACCTGCTGCACCTGGCCCGCAGCTGCTGCACCTGGCCGAGGGCATGTGGTGGCGGTGGTGGCAGCGCGGGGTGGGAGGGCTGGGAGGCAGGCACGGCAGGCCAGGCATGGCAGGCGGCTGCGGTGTCGTGCATGAAGCTTTCCATCCCTCCCGCTCAGCCGCCAGCGCTGCTGCCACCAGCTCCATGGCATCCCCCCCCCGCATGCCTGCATGTGCCTCAGCACTCAAGGCAGCTGCTAGACCTGCCTCAATGGATGTGCTGGCCCTGCTCCCTGGCTAACATTGCATTTCTCTACACTTGAGCATTCTCGTGTAAGATGTCTTGTGTAGAGAGACCCAAAGTCCCTTCCTCACTGCTCAATCCACCTGAACCTTACCTGTGCATTATTGGAGTCGTGCAACCATGCCATGTGCCAGGAGAGAAACCAAGTGTGGATCGTGTCCTAATATCTGCTTTGGGGAAATGAGGGTGTCAATTCTATGTGCCTTGGTTCCCTGGGAATCTGCCAGGCCAGATATTGCCAATTTGTGCAAACTGGAGTGGAGTCAGGGGCTCTTCAGTCCCATACCATCTCTTTCAGCAAATCTCATTACAGCCAGACGCTAATTGAATCCTGGCTAATGGGGATGCGGTTGATTAGGAGCTGCGTGATGTTCCATTTTTCCCAGGATTTTGGGAGGCCTGTTATCCCTTCACTCACTGAATGGAAGGGTCAGGGCAGCTCTTTCCATATGAATTCGGAATTAGAAGAGCCCCCACCTCTCTGTTGACACAGCAACCTCCCCAGCTCTGGTGCCAGCCGTTTTCTCTGGCTCTCTGCCACCCACTCACTGCCTTTAATAACTGTCAAATTGCTTGCTTCAAAAATAGCCTTTGTCCAGAGGGAAGCAGGAAGAGCGAAGAGAGAGAAATCACACAAAAGCATGCTTCTGTTTCCAACCAAACACCGCCAAAGGATGCAACCCCCTGGGAACTGATGCTCCAGCCATGCTGGACTGAATGGAAGCTGCACCAAAAGCCAGACTCTGTCCAGGTGCTGCTTTGCAAAGAAAGGGGGGGGCACTGGATCTCTCTGCCCTTCCCCCAGCTGTTGTGTCGGTCCCTTCAGTGGGGGCTCATTTAAATATTGTGAACATTAATGGGAAGTTTTGCTGTGGCAACCAGCAGGGAGGTCATTGGGACGATCGGGGAGGGGTGGGGCAGCTGTAAGCAACAAGTCATGTTTGTGGTATTGAAGACATCATGCAAGTAGAACGGGCTTCCTCGAGAGGTGGTGGACTCTCCTTCTTTGGGGTTTTTAAAGCAGAGGCTAGAGGGCCACCTGACAGCAGTGCTGATTCTGTAAACCTGGGCAGATCATGATGGGGAGGGCAGGGAAGGTTATATCAACGCTTAGTTCTCATGGTTCTTTTTTACATGTGCAGGGTAATGCCAATTGCCACCTTGGGGCCAGGAAGCAATTTTCTCCAGGCCGGTTTGGCCAGGGATTCTGGAGGGTTTTTTGACATCTTCTGGGCATGGAGCAGGGGTCACTGGGGGTGTGTGGGGGAGGTAGTTGTGAATTTCCTGCATTGTGGGGGGGGGGGGTTGGACTAGATGACTCTGGTGACCCTTTCCAACCCTATGATTGATTCTATGATTCTAAGGGCATAAGAAAACAACCCCCTACAAAAAAACCCCTGCTGGAATATTAGATACCAATTTAGTGTGGATGTTTTTTGTGTGTTGCTGTTACCCTGAGCAGCTTACTGACTGTTCTTTATTGTCAGAGAACCACAATAAAGAGCCACCTTGGAGTATAAATATTTTAATCAATAAATAATATTCCTTGGGAAAACATTCTGGTACAAATGCCAGAAGGTTTCTCTATTGTGGATTCTTTTTCCAGTGTGGCAGAAATTGAGCAAGATATGCCCTAGGCCTGTAGAAACCCCAGAGTTCTGCTTCTGATGGATGTATGTCCAGAAAGCTCTCAAGCAGACCATGACTGTAAGGGCCTTCTGCTCTCCTCCTCGCCATCAATGTATACTACCTCTGCACACAGAGGCTCCATTTAACCCATTGAGCAATATGTTCTCCATGCATGTATCTAATTTTTGTTTTAAAGTCATCCACGTTGCCTTTTATATTTATTTAATTCATTTTATACTTGGTAAACTCAAACGCCAACTTTCAGCCTTGTAAAAGGCCCTCAAGGGGGTCCACAGCAATTTCAGTCCATACGTATGTTAATTAATTACATGCCAGGTGAGGCGCTTCCTTTTGCCGGTCCAGGGTAATCCCAAATTCTAGCATCATGCTAAAACAGGGATCCAAGTGGAGTGGGGGTTGGGATGCTATCCCATTTTCTTTCAAGAGGCTGTAAAAGTCCCCCTCTTTTTATAGTGAAGGAAACCTACCCCAGGGTAGATGGAAGGACGCCCCGGCCTTGCCCAATATTAGGCTACTTCCATTCATGTTTTGATTTCTTTGATAAGAATTGTATTCTTCGTAATGACTGGTAACAGACTATCATCATGCCGAAGCGTGAATACCTAATTCAAGCTTGTTAGCAAATAGTTATGCAGCAATTATAACTCTAAAGATAGCAGAGAGGCCTCTAGAAGGGAAATGCTAGTCTGGGGCTAAGCTCCACATGCTTGGGATGCAAAGTTCAAGATATGATGAACGCTAAGTGAGAACGCCACTGCCGAATTTCACTCCTCAGAACTTAAGCTTTGTGTTAAAGAAGTCTGGCAACCAACCCAAAGTTCTGGATTTTATGCAAAAAGTTTTGGCAACTGGCCCAGAAATGTTAAAAATCTGGCGAGGATGTTAGCATTGCAATTTCCTTCCCCTGGAGACTTGCCAAAATATAAGTGTTTGTAATATGTATTGGGGAGGGCCGCAGCTCAGGGGCACAAAATGTGCTTTGTTTGCAGAAGGTGCCATGTTTGACCTCCGTCATCTTTTGGAGAAGGTGTGTGTGGAGGGTTGAGACTCTGTGAAGCTGTTGCCAGGCAGAGCAGGCAAGGCCAGGATGCCTAGTGGTCTGACTCAGCAGAAGTTGACTTCCTGAGCTTATACAAAATTCTTATGGGGGGCAGCTGAGGAGGGAAAGCAGTATGGTGTAGTGATTAGTGTACAACCGCCCCCCCCCAAGGGCTGGGAAAATAAACAAAAACTTTGAGCTGGAAGGAACAGCAAAGGCCATCTAGTCCACCCCCTGCCCAATGCAGGAAATTCACAGCTATTTCCCCCCCACCTCCCCCAGTGACCCCTGCTCTATGTCCAGAGGATCCCTGGCCAGTCTGGCCTGGAGGAAAATTCCTTCCTGACCCCAAAGAGGCGATTGGCATTCACCTGGGCATGTAAGAAAGGGCCACGGGAGCCAAGCACCAGCTCATCGCTTCATTTACTCCTGCTCCGTATTTGCGTACGTTCCTATTGAGTCATAGAATCATCATAGCTGTCAGGTGGTGTCTTTGCTGTCCTACAACCTACTGACGGAATAGTAAACTAGGGCCCTTTTCACACTGCTTACCTGCTCCCAGGACGTTGCGAAATATCACGCAAAAAAGGCGGAAGATAGCGTCTTCTCGTGAGAGTTTTGTGCGGTCGCGCAAAACTCTCGCGAGAAGACGCTGTCTTCCACGTTTTTTGCGCGGTATTTCGCAACGTCCCGGGAGCAGGTAAGCAGTGTGAAAAGGGCCCAGAAAATATTGGAGAAAAAATCGAGTATATTCCAGAGTCATACATCATGCCAATAAGGCTGCTATCCTTTAACAGAGAAACAAAATATTCATAAGTAATAAAGCATTCACATGACACGTCCTATAGAGCCAAATGTATTTTGACTGAACATTATTCTTCAGTAAGAATGAAATGCCCTGTTCTTTCATAAGCACGTAAATGCCCCATCCTTCCGTAAATATATGAATGTACAGAATCAATATAAAGGGGGGGGGGAGTTACCAATATCCCATTGAATTATTGAACTATAAGCATTACTTTTTTTAAAAAAAACGAAAAAGATAAAATAATGTTTATTTTTTATTTTATACTTTCGGGTTTCTGAAAAAGCCTATCAATAATGGTTAAAAGGACACAGTTCAATAGATTAGAACTTCATTACTTATGAATACTTTGTGTAGTTATTAAAAGATAATTGTTTTATTTGGATTAACTGTGTTTCTGGAACGGTAGTGATTAACGTGACAGAGAGGATTGCCAAGCTGCAGCCAGCAACCCCCAGTAGCAACTGGGGGGCAGAGCCTGGCATGCTAGCATCGTGCCAATGCACCAACATCACTTCCGATTTAAACTGGCAGTGACACAGGGGTTGTTCTAGTCTCTTCCTATGTTCCTCTATGGCAGCTTTGCTCATCTGGACAGTGTCTCCTGCAGGTGCCAGGCTGCACATGGGCAAAATCAACAGCAGCCCGTATACGGGCTTTCTCTGTGGTGGCCCCTACCCTGTGGAATGACCTGCCTGAGGAGGTCGGGAGAGCCCCCACTCTCCTGGCTTTCCGCAAACAATGCAAAACTGAATTTTTCAAAAAGGCTTTTTACTCAAATGGGAGAGCTTTATTGTAGGGATGGGGCCTCAGATGCTTCACTAATGAGTGAAGGACCATAGACTTCATCATTATGTTGCCTTACATATTATCTGTTGCTTTAAATATGTATTCCTATGTACTACCAGTGATTTAAGTTGTCTAATGTCATTCCTAGAAGTGATTTTGTTCTGTTTCAGTATTTTCTTATACTTTGTATTGGATTCTTGCTAACTCTATGTCTTTTAAGATTTGTATCTATTTACCCTATGGCATTGTTTATGGAAATGTCCTTGATACTGTATGGAAATGTACTTGATATGAATTGTACTAATCTCATACTGTGTAATCCTCCTTGAGTCTCAGTGAGAAAGGTGGGCTACAAATGACATAAATAAATAAATAAATAAATTTTACAAAATGATGGGTTTCCCATAGAGTTTTTGAGGAATGCTAGAGCATCTCATTTCATGTCTGTTTCAAACTGGAAATGGCACACTGGTACAATGCCAGCATACCACTTGTTCCCTCCAGTGACCAAGGCACCAACAGGCATCAAAGGGAATTGCCAATGTGTCAGACTAGCGTTACCTGAATGGGACTCCTTTCGAGTACAGGGGGGAATTAGTGGCAAGGAGAAGGCTGTGTGAGAGGGGTAACAAAGAGGGACATCAATTTTTACGGGGTCCCCTCCCCAAGGAAACTGACATGACGGGTGTTCTTCAAATAAAGAGTAATTTTTATTTAAAGGGGGAAAATCACACACACAAGAAGTAACTCACAAGCATATAAGATTTCTCTGAAAAGCAGTGGTGAAATTGGAATAGATTTGAGGGATTTGGGGGTGATAATTACCGATCCAGGAGGTGGGGTAGTCCACAGAGGAAGAGGGCTTCAAACAGTCAGCATTCTCAATCAGGAGAGTTTAGGGAAGGAGACCCTAAGGGTACAGCACTTGTCATTCTGGGAATGACAAAAGTTTGAGTACCTTTGATTGGTGCTACTGGGGTGTGACAAGGAAATCAAATTGGGTGCTCTTGGTGCTTCCCAAAGAAGCAGGTGCTAATTAATGTTCCCGAAGCTTAGCTAATGAATTTAGATCCTTGATTAGATGTTCCCAGGAAGGAGTTATAAACTTATCAGATCTGATTGTTGGCCCTCGATTGTAGGATAGGATTCAGTCACAGAAAAGAGGGGAGATTGGAATGTTTGGATGGTGACTCATGAGTACCCTTATTGCCCAGATTGCACATTCCGCAGCTTGGAGGGGCAGGAGCCAATCACACCCGATTGCTGGGCATTTGCAGTCACATTCCAGTCATGACTCACTCTCCTGGGCGGGACTTGGCAACACTTTGCTCAGCCAGCTGGGACTCTAAATTGAATTAAGGTGCATCAGATTCAAAAGGCTTATGATTTTTATACCATACGCCAGGGGTGGGCAATTGTTTTGGCTCAGGGGCCACTTTGTGGGAGCGGATGTTAGCGGAGAGCCGCACCTTTTAAAATGATTGCATTCATTAGTTAACTTTGCATTTCAGAAAAGGTATGAATTGTATCATAAAAATCAATAAATATATTAATAAATAAATAGTGGTAGTTTTATTCAATTTATTTATTGTGCTAATTTCATATCATCTATAGCTGCGAGCTATGTGAGGGAGAAAAGCTGCAGAGCGTTGCTCTTTCGGTGCCAGGCACCCGGTAGGTGACTGTCTTGGCGGGCCGCATGTGGCTCTGTAGCGGGCCGCAATTTGCCCACCCCTGCCATACGCTGCTATAAAAGTGGCAGAGGCTGGGGTCGGCTGCTTACACTAGGACTGGAGAGACCAGATCCAAATCCTCACTCTGCCATGAAGCTTTTTGGGTAACCTTGGCTCAGACATTCTCCTTCAGCCTCACAGGGCAGTTGTTGTGAGGATAAAAACTTGGGAAAGGAAAACAATGTATGCCAGTGGTTGTTGGGGGTTTTCCGGGCTGTATTGCCGTGGTCTTGGCATTGTAGTTCCTGACGTTTCGCCAGCAGCTGTGGCTGGCATCTTCAGAGGTGTAGCACCAAAAGACAGAGATCTCTCAGTGTCACAGTGTGGAAAAGATGTAGGTCATTCCACACTTTTCCACACTGTGACACTGAGAGATCTCTGTCTTTTGGTGCTACACCTCTGAAGATGCCAGCCACAGCTGCTGGCGAAACGTCAGGAACTACAATGCCAAGACCACGGCAATACAGCCCGGAAAAACCCCAACAACCATCGTTCTCCGGCCGTGAAAGCCTTCGACAATACAATGTATGCCAGGTTGAACTTCTTGAAGGAAGGGTAACATAAAAATGTCAGAGAAGAAAAGGTTGAGGAAAATGTCCTCCTCACTGTTGTCAGCTGCTTCTTGCAACGGGCTCGAGATCCTGAGCCCAGAAGGGGATTATGATGGTCGTGGCCAGGAAATTTAAACAGACTCTTGATCTGTTGGCTGCTTTTCTCTGTGGGAAAAGAAGGGAGGCAGCGAGGACTAGGGAAGATGAGAGTGGAGGTTGCCAGGCAATTCTGATGGCTTTATTGGATGGAATTTTTCCACTGGAGGAGCATGTGGGCACATCATATTGCTGGCTTTATTAAAGTCTACGAAAGACATTGCTCTCCAAATCAATTTAGATTGGCTTTGGCAAGAGTCCTTGTTAGCAGACAGGGAAATGGTGGAGGCAGCAAAGTCTTTTTTGGGGAGGAAATGGCTTCTGGTGTGTCTTGCCCCCAAATAAATGCATTGTGAGTGCATTTGCATGCGCTAGGGATACTTGACCACCTGATGGTTTAGCCTATATTCTGTTTGCAGGGTTAGGGTTAGGGTTAGGGTTAGGGTTGGGGTTGGGGTTGGGGTTGGGGTTAGGGTTAGGGTTAGGGTTAGGGTTAGGGTTCCCTGTGGGCAGGGAACTATTCTTTCTTTTTTTTGTCAGCAGAGCGGTTGACTGTTAGTGAGCAGCTTGAGTCTGTCTGATGGATTCATTACTGCGCACTCAGAGTGTGGCGCAGTGGAATCAGTGCCACATCACACATGTGCATTCTCACACTACCCAACGGGAGTCCTAATGCTCCACGCCACAGACTTGTCATCATTGTGGGCTTCCTCACAGCTAATTGTTTAAACAATGAGTGAACAAGCCAGTGTGTCAATTTATAGAGATTGTGGGTTTTTAAAAATAAAGCCTCATCATTTGGTGTTTGTTTAAATCTGTGTTACTGACAGTCTTATGGGAGTTGTTATTCCCCATTCCTGGCAACTTTGTTTGTTGAAAATGGTCTGTTTTTCTACCATGGGTGTTCCGTGCAAGGTTTTTTAGCATTATGCATTATGCTGATATGCATTAAGGAGGCCATAAAATTTCTTGGGGAACACTCACTTCTCCTGCTCTTCTCATATCTCCCTGTCCCCTCTCTTGCTCAAAGTTTAGGAAGAAAAAAATTGGGATCCCAGGTCCCCCAGCAGAGGCAGGGGACTCCCTGCTCCCACCCTCTGACTCCCCCGCTCATCTGGCCAGTGGGGGGGGAGGCAGGGGAATATGCCTCCTGGGTACATTCCTGGGGGGGGGGTTCAACCATGTCACTCCTGGGACTGACATCATCATGCTGCCCCAGAACCACTCCCGGTTTCATAGCGGGCCAATGTGAGCCCCAAATGGGACCCAAGCAGGGCCTGAATTAGGGCTGTTTGGAGCCCAAAGTGGCCTGTTGCAAAGCGCAGGAGCACTCCTGGCCCCTGCGTGATGACATGGCTTCCTGGAAGTGATGTCATCATGCTGCACAACTCTCTAGAGTTAGGCAACTCTCTAACTCATTGTTTAGTCACCCCCTTTTCACTCTCTGTCATAGTTACACATGAGAATGGGAACAGCCTCAGAAACAGGTGTGTGTGCCATTCACGTTCTGTCCACTGGGCATAGATTTGTCCGCATCAATTAGTACCGATCCCCAAACCCAGAGCTAATTAGTTGACTGATGAAACAATTAAAATGTACAATCTTGTGGCTAAAGAGTGAGCCAGATGCTGTACAGAAGTGGCATGGACCCCACTGAATTACAGCACAACCTAGGCCAGCCAGTGGGGAAATTTGTGTCTGGGTGAACAAAAATAAATCCAGAGTGGTTCCTGGCACTACTGAAGTCTGGCCTACTAGCGAGTGAGCAGATTCAGTATGCCACAGGGGTGGTAAAGAAGACAAATTCTATCCTCGGGATTATTAGGAATGGGGATGAAAATTAAACCAACACCGTTGTAAAGCTCATGCCTGGCTCCCTGGCGCTGCTACATTTGGAAGGAGGGCGCACCAACATCACCTGTAGTTGGGCCCTAAAATTCTCAGTGAACTCCTGGACTTTGTGAAAGAGAAAGAGACATTTCTCTTAGCCTTGCGAGAACTGCTAGTTTCCCATTCATTTCTTGAAAGTCATACCTGGATTGCTGACTGGCTGCCCCTCCTAGGTTATGGCACTATCACGGCAAAAGACGAGTCATTTGCAACCACTTGGGTTTGTCCACAGGGAAGGATCCAGCAATGAAGAACAGGAATAGCAAAATGATAGTGCAGAAGCCAGTAATATGTGGATTTTGTCTTGATGAGGAAGGCCGGCTACAGCTGCCAAGAGGGGTTCTCGCATGGGGGGGTAACTCGTGGCAATGGAGGACAGCGCCACCGCCAGTGGCACAGAGCCAGAGGATCTACCCACTGTCCCTTACAGAGTTGTGACAAATATCCTATGTTCTGATCAGTGTGACAGAGAGATGACACAATTTGGACAGGGAAGGACTTTCAGCGTATCAAGAAGCGCAATTTAGAGTTGCTGTTTACAGGCGAACAGGAACATGACGTCATGCGGAAGATAATGGTCCTGACTGAGGATCGTGTGCTAATGGGATGAGCGAGTCTTTGCGGAAATGGAGACATTAGGGAGAAAAATCTATATTTATGAATAGCAGAGTAATGTGCCAGGCGGTTGGATACCACTCTGATAAGACAGCTGCGCGAGAGAGACTCTATCAATCAAACGGGACGACTCCTGGTGGAAGGAGACAATGGCCACTCAGAAGATTGTCAGAAGGGATGTTGGGGAGGGTTTGGAGGGGAGGCTGGAAACACGATAAGGAAATAAGACACCCGGCAAATGGATCTATCAAGGTGTCTGCGTATTGTCATGTTATGACTGCTATTGTTATCCAGCGGAGATCAAATCAATCAACGCTGAAACCAATTTGGAATTAGTATGCTTCTCAGGGGTATTAGAGTCCCTACGTGGCGTATGCTGAAGTGCCAAAGCATTTTTATTTGCAGGAAAAGTGTGCATGAGAACACAGAAGGGAAAGTAGGGTATGAGGGGGGCTCTTAATTCTCTTCCCACTTCTCCTTTTGGTGTTTCATTTGGGGCCTGCCAAAGCTGATTTCTTGCTGTGCAGGTTCAATGGCACGAGTGGTAGGGCAGGTACAGTTTGTGAATGGAGCCTCCATACTCAAAGGCAGGATATCTGAGATTCCATATGGTGGAGAGGAGATAAAAACATGCCCATGAGCTTCCTAGAGGCGTGGGGCCAGCCACTGTTGGAATGCTGGACTTGATGGACTTTGACAGGATGTTTAAATTGTATTCTTTTTATGTTATTTATAGTCTGCCATTCTCACTGAGACTCAAGACAGATTACACAGTGTGGGTCAATTTCAAAAACATTTCAAAACACATGTAATAGGGTCTATACCTGTGCAGGTGATGCTTATCTTCATAGTAGCTGATGTCCCCCACCCCACCCCCACCAGCCATCCAGAGTTCACAGCTAGCTGCTGAAATCCACTGTTGTGACATGAGTAAGTCAGGATATGCAATGTAGCTGTGTAAATCACAACAGGACTGGGAGTGGTCCAATAAACGGTACCTTTTCAGCCTGCAAGCTGGGCAACAGCATATTCTAAAATGTTCCTCTCCATACCACAATCTTCCTACAAGCAGAAATCTAGTGCAACAGGGAGAGAGCTGGTCTAGAGTGGATGTGTTTGTTTTTGTTACCAGTTCCCCCCCCCCAAACGTAGCAAAGCATTCAAAAATGGCATCTTCCACTTGCAATGGTATAGTCCCCTCTTCCAGTTCTAGGCTGTGCCACATTCATGGGTCTAGATTAAACACATCCACTTTCAGCAGGTCATGTGACAGATACTGGGGGCGGGGCTTAGCTATGAGATTCCATTACAGTTCACATGGGGCCTGTCCCTTTGAAACTGGCTCCCCTTACCTCCAAATGCCTAACAAATGTAAAAACTTCCTTCCGAAACCACTTTATCATCCACACATTAAGACCCTCTACTTTTGTCTGTCTTGAGTGAAACTAGATGTAACAGAAGGATCCATGTGCCCCAGTTACATTTGTATGTAAAGTGGGGGAGAAGAGCAGGCATGTTTATGCAGCAGACATCACAGTGAACATGCTCAGCAGGTGAGCACACCGCGTTCAACAGCCAGGATCACTCACAAGCTGAGCCTTGGGTCTAGTTTCGTCTGCACTGTCTGACCTGGACAGTTAAGAACATAAGAAGAGGCCTGTTGGATCAGCCCAGTAGTCCATCTAATGCAGCATCCTGTTTTAAACTTAGATCCAGAGGAGTTACCCATGTTGGCTTGTAGTTGCAAAATAGTAAAGAGTCCAGTAGCACCTTTAAGACTAACCAACTTTATTGTAGCATAAGCTTTCGAGAACCACAGCTCTAATGAAGAGAGCTATGGTTCTCGAAAGTTTATGCTACAATAAAGTTGCATCTGACAAAGAGAGCTGTGGTTCTCGAAAGCTTATGCTACAATAAAGTTGCATCGGACGAAGAGAGCTGTGGTTCTTGAAAGTTGGTTTGTCTTAAAGGTGCTATTGGACTCTTTACTATTTTAAACAGTAGCCGGCTGTGGAGGGCCAACAGCAGGGCATGGAGGCTGAAACCTTCTCCTCATGTTGCCTTCTGGTCCTGGTATTCAGAGGTTGACTGCCTCTGAATGTGGAGGTTCCCTTTAGTCACTATGACTAACAGCCACTGATAGACGATGACTCTGTCTAATCCTCTTTTAAAGTTGTCTGTTCCTGTGGCCTTCACTACATCCTTTGACAGTGAATGCCACATTTTAATCACTTGAAAAATGTTTATTTACTTACTTACTTACTTACTTACTTACTTATTTACTTTATTTATACCCCACCTTTCTTTTCAACGGGGACCTGAAGTGGCTCACGTTAATCTCCTTTCCTCCATTTTGTCTTCACAACAACAACCATAGACTTCACCACTATGTTGTCTTATGTCCTGTCTGTTGCTTTAAGTATGTGCTCCTACGTACTGCCTGTAGCTTTAAGCATGACCCTACCAAGTAGTTCTGTATTGTCTAATGTCAGTCCTAGAATTGCTTATGCTCTTTTTCAGCATTTCCTCAACTTTGTACCAAATTTTTGCTAATATGATGTCTTCGTAAACTTGCATTTATTTACCATTTGGCATTGTTTATTGAAATGTCCTTGATTCTGACTGTACTAATCTCACACTACACCGGCCATTTCCACACAGTCTGTCATTTCCTCCCTTTGCCTACTTTTCGTGCATGTTTTGCTGAGTCACTCTAAAAACTCAGCCTCCACACACACTCCCTAAAAGCCCTTACCTTGTGCTTTGAGGTATGCAAAAGAAGTACTCCATCAGCCTGTGGCAAAAGAAAAGACCAGGGAAAGTGCGGTCCCAGAAAAGTCGCTGGAAAAATGGAAATGAAGCAGCCTGCAACTATTTTGCAAATGGAGACATCTGGATTCCTGGGGAAAAGCCACCAGCATTCCATGAGTGGGCTGTCCCTAGAAGGACGTATGGAAACAGCTATAATCCACCTTGAGTCTCAGTGAGGAAGGTGGACTATAAATGACATAAATAATAATAATAAATAAATACAACCCTGTGAGGTAGGTTAGGCTGAGACAGTGTGACTGGCCCATGGTCACCAGCAAGTTTCTGTGGCAGAGAGCTAAACCACATGAGATGCCTGGCACGTGATCTACACGTGTCGTATTCTTGCATGTTTCTCTGGGAAGTGTAGCCAGCCCCCGCCCTCAAGCTCTTGCAAAAATTCCCTCTGTTTGGGTTTTCCTTGATAGCAAGCAATTTTACTTTCTCCTGTCCTGGGATACAGGTCTCCCCACCCCTTCCATATTTACAAGCCAACTTGATGCTGCAGCCATATGCTTCACTCTTAGATGGTAAGCGATTTGACTTAAACAGGGACATTTAAAGCCCGCTTGGGTTTTCCTCCAGGAGCTTGAGGGTGGGGCCCGACTATACTTCCCAGGGAAACATGCGAGAATCCGACATGTGTAGATCACATGCTGAGCATCTCGTGTGGTTTGGCTCTGAGTGGAGATTTGAACCTGTCTCTCCCAGACCCTAGTCTGGCACTCTCACCACTGCCCCCATGCGGGCTTTGAATGGCTTGAGAAGGAGCTTTGTGGCTCTGCAGGAGTTATGGAGTTTCAGTTTTGGTCCCTTCTGCCTTGCAAGCTGCGTTTGCACCTGTGCAGCAGGTGAAATCGATTCTGCTCCAGGGTCATGGAGGGTTAGGTTAATGGAATGACCCAGGTGGGGGGACTAGGGTACGGTGTGAAAACACACATGGGCAAAATAACCTCAGTGATAACTCATGCTTAACCAATACAACAAATGGTTTGGACTAGCTGGGAATTAATTTGCTTGCCATATGTTACTATGACTGATTCCGCACATGTTGGATAATGCACTTTCAATGCACTTTATTGATCGTTTGATGTGGATTTTTTGTTCTGCACATGAAAAAATCTGTTCCAAATGATCTATAAAGAGGATTGGAAGCGCATTATCCAACGTGTGCGGAATCTTCTTATGACTGACTAGTGAGCAGCAAGCATCATTGACAGATCTGTGGGGGAGGGGGAAATGAGGGCTTCCCTTGGGCTGCATGAGAATGTGCACGCACAAAAGGCTGCTGATCTTGCTGCACTGACTACTTAGAAATTACACAATTTTAAAGCTGACAATGAGAAAATTGAAATTGTTCAAGATTTTCTATTCCTTGACTCAATCATCAACCAATAGGGAGACTGCAATGAGGAAATCAGAAGGACTTGGAAGAGCAGCTGTGAGGGAGCTAGAGAAGATCCTTAAAGATAAAGATGTCTCTCTGGGAACCGAGATCAAGATAATCCAAACTATGGTATTCCCCATTACTATGTATGGATGTGAAAGTTGGATAGTGAAGAAAGCTGACGGGAAGGAAATGGATTCATTTGAAATGTGGGGCTGAAGAGAGTTTTGCGGATACCATGGACAGCCCAAAAGACAAATAAGTGGGTTATCGATCAAATGAAGCCGGAATTCTCCCTAGAAGCTAAAATGACAAAACTGAGGATATCATACTTTGGTCACATCATGAGAAGACAAGATTTTCTGTGAAAGTCAATAATGCTGGGAAAAGTGGAAGGCAGTAGGAAAAGAGGAAGACCTAAAATGAGGTGGCTTGACTCAATAAAAGAAGCCACGTCCTCCAGTTTGCAGGATCTGAGCAAGTCTGGATGTTTTGGAGGTCTTTCATTCATGGGGTCACCATAGGCCAGAGGCGACATACAACCTGGTGAACAGCTTGGAGCTGCTCCTGTGAACAGCCAAACTGCTCAATAAAAATGGGCTCCTTGCTTGCAAACAGGGAGCTGAATGCAAGCTGAACCGACAGGTGTTTGAGCGTCCTTGCCTTTAGCCTAAAACGTGGTCTGGGGCTGAAGAGCGCCTCCCCTTGTGGTGGGGCTCCATTGTGTTAGCGATTACTCTCCCAGCCAGGCTAACTCAAAGTATCAGAGGTGAATTAGTGGCCGATACCTGCCCTTAAAAACATACAATCTAAATTATGTGTTGGGACTTGTCATGGGATGGATGTGAGCGAATGCAGCTATGCTTGCTTAGAGCTTGTTTAAGACAGGGATGAGGAACGCAGAGTAAAAGCCAAAAATGTCAAGGAAGGTTTTTTAGTGGATAGTTGTATTGGGCTGCAGTCAAAGAGCAAAGTCTAGGTCCAATAGCACCTGAAAGACCAACTGGATTTTCAAGGTAGGAGCTTTTGAGAGCCAGAGCTCTGATGAAAGGAGCTTTTGACCCTTGAAAAACTCATGCTTTGGAAATCTCGTTGGTCTTTAAGGTGCTATTGGACCCAAACCTCTGCTTGAGACACTGCAGAGTTGCTTCCCATCAGAGCAGATGGGAAAGACATTGCTAGACCAAAAATGTGACTCAGTAGAAAGCACCTTTGTGTGTGATGAAAGGTGAAATCAGTTGGGGGTATGGATCTTTGGGCAACCCAGGGTAGAGGAGTAGAGGTCACAGGGCCATGTTGGGATATGACAGAGAGATGAGTGGAGGCATTCCCTAGGGGACCTTTGAAATGTCTTCACTTGAACCTCAAGGGGTTCCTTCCTCTCCTTCCTGCTTGCATCTTCAAGTCGATCACCTATCTGCATGATTAGAACTCCACCAAAACAAAGAATAAGGATCTCTTGAGTGTTTGGGGAAACAATGCTCCCTCTATCCTTCCCCTCCTCCTCGAGCTGACCGACCTCCCATCACCCTAAGAAAATTCCCTGAGGAAATAGCTCAAGCCTGGAAAGTGAACGCAGGAGGCTGGAGAGTTCACTAGACACCTGGGGCGTTGCTGTAATTTGGGCTGTCTAAATGTTAATCAGAATAATGATGCCTGTTGAGACAGCTGTTTTAAAGAAGACTGTGATGTTGGAGTAAAAATTGCAATAAAAGTCTATTAGACCTTCCCCATTAGGCTAATGGCATTTGCCGCTGAAAGCTCCTTCTACAGACATCCGTATTAATGGACTTATTACAGGAAATAAAATCCACAGCTGAGCATTACAGCAATGGGCTGATTAATTCGGCAAGGTAATTCTTTCCTTTCCCCCCTCAAATTTAATTTTATTTAATGAATGCGTTCTTTGAATTGCCACCTCTTTTTGCTTATTGAGGTTTTTTTTCATCATATGTGTGTGTGTGTCTTGTGACAATTTCCAGATTATTTAATCAAGAAAAGTTAATTTCATTCTCAGATTTCATATTAAAGTGGAGAGAATATCGATCCAGACTCAAGGAAGAGAAGAACAAAAGGGACACTGAGATTCTGGCCGAACAAGCTCCGGAAATCACCATTAATAACCTACAGTGTGCTAGAGACACTTCCGTGATCTGGGTTCAAATCTTTCCTTTGTGCACTGTAGTCTGGAAAACAGATGGGCACGAACAGCAATACAAACAAACAAAAAGCCACAAACAGCCCAATCTGCTGTTCAAGCTGTTCGTGAGGCCCCATTCTATTTTTTTTTTTATAATTTTTTTTATTTTTCATAACTACAAAACACTACACCAGACTATCACAAGGAAAGGGGAGAGGGAAGGGACAAAGGGGGGTGGAAAAAGAAAAAGGGGGGGGGGAATGAACTACAAACACTAAACACTACACTTCAATGTTTCCCTTCATACTGTCATAATACAAAAATAGCTCCATAGAATAATGATGGAGTGGTTAATCATACAGAAAATAAACATTTCAAATTCTGATTAAACTTTCCTCCCCCTTCTAGGTCCCGGACGCAATTCTCTCTGTGCAACTGCTGTTGCGATGCTCTCCTCCTCCCCCCCCCCCTCCGGCTCCTCCTTTTCTTCGTTCTTGGTGCAGCAGAGTTCTGGGTTTTTATTCTCAAAATCCTTTAGTTGATCTTCTGATAATATCTTATAGGCCTGATCTTTATATCTGAACCATATTCCTTCCGGGAATAACCATTTGTACTTTATTCCATGGTCCCTCAGAAGAGCTGCAAACTTTTTATATTTAAAACGCCGTTTCCGGACTAGAAATGGAACGTCCTTCAAAATCTTGACTTTCAAACCCATAAAGTCCAAATCCGCATTGTATGAGTTATATAGGATGGTGTCCCGAATTCGTGAGGCCCCATTCTAAACGAACAGGTGGTCGTTGCAAGCCTCGTTCGTTGCTGTTCGTCAAGCCAGAGAGTCTGGCACCTGCAATCAATTCCCTTGGCAACTCAGGCAGGGATTGTCTGAACTCTGTCTGAACTCCTGCTGTTGCCCTGGAAACCCCAATCTAAGCCCAATTTAGCTTGATAGGAAGGTCTTCCTTTCAAGTGTGGAGCTCCACATTTGTTACAACAAGGGAGCAAAGACCAGGGGGGAGGGGGCTCCCAGCTCTGACTTTGCAGACAGTGGAGAGACAGCTGCTGTTGGCATTTTGATAGAGAAAGTGCATTGGAGCTTGAATTTTCTTTGTGTGTGGTGGGATAGGGATCTACCCCTTCAAGTCCCAGGGCTGCTGCCAGGCTCTGGGCCAAGCTATTATTTATTATTGGTACATTTCCTGCTGCCTGCTCAGGTAAGATTTCTGGGAGTGGTGCAGTAGGGATCTTGACTTGGATGATGGCTGGAGGAGAGCCTGCTGGCCCCCATGAACAGCCAACCACAAACATGTTCGTGAACAGGGCCATGTTCGTGGTTGTTCGTGAGTCCCTGTTCGTGGATGGCAATGAACAACGAACATCATGTTCGGTTTTTTTTTTCTGTTCATGCCCATCTCTAGTCTGGAATTCCCTGCCATAATGGTCATAGATCCAGAGGAGTTAGCCGTGTTAGTCTGTAGTAGTAAAATAGTAAAGAGTCCAATAGCACGATGGTTGTTGTGGGTTTTCCGGGCTGTATTGCCGTGGTCTTGGCATTGTAGTTCCTGACGTTTCGCCAGCAGCTGTGGCTGGCATCTTCAGAGGTGTAGCACCTCTGGACACTGAGAGATCTCTGTCTTTTGGTGCTACACCTCTGAAGATGCCAGCCACAGCTGCTGGCGAAACGTCAGGAACTACAATGCCGAGACCACGGCAATACAGCCCGGAAAACCCACAACAACCATCGTTCTCCGGCCGTGAAAGCCTTCGACAGTCCAATAGCACCTTTAAGACTAACCAACTTTACTGTAGCATAAGATTTCAAGAACCACAATTCTCTTCGTCAGATGCATGGCATCTGTATAACTTCTTTAGCCTGAACTCAGATCTTGGGAGCTAAGTGGGGTTGACCATGGTCAGTACGTGGATGGTGAGACCAAAGAAGACCAGGGTTACTACAGAGAGGAAGGCACTGATATACTGTTAGGGACTTTTGGGGCAGCCCTCTTATTTCCAATTAAAACTCATTGATCTGGACTGTACAAAGTTTGTGAGAAAATCCTTCTTATACCCTATGTTTTGCATTTCTGTTCCTGCAATTTTTATTATAACATTATAACATGGAAGCCAGAAGAAAAAACACAGCAAGTTTACTTCCACTATACACTGAACGTTAAGAATCGTTTCCATCTGCACATATTCAGCCCCAGCCTTGGGGCATTCTCTCCCAGTTATGTTTTGAAATTAGTGGTGCCATCCAGGAATATTATTCTTACTGAGTTCCTTTAATTGCAGGCTATGACCTGTCAATCCACACTGTTCAGAAAATCATGTCACATGGAAAGGTCACATCTTTGCTGAGTTCTCGTGGCCGCTTCATACATGCCCAGGGTAATGCCAATCACCACCTTTGGGTCAGCAAGCAATTTTCCCCAGGCCAGTTTGGCTAGGGGACCTGACAGTATTTTGCCATCTTCTGGGCATGGAGCAAGGGTTACTGTGGGGGGGGGGGTAGGGGGCAGGGGAGGTACTTGTGAATTTCCTGCATTGTGCAGGGGCTGGACTAGATGACCCTGGAGATACCTTCCAACCCTATGATTCTATTATTCTATGAAATCCTTTGGACTGTATACAATCTTTTCTGTGTTGACTGAAAGGTATAAAATACAGGTGCTGATCCTTTCCTGTATGCATTCAGTTACCAAATTGACTACAACTTTCTTCCATATTGACAAAGTTTAAATGAAGCTGTAGCACAGTGGTTAAGTGGTTGGGCTGTGAATCAGCCCTCTGCTAGTTCGACTCCCATACTACAACAAGCTCAGTAGGTGGCCTTGGATCAGCCCCTCCTCTCAGCCCAGCTCCCCAGCTGTATTGTGGGGATAATAATAACACTAACTTGTTCACCTCTCTGGGTGGGGCACTAATCTGTCTAGAAGAGCAGAATATAAGCACAGTTGTTGTTGTATTGTCGAAGGCTTTCACAGCCGGAGAACGATGGTTGTTGTGGGTTTTCCGGGCTGTATTGCTGTGGTCTTGGCATTGTAGTTCCTGACGTTTCGCCAGCAGCTGTGGCTGGCATCTTCAGCCACAGCTGAGAGATCTCTGTCTTTCGGTGCTACACCTCTGAAGATGCCAGCGACAGCTGCTGGCGAAACGTCAGGAACTACAATGCCAAGACCACGGCAATACAGACCGGAAAACCCACAACAACCACAGTTGTTGTTGTTATTAAATTGGCAAAGGGTGTTGCTTTCTTTCTCCCAATACAAATACCCTCTACTCGTCTCTTGCCTGGAACAACGCATGGTTGGATCACTATGAGATGATTGCAACTGGACAGCACATTCTTCTTTTCCATTCAAAAGAACTCGGAAACTTCAGCTAGTGCAGGAAGAGATGAATCTGAATTTCTCAGCCCGGCTGTTTTGAACCCCAAACTCCTGTTTTGATTGTGCTTCTCGCTTGGTAAACTGAACACTTAATTCGTTACTTCCAGGTTGCTTTCTGTTTCCTGCCCCAGTTTTATTCCCCTTGTCAACTGCATACAATTTTCATTGTAAGCTGTGTGTCAATCAATCAGTATAGAGACCCTATGTATGAATACAACATAACGAGTGACTTAAAATTATTGTATTCATTGTCTGGGCACAACATGCCTACACAATACAAACAGATTTACAAAACCAGCAGTGAAAAGAAGAGAACTGAAACCATTGCCAAAAAATATAAACAACTAAAAAAGAAATGGAATTGAAAACATTTATTCTTCATCCTTAGAGCTGTCTATGACTGCCTTCTCCCTGGGGGGTGAGTGCAGACAGGAATATATCCATGCACTTGGCAGTGAGGGCAGGGACTGCAAATAAGCTTCCAAGCCCAATGTGAGGCACTGGTTCTTGTCTCAGAATCCCTTCACAGCTTTGGGCTCACAATAGAGTTGCCAGTCCCCTGCTAGGGGTGGGGGATCTCCCGATCCCACCCTGCATCCCCCACTTACCTGGCCAGTGGGAGGGTGAACACGGCTCCCAGGGTGTTCTCCTAAGTGGCATGGTTTGCTCCCATGCTCTCTGCAGCAGCCTGATTTGGGCCGATTCAGCCCAAATCTGGTCCGATTCAGCCTGAATTGGGCCCAGTTCAGCTTGAATTGGGCCACTGCAGAGTGCAGCAGTGCTCCTGCACTCCACAGGAGCCTGATTCAGCCCCCTGACGAGTGCAGGCACACTCTTAGAGTGGCACATGGCCTGCACGATGATGTAATTTCCTGGAAGTGATATCATTGCACAGGTTGGGAGCGTAAGAGAGGGAAGCCAAAGGGTAGGTGCCAGGCCTCAAACCTCCCACCCGTGGGGTAGGGGGACCTAGCAACCCCAGCTCACAAGTCTCCCCACGTTGTTTCTGGTCTTTGGTAATGGCCTTGGTTAGGGCTGCCAAACTCTAGTTGGTGGTTGGAGATCCCTCAGAATTTAAACTGATTTCCAAGTGACAAAGATCAGTTCCCCTGGAGAAAATGGCTGCCTTGGAAGGTGGATTCTGTGGCATTATACCCCACTGAGGCTCCTCCCCTCCCCAAACCCTGCCCACTCCAGGCTCCACCTCCAAATCCTCCAGGAATTTCCTACCCAGATCTGGCAACTCTAGCCTTGGTCCATGTGCCATGCACAGGGAGGTTTTCTGGGGTGAGGAGCATGGTCTTTCTGGTGACTGAGACAGAAATTTTAAATAAATAAATACAACCCTTTGGCTCCAAGCTGGTAACAGCAAATGAAAATATAAATGGAATAAAGTTATTGAGTTATTGACAGGGAACAAATGCAGTTCTTTCTTCCATAAAAGATGGAAAAGATGCCCAGTCAGTTCTTGGGCCTTTGGTGACTTTTGAGTAGTGCTGCCAACTCCAGGTGGTGGCTGGAGATCTCTTGGAATTATAGCTGATCTTTGGGTCACATAGAGAAAACAGCAGCTTTGGAAGGTGGACTCTATGGTATTGTGGAGTCTGTAGGAAATGTAAAATGACCATAAACTGAGAAGAAGAAAGTATGAACAGGGATAGAATTGCAGATGCTGTCGCAAGACTAAGTTTGAGAAATGGGCAACAGTCAATCCAAGGGTGTGAAAGAGGTCAGATGCTTTGCCTTGAGTGTGACTTCGTTTCTCCAATGTGATGTAACATGCGTTTAAAATAGCATATACTCCTTTGTTCCGGTGGCACCCTCAGAGCTCACCTAGTAGCTGTGTGCGTGTCCTATATTTGCAAATATATCTGGTTTTTCTTTATAACACCCTTCATTAGACTTCATTCTCTGCGTGTATTCATTTCTCTTAATTGGTAACCAGACACACATCATTTGGGTACAACAGTACTATGCCCTGCGGAGGTCCCTCTTCTCCCCAAAACACGCTCTCTCCAGTCTCCACCTACCAAATATCCAGGAGTTTCCCATCCTGGAACTGGCAACCCTATAGGTGAGAGTCCAATGGACAGTTTTAGGTGGGTAGCCGTGAGTCAGGGCCAGATCGAGGGGGGGCAGGGGAGGTAGTCTGCCCCTGGTGCTGCCAAAGAGCTGCCAGCTGCCAGCCCCAGGAACGCACGGGCGGCAAGACAGGGGGCATGCTTGCTGTGTACCCCTTGTCCTGAGGAGCTGGCGGCGGCAGTGCGGGTGGCTGGGAGGCCACCCACGCCATTCGCCTGCCCTGCAGGACAACGGGCCTGCTGCATACCTCTTGTCCTGCAGGGCAGGCAAAAGGCAGCATGGGTGGCTGGGAGGCCACCCGCGCCATTTGCCTGCCCCACAGGACAAGGGGCGCGGCAAGCCGGCTGCCCCTTGTTCTGCAGGGCATGCGAATGGTATGGGCGGCCTCCCAGCCACTTGCGCTGCCGCCACCAGCTCCATGGCGTGCTGGGACAGCCGGCTTGCCGCGGGGCAGCATGCGCCACCTGCATGATGACGTCATGGAGCGATGTCATCATGCAGCGCCAGGAGCGAGTGGCTGGACTTTGGTTGCCCTGGGCGCCAGCAACCATAGATCCAGCTCTGTTGTGAGTCCAGTAGCACCTTTAAGAAAAACATTTCCAGGGTATAAATGCCTGATTGCATGGGTGCCAAAAATCTGCTTAACGGGGAAAACCCCAACTGAACTTGCATTTTATGTTTGACCTCACTCCTATTCCGAATGGTTTGTGTGGATAAATGGGCTCGTGAATACATGCAAAGGAAGGAGCAGCTTCATCAGTCCCTGCTATCTACCCATGTCACTTTTACAGATACTAAAGAGCTGTGGGGTGGCGTGTTTTTCTGACCACCTTTTCCACATTTCTGCTCAGGAGATATGTATCTCCGGGATTAAGACAAACAGCCTGTCCCCCAGGGCTCTTTTGCATTTGCAAAAGTGTACTAGGTAGAAAGCAGGGATGGATGTTGCCTTTCCTTTTGCTGCCACACCATCGCCCCAGACCATTTTGAAAGAGAGTGTGGTCACGTGTAGAGATGGGCATGAACCAGAAAAAAACCGAACCATGCGGTTCGTGGTTCATCAAATTTCGTGAACCACGCACCATGAACTTTCACGAACCTGCCCCTGGTTCGTGAACTGGTTCGTTTGGTTCATGAAAACGTCACATCTGGGTCAGAAAAATCATCACTTCCAGGCCAGCAGAAGGTCACTTCTGGGCCAGAAGAAGGTCACTTCCAGGTCAGCAGAAGGTCTGCAGGAAGTCCATCCCCTGTTGCCTAGGAAACTGATTGATTGGCACCAGGCTGCCTGCAGTCACGAAACAAAAAACGAACCAAAAGAACCAGCCTAAAGTTCGTGGCGGTTCGTCAGAAATGGGATCTGACGAACCGCGGTTCACGAACCATGAACCGGCCTGGTTTGTGCTTAATTTTGGTTTGTATTTTGGTTTGTGCCCATCGCTAGTCACGTGTAAAATGCAAGTTCAGTTGAAGTTTCCCCCCATTAAAGGCGTGTTTAGTGAGAGTGTGATAAGGCCTTAAGTTTTCCAGGGTCTTTGTCGGACACAAAATAGAAATGGAGATCCCTGAGCCCTTATATCCCAGTCAGAATATTTTGCAAAGAAGGGAGTCGGGATGCAAAGATGCAATGCAAAATGTACTCAGATTATCAATGAGCAGGAGAGGAAAGGTAGAAAAATAGCAGCTGTAGCAACATAAGAATCCTATATTCAATCCTGGGGGGACCTTTCTTTGCAACGCCCTCCCCCCTTCTGACTGGGATATAAAGACTCAGCGATCTCCATTCCTACTTGTGTCTGATAAAGGGAGCTTGACTCTTGAATCCTGGTCTTCACGGTGCTACTGCTCTTCAGCCTCGCTCTCCAACTGACAGGCATCCCATAGATATCAGGAAGAGCTGGGGACATTCCTGTGCGGTCCTTGTGGTGGGAATTGGTGCCCAAGAAGGAAGCCCCAAAGATCATGTTTGTAGACGTGTCAACCTCCTGGAATCAGTACTGATCTTCAGACTACAGAGAGGACCTCCCACGGAGAAAATGGCTCTTTGGAGGGCAGGCTCTATGACCTTATACTCCACTGAGGCGGCTCCCCTCTGAAAACCCTGCCTCCCCAGGCTCCACCCCCAAATCTCCTTGAATTTCCCAACCCAGAGTTGGCAACCCTACCAATACAAGACATTTGCAAAAGGCTTATGAAGGGTGGTTGGAAGTGAAGCTGCCCACCTCTTTCCATCTCTTCCCCCTCCTCAATTCTGTTCATCCCTCTCTCTGGAAATATTTCTGTGGTTCTCTTTCTGACCTGAGTTGTAACAACCCCCTCTGGCATTAGCTCTACCCAGGGCTTTTTATTCTGGGAAAAGAGGTGGTGGAACTCAGTGGGTTCCCAGCACAGGGGGCAACTCATGGCGGAAGGTGGTGTCCCTGGTACCACATGCACACGCGCAAAGCGTGTGCATGCTCCCAGGACCACACAATGGGTCAGCTGGAACAAGGGGGGAGTTTTTTAAAGTTTATATCACCCTCAGCGAGAATGGTCACATGGCTGGTGGCCCCGCCCCCTGATCTCCAGACAGAGGGGAGTTTAGATTGCCTTCGGCGTGGAGGGCAATCTCAACTCCCCTCTGTCTGGAGATCAGGGGCGGGGCCACCAGCCATGTGACCATTTTCAAGAGGAGCCGGAACTCTGTTCCACCGTGTTCCAGCTGAAAAAAAAGCCCTGGCTCTATTTATCCCTGATTCTCTCTGATTCTCTATTCCCAACACCCCTGGCAAACCCTCTTTTGTCCCCTCTTCAATATTCACCTGTCCCTCTCTATCCTGCACCCCACCATCTCTTCTCTTTCTCCCTGCCCCCAGTGCAATATTTTACTTTCCCCCATAACAGCATTGATTTACACAGAAACGGTGCAAACTGTGGCTTAAACCTGGCCTCCAAGCCTTGTTCTGACATCCATTAAGAACCAAGCCTGCTTCTATTTGCATAGCCGTGCCTCTTCATCTGCATTTGTCCCACCGCCCCCCTCTGTTTCTTGGTCACACCGGAGTGTAGCAGAAGGTAGGAAACAGGCTTTTACCGACTGCAAAATCCATTTTATGTATTTAGAGTCATGACAGGCAGCCTTTCAATTATCATTCCCAAGTCAGCTAACAGCATGAAATTAAATAATAATAAAGTCCTAAAATGCAATTAAAATTAAACAGGACGTGTAATCATCAATCATCAGCAAAGATGACGAGAGCCGGTGTCTTGCTGTGATTAGAGGGGCAGACTAGTGCTGAAGCTCGCTGGATGACCTTGGGGCAGTCTCTCTCTCTCTCCGCCTAGCCTGCCTCGCAGGGTTGTCGTGAGAATAAAATAGAGGAGGGGAGAAATGCACGCTGCCTGGGGCTTTTTGGAGGAATGGTGGGCTCGAAATGAAGTAAATGAATAAAACCAGGGCTTTTTTTCAGCAGGAACGCGGTGGAATGGAGTTCTGGCACCTCTTGAAAATGGTCACATGGCCGCTGGCCTTGCCCCCTGATCTCCAGACAGAGGGGAGTTGAGATTACATACACACTCTACTGCTATCTCCATGCATATGAACATGACCTCACACACACCTCAACCATCACTCCTCTGACAAAACAACCCCTTTGATGTATTGCTCTCTCAAGTTGGATGGATCAAATGAAGCACAGGACAATGATGTGCCACTTTGGGTTCCCATTACAGAGACAGACAGGGTATGAAGGAAGTCGAATCCTAGAATCCTAGGGTTAGAAGGTACCTCCAGGGTCATCTAGTCCAACCACCCTGCACAATGCAGGGAATTCACAATTACCTCCCTCCCCATACCTCCAGTGGCCCTTGCTCTATGCCCAGAAGATGGCAAATCACTGTCAGGATCCTTAGCCAAACTGGCCTGGGGGAAATTGCTTCCTGACCCCAAAGTGGTGATTGGCATTACCCTGGGCATGTAAGAAGGGGCCACAAGAACTCAGCACTGATGTACCCCTTCCTGCTCTCCCTCTCACGATCTGTCCAGGTTCACAGTTTAGAAGAAGAGTGACTGTTGTTGATACAAAAATTGATTCTTTGACAGGGAGCAGTGGACATTTGACAGCTCCATCCACTTTCTCTTCATAATAGGGATCTTTGTAAAAAATAATTGAACATAGAGTAACTTTGGTCCCATGACAGATCTAAAAAAAGGAAAAACTAAAAAGATGTGTTTTGTAAGATAGTGCAAACCTGCCAAAAGGCAGAAGGAAAATGAAACTCAACTGTATGGAACTAAGCGATAAAAACTAAAGAATAAATATCTGATAAAGCCCCAAGTCAGATTAAAAGAGGATTTTTAAAAAATGTGATAAAGGTGGAGAAAGCAGGAGAGGAGAGTGGCCGAGGGGGAGTGCCTAATGGTTTTTGTGACAGAGGAACTCATTGTCTCAAAGAAATGGGGCTAATAATAACACATTTTGTAAACCACTCTGAGTGGGCGTTAAGTTGTCCTGAAGGGCGGTATATAAATCGAACGTTGCCATTGTTGTTGTTGTTGTTGCTATTATTATTATTATCAGGGTTTTTTTTCTGGGAAAAGTGGTGGCGGAACTCTTAAGAGGGAAATGAGTAAGAAACACACAGGATTCTTTGAAATAATATTATTTTCAAGCACTATTGCTGATTATTTTCAAGAGGTGCTGGAACTCCGTTCCACCGCGTTCCCCCTGAAAAAAAGCCCTGATTATTCCCCCCACAATGCCTAGTGCCACATTGGGTGGTTCCAGGCTAGGCCATTGTATGTTAGCAGGCTGTCACTCACTATTGCAGGAAAACATCATATGGAATTGCAATAAAGGATTCGTACATCAGAGGGATATTGCACTCTTGAAATCATTCACTGCTCGTATTTTCCAAGCCACACAGGGGGTTCTGTGCCGTTATTGATCACGAATCCCCTTCCCTCACTGATTGCTGATGTCGAAGGCCAGGTAGCTCCATAAACTTATTTTCAGGAATATCGCTTAATGGAAGAAGTAGAAATTGTGCCAATTCACAGTAGCGTAATAGTGTAATAGCACCAATTTCATTTTTTTAATGGCAACTGTAATGGTTTCAGCAACCAGAGGCTGACAACAGGAACTCTGCTTTGCACCATTCCCCAAAACATCTATCCCGAGAACGTGCCGAAATACTAAAGCAAAGGCTGCCCACCCACTGCAGGGCCACGGGGCCACAAGGAGGAAAGAATGAGACAGGAGCAGATTCAAGGCCGATATCATGTGGAACCTCCGTTATAATTGTGTGTACGAATGATAGAAATTATGTAATTTCCCCTAGTATGGAAACCCCCTTCCGTACTGCTTTTCTGACGTGTTTCTTTTGTGTGTTTCTTCACCTCCTGGACAATATCTTTGGCTTCCCACAGGATCAGAGAAATGTGCAGCACAAGGCCAGGAAAGAGGCAAGGCACGCTGTGTGTTACAAAGCAGAACGAGGAGAAAACACACGGCTGCATTTCTGAGTGGCTGCTCGTGATTCTTGCAGTGTTGCGCTCAGCCCTGAGAAGCCACCTTTCATGCTAAAAAATCTAGAAGCGAACTTGAAATTCAGACAAGAGCACTCAAGAGACCCCTAGAGCAAAACTTGTGAAAAGGGGTCATTCTTCCGTGGCAGATGACCTGTTCCCACTCATGTGCGTGTGCCTTTCTTCTCGGCAACCTCACTCACTGATGACTCCTGACATGTGAATGCATGTAATGATAGCCCAGTGAGTTGTTTCCATGAAGAACAGCTGCTTTGGGGTGGGGGGTGGGGGTTGATCAGGAGCACAGAAGCCGCAGAAGAGAGAGGGCACATTTAATGGTCTCCCCGTTTCCTGCTTCCCCACTCCAAATTGCGCAACCCACCCCATTGGCACATCCCTCCATGGGTTATTAAATATCGTATTTCCCCACATTTAAAACCTTTCAAGGGGGAACAAGTCAGGGGGAAATGTGGAGTGGGGAAATGGGGGGGGGGTACACAGTTTCCTTTCTCCCTCCCTGCCTCCCACTTCTCCCACCTGGAGCGGATTTTCCTTGTCTCAATGAGCTATCGAAATGCTCAGTGCATTTGCCTGCCGTATGTCATTCAACCTCAGCACATGGCAAGCGGAAAAAACTCTGCAGCAGCACAGCTACCATGCATGCTAGTTATAAATAGCACATTCGGCGTTGTTAAAGAAATCTACGGCCCCTGCCCCCTCCCCACCCATCCGCCAGTGCCTGCCAACGGGGAAGCAGGTGACTTTGCTTTTACGAGCCGTTGGAAACCGGCTCCGCTTGTTTCGGGCTGCCGCTGCCCCACAGGTGTCTTCTTTTCTTTTCTTTCTTAAATACCCCTTTGATTTACTTCTCTCTTGGCAGATTTTAATTACCACTCTGCTCCCATTGTCTGGAAAGAAGCGGTGGCCAAGAGATCCATCATCGTAAAAAATCCGAGACGCTGGAGGAAAGATAAAATAAATATTAACTGGCTATAAAAAAAGTCCACATTTCCCATGATGGTGGCTTTGGTCTGATCTGCTCTGACTGCAAAATCCTAGATGGGCAGCTTACTACTGGAATAGGCTTTGCCCTTGAGTCACCTTCTCTCAAGGTTGGAGGCCCAGAAAGCAGCCGGTATGGGAGGGTGTGACTCCCAGGCCACGTTCCCACTGCAGCTGAAGTTCTGGCTTGGTGGAAAGCGGCCAGCAAAGAAGAACTGCAGACTCGGCTACAGCTGGTCACCTCCCTTCTGATCCCTTTATGATGGCCCGTCATGCAACTGTTATCCCACAGTCCTTGAAACCGGCTTCAGTTGGCATGGAGAGCTTTTTAACCGTGCCAACACTCCACAGGAGCATACAGCGACTGGAAACTATCTGAAGATGCTGCAGCAGGTGTTACCGGACCAAACAGCATCCGTCGTTGTGGCGAGGGCTGAGTCATCCGCTTATCTTTAGATGTTCATCTATCTATGCCATCACCTGCTGGCAGTGTCCTTCATGGGCAAATATTACAGTTGCTATAATAGTCTGATGGCCTAGATATACAAGACATACGAGGATAAATGCTCTCCACCCTAGACATAGGGAAGAAGCTCTGTTTCATCCTCCTCTTAACCCTGGATGGACAAAAGCCATGAAAGACTAAATCTTTACCTAGGGTTCTATGAAGTTTAAAATGACAAAATTGAGGCTATCATACTTTGGTCACATCATGAGAAGACAAGATTCTCTGGAAAAGTCAATAATGCTAGGAAAAGTGGAAGACCTAAAACGAGGTGGCTTGACTTCATCAAAGAAGCCACGTCCTCCAGTTTGCAGGATCTGAGCAAGTCTGCTAATGAGAGGACCTTTTGGAAATCTTTCATTCATAGGGTCACCATAGGTTGGAGGCGATTTGACAGCACATAACACACAAACTATGTAGTCTAGGTGGTAAAGGACAATGTAGGGAAGTCCAAGCCTTGAGAACTAAGGTAATCTGCAACTTCAAGAATGACTAGCCTGTTCTAATTCAACATTGGTTAGGCTAAGTGCCAAGTGTAGGGTGAGAAGATTGTGTTTTCACCTTTTCTTTGTACCCTTGCTCAGCCTGATGACTGAACAGAGCATGTACACTCTTTTAATTGTTATTAAGCTTTCTTATATTTTGAATGCTTGAAGCTCGATCTCTGGAAACACACCATGCCTATTTGGTCTTGCTGTCTGAAGTGTGGTAACAGGGAAGGGCAGCAGGCAATCTTGCTAACCCTTGAGCTCAATGGCTCAAAATTGCTAAAGTGGAATAGATCACCCCCTTGATAGCTTGTAGGAGTGAAGCAAGAGATGTGGCAGCCATGGGGAACCTCTAAACAGCAGTGCAGGAGTAGAGGGTTGGAGCCAGTTTGGTATAGTGGTTAAGAGTGGCAGGACTCTAATTTGGAGAGCTAGGTTTGATTCCCCACTCCTCCACTTGAAGCCAGCTGGGTGACCTTGGGTCAGTCACAGCTCTCTCAGAGCTCTCTCAGCCCCACCCACCTCACAGGGTGATTGTTGTGGGGATAATAATAACACACTTTGCAAACTGCTCTTAGTGGGTGTTAAGTTGTCCTGAAGGGTGGTATATACATAAAATGTTGTTGTTGTTGTTGTTGTTGTTGTTAGTGCAAATCCATTCAGCTTGGGATATTCTCTGATTTGCTGGTGGTGGCAGTTACTACCTAGATTGCATTTTTTCCACTTGGGAGTAAGGGAAAGAGGTAACATCATGAACGAAGATTTTGATGCCACAGGGTATTCCAGCCTCCTGGGAAGGAATGGGGCACGCTTACAGAGAATTCTCAGCACTCACACCAACTTCCCTGCCTTGGGTCCTGATTTGATCAGGAGAAATATGGGAATATAAATATTTTAAATACATACTATGCACACGCACGCTCACATACATAATATACACATATGTCTGCAAACAATGCAAAACCAAATTATTCAAAAAGGTTTTTTACTCAGATAGGAGGGCGGTATTGTAGGGAGGGGGTCTCAGATATTTTGCTAATGAGTTAGGAACCATAGACTTCACCATTATGTTGCCTTACATATTATCTGTTGCTTTAAATATGTACTCCTATATACTACCTGTGCTTCATGTTGTCTAATGTCAGTCCTAGAATTGCTCATGTTCTGTTTCAGCAATTCTTCAACCCTGTATTGGATCCTTGCTAACACTACGTCTTTGTAAAATTTGGGTCTTTCTGGATCACTCTGTCTGCACAAAGAATAGTGAAGGGGTCAATCGGAGAGGGATCGAGGCTGCAGCAACCAATCGGACAGTCTTCCAGACTTGAATAATGGCCAAGAGATCCTCTCCCCACAAGTAATGCACAGATGTTTAAATTCTCCAGGAAATGTTTGGTATGCTTCAACAAAAGTTTAGTTTAGATACTGTGTTCATTTTAACACGCTGGCAACCAGGTCCTCGTCATGGCAAGCTGATTTCTCCTCCTGGGCTTTTAGACTCTAAGCAATTCTGCTCATGCCATCCTAGGCAGATCCAGAGGAGTTGGCCATGTTAGTCCGTAGTAGCAAAATAGTAAAGAGTCCAGTAGCACCTTTAAGACTAACCAACTTTATTGTAGCATAAGCTTTCGAGAGCCACAGCTCTCTTCGTCAGATGAATCGTCAGCTTTCGAGAACCACAGCTCTCTTCATCAGATGCAACTTTATTGTTGTCAGATGGCTGCATCTGACAAAGAGAGCTGTGGCTCTCAAAATCTTATGCTCCAATAAAGTTGGTTAGTCTTAAAGGTGCTACTGGACTCTTTATTATCCTAAGCAGAGGTATGCTCTTCTAAGCACAGCGACTTCAGTGGAGTTAGAAGGGTGTAACTCTATGCAGGATTTCACTGTCAGTTCCCTTCCCATGTCTTATGAAAGAGGTAATAAGCATTTGCATCAAGATTTTATATGGATTCATTTTGGGGGCATTGTACTGTCTAATCATTCTGTTCATGTTATTATAGTTATTACTCCTGTTCAGATTTCTTTGAATGTTCTCTTTTTTTAAAAGTCCATTTCCATTGGTTTTGATGGGAAACACATTTCTGGCTGTAAGTTTTCTCTTTTCCACCCAACTTGGATAAAATTCTCAGATGCTAAACACCATCCTGCTGCCAGCCCGCCAATTTTCAAGCAGATAGCAGCATCCCCGTTTACAGTCAGTTAAAGAGACAACACGTTTCTAGTTTAGCTTTCTGTTTCCCCGTCCAATTGGGATGGAATTCCTAGAAACCGTATTCCTTAGGCGGGATCCTCCCTGCTTAATTTCAAGGGTACCAGTTTTATAGGAAATGACATCTCTCATTTGCAGAGAAGACACGGGGTGGTGTTTGGTAACCCCAGAAGATGAACAGGGACCTGAAGAACTCTGAAATTAAAACAGCTCACCAAATAAAAGGGATCAGTTCCCCTGGAAGAAACGTCAGCTTTGGGTGGCAGACTCTTTAGCATTGTATTTTGCAGAAGTCCCTCTTCTCATAGAATCCTAGAGTTGGAAAGGGCCTTACAGACCATCTAGTCCAGCCCCTGCCCAATGGATGAACAGCCTAAAGCATCCCGGACAGGTATTGGTCCTTCTCGCAGACCAGCAGACTCAGCTCACTAAACCCTGCCCTCCCCGGGCTCTATCTCAGGGTTTTGATTTTTTAAAAAAAATTCATCTCAGAGTTGGAAAGGATAACCAGGGTCATCTAGCCCAACTCCCGGCCAACGCAGGAGCTACAACTATAATATTCCCAATAAATAGATATCCAATCAATACATAAAATCTCCCAGAATTACAACTGATCTTGAAACTACAGAGATCAGTTCCCTTGGAGAAAATGGCTTCTTTGGATGGTGAACTCCATGGCATCACATCCATATCGAGGTTCCTTTCCTCTTTAGGCTCTGTTCCAAATCTCCAGGACTTGTTCAACCTGGAGCTGGCAGCCCTAGTCATATCTGCTCCTTCTTTCTTGTGCTGCCCAAACATAGGGAGACTGGGTCTCCCTTGCCATTGGCTGCTGGCCCTCAATGGGCCACGTTTTTAAAAATGGCACTGCACTGATGGTGTAGCATAAGCTTTTGAGAACCACAGCTGTCTTTGTCAGATGCATCAACAGCTTTTGAGAACCACAACTCTCTTCGTCAGATGCATCGTCAGCTTTCGAGAGCCACAGCTCTCTTCGTCAGATGCATCTTCAGCTTTTGAGAGCCACATCTCTCTTCTGTGGTTCTTGAAAGCTGACGATGCATCTGACGAAGAGAACTGTGGTTCTCATAGAATTATAGAGTTGGAAGGGGCCATACAGATCATCTAGTCCAACCCCCTGCCCAGTGCAGGATCAGCCTAAAGCATCTCTGACAAGTATTCATCCAGCCTCTTCTTGAAAACTGCCAGTGAGGGGGAGCTCACCACCTCCCTAGGCAGCTGGTTCCACTTTTGAACTACTCTAGGCCATGACCTCCTGCGATTTTGACGCTATGGCCCCTTTGATACAACCCAAGACTGACTTTGTCTTTTTTGCCACCGCATCACACTGACTGCTCATATTCAGTTTACAGTCCACTCTTACCCCAAGATCCCTTTCACATAGACTACTGCCCAGAAGTGTATCCCCCATCCAGTATTTGTGCTTCCCATTTTTGTGGCCCAGATGTAATACTGTGCACTTGTCTTTGTTGAATTGCATCCTATTCACGGCTGCCCACTTCTCCAGAGTATTCAGGTCTTGTTGAATTTTAACTCTATCTTCTTGGGTGTTTGCTACTCCTCCCAATTTGGTATCATCAGCAAATTTAATGAGCAGCCCTTCCACTTCTTCATCCAGATCATTGATAAAAATATTGAAAAGTACTGGGCCCAAAACTGAGCCCTGCGGCACCCCACTGGACACCTCCCTCTAATCTGATGAAATGCCGTTGACCACCACTCTTTGAGTGCGGTCCTCTAACCAGTTCCCTATCCACTGAACTGTCCTATAGTCCAGTCCACAGTCCTCCAGTTTGCCCATCAGAATGTCATGGGGGACCTTATCAAAAGCTTTACTGAAATCCAGATAAATCACATCAACAGAGTTCCCCCGATCCAATAAGCTGGTGACTCGATCAAAGAAGGAAACCAGGTTGGTCTGGCAAGATCTGTTAGGAACAAAACCATGCTGACTTCCCCGGATCATTGAGTGGTCCTTCAGATGCTTACAGATCAATCCCTTTAAAATCTGTTCTAATACCTTCCCAGCAACAGAAGTCAGACTGACCGGCCTGTAGTTTCCCGGGTCATCCTTCTTCCCTTTCTTAAAGGTTGGGATAACATTTGCTCTTCTCCAATCTTGTGGCACATCCCCAGTCCTCCAGGAGGCCTTGAAGATGATGGACAGGGGTTCTGCAAGTTCTCTAGAAAGTTCTTTCAGCACTCTTGGGTGCACCCCATCCGGCCCAGGGGATTTGTATTCATCCAGTGCAGTCAGATGCCTCTCCACAACCTCTCTGTCAATGTCAATTAGCCACTCAGGTGTCCTGCCACATTCTCAGAAGCTTATGCTACAATAAAGTTGGTTAGTCTTAAAGATGCTACTGGACTCTTTACTATTTTGCAACTACAGACTAACATGGCTAACTCCTCTGGATCACTGGTGGTGTGACATTCCAGTGAATGTTCATAAGTTACGCCATGTCACCAGTAGACCAGCGTGGCATCTATGCAATACTCTAGGATAGAATTTTGCCCAAACCTTAGCGCACTACATTGATGTCATGTCAGTGACATGACACCACTTCTGGATGGTCACTGGAAGTGATGTTGCACCACCAGCACAGCACCACTTCTTCTGTCCCCCTCCCCCAATTTCCAGCCATTGTGATGTCATTTGGGCATGACAAAGAAGATCTCTAGAGCGCGCAAGAGTGCACTCCGGAGCTCCTGGAGCCATTCCCTACACTTTCCCTCCTGCCGGCCAGATGAATGGTGGTGAGGGGAAGAGGCTGAGGGCCAAGCTACACATGACGAATGACACTTGAACGGCAAGTGGATTGAGTGGAGGGCAAGTGAACAGGGAGAAATACACTTGCTGTTCAAGTGTCATTCATCACTTGTAGCTTGGCCCTGAGAGCAGGAGATCCCCTGGTCCCCCCCGGGAGACTGGTAACCCTAGCCACAGGCACTGCTTTTCATCACATTCCCTGCAGCTTTGTGAATCCCACCGGGCTCGGTTCCTGTTGGAGAACCACAGTGGAAGTATGGCATAAGGACGTCAGGCCTGTCTGAGGGCCAAGCTACAAGTGACGAATGACACTTGAACAGCAAGTGGATTGAGTGGAGGGCAAGTGAACAGGGAGAAATACACTTGCCGTTCAAGTGTCATTCGTCACTTGTAGCTTGGCCCTCAGTGAGCAGCAGACGCGCCCGGCCTCTGGACGCCCCAGGCCACAGTGCCTGCTGCAGGCACGCCTCCATTCTCCCCACCACTAAGCCAGAGCTCCTCCCGAACGGCAGGAATTCTGACTTTCCCCGAATAATTCTTTTCTTCTCTCCGGGCTTTCATTTGGTCCGACAATGGACTCAGTAGGGGGGGACCGCAGCCCAGCACGAAGCAGGCAACATAAAAGGAAATCCAGGCCCAGCCAACACATTTTTTCCACTGCTCCTTCCCCTCTCCCCCCTTTCCCGTTTTCTTGGCAAAGGACAAGAAAAGACTGTGAACACATTTCTCTTTTCAAAGCCTGATTCTTTAAATATTGGACTGGGGCTGAATGCCCTGATTGTTGGCATGCTCATCCCTTCCCCGCCCCCCCCATGTAAGGCCTAAACATTTGCAGCTGGGGGCTTGTGGGTTTGGGGGAACAATGGGGTTTTGTGTGTGGAGGGGGCTGGGAAGGCAGCCTGGTTCTGTGCAGGTTCGCTCTGCTTTCTTGTGACTCTCCTCCATCACTGGTTGTGCTTTGACTACCTGCAGCTGAGCCAACAATCCCTGGTCCCCATTCCAGGCTCTCTCTTATACTATCAAAAGTGTCTCCCATCATTACTCGGAAACCTCCAAATTACTTAGCTGCCAATTGCTCCAGTTTTACTGAGCACCTGCCAGTTTGGATTCCCATCACTGGTGGTGTCAGAGGCTGAGACAACTTTTTCTCTGCAAGCAGGAGACTGAGGACCAAGCTAGAAGAGACGAATTACACTTGAACGGCAAGTGAACAGACTCACATGTATTCCTCCCTGTTCACTTGTGCTCCACTTGTGCTCCACTCGATTGAGTAAAGTGGAGCCCAGTGGGGCAAATAGATTACTGAGGGCCAAGCTACACATGACGAATGACACTTGAACAGCAAGTGTATTTCTCCCTGTTCACTTGCCCTCCACTCAATCCACTTGCCGTTCAAGTGTCATTCGTCACTTGTAGCTTGGCCCTAAGAGGGGGGATTAAAATTTGCACAATTGGCATTGTTATTGAAATCGAAAATTGATTGCAGAGCTGTACTTGTCAAGCTAAAGATGGTAGCTTGCTTTCTGACAGGTCCCAAACGTTGCTCTTCTGCAAGGGGACTCCACTGGGAGACTTTGGCACTTAGAGCCAAGCTAGAAGTGATGAATTACACTTATTTTATTTTTATTTTTATTTCAATTTATAAATCGCCCATCCCAGGGGCTCTGGGCGGTGAACAGTTTAAAATCGATAAAAACTTGAATGGCAAGTGAACAGACTCACATGTATTCCTCCCTGTTCACTTGCGCTCCACTTGATCGAGTGGCTTGCAAGTGGAGCGCAAGTGAACAGGGAGGAATACATGTGAGGGCCAAGCTACACATGACGAATGACACTTGAACAGCAAGTGGATTGAGTGGAGGGCAAGTGAACAGGGAGAAATACACTTGCTGTTCAAGTGTCATTCGTCATGTGTAGCTTGGCCCTGAGTCTGTTCACTACGTGATCGAGTGGCGTGCAAGTGGAGTGCAAGCGAACAGGGAGGAATTCATGTGAGTCTGTTCACTACGTGATAGAGTGGCGTGCAAGTGGAGCGCAAGCTAACAGGGAGGAATACATGTGAGCCTGTTCACTATGTGATCGAGTGGCATGCAAGTGGAGCGCAAGCGAACAGGGAGGAATACATGTGAGGGCCAAGCTACACATGACGAATGACACTTGAACGGCAAGTGGATTGAGTGGAGGGCAAGTGAACAGGGAGAAATACACTTGCTGTTCAAGTGTCATTCGTCATGTGTAGCTTGGCCCTGAGTCTGTTCACTACGTGATCGAGTGGCGTGCAAGTGGAGCGCAAGCGAACAGGGAGGAATTCATGTGAGTCTGTTCACTACGTGATCGAGTGGCGTGCAAGTGGAGCGCAAGCTAACAGGGAGGAATACATGTGAGTCTGTTCACTATGTGATCGAGTGGCATGCAAGTGGAGCGCAAGCTAACAGGGAGGAATACATGTGAGTCTGTTCACTATGTGATCGAGTGGCATGCAAGTGGAGCGCAAGCGAACAGGGAGGAATTTATGTGAGTCTGTTCACTACGTGATCGAGTGGCGTGCAAGTGGAGCGCAAGCTAACAGGGAGGAATACATGTGAGTCTGTTCACTATGTGATCGAGTGGCATGCAAGTGGAGCGCAAGCGAACAGGGAGGAATTCATGTGAATCTGTTCACTACGTGATCGAGTGGCATGCAAGTGGAGCGCAAGCGAACAGGGAGGAATTTATGTGAGTCTGTTCACTACGTGATCGAGTGGCGTGCAAGTGGAGAGCAAGCGAACAGGGAGGAATACATGTGAGTCTGTTCACTACGGGCCAAGCTACACATGACAAATGACACTTGAACGGCAAGTGGATTGAGTGGAGGGCAAGTGAACAGGGAGAAGTACACTTGCTGTTCAAGTGTCATTCATCATGTGTAGCTTGGCCCTACGTGATCGAGTGGCGTGCAAGTGGAGCGCAAGCGAACAGGGAGGAATACATGTGAGTCTGCTCACTACGTGATTGAGTGGCGTGCAAGTGGAGTGCAAGCGAACAGGGAGGAATACATGTGAGTCTGTTCACTACGTGATCGAGTGGCGTGCAAGTGGAGCGCAAGTGAACAGGGAGGAATACATGTGAGTATGTTCACTACGTGATCGAGTGGCGTGCAAGTGGAGCGCAAGGGAACAGGGAGGAATACATGTGAGTCTGTTCACTATGTGATCGAGTGGCGTGCAAGTGGAACGCTAGGGAACAGGGAGGAATACATGTGAGTCTGTTCACTACGTGATTGAGTAGAGTGCAAGTGGAGTGCAAGTGAACAGGGAGGAATACATGTGAGTCTGTTCACTTGCCATTCAAGTGTAATTTGTCACTTCTAGCTTGGCTCTCAGTGACTGCCCTGGAGATGAGAGATTGGATTATTCTGCCATTAATACTTTTGTAGCTCCTCAGTGGGGCAAATAGAGCCCCTCAGGCTATTTGGGGTCCAAAAAATACTCTGTGTGTGTGTGAGGGAGAATGAAGTCCATTCTGCCTCTGCACGGCTGTCTCTAGCTTAATCACGACCCCATGGGCTTGGGAACTGAGTTCCCAGCTGCGAGACGTATGGCTGATGGCTGATGGCAATTGGGTTGGAGGAAGCCCTGAAAACATTATTGCATGTATTTTGAGAAACTTCCTAATGATAAGGACAATTTAACAATGGGACCAGTTCTGGGGGAGAGGCGCTCTCCTTTGCAGGAGGTTTTCAAGCAGAAGCTGAAGAGCTGTCTGTCAAGGTTGCTCTAGCTTAGGATTTCCTTCATTGTGCGGGGGGGGGGGGGTCAGTCTAGATGGCCCCTAAGGGACTTTCCAACTCAGGAAGTCTGCGGCACTCTCACTGGTCATTTGTGAGTCAACTGGCAAAATGGATAATTAGTAAATCGAGCCAGTTCAATGCTTTGAGGGTCAGGCTCTGGGCAGGGCATTCTCTCTTGTAGGGGCAGGGATTCTCGGGGAGGAGGGATGGAATTCTAGATTCTATACAGAAGATCGGGAAGAGGCACATAAGCTAGAGGTAAGACCAAATCAGATGCTCACATCAGTGAGAATCATAGAATCCCAGGGTGGGAAGGTACCTCCAGGGTCATCTAGTCCAACCCCTTGCAAAATGCAGGAAATTCCCAAATACCTCCCCCACCCCCAGTGACCCTCACTCCATGGCCAGAAGATGGCAAAACTCCTTCAGGATCTCTAGTCAAACTGGCCTGGGGAAATTTGCTACTTGGCCCCAAGGTTGCGATTGCCCGTACCCTGGGCATGTAAGAAGGGGCCATAAGAACTAAGCACTGATGTAACCCTCCCTGCCCTCCCTCTCATGATCTGCCCAGATTCACAGAATCAGCCTTGCTGTCAGATGGCCATCCAGCCTCTGTTTAAAATACACTTGTTTTGGGGGGACAGGAGCAGCTGGCGGGACTGGTTGAGTTGAGGACCCAGGCGGAGGAAGCTGCGAGTGGAGTTAGGAGTTACAAACCAACTTCAGAACATGATCTGAGATCCTAGTTTGATGTACTCTAACTAGTAACTTGTGTTCAGCAGCCTGCTAACCATGCTTGGTTTAATTCAGCCCTTGCTTCGCATGCCATCTGAACAGGGTGGGTGCCTGTAATCTGCCACTGTAAGGTCCCTTATTGACCCAAAGATAGGTGTATAATGCAGTAGAATTTGGTGGGGGTGTTCTCTGGTGGTAGAAACGAGTCAACTGCCCCACTTCAGAGTGCAGGAGTGGTTTCAAATGCTCCCCCAAATGCCCTGCAAGCAGAAGATTAGCACAGACTGGAAAAAAATCTTTTCTCTTTTTCACTAGCAGGGAATTTATTACATGGAGGAAGGGAAAGTTTTATGAGGATGACAGAGGGCCGATTCCAATGTCTGATTTGAGGAGGGGCGATAGCCGAGGGCTTTGCATGCAGAAGGGTCTGGGGTCAATCCGCTTAACAAGACCAAGGGAGAGATTAAGATCCGGGACCAGAAGCACCTTAAAGACCAACCAATTTCCAGGTGTGAACTTTCGAGAGTCAGAGCTCCCTTCATCAGATAGAAAGAGTCCTCATATCTGGCGAAGGGAGCTCTGACTCTCGAAAGCGCCTATCCTGGATCTGGTTGGTCCTTAAGGTGCTGCTGGACCAGAATCTTGCTCTTCTACTACAGACCAACATGGTTGAAACAGGGCCAGATAGCAGGTGATGTGAAAGTCCTCCACCCAAGACCCCAGGGAGCAGCTGCCAGTCTGAGCAGACAATACTGAGCTTGATGGACCAAGAGTCCAACTCAGTCTGAGGTGACTGCATATCATCGTGCATCAGTGGGGGGGGGGGCAGAGCAAGGCGAGATAAAGAACGGGCCCCAAGGACTTCCCTGGTCACGAGTGCTTTGGCAGGAAAGGTTTGGCGTTGTTCTTTTTTTGTTCTGGTTTCTCTCTGACACACGGGTGAACTGAGGCAAAGAACGAGGGGACTTGCTCACAGAAGGGCATGGAGTCTGCACATGAGCTTGGATTTTGGCCCAGATCTTGTAGAGTCGAAGTCTATCCTGGCTAGAGATGGGCTGAACCTGAATACGAACCAAAAAAACCCACGAACCAGCTCTGTTCATGGTTCGCGAACTAGTGGTTCGTGGAAGCCCGTGGAAGCCACGACATCCATTTGAGGGACGAGAAGGCTGTTTTCGGCCTCCTTTGCGGCCGTGCAGACCTTTGCAGCGACAGAGGAGGCCAAAAACAGCCTTCCTGCCCCTCGCGGCTGGAAAGGGCCCTTTAAACAATTAAATGTCCCTTTCCCTGCTGCTAAGCAGCTGGAAAGGGGCATTTAAACCCCATGAACCACGAACCATGAAATGGTTCGGGAACTTGCCCCAGTTCGTGGGAGTTCATGGTTCCTGGTTTGGTTTTTTTGTGGTTTGTGCCCATCTCTAATCTTGGCCACAGGCCTACTTGCACCCAGGCTTCTGGAACAATCCAGAGGGGGAAAGCACATCTGTGGGAAACCTCCTCTGCTGCCTATGTTTGAGAAAGAGCACTGGAAGCAAAAACACTTTTCATTACGGCAGGAGCGAGCAGTAAAGATCACAATCTGTTTAGCTTACCAAAGGAAGAGGTGAAAAGGTGAGTCCCACAAGGTGTGTGACATCTCTGACAGCTCATTAAACTTGCAGATCAAGTTGCAAATGAGGCAAGGACGCGCCTCGGGCCTTCTCGGTTATGCTGTCCGCGGAGCAGGAGGAAGATTGTCTGCCGCGCCGAGGAGTCATCCCAGTCGTCATACTTCCTATCATAATTCTGGAGGAGAAGCCGTGTCAGTCTCTTGCAGCAGAATAATGAAGACTCTAACAACACCTGAAAAATTAACACGATTTTAACACCCAGCAGAAGTTTTTGTGGATTAACACTCACTTTGGGCACTTGGTCAAAAAAAAAAAACTTGGGATGGAATAAAATCTTGCTCAACGTTAGCCTCTAGATGCTTGTGGATACTTATAATTACTGTAAGGTGTAAATGGGTTTTCTGTTGATGCATGCACTTTTATGCTCATGTGTGAAGAGGGGGAATTTCCAAAATAAATTTTGCCTAGCTCAGAATTACATGTCAGGAGTCTCTGACTTCCGGATGCCCCTTTCAGAGTCTGGCAGGCGGAACAAAGAGATGAACTGCGGGTTGAATTGGGGGACATAAGCATCATTCATGCAGTCATCCATATAGGATGAATATGCCGCAGGATAATGTATGTATGTTTGTATGTATCAGTGGAAAAGAACAAGAGTTCAGTGGCGCCTATAAGACTAACCAAATTAGTGGTAAGGTAGGAGCTTTCGTCAGCCACAGCTCACTTCTTCTGTTGCTGTAAGTATATGCTACGTGGCACAGAGTGGTAAGCTGTAGTACTGCAGCCCAAGGTCTGCTCATGACCTGAGTTCAATCATGGTGGAAGCCGGGTTCTGGGAGCCGGCTCAAGGTGGACTCAGCCTTCCATCCTTCTAAGGTTGGTAAAATGAGTACCCAGTTTCCTGGGGGTAAACTGTAGGAGACTGGGGAAGGCAATGGCAAACCACCCCGTAACAAAAAGTCTACCAAGAAAATGTCATAATCCGACGTCCCCCATGGGTCAGTAATGACTTGGTGCTTGCACAGGGGACTACTTTTACCTTTTACTATCTACTGCTTTAAATATGATCATACTGGGTAGTTCTGGGTAGTTATTCTTAGAATTGTTTATGCTCTGTTTCAGCATTTCTTCAACTCTGTGTTGGATTTCTGCTGGTGATATCAGAGCTGTGGCTCACGAAAGCTCCTAACCTACCAGAAATTTTGTTAGTCTTATAGGTGCTACTGGACTCTTGTTCTTTTCTACTGCTACAGACAGACTAAAACAGCGACCCGTCTTCATGTATGTATGTATGTATGTATGTATGTATGTATGTATGTATGTATGTATGTATGTATGTATGTATGTATGTATGTATGTATGTATGTATGTAAAACATTTTTGTGCTGCCTTTCGAACCAAATAGGGTTCCCAAGACAGTGAACATTCAAATTTTAAAACATTAAAGCAGCATTTAAAATATTTATACAATTCAATAAAACCCTGTAAACATACATAATTGAAACAACCTGGGGGAAAGGCCAATAATAGTTACGTGAAGGTACACCAAACCTAACAAAAGTGTCTTCACCCACTGGTGGAAGAGAATGATGGAGAACGACGAATCTCTCTCGGGAGGGAGTTCCAAAGTTTCAGCCCCATGACTGAGGGGGCCCTTTCTTGGGATGCCACCCATCTAGCCTCAGGTGGCAGAGGCACAAGCACCCGAAGGAGGGTCTCCAAAGATGACCTGAGTGGATGGGTAAGTTCATATGGGGAGAAGGCAGACTGTAAGGCATGCTGGCCCTGAGTTGTATAGGGCTTTGAAAGACAATGTCAGCTCCTTGAATTGGGGCTGGATGCAAATTGGGAGCCAGTGTAGATGGAACAAGACTGGCGTGATACATGGTCCCACTCTGGTCAGCATTCTGGCTGCAGCATTCTGTACCAACTGTGGCTTCTGTACAGTCGTCAAGGGCAGCCCTATGTAGCACATATTGCAGTAGTCTAATGTAGATGTTAGCAGGGCATGCACCACAGTGACAAGATCTACCCCCCCTCGCAGGAAGGGCTGGAGCTGGCCCCACTCAACCCCCCAGTGCTTTCATCTAAACCTAGGAATAGAGCCCCTGTGTATTTTTATCAATCTCTGTCCTGCATATAGGACCAGCAGATTTTATTCCCCTCCCCCCACATGCTTATCCTAAACAATGGAAATCATCCTATTGGAAGGCTGAAAATTAGCTAGATGTGATGCATTCTTGAGCTACAGGGAGGCAGAAGCCGGATTAACAGCAATGCGACTTGATTTTCGGAATTGCTTTGCCTTCACTCATCTCTGCTTGTATTCATTCATTTGTTCATTCGTTTGTCCATCCATCCATCCATCCATCCATCCATCCATCCATCCATCCATCCATCCATCCATCCATCCATCCATCCATCCATCCATCCATCCATCCATCCATCCATCCATCCATCCATATCCGGTCTTTCTCCAGAGATTCAAGGCGGCTTACAAATTCAATGCTGCATCCCAAGTGGATAATAAAATCAATACCAATAATCCTAGTAAACACACACAAAGTATAGACAGCCTAAAACTACATAACAACCTGCCTACAAATAATCAGCCAGATTTTCGCTAATACTTTCACCCTCACAAAATCCCTGTGGCTGACAATGTCTTTCTCCAGACCAGTGAGGGACATTCTAATCTCTAGGAGGATACTCAAGCAATCAGAGGAAAGCAATAATGGGAAATAAATCTATTTTATTGACTGCTTTTCTCACTGAGACTCAAGGCAGATTAAGCAGTGAGAGTCAGTACAGTTGATTTCAAAGACGTTTCTATATACAATGTAACAGGGTATATAAAATGCAATTTTGCAAAGATTTAAACCAACAGAAATCCAGTACAGAGTAGAAGAAATGTTGAAATAGAACATAAGCAAATCTAAGTCTGATATATAAAACAACATAGAAACTACCCAGTAGGGTCATGCTTACAGCAACAGACAGTACATAAGAGTAAAAATCTATCCTCTCTATCCCTTGACCGCTGCATCTTTGAGATCACTTCCTTACAGTTCAGCCCTTCTGTCTGAATATAGAGCCCTCTTGAATAATTCAGTTTTGCACTGTGTGCAGAGAGCCAGCAGAGTGGAAGCTTTCCTGACCTTTTCGGGTAGGCTGTTCCATAAGGTGGAGACCACCATAGAGAATGTGCCAGTTTTGTGTAGTGGTTAGAGCAGCAAAGCCAGTTAGAGCCAGTTGTGGTTAAGAGCAGCAGGTCTCTAACCTAGAGAACCTGGTTTGATTCCCCACTTCTCCACTTGAAGCCAGCTGGGTGACCTTGGTTAAGTCACAGCTTCTCCGAGCTCTCTCAGCCCCACCCATCTCACGGGTGATTGTCATGAGGATAATAACACACTTTGTAAACTGCTCTGAGTGGGCATTAAAGTTGTCCTGAAGGGTGGTATATAAATTGATGATGATGATGATGATGATGATTAATGTACAGGTAAGGTCAGCTATTGATTTTGCCCATGTTCAAGGTGGCACCTGCAGAAGGCCCCGTTCAGATGAGCGAAGCTGCTATGGTGGGACATAGGGAGAAAGGCAGTCCTGCGGATATGAGGGACTAAGGCCATGCTTTGTATGTGGTAGACAAAACCCTGCAGAATGGGAGAAATATTCATGCTCCTCGTAGCTCCTGATATTACCACACTGCAGTGTTCTATACCAAGTAGAGTCTCCAAGTTAACTTAGAGGGGGGACCTATGTACAGTGCATTACACTAGTCATGTCTTGATGTTACAGTAGCATGGATCCAGGGGGCCACCTCGGCCGTGTTGAGGTGGGAAGCCATCTTCCAGGCTAGCCTAAAAATGATCTCTTTTAGTTATTTTACTTCATTTATTTATTTTATTTATGTCATTTATATTCCACCTTTCTCACTGAGGGCCAAGCTACAAGTGATGAACGACACTTGAACGGCAAGTGTATTTCTCTCTGTTCACTTGCCCTCCAATCAATCCACTTGCCGTTCAAGTGTCATTCGTCACTTGTAGCTTGGCCCTACGACTCAAGGCGGGTTACACAGTGTGAGATTAGTACAACCAGTGGCAAGGACAAGGGCAGGCATTTCCATACAGTGTCAAGAACATTTCCATAAACAATGCCATAGGGTAAATAGATACAAGTTTACAAAGACATGGCATTAGCAAGGATCCAGTATAGGTTGAGGAATTGCTGAAACAGAACATAATCAATTCCAGGACTTACACTGAACAACATAAACCACAAGTAGGATATAGGAGTACATATTTAAAGCAACAGATAATATGTAAGGCAACAAAATAGTTTACAACCTTCTCCTCTTCTCCATTTAAATAAAGCAAATATTACAAAGGTATTGCATATCTCCAGTGCTTTCTTATACAAAGGAAACCAAGAGACCAATCCTAAGGAGGTTTACTCAGAAGTAAGGCCCCTTTTTTGTCAATTGGGCTTACTCCCAAGGAAAGTATAGGATTGCAGCCTAAACTTGGTGGTACTGAGCCTCACCAACACTTAAGGAAGTGGAGAGACTGTAACGCAAGTCAATGCAAATGTATAGTGTAAAAGACCCCCCTCCAGCATTTCCAATTCTAAATGTTACAATTCTGAGCTCAGATGCTGAGTTCCAGGAGCTCATACCAAAGAGGGTCTAGGCAACCAGGAGCTGTCCAAAGCTCTGCCCTTTCCAGTGACCTCGGAATCCTACATCCTTCCAGGGTCTCCCCAAGGGAGCTGAATTTGTTTTAACCAGATGTTTAATTCTGACCTCGAATCGATTCATCTCTGTTAAAGCATTTCATTTTTCCGCATGACAGGGAGATGGGATGATGAAAAATTGACACCCTATAATAGGAAAGAAATGCCTTTGGCTCAGCTGCCCCCCTTCCTTGGCATGGAATAAAACGTTTTGCTCGCCGCCAAATTCTCGAACAAATGCAATATTCTCCCCCAGATTTGTGCTGGCACATTAACATTCTTCTCCCATTTTGCTGTGCCGTCTGGCCGTTTGGAAATATGGCTGGAGGGTAATGGAAGTCAAACTGTTTTTATTTGTTCTCACTATAAAACTGATATCTCCATATTAACTTTGCAGGGCAATATCAATTTATGTAGCGCAATAAAGTTGATGGTGGATTTCACAACCTTGTTAAGCGATTCTTTTTAGAGCATTGGAACACATTGCCAGAAAGGTACACACACAAGCCCAGCAGGTTATGCAACCTCCTGGCAGAGAGGAATTTTCGCTTTCCAAAGGAACATCAGCTTGGGAAGGACATGTCGGTGGACTGAACTTTTCCCGTTATTAGAATTTGGGGAATCGTTGACTTGATCCATGCGACCAGATTGTTCCACTTTGTTTTAAAACTCAGAATGCTTGTCCGACACACCTCTGAAAACCTCTAGGAAGCTAGGAAATATCTCTAGGAACAGAAACACCTCCTGTTTTTCCACTGTGGAATTGCCCTTAGAGAAAAGAACTTCCCACTTTAAAACCATTGCTTCTAGCTGTGTCAGCAGTCAAAAGAATAGACTTTTCCTCCTTTTTTTTTGAAGACAGAAAAGCTGCCATATAGCCTGAGCAAACTGAATTCTCTTTTCCCCAGAACGGATAAACTCCATCCATGCAATTATGACTGAGTATCCAGGGGAAAAAAATCTGCAAATGGTTACATTTCAGTGTTGCTCCTGTCGACTACTGTCTTTTAAAAACAAATGACTTGTGGAGATTTTTCTGACTTTTTGCGACCTCAGATGGCTTCATGTGGACTAGCAAAGCAATAATGATCAAGTTTATGGGAGGCAAAGTGAGGCAATTGATGACTGGTTTTCTTCCCAGTCCTCCCCCCATTTTTCCATAAGGAAAACAATCTCTTAGAATCATAGAATCATAGAGTTGGAAGGGGTCATACAGACCATCTAGTCCAACCCCCTGCCCAGTGCAGGATCAGCCTAAAGCATCTCTGACAAGTATTCATCCAGCCTCTTCTTGAAAACTGCCAGTGAAGGGGAGCTCACCACCTCCCTAGGCAGCTGATTCCACTTTTGAACTAATCTGACCGTGAAAAAGTTCTTCCTAATATCCAGCCGGTACCTTTGTGCATGTAGTTTTAGCCCATTGCTTCGCGTCCTACCCTCTGCTGCCAACTGGAACAGCTCTTTGCCCTCCTCCAAATGACAGCCTTTCAAATATTTATAGAGCAATCATGTCCCCCCTCAACCTCCTCTTCTCCAAACTAAACATTCCCAAGGCCCTCAGCCTTTCCTCGTAGGGCTCAGTCTCCAGACCCCTGATCATTCTTGTCACTCTCCTCTGCACCCTCTCAATTTTGTCCACATCCTTTTTGAAGTGAGGCCTCCAGAACTGCACACAATACTCCAGGTGTGGCCTGACCAAGGCAGTATAGAGAGGGGCTATGACCTCCTGCGATTTCGACGCTATGGCCCCTTTGATACGACCCAGGATTGAATTAGCCTTTTTTGCCACCGCATCACACTGACTGCTCATATTCAGTTTACAGTCCACTCTTACCCCAAGATCCCTTTCACATAGACTACTGCCCAGAAGTGTATCCCCCATCCAGTATTTGTGCTTCCCATTTTTGTGGCCCAGATGTAATACTGTGCCCTTGTCTTTGTTGAGTTGCGTCCTATTCACAGCTGTCCACTTCTCCAGAGTATTCAGGTCTTCTTGAATTTTAATTCTATCTTCTTGGGTGTTTGCTACTCCTCCCAATTTGGTATCATCAGCAAATTTAATGAGCAGCCCTTCCACTCCTTCATCCAGATCATTGATAAAAATATTGAAAAGTACAGGCCCAAAACCGAGCCCTGCGGCACCCCACTGGACACCTCCCTCCAATCTGATGAAACGCTGTTGACCACCACTCTTTGAGTGCGGTCCTCTAACCAGTTCCCTATCCACCGAACTGTCCTATAGTCCACTCCACAGTCTTCCAGTTTGCCCATCAGAATGTCTTATCCAGTTAGGTGTTGGTCTGCAGTAGAACAGCAGGATTTTAGTCCAGCTTGTCTGAAGAAGGGAGCTCTGGCTCTTGAAACTTTACATTCTGAAAATCTTGTTGGTCTCAGGGTGCCACTGGACTAAAATCCTGCTGTCTTGTCCTGTTCTCTTGTTTAAATTATTTTGCACAGAATTAGTAGTGTGTTCCTAGGACCTAAATTAGTCTTAATTAGGACTAATTAGAATACACCTAATTAGTGTGTTCCTAGGACCTACAGAATTAGTAGTGTGTTCCTAGGTCCAGAGCCCCTGGGGATGGGCGGTATATAAATTGAAAAAATAAATAAATAAAATAAATAAAATAAATTAAAAAACCCCTTCCTCTCTTCCCTTTGGGTAGAGAGTGCCCTCAAGTCATAGCTGATTTAGGGTAACCCCCCTCGTATCAAATGGAAGAGGCAGGAAGCCTGCAGGGGGGAGGGTGCTGTCCATTGTCCAAACAGCTCCTCCACCCTCTCAGCCTAGCAGAAATTGCTGCTGGATGCAGCTTGGTAGCCCGAGGCACAGCTGCTCATTCTTCTGCCCGTCTCAGTTCCCTCCCTCCTCTTGCTTGTCTGTGGCAGCAACACAAAAGAAGAGCCCTGTGGTACCTAAAAGATTATCACATTTTTTGTAGCAGAAGCGGCATGCAGTGAAGCGGGCTTCATCCCATGGAAGCTTAGATTACAATCGCTTTCCAATTATTTTAGATATTTTCACTTTGAAAGAAGGAAAGTTATGGGGTAGGGGGGTGGGGAATCTAACAGGGATAAAAATATTCTTTTCTCCTAAGGAAATTCAAAGGAGGAGCACTTTCTGGAGAATTTCCCCTTACGAGTCTAATCTGGGCGGCACCAGAGGGTGGAGGCAGGAACATGTAAAGAACTGCAGATGTTGGGAAGAGTTAAGAGAGCTAATGGCAACTTCTCAAACAACAGAAGAGACCTGGTTTCTCTCTTTCAAGGCACATAACAAATCTTGCTTGCTTTCCCTTATAATTATAGTTAATAATTGGAGTATAATCTATTGTTTACAATACAAAGTGCAAAAGTGCTGAAAATACGTACAAGAATTATAAACCAATTTGTACAGAAGAATTCATAAGTGCATAGATACAGTTACCAGTAGTAAATATAATTGTGCAAAATATCACTGTCCGGAACAAATCTTATCCATTAAAGTGCAAATGCCAAGAAAGTCAAAGGAGAATCGGTAGGTGGGAGCTTGCGCCAAAGGGATATTAACAGTCCATATAGTCAAAGTACATATACAGAAGAAAACGCCGACGGGGACTTGCAGGCAAATAACATTAACCCGTTTCGTGAGGATCACCCCTCACTTCTTCCTGGGCGTGTAGCAGTTCGGACTGTATATAAGTATGAAAGTAGCGCCACGAGTTCTCCCACCGTTCCTCCGACACGCAATTCACACGTCCGTGAATTGCGTGTCGGAGGAACGGTGGGAGAACTCGTGGCGCTACTTTGTACTTTGACTATATGGACTGTTAATATCCCTTTGGCGCAAGCTCCCACCTACCGATTCTCCTTTGACTTTCTTGGCATTTGCACTTTAATGGATAAGATTTGTTCCGGACAGTGATATTTTGCACAATTATATTTACTACTGGTAACTGTATCTATGCACTTATGAATTCTTCTGTACAAATTGGTTTATAATTCTTGTACGTATTTTCAGCACTTTTGCACTTTGTATTGTAAACAATAGATTATACTCCAATTATTAACTATAATTATATTGTAGCCCTGGCTCGTTGTTTTTGCTAATTTGTACTAGGGTTGCCCTTGGTATTTCCCTTTGCTTTCCCTTATAAGCAAGGAAAGAAAAATGTGTCCTTTGGCCTCCCTTGAAACGATTATCTGGCTATACAGCAGCCCTCAGAGGCAGAGACGCCGCTAGCTGTTTCGCCAGACTCTCTCTAGCGCACAGCCAAGAAGTCACAGGTGTGCACCACATGACCAGGTGAGGGTGGTGATGGTGGAATGCCGCCAAGACCTGCCTGGGAGGGGCAGTTGGACCGCTGGTTTCCCTGATAAGGGTTGTAAGAGATGTTGCAGGTAAATATTGCGGAAGAGGCAGGGATGGGTGTCGATCCCACTGGGTAGGAAACATCTTTTCTGGTGCAAATACACTCCCGAGAATTTGATGCTGTGTCAGTTGTGGCCTCCATGTTGTCTTCACTCCAGCTGCCCCTGAGACCTTCTCCCAGCTGAAAAGGTAGGGAAGTCTCAGTAGATCCACCAGGTTTCCCCTGAAGTTTGACCCTCTGAGCTTCTGAGTCCAGAAATTTTCTTCTGAGTCAACAAGAGAGCTTTAAAGTTCAACCTAACAAAAATTCACGTGAGCTCTGGAGGGACAGATCCAGCAAGTCAAAGACAAGTGCTACAGAAATGCTGAGCCATAAAGACCCAAATTGCCTCTTCCAACAAAAAGGCTCCCTGGGCCGGGGGAAGTAGTCCAACTTGGCTCAACAAGTTGGAGTGGTGGGCAAAAAACAAAACAAAACACTGTTCCACTTCTAAATAGTTTCAGGTTGGTAGCCCGTGTTGGTCTGTGGTAGAAGAGCAAGATTTGGGTCCAGTGGTACCGTAAAGACTAACTAGATCCCAAGGGGATACGCTTTCGAGAGTCAAAGGGAGCTCTGACTCTTGAAAGCTCATACCCTGGAAATCTAGTTGGTCTTTATGGTGCTACTGGACCCAAATCTTGCTCTTCTACTCGTAAAAATATCTGGAAAAGGGAGCTTTGACTTTCAAAAGCTCATACCTTGGAGAGCTAGTTGATCGTGAAGGTGCTACTGTACTCAAATCTTGCTCTTCTACTGCAGACCAACATGGCCAACTCCTTAAACTAAGATACAGACTATTAACATCTAACCCTCCCAGGGTTTTTTTTAAATGCAAGCCATTCCCCAGAGCTGCTGTATCTGCACAAGCCCTGGTTGGCTTTGTGGCAAACTCATGAAGGAAGTAATGTTTAGAGTAACCCTAAAAAATCCTGCTCTTCCCATGCTGGAGAAGGTCTGTTTGATTCTATCATCGTCTTCTTCTTCCTCCTGCTCATTGAAGCGTGTGGCATTTTGCAGTGTCCCTGCCCTGAGAGGAGGGAGGCGGAGACAGGTTTAGCCGTAGAAGAAGCTGCATTCATTCCAGCTGTTTGGGCTTTGGAGTCATCTCAGTGCCACAGGGCTCTATTCCCTCACCCATGATCTTTAATATATGTATGAGGCCTCTGAATGAGCGATTTGGGGCTGGCTGTCATCGACATGCAGATAACACCCAGCTCTGTATTTCATTATCCAAGCCTCCAGAGGCATCCGCCTTAGTTCTGAACAAGTGCTGTGGTCAGGTGGCTCAGGCAGAACAGCTTCAAGCTGAATCCAGACAAGACAGAGGTAATGCCAGTCGTCAAGGGCAAGCCTCTGGGGACATATGTTGCCTGTTTGGAACAGCTACTTCGACTACCAGTCTGTTTCTGAGCTCACTTCAAGGTGCCGGTTATGACTTTTAATGCCCTTCACATATCGGAAGGACCGGCTCCTTGCCTATGTCTCAACTACGGTTCACAGGTTGGTGATTCCACCTCTCTAGATGGCCCGTCTGGCATCAACCAGGGCCAGACCCTTCTCTGTTGTGGCCCCTGCTCTGTGGAATGGGCTCCCTGAAGAGGTGAGGGGAACCCCTACCTTGGAAATCTTCAGGAGGCCCTGCAAGGCCTCTCTGTTTGCCAGGACTTTTCAGAGGGGTTGAAGGGCACAGGGCACGCATCTTTTAAGGGGGGGGAAGGAAGGATAGGGGGGCTGATATTTTATTGTTGGTTTTAACTGTAAATGTTTTTGATCTACTATTATAAGCCACCTTGGACCATAAGGAAAGGCGAGCTAAAACTGTTTTAATGAATTAATAAATAAATAGAAGAGGGAACGGGGGAATTTGAATGATGGAAGGCATTGGAGTTAGACTCTGACATGGGGGCATGTATTGGGAAAGCAATGGGAGAAGAGAAATCAACAGAGGTGATATCGGTGGGGCACAGCAACAAACTGCAACAGGAACCTTTGTCACTTATTGTAGTCTTCAGTCCATGGAAGGGGGCACTCAGGTGGGACTTGGAGTCCCACCTGAGAGCCACGAGCCCTTACAGAGCTACTGCTTGGGGCCACCTTTTGGAAGGCCCCGCAAGTAGTGTTCTTGTGGGGAAAGGAGGGGGTGCGGCTCGCTGGCAGAGCACCTGTTTGGCAGACCGAAGATCCCGGGTTCAATCTTTGGCATCTCCAGTTTTAAAAAAGGATCTGGCAGGAGGGGATGTGAAAGATCTCCGCCGAAGACCCTGAAGAGCTGCTGCCAGTCCGAGTAAGTCACGCTGGCCTTGCTGGACCCAGAGCCTGATTCAGGGTAAGGCGGCTCCATGTACCCAGGTGTCCAGGTGCCGTGCCTCTTGCCTCTCTTTGCTTACACAGAAGTAGCAGAATGGTGAGGCACGAGCGCTTAGAGGTGGAGAGGATTCTGGCAGCACTCTCACTTTTGTCCTCTCCTGGTGCTCCGCTTGAGTTGCTTGTCCGTGGCCCTCCTGGTTTTCTGTCCTGGTTGAGGTCACACCCTGAGGTCCTCCTCTTCTCTTCCATTATTGCAGCAAAGGGGCTCAGCTGGGGGAAGGTTGAAGAGCACCCCCCGTACTACCTCTTGGGGCCCTACCAACCCGAAGGACCTTGTTGGGAGAGGGATCACTAGGGTAGTAGTACGGTCCTGGAAATTGCTTGGTGCGCCAGCATTTGTCTCAGAGCCAAGCTACAAGTGACGCCTGACACGGGTTGGACGCTTGTCAGCTTCCCTCAAGTTTTGATGGGAAATGTAGGCATCCTGGTCTTCCAGCTGTAATGGAGAGCCAAGCTGCAAGACCAGGATGCCTACATTTCCCATCAAAACTTGAGGGGAGCTGACAAGTGTCCAACCTGTGTAAGGCGTCACTTGTAGCTTGGCTCTCAGTTGAAGTACCCAAGCTGTGCTCTTGATGCCCCCTTAAACCCCCAAACCTTGGCAAACAACAGCAGCCACGGCTGTGCATACCAAAGAGGAGAAAATGCACACAGAACAAAGCGAAGAATCCATCTGGAATTGCGGTGTCTGTTCGGTGCATCCAACAAACACATCAGTATCTCTCTTGCAAATGGAGATTGAAGACATATTTACGGACCTGCCTCTCCTGGGACTTTGGGGCAGCGGGAGAGAGGGAGGCTTCACAGCTGCTCACTACAGTACTAATGGTGACACAAGCGCGGTTCTGTTTCTGGATGGTTGCTTTGGCAACAGGTATCCTTTTTAGTTTGTTTGTTTTTTAATTCCCTTCCCATCTAATTCTCCGGCAAATCTAATGTAATGCACACTGTGTCCGCCGGTCACAGATAACTGCTTAGCTTAAATCCTGCTTAAATTCCCCCGGCTTATCTCTAAAATGGCATCTGGGTTATAAATAGCATCCTGTAGACACGCTGGCCCACTCCGCACACTGGCTTGTTTGGCCAGGAGTTTTATGGGAACTTGGCGCAAATTGCTGCGGAGAATCTCCAACATAAAGAACAAGGCAAGGGGAGAGGAAAATCCACTTCTGTGTGCACACCTGTCCATCTAAATGGCTCCGAGTGTTTGGAGAGATAAGGAAAGTAGCCAAAGGGAGGGGGTGGGAAGCCAGCGTGTGCAGCTGCAGCGAGCCTCGCCCTGTTCCCAGAGAATACCCCCCAGCCAGGCTGCCTGATGCTCCTTAATTGCAGGTCTGGCTAATTTTGCCCGTTTGCTCAGTATCGATACTGGACATGGCTTTGCATTTTGTCAAGGGGAGAGGTGGGGAGAGGTGAACTTTTCTCTGGTCTTTTGTTTAGCTAATGCCTCAGGTTGTTTCCGCAGTGGGCACTGCTGCCTAGAAGCTGTTGTTTCCCTGGCTTTCGGTAGCTGGTGGCCTGCTAGCTGTGACACATTCAGCAGATTGGGGTGTGTGTGTGGCTGAAGTGGAATAGCGTGGGGATACAGCCAATGAAGGTGATGGAGATGTAGAGTTCTGCAGCTGACTTGCAAGAGCAGAGCTGACTTGCTGTACTCTGCTCTGGTTAGTCCTCACCTAGAGTATTGTGTTCAGTTTTGAGCACCACAATTTAAGAAGGATACGAACAAGCTGGAACATGTGCAGAGGAAGGCAACGAAGACAGTGAAGGGTCTGGAGTAGATATGGGCACGAACCGCATTACGAACCAAAAAAACCCACGAACCGCCTGATTGTCTGTTCGCAAACCGGTGGTTGGTGAGGCTCCATGGCCAATGAACCAGTGTTCGTTGGAAGCCCAGTTTGTTGCGTTCGCCCGCAGTTCATGAAGCCAGACAGTCAGGCACCATCAATCAATTCCCTTGGAAACGGAGCTGGTGGAATGCCTGAACTCTGCACTCCTTCTGTTGCCCTGGAAACCCGAATCGAAGCCCAGCTTACCTTGATCAGCAGCTCTTCCTTCCAACCATGGAGCTGCAAATTGGTTACAATTGGTTGCATGGGAGAAGACACCCGGGGGGAGGGAGGGGGAAGGGGGTGTTCTGTAGCCATGGGCACTCCAATCTCATCCCTGCAAACCCTGATAGGCAGTTCTGATGGCCAACCCCTTGTACACTGGGCCAACATCAACTGGTGGCTCTAATTGTATCGAGTGGGAGTTTCCTGGGGGCCTCGGATTGGAGAGGGTATAACTCCAAGATCCCTATTGCAATCTTGACCAAACTTGGTTGCTGGCTGGAGGAGAGCCTGCTAAACACTCCCTGTGAATATGGGCTCTCTAAGTGTAACGGGGGCCGTTCTGACACCCACAAACCACAAACCGCGAACCGGTTCAGTAACAGGAAATGTTTGTTACGGTTCATTTGTTTGGGTTCGGCGGAGGCACCGAACCACGAACCACAGGTTCATTAATTTTTTTGGGTTCGTGCCCATGTCTAGTCTGGAGACCAAGTCCTATGAGGAAAGGTTGAAGGAGCTCGGATTGTTTAGCCTGGAGAGGAGACAACTGAGAGGTGATATGATAACCATCTTCAAGTACTTGAAGGGCTGCAATATAGAGGATGACGCAGAGTTTTTTTCCATTGCCCCAGAAGGTCGGACCAGAACCAAAGGGTTGAAATTAAATCAAAAGAGCTTTCAGCTAAGCATCAGGAAGAACTTCCTGACAGTTAGAGAAGTCCCTCAGTGGAACAGGCTTCCTCGGGAGGTGGTAGGCTCTCCTTCTTTGGAGGTTTTAAAGCAGAGGCTGGATGGTCATCTGACAGCAGTGCTGATTCTGTGAACCTGGGAAGATCAGGAGAGGGAGGGCAGGAAGGGTTACATCAGTGCTTAGTTCTCGTGGCCCCTTCTTATATGCCCAGGGTAATGCTGTTCGCCACCTTCGGGTCAGGTAGCAATTTTCCCCAGGCCAATTTGGCTAGGGATCCTGACAGTGTTTTGCCATCTTTTGGGCATGGAGCGGGGGGTCACTGGGTGTGTGTGGGGAGGGGAGGTAGTTGTGAATCTCCTGCATTATTCAGAGGGTTGGACTAGATGACCCTGGAGATCCCTTCCAATCCTATGATTCTATGATTCTAAGAAGGAGCATACGGGGGCACTTCTAAAGTTATAGTAGTGCTTTGGGAGAATGAATGCTGCTTGAAGGAAATTTAAATACATGCAAATAAACTAACCTGGTCTCTCTGGGACCCTGCAGCAAGCATTTTTCCCTGTGAAAAAACAACACAAGTCTTTTTTCCCCATGAAAAAATACCTCTATGTGCAGCAGCAGAAATGGGGAAAGCCCTCCCCCACTGCACTGTTTTTGCATGGGGAAAAAAAACTCAGGAGAAAGGTAGGAGCTCTCCCTCCCCTGGCAGCAGCTTTCTGGGCCCATTTGGGCATGCTCTCTTTTTTATACAAGCCATTCCCTAGAGCTGCTGTGTGTTTGTGTGAGCCGAGGTTGGCTTCGTGGGGAACTCAGGAAGGAGGTAACCTTTAGAGTGACCCTTAGATTCACTGACCCTGAGCACAATATACCTCACAGAGTGTTGCCATCAAGATAAAATGAGGAAGAGAAGAGCCACAGAGGATGCCCTGAGCTCATTGGAGAAAAAGTGGGGTAAAAAATGTGATAAATATCCGGTCCCATGACACCCTTTGCCATGGCTGAACTCCGTGCTGTGAATTAGCGTTCGACACCTTTGAGGGTACTCCATCTGTGAGTACCTTTGTCAGGCCTTGCAAATTAGGCAACTTCTCCAAGAGCCATTCTCCTTTTAATTTCCACTTCAGCTGTCTTGGGTCTGGTAATTACGATGACTTCGTGGCACCAGCTGGCACCACTTGTTCATGTCTCATGCCGCCCGTTGGCTCTTTGAGGGCAGTTTTGAGAGGTTTTTTGCACCAAGAAAGCCCCACCAGGCCTCTCTTCAAGCCAGACCTTTTGCTTCCAGGATGTGCACTGGACCCAGCTGGCTGTGCATAATGACAGCAAGCATCCATCCCAAATCCTGCTCTCGTCCCTTCTCCATCATGTCACAATTGCCACCTGTGCCTGAAAGACTGGATGGGCTGTGTTGCTCTCCTTCAGAGTAACCTACTTCACAGGTTTGTTGAGTGGAAAATACTGGAGGAGAGAGAGAACAATCATGCCACCCTGAGCTCCTTGGACAAAAAGAGAGACAGAAATAATTCAAGTGAGAGAATCTCATGTGATGAACAGAAAATACATGGTGGGCTTTCTACCACAGAGTGGCCTGCAGTTTGTTTGTGGTTTGTTTGTAAGCTACTAAGAGAATCCCACTATATAAAAGGCTAACTGTGTTCCAGACAACTCACTTCCTACCCTGGTGCCCCTCTAGAGGGTGCTGCTATAGAGGGAAGCCCAGAAGAGGAAGCCCATTCCTCCAGAGAGTGCACTGTGGTGGAAAGCCAAGGCTGGGATCAGGCGTGGAGCAGGTGGCCATGCTCGCCCCTGCCTTCACCCGGCTAGGATCAGGAGCAGAGCAGGTTGCAATGCCCGCGCCCCCACCTTTACCCACCTGGGATCAGGAGCGGAGCAGGTGGCAATGACCCCCCCCCCCCAGATCCAGCTGGGATCAGGAGCAGAGCAAACAGGGATACGACATCAAAACTGACAAGTATGTCTTGTGGATTGAGTTCCAGAGAACTGATTTTGTTGATGAAATCTGCTGAATCTTTGATGTAAGACTGCAATCACCACCCCCGACAGAAAAGAGGCATAATGAAAACATTAGTGGATCGTGCAAGACGTGCAAGATGTGAGCCGCACTTTCTCAATGAGGAAATTAATCATCTAAACCACGCACTTCAGGCAAATGGCTACTCCAGAACAGATGGATGGGGTGGCCATGGGGAGCCCACTCAGCCCAGTTATAGCAAACTTCTACATGGAACATTTTGAAAAAACAGCTCTAGAATCAGCACCCCACAAACCTAGTGTATGGTTCCGGTTTGTGGATGATACATTTATCATTTGGAGCCATGGGGAGGAAGAATTGATGGGGTTTTTGAATCATCTCAACATCATCCACCTGAGCATACAATTCACCATGGAGAAAGAAATCGAGGGAAAACTCCCATTCCTGGATACCTTGGTCATCCGCAAAGCAAACTTTCAGTTAGGTCACAAGGTCTACAGGAAACCAACTCACACTGATCGGTACTTACACAAAAACTCCAATCACCACCCCCGACAGAAAAGAGGCATAATGAAAACATTAGTGGATCGTGCAAGACGGATATGTGAGCCGCACTTTCTCAATGAGGAAATTAATCATCTAAACCACGCACTTCAGGCAAATGGCTACTCCAGAAATGAAATCCGAAGAGCAATCAAACCCAGGATGAATCAAACAACCAAAGAAAAACAGTCTCCCACAGGAAAAGTGTTTTTGCCATATATCAAAGGAATTACTGATCAGATGGGAAAGCTTATGAAAAAGCATAACCTTCAAGCAGTATTCAGACCTACCCGAAAAATACAACAGATGCTACGATCAGCAAAAGACAGTAGAGACCCCCTCACCTCTGCAGGAGTATACCGTATACCCTGCAGCTGTGGACAAGTTTACATTGGGACCACAAAGCGTAGCATCCAGACAAGAATAAAAGAACATGAAAGACACTGCAGACTTGGACAACCTAAAAAATCAGCAGTGGCTGAACATAGCCTAACTCAAACAGGGCACAGTATCTTATTCCAGGACACCAAAATACTGGACAACACTTCCAACTACTTTGTCAGACTGCATAGGGAAGCCATTGAAATTCACAAGCATAAGCAAAACTTCAACAGGAAAGAAGAAACCTTAAGAATGAACAGAGCATGGTTTCCAGTTCTGAAAAACACCAGGCTAACAAAACACTCTATAGCCCTGCAGAGAAGATTAGCACATCAAGCACCAATCCATATGCAAAAGAACCTCCTCAGGATACAGTGAAGCCTCCCGCCATTAGCATTCCACACCCTGGGAAACTCTTACAGGATGACTCAGCTCAACCCCACCCCTCCTGAGTAGATACAAATGACCTACATCTTTTCCACACTGTGACACTGAGAGATCTCTGTCTTTTGGTGCTACACCTCTGAAGATGCCAGCCACAGCTGCTAGCGAAACGTCAGGAACTACAATGCCAAGACCACGGCAATACAGCCCGGAAAACCCACAACAACCATCGTTCTCCAGCCGTGAAAGCCTTCGACAATACAGCAACCAAACTGGTAGGAATTGGGATGTAATATAGCCACAATCACAACGACAGCAACAATTATTACTACTACAGGCTTCCTCGGGAGGTGGTGGGCTTTCCTTCTTTGGAGGTTTATAAGCAGAGGCTAGAGGGCCAGCAATGACTGCAATGCTGATTCTGTGAACCTGGGAAGATCATGAGAGGGAGGGCAGGAAGGGTTGCATCCGTGCGTAGTTCTTGTGGCCCCTTCTTACATGCCCAGGGTAATGTAGCCTGGCCAGGTTGCCAGGCCAGCTTGGCTAGGGATTCTGACAGTGTTTTGCCTTCTTCTGGGCATGGAGCAGGAGTCACTATTTTGTGTGTGTGTGTGTGTGGGGGGGAAGTTGTGAATGTCCTGCATTGTGCAGGGGGTTGGACTAGATCACCCTGGAGGTCCCTTCCAACCCTATGATTCTATGATTCTGTATAGGAAGCCCTTTCTCTCTCTCTGAGCTATCTGTGCAACAGTTGCAGATGTGGAAGGCCTGAGTGCTTCTGTTTGCCAAAGGGCCTTTTCCTAGCACTGAGTGTGTCATTTCTGCTCAGCAGTCTGAACGTGGCCTCGTGGAAAACAGGTCCGGGGTGGAGGCACACCCTGTTGGCCCTCCTGAATGTGGTTAAAGTCCCTTTGCATCAAGCTCCCTTTGGGACCGCCTCAGCGTGGTGTCTGGTACAGTGAGCAGAAGCCACGCCAAAAGTATAATTTGGCCTTCATCACAGGGCCTAACAGTTTTTGCAGTCTCAAAACTCATTTGTTTCCAAGATGGAAAATATCTCCATGGGGAGCTTGAGGGATAAACCCCGAACTGCGACTTTTAGAAGGAAAAATGGTGAAATTAGATGCACAAACAACAGTGCACTAGAAAAGCCCACCGTTCCTTGGTGATCACTTTTTTGACTCTGGGGTGCTCGTTTCCCCCCTTTGCTCTTTATTTACTGAACTGCTCTGCCTCCAGATTAACTCAGTTCCCTTCCTCTTTATTTGTTTCAGACCAGATACTAAATCCCAAGCAGGCTCAGCAGGGAGCTTCAAGAAAGAAAGAAAAAACAGGAGGGAGGGAAGGGGGGCAAACAGCCTTGAAAAATGGCTGCAGCGTTTTGGATGCTCGCTTTTAAGTGCAGGGAAAATATAGCAGAGGGAGACGGTTAATTGCAAAAGCTCCCTGTCTTTCTCTCTCCCTGTATCTGAGGGCTGCAATTTGCTTTAAGAGTAGCGGCTCTCTGGCACAGCCATTGAGGGAAACTGCCGATTTATAAGCTCAACTTCAGCACAGTTTAATAGCCTGACTGCAATTGCTTGGGGCGACAATATATTCAGGACAGTCAAGGATACAGCCTGAAATCTTAGAGGCACGCCCAACCTGAGAACCTAACAATTGCTCTTCTCTGTTAAACTCCCATCTAGTCCACTCTTCTAGCCAGTTACTTATCGGCATAGTATCAATACACTGGCCTTTTCCTTTTATTTATTCCCAGCATCTTGTACTTAGAGATACACTGCCTCTTGCTATGGAGGTTCCATTTGGCTGGCTAATAGTTCCATAATGAGAGACAGCATTTTATTCATTTTTAAACATTGTATTTAATTCTTTGGATTTTTAAGAGCCCCAGATCCGCTCAAACAACATATGATTAATTTAAAAAGAACAATAGACTAATCGAAACAACCAGCAAGCAATCAGGTGTAAGGTGCTGTAGCACAATGGTTAAGTGGTTGGGTTGCAAACCAGCACTCTGCTGGTTTGAATCTCGCTACTGCCATGAGCTCAGCAAGTGGCCTTGTGTAAGCCACTCCTCTCAGCCCAGCTCTCTCCAGCTGGATTGTAGGAATAATAACAACACTGAGTTTGTTCACCACTCTGAGTGGGTCACTCATCTGTCTAGAAGTGCAGTCTATAAGAACAGTTACTATTATAAAGGAGCTGCTGCAGTATAGTGGCTAAGTGGTTGGGCTGTGAATAGGCACTCTGCTGGTTCGACTCCCACCACGGCCATGAGTTCAGCAGGTGGCCTTTTGGAAGCCACTTCTCCCAGCCCCAACTCCCTAGCTGTATTGTGGGGATAATGATAGCACTGACTGGACAAACAAACGAGGAAATTGAAAGAGCAAGAAGTATTGGAATATACATTAAGTTGGGAAAAATTCAAGAAATATGTGGAGAAAAAGTGGGACATGAAGGGGAAATTGTGGTCTTTGGATAGTTGTTAAGGGGGAGATAGAACTTTACTTAAGGTTAGACGGGGGTATATTTTATTATATTTTATTGGATTAGTATACAGTTATAGTATTATAGTATTATAAAGTTAAGAGTAAGATAGTGTATTCATATGGGAAGAAATAAGGTTGAATAATAAGGTTGAATAGGTAATAGGGAGTATATATAATATTTTAGTGATGTATTAGAAGCAATAGATTTATAATATAGATAATAGGTATTTAAGGATTAGTATATATATATATATATATATTTTAGTTAGTATATGTACCTATTATATACTTATATATTTTTATACTCTTAATTTAGATAAGTATTATATTGATATAGTTAATACAACTAAATAGACTAGATTAGTATGTATTATATAGATATATATTATACATATTATTATAGATTTTAAGAGTTTATAGTATATATTCTTTAGGCTAAGTTGGGTATGGAAAACTGTTGGGAGTCATTAGATAAGGGAGGGGGGAAAGGATGGAGAAAATGCAATGGGGTGGAAAATGATAATGATTATTATGTTTATGTTTGTTAACCCATCCAATAATTTTTTTTTTTTAAAAAGATAATGATAGCACTGACTTTGTTCACTGTTCTGAGTGGGGCACTAATCTGTCTAGAAGGACGGTATATAAGGGCAGTTATTATTATAACGGAGCTGCTGCAGCGTAGCGGTTAAGTGGTTGGGAATCTCGCTACTGTCATGTGCTCAGTGGGTGGCCTTGGGTCAGCCACTCCTCTCAGCCCATGTCCCCAGCTGTATTGTGGGGATAATAATAACACTAACTTGTTCACCGCACTGGGTGAGTCACTAATCTCTCTAGAGGAGCAGTATATAAGTGCACTTGTTATTGTTATAGTCATCGTCATCGTTAAGTTAGAAAGCAATAACGGAAATAAATATGCATCTTTAAGAAACAAAAACAACCATTGCCAGAGTCACTATTTACTCAAGTGGCTTCTTAGGTGTCAAAAAGACAGGAGCGCCATTGTCAGTTATAGAGAAATAGGACCCTGGGAGGTGCTATGGCTCAGTGGCAAAGCTCCCGCTTGGCACGCAGTAGTAGGTGACGTGAAAGACCTCCATCCAAGACCCTTGAAGCTGCTGCCAGTTGAGCAGACAACACGGACTTTGTCTGCTTCAGTATGAGGCAGCTTCCTGTGCGTTCATGTGAACAGGTGGCACAGTCCGGCTGCCGACCCCTTTCAACGGGCAAAAGATTTTGTTCCTGATGGAGCAGCTAATGCTCATGTGTGACTTGACAGAGTTTGAACTTCCCGGAATCCCGCATTGACACCCAGCAGAGAAGCAGAGGTTGCACATTCACTTTCCTGCCAATGCCTGTAGCAAATATCGTCAGTCTGAGATGCCACTCTCTATACCCAAGCCAATGCCAACAGGCACCCTTCCCGCCCTGCCCCATTCCCTTCTGGTTCTAGTTTTTCAGTTTCCCCAGGGCCTGTTTTCCCATCCTCTCCCCCGTCCCAAAGCAGGCAGCTGTTGCCTCAGCCTAAGAGTGTTTGCTTGCAATGGTGAATCCCTCTAGGGAACGAGGCTTACTTGTAAGAAAGTGCACAAAGGATTGGCGCCTTAAGTCCTTTTCTCTCCTTTTCCCTCCTTCCCGAGTTGACTGAGTGCTCCTCTACCTTTCCCTGCAGGCAGCACAGCTGTTCAGCCCCCCCCAGTCATTGTTAAATGTCAGTTCCAGATTGATGCCTGCCAAGGAACTGGCTGCCCTTTCCAATTCCTAACAAGAGAAAATGGGACATTTCCCAAGATGGAGACGCTTCCAGTATCGGAATGCCATTCTGTTTCTACCTGCTTTTGTTCCTCTGCGCAGCTGCCTGCCTGGCTCTAAGAGTGAGAGGTTGGCACAAACGATATTTGAAGATGGCACCTATTGGCATGTGACGCCCAGTTAGTATTGTTGCTGCTTTTCCTTTGTGGGTGTTTCTTTGTGGGTCTCACCTACATTGCCCTGAGCTCCTTGGAGGAAGAAAGAGATACAAATATGAGGAATTGACTTGGTGGGGAGGGGGAATGGATCACACAGATGAATCGGCAAGTTTTTCGTCCAGTGGCCCCTTATAGTGCGTGTGATGTGCCGTCAAGTTGCCTCCGACCTATGACAACCCTATGAATGAAAGACCTCCCAAATGTCCTGTCATTAACAGACTTGCTCAGACCCTGCAAACCAGAGGACGTGGCTTCTTTGATTGAGTCAAGAAGACATCTCATTATGGGTCTTTCTCTTTTACTGACGCCTTCCACTTTTCGCAGCATTATTGACTTTTCCAGATTCAAAAAGAGTCCAGTAGCACCTTTAAGACTGTTATGCTACAATAAAATTGGTTAGTCTTAAAGGTGCTACTGGACTCTTTTTGATTTTGCTACTACAGACTAACACGGCTAACTCCTCTGGATCTATGACTTTTCCAGAGAATCTTGTCTTCTCATAATGTGACCAAAGTATGATAGCCTCAGTTTTGTCATTTTAGCTTCTAGGAAAAATTCAGACTTGATTTGATCTAGAACCCGCTTATTTGTCTTTTTGGCCTTCCATGGTATCTGCAAAACTCTCCTCCAGCACCACATTTCAAATGAATCTGTTTCCTTCCCGTTAGCTTTCTTCACCGTCCAACTTTCACATCCATATATAGTAATGGAGAATATCACAGTTTGGATTATCTTGACCTTGGTCTCCAGAGATCCTTATCTTTATCTTCAAGGATCTTCTCTAGGTCCCTCACAGCTGCTCTTCTGAGTCTCAATCTTCTTCAGGGGGGGGAGGGGTAGTTCCATTGTTCTGAATTTGCAAATAAACTCCATTTCAGCAATCTCCCCTTGAATCTCTATTTGAGGACAGCCACTTTTAGGTCAGCAGTGGACTGTCCTGGAAGATTAAAATGTTCTCCCACTGGTTTTTGAGCATTGTGATTTCTAATGTCAGATTTATGCCCATTTTTTCTTTTGCATAGGGAATGACCTGTTTGTCCAGTGTAGAGAGTGGAAGGGCATTGCTGACACCTGATAACATGTATAACATTGGAAGATGAACCTGAGACGATGTAACTGGTGTTGTTAGGTCCAATGATTGTGTTGTTGGAGTAAATATTGGTACAGAGTTGGCATCTTGGGCTACTGCAGGCTCTGGTCCCAGAGTCCGTCTCAGTGTTGGGAAGTAAATTATAACGAGTGAGTTGTTTAAGGTGAGGGAGCTGTCTGTGGGCAAGAAAAAGTTTGCTTCTCAATTCTTGTAAGAGAAGAATATCTTTGTCCAGCTTAGTTTGCAAGTCATTGATGACACATTGAACTGCTTTGAGCTGGGAGCTGTATGTGACCACCGGTATTTCGTTTGGGCCTGTCTTGTAGCAAGTTATCCCTTGGTATCATCTTAGCTTTGTCAATATGTTTCCTTACTACATCAGGTAGGTACTATAGTTCCAAAAGAGATGAATCCGTTTATGTGACCATTCACAACAGCTCAATCACCATGGCAGTTGGTGACACGCTCTCCCTAATTATACTAAGCTAATTTAATACTTGCAGGGGGTGAAGACTGTGTTGTCTCTGCTTAAGCCCTTGTCAATTATACAATTAAATTTAAGCAGGTGAACTCAGAATGCTGCTTAAGTTTACACAATGGAACTTAGTTCCAGGAAAAGCGTCCTTGGCTTGCACCAGAAATACAGTGAAATCCTAAGAAGAGACATCGCAAGTGTGCTAATGTGTGTTGCTCCAGGGAGACCCCGAGGCTTTGTGATATCAAACAGGGACACCTAACATTAAATATGTAATATTTATTTCATTACAAAAGGTTGTAGGTCTGTGGTAGAATGCAATTAATTGAGCGCTGCAATTGTTGTCCACGCATACTGTTCTTCTAGCGTACTGTTTCCTAGGATATAACGGTCTTTTCTTTTTAATTTCTAACATTTCGGATTTCACTGTTCATCTTTGAGGAGCCACAAAACTTCTTTCTAATAGTAATTAGTTAAGCATGGACAACAATCGCAGTGCTCAGTTAATTGTATTCTACCACAGACCTACAACCTTTTGTAATTAAATATTGTGTATTTAATGTTAGAAATTAAAAAAGAAAAGACCGTTATATCCTAGGAAACAGTTGGTTATGTCTCATGAACCCATGTTGAGTTTTCAGAAACTGCGAGAGGAGGAGCAGACATTGTGGCAAAGTAACAGAATACATTGCATTGTTCCTGCCTAGGAATTTCTGGCAATTTCTAGAGTGACTTTATGTCAATTCTGGGCTTTCCTCAGAAGTGGAGTGACATCGCGTCTCATGCAAAACTGGCAATTTAATTTTTTTCTCCTACTGGCCGAAGGAGCGCCAGAGGGAAGAGCGGCTTGCTGGTTGAGGTGTCCTGCTATAGCAGGAGTCCTGGAAACCCTAACCTTATTTCTAACTGTGCCCCTTTGCCATTAGCATATGCTTGGCATTTGGTGGGTAGCCTTGAAAAGTTTGCTATCACTGTATGTTCAGTCTTACATAGAGATGGATATGAAGCGGGGGGAAAAGAACCATGCAGTTTGTGGTTCATCAAATTTCACGAACCATGAACCACGAACTTTCACGAACCTGCCCCTGGTTCACGAACCAGCCCGTTTGGTTCGTGAAAACACCACATCCGGGTCAGAAAATCACCACTTCCTGGTCAGCAGAAGGGCTGCAGGAAGTCCGTCCCCTGTTGCCTAGGAAACTGATTGGCACCAGGCTGTCTGCAGTCACAAACCAAAAACTGAACCAAACGAACCAGCCTAAAGTTCGTGGCAGTTCAACAGAAATGGGATCTGATGAACCGTGGTTCGCGAACCACGAATTGGCCTGGTTCGTGCTTAATTTTGGTTCGTATTTTGGTTCGTGCCCATCTCTAGTCTTGCACTGGAAATCTTCATTGTCACCCTCACTGAAACTTACGGTAATTATTTCTCTCTTTTAATGTTTTGGTTTTGTTTCTTTCAAACAAATGCTTTTATAGAAGATGCTCGAGGTTGAGGCTTTAATCTGCAGGATTTGCAAATCAAAGAGGTGTTCCTGTTTGATATCACAAAGCCTCAAGGTCTCCCTGGAGCAACACACATTAACACACTTGCAATGTCTCTTCCATGTGATTCAGGACAGGTACCATCCCGCAGAGCTGGCGGCTGAGGGATCTTTCCTTCCCACAGTCGTACTAGAGAATTTAGCAGCAGATGTATATGGAAGCTGCCAGATGGTAGCAGGGCTTTGGGAGTATTCCTACAGCTTGATGACTTTCTTGTCTTCTGAAAATTGGGAGATGTTGCAGCTTTGATTGCAGAATGGCAATGCTGTTCCTATCTTTGCAGCAACATATACAAAGTCTCTTGGATTAAGCGGTTTGTTTGTCCTCCCCCAATAATCCTCAGTAGCCCACCAAAGGAAAAGAAAAGCTTCACCAACATACTGAAAGAACTTTTATTTTATTTGTTGGTGAGGTTACAATGCTACACTGGCTATCACAAAATGGAACGGCTGGAGATTCCAAGGTCCAAAACTCCTGGACTGAGATTAAGGAGGAACTGGTGGGAACCTGGGCTTGCCTCTGGCCAGAATTCAGGTGAACTTTTCTGACTTGTGGAGCTAAATCTTCTGTATATTTTCCTGGAAGTAACTGCCACTTCCCTAAGACCCCAAGAATAAAATGGGATTCCAGGGGCACCTTAAAGACTATCAAAAGTTATTCCAGCATGTGCTTTTTTTAAAAAAATGTTTTTATTGATTTGATTATTTACATACAATAGTTATAAAGATACATAGGGAAAAGAACATACATTATAACTATATTGACTATATACATAGAACCCTATTTTCTAACGTTGATGATGTTTAGTGTTGTTTCCAGGGCTCATTTTGAGGGGGAACGTGTAGGAACGCAGTTCCAGCAGTTCCCCAAAGAGGCCACATGTCAGGTGGCCCCGCCCACCTGACTCTCAGCATCTGGGCCCATTTTGACCTGGATTGGGGTTGAAACGGCCCGGATCGGGCCTCTGATGGGTGGTGGATCACTCTCCTGCTCAGCAGCAGCCTGATACTGACCATTTTGGGCTCCTTTTTGGCCATTTTCAGCCCCCTTTTGCCATTTTGGGCCCAATTTCAGCCCTGAATGGCCAGGATTGGGTCCAAAACAGCCAGGATAGGTGATGTCAGGAGGTGTGACATATGCAAATCAGTTATGCTAATGACACACTTCTGGTGATGTCAAGGGGCGTGACATATGCTAATGAGTTATGCTAATGCGTTATGCTAATGAGTTCCTCCAGCTCTTTTTCTACGAAATGACCCCTGGTTGTTTCTTTTATTTCCCTAAATTTTAACTGTATTGATTGTGACACCTTCACATTTGTTTGGTTTTATGAGTTGAGAACCATTTGGTATAGCTGGTTTGGAGTTTGTATTTCATTTTTGGTGACATATTCATAAAAAGGTAACCATTTGTTATAGAATATTGCTATTTTCGGATATATGTTAGATTGTCTGCTATTTTTTTCCATGATAAAATGGTCCCATACTTTCGAGAACCATTGGTTTATTGATGGATGTGTTTGGCCATTTCCATACACGTTGAATAATGCACTTTCAATGCACTTTTGCAATCCTTTTGAAGTGGATTTTTTGTTCCACACATGGAAAATCAGTTTCAAATGTTCACTAAAGAGTATTGAAAGTGGATTATCTAATGTGTGTGGAAGCAGCCTTTGTTTATTCCAAGATGAGGCAATCCCTGATTTTCCTCCTACTAATAAACTGGCTATAAGGTTGCTTCTTATCATAGGGCTATTGCGATTTGGCCAATGATGCATGTGCTTTTGTGAGCGAGAACGAGTGAGCTCTCTCTCCCAAAAGGTTATGCTGGAATAAAGTTTGTTAACCTTGAAGGTGCTGCCGGCACTCCTGTTTTATTTTGATGCTGCAGATTAACAGAACTACCCATCTGGAATTAAGAACCTGTGAGCAGCCCTGTTGGATTGGATCAGTGGTCCAGTTAATCCTGCATCTTCGCTCATGTAGAAGCCACCTAACTGCCCTGGACGGCAACTTCTGCTGATGCTGCCACTCCTAGCACTGCTATTCAGAGCTTTATTGCCTGGATTCAGAGACTCCTTTTAGTCACCATGGCTATAGCTCCAGAGGAGTTAGCCATGTTAGTAAGAACATAAGAGAAGCCATGTTGGATCAGGCCAATGGCCCATCCAGTCCAACACTCTGTCACACAGTGGCCAAAAATCCAGGTGTCCTCAGGAGGTCTGCCAGTGGGGAAGGGACACTAGAAGCCCTCCCACTGATTGCCCCCCCCAAACACCAAGAAATCAGAGCATCACTGCCCTAGACAGAGAGTTCCATCTAGTCTGTAGTAGCAAAATAGTAAAGAGTCCAGTAGCACCTTTAAGACTAACCACCTTTATCAGAAGAGAGCTGTGGCTCTCGAAAGCTTATGCTACAATAAAGTTGGTTAGTCTTAAAGGTGCTACTGGACTCTTTACTATTTCACCATGGCTAGTAGGCTTTCCTCCATAAATCTGTCTAGCACCATTAAAGCCATCCATGCTCATGGCCACCAAGACACCCACTGGCTCCCATGAGGCAGGACTGCCGGCACGTGGTGGCAGCTCGTGCCTGCCACATAGCAGGAGTGGCTCCTGCCTGTATATGCTTGTATATCCAGAGCTACACATAGCCCTGGAATACACAAGCTCTGAGGCAATGCAGGTCAACCACCACTGGATGGCTCATTGCTGAGGCTTCGCTCCTTTGAAAGGAAAAAGAGGCAATGTATCCTGGAAGTCTGTGGGTGCTGCAGTTACCAAGTGATAAACATGGGTATGTGTGCTGGAACAGAAAAACACAAAGGGAGGAGGAGGGAGGGAGAGAGAGAGATGGAAAGAGGGTCTCTTCCAACCAGTTCCTCTTTTCCTGCAGAACACATTTTGTTCTTTGTGTTTATAATTAGTTACCTTGTAGCATTATGCTGGACAAATAGCCAGATGATGATCTTATTAGAGCAGTGACCTCTCGCCCCCCTGGAGAAAGGATGCAAAGGAAGCATCTGTTCGGGTGCCCATTTCCTCGGTGATGCACAGGCCGTGCAACCGATGCTTAATGGGAGAAAAGAAGCATGCAGCTGGGCCCTGATGAATGCCTTCCAACAATAGGTGCTTGATTGGGGTCTGTGGGATACAGGACCACCTGGTGGTGCCCTCTGGCCCAAGATTGCTGGGATAGACACGAGCAGGGCTTTTTTTCTGGGAAAAGAGGTGGGGGAACTCAGTGGGTTGCCCTCAGAGAAAATGGTCACATGGCTGGTGGCCCCGCCCCCTGATCTCCAGACAGAGGGGAGTTGAGATTGCCCTCCGTGCTGCTTAGCGGCGCGGAGGGCAATCTCAACTCCCCTCTGTCTGGAGATCAGGGGGCGGGGCCACCGGCCATGTGACCATTTTCGAGAAGTTCCGGAACTCCGTTCCACCGTGTTCATGCTGAAAAAAAGCCCTGGACATGAGACCTGCCCGTGGGCCCAGAGGCGGTCCTTTCTCAGCTCAAGGAAGGAGATGGTTGTGGCACTTTGCAGCCAATCCCCCGCACCAAGCAAACCAGGAATTACCCACACTGGGGCACTGACTCTTAGCAACCAACACCATCACAGAATGCAGTGTGTAGGGGGAGGGAAGGGGGGGTCCTGTTTCTCCCAGGCTAGATTTGCACTGGATCTCACAAGCTCCTTCATTCCCTGCTGCTTGATGGCTGCGGCGGAACAGTTCCACCTCGGCATGCGGTTGGGCTACCCCTCTAATTCCCATTTGGGTCTCTCTCTCTGCTCATCTGTCACCCAGCAGGAAGCCATTTCCTTCTCTCTTCTCTCTCTGCACTGTACACAATTTTAAAATCCCAAAATGTTTTAGCAACTTCATCCATATTGCATTTGTTATATTCCGCTGGGAAGAAAATGCCACCCAGTGGGTGTCTCTGTACTGACTGCGCCCCCAGCACCATTCTCCTGGCTGTCCAGAGTTGCCACTTGTCCTGTTTGGAGAAGAGTTTGGGGTGGGAGTGGGGTTGCCAACCTCTAGGCAGGATCTGTTAGAAGGTGGAAAACCGCATGTGTAGGAAAGCAAAAATAAATCAAATAAATGAAAAAGCAATGAAGGTCAAAGTGAAGGAATATGCTGAATGTATTAAGAGTATAGAGTTCACATGTTACTGATTGTGTTATACTGTGTGGAAGCTTACCTGTTGGATGTCTTCCCAGCTTGAGTTGTTTACTGTACCTGTTGAACTTTCTTGTTAATAATTAATGATCAGATAAAGATTTTTCAGTGAATTGTTTATCGGTTTGCAATGACCTAGAAATCATCTTCTGAGAAAGCCTGATAATTGTAGAGAAAATATCTAAAAAATTTTTTTCACAAAATGGGACTGGAGCTCTGCTTGGGAAGCCAAATGGAGGTCTTGGAGTCCAAATGCTAAGGTGGCCAGGCTGTGCTTGGCAATTGGCAGGAAGTTTGGGGCTTGGGGCATGAGAGAGGGAGGTGACATCCACTACACTGCTGTTACTTCAGGAGAAAACTCACAAGTGATGTAGATTAGCTCTAGGAATTGCCAGAAACTCTATTCTCGTGATTCCTAGAGCCACCCTCCACCTCTTCCGGGTTTTCCTGGCAATGATGTAGTGGAGTAGATGATGCCGCTGGGTATTTGTTTTTAATTGGCAACGCGGGCTGCTGGCAGGAGGCCTCCCAGCATAGCAGACGGCCTGGCAGGCCTACGCTGTGGTTCGGAGCCTTGCCATGGAGACGAACCATTTTGTTCATGTGCAGCTCTAGTTTCTCTCTGATGCCCGAGCCCACAAAGGAGGCCGTGTCAGCCCACCAAATGCCTACAGGCGCCTCTGAGGAGTTATATCTGAATCAGATAGCATAAATCTGAGGGACCTGAGGAGAGTCATGGGCAGTCCCAGATCAAGATGGGTAGCCATGTTAGTCTGCCTCTAGCAGCAAAAAACAGCAAGAGTCCAGTAGCACCTTTAAGAGTAACAAAATTCGTGGTAGGGGATGAGCTTTCGTGAGTCACAGCTCACTTCAGATACAGCTACAATATGAGTCCATCTGTCCTTATATCTTGGAGAGTGGCGTGATTTCAGATGCCAAATGACAATAGCTGGTGAATGATAATGGCAGGCGTGATTAGATAGGGTGGGGTACGCAGAGGGGTAGTTGGTGTGGAGAAATCATTGGTAATGAGACAGGAAGCCTAGGTCTCGATTCAGTCCAGGTGGAGGCATTGTCGTGAGCTGTATCTGAAGAAGTGAGCTGTGACTCACGAAAGCTCACCCCCTACTACAAATTTTGTTTGTGCTACTGGACTCTTGCTCTTTTCTACCGGGCAATCCCAGGTAGCACTAGAGTCTCTTCACCAACACAAGAGATCTAAGGCTTGCAACCGCAGTGGCCTCAAGAAAGAGAGCTCCTACAGCTGTCAATTCCTTTCTGGCTCCAGGTGGCAAATGTGTTGCTGCCCTCAGCAGTGAAGTCTGGGAGCAGGTTCTTTTCTGAAGGAAAGGCCTCTCCTGTTGACCCATGTGGCACTCAGTAGATGCCTTGTTCTCGGTCCAGGAAGACTCCTTATTGCCTTCCTGTTGGGTAAGTTCTGCAGGGCCTGCAAGATGGAGATGTTCCACCAGGTCTTTAACTAGGGGACAGCATTTTGTCCCCCTTCGGACCACCCTGCCCTCCTTTTGCGGCCACCCTGGAGTTACATCATGGCGGTGCCCGTGGTTTATGGTGACTTCGCAGTCGCCTGGTTTGCTTGGTGGAGTCTGGACTTTTTCATGTTATTTGGAACCATGTGGTTATGATGTTTGTATTGTATTTTTAAACTGTATATCTTGTTGGAAGCTGCCCTGAGCCCACTTGTGGGAAGGGCAAGGTATAAGCTGAACAAAATAAATAAGAGCCATCTTAAGGTGATGGATAGGTCTGTGCGGTGTGGAGGTATCAACGTAGAACTCAGAGGAGCCAGAAGAGGACTGTGTCCAGGTAAACAGGGAGTGTCCTGTACACCTGCATACCTGCCATTAATGTGTTTTGCATTTTGTGCTGATCATAACTGTTTGCTAAGGTTGTAGTCTGTATACTGTATAAATCATCTGAGAGTGTGTTAACTGCTAACATGTAATGTACTAGACCAGTGGGGGTTGACTGTTACCTGTTGGAAGTATTTATTCTCACTTCTACGGTAAGTGTCCTTGTAGGCAAGCTGTGGGCAGCGAGCGATGTTATCTTTTCTCAGAGTCTGAGATGATTTCATTCCGTACTCTGTCTAGCCTAAACTAATCAGCTCCCATGGAACTCTTTGGGGTTTTCGCGCCAGAATGTCAACGGACCCAAAGGGCGGGAAGTTTCCCTATAATCAGTAGTGCCCTTTTCTGAATAGTCACTTCCGTCAATTGCTACCTTTGTGTGAACACCTTGAACGGTATGGATCTCTAATAAAGTTGCTTCAACTGGAACGCCTGTGTGTTAACTGTGGAGAACTTGAGAGACCTAACTGCCAGGGACTGACAGGGAGGCTGCATTGGTACTAGACAGTGAAGGGGAAACTGCTCCACCATAGCCTGAAGTAGGGCGACCCCATTGCTCCTGTTTCACATGGGTAGCTGTGTTGGACTGGCAGTTGAAGAGAAAGATCCGAGTCCAATAGGACCTTAAAGACCAACTGGATTTCCAAGGTATGAGCTTTCAAGAGTCAAAGCACCCTTCATCAGATACCTACTCGGTTTTGATATCTAATGATACCTGACAAAGGGAGCTTTCACTCTTGGACACTCATACCTTGGAAAACGAGTTGGTCTTTAAGGTGTAATTGGACTTGGATCTTGCTCTCCTGTTGCTCCCAGTCACATATGACACAAGCTGCATTGCCAGGGAATAGGTGCCAAAGGGACTCCTTGTAGGGTTGGCAGGTCCAGGTTGGGAAATTCCTGGAGATTTTGGGGTACAGCCTCAGGAGGGCAGGGTTTATGGAAGGGAGGGGCCTCATCTGGATATAATGCCATGGTATCCACCATCCATGGCAGCCATTTTCTCCAGAGGAACTGATTTCTGTCACCTGGAGATCAGTTGTAATTTAGGGAGATCTCCAGCCACCACCTGGAGGTTGGCAACCCTAAGTCCTTGTCTTGCTGGCATTCAGGGTAACAGACTCGGATTGAATCCTGCAAGGGACAATGGAAGATGCTAGTTAATTGTCCCTCCTCTCCAGATGTGTTATTAACCCAATCACAAAGCGCATCCATTGATTTGTGAGATTTTTCAGTCTCCTCTTCAGAATCATAACTTCAAAGCAGATGACGACGATTCCAGAAAATGCCAGCCAAAATGCAAATTACAGCAGGAATAATAAAAACACTAACAATTAAAACACCAGTTTAGTAGCATTTTCAAAACCCTGCATGAATAATTCAAGTCAACAGTTCTATCGTCCGCACAGCAGTCCACAACTTTTTCTTTAATAAGAGCTACTTCTGAGTAATGAACAGTATGCTGAGCTACTAAAGGCACACAACATACATATTTAAAATTCCCTGTTAATATAAAAATTTGCTTCCCACCCACCGCAACCCCCTGGAGTGTTTCTAAATTTTGCTCTGTGTTTGAAATGGAATGAGGACTAGGAAAAGCTCCATAGATGAAGCTATCAGCTGAACAGCACAGAGAAAAAATCATACAAAATAGGAGCTTTTTTTAAATAAAAAAGCTCCAAGCAGTATTTTCACGAAAGCGCAGATTAATGTGTTACAGCACTTTGCTAAGAGAAGGGGGCGGGAATACCCCAACCAATGCCAAAACTCAAATAAAGACTGATGCAAAGAGAGTTTTGAAGCAGAGAAACTCGTTTCTGACAGCACCAATCTTGTGAGAAAGGCAAAAACAATGATTATTATTAGAAAAATGGCAAACCCTTGGCTCCCAAGAGGATTATTTCCCTTTTGCATACCTGAAGAAATGAGCTCTGCCTCCCCAAGTTCCTATTGCATTAAATGTTGTTCTTCTTTAAGGTGCCAGCAGGCAGTAGGAAAAGAGGAAGATCCAAAGCGAGAGGGCTGGACTGAATAAAGGAAGCCACGTCCTCCAGTTTGCAAGGTCTGAGCAAGTCTGTTCATGATAGGACATTTTGGAGGTCTTTCAGGCATAGGGTCACCATAGGTCGGGGACGAGCACAGAACATTCTTGTTTTATTTACTATGACAGACTAAAGTGGCCACCTCTTTGCAATCCCAGGACAACGAACCCAGAAGCCTCTCGTCCTTTCTTTGTTGCAAACCACTGACATTCATTCTCTACCTCCCCAGGATTTTCATTACTATGGAGGTTGGAATCATGGATGCAGCAGAGGGGCAGATGAACCTCCCCTCTGACCTCAAATTGCCCCCTTGCAGGTGCTGTTCATTTTATTGAGGGAAAATCTGGGCAATCTATATGATCCCCCGTGGGGAACGGACATCTCTGGGGGCTATTTGACATTAGGAAAAAGGTGTGGGGTGCAGATCCAGTCCCAGCATTTTATCAAGCCTGACTCAAAGAAATACCGCTTTGACTAGTGATTGGGTAGTGCAGAGTAATGGTTAGTGTCTCTGTTGACAACTGGGAAGACACAAATCCTCACCCTTCCATGGAAGCTCGCTGGGTGGCCCTGCATCAGTGACTCACGCTCTTTCAGCTTAACCTACTGTAAGGAGCAGGCCCCTATTTTACCATGCTTAGAGTGAAACTTTGGTTCAGGCTTCATGCCTGCAAGAGATCTTTCTAGGCCTGTTGGCTGAGAGGCACAGCCACTGATAATTAATTGCACCTGCATGCCTATCTTTCCTGAGAAAGTGGCCCTTTCCACACTACTTACCTGCTCCCGGAACATTGCGAAACATCACGCAAAAAACGCGGAAGATAGCGTCTTCTCACGAGAGTTTTGCGCAACATCGCGCAAAACTCTTGCGAGAAGATGCTATCTTCGGCGGGTTTTGTGCGATGTTTCACAATGTTCCGGGAGCAGGCAAGTCGTGTGAAAACGGCCAGTGCCGGGCGTTGCTCTCAGCTCTAGCCACACTCCCCAAACTTTCACACTTACGTAATGGCTAATGAAGCAATGAGCCTTGATTGGTTCTTAGAGCGGGCTGAGGGCCCCCATCATGGCGAAGAAGCCTCTCTATTGCTAAGCATTCTATCATTCCTCCATTCCACCATTCCAACCACTCCTATGGGACCAGCTGTGCTGTACCAGCTATGGAAGAAGAGAGCTTCTAGTTCCATGCCAACTCCAGGATACCTAGAGTGAGTTGGCCTGGATGGACTTTGGTAAGAACAACCTGCCTTGGAACCAACTCAGGGAATGTCTAGATAGTCAGCAAGTAGTATTTTAGCTAGTTAGAACATAGATAGAATCAGCAAGCTGTTATTTGTTTTTGCCTTGCCTAAATGTCTTTATGAACGGTTTCTGCCTAGCATACGAGCCTGTGTTCTGTCTGTAATAAATCTCTTTATATTTTACCAGCCTGTGTCCAGTGTTGCTTGCTAAGGAGGTACACACACTCAAAAAAGAACCCAGAAGCAAGGGTGCTTCAAACTAACAACCAGAACTCTGAGGGCCAAGCTACAAGTGACGAATGACACTTGAACGGCAAGTGGATTGAGTGGAGGGCAAGTGAACAGAGAGAAATACACTTGCCGTTCAAGTGTCATTCGTCACTTGTAGCTTGGCCCTTAGAGGCTCCTAGGAGTCCTGTTGCAGTCAGTGCACTGGCAGGAACAGGGGTGAGAGGCTCTAGGTCGAGGGACACCTACCTCACAGGGTGGTTGTGAGGATAAAGGGGCGATATATGCCCCTCCCTAGCTCCTTTGAAGAAAGGTGGGATAGGAATCAAATTAATAAACACATTTCCCTGGTCAGACTTAAACCACTACACTTTTTAAAATAAACGGGCCTCTGTTTGCCAGGCTTGCTTATTGGTAGCAGGGTGAGCGAGATACGCGGTGACCGAGAAATGGAGTCAGACTGTGCCCTTTCCATGTGCTTATCCTAGATTGCAGGACAGGGTTGCCAGATCCAGGTTGGGAAATTCCTGGAGATTCTGGGGGTGAAGCCTGGAGATGGTGGAGTTTGGGGAGGGGAGGGACCTCATTGGGGTATAGTGCCACTCTCCAAACCAAGCATTTTCTCCAGGGGAACAGGTCTCTATGGCCTGGAGATCAGTTGTAATTCTGGGAGATCTCCAGCCTCCATTTGGGGGCTGGTAACCTTAAGTTTGGAAGGCTCACTGGGCAAGTTTCCACCAAAGCTACACAGCCTGCGCCTGCCCTGTTTGCATTTAATCAGCAAGGAATGGATAAGAGAAGCCGGCTTCCAAGTCCCTCTTTGAGGGCTCCCCAACCTGTAAGCTGTGTGCCCTGCCTGTGATTGGCCAAGAGCCTCAAAACAAAAACATCCTCATGAAGAGAGAGAACAAATTTTTCTTTCCTATAGATGTTAATGCTCCAAAATCTCCCCTGCTGGGGAGAAAAGATTGTCTGTTAGGTTTTGTTTCAAGAAGTCAGTCGATTGACTTTCTACTTTAGTGACTTTCCAATCTTTAGAGATAGCTCAGTAAACTTCCAATGGTGCAGGAGAAGAGTAAATAAGTTAGAATTATTTTTATCTTTTGGTTTCTTTTCTGAGTTGCTCGTTACGTTTACTGCTTTGCGATTACCAATAAAAAATACTGTTCTTCTTCTTCCATGTGCCTTGATGCTCAAGGAATGTTGCTTGGTGAGATTAGAAAGGCCTCTTACAAAATAAGCAGGGTGCACCAGGTTGCCAGCCCCCAGGTAGGGCCTGGAGATCTCCTGGAATTTCAACTGATCTCCAAGCCACAGAGATCTGTTCCCTTGGATAAAAGTGTTGCTTTGGATGGTAGCCTCTGTAGCATTACATTCTGCTGAGGTTTATCACCTCCCCAAAACCTCACTTTCCCGGGCTCCATCCCCAAAATCTCCAGGAATTTTCCAGCCCAGAGTTGGCAACCCTACCTGTGCTGATAATCTAGCCCCTTCCCAATATGACCCTCACTTTCAGGCTAATTGCCCATAAGATCTGGTGGGAGGTATAAATCCCAGAGGGGGCCTTGCATGATCCTGTGTTTTTTAAAAAAGGGTGTGTGTCTAAGTGAGCAGGTTTTTCTGCACTAGCCAGATTTGGCAGGAGAGTTACCAACTGGCCTGGAGAAAAATTCCCTGTCCTTTTAACAAAGGCTCAACGGGATGTTTTTTTCTGGCCGACGTGATTTACCTCCATTGGCACATCACGCTGGCTGGGCCTGAGCTGAACATCCCTGCCAGTATTGCCAGCGCCACTGGGGCTCTGCTCAGATGGCTCCAAGGCAGCTTTAACTTCCCAGTTTGCCAACAGCTTCAGAGAAATCTGAAGTCACAAACCCCCAGTCGGCGCATCATTGGAGTGATACCAATAACAAGCAGGCAAATTTAATTTCCACTCAGAGGCAAGAAAAGATCCTGTGCTCGGAGGGGAGCCACGGCGGGGCTTTCTTTTTCAGATGACAGCCCCTAAGTTAGAACGATCCCTCAGTGCAAATGCTGGGAGTGAGCAAATAAAACTCAGAGATGATTGCCTTGTTACCGTTGGCCCATCCGAAGAAGAGCAACTCTTCCCTCTGGATCAATAAGTGCGTCTTCCATGGTCGTTTTGTGGAAAAATTGCTCTCCAGGCAGGGGGGAAGGTTGGATGTGCTCAGTGGAAACGTACATCAGCCCCCTTCTAATTTTCTTGTTATCGACCACAGTTGGTGCTAGAACCGGCATGCCCATTTAATAGGCATCTTTACACCTGCCTGCCTGCCGGAGGATGTTGTGTGGTTTACGCGGCCCTTGTCTCATTTATCTCTCTGGGCCCCGCGAATAGCACAAAGGGGTTCCATCTGAGGTGTTCTTCTGCAATCAACATCCTGCTTTATTGTTAAAGCTTCCACAGGTTCAAGTTTCCACCAGCAGGTTTCGCCTTGACTGCCAGTCTCATGGGTCTGTGGCTTCTTAATATGCTTCTTAGTTTGCAGTGGCATTTTGCAGTCTGTAATGTACGGTGAGCATCAAATCTGCTTCTTCCGATGATAATAACTTCGGGCCAGTTGCTGTGTTGGTCTGCAGTAGAACAGTAGGGTTTGAGTCCAGTGGCACCTTAGAGACCAACAAGATTTTCAGCATGTAAGCTTTCGAGAGACAGAGCTCCTTTCTTCAGATACGTATCTGAAGAATACAAACTAGACAGATATCTGAAGAAGGGAGCTTTGGCTCTCAAAAGCTTACACGCTGAAAATCTTGTTGGTCTCTAAGGTGCCTCTGGACTCGAATCCTACTGTTCCAACAAGAAGATATTGATGGATGGCAGCCCCTGGAAAGAGCAGAGGGCATGATCAGAAACAGCCTGTGCAAGGGGTTAAATGAGCGAGCACCCCCAACTTTATTTTGACTTCTGCTCTCACAAACCAAGTGCCAGCCACTTGTTCCAGAGGTGCTCAGCTGAGCCTGCAGCGGTCCTTGCGTACCTGTATGTGGACAAGTTGTGTTTGTGTGCAAAATTCTATAGATTAGGACACCAATCCAAAACTGGGGAACAATATATAGGCTACTATTGCACCCTTTGAAAAAAGGCAGGAAAAACAGAGACACAGAAGAAGCGGTGTGAACTCTTCTGGGTGTGGGAGGTACGGTTGGGTTCCTTTGTCTGCAGTGATGTCATAACCTCTTCCTTTGGTGGTTTTTAAGCAGAGGCTAGATGGCCGTCTGACAGCAATGCTGATTCCGTGAACCTGGGAGATCGTGAGAGGAAGAGCAGGAAGGGTTACCTCAGGGCTGAGTTCTTGTGGCCCCTTCTTACATGCCCAGGGTAAGGCCAGTCAGCACCTTGGGGTCAGGAAGCAATTTCCCCCAGGCCAGTTTGGCTAAGGATCCTGACAGTGATTTGCCATCCTCTGGGCATAGAGCAAGGGCCACTGGAGGTATGGGGAGGGAGGTAATTGTGAATTTCCTGCATTGTGCAGGGGGGTTGGACTAGATGACCCTGGAGGTCCCTTCCAACCCTAGGATTCTAGGATTCGACTTCCTTCATACCCTGTCTGTCTCTGCAATGGGAACCCCAAGTGGCACATCGTTGTCCTGTGCTTCATTTGATCAACGACCATCCAACTTGAGAGGGCAACACATCAAAGGGGTTGTTTTGTCAGAGGAGTGATGGTGTCAGGCTATGGATGACAGGCCATGGCAGATAGACCCCTGTACCATCACCGCAAGAATCCAGGTTCCTAGTTGAAAGGTTTCATTCAGGAATCAGATCATTTCCACAGATCTGTCCATAGGATTACTCAGAAGCAAGGTAAGCAACTAAGCAGTAACAGGAGGTTGACAGGAATACTCCAGATGTGTGAAAATCATTCTATTATAGAGCACAATTACTCCTTTCCCCCCTCCCAAGAGTAAAATATAACTTTTGGCGCGAACCAGTCCCGAGAACTTCTCACATATTTTACCTATCAAGTCTAGTCGGGAAGAAGGCATGAGATTAAAGTTGAAACGCAGTAATTCATGGGAGCGAGCAGCGTACAAGTTCAGAAGCACCGAGAGCTTCAAAGCGTTAGATAAGACACCTGCAGCTTCAGATAGCCTGTGAAAGCAAGCTATGGTATTAGCAAAATGACATCGGGGTACAGCAACAGCAATGGAACACCAATGGTTCAAAATATCAGGAAGGCATTAGACAATGGCATGGATGTATGGGTACAGACATGACAGATAGTTGAGGTGTGTGTGGGGAAAGCAGTACAGTGTGTATGTGGGGGAGGGATGGCCCTGTCCCAGTCCACAGATGCTGAGAAGTAGTTATTATTTATGAAATTTCTATGCCACCTCTCCAGAGAACCTGCTCAAGGCAGCTAAATATATGTTATATATCAATTAATTATTATTTTGCTTATCATCTTTGGGTTTTTTTATTATTAAGAACATTTCCCACACACAACAGAAGAAGATCTGATGAAAAGCCCCCTGTGTTCGACACTGCCAAATATTTATACATTTGGGATGTAAACTACTGGGTGGACAGGACTGGTGAAGGAGAGAGTAAAGTAGCGCTAGCAGGATAAAGCTAGGCCAATTGCAAAAAGAATTTGCTTGAAAGAATGGCTTGGCTGGAGAAGATGAATAGAGTGGTGTGTGTTTCTGGCATAGAGGGCCAAGGGAATTGGGCCAGAGTTTGCAAAGGAGACACGGCAGCGAGGAAGGAGATTCTTGAGCCTTTTCGGCACCCAGACCTGATTTATCTTTAAGAGCAGTTGCCAGTTTAATATTCATTACTCAGATCCAGTTCTCATGACCAAACAGGTGTGCAGGGCAAGGTTGTGTGAAGGTTTGCCAAGCATCTGGCTTCCACCTACCAACATGGAATGGAATTGACTGATGACTCAGGAATTATGGGGCCTGATGAGATTAAACGTGTGCCGTTTTTCTCATGTTTCTTGGAATGAGGAGGCACATCAGCTGCCACCAGGCACTGTGGAGGGGTAAGAAGAAGTTCGGGGGCTGACACAGGTACTCTGCTACCTCACCAAGACCGCCATATGAAAACGATGTCCCTTGGGTGGTTAAACAAATAGGAGAAAGATAATTCCATGATGGCAGCTGACGGCTCACTGTGAGGCAGCTGGCGTATTTATATCCTGTGCGTGGCTCCTCCCCTACACAGTGAGCCAATCAGCGCTCCAAGGGGTGTGGCTGCATGTCAATATTTACTCTTTCCGAGTATTGTCAGGTTTGAAGTGGAGCAGGCCATTGCTTCTCTTGGAATGGCCATGGGGGTTGGGGGCACTGTTAGTCTCCAAAGAAACTGTCATGATAAAGATAGAAACATAGAACTCGAAGGGACCCCCAATGGTCATCTTCGACTCTTTACACAATTCAGGAAATTCATAGTTATCCCCACCTGTTCCCCCAGTTGGTAATGCTTAGGAAGACCCTCAAGGGTGGCGCAGCACTGGTGCAGGAATCAAGATCATGTTTTGGGAATCACAAAAGGCATGTGGAGGTTCATGTACTGTTCTACAGCTCAGGTAACAAGTTGCTTCTAGGGATGTGCATCCAAAAAAGATTTGGGTTTTGGGATTCGGGTGTTTAAAGTGCTTCGGTACGCTCAAAGCAGCAGTTTTCTTGCCATTTGCAAGCAGTAAGAAAAGCGTTGCTCTCAAACTTCTGCCCCACCATTTTTTTTCATCAGGTGAAAAAATGTGGCGGGAAGCCTGTTGAAGGAAGCAATACTTTTCTTGCCGCTTGCAAGTGGTAAGAAAAATGTTGCTTTCAAACTTCCCGCCCTGCCACTTTTTTCACTCGATGGGAGAGGGAGAAGGAAACCCCCTCCTCGACCCTCCCATTGGGTGAAAAAAAGTGGCAGCGTGGGAAGTTTGAAAGCAAACACCACTTTTCTTGCTGTTTGCAAATGCAAACAGCTAGAAAAGTGCTACGGCTACTGCCACTTTGCCTGAAGCTTTCCGAAGCAATACAAATCTCTTCAGGAAACTTTGCTTTTGGATTCCTGAATCGGCTCAGCAATGCCAGGGCCAATTTGGGAATCCCGAATATTTCCGAATTGGGCCCAATTTGGGTTAAAAACCCGAACTGGAAACCCGAAGCGCACATCCTTAGTCACTTCAATTCCACCTGTTTGCTTCCACTGACATGCCACTCCCATGCAGCACTGGGATACTGTCATGTACCTTTTATTTCCCTTCAGCTTTTCTTTGATCCTTCCAAAACCTGCTTCACTACAATCATCTTGGAAAAGTTACAACAAAGGCAGAATACGTCTGGATCTTCTTTGATTTGCTTTCCAGGTTTTTTTTAAAAGGGGCAATTGACAAATTAGTATAGCACTATGCTACTGTAATTTGTCAGTTAACAATTTTTTAAAACCCCCGAAAAAGCCCCCTGGTGGAGCAGGCGGGGTGAGACTGTCAGAGGACTGGAGGAGGAAACGTGAAGGGAAGCCCACAATATGGAAGCCCTACTGCCATTGCACTGAAATGACAGCCTCCGTAGCAACGAGTAAACCACACAATATCATCGCTATAGGAAAGTCACACAATCATTTTCTTGTCCTCCCTTTTTGCTGAGCCTCAGGGCAGATTAACAGACAATGCAAAATGCACCCTGCTACCAACAATGCAATAAATCGATTACGCAAATGAAAGAACAATGAAAAGGAACTGCATTAAGATGGCATAAACTGGATCTCACAATTTGAGGACAATGAGCCTCAAGAACGGGAACCCAGAATTACAAAACACTGAATCTGGAAAGTATAATGCGTCTAGGCAGCCATGCTGTATAAAGGGGGTGGAAAAGAAAGCTGCCTAAAAAATTCACAGGCAGTTACGTGAAAACCTTACCTACAAAAGGCCCTTCCTTCAGAATTCCATTCAACTTTTATCACTATTCCTCCTGAACAGTTTTAAACATTCTGCAAAGCAATATAAGCTTGGGAGCTGATCTTACCACCTCGTGGCCACAACAGGGAATGCTTGGCTACAGGGAGCTGTTGATCTTACCCCTTTGCAGGGTGGCACTGAGACACGTGAAGCTGCTTTCGTGGAACATCGCTACAGAGGTGGTGCTGTCGATTCATGGGTTCTAGGTAGGGTTGCCAATTCCTGGAGATTTGGGAGTGGAGCCTAAGAAGGGTGGAGTTTGGGGAGGGAACTCAGCAGGAATAAGATGCTTTAGAGTCCATCCTGTGAGGGTGCCGTTTTCTCCAGGGAACTGATCTTTGTAGACTGGGATCTGTTGTAATTCTGGAAGAACTGCAAACTCCACCTGGTTGTTGGTAACACTAGTCCTAAGCTGTGAAGGTAAGTAGCTATTGGTCTGTAGCAGGATCATAGAGTCTCTCTACACAAGACTTCTGACATGTGTTCTTCACACATGTCAGGAGTCTCAATGTTAGCCGGGAAGCATAGTTTTAAATGACAGAGCTGGCAGAGATCACTGCGGAGGGGACAGATGTTCTTACAGCCCTCTGCCGCCTCTGGAGGCTCCCCTTCCAGAACCTTTGCCCTGCTGAGGCTTGGTTAATTCAAAGTTTTAAGCAGCGAGGGTGGCAGGGCAAAGGTTCCGGAAGGGGAGACAGTCTGGAATGCCAGAGGCGGTGGAGGGCTGTGAGAGAATCTGTCCCCTCTGGAGTGATTGCTGTTCGCTCTATCTTTTAAAATTACACTTCCCAGCTAACATTGAGTCTCCAGCACTTGACAAACACACGCCCAGGCGTCTCTTGTAGAGAGAGACTGAGCCCAGTGCCATCTTGGAGACCCACAAGTATGAGCTTCCAAGAGTTAAATCTGAAGAAGGGAGCTTTGACTCTCAAAAGCTTAGACCCTGAAAAATCTTGTTGATCTCTAAGGTGCCACCAGACTCCGATCCTGCTATAGCACAGCAAGGCAATTTAGGTGGAGAGATTGATTTACTGGAGCGGTGGACTGGCTTGGGCTGGTCTGACAAAGACCGAGCAGCAGCTTGATAACGTTTCCAGGGTTTGGTATTGAATTACATGGCGGGAGGGGGCTGTGTTGCGAGGAGGGTTCTTTAGCCTCCTGTTATTGTCCAGCAAACTTGAGTCGATTACTTGTGGCCGTGGGTGTGACGGCGCTCTGGAGGCCTTAGACAAAAGGCGTTTAATCAAGGTGTGCTCTTTGGAGCACTCCAGCAGGTGAGCCACCTCCATGTGACAGCACCCAGGGGAAACTCTTGCTAGTTCAGGGGCCTCCACTTTGATATCAAAGTGGATTATTTTATCCAGGCCACTGACAGCTGAGTCAGGGGGTCTTTTGGGGTGCACAAATATAGTGGTCCCTGGATTGCTTATTAGTGTCTCAAGTGGCTACAGTGGTTCTTTGCCTGCAAAAAGAAAAAAGAAAGGACATTGGCTTGACTGACTGTAGAAGGTTTTTGGTGGACTAATAATTATGACTATATATTGAATGGACTTTGTGTACAATTTTGATTGTTGGTTATTGGTGAAATGTGATACTGAGATATCAGCATGCCTTAATATTTATAGTCTCTTTGAACTGTTTGTTCTTCTTGGTTCTGTGGGGATAATAATGACATACTCTGTAAACCACTCTGAGTGGGTGTTAAGTCATCCCGAAGGGTGGTATATAAATCGAATGTTGTTGTTGTTACAGGAGTGGCGTTGTTCATATCAATATCCTATAAACTGCAAATAAATTGGTTAAAAATTAGTTTAAAAAAAGAGCGCCAAAGGCTCTGTCAATTTCACCTCTCTGCACAAGGGCAGTTTTAAAAGATGGAGCCAGCGGAGATCGCTCCTCAGAGGGTTTGTTAATTTCATTTTTGCCTCCAGTAAGGGGAGGTGGAACCGATAGAGCCTTTAGCTCTGTATTTTTAAACTACGTTTCCCGGCTAACATTGCATCTCCCTACACTTGAGTGTCCTCATGTAAGATGTCTCATGCAGAGAGACTCTACAGTTTTAACCCCTTTATAAAAAGGCCCTCCTGAACATTTCTGTTCCATGCATTCTGAGGAAAGATACAAGTGTGGGAGCTACACGGTAGGATGAATCATCAATATTCACAATGAAAAAGGACAAGTCCACGAAGACAACACACAGGAACAAAAAAGAATGAAGAAAGGCATCTTCACCTCCCCCTAAGCAGGCGGCTGCTGGAGACAGAGCCCAAATGACCTCTTCGGCCTGGTCAGAGCTGAAGTCCTGGATCCTCCAACCCCCCCGCCCCTGTTGCTTGCATGGGCTTCCCAAAAGCAATCTCCAGTCTCTCTTCATGCTTAAGTCTGACAGATGAACGGAGGTGGCTCAGTATTAATTAAACATCTGGAGCGCCTGGCGCATGGCCCACTTAATTGCGCCTGGTGTTCCCAGCTCCCCCCCCCCACCTCCCTGTGCGGAAACTCATTTTCCTCTTCAAAGCCAGTCAAGTTCTCACTTTCCCAGGCTCCTGATAGGAAGGGAAAAGGAAGTGTGAGCTGTGAAGACAAGCCACAGTGGACTGGAGAGAGCAAGAAGAGCTTCTTGGAGGCTGCAGGGAAAAACCGATCTTCCTGCACGATGCCACGAAAGCAATATGGCAACTATGTTCGGACCGCATACGCATCGTGGGGATGTATGTTCAACATGCGTAGAAGGGAGAGCAGGCTCACACCCACTCAGTCCTCCTCTGGCCCTTACATATATTCAGCATAATGTCTGGAGATGCCTACGCGTGCATTACGCTCAGCCCAGATCAGGAATTCTGAACAGCGCAGCTGTCCTAGTGGATCTAACCACCAACCTCCTGTTTCACACAGCAGCCAACTAGTTGCCCCGCAGGACCAACAAAAGGGGCACAGAGGGCAAGACCACCCCCTGATGTGGCCTCCTAGCACTGGGATTCCAAGGTTGACTGCTCCTGGGCATGGAGGATCCATGTAGTCACCATGGCCAGGAGAATGTAAATTTCATTTAGTAAGGCTGCCATTGAAACGATCAAAAATGTTATCCTTTAAACTTTTCTACATTAACAAGTTGACAATCTCTCTAGCCCATATTTTCCCCTATTATCCACTCTGATATTGATTTTTTTTAAGCAGCATTCACCTGCTAACATGCTCCAGTGTCAGTCTCGTGCACAGACAGTTAATGGTTAGTCCATCATCACGAAACACACAATCTGTTGCCGCGGACACTTCTGGAATGCACAAGGAAACCTTTGCCAGTTTTCAAGCCTTGGAAAACGTCTAAACAGCAATACATAAATGGTAAACAAATCCTTATCATTTTATTGTTTAAACATTTAATGTTTTATACCCTGTAATGGCTAGCAGCCATTGACGGACTTCTGCTCCATAAATCTATCTAATACGCATTTAAAGCCATTTATGCTCACAGCCGTCACTACATCTGTTGGCAGGGAAGTGCTTCTTTCTACCCTTCCTGAGTCTATTGGCCATCAATTTCATTTTACTGGGATAAGTCAGCCCCTTTCCTTCCTCTTTCCTCTCTACTCCACCCCTCAGTTTTCATTGTTAGCTCTCTCCTACTTTTGAATATCATCTGCTGCAGGGGTCATTTCATAGAAAAAGAGCTGGAGGAACTCATTAGCATAACTCATTAGCATATGCCACACCCCTTGACAGCACTGGAAGTGTGTCGTTAGCATAACTGATTTGCATATGCCACACCCCCTGACGTCACCTATCCTGGCTGTTTTGGACCCAATCCTGGCCATTCATGGCCGAAATTGGGCCCAAAATGGTCAGGATTGGGCTGCTGCTGAGCGGGAGAGTGATCACCACCTGTCAGAGGCCCAATCTGGGCCATTTCAGCCCAAATCCAGGCTGAAACGGGCCCAAAATGGCCGAGAGTCGGGAGGGCGGGGCCACCTGACATGTGACCTCTTTGGGGAACTGCCGGAACTGCGTTCCAGCACATTCCCCCTCGAAATGAGCCCTGATCTGCTGTCTCAGTATTCAGAGATGCCAGCCAGCAGGATTGTTACCAGATGGCACAAACAACCTATGCCGTTGGCTGGGCAAGGAACAGAGACGTGGTTGAAGTGGAGTGCACGTGGAGAGGATAACCCGGGGACCACAGGTGGTCTCAAAGGGAGATTGTGGGGGTGCACCTTGTGGGGCAAGCTCAAACCAGAGCACCAGAAGCCCCCGGGCATGCCCCCATCCTGATGCTGAGCTTCAGGGTATAAGAGTAACCCTGCTGGAGAAGACCATTGCTCCTTTCAGTTCAGCATCCTATGGTCAGCCTGGGTTTCACAGGTGCCTTCGGGTGGTGGGTGATCTCCCAGGGGTTTGCCCATCGTCCACCAATTGCTGGAGATCAGTGGGAGGGGGTGAGCCCCCCAGAGATTGCCTGCCACCAGCAGACAACCTGGGAAAGTGTGCACCAGCTACACCCCTGGCAGGGCGTGACAACAGCACTTCCTGAAGTGATGTTATCGCACTGGGTGTGCGCATGCTACACTCTTTGCAAATGGGCCAGAATTAGCCCCACTCAAAGCACGGGAGCATGTCCGTGGCCAGTGACATCATCACACAAGCACCAGAAGAGGGTGCACACTTTGCATGCGTGCAAAGCTGAACACGTCAAGGGCACAAAGTAACTGCCAGTTCCCGCCTCCTGTTGGGAGGGTATAGGGGCCTGTCAACCCTAGGTCAACCAGATGCCCTGGAGAGCCAGCAAAGGACGTTGAGGCCTCGGGGAGAGCTTTAGCAAAATCCCAGCCAGTTATCATAGAATCATAGAATCCCAGAGTTGGAAGGGGCCATACAGACCATCTAGTCCAACCCCCTGCCCAGTGCAGGATCAGCCTAAAGCATCTCTGACAAGTATTCATCCAGCCTCTTCTTGAAAACTGCCAGTGAAGGGGAGCTCACCACCTCCCTAGGCAGCTGGTTCCACTTTTGAACTACTCTGACCGTGAAAAAGTTTTTCGTAATATCCAACCGGTACCTTTGTGCATGTAAATTAAGCCCATTGCTTCGGGTCCTACCCTCTGCTGCCAACTGGAACAGCTCCCTGCCCTCCTCCAAATGACAGCCTTTCAAATACTTAAAGAGAGCAATCATGTCCCCCCTCAACCTCTTCTTCTCCAAACTAAACATTCCCAAGGCCCTCAGCCTTTCCTCGTAGGGCTCAGTCTCCAGACCCCTGATCTATGCACCTTCAGGCCCTCCAATGGCTTGTTCTCTCTGCTGGGAAACACAGCCATACTTCTCCTAGATGGGTTTCATTTTCCCTCTCTCTGGTTTACGGAGATCATTTCTGTGCTGCCTTTCAAAGCCAGTCTGGCCGAAGAACGTGAACGCTCCCTCCAGCAATACCAGGGTTCAGCAGGCCCAGGTACTACCTCGGAAGGGAACGCAAAGTGGCCCGAATTGGTGGCAGGGGCTACAGGCAGGCTGATCCATCTGGTAGTTATACTGCGCCTTAAATTTAAATTATGCCAGCAAGATATGGGAAACAATTAGATGGCAATTAATACACAGGAGGTACGTTGAGATAATTAGGCATGAGTTTAACGGGATGGATGTGACGACCACATTCCTTGCTAATTAATGTTCAGTTAATTTGCCAGAGGCTGTCTTGTTAAGATGTTATGGATGGTGTAAGAAACCCTTTGCAAGTTGGAACATGCGAAAAGGGATGCAGTTACATGTGTGTGGCTGGGCAACTGGTTGCTTTATCTCTGAAAACACCAGCAACTCTGCAGCGTTCTTTTCTCTGGGTTAGGATTCCAGATCTCAATTCTTATTGTCCATAAGATTTTTTTTGTTTTTGTTTATTTATTTATAGTCTGCTTTTCTCACTGAGAGCCAAAACACACGTTAAGAAAAACCTAGGTTCAGCACGTGTTCTCTTACCTCAAGGTTTGCTGGGATCTGTAGGCGTCCTGGAAGCTTAAAGTTTAGCATTTACAGAGCAGCAAAAAGGGAAAGGGAAATACAGGCGCCTGTATTTTAAGCTTTAAGCTTCCAGGACGCCTTTAAGCTTCCAGGACGCTTACAGATCCTTTAAGCTTCCAGGACTTTAAGCTTCCAGGACCTCTACAGATCTTTAAGCTTCCAGGACGCCTACTTTAAGCTTCCAGGACTCCTACAGATCCCGGCAAACCTTGAGGTAAGAGAACACGTGCTGAACCTAGGTTTTTCTTAACGTGTGTTTTGGCTCTGAGATCCAAGGTGGATTACAACAGTCCAAGTGAAAATACAATACAATTGACCACTAGGACATTCACTGAGTCAAGTATAATAGTGTAGAAGGGTTGGAATATTCAGGGAAACAAATGCAATAGGGAATAGTAGCAAAAACATTTTTGAACAAGCATAAAGCTGAGCACCGAGATTAAATCTATCTTGAAACAAAGCATAACTGTAGCACAGTGGTAAAGTGGTCAGGATGCAAATCAGCTCTCTGCTGGTTCGACTCCCATGACTGCCGTGAGCTCTGCAGGTGGCCTTGGCGGAGCCCCTCCTCTCAGCCCAGCTCCCCAGCAGCATTGTGAGGATAACAATAACACTGACTTTGTTCACTGCTCTGAGTGGAGCACTAATCTGTCTAGAAGAGCAGTATATAAATGTACATTGTTATTGTTGTTGTTGTTATATTTAGCAGCATGAAAACTCGCTAGTAGGTGCATATCTCCATCAGCAGGCAGTACCTAATAGCGATGCGTTCAGTCTCCGTCCCTACCAAGGCATCTCTTATCCTCAAAGGAGCTTAGGACAATGTCTATATACCTCATTGTCCTATTTTACCTTCACAGCAACCCTGCAAGATAGGTTAGGTTGACTTGTCCAAGGACAACCAGATATGGTTTTCATGGCTGAGGAGGGAATTATTTATATGGAATTATTCTGAGATTTTTATTTTATTTTATTTAAAACATTTTTATGCTGCCTTTCCACTCAGTTTACAGGCCCCAAGGGATCAATCAAGCAAAGGTATTAAAACAAACTTTTAAAATACAAAGTATAAAAACAATTAAAAACTCCCCTCTGTCTGGAGATCAGGGGGCGGGGCCACCAGCCATGTGACCATTTTCAAGAGGTTCCGGAACTCCGTTCCCCTGCATTCCCCCTGAAAAAAAGCCCTGATCGAACTAATCATTGAAAAATCAGATTCCTGTGTGCAACCTGAGAACAGGATGCGTGAGCCAAAACAGCCAAGTGTTTGAGTATCTCTACTCTTCTTCACCCACTTGTGGATGGCAATAATAGAGGGGGAGAGATGGATCTGCAAGGGGAGGAAATTCCATAATTTTGGTGCCACAGTGGAGAAGGCCCTTTCTCAAATTGCCATCCTTCTATTCTGAAGGTGGGAGCCCTCAAAGAGAAGCCCCCGCAGATAACCACAGGGGTTTCACAGGTTCATGTGATAGTAGGCAGTCCATAAGGAAACCATTCTCCCAATGGTTGGTCAAAAAGGCAATCAAATTTGGAAAAAGCTAAGTTAAAAAAAAATGTAACATTGAACTTTATAAATAAAACACTTTATGAGTAAAATCACAGATAAGAAGAGCAAAAGCAAACCATAGCAGGCAACGTTTTTATGTCGCATTATGATTTTATCATGCTTTGTAAGCTGCCTTAAGCAGGTTCAACAGAGAGGTGGAATTTCCTAAACCAATAAAGCACCCTCAGTCAAATGCCCTGTTGAACTAGATTGCTGAATTAACCTTCTAACCCTATTTAGCAATATTGTAGTTGGGTCCATCAATTGCCAGAAAGGGAAATGACTTAAAACAACTTTAATACAAAAAGCAACCAAACCAGCTTGTACAGTGGTCTCTAAGCCTTGCGCTAGAGCTAACTAAGATCATCCGGTCTTACAGCACAAATTTTATTAGTCTTATAGGTGCTACTGGACTCTTGCTCTTTTCTACTGATATGGTCTTACATCAAGTTCTCAAACTACTGGTTCCAGACGGTACTCCAAGTTCCAACTATTAAACTATTAAATATTCCTGGTACTCCCAGTTCCAACTATTAAATTATTAAATGTTAGGAAAAGGGACTGGCAATGTCTCTGACTCAGACCTTCAAGACTACAAACGAAACAAAAGGAAGGCAAGAACCATAGAGTCAGACTGATAGATAGGCTAGGATCAATCTACTCTACTATCCTGTCTACTCTACTATCACTCACTTTCTCTGATTAGTAGAATGTAGTCCAAGGGAACTTCCTTCCTTCCTTCCTCTTCTTCTTCCTTTTTTCCCTTGCATGTACTAGGAGAAATAGCAGGGTATCTCCTCCTGGGACAAATGAAGCAGATGGCCTATTATCAATCTGAAGCCATCCTAGTTACAAGATTAGTTACTTTTTCTCTCCACTATACTTAAGTTAATGTACTTCTCTAAACAAATAGACAATTATTGGTTCTTTAACTGGAAGGACAGGCTCTCTGTGTAAAATTTGTAAGATAGTGTGGTAAATACTAGTTTAGGCCATGCTGCTGCGCTGAAGCTCAGGAGGAGCACTCTGTTAAAGGGATGCCAGCCTCCAGGTGATGGCTGGAGATCTCCTGGAATTACAACTGATCTCCAGATGAGAACGATCAGTTCCCCTGGAGAAAATGGCTGCTTTGGAGGGTGCACTTTATGGCATTATACCCCACTGAGGCCCCTCCCCAAACCCCACCCTTTCCAGGCTCCACCCCCCAAATCTCCAGGAATTTCCCAACCTGGACCTGGCAACCCTACTCTATTAATAAGGAAAGGGCTGTCTGACTGGTCCAGCCATCCTTAACTAAACACAACATTAAATACTCCCAGTTCCAACTGAAGCAGGCCGCCGCCTAAAGAGAGTGGAAAATTACCAGAGGGAGCCAGTTTGAAGCTCATACATGTATCCAAGTTATGTGGCATGATGTTAGTTAACCAATGACGAGTCTGTAACTATGGCATGTGATTTAGTTATGTGTTCTGCCTGACAAGAATGTATTTAAGCAAGTTGCTGTTTGTGTTAGGGGGCTCAGTTTCTTTGAGTGGCAGAAGTCACGCTGAGCTCTAGCCAGCTAATAAAATTGCTTTCCTTCCTGAACCTTTGTTGGTCTCAATCCTGCACGACTCTTGAAGCTGCAACACAACTATTAAATATTGCCTCTGTGTGATAAATTCTGTTCCTCATGTCTACACATTATAAGAATGCTCCTGGAACTGTTGCCGTATTCTTAAGGGGATCTATGCTCTTAAAGATGAAACATGGGCCAAGGTGCCGTGCTGATGGATGAGGACCTACACGGAAGGAAATGGGCCTGTGTGATTGTCCAGGCAATCCACCGTTCCTCACAGCCGCACTCCAATTCCCACAAGAAAAAAAGGAGGCAACTTTAAAATTCTTGATTTAATTCCCCTCCCCCATATGACCAAATTGTTGACCCAGCCATGAGAGGCCATCACCAGTTTGGTTGTTGTGGGTTTTCCGGGCTGTATTGCCGTGGTCACGGCAATACAGCCCGGAAAACTCACAACAACCATTGTTCTCCGGCCGTGAAAGCCTTCGACAATACATCATCACCAGTTTATTATTTATTTTATTTATTTTATTCGATTTATACCCCGCCCTCCCCACAGATGGGCTCAGGGCAGCTAACAACATTAAAAAATACGTTAAAATCACAAAAAAATAAAATCAACAATATATATATTTTTAAATCATTAAAATAGTCCAGGAGCAGGCTACTTAGACAAATATTGAGAGTCCGTATATGGGCATAGCAGATGGCCGAGGGCAGCCCCAGAAAAAGTGGCGGTCTTAGATGGAAGAAGGAGGACACCCGCTGGCACTCAGCCAAAGTCCCGGCGGAACATCTCCGTTTTACAGGCCCTGCGGAACTGTAACAGGTCCCGCAAGGCCTGGATCTCCAGTGGGAGAGCGTTCCACCAGGCCAGAGCCAGGGCAGAAAAAGCCCTGGCCCTGGTTGAGGCCAGACGGATGTCCTTCAGGCCAGGAGTTGCTTGTCTGCAGAGCGCAACACCCTGCAGGGGACGTAATGGAAGAGGCGGTCCTGCAGGTACGCAGGTCCCAGTCCGTGAAGGGCTTTAAACACCAAGGTTAACACCTTGAACCAGATCCGGAACTCCACTGGGAGCCCGTGCAGCTGGCACAGCACAGGATGAATGTGTGCTTGGATTGGCGTTCCGGTAAGGGTGCGTGCCGCTGCATTCTGAACCAGCTGTAACTTCCAGGTCAGGCCCAAGGGCAGCCCAGTGTAGAATGAGTTGCAGTAGTCTAGCCTGGAGGTGACCATTGCATGGATTACTGTGGCCAGGTCCCAGGGCGAAAGACAGGGCGATAGTTGCCTGGCCTGTCGGAGATGAAAAAAGGCAGACCTGGCAACGGTCGTGACCTCCATTGAAAGTGTGGCATCCAAAGTCACACCCAGGCTCCTCACTGTCGACGAAGGTTTCAATTGTACCCCATTGAGGGCTGGGAGCCGGGTCCCCAGCTCAACCGCCCCACGACCCGGACACAGAACCTCCGTCTCCAAGGGATTCAGTTTCAGGCGACTCTGATGTAACCATACCGTCACAGCCTCAAGACCCTTGGCCAATGAATCCAGAGCGAGATCAGACTAGCTGTCTATCAGCAGACAGAGCCGAGTGTCATCCACATACTGGTGACAACTCAGCCCAAAGCTGTGGGGTAACCTGGCAAGGGGGCACATATAGATGTTAAAGATCAAACTCAGCATTTGGGCCTGGGCCTGGAATCCTCCACACGGAGTCTAGAGTTCTCCCAGAGTTACAATTGATCTCCAGCCGGTTGCCAGGTTTTGATAGGGAAATTGCTGGAGATTTGGGGGTGGAGCTGGGGAGGGCAGGTTTTAGGGAGGGACCTCAGCTGAGTAGAATGCCCCAGCACCCACCCTCCAAAGCAGCCACTTCCTCCAGAGGAACTGAGCTCTGTAGCCTGAAGATCACTTGTGATTCTGGGAGATGTCCAGCCATCCACGGAGTATAGCAACCGTAGCCTACACAGATCAGTTCCGCTGGAGAAAATGGCAGCTTCAAGGGGTGGACTCTATGACATTGCATTCCCTCCCCTTCTCAAACTCTGTGCTCCCCTTGCAAATTTCCAGGAATTTCTCAAACCAGAGTTGGCAACCCTAGCCTGGAAGCTAACTGGCAAAGCTCCCTGCGAAAAGATTGTGTGTTCTTTCAGGCCTATTCTTGGTAAAAAATCTGGCCATACCTTTTCAGCTTATGATTATTTTTTTCAGTCATGGGGGTGTTCTTCATGATGATATCATCTTTTTACATGTTATCTGTAATGCTGTTTGAATCCGGTGCAGATGCTGGGCTTCAGTATAATTCCCTCCATGTGACCCACCAGCCAGCACCTGAAACTACAAAATACGCTTGCCTCCCAAGGCTTGGCATGGAAAAAGGCTCAAAAATCTGAGCCTTTTGCCAAAAAAAACAATTTCAATAAATATCTTGGCCTTTTAAGAGCCATGTTCTGAGCTCCTAGTGATTGAAATTAAATCAAAAGAGTTTTCGGCCGAACATCAGGAAGAATTTCCTGCCAGAATCGTCCTTCAGTGGAACAGGCTTCCTCGGGAGGTGGTGGGCTCTCCTTCTTTGGAGGTTTTTAAGCAGAGGCTAGAGGGCCGTCTGACAGCAATGCGGATTCAGTGAACCTGGGCAGATTGTGAGGGGGAGGGCAGGAAGGGGGTTACATCAGGGCTTAGTTCTTGTGGCCCCTTCTTACATGCACAGGGTGAGGCCGATCACCACTTCGGGGTCAGGTAGCAATTTCCTCTGGCCAGTTTGGCCAGGGATCCTGACAATGTTTTGCTAGCTTCTGGGCATGGAGCAGGGGGCACTGGGGGTGTTGGGAAAAGGGGAGGTAGTTGTGAATTTCCCGCATTGTGCAGAGGGTTGGACTAGATGACCCTGGAGGTACCTTCCAACCCTATGATTCTATGATTTGGAAGAGTCATTCCACTCCCTCTTTCGCTCTTTCCCTCCTTCCTCCTCACCCCCATTCACTTGCTCACTACAGCGGGTGGCAATAGCGGGTGCCGACAGAATATTTCTTTCCACGTTCACAAGCAGAATAACAGCACCCACTCCACGGAAGCCAGTTTGGTGTAGTGGTTCGAGTTTCAAATTAGAATTTGGGAGAGCCAGGTTCAAAGCCCCACTCTGCAATGGAAGCTCCCGGGGCGATCTTGGGCCAGTCACACAGTCTTGGTCTAACCTACCTCAAAGGGCCGTTGTGAAGATAAAATGGAAGAAAATGACGTAAGCTGCTTTGGGTCCCTATTATAGAGAAAGGTGGGGGATAAATGTAGTAAATAAATAATACAGTTGAAGATGAGGGGGCAGATAAAAAGTTGGCGGATTGGTGGGTAGGAAGGACTGAAAGAACTGGACAAAGGTTGCCAGGAGGAAGGGAAGAGAAAATAGTGGGAAGGGGAAATTGAGATGCGCCCCAGAAATCCTTGCAGCTCCCCCCACTTGTAAATCTCTCTTGGTCAATTTTATGTCAAAACTTGAAGGTGAGTATTAAGAAACCTTTGACGCTTGTAATCCTGACCTCAGAAATATGAGTTTGTCCACTGTCCCCAAATGAGACTCTCAAGCCATGCCGTTAAAAATCTCCAGGAAAAGGTACATTGTACAAGGTTGAGGGCCGAAGAAGCTGCCAGTTGTCTACGGGAAGAGCTGGAAGTGCAAGCAATACTTGCTTAACTTTCTATTTTCCATGAATCCACATCCACGTTCTTCCAAGAAACCTCTCTATGCCGCAGTGAATGCTGGACCGTATTCTGTAGGCAGGGCTTTTTTTCTGGGAAAAGAGGTGGTGGAACTCAGTGGTGGAACTCAGGACTGCACAATGATGTCACTTTGGGTCAGCTGGAACAAGGGGGGAGTTTTTTAAAGTTTAAATTGCCCTCAGTAAAAATGGTCACATGGCGGGTGGCCCTGCCCCCTGATCTCCAGACAGAGAGGAGTTTAGATTGCCCTTGCAGAGGGCAATCTCAACTCCCTTCTGTCTGGAGATCAGGAGGCGGGGCCACCAGCCATGTGACCATTTTTAAGAGGTGCCGGAACTCCATTCCATCACGTTCCTGCTGAAAAAAAGCCCTGTCTATAGGACAATGTGGACCTAAGAACACGGCAAATATGTCACGGGAAGGTCCACAGTGCTTGACAGGCTTCTTCGTGGGAATCAGGGCTGCCATTGCTTGTTTACAAGGAATCCTAGAATCCCCAGAATTCCCCAGAGGTCTAAATATGGAGGAACTGTTCTCTGTATCCCTGTTTCTTCTTCCATTTCTGAGCCCCCTACTTTTTTGGTCTCTCGGGCATACATTGGCAGTTGGAGTAACGGAATCCCAACCCTGCCTTTTCAGTTGCTGTAGCCAGAAGTATTTTTTCTGTTGTCTTCCTTCTGTCCCCCCTTTGCTGGCTCAGGTGGAACCCAGAATAATGGTTCAGGAGTACCTAGTTGTGATGCCCTCCCTGCTGTGCGGTGCAGCTCTGGGCACCCCTGGGTAACAATGAGAGCCAGTGTGGAGTAGTGGCTAAGAGTGGCAGGACTCTAATCTGGAGAGCCAGGTAGGATTCCTCACTCCTCACTCCTCTACTTGAAGCCAGCTGGGTGCCCTGGGGTCAGTCTCAGCTCTCTCAGAGCTCTCTCAGCCCGACCCCACCTCACAGGGTGATTGTCATGAGGATAATAATAACGGCAATACAGCCCGGAAAACCCCCAACAACCATCAATAATAACACACTTTGCAAACTACTCTGAGTGGGTGCTAAGTTGCAAAGAAGGGCAGTATATAAATTGACCGTTATTATTATTATTAATTTCTGTTTTATTTCTGTAATGACATGAGTAGGCTGGCTAACGGTCATGAGCTGTTAGCCTGTCCTGAGAGCTCTGGACCTCTGGGTCCAGCAAGCACGGACCTTCCTTTCCCACCCCCTTGCTTGGTCCTGTTCTTTGGAACATGGCTAGAAAACCATTACACCAAAGAGCAACTCCCAGTTGCTTAACCTACAACCCAGGCGTTAAGATCCACTTCCCTCCATGGTATTGAAAGTTGTCCCATGGCAAATCATTCCCTGATTCCACTTATATTCTGTTTATCCTAACACGAAAGTGCTGTTGGAAAGGGGTCTTGTTGGAGGGGGGAGTGTCTCTATTTCTCAGCACAGGATCTGCGAGGACTCGAGGCAGCTTTGACGCATCATCGGGGTGGTTTTGTTGCTTGTTAGATGAAAAGTGAAGGGTGAGGACAAGCCAACGAATCCGTCCTGTTTGGCTTGGCACGGGGACGCGGAGATGTGTTTAGAAATCTTTGGTTCCTTTCCTCCGTTCAAAGGCTTTTTTCTTTCAGCCTGCTTGCTTTTATAAGTTTTTTCTTCCTAGATTATCTTGAATTATTCCAATATGGTGAAACAGGCCAACTCATCTTTTTCTCGACTTGGCTTCCCTCACAACAGATGTCAAATAAAAAAGTCTGGGCTTGGAATAGCGTGTCCCCCATGGCAGCTGGGGAGCTACGGGGATGAGTGCCTCTGCGGGGAGAGGAACGGCAGAGCGTTGTGGTTGCTCTCCGCTGCCTTCTCTTCCCAGGAATGAAAGAATGCCTCGCCTCTGCTGTTTCAATCGGGAACCCCAAGTCTTCCGTTCCTTACTGAGACATCTGCTCCGAGTTTTTCGAGGCTGGGCTCCTGTGGCTTGTTGCTTTCTTGCTTGCTCGAGAAGGTGCAATTTCAATTCAAGCAACGGAGCAAACGCCATCTTTACGTGCCAGAGTCAAATTAATTGTGTATGGACAATGCCAAAACATCTCCCTTTTGCTCACCATATAATATTTCTGTTTCACATACCTTCACTCAAGTATTTCCCCCCAGATGGAAATGTGTGTGAGCCACGGATGCACCCAACACTTGGAAGTGTGGAGGGTGGCTGCAGGGTCCCATTGAGAGCTTTATCCCATTGCGCTTGTAATGGGATGAGTACACCCCAAGGGAGTATGGGCGCAGCTCATAATGGGTTTGCTGCCTGCCCCACTTCTCCCTTCCTGAGCACCTTTCTGAAGGCTGGAGCAACCTGTAGCAGATAGAAGTTGCTGGTCCGAACTGTTAGGGCCTGGATATGTCCTGGGAAGAGTAGGAATTGTCAAGTCTCTCTGCACGAGACCTCTTACATGAGGACGCTCAAGTGCTTGCAAGCACCGAGTCATTGCTGACCCATGGGGGGATGTCGCATCACGACATTTTCTTGGCAGACTTTTTACGGGGTGTTTTGCCGTTGCCTTCCCCAGTCATCTACATTTTACCCCCAGAAACTGGGTACTCATTTTACTGACCTCAGAAGGATGGAAGGCTGAGTCAACCTTGAGCCAGCGACCTGAACCCGGCTTCCACTGGGATCGAACTCAGGGCCAAGCTACAAGTGACGAATGACACTTGAACAGCAAGTGCTTGAACAGCAAGTGGATTGAGTGGAGCGCAAGTGAACAGGGAGAAATACACTTGCTGTTCAAGTGTCATTCGTCACTTGTAGCTTGGCCCTCAGTTCGTGAGCAGAGCTTGGACTGCAATACTGCAGTTACCACTCTGCGCCACATTGCGCCTCCCTTCACTTGAGCGTCTTCATGTAAGAGGTCGCATGTAGAGAGACTTGTAGCCTGCAGTGAACCAGAAACTACAATTACTACACGTCCCCATGGCAGTGGCCTGAGCAGAGCATCAAGGCCATAAGAATGAGTCTGCTGTTCCCTTTGGAAGTGTAGGTTGAGGGTGGATGGATGTGAGCAGCTCTCTTAAGGGTGGAGTTGCCGTGCCATGTGAGAGTCTGGAGGGGCAGGGAAATGGGGGTCACATTCAGCAATGGTGTTACATCACTTCCTGGAAAGCCCTAGAAGTGATGTCAGTCTTCTCTAGGAACTGCTAGAAACTCTTCTCCTGCCAGCCGCTGGAGTGCCGGCAAGCAACGGGTGTTATGGCAATGCTGCTCAAGGATAATAATAATAATAATAATAATGTTTGATTTATATACCGCCCTTCAAGATGACTTAACATCCACTCAGAGCAGTTTACAAAGTATGTCATTATTAACCCCACAACAAAACACCCTGTGAGGTGGGTGGGGCTGAGAGAGCTCTGAGAGAGCTGTGACTGGCCCAAGGCCACCCAGCTGGCTTCAAGAGAAGAAGTGGGGAATCAAACCCGGCTCTCCAGATTAGAGTCCTGCTGCTCTTAAGTGACTGGCCCAAAGCCACCCAGCTGGCTTCAAGCGGAGGAGTGGGGAATCAAACCCGGCTCTCCAGATTAGAGTCCTGCTGCTCTTAAGTGACTGGCCCAAAGCCACCCAGCTGGCTTCAAGTGGAGGAGTGGGGAATCAAACCTGGCTCTCCAGATTAGAGTCCTGCTGCTCTTAATTGACTGACCCAAGATCACCCAGCTGGCTTCAAGAGAAGAAGTGGGGAATCAAACCCGGCTCTCCAGATTAGAGTCCTGCTGCTCTTAAGTGACTGGCCCAAAGCCACCCAGCTGGCTTCAAGTGGAGGAGTGGGGAATCAAACCTGGCTCTCCAGATTAGAGTCCTGCTGCTCTTAATTGACTGACCCAAGATCACCCAGCTGGCTTCAAGCGGAGGAGTGGGGAATCAAACCCGGCTCTCCAGATTAGAGTCCTGCTGCTCTTAAGTGACTGGCCCAAAGCCACCCAGCTGGCTTCAAGTGGAGGAGTGGGGAATCAAACCTGGCTCTCCAGATTAGAGTCCTGCTGCTCTTAATTGACTGACCCAAGATCACCCAGCTGGCTTCAAGTGGAGGAGTGGGGAATCAAACCTGGCTCTCCAGATTAGAGTCCTGCTGCTCTTAAGTGACTGGCCCAAAGCCACCCAGCTGGCTTCAAGTGGAGGAGTGGGGAATCAAACCTGGCTCTCCAGATTAGAGTCCTGCTGCTCTTAATTGACTGACCCAAGATCACCCAGCTGGCTTCAAGTGGAGGAGTGGGGAATCAAACCTGGCTCTCCAGATTAGAGTCCTGCTGCTCTTAAGTGACTGGCCCAAGGCCACCCAGCTGGCTTCAAGCAGAGGAGTAGGGAATCAAACCCGGCTCTCCAGATTAGAGTCCTGCTGCTCTTAATTGACTGACCCAAGATCACCCAGCTGGCTTCAAGAGAAGAAGTGGGGAATCAAACCCGGCTCTCCAGATTAGAGTCCTGCTGCTGTTAAGTGACTGGCCCAAAGCCACCCAGCTGGCTTCAAGTGGAGGAGTGGGGAATCAAACCTGGCTCTCCAGATTAGAGTCCTGCTGCTCTTAATTGACTGACCCAAGATCACCCAGCTGGCTTCAAGCGGAGGAGTGGGGAATCAAACCCGGCTCTCCAGATTAGAGTCCTGCTGCTCTTAAGTGACTGGCCCAAAGCCACCCAGCTGGCTTCAAGTGGAGGAGTGGGGAATCAAACCTGGCTCTCCAGATTAGAGTCCTGCTGCTCTTAATTGACTGACCCAAGATCACCCAGCTGGCTTCAAGAGAAGAAGTGGGGAATCAAACCCGGCTCTCCAGATTAGAGTCCTGCTGCTCTTAAGTGACTGGCCCAAAGCCACCCAGCTGGCTTCAAGTGGAGGAGTGGGGAATCAAACCTGGCTCTCCAGATTAGAGTCCTGCTGCTCTTAATTGACTGACCCAAGATCACCCAGCTGGCTTCAAGTGGAGGAGTGGGGAATCAAACCCGGCTCTCCAGATTAGAGTCCTGCTGCTCTTAAGTGACTGGCCCAAAGCCACCCAGCTGGCTTCAAGTGGAGGAGTGGGGAATCAAACCTGGCTCTCCAGATTAGAGTCCTGCTGCTCTTAATTGACTGACCCAAGATCACCCAGCTGGCTTCAAGAGAAGAAGTGGGGAATCAAACCCGGCTCTCCAGATTAGAGTCCTGCTGCTCTTAAGTGACTGGCCCAAAGCCACCCAGCTGGCTTCAAGTGGAGGAGTGGGGAATCAAACCTGGCTCTCCAGATTAGAGTCCTGCTGCTCTTAATTGACTGACCCAAGATCACCCAGCTGGCTTCAAGCGGAGGAGTGGGGAATCAAACCCGGCTCTCCAGATTAGAGTCCTGCTGCTCTTAAGTGACTGGCCCAAAGCCACCCAGCTGGCTTCAAGTGGAGGAGTGGGGAATCAAACCTGGCTCTCCAGATTAGAGTCCTGCTGCTCTTAATTGACTGACCCAAGATCACCCAGCTGGCTTCAAGAGAAGAAGTGGGGAATCAAACCTGGCTCTCCAGATTAGAGTCCTGCTGCTCTTAAGTGACTGGCCCAAAGCCACCCAGCTGGCTTCAAGTGGAGGAGTGGGGAATCAAACCTGGCTCTCCAGATTAGAGTCCTGCTGCTCTTAATTGACTGACCCAAGATCACCCAGCTGGCTTCAAGTGGAGGAGTGGGGAATCAAACCTGGCTCTCCAGATTAGAGTCCTGCTGCTCTTAAGTGACTGGCCCAAGGCCACCCAGCTGGCTTCAAGCAGAGGAGTAGGGAATCAAACCCGGCTCTCCAGATTAGAGTCCTGCTGCTCTTAATTGACTGACCCAAGATCACCCAGCTGGCTTCAAGAGAAGAAGTGGGGAATCAAACCCGGCTCTCCAGATTAGAGTCCTGCTGCTCTTAAGTGACTGGCCCAAAGCCACCCAGCTGGCTTCAAGTGGAGGAGTGGGGAATCAAACCTGGCTCTCCAGATTAGAGTCCTGCTGCTCTTAATTGACTGACCCAAGATCACCCAGCTGGCTTCAAGCGGAGGAGTGGGGAATCAAACCCGGCTCTCCAGATTAGAGTCCTGCTGCTCTTAAGTGACTGGCCCAAAGCCACCCAGCTGGCTTCAAGTGGAGGAGTGGGGAATCAAACCTGGCTCTCCAGATTAGAGTCCTGCTGCTCTTAATTGACTGACCCAAGATCACCCAGCTGGCTTCAAGAGAAGAAGTGGGGAATCAAACCCGGCTCTCCAGATTAGAGTCCTGCTGCTCTTAAGTGACTGGCCCAAAGCCACCCAGCTGGCTTCAAGTGGAGGAGTGGGGAATCAAACCTGGCTCTCCAGATTAGAGTCCTGCTGCTCTTAATTGACTGACCCAAGATCACCCAGCTGGCTTCAAGTGGAGGAGTGGGGAATCAAACCTGGCTCTCCAGATTAGAGTCCTGCTGCTCTTAAGTGACTGGCCCAAGGCCACCCAGCTGGCTTCAAGCAGAGGAGTAGGGAATCAAACCCGGCTCTCCAGATTAGAGTCCTGCTGCTCTTAACCACTTTACCAAACTGGCTCTCCAGGATGCCAACCTTCTGAGTTTTTTCAAAATCTAGGAACAAAAACGGAGATATTTTTTATTTTAAAAAGCAGAGTGATCATATGGGGGGAATACAGAAAAGAAAAAAAGGGATTATATAACGTAATTATGTAAATCAGAAATAATTATATATAACGAAGTATATAAACCAGAAACTTTTCTCCCCAACATCCTTTCATTAAATTTTTAAGACACAGTCTATAAAAAGATGATAATTTGCAACTACAATAATTTTTAAAAGCCCTGAGCTAATTATGAGGTGGTGTGAGGGTGAGAGAGTTTTTTCCCCCCCAAAGAATAACCTTTGGGTATTGACAGACAGACAGACAGACGACCTTTGGGTATTGACATACCTTTGGTCCAGAAAGTAAAGTTGAAATTGGAGTTTATGAAAATCTTCTGTGAGGAGTGCAGTTCTCTTCGAAGTCAGTTGACCCTCCCGCTAGATCTGGGGCTGCTTCTTATTTTATTTATTTATTATTAAATAAATAATAATTTATTATTATTAAATAAGTAATAATTTATTTATTTAATAAATAAAGAGGGCTCAGAGTAGATCACATCACATCTCTTATATCGCAATAAAACCACATTTGAAAAGCATACAATTCAGCCCGGCCATCTGTGGGACGGTTCGAGGTGGGGACATGGTAGGGGGCAGCGGCAAGCAGGAGGAGATCGCGTCTGGGTTTCCCCTGAAAGTGGCACAGCGGTGCCTGTGGTGCCCCTGTCATTTCCCCTCCGCATTTCCCCCCTGCGGCCACTTGGACCAGTGCCAAGCAATGAGAGCTCAAGTGGGGAATGAAGAGACGGCATCTCTACCGCTTATTCCTCCCTTCTCATCAGCCAGGGATGTGGCTTATTAGACTCATAGACTCATAGGGTTGGAAGGTACATCCAGGGTCATCTAGTCCAACCCCCTGCACAATGCAGGAAATTCACAACCCGCACCCCCCCCCGACTGCCCCAGTGACCCCTACTCCATGCCTTTCTTGCCCTCCTTCCACAATCACCATTTTTCAGTGTCCTGCCTGGGAAGTTCTGTCTTTTTGGCCCCTTCCCATCATTGTTCAAGGCTGGTTGCCCCTCCCTCCCCTTCCTGGCTGTCTTGCAGCCTGTTGCTCTCAGAACCCCTCAGGGGCATTATCCTTAGGTGGGTGAGTTGCCAGGGCATTGAAGTGGCATAGCTCTGGGCGCTGGATGGGTGGGCACTGCTGCTCTGGGCCTCGCAGAAGGAAGAGTGCAGAAGATCTCGGACCCTCTGCGTCCTGTGTTTTCTCTCACCCTTTAACCTCTCCTCGATGAGAATATCTTCTCTGTAGAATTCCTGCATGTCACGCATTGCATTAAGGGCCTCTGACAGGGAATGTGATAAGAACTATAAAGCTCATTACCCAGTAAAACTCCTACCGAGTTAATGAGATTAGTAATGATGAGGCAATAATAATGAGGATAGCAACCGGTTCTGGAGCTAGGAAGCACGTTTAACACAGCCGAGAGGCAGCCTGGCTACGAAGCAGGCAAGGTCGGCTCAAAGTATGTTGTTTCCTCGAGCAAGCTGCACCCAGCCCATCCGTGGGGTCACATTGCTACCAACTTGGTCTGAGCCCAGCCCCTGTGGCATTGCTGTGGGGCAAGGTGGAAGACTGTCTTGGATGTAGGGATCCCGGGTCCCCCGTGGAGGTGGGGCATCCCCAGCTCCCACCATCTGTCCCCTGGGGGGGGGGGTGAGATGGGGAAATAGGCCTCCCACCCAGGTATGCTCTCAGGGCAGCACAACAATGTCATTCCTGGAAATGCTGCTGCTGCACTGTCCCGAGAACGCTCCTGTGCTTTGCAATGGGCCCAAATCAGTGCGGCCTCCCCAAGCTTGTCCCTGGAAGGCACGGCAAAGCCAGGCCACCAATTCTGGGTGCTGTTATGGGAGGCAGCAGAGATGGAAGACTGGGCAACCTTAGCATCAGGGCACACCTCTCGTGGGGAAGGTTCCTCGCACAGGCTCCATTGAAATAGAAGCCGATCCTGTTTATTTCTCTGAGGGTTGCATAGGGATCTTATTCCCCTGGTGGGATCCCCCAATTTTACCCTCCATCCCCCGCCTCCACTTACCTGGCCGGCAGGGGAGGAAGGCACAAGAACGGGCCTCCTAGGTGCACTCTCGGGGCAGTGCAACGATGCCCCTGACGTCCTTGTGCTGTGCCAGGAGTGCTCCTGGGCTTTGCCGCGGGCAGATTTGGGCTCCGGACAGACTGGATTGGGCCCGTTTGAGGCCCAAATCAGCCTGCTGTGAAGCTGGTGCGTACCCCTACACCTGCACGGTGATGTCACCGGATCTGATGTCACCGCGCAGCCACATGAAGAACAAGATAAGAGCCAGGTCTCCCACTCTTCCGCTGGGAGGGTCAGGGGACCTGGCAACTCTAGTGCAGGAGATTGGGACCATGCTCAACTTGCCTTGGGCTGACCGCATCAAGCTCCCATTACGTTCAGTCTCTCCTTCCTCTTTCTGGCGTTTTGATTACTGTCATGGCTCCCTTTTAAACGGAGCCCATCTAACTTGAGTACAATGCAAACATGCCGGCCCCCAAGTCACACGCTTTATGAAGGACTTTAACTCAACATAATGAAAACCAAACAGCAGTAGACCCCATTGCCGAGGAGCTATTTATACAGGCTGATAGCTATCAGGTAGTTATACACCAGCGTCTGGCTGGCGAGAGATATGAAGGACTCTTTCCTGTTGCAGCTTAATCTAGGGGATGGAGAAGGTATGCAGGGTGGGGGGAATATAGAGAAGGCGGGAGCTGCGTGCACCTGTACAGCGCTTGCAAAATGAGCTCAATATGCAGGCTGTGTATATGCCTAAGAAGAATTATTGGTGCCAGACTGGACTGTTCTGTCAAATGTAGGGCAGTCATTCAGTCTTGGTAAGGTGATCCACGCTCGAACTTAGGGAAGAGGCAAAAGACAGGAGCATTTTTGTGAATATTTTTGGCAGCAGCAAAAAAACATATTCCTTGCCTGGCAATTTTTTTCCAGGAGTCGCGCAGTGGCTGGAAAAAGCATTTGCTCTCAGAAAAAGAGGCCAACGCTGCTTCGCGTCTCTTCAGTGACATCAACACTTGGTCAGCTACGTATTATTGTGACATCATCTCATTCACACCATGGTCCCTGATTGTTTGGGACTGCTCATGTGACTGTTGCCAGAAGGAAAACCTCCTCAAAGCATTTGTTTTACCCTGAAAAAAATAATTGCAGAACATCTGGCCCAGACCCACTCTTCTTCTATGTTCAGAGGCTTCAATTTTTGCAATCACAAAAACACATTTCTCCGAGTAAATGTCAGGGCTAGTGGCCGAGAGGCAAGCTGATCTCTCAAAAGTCCCTATCAGAACAATGTGTTTCTTAGACGGACTGGGACAGTCTGTAGCTTATTTATTAACATTCCTTTCCTGCCCTTTCTCCAAAGAGCTAAGGAGTAGCTTACATGACCCCCCCCATTTTAGCCTTACAACAACCCTAAAAGGTTGAGCTAAGGTGTCAGGTCTTGCCAGGTACTACGCCAAACACTTCACTGCATCACTCCAGTGTATGAGTTAAAGATGTTTTATTAAGGTCAATACCAGTATCAAGATGTTGTAAGAAGAGATTGACTGGAATGCCTAAAGGTGGGAAAGTCAGATCAGTTATAGGTCAATGTCTTCTCCCCCTCCCAGTAGGAAGAAGAGGCAGTTAGGAGTTTTGGCACACATCGCCTGGGAAGAAGGGAGGGGGGAGAGGGGGAGCTCAGTTCAGTCTCTGTAGTAACTTCAAGGTCACATTCTCAGGCTCCGGCAGGAACTTAAAACCAAAACACCTTGCCTGGAAGATAAGCAGTTAGCAACAGGTCTACACAACTTTGGCTCTACTCTGCACGCACACACGGAAGTAATACATACATCCAAAATACATATGCTGAAAGCCTATCTGACATAAGGAAGAGTGACTCAGGGAGCTTCGTGGCAGACTGGTGAATAGGACTCCACAGTACTAGTCCAGCATCATTGCACTGCACAGTCTCTTTTTGTACAACCTTTATTGCCCCCTTTGCCTCAAAACGACTTGACCTCTGCTGAGCTGGTAGCAGGTAGCTGCTGTCACACTGTTTGGTGCTGGTGCTGAAATGTAGCAGAAGGGAGTCCAGCCCTGCCATCTTTTGTGTGCTCCTGTAATGCCAGGGGGGCCCAGGACCCCTGGTTTGAAACCCCTGGCACCATACCTTAGAATCAGGATGATTTGACACAGAATGAGCTCTAGGAATTACATACAACAATCTACGTTGGACAATCCAGGGAATGAAGATCAGTACCGAAGATGGGACTGCAAGAGCCTGGTGGCAGTGAAAGTGTGAAGTGCCCACCCAGACTGGACCCACTGGCTTCTGTTGCCTTCGCTCGCTTGCTTTCCAAAAAGGGGTGGGGTGTTGCCCAGGGAGGGGGGTGGGTAGAACCTAGAACCTGAGATTTTCAAGGACTAGAATTTGGAGCACATCAAGAAATTGCTTCACTGGGAAGAAGTGATGTTCTTTGATGTAACCCTTCATGCTCTCTCTCTCATGCTCTGCCTAGGTTTACAGAATCAGCACTGCTATCAGATGGCCATCTAGCCTCTGCTTTAAAACCTCCAGAGAAGGAGAGCCCACCACCTCCCGAGGAAGCCTGTTCCACTGAGGGACCGCTCTAACTGTCAGGAAGTTCTTCCTAATGTTTAGCCGAAAGCTCTTTTGATTTAATTTCAAGCCATTTGGTTCTGGTCCGACCTTCTGGGGCAACAGAAAACAACTCCGCGCCATCCTCTATATGACAGCCCTTCAAGTATTTGAAGATGGTTATCATATCACCTCTCAGTCATCTCCTCTCCAGGCTAAACATTCTGAACTCCTTCATTCTTTCCTCATAGGACTTGGTCTCCAGAGCCATGGCCGTTTCCAGATGGCTTACCTGCACCCGGAACGTCGTGCCACGTTGCAGGGAAAACGTGAAATATCGCGTTTTCTTGTGCGAGTTTTGCACGACATCGCGCAAAATTTGCACGAGAAAACGCGATATTTCGCGTTTTCCCTGCAACGTGGCGTGACGTTCCGCAGGTAAGCCATCTGGAAATGGCCCATGAGAGGGAGGGCGGGAAGGGTTGCATCAGTGCTTAGTTCTTGGGACCCCTTCTTACACCCAGGGTAATGCCGATTGCCACTTTGGGGTCAGGAAGCAATTTTCCCCAGGCCAGTTTGGCTAGGGATCCTAGCAGTATTTTGCTATCTTCAGGGCATGGAGCAGGGGTCACTGGTGTGTGTGTGTGTGTGGGGGGTGTATTTGTGAATTTCCTGCATTGTGCAAGGGTTGGACTAGATGACCCTGGCGGTGCCTTCCAACCCTATGATTCTATGATTTTATGAAAACGAAGGACCATTAAAGAGATGCAAAAATATGAGCATCAAAGTTGAAGACAAAAATCTCTTTAAGGCATTAAGTGTCATAAATGAGGCAAAGCTTTTGGGAAGATTCTGTAGAATTATTAGGATCATACAAAATGCCTTCTTGGAGTCATTTATGATGGGAGACATGCAAATTGTGGATGACTGCATACAGGATATGAATGGTGGCCAAGAAAATAATAGGACCGGGTCCCTGTCTGTATGGATTTTGCCTGAAAAGGCAATGGTTGCTTAACATACATCTGCATTTGTTCCAAGTGTTCTCCACAGGGGAATGTGAAAATTAGATCTCGAGAGCAAAATGCAGCATGTAATAGGTGCCTGTTGAAAATGGCTGTTCAGCAAATGATCTAACTGGCTGCTGCTGGCTAGGCAGCAAAACCCTTCCTGGCTTTGAACCGTCACATCTGTCAGGCTGCCTCTCCCCGATGCTCTGCCATGACAGCTTTATTCATCTGATTAGGGCTGTCTGCAGGAGCCGCCCTGCAAAACTGGCTCTCCATGTGCAGATGACACCTTATGGGCCAGAAATATTCAGGAGACTTTGTGCAGAAAGGGTAACAGGGCTATATTATAATGAAATTGTTCAGGAGGGTGCTTTATTAAGGAGACAGGGTTGTATGAATTATACTACTGTGTATGAAAAATCAAAAAGAGTCCAGTAGCACCTTTAAGACTAACCAATTTTATTGTAGCATAAGTTTTCGAGAATCAAGTTCTCTTCGTCAGATGCATGATCCGAACTGGTCAAATACAGAAGAGGAGGGGAGAGAGGGGAGAAAGAAGGGGGCATATATCACAAGGGGACAGGATGCAATTAGCGGGGAGGCAACCCAAACATTGTGTATGTACTGTCTCTTGCTGTATGTATGATCCTTAACATGTCACGTTAATGAATACTTATGTCTTGGTTCCGCTCAATTTCAGATCTCTGCCATCCGAATCCGATTGCCTGGTTTGTTAGAAGCCATGCCTGAAAACTGCATCCTGTTAATTGCATTGACTTACCCAGTCTAATCCGCCTTGAGTCTCAGTGAGAAAGGAGGACTATAAATCACATAAATCAAATCCAATGAATTAATTCAAGAAAGGAGTCGTTTGAAGATAGTAATCGTTTAAAACCACATGGTGTCAAGCTAGACAGCAATCCCTCTGGAAGATTTCCAGGGCACAGGGAACTAATTGATGAGGCGGGAGGCAACCATCTGAGATCTGGCTGCTGCGATCACAAAGTCATCGAAATCCAGTAAGAAAATTGAAGAGGAATATCCTAGGGCCAGGTAAAGAAAGGTTGCTGCGTGCTCTCAACGAACATTTCAGGAGCGACAAAGCCTCGTTCAGTCTGGAAAGTGTCGGCTTGTGGGATGATGTACATTTGGTTCTCTGGGCAGATATTTTTCACCCCAAACTGCCACTATATTTGTTTCTCCGCCTTCTCTTGTCCTTCCCTGTACCTGCAATCTTTGAGAGGCAACGACGTATTGATGGTGTGTGTCATGCAGAGAACGAACAACGCGAAACCCTTGGGCCCTCACCACGTGTTTTGTGGCTTGGGCAGAGAGGGGATAGGGGCTTTTTCAGGAGCTGAATTGCTTTTATTTTGAAAAGTGTGCTTGTTTTAACGGGTTTAAAATCAAAAGTCTGTGGATTATGCGTGTGATGTGACCTACTACTACTGAGTAAGAGAGGAAAAAAATCAAGGCCAACAGTGACCCATCACATCTCCTTTTATATTAACGTATTTATCAGCATTTCCGCCATGTTGATATTCTCACTTACATATTGGTTTACAAAATAAATAAAAATACATTCCCTTTCAATGGAGAAGAGGCTGATGGTGCCTTCCCAAAAGGCCTTCATATTTTGTTCAACCAGATAGAATCCAAATGAAAAACGGAATTACATTCTTTTTGGGGTGGCAACAGCCTTGCCAAACCAAAAGTCTTGCAGAAGCAGAGATCCAACTTTGCCACCCGTGTCTGTTCTCAGGCACAGAAAGGACTGAGAAGTAATGTAGGTCCAGAGGTCAGAGGGTGGCATAGCCTAGCACCACCACTGGAGGGCACTAGAGAATGTGCTACAGGAATTTCCAGGCACTGACTTGTCCAAAGTATGTGGTAGTTCTCAGGTCCCCCCTCCACGTCTCCACTCTCCACCCCCAAATTAGCCCTTCACACTAAACAAACCTCAAGAAAGAGTGCTGATGTATGGAATTACTTGTGCCTGGCATAATTTGTCCTGGCATGGCTTCCCCTGCTGCAGCCCCCCCCCCCACCATGAGTGACAAGGGGTACATATCCCATCCTGATTGAATTAGGAGACATCAAACACAGAAACACCCCATGGAAACAGCCAAGATTCTGGGAGATTTTGCTCCTTTCCCTCTCCTTCATTGAAACAAAAACATGTTTTATTAATTTTGCATGCGCACGCGCACACACAAAAGATGTTAAAATCTGTGGTTGCTTTGCCATCTTGTTCCTTGTTGAGAAAGAGGAAGGGCTGAAGCATGCTGACTAGCACCACATGTGTTTGCAATGCATTGCTCACAACACCCCCCTCTCATCTGCTGGCTGCTACCTGGACTGCTAAGCAGAAGGGTTTGGGGGGCGTTATTTAGCCGGCCATCCCCAAAACAGCAAAGGGAATAGTTCCCAGTAACTGCAGATGTGAGCAGAAGCATTATACATATTCCTTGTGCGCATGTTGCCTAGGCAAAACCTGTGCAGGTTCAGTCCATAGAAAGGCAGATTGTATGAATTCTGAGTAATTCCTAGTTTTAGGTGGGTAGCTGTGTTGGTCTGCAGTAGAACAGCAGGCTTTGAGTCCAATGGCACCTTAGAGACCAACAAAATTTCCAGAGTGTAAGTGTTCGAGAATCAGAGCTTCATTCTTCAGACACTTGTCTGAAAATCTTGTTGGTCTCTAAGGAGCCACTGGGCTCAAATCCTAGGTAATTCCTAGATGGCTTTCAAGTTTCCATTGTTGACCACAGCAATGGAAACATCAAGGAATACAGTTTGGAGTTATTCTCCAGAGCTCCATGCATGATCCAATAGGTTCATGAAGCACAAGAAAACTTTCTCATGCACGTCATTGGAAGGGCAATCTTTTTTTAAAAAGCCTTCTCTTCTACTTACTGGGGACAGAACTAGAGACTCCAAGGGAAACTGCGCTACTGGAGGGAACCTGTTTAGGTGGCAAGCTGTGTTGGTCTGCAGAAGAACAGCAAGATTTGAGTCCAGTGGCACCTGAGAGACCAACAAGATTTTCAGAGTGTCAGCTTTCGAGAGCCAGCGCTCCCTTCTTCAGACACCCTGGCTAAGTGGAAGGGACCCCACTTTGCTTGCACAATGTTCCACCTGCCTTGGCATCTCCAGTTAACAGAACTGCCCGTGGCCGGCATTTCTCTTTGCAGTCTTCTACTTCTCCATCTCGCTCAGAACTGCTTCCTTGGATGAAAGGTGGCTCTCTGGAGTCTCAGAGAAAGCTCTCCCCACCCCACCACCTAATGGCTGGCTCTGAATCATCCCTCTGCTGGTTTGAATCCAACGACTGCCCTGAGCTCTCCAGGTGGCCTTGGATAATCCACTCCTCTCAGCCCAGCTCCCCAGCTGCATTGCGGGGCTAATCAGGGCTTTTTTTCTGGGGAAAGAGGTGGTGGAACTCAGTGGTGGAGCTCAGGACTGCACAATGACGTCACTTTGGGTCAGCTGGAACAAGGGGGGGTTAAAGTTTAAATCGTCCTGGGTGAAAATGGTCACATGGCCAGTGGCCCTGCCCCTTGATCTCCAGACAGAGGGGAGCTTAGATTGCTCTCCACGCCACTGGCACAGAGGGCAATCTAAACTCCCCTCTGTCTGGAGATCAGGGGGCGGGGCCACCGGCCATGTGACCATTTTTAAGAGGTGTTGGAACTCCGTTCCACCGAGTTCCAGCTGAAAAAAAGCCCTGGGGATAATAACACTGGCTTTTTCTACTGCTCTGAGTGGGGCACTCATCTGTCTAGAAGAGCAGTATATAAGTGCAGTTGTTGTTGTTGTTGTTTTTGTTTTTTTTTTTTTTTGAAAAATTTTTATTGGGTTAGAACATTTTTATTTTTACATTGCAGTCAATTTTCCCCTAATTTTTCGTTTCTAACCCCCACCCTTTCCCCCCCTTTTGTTGACTTCCAACAGCTTTCCCACCCTCTGTCCCTTTTCCCTTACTTCTATTAAATTCCTCTGTCTAAAACAGATATACATTCTCCATTATATTAAGCAGTACATCTTTAACTCCTTTACTTATTATACACCCCAGTTATACGTCTTTAGATAAACAATTTATCCCATTTTCCAGTTTTGAATATTTCTATATTAACCTATATATCATAAACCATAAAAATTTCCCACATTTAAATCAAACAATTTGATTTGTTCTCTATATATTACTCATTTCAACTTTTTATGGTAATTCTATATAGCTCCTCGCATAATCAATCAATTTAACTCTTCTGTACATTCAGTTTGGTGCATATAAATCTTATCAAAGAAAGAAAATATTGTTAGTTACTCAATCCTCATGTTTAAACCTTATCATTAATTATTCTCTATCAATGTTCTATCAGTTAACCTATACATATCTATATATATATCAATCTATTAATCTAACTGCTTATAAATTCACATTTCTCTTCCCCCCCGGTAAAGTCACCCCTCTCTTTTATACTTTTATTATACTTCAGTAGTTCTCAAACTGCCACAGTTTTCCTCCCACCTCCCATTTCTTCTCCAGGTATTGTTTCAGCTTCTCCCAGTCTGTGTTAAACTGCCCTGAGTCCAGATCTCTCAGTTTTCTTGTCATCTTATCCATTTCAGCCATGTACAGCAATTTGTAGATCCAATCTTCCATAGTTGGCACTTCTTGTACTTTCCATTTCTGCGCATACAAAAGTCTAGCTGCTGCAGTCATATAAAAAATCAACGTCCTATGATGAGCTGGAATTCCCTCCATTCCCAAGTTTAGTAGCAGGAGTTCTGGGTTTTTATTTATTTGAAACTGTAAAATTTCACTCATTTCTCTTATTATTTCCCCCCAGAACTGCCTAGCTACCTCACACGACCACCACATATGATAGAGGGAACCCTCATGTTTCTTACATTTCCAGCATTTATTAGAAGTATTCAAGTTCCCTAGCGCAATCTTCTTTGGTGTCATGTACCAACGATAGATCATTTTGAAAATGTTCTCTTTAATATTAATACATGTCGTTGTCTTCATTGTAGTTTTCCACAAGTATTCCCATGCCTCCATTGTTATTTCTTTATTAAAATTTATAGCCCATTTCACCATCTGTGTTTTAACTATCTCATCCTCAGTATACCATTTCAACAATACTTGGTATACCTTGGATATTCTTTTCTTGTCTTCTTTAAGAAGGGTCTGCTCTAGTTCCGAGTTCTCTGTTCGTATGCCCCCTTTTGCAAAGTCCGAGTTATATAAGTCTCTAATCTGTCTATACTGGAACCAATCATAGTTAGGTGATAGTTCCTCTTGCGTCTTTATTCTAAGTTTAGATACTTCAATCTTGGTTATTTCTTTGTACGTTAAACATTGTTGTTCATTATCCACAGCTCTTGGATCTATCACCTCATATGGAACCACCCACAGGGGGGTTCCTTCTTGTAAGTAAGTTCTGTACTTCTTCCAGATTATATATAGACTTCTCCTTACAAAATGATGCAGGAACATCGAGTTGACCTTTACTTTGTCATGCCATAGGTATGCGTGCCATCCAAAAATTTTTTTATATCCTTCTAGGGCTAATAGTTTCTTATTCTTTAATGTCATCCACTCTTTTAGCCAAACTAGGCAGATTGCATCGTGGTAAAGTCTCAGATTGGGCAGTTGCATTCCGCCTCTCTCCTTTGCATCTTGTAAAATTTGTTGTTGTTTTTGTTAAATGAAGATGTCAGGGATTGATTCTAGGACTGTCTACATGCAAAACAGCTGCTGTCCCACAGAACCACAACCATTCAGGCAAGACTGAGCTAGATGGACCAATGGGCCAAAGCAGAAGAAACTTCTTCTGTTCCTCTCTCTATAGACTATTTTGTTTTTGTTTTGCATTTGAAATGTGAGCTGCAAGGGTCACCAAACAGAGGACAATAGAACGATCCAAACGCTTTAAAGGACAGAAACCTTAAATCACATAGACCTTCCCTGCGATGTCTGCTCCTGCCATTAACTATTCTTTCAGATGTCTTCACAAAAAGCTTAGGCAGTGCCTTATCGGCCCCATTGGTCCCTCTCGTCTGTTGCCTTTTTCGTTTGTCAACATCCTTCTCTCATTTGGGAGGCAGTCACACAATGTGTCAGCAAGTCGGGTGGCTCCAGGCAGCGATTCAGAACTCCCCCCCCCTTCCCTGCTTCGTGCCTGCCAGAGCAAGGATTTCCACATCAGTTCTATGTTTCATTCATCTTTTGGAACAATGGTACCAGCCTCAACTAGGAAGTGGCGATGTTCTCAGTAGCGACTGGCTGGGACTGCGAGAAAGATGTCAGAGCCTTCATTGAGGCCCGCGTTCTGGAATTCCTTCCATGTACCTTCCATCCTTCGCCTGCCACGTCCTCAGTGCTCCTGCGGGAAGAGACTCTTGCAAATTTTATGGGCATTGTAAAGAGCGCTGCTGCCTGCCCGGCACAGTCCCTTCTCAAAGTGCTGACACGCATCTTGCTGGGATGAAAACTCCTTTGCCCTTTTGTAGTTCTTCTTCAGAGGGCAAGAGGAGGCCATGCGCCTCTTCCTGTTGGCATTCATGTCCTGGATCTTGCCAGCGCTGAACGGTTCTGCGAAGACAAACACACAGGCATGAAATCAGAGACAGCAGAACTGAAACAAATGCGCTTCCCTCTCCTGTTTCTCAAAGACAAACCACTAACATTCATTGTACCTTTTATGCACATTGCCTGGTGATGACTTGTTCTGTTTTTCCAGTATTTGATTCCAGTCCCTTTGACAGGCTTGAGCCACTGATATTTAAGTGTACGTGATGGCAGCCAGGCGATGGCATTTAGTATTTGACAACAGCAGTTTGAAGTCTGACAGCATTTAAGCATTGACGGCTCATGTCATTTGATGTTTGACACCTGATATTTGAAACGTGACACCCTCTGAGACTTGATTTGACAGTCGGCACATGTGTGTTTGCTACTCTGTAAATATGATTTAATTTGCTTTTGAACATTTACAGCTGATATTTTATATTCCTTGTTAGCTAATATTGGGTATCAGCTGATGGTAGGGTTTACGGTTTGGCAGTAAAGAGTTCTGCAGACACGAGCCTGCCTAGGAGATATTGCCGCCTGGAGAATGGAAATGTCATCTCCTAGTGCCAGGGTGTGATGCCTGTCAGGGTTTCTCAGGGTGGCAGAAATCTACTTTGCACATGCTCAGGAGGAATGAGCCAGGTAGACAAACCTGGGCTGAGCACTGGTTTAAAGGGAAGCCTTGAATTAGAATGAGAGATGTTCTGGAATCAAGCTTCTAGTTAGTCATTCGTATTTTATGTTTTTTTGTGCCGTAGAAGATAAAGCAGAATTGGTTGCCAGGGAAATTGCTAGTTCAGAAATTAAAGCAAGGCGGCCCCGAGTGCCTGCCTCCACATTGCGGCTGCCAGTCTTAGTAAAGACACGCCACACCATCAGACACACTGGCGGGGTGGGGGGTGGGGTGGGGTGGGGGTGGGGTTCTTGCCTCGAGCACAGCATGAAGCTTGGGGGTGGGGGGGGAAGGCTGAGACAGACCCCCGCTGTCACAGCAACCTGCAGTGGAGCCCATCTCCACACATCTGGAACAGAATTGTTCTCTGTGAGACTCTTCTGATGAAGCCAAATGGAACTTCTGCAGCATTCAGATTTCTGTTTGGAATGCAGAAGGCTTGGGGCGGGGGGTGGAAATACATTCTTGTTTGGGGTCCTAGAAAATTCCGTGGTTTGATGCATTTGCATACTCACCACACGCCAAGGTGGACTTTACGGAATTATACCCTGATGAGCTGTGCTCCCCCACCCCACCCCTCTCACGTCCCCCTGATATTCCTTGCCTGTATGTACGCTCTGCTTGCCTGGCAGCTGCAAGAACCGTCCTAGGCCTGACCCTTGGAGAGTGGCTGCCATCCTTGCCTCTTTGGCTGCTACCAGCCCTACTTGCATGTTGTCATGGAAGCCCCTGGAGTGGGAGAAATCCGTCACACAGACCCTCCCCTGGGCTGCTGACTGCCTTACCCCCCACCCTCTTTTCTGCATTCCTGTGCTTTCCTGTGCCTTCCTGTGCTTTGTCTCAGGCTGATTTGGGCCCCAAATTGGGCCCGTTTGAGGCCCAAATTGGCCTGCTGAGAAGTGCAGGAGCACCCCCATGCCTGCACGGTGAGGTCACTGGAAGTGAAACATTGCGTGGCCATGGGCCCACGCAGCACATGTAAATGTATCAGGATGGGAAGACGGAAGTAAGAGCCCGGTCTCCGCCACTCCTGCCAGAAGGGTAAGGGGATCTGGTAACCCTAGTGTAATGCCCAGGGCTTTTTTTCTGGGAAAAGAGGTGGGGGAACTCAGTGGGTTGCCCTTGGAGAAAATGGTCACATGGCCGGTGGCCCCGCCCCCTGATCTCCAGACAGAGGGGAGTTGAGATTGCCCTCCGCACCACTTGGCGTGGAGGACAATCTCAACACCCCTCTGTCTGGAGATCAGGGGGTGGGGCCACCAGCCACGTGACCATTTTCAAGAGGTTCCGGAACTCCGTTCCACCGCGTTCCAGCTGAAAAAAGCCCTGGTAATGCCATAGAAACCACCCTCCAAACCAGCCATTTTCTGCAAGGGAACTGATCTCTTGTCATCTGGAAACCAGTAGTAAGTCCAGGAGATCGCCAGGCCCTGACTGGAGGTTGGCAACTGTAACAGCATTTGCCCCCTGCTTACCAATCCCAGGAAAGGGTACACAGGGGTTGAAGGAACGAGAGCTTTATTTGGAACTCTCAGATTTCCTACCTGGGATTCGGGATTGGTTACCATTCCCCTCCGAAACTGCAAGGACCAATCCTGCATCCTGTCTCCCCTAAAGCTCAGGACAGGAAAAGGAGGGCTCGTCTCTCTGGAAATAAATTCTCTTTTAAGCAAATTTTAAAAACACCCTGAGGCCTGGCAGGGCCACAGGAGCAGAAACACAACAAAACTGGCATAATGATATTGAACATATGGCTTCCAGGCCCACAGTTTGATACATAGGCACATCTGGGCCAGGTGTTCCTCATCAGCCGGTGGCTTTAAGGGCACATGAGGGACAGCAGTGTCTTGTCCCACCAGTATTTCTCTGGGGGAGCCTTGCAGAAGAAGACTTCTGTGCCGTCTGGCTTTGAGGAATAACAACATTTGATTTATATACCACCCTTCAGGACAACTTAATGCCTACTCAGAGCAGTTTACAAAGTGTGTTATTATTATCCCCACAACAATCACCCTGTGAGGTGGGTGGGGCTGAGAGAGCTCTGAGAGAGCTGTGACTGGCCCAAGATCACCCAGCTGGCTTCAAGTGGAGGAGTGGGGATTCAAACCAGTTCTCCAGATTAGAGTCCTGCCGCTCTTAACCACTACATCAAGTTTGGATGAAGCCAGCAGGTGCACAGGTGTGTGTCGCTTGCTGTGTGTTTAGGGCTCCAATCTGAACTGTTCTTCTTTCCAAAGAAGTTGCACGGCATTTGAGATCCTAACGGAATGCTTCATATTACTTTTCAATTTCACTCTTTTTCAGGACAGGACTGGCTATAAATTTTGAGTGGTGTAACGGCAATGCAGAACATTTTTGAAAAAAACAAGCACAAACCTGCTAACAGTTTTTGAGAAGGATTAACAGAAAATCATAAATATCAAGAGCAGATCTGGACAATTTTACCACAACCACAACCACATCTTTCTTTCTTTCTTTCTTTCTTTCTTTCTTTCTTTCTTTCTTTCTTTCTTTCTTTCTTTCTTTCTTTCTTTCTTTCTTTCTTTCTTTCTCGTTTGTTCGTTCGTTCATTCGTTCACTGTATTTCTTTCATTTAGGCTTCAAATGAAAGCTTAAAAAATCAGCAGATAATATTCATATGTTGTCTTTTCAGTAAAGCAAATTACATGGAATTTGTATGTGCACGCAATCCTACACAGACTTAGGGCTCGGACTGGAGTAACCAGTGGCAAAACATCTGCTTGGCATGAAGAAGGACCCAGGCTCAATCCTAGGCAGTTAAAAGGACTGGGCAGTAAATTATTGGAAAGATTTCTTCCTCAGTCCCTGGACAGCCACTACGAGTTGGAGTAGACAGTACTGATCTTGGCAGGCCAAGGGTCAGATTCAGTATAAGCCATCCTCTTGTGTTCAAGGCCCGTGTGTTCAACTTTGCACGGGATTGCATTGTAGTTCTTACTATTGGTCATTGCAAGCAAGCTTCGTCTTCTCTGACTGGCAGCATCAGCTCGGCAGAGAAGGTCTTCTGCAACATCTGCTACCTGAGAACCTTCTCAAAAGGAGAGATGCCAGCAATTAAACTGATGTGAGTTTTGCCCACCAAACACTCAGTTTTCTGGGTCTTGGAAAGGTGGGAGGGAAGGAGCTTTTCCCACAAACTTTTTTTTTAGTATGTTCCCTCTTAGGAAGAAGGCTCCAGAACAAAAAAGGAAGCTGGCTGGACTCTACGGGCAACAAGGAGTCGAGCTTCAGTGTCCTGAAGAGGTTTGTATCCCTCCCTGGGATGCTTGGCATATGGGAACGAACACGTATAGGCACTGAATAGAGCGTGGAACTGTTTCTGTTTTTCTTGAATCAATTTGCAAATGGTAAAGATTCCAGTAGCATCTTTAAGACTAACCAACTTTATTGTAGCATAAGCTTTCAAGAACTACAGCTCTCCTCATCAGAGAAGAGGTCCCACCCAGCCTGGATTGCGCACTCCACCTCTTTCATGACTTTTGCAACTGATTTACATTGACTTGGCCATCACTCTCTGCACCCTTCCCCCCCTCCCCTCACCACCTATATATCTCTGGCCAGTTTCTTCATCCCCTCCATGCATCTGACGAAGAGAGCTGTGGTTCTCGAAAGCTTATGCTACAATAAAGTTGGTTAGTTTTAAAGGTGCTACTGGACTCTTTTCCATTTTGCTACTACAGACTAACATGGCTAACTCCTCTGGATCTAATTTGCAAATGGAGATAGCAGTACGTGTTGGGTCCTGTAGATCAATTCCTTTGCAATGACATTTCTCTACAGCGTCCCATCTGGCAGGAAAAGGCTCCTGGCACGAGTCAAGTGGATCCAACCCAACAAGAACAGAGAGAGGACAGTGTCTTCGAGGAGGTGGTCCTTACTGGCCAGGGGCCTCGATCCTTTCTAGAGGGCATTCTTGGACTCTCAGAGAATGAGGCAGTAAATGCAAATTCCTTTTTTAAAATATATATATATATATATATATATTGTGGAAAAGTTAAAAGATAGGGCAAAAGAGAGAAAGTAAAACATAACAAAAAGTCAACTACCAAGAGCCAAGAATGGCCTACACAATAGTCTACAGAGGAAAAACAGTAAAGAAACATAATAGGCATATTATTAATCCATTACGGGTTTTTGCCGACATAACTTCCTCCTTTATTATCAGTCAGCTTGTAGTAAATGCAAATTCCAAACATTTCTGTTCTTCGACTATGTAAAATGACGGCTTTCTTTGTGTACTCCTCAGGGGCATTCTGCCGTCTCCAGCAACTGCCTTAACCTAACACAGAGGCCAGGCTGACCATGTTCTTGGAATGTCTTAGGTGGGGTAGAACATGCCAATCTTTTCCTCCTCCCTGTACCCAGCACAAAGCATATGTTTAGTGCTGTGCAAAAAGTACACTCCAGTCTCTGAACCAGGCTCTGCCGATGGTTGGGTGGCTGTAGCCAAGCTCACAATGACTCCCTTAGCATTTGGCTTTCGTTCCCCCTTCGCCTGCCACCCAACCTCTTTGCTACCTCCACCTCGCCTCCCCACCCCATTCTTGCCAAAACTAGTTGGAGTTTTGCTAGGAGCCTACCGTCTACATTCTCAGCTATGCCAATTAAGTAAATTTATACAAAACTACATAATTCACACAAGCTAGAAAATTGCCAAGGGCCAATTTAGATACAGACAGTATTGAGCTGTTCTGTAATAAGCCGTGATTTCTCTTTGGGAGAAATGTTTCACTTCTCGAAATGTAAAGAAATAAAGTGGCTTTGTGTTCCTTCTTGTGTACATAAAAACACTCGCTTGCGCCCACGCGGGCCACAGCCTTTCCCCACACTGTAGGCAGTGCTCCATTCTCCTTCCCTTCCTGATTCTCCCCATTCTGACACTGCACTGTGACACCCCATGCAGTTTGAAGGGTTGCTGTTTATGGAGCTCCCTCCTTCTGCCTTTTCTGTCTTCTTGGCTTTGAGATTCTACCTTCATTAAAAACTCTCCAGCATCCTGCTCCATGGTGGCTATCTCACGACAAACGACGGTGTCAGACGTGATAATATTGTTGTGCTTGGATGGCACATATTTCCATGCTGAAAACAAGACAAAAGCGAGTCTAGGAGAGTTGCCAAACTGAAGGCAGCACTGGTGAGGTTGTCTGTGGAATGAGATGATGAATTCGACTTTTGGTAGGATTATGAGGCTTCTTTATTCTTTGCTACTTCACAAAAGGATGAAAACAGGGGGCCAGAGAGATGAGAATGCTGGAGGGAGGGAGAAGCTCGTGAGAAATGGCACCGTGAGCTGCATGTGGCTTCTAACTCTGAAGGGATTTGGGAACTTGCTCACAGCAGCCCAGGGTGGGGTGGATTGAAGTGGTAAAATGGTTCAGGAATAGACACAGGCACGAACAACCCCCCCCCCCCCCACAAACCACGAGGTTTGTGAATTTTCACGAACCAGGAACCAGAAACTGGCACGGAACTGGTGCCAGTTCTGAACTGGTTCGTGGTTCGTGGGGTTTAAATACCCCTTTCCGGCCACTTAGCAGAGGCAGGGAAAGGGGCATTTAACAGTTTAAAGGGCCCTTTCCTGCCATGCAAGTGGCAGGTCCCTTTAAACTATCATCTGGCAGGCGGGGGGGGGATCCCTCCTCGCCACCTGCCAGCTGATAGTTTAAAGGGACCTGCCAGTGACAGGTTCCCCATTTCCTTGGGGAAATGGCCATTTAAACTGTCCCTTTTCCAATACAACTCAAACAAACCCGAACCAATAACCAGTTTGTGGAAGTTCATAGAAAGGAGCTTCCACGAACTGTGGTTCTCGAACCATGAACAGGCCTGGTTCGTGCGTTTTTTGAGGTCGTAATTGGATTTGTCCCCATCTCTATTCAGGAACAGCCAAGCAGTGTACAAGTCAAACAGGGAATACACATAGCTTGGCCCAGCCAAGCTTGCTTCCTCATTCTTTTCTTTTTTAAAAAAATAATTTTTATTGGATGGGTCAATACAATCAGATTAAAATACACGTACAATTCATTTAATTCCCCACAGCTATATTTCCCCACCCCCTCCCCTCCCCCTTTTCCATGTTGACTTCCAACAGCACTCCAACCCCCCATTATTATTATCACATTATTTCTATACTATAGTTGTTCTTGTCTCGTTATTGGTAAAGATCTTAACTATATCTTATTTTACTTAATATCTTTAAAACTCTTCAAAAGACCATAATTGTCCCTTAACATCCCTTCTCTTTTCCATATATTTTTTAGTTTTTTCCAATCTTCCAAAAACCTTTTCGGAGGGGAATAGCGGGGGTACAAAATGGTGTCTCATGACTCCACAACATCACTTCTGGCTAGGGTTGCCTACTCTGGGTTGGAAAATTCCTGGAGATTGAGGGCAGAGCCTGGGGAGGGGGAGGGAAGGGAGGGAAGGGACTTCAGTGGGGCATAATGCCATCCTCCAAAGCAGCCAAAGCACCTTCCAAAGTTTACTACCCTCCAAAGCAAGAGCAGCTCATACATGGCTACATTGTGCCACAAGATTGGAGGGATGTGCCACAAGATTGGAGAAGAGCGAATGTTGTCCCAATCTTTAAGAAAAGGAAACTACAGGCCGGTCAATCTGACTTCTGTTGCTGGGAAGATATTAGAACAGATTTTAAAGGGATGAATCTGTAAGCATCTGAAGGACCGCTCAGTGATCCGGGGAAGTCAGCATGGTTTTGTTCCTAACAGATCTTGCCAGACCAACCTGGTTTCCTTCTTTGATCGAGTGACCAGCTAACTGGATCGGGGAATTCTGTTGACGTGATTTATCTGGATTTCAGTAAAGCTTTTGATAAGGTCCCCCATGACATTCTGATGGGCAAACTGGAGGACTGTGGAGTGGACTGTAGGACAGTTCTGTGGATAGGGAACTGGTTATGTTATTCACAAACTTGTGCCTTAGGTGTCCCTCTCGCCAATCACAATAAGAGGCACACACACCACGGAGTCCTGTAGAATGAAGCAATATATGATTGTTTAATTTAAACAATGGAGGAGCCCTTTTACACAGGAGTAGGTGGTCTCCTTGTGTCCAAAGCTCATCAAAATTACAATAGAAGCGCAGAGCAATTAATACTTTCAGATAATCATAACAATATTACAGTATTCTAATATTTGTTATCTTATTGGCTCGTAAGGTATCTAGGGTCAGTTCTGATTTGAAGATGCAATTCTGGGTTGGCCCCTATATTTGGGGGAATTCCAAATCTTGCAACCCCCTTATCTTGCCTTCAATTTGGAAGGACACCTTCTAACCTCTCACCTACTTTCTTCTGGGCATAATACTTTCAATGGGGCCAATGAGTCTCAATCTGGCAGCCTTGGTACCCTCTGATAACTGAAGTCTGTGGGTAGGAAGGGATGTTTTTTCCCATCTGTGCCCTTTCCCCCCGTTTCTTCTCAGCCTTAAGGAAGATAAGGCCACAGGTGGCCAAAACCAGCTTGCTGCATCAAATCAGTTTTCTACAAAAGGCTGTCTGGTACTGATTCCTATTGGAATCTTATAGAATAATATAACATATGCGTAATATTTTATAAGTGCAGCTCTACAAGCAGTATATTATTAGTCCTCAGTTCTTGCAGAGGTTCAGCATACTTCTCTTGATCTTCTTGTTTCAAGTGTCATATTTTTACAGGTTGCATTACAAATACTACATTGGCTCCTGACCATAGAAAAAGTGCAAGGCATGTAATATTGAAATGCACAGAAGTAGTATATAAAATCTCTTTCTTCAAATCTATATCCATCAGTTAGAGGACTGCACTCAAAGAGTGGTGGTCAATGGCGTTTCATCAGATTGGAGGGAGGTGTCCAGTGGGGTGCTGCAGGGCTCAGTTTTGGGCCCAGTACTTTTCAATATTTTTATCAATGATCTGGATGAAGGAGTGGAAGGGCTGCTCATTAAATTCACTGATGATACCAAATTGGGAGGAGTAGCAAACACCCAAGAAGATAGAATTAAAATTCAACAAGACCTGAATACTCTGGAGAAGTGGGCAGCCGTGAATAGGATGCAATTCAACAAAGACAAGTGCACAGTATTACATCTGGGCCACAAAAATGGGAAGCACAAATACTGGATGGGGGATCCACTTCTGGGCAGTAGTATATGTGAAAGGGATCTTGGGGTAAGAGTGGACTGTAAACTGAATATGAGCAGTCAGTGTGATGTGGTGGCAAAAAAGGCTAATTCAGTCCTGGGTTGTATCAAAGGGGCCATAGCATCGAAATCGCAGGAGGTCATAGCCCCTCTCTATACTGCCTTGGTCAGGCCACACCTGGAGTATTGTGTGCAGTTCTGGAGGCCTCACTTCAAAAAGAATGTGGACAAAATCGAGAGGGTGCAGAGGAGAGCGACGAGGATGATCAGGGGTCTGGAGACTGAGCCCTACGAGGAAAGGCTGAGGGCCTTGGGAATGTTTAGTTTGGAGAAGAGGAGGTTGAGGGGGGACATGATTGCTCTCTTTAAGTATTTGAAAGGCTGTCATTTGGAGGAGGGCAAGGAGCTGTTCCAATTGGCAGTAGAGGGTAGGACCCGAAGCAATGGGCTTAAATTACATGCAAAAAGGTACCGGCTGGATATGAGGAAAAACCTGTTCACAGTCAGAGTAGTTCAAAAGTGGAACCAGCTGCCTAGGGAGGTGGTGAGCTCCCCCTCACTGGCAGTTTTCAAGAAGAGGCTGGATGAATACTTGTCAGAGATGCTTTAGGCTGATCCTACACTGGGCAGGGGGTTGGACTAGATGGTCTGTATGGCCCCTTCCAACTCTATGATTCTATGATTCTATGATTGCGATGTAGGGTAGATCTAAGAATCACTGGAAACTTAATGGTTTTACCGTATGGTTCCCCTGGAAATGAGGTTATGATATAGCTGTTGTTACTCACACCCCCATTTTCCCACCCCCCAACCTTCCTGCCAGTTGCCAGGCTCAACCTGGCAACTTCACCTCTCTTCCATCTCATCTTTTTTTTAAGACATCTATTCTCATGTCTGCTGGCAGATAATTTCGGATGTTCATTGAATAATCTGTTGCCCGTCAACTTCATTGGGTGAATAGACAGCTTTCTATTGGCATCATCAACTGATGTATCAGATATTTTTAGGCTCCTCCCCCCACACATAACTAAAATCACTTGGCTCCACCCCAGGTAGCACCATTCAGCTACACCATGGGTTGTGCCTTGTAGATAACAAGTTTTTGTTACAAATCTAGACAACCTTAGTACTTTTACATGAACAGCATGCTGTGCCACCTTTTTGCAATTAATCACGTGGGTGAGCAGCCGGGAATATTTAAACACCGCCCTGTCATGCCGTTATTTCTTTATTAGGAGGCAGCTTTACCATGCCAGGGGGCAATGCGTGTGATGATTCTGGATTGTCACTAGGTGGCGCTATAGTGCTGCTTGTCTAGCTGCAGCACTGGCTGATGGGAGAAACAAGGAGACCTCATTTGGAAAACAGACCACCCTTCATTTATTCTCTGTGGTTGGGGGTGTGAAACTTCTCCAGGTCCTGAGGAGGAGACTGCAAAGCACGTTCAACAAACAAGGGGTGGGGGGACTCCAAAGAGAGAACTTCCGTGGAAAGAAGAGTGGGTCAAACTATGGGTGGATAGAGATCCCATTCCCCCAATGGGGGTAGGGGAATCCCCCACTCCCACCTTTCGCTCCCTGCCACTGCTTGCCTGGCTGGGAACAGGGGAAAGGCAGGGAACTGGCCTCCCGGGCATGCTCCTGGGTCTGATATTACAACGTCACTGACATTATCACAGCACCCCAAGAACGCTCCCGCACTTCGTAGTGGGCTGATTTGGGCCCCAAAGGGGCTGAATCAGGTCCTTTTGGGGCCCAAATAGGCCCGCAGCAAAGCATGTGTGCACTCCCCAGGCTGACATGATGACATCACTTCCGGGAAGTGATGTCATCACACTGGTGCAGGGCCCTGCACACAAGAAGAGAGTACCCAAGCACCAGGAAGGTAAGTGACGGGTCAACCCTCTGCTGCTGGGAGGGTAAGGGGACCTGGCAACCCTGTGGATGGAGCATTTTCATCCATGTGGACATGAATTCAATGGATCGAAGAATTAGGTGGGATACCCGTAAAAGAAGCAAACTCAAATGTGATTCTGCAAACTCATCTTCAAAGCGTTGGTGATGCAAGAATTGGCTGCAGGGGGGGGGAGGAAATAGGTGCTCCACTATAGATGTAGATTATTTATCGATGTATTAAACATAGCCCTCAAGTCTTCAGAAAAAGATCTTCTCAGATAGTACTGTCTACATGCCTTCCTGAAAACTGGAAGATCTGAAGTCTCCGGTTCTTCTACTGAGAGTCCATTCCACAGGATGGAACCCATGGTGGTCCAGTCTCTTGTGTCAGCAGCAGTAACAGTTATTTATTTATTTAGCTATTTATAGCCTCCTTTTCTTCCAATGCTGCTTCCAACATTGTTCTTCCTTTCTCCATTTTAGTCTCCCAACAACAATCCTGTGTGGGTGGTTAGGCAGACAGAGAGAGAGAGAGAGAGAGAGAGAGAGAGAGAGAGAGAGATTGGCCCAAAGTCACTCAGGGAGCTTCCATGGCAGAGGTGGGTTTTGAACCTGGGTCTCCCAGATCTTAGTCTCATCACTACACCATGGTTGAAAAGAGCAAGAGTCCAGGTGCACCTATAAGACTAACTTTCAAAGATCAGCCAGGGACTGTGACGGATGTTACTGGGAGCTTTTTTAAGGACAGTACTGGTTGAAGCCTTAAGTATATTGGTAGAATTTGAGTCCAGGGACGCCTTAGAGACCAACAAGATTTTCAGGGTGTAAGCTTTTGAGAGTCAGAGCTCTGAAGAAGGGAGCTCTGACTCTTGAAAGCTTACACCCTGAAAATCTTGTTGACTCTGGGCTCAAATCCTGCTTTTCTATCGCAGCCCAACACGGCTTCCCACCAAAAAGTATATTGGTGACATCCACTTCCAAAGCTATGGATGATAATTCAACAAAGGTGATGACAGGGCAGATCCCCAAAGGGCACCATATCTTTAATGCCATCTGGACGACTCTTCCTCTCCTATGGGAACTCTCTGTGTATACTCCTGCCCTGGCCCAACCTACCAGAGTCCCTGAAGAGCTGCTGTTCAAAAGAGTAGACAATACTGACCAAGGCTTAGAAAATGGCCGCTTAATCCAACATGCGATGCATCAAGAGCAGAGGAACAGTTGCTCCACTGCTGCTGCGCAATCACTTTCCCCAAGAATGGAAGGTTTTCAGCAGGCCTAACGTCAACAAGCTCTTCCCCAGCCAAAGCCATTTCCCCCCAAATAAAAAGCTTTACAACACTGACTATTGTCAATGCCCTGAGTAAATTCCCTTCAACCAGAGAGGAGTTAATAATTCTGATGAGTGGAGGCAGTTGATCCTGCAAAAAGACAGAGATCTCTCAGTGTCACAGTGTGTGAAACGTCAGGAACTACAATGCCAAGACCACGGCAATACAGCCCGGAAAACCCACAACAACCATCGTTCTCCGGCCGTGAAAGCCTTCGACAATACATCGATCCTGCAAAAGTTAATAAGTCAGAACAGGCCAAGATCTAATTTGCAGGTGGTAGCCTTGACAACCACAAGAACTTTGTCTGCATCAGCCAGGAAAATCTCTTCGAAGCTAAAATTGATAAGGGGGTGCTTCCAACACCTCTAACAACTGATCTGTTAAAAAAAAAACCACAGGAGTCTAAATTGGACTAGAGCTGAGTGACTACTAGCAATGAATCTAGCAAAAGGGTCCCAGAAACACAACAAATTATCTTGTACAGGGGGGTCGAATTGACGTGAACCACCATAAAAGTTTGAACTGGATGAGGTGACTGATGATGATGATGATGACGAGAGACACGCGGAGAAAAATGCCTTCTTTGCCACCATCACCAGCTCCTGCAAATGGCCCTGCAGCACTTCCATTCAGTATTAACATTCTGCCAAGGATTCTCAACCTGTCACCTTATCCAATTCATTTCTCCCAAGTTCCAACTCCCTAGACAAAAAGGAAAGGGGAAGGCCAAGTGTGGGAAATCCGCCTCCCAGCTCCCGCTTCCTGCTGCTGCTTGGAGAAAAAGAAACCAAAAACCCACTATCAGGCCAACACCGTGATGTCAGAAGTGACGTCAATCCTCTCTAGGACTCACTGGAAACTCTATGGTTTCAGTGCAATGTATACATGACTTTCCAGAATCAACCCAGAATATGGAAAGAAATGTAAGGGCGACAAAGTACTAAATCTGCAAGCTACTGTATTATCTCAACAAAGAACAGATTTAAAGGCTAAGTTGTTGGGGGTTTTCCGGGCTGTATTGCCGTGGTCTTGGCATTGTAGTTCCTGACGTTTCGCCAGCAGCTGTGGCTGGCATCTTCAGAGGTGTAGCACCAAAAGACAGAGATCTCTCTGTCTTTTGGTGCTACACCTCTGAAGATGCCAGCCACAGCTGCTGGCGAAACGTCAGGAACTACAATGCCAAGACCACGGCAATACAGCCCGGAAAACCCCCAACAACCATCGTTCTCCGGCCGTGAAAGCCTTCGACAATACATTAAAGGCTAAGGTTTAAAAAGAAGGTAAACCAAAACATACAATAAACCATACTACACCTGTCTTGAGGGGTGGGGGGTTTCCAGTGTTTTAGTGTACTGTAGTAAGTGGAAGATAGCAATGTTTATAGGAGAAGACCCTATTGGTCCAGAACACTGGGTTCTGGCACTGATCGGTGAACGCCATACCTGTTATTGATTGGACAAGTGAATGTTGAGGAGTCCATTGGTGCACGTTAGTGTACAACCTGTGATAAGATAATGAAATTAGCCTGTAGAGGAGGGGCACTGGAGTCCCTTTGCTGGTGTGGGAAGGATGATTGATTTGACAAGGTGTCATTCTTGACAAAAAATTCAGGTCCAATAGCACCAACTAGATTTCCAAGGTATACACTTTCAAGAATCAAAGCTCCCTTCATCAGATATGATGAGTGTAAAAAGGAAGGAGTCTTTATAATCCTGGCAGAGGGTGGGAGGGGTATTGAAAATGAGAGTGTAAGGAAGCTAGTTATAATACGTGTTGTAGTTAGCTTGATAGAGCATGGGTGCTTTTGCCATTCCTTTTATCCAACGAAGGGAGCTTTGGCTTTCGAAAGCTCATCTCTTGAAATCCTAGTTGGTCTTTAAAGTGCTATCGGACCAGATCTTGCCCTTTAACTGCAGGCCAACACAGCTACCCACCTGAAACATTCCTGACACAGTAAGGGGTAAAGAGCCAGTTTGGTGTAGTAGTTAAGAGAGGCAGGACTCTAACCTGGAGAGCCAGGTTTGATTCCCCACTCCTCCGCTTGAAGCCAGCTGGTTGACCTTGGGACAGTCACAGTTCTCTCAGAGCTCTCTCAGCCCCACCCACCTCACAGGGTTTTTTGTTGTGGGGATAATAATGACATACTTTGTAAACTGCTCTGAGTGGGCATTAAGTTATCCTGAAGGGCGGTATATAAACTGAATGTTGCTGCTGTTGTTGTTATTATTAAATGTTGCCCTAAAGTTCCACTACCTTTCTAGACAAACCTGAGCCATCTGTTTTGGTCAAAATGTTAAGTGGCCTCTGTATCAATAGACGTTTGGACCAGTTAGCTGTTTGGTGCAATGTTGCTTGAATATCCTTCTTAGAAGAGGCTTTGATCAGCGCACCAGTTCTTCGGCTGGAGCAGAGGCATCCTTTTGGTCATAGATGGCATTAACAGCCAGACGGTTGAGGGGAAGGGCTCCCTAATGCTCGATCTCCTGGTGGCCCTCGTATCTTGAAGTTAGAGGATACGTCAAGGATGCTTTCCCACGCATTTGCTTTTGTGTGGAACAAAGGACACATATGGGAATGCACCCAAACCAGTCTTTACTGGGAGCTGCTGCGTTAGGCAACACAGGACAGTCCCTCTCCCCCATTGCTACTTTTGTGCTTAGTGAGAAAGAGAAGAGACTCTCTGTTGTGTTTAAAGAAGCCGCCCTTTCCCTGGAAGATGAAAGCCAGAGATGGCGATGACTCTTCTAACCACAGCGGCTGCCTTTATGGCAAGCTGCTTCCCAGCAGACCTTCTGCCTCGGCATCTGGTGAACAGGGATAGCTTGCATAGTTCTCAGCAAGCCTCAGCGTGTTGACGGCACATTTCAGCCGCGGCAGTCGCCATCCGCCCGGTCTGGTCCCAGGGAGCAGCAACTCCTCCCACGTAGGCACTCAGTGCATCTTCAAACATCGCAAAGAGAAGCTCAGACCAGACTGAGCTGGTGCCATTAGCTGCAAGCTTTTAAGTGACATGGGAATCTTCTGCTTGGAAGGTCTTAAGGAAAAACAAAAAAACGAACCTGAAATATAGTAAAGAGTCTAGTAGCACCTTTAAGACTAACCAACTTTATTGTAGCATAAGCTTTCGAGAACCACAGCTCTCTTCCATCAGATGCATCTGACAATTTATCTGACAAAGAGAGCTGTGGTTCTTGAAAGCTTATGCTACAATTGCTTGGGCTTAAAGGTGCCACTGGACTCTACTATTTTGCAACTACAGACTAACACAGCTAACTCCTCTGGATCTTCATTTAAATAGATCCTGCTGGACCATCATATTGTTTACACTTTTTAAAAAAAATCCAAACTGGAAAAGGGAGGTGGAAAAGCCCTTCAGTAGTTACTAGAGATGGGCACAAACTGGGAAAAAACCGAACCAAGCGGTTCATGGTTCGTCAAATTTCACGAACCACGAACTTTCACGAACCTGCCCCTGGTTTGTGAACCAGTTCGTTTGGTTCATGAAAATGTCACATCCAGGTCAGAAAACCATCACTTCCAGGTCAGCAGAAGTTCTCTTCTGCATCAGCAGAAGGTCTGCTGGAAGTCCATCCCCTGTTGCCTAGGAAACTGATTGATTGGCACCAGGCTGTCTGCAGTGATGAACCAAAAAATGAACCAAACGAGCCAGCCTAAAAGTTCCTGGTGGTTCATCAGAAATGGGATCTGACTAACCGTGGTTTGCGAACCACAAACTGGCCTGGTTCGTGCTTAATTTTGGTTTGTATTTCAGTTTGTGCACATTTCTTGTAGTTACCCAAAGAAACGCTGATCAGCTTTCATGTTACAACTAGACGTATTTTGAGGTCCCTTTCCTCTTCTGAACTCACACCCTCATTGTGACATTTCACAATTTTTCTCTGTAATGGCAGGGACCAGAAAATTGTCTCCCTCTAAAAGAAGTGAGTGTACTTTCTTAGAGTGCTGCATCAGAAACATAGATATTTGCTGAGTTAAATGACTCATTCAACATCCACATTTTCAGGTGACCCATAACTCTTCTTACTAAATGGTGAAGATAGCAACACTTGTATATATTAAAAAGAGACGATTTTGCACAGCTCGGTTGATGATGAAGAGGCAGGTTTGCAGCTGAATATTGCCAGGTCTTGGTTCACAGATATTATGACAACACCTGAATCTTGCACATTGTTTAGAGCAAGTCTGCCCCACCTTGATGCTGTTTGGCCTCCAAGGTGACTCACAAACCAATTGCGCCAGACAATAGCATCCAGTTCAATTGCAAAATTAATAAAATCTAAGAAACAGAGACCAGTGAAACCAAGACTAAATCAAGAGCAACATCATCCAAAAAATGCACATGGATCTGCTTGGGTTTGGTTCCAAAACATCGTTTCCACAGATGAGGCGCCACCACAGAAAAGACTTTGTCCACAGTTGCCAACCAGCTAATATTTCAAGGCATCCAGAGCAGGAGACATTTGATCTTGTGATTGGCCCATTCAGACGTGCAGGTCATTGCCTGATGTTGCAGTTGTGATGAATGCACAAATGTGCTCTAGCCCTTTGTGGACTTGCCCATATCTTTGAAAGGGAGAAGCAGAGCATGGTAGCTATGGGCCAGTAAGGAATCTTGGGAGAGCAAGGAACAATTTGAAAACCTCACTTCCCTCCCCCAAATCTCCGCTCCTGGTCTCTTCACTCTCAGGGGCTTGACCATGCTGATTTCTCTGCCCCCTCCCCTCCAGCCCCCCTTCCCAGACACTCTTATCATTCCGGGCCTTCTGGAGCCTGCTCAGTCTTCTCCAGACCCTCTTTGAGATTTTTTAAAGATGAATTCATGAAGCCAGCTTTCTCTGCCCCCAGGTGAGTAGGCAAAGACCTGTCCTTTGGGGCCCACGCATTGTGTGGCTTTTGTGTCTAGCATAGATGGGGCCCAGCCCGTTTCGTATTTAGCTAACCGGTAGATAACCAAAGACAGAGTAAAACCATTCACATTCGATGTGATCTATGCATGTTTTGCTCAGTGTGAGAAATGGCCTTGAAAAGGAGGTGGTGGTGGTGGTGGGGATGGCTTAGCCCTTCCTTCTGGAACATTCTGGTGACTCGACTTTCGCAGGGTGCTTGTGAGAACGCCATTCCCTTCTCCCGCCTCACACAGGCAGTTACACAACATCAACTCGCACATGTTGCAAACATTCCAGGAAACCAGATCTGTATTGTTCCAATGGCTCCAGTTCCAAGAACAATAAATCATCCTGTCAGAGACCCTTAGATCTCACAGAGCTGCCGGGTTTTCTCCAGTGTGGAGCGCCGGCCCAGATTGGAGTCCCTTCCTTAGAGGACTGAGCCACTCAGAGCCATCTGGCTGCGGTTCTTTCCCGAACCCCGAGGGAGAAGATCTTGAAGTGGGATCGTGTAATGAGGGCAACGGGCACGGAGGTTGAGGGTTTTATTAGGGCGCTAAGACGGAGGGCTGTCACTGTGTATTAGTTCGAATGGCTAAGAACAGAAGCTGCGGGTGGAGCAATCACAAACCCAGAAGAAATGGCTCCAGCCTCTGATGGAGCCCGTGTGCTGTAGTGACTCAGAGACCGTGCTGTGAAGCGGGAAGCCCTGGGTTCAAATCCCGCAATGTACTGGCTAGCTGTCGCAAGCCACTCAATGCCACCCACTGCCTCCCACAAGAGGAGAATAACATCAACACCCTTTAAAGGGACATAAGTGCAGCATGATCCAGGGGGTGTGCGCAGTATTTGGGACAGGACCATCCAGTGTCACTGTCCATCAGTATCTGCTGGACTAGACTGGCCTTGCTCCAATCCAGACAAGCAGTCCTATGCCTCTGAGCTTAACCAGGGGAATCTTCCCATGCTGGGGCCGGAAGCCCAATGCCCACTGCTGTACTAATGGCTGGGTTAAGGGATGTGTGTGTGTGTGTGTGTGGATTACCAGTATGCTGAAGTGCCTAGTATTCCAAGTGAGACATGGGAGAGCCAGGTATCGGGTGATCTTGTGTCTGTCAGTTGCTCTCCCTAATCTGGCCTACCTCACAGGAGCATTGTGAGGATAAAATAGAGGCACGGAGAAACCACAGGTGAGGCCCTGAGCACCCGGCTTTTAAAAAAAATGGTAGGATAGGTACCGGGAGTAGGGTTGCCAGCCTCTGAGAGCAAGTTTGGTGTAGTGGTTAAAAGCGGCAGGACTCGAATCTGGAGAGCCGGGTTTGATTCCCCCACTCCTCCACTTGAAGCCACCTGGGTGGTCTTGGGTCAGTCACAGCTCTCTCAGAGCTCTCTCAGGTGCACCCACCTCACAGGGTGATTGTTGTGGAGATAATAATTGTAAACCGCTCTGAGGGGGTGTTGTTGTCCTCTAAATCAAATGTTATTATATTATTCTAAGTGAGGCCTGGAAATCTCCTAGAATTACAACTGTTCTCCAGGTGACAGAGGGTGGACTCTGTGCCATTATACTCCACTGAGGTCCCTCCCCTCTCCAAACTCTGCCCTCCCCAGACTCCACCCCCAAATATCCCAGAAATTCCCAACCTGGAATTGGGAACCCTAACTGGGGAAGGTATTTCGGAAACACGCTGATCAGAAACTGTCCCATGCTGCCTGTGGTTACCCAAATTGCCATTCACGTGAAGGCCCCCAACTGCCGGTAAGGAACAAACACTTGTACGATGGGGTACTATTTGGGATCTTTAACTGATGTATACTGAGGTCTAGATCCTGCCCAGAATGCAGAATAATGAGGGGAAATAAGCACTCTTAAAATGAAAAGTGATTTTATTGAGATAGCATGAGTCAAATTGAACAACTGTTTCAAAAAAAGAGAAAGATTGATTGCAAAGCAGCAAACCAAAAATCTTTGCCTAATAACTACCTATCTCTAAGGGAAAACGAAAGGGGGGAGGAGTATATGACCTGTCGTGCAGAATGTGGAAATCCTGTAGAGCCCTGATCCGCAGATGTGAAGAGTGGAGTGTAGAGACAGAGGCCAGCTTGTGTCTCCAAGGAACCTGTGCCACACAGGGGCAGTAGCTGGAAAAACTGCTGCCAAATATTGGGGATTCATAAACTATATTTATCGCCCAGATATTCTTTATCTGGAATGTGCTGGTCATAAGGTAGGGCAATAATAAGTGAACAAAAGACTAAAAGTGACGGATGGCTGCCTCTGGGAGGGTGATGAGCCTGTGAAAAGGCTCCTCTTCTGCTTAAAGGCTATCAGAAAACCTGATTTTGGAGACAAAATAGTAAAGAGTCAAGTAGCACCTTTAAGACTAAGCAACTTCATTGTAGCATAAGCTTTCGAGAACCACAGCTCTCTTGGTCAGATGCATCTGATGAAGAGAGCTGTGTGGTTCTCAAAAGCTTATGCTACAATAAAGTTGGTTAGTCTTAAAGGTGCTACTGGACTCTTTACTACAGGCTACAGATGAACATGGCTGATTAGGGAGAACCCCCCAAATTTAAAGGGGTGGGGGAAGCTGATATTGAAAAGGGGAGTTTTTCTGGTTTGAATATCCGTGAGAAAGGTGGGCCGTTTTCACACTGCTTACCCGATAGTGCAAAACTCCCAGAATGACGCGCCTTCCTGGCGTTATTTCCCTCAATAACTCACGTTATCACGGGAAATCGCATCAGAAAGGCGCGTCGTTCCAGGAGTTTTGCACGATCGGGTAAGCAGTGTGAAAACGGCCGTGGACTAGAAATGAAGTGGGAAGGTTTGCCAGCTGCCAGGCACTGCTGACTGGAGATCTCCCAGAATCACACCTGATCTCCAGGTGGCAGAGATCAGTTCTCCTGGAGGAAATGGCTGCTTTGGAGGGTGGACTCTGTGGCATTATACTTTGATGATGCCCCTCCCCTCCCCAAGCCCTGCTCTCCCCAGGCTCCACCCCCAAACCACTAGGAATGTCCCAACCTGGGCTTGGCAGCCCTGTAAAGTATTAAGTGGCAGCATACCTCTAGTGCCGGGCTTTCCCCTTTTCACTGGAAATGCTAGAAGACTGGGATTTTCTGTACGCCGCACAGGGGCTCTGCATCTGAACTGTGGCCCCTCCCTATCTACCTGGTTTCTATCTCTTGGCTATGCTAAGGGACTGATAGAATCCTGCAAACTGGTTTTCAGCCCTGCCATTTCAGGCAGAGCTCTGCCACTGAAAACGCACCTGGAGGCTAAGCCTTGGCCAAGTGGCAAGATCCCTTTGGGGAAGCAAACGGATACTGTCATTTTCTCCCAACAGCCAGGGCAAGACTGCCTGTCGAAGCCCCAGACTTCATTACTAGCCCTGCTGTTCGGCTGTGAGTGGACAGGACTTGGCGTCGAATCCGGAGCCAAAAGCTCTTTTCTGTGATTCAGAGATCTGAGTTTTAATTAACAGAAAGCGGCACCCGTTCTGCTCAACGCAGCACTCTTAAAAGTTCAATTGTTGATTGAGGCGAGAGCCATTTCTCACCAGGTAGAGAAAATGAGACGCGGATCGGAACATAAAAGATTGTTTTAATTAAACCTGGCATTTCCAAGGCTTCTGCTGACAGGCGGATAATAGTGTAACTGGGGTTCAAAAAACGGATTAGACAAATTTATGGGGAATAGAGACATCAGTGGCAATTAGCCAGGAGAGGCTGCCAATGTATGTGGAAATGGCTGTCCTTTCCCCCTCCCAAAACCGCCTTTTAAAATCTTCATCGCTCTCTTTCTCAAAACTCTCTGTGTTAATTTTCTCCTGTCCAAATGATCTGCTGTATTGATGCACTGTAATCTCCTATCAATTTTGTTTTGTGCAATCACTCACTGCGCTGACGTGTCACCACACAATGCTCGCTGAATGCGGTTGGCTGATGCAACCCTCCTGACAAGTTGTCTGGAATTCAAAGCCATGAGGATGGGTGGAAGGGGTGGGAGGTAGACCTCTGAGCAGCGCCTGGACTCAGAGCAGAATCTTGTCAGGTAACATGAGAAGACAGAAGAGAACAGGATGGCCACTGCCGTTCCCATGGCTAGCCAAGACTAGAGATGGGCACGAATCCAATTACGACCCAAGAAACCTCATGAACAAGGCCAGTTCGTGGTTCGAAAACCACGGTTTGTGGAAGCTCCTTTCTACAAACTTCCACAAACTGGTTACTGGTTTGGGTTCGTTTGGGTCGAATTGGGAAAGAGACAGTTTAAATGGCCATTTCCCCAAGGAAATAGCCATTTAAACTTTTCTTCAAGCTTGCAAGCCGCAGGTCCCTTTAAACTATCAGCCGCCAGGCAGCAGCGGGGGGGGGGATTTCCTCCTTGCCGCCTGCCAGCTGATAATTTAAAGGGACCTGCTGCTTGCAAGCAGCAGGGCCCTTTAAACGGTCCACAAACAGGCTGCACTCAGAGCGGTGGAGACAGTCCGTGTTATTATTATCCCTACAATCCAGCCGAGGAGCTGGGGCTGAGAGGAGTGGCTTGCCCAAGGCCACCTGTTGAGTTCATGGCAGAAGTGGGATTCGGACCAGCAACATGCTGATTTGCAACCCAACCACTTAACCACTTTTATCCTGATGCATTTTCCGTCTGAGGAGCTCTGCTTTGGCATAGCTAATTTCAGGTTTTATGAACTGTAACAACAGCAGATCTGCTCTGAGCCTGCATTGCAGGGAGAGCAGTCTATAAGTCTAATAAATAAATAAATAAATAATTGCCTTTCAGAAGAAATCCCCAAAGCCCTCCTCCCAGTCCTCCATTCTACTCCACCAAGCTGAATAATACCCACAATGCACCTCACCCAGCATGACAAGCAGAAATATATATATATATATACATATTCCTCGTGGCTGATTGCAGTAAGACAAAGACCACATGAGTCTCCCCATTAATCGCTTCCTGAGCATCACCAGGCCACCAAGCCTTTGAGGGCTTCAAGGTGTGAAAGAAACGAAGCCGAGACCGGAGCCGGAATATTAAACCAAACAATCAAAACTAGCCGTCCATCTCCTACATGCGGCCATTACGCCTCCAGCAGAGAGAATCAGAAGAAATCAGAAAAGGGCTTTAATCAATGCAAAGACTATTATTACATTGTTACAGTTAACGATACGTGCAGGCAGCCAGCCCCCCCCCCCGCCCAAAAACAGTCTCTTCTGTGAAAGAAGAGAATCTGAAATCTAGGGCCGCTGGATGTGCACACAGCAACATCCTTTGTGGTACGCCGTAGTGTGTGAACTGCTCTCAAGGCTGGTGTCTACCGCAGCTGGGAACCCAATTAGGGTTGTACTAAAATTTCATTTGGTTTGTATTTCCCATTTGCATGTGGAATACTTTGAAGTCTGAGGTTTCAGGAAAAAATCACCACCAGAGCAGAACTCTCACCCGGTTCTTGGGAAACTCTTGAGCTCTCGTCGCAAGGGCATCTGTGCCCTCTGCCTCATCCGTTCTTGCCCCCTTCCTGCCGAGTGGGTGGTTTCTCTCTTCACACCCGTCAGTGCTTCAGGAGGGATATGGGGTCTTCATGTGCTATAGGGTCTTCATGCGAGAGAGACCCTATAGCACCATGTCTGCTGCATCTGTATTTGTATGTGATTTACTGGTTGATCCTGCAGCTGAGGCGAGGGCCCCCCTCACGAGTCTGCTTTCCTGGGCCAGGAAGGGCTGCCGCTAACGCAGTGGCTGCGGTGGGCAGAATGCCCGTGGCCAGACATGGCAAAATGTGCACTTGCTTGGACCGCTCTTCTTTGCCAGATCAGGCCAGGCCAGGCCAGCACCATGGGTGGCAGGGGTGTGAAGTACAGGCAAGGGGCCCCAAGCCAGCTGATCGCTGAAGGGTGAAGAAGAGGAGGGAGGTACATGAGAACAAAGAGAAGAATGAGAAGGTACAGAGAGGAGGCAGGAGGAAAAAGGGGGGGAAGGGAAAGAGAAAGGGAGGCGCAAGAGGCTGCCTCACCTTGTATGAACCAGGGTTGACAGGTCCCCTTACCCTCCTGGCAAGAGAGGGAGACCTGGTATTTTCCTCTTTGATGATGTCACACGTGTGCAAAGTGCTCCCAGCATGGCATGATGACATCACATCAAGGAGTGACGCCATTGGACAGACTCTGGGAGTGCTCTCGGGCTTCGGGCTGGGCTGATTTGGGCCAGCGCAGTGCAATGAGATCACTTCCAGGAGTGACATCATTGCGCAGGCCCTGGGAGTGCTCCCAGGTTTTGCACTGGGCCAATTTGGGCCCCCACGCCTTTCCTCCCACCAGCCAGGTGGGTGGCGGCAGGGGGAGGAGGCTGGGAGTGGGGGATCCCCTGCCCCTGCCGGGGGAATGGCAACCTTAGTATGAACCCATGAGGCAGCTTTGCTGTTTTGGTCGTTTCCAATTCTCAGTCTCTTCCCTGCCTAAATAGTGAAGAGTCCAGTAGCACCTATAAGACTAACCAACTTTACTGTAGCATAAGCTTTTGAGAACCACAGCTCTCTTTGTCAGATGTGGTTCTCGAAAGCTTATGCTACAGTAAAGTCAGTTAGTCTTACAGGTGCTACTGGACTCTTTACTATTTTGCTACTACAGACTAACACGGCTGACTCCTCTGGATCTATTTCCTGCCTAAGAGCCTTCTCAGAGGTGGCCTCATGCTATGGAACAGCCTCCAGGAAGGTGGCAGAAAAGTTCCAGACTTGCTGGGATTCCCTAGACATTGTCAAACTGACCCGTTAAGAAGAACCTTCAGGCCCCCTCCAAGAGGTCTTGTGTTTGTATGCGTTTAAAGTGAGGTTAGTTGTGCCCTGACCAGAACGGCCCAGGATAGCCCAATTTTGTCAGCTTCTAGAAGTTAAGCAAGGTCAGCTGTGGTTAGTTCTTGGACAGGAGACCACCAAGGAAGTCCAGGGTCACTATTCAGAGGCAAGCAATGGCAAACTACCTCTATTCCTCTCTTGCTTGAAGACCTTGTGGGGGTCGCCATAAGTTGGCTGAGGATGGCCCTTTACACATATGGTTAATCTCATGGAAACTAGAGAAATACTGTGTATGGGAGGGCACAGTTGTGGTTGATGTTGTTTTGCTGGAGAACAGGGTCATTCTTTATCCTTCTTACTTCGTCATCCACAACTGGGCAGGAGCGTTACCCGATGACTAACCTAGGAAGGAGGGAGAAGCAGCTGCCAGGGAATGAACTGCACTAAAGGGGATCTTGGAAAGGGAAGATTTACATAAACACCTTAACAATGGTCAGATTTAATTCCTAATCTTCATTGTGTTATTACATCTGGTTGCATTTTTTATTTGTTAGGCGCATGGTTAAACGAAAAAAGCAAACTCTCTTTGGGGACATATTTCTACTCTACCCAAATTGCTATTTCTCCATCTGGAAACTGAATCAGGAAAATGTTTGTCAAGGTCCTAAAAACCAACAATAATAATCCAACTTGTGATGCAGAAAATAATGATGTCAATATTCAGAGAGGCCCTGAGCAGATTTTTCACTTTGCAAGTTTGATTGACGTATGCACGCACAGAGACACACAGCGGGGCTTGCAAGGTCACATCTGAGGACGGAAGCTGACTCACAAATGCTCGCATTGAAATAAATGTTGCTAGTCTTTCAGCTGCCACTGGACCGGTTTTCGCTTGCAGTGGCAACTACTGTAAAGTGTGATCTGTAACGTGCGTTTATAACCACGTGCCAGGGAGCTACAGCCAACGGGTCTCCCCATTGTGTGTCTGCTCTGTGTCCTTGTGTGCCTGTACTTTGCAGAAGAGTCTCTGAGGTCTTCCTCTAGGGCACTCCATTGAGCTTTTGACTGCCAGTTATGCCAACACAATTATCTGTGGGGTGAAATAATGAGATTCTTAAGCCTGGCACATCTGTGGCGCCTGCATGAGTTAAAATGGAGACCAGTGTTTATTTTCTGCTTCACATATAATGACTTAAGGAGGAAATATTTCATCTGGATGGATAGATAATGTTTCCAAAATGAGAACAACCAGTTGAACATGAAAGTCACCTTTGTGTAGGGAAAACAAATACGTTGCTAGTTGCAAATTTTGTTATGGTTGTATCCCCCCCGGAAGGGGAAGTTTGTGAGAGGAAACCGGGTGATCTAGAAGAAATCTCCCTGGCTGGGAAGCCAGTTGCAGTTTCCTTGCAGTGAATCCTGATTTTATGCTGATCAATGTTATGTTGCCTCACCGTAATGACCTGTTTGGTTAAGCAATAAAATGTTATTGGATATTTACAAACATGGGTTTCTGTTTCACGTTCAAAAAGCCAACACGGACTGCTGCTGGCTGGACGGATGAACTTTGCATGCTCCCAGTTCTCCTTTCAACGGGGCTGCTACAGATGCAAGAGCACCGGCATGTGTAGCGTTAGCACACCTGCACAGCAGCTGTCTAGGCAAAGGGGCTCAATTGGAAGAAGCCTCTGGGAGCATGCGCAGCTGCAAAGGAAACTCACTTTTTTTTGCCCTGCCAGCGAAAATGCCACCTAAATGCCACGGCATAAAAAAGTCAGCTACAACAGGGTGCAGGAAGAACTGTGGGATCGTGGCCGCTTCCCTCGCCACACTTGCTTTTCCCAAGGAGCCTGGGAGGGACCTGAGCAGGGTGTCATACCACAAGGTCCACCTTCCAAAGCAGCCATTTTCTCCAGGGGAACTGACCTCTCTAGTCTGGAGATGAATTGTAATTCCAGGAGATCTTCAGGCCCCACTTCGAACTTGGCAACCCTATGCTAAGGCCAGAGTCCTATTCACCGCCGGCGCCAGGATTTCTGGTGCCTGCGGCCACCCTTCCATGCATGTGCGCACAGAGCGCACATGCACCCCCAGACTGCATGGTGATGTCATCACGTGATGATGTCATCATGCAGCAAAGCCGGGGCCATTGGCCAGCGGGTGGCTGGGGTGGTGCGAGGAGACTGCCCGTGCTCCGCACGCTGCCCCAGCCACCTACCATGCCTGGCCTGCGGCTGCTGCGCCTGGCCTGGGGCGTGTGGCGGCGGCAGCGCGGGGCTGGCTGACTGCAGTAGCAGATGCGGGCCAGGCACGCCAGCTCTGTGGCTCACGCCTCCACCCCTGGCAACCCCTCTGGCGCCCCCTCCAGCCCTGTGGCGCCCGCGGTGCCCGCCTCACCACCTCAATGGTGGTGCCGGCCCTGGTCCTATTAGCCACAAAAGTGCTGAGCTCAGATTCAACCCTGATTTACACCCCTTTTTGCAGGTGATTTGATTTTTAGAGTTTGAACCCTTGAGAGCCTTCCCTTCGGCCTCTCTGTCACTTCCTTAAAGGTTACTTACATCCCAACTGTCCTTCAAAGAGTCTAAGGGCCAAGCTAGAAGTGACGCATTACACTTGCCTGGCAAGTGAACAGACTCACATGTATTCCTCCCTGATCACTGGCACTCCACTTGCACTCCACTCGATCACGTGACCGAGATCACGCTTGGCCCTGAGGCTCCCAAAAGAGGCACTGCAATGCTGACGGAGTTAGAAATCCTGAGGCAGCAGCTATCACTGGCAGGAATTATGGCTGTCATTTTTGTTTGGTGATTGACAGGACACTCTGTCATTTTGAGTAAACTCTTGACACTGTTTCATGGTATTGAAAAAGAGAGAGAGAAAATGCTTTGCGTCACAGCTGGTAATGTATGTTAACGTCTGAAAAAAATGTTTTCATTGAACCATGCAGTTATTAGTCCTCAATGCTAAGTCATTAGGCTTCAGAACATGGCTCATTTGCATATGTTAATTTATTTAAAGGTGGGCAGCTTTAAAGTGCTTGCTGGTGAGCTGAGCGCCAAAGGAACAAATATGTCTGGTGTTTTAATTTCTAGCATGCTTTCAGACTGATCCTCCTAAGTTTATTCAAAAAGTCAAGGCCATGGACTGCTTATTCCAAAGAAAGTGTGCAAATGTACTAGGGATTAGGTCTTAGGGGCCATGAGGAGGCCTACTTCTGAGTAAAGTTGCTTATGGTCATGCTGCTAATCTCTTTGGTCTGGAACAGGGTTTCCCAACCTTTTGTTCATGAAAGAACTCCTGGCTAAATCAACTGTTCAAATTCCAAGGAACCCCTACATATGAAAATGTTTACAGGCCAGAAAAATAGTAAAGAGTCCAGTAGCACCTTTAAGACTAACCAACTTTATTGTAACATAAGCTTTCGAGAACCACAGCTCTCTTGGGCAGATGCAACCGTCAGAGAGATGTGGTTCTCGAAAGCTTATGCTTCAATAAAGTTGCATCTGATGAAGAGAGCTGTAGTTCTCGAAAGCTTATGCTACAATAAGGTTGGTTAGTCTTAGAGTTGCTACTGGACCCTTTACTGTTTTGTAACTAGGACAGCTAACTCCTTGGGATCTAAGGCCAGAAAAAGTTGATGGCAGGGAGTGCCATTCAATTACTGCTAAATGAAAGACAATAAAATGTATGTGTAAAAACATACATAATCTTAATAACTTATATTTTGAGGGATACATGGAAATCTTTGTGGTACTTCAAAATTTTTGTTTATTTCACCAATTTTAATAGGAAAAATTCATCATGAGGGAATGGTAAGAAAACCAAGTTTTGTTTCTTATGAAGAGAAATGGAAATGGGGACGTGGAAACTGAGCCAGCTGCGGGGGGAAGCACGGGGAACCTTCTGGGCAAGCGCACACGAGGCGCACTCCCTGCTGGACATCACTTCCTCCTGTGAAGTCATTGCACCCAGTGGCGGACACGCTCCCACGCTTTTCAGGGGCCAATTTTTGCTCCCAATGGGCTGAACTGGCCCTGCACAAAGCGCAGCAGCACATCCTCTGCTGGTGCAATGACATCACTTCCTGGAAGTGACATAATCGTGTTGGTGCTAAGGGAAAAGAACTCTTGCTATGTGCCAGTTCCCCCCTCCCACTGGGAGAGTATAAAGAACTGACAACCCTACTTAATGCCCCCCCCATTGGGGTCAATCCCTGCCTTGACTGGTGAGAGGCCCCCAATGGAGACCTCGTTGGAGGTCTCCTTGGCAGGGGTGGGGGGGAATCTGAGCCAGCAGGTGCTTCTCTCTGAGATCCCAGAAGGCAGCACCTGCCCAGAAGTTTCCCTCCAGGGGGAGCCAAGAGGCTGCCTCTTAGGGCCCCCTGCTGGTAGCCATCCTGACCCCCAAGCACCCACTGGGAGGCCAGCAATGCGGACCTGCTGGGGCATGTCTCAGCTGCTGCCTGAGGAGGTCCGTGCTGCAACAGAGGACCGCTGGGCACACTGGAGGGAGGAGGGAGGAGGCTCTGCCAGTGCCACAGAGCCACTCTCTCCTGTTTCTCTCCCCTCAAAGGTTATACATGACGGGGAGAGACAGAAGACAGGCTCTGGAGATAAGTTTCCCCGTGGCTGTCAAACACTTTCCCATCCTTCTATGAGTCTTTCAAAGATAAAAGGAAAGAAGTCTTCCAAAATCAATTGTGAGTTATTCAGCATTCTTCTTAGGTGTTGTAGCTGCAGATGATGGGAGGTGCAGGGTGGACGCTAAGGCAATAAGTTGCGGGGATTCCTATATGAGAGTCTAGTCTATGTGCCAGAATGACTCGCCTTCCTTGATGTGCTAGACATATGCAGTTCAATAGACTAAGAAGAGCAAGCACAGTGGGACAAGGTGGCGCGGGGAATGTCTGCAGCTTGTCAGCCCTTGAGACATTACAAAATTGAGCATACCTGAAAGAAGCAGTGCGGTGGTGGCACACTCTATGTTGCAGCCTGTGAACACAGGACTGACATCAAGGCCAGGTAATTTTCACCTTTGGGGCTGGGCCTGAAAGCCACTTGAATGGTCTTCTTGGCCTTACGTACCTGTTACCGCGGAAGAGGATGTGCAATGCCTTTGTGTCTCCCCTTGCATGACTCAAGATACGTCTATGTGAACAATATGCTCATACGTGCGATTCACACCATGGAGGGGAAAGACAGCCGTTCCCTGCTGGTCTGAAAACAAAACTTTTGCCGTAACTGACGGAAACAAAACAATGCCGAATTGTTCGCAGCAGGGCTGGCCGTGCATTGCTGGTCTCCTGGGGGCATCAGTTGCCCCTGCTGTGCATTGGGGCAGTGCTGCCTCAAGAACCCTGGCCCAGGGTCTCCAGGCAGCTTCCCTTGCAGTCCTGACTAGGGTGCATGGCAGGGGTGTTGGGTAAATTTAAGGTCTGACCCTTAGAGCCAGAGGGGTTAGCTGTGTTAGTCTGTAGTTGCAAAACAGTAAAAAGTCCAGTAGCACCTTTAAGACTAAAGGTTGCATCTGACCTTTAAGTCTGATGGTTGCATCTGACGAAGAGAGCTGTGGTTCTCGAAAGCTTATGCCTCCAAAGATCAGTTCCCCTGGAGGAGATGGCAGCTCTGGAGGGTGGACTCTGTGGCATCATATCCCCACTAAGTCCTTCCCCTCCCCAAACCCTGTCCTCTACCCCCAAATTTCAAGGAATGCCCCAGCCTGGAGTTGGCAACCCTGTGTGCTGGAGAACGGTAGTAAATGACCAACCAGAAAGAGAGGTGGCCTGGTCCTCTGGCCGCGGGATTCCACTGGGGCCTGGAGCCCTGGGGTTAAAGACCAGGTCCACTGCAGGCTTTCTCTGCAGAGGACCTTAAGCCTGTCAAACTCTCTCAGCTCCAGTTTCCCATTCCTTCCCAGGGCTGCTGTGAGCAAGGAAGCAAGGCAAGATTTCGAAAGGGAGCATCACACAAGGACTGGGGAGACCCAAGTTTAAATCCCCACTCAATGGATGACCCTGGGCCAGTGACTCTCTAACAGACCAGTAAGATGAAACCTATTCTCTGCCTTAAATCCTTTCCCCCTCCTTGTGGTCTCCACCCCATGTGGTTTCCAGTTTGAGCCTCACATATCTGAAAAAAGGAGCAGGACTTTGGAAAGCTCATATAGAAATAAACATTGCTAGTCTTTAAGGTGCCACCGGACGTTTGTTTTATTTTGCTCCAATAGACGAACCCCTTTGCTATCTCCCAGGGCTGTTGTAAAGATAAAATGGAAGAGGGCTCCTTAGCGTGCCTGCAAATGAGCCAAGAAACAACCAGGGAGCCAACAGAGGTCAACAGGAACCCATTCTGTAGGATATTTATTTAAGTAATCTTTATGTATACCCTACCTTTCTCTCCAATGGAGGCCCAAAGTGGCTTATATCATTCTCCTCTCCTCTACTTTATCTCCACAACAACCCTGTGAGGTAGTTAGGCTGAGAGTGTTTGTCTGGCCCAGTCACCCCACAAGTTTCCGTGGCAGAGTCAGGATTCAAACCTGGTTCTTCCAGATCCTAATCTCACACTTAAACCACTCCAGCAGGCTGGCTCTGGATGGAATTTCCATACCATTTCCAAGGGAAGCTCTCCATTCCAGTGGCCAAGTTCTAGACTATCCCAATCACAACAACAGACCCCTGGCAGCAATCTTCTCATTAGGCTTTCCTGCTGCTTTAGACTGATACTGATACTGGGCATAGCCACACAGTCTCTTGGAAGGGATGATACAGCCTTTCCCGAGGCCAGTTTCCAATTTTGTTCATAAATTCATTTTACTTCATTTATATCTCACTCCAACCTCCCTCAATTGGGGACTTAAAGTGGCTTATTATGACATTCTCCCCTTCTCCAATTTATTCTCACAACAGCCCTGTGAGGTAGGCTATGCTGAGAGTGTGTGACTGGCCCAAAGTCAGCTATTATTATTATTATTTCAATTTATAAACCGCCCATCCTCAGGGGCTCTGGGCGGTGAACATCAGTTAAGATCAGTAAAAACAAGAAAACAATAATTCTAAAATCAACATACAATAAGCAATAATAAAATAAATTAACCAAGTACGTTAAAGTGCAATGGTGGGGAGAACCCCCCACCCCAAAGGTGGGAGGCCGACATGGCACTGCCCCCTTCAACCACCGAACGCCTGGCGGAACAGCTCTGTCTTACAGGCCTGGCGGAACGATATGTCCTGCTGGGCCCGGGTCTCCATTGACAGAGCGTTCCACCAGGCTGGGGCCAGGACTGAAAAGGCCCTGGCCCTGGTTGAAGCGAGGCGGGCTTCCTTAGGGCCGGGGACTACCAGTAAACATTTATCCGCTGATCGAAGCAGTCTCTGGGGAACCTACAGCTAGTGAGCTCCTGTGGCAGAGTAGGGAATCAAACCTGAGTCTTGTTCTCTAACCACGACACCATGCTGGCCCACAAGACAAGACACCACATCTGCGCTTCTACACCTAGTGGAATTTTTTAGGATGGCACTGAGGAGGTTAAGCGCAGAGAAGCACGCAAGAATCTGCCGCTCTGAAAATTCTTCATCCCGCCTGGTCTTTTCTCCCTAAATGCGATCAGATTAGGAATTAATTATAAACGTAAATAGGAATAGGAAAAGACGTGCCTCCTTTGTTTTGTTTTGTTTTGATTCTGAAATAACGTACATTATTCCTCTCCTCTGATTCTCCCAGCTCGGCCTCACCTGGCTGCTGAACATAATTTGCTTTTAATGTGCACTGGGCTGATAGACATTATTTCAAAATCAAACCAAACAAAAAAGAAGGAAAGAAAGCATCTCTGAGTACGTGCAGAATGCCTCTCCATTCTCCTGCTGCTTCTCATTTTGCACAAGCCAAGAACATACCCACAGTCTCCAGGGATGGTTTTGAATTTCCTCTTTTCTTGTTTCGACCTGAAAACCTCTGTTTTGATTGTAGGCATAAATTCCTATCCCTTGCACATAAGAATTGACACCAGGCATAAGCAATGCAAGGGAATCTATAAAGCCAACCCTTGTGGAATGCCAGTTCTACAGAGATCAGTTCCTCTGGAGCAGAGGGATGCCTGGAATGGCTGACTCTTTCTCATTACCTCATGAGGAAACAAGACTCAATGGAAAGTGCTAGGAAAGGTGGAAGGCAGTAGGAAGGCAGTTGGTTTGACTCAATAAAGGAAGCCACAGTCTCTAGCTGGCAAGACCTGAGCAAGGCTGTTCTTAACTGGACATTTTGGAGGTTATTAATTCACAGGGTTGCCCTAAGTCAGAAGTGACCTACAAGACCACCTCTTTCCTGATGTTCCTCCTCAGCAGCTTCGCTCATCGGAACAGGGTCTCCTGTGGGTGCCAGCCTGCGCATGGGTGAAATCAACAGCAGCCTGAACGCAGGCTTTCTCTGTGGTGGCCCCTACCCTATGGAACAATCTGCCTGAGGAGGTCAGGAGAGCCCCCACTTTCCGGGCTTTCCGCAAACGATGCAAAACTGAATTATTCAAAAAGGCTTTTGTATTGTAGAGAGGGGGTCTCAGATGTTTTGCTAATGAGTTAGGGACCTTAAGCCTTACATACTATCTGTTGCTTTAAATATGTGCTCCTATGAGCTACCTCAAGATTAGTAGGCATGTTCGTCTGTCTGTAGCAGTAGAAAAGAGCAAGAGTCCAGTAGCACCTATAAGACTAACAACATTTGTGGTAGAGTATGAGCTTTTGTGAGCTGTGGCTCATGAAAGCTCGTACCCTACTACAAATTTTGTTAGTCTTATAGGTGCTACTGGACTCTTGCTCTTTTCTACTGCTATGAGCTACCTGTGCTTCATGTTGTCTAATGTCAGTCCTAAAATTGCTTATGTTCTGTTTCAGCATTTCTTCAATTCTGTATTGGATCCTTGCTAATGCTATGCCTTTGTAAGCTTGTATCTATTTACCCTACAGCACTGTTTATGGAAATGTCCATGCATCTGATGAAGAGAGCTGTGGTTCTCAAAAATTTATGCTACAATAAAGTCGCTTAGTCTTAAAGGTGCTACTGGACTCTTTACTATTTTGCAACTACAGACAAACACGGCAAACTCCTCTGGATCTATGGAAATGTCCTTGACACTGTATGGAAATGCCCTTGATACTGACTGTACTAATCTCACACTGTGTAATCCGCCTTGAGTCTCAGTGAGAAAGGCGGACTATAAACCAACCAACCAATAAATAAACATGTACATACCAAGAGTCATTCAGTGAGGACTGAAAGTGCCTGGGTTCTGCCATCTCCACCCTACCTTTGTTTGAGGATCTTTCTCCTCCCCTCCGTTTTATTCTGCGAGGTTCTTCTAGGGTACCCAGTAAGCAGAGATTTGGAACTGACAGCCCAGTGGTAGCAGGGTGCACACACACACACCCCCCATCCTTGTTCTGTTGAACAAATCCTGTGTTTACTCTTTGATTTAAGCTGCTTTTAATTGGGTAGAGAATTACCTGCCTCCGTCCTTATAACTGAGACAGACCAGGAATTTAAGTAAAGAACACATTAAAAAAAGAAAGAAAAAAAAGACCAGCGCTGGCATCTTTGAGCCGGAGGTGTCCAGGGCAGAAGGCCTATTCCCGCCTAATGGGATGCGAAGCCCCAAGCTAGAGCTGCCGAAAGCCAAGTGAGAGGAGTGTTAAAAACAAGGCAAACTAAGTAAAGCTGGCATAAAATCCATGCAGTACATTGAACTGTAATGATTCTGACAATAAAGCAAGCCAATAAATATTATGAAATGAAAACAGCCCAGCGGGAGCACCGTATCGATTGGCTGGGCTGGGCGTCTGCGCTGCGCCGTTATGCACCAGGCAAGACTCTGCTGTCACACGCTGCCTGCAAAAGAGCAGGGGTTGGGAATGAACCCCACAGGGGGCCCATCAGCACCGGGAGGGGCATCTGGGGAAAGGAAGGGCTGATGGGGGGAGCACGTGAGAGAAGCAAGCCTGCAGGCGAGGACGAGGGGCCACGGGAGGACATTCAGAGCCCTGCTGGGTCTGGCCAATCTCATGCAGCCAGCGAGGAGCCAGGCAGCTGCCTTGGAGGCAGAGCTCACCAGCAAGACACATGGAGCCAGCCGTTTTCTAGCTGCTTCTCCCCAGCACCCCAGCCTGCCCTTGGAGGTAGGATTGCCAGATCCCGATTGGTAAATTCCTGGAGATTTGGGAAAGGTGGCGTTTGCGGAGGGAAGGGGGCACTGCAGGGATGTGATGCCGTAAATGCCACCTTCCAACGCCACCATTTCCTTCGGCAGAGCTCATCTCTGTAGTCTGGCAATCAGTTGCAACTCTGGGAGAACTCCAGAATCCTCTTTAGGATTGCCAACCTGACTTTTATATATATAGCGAGAGATCCTAACGTAGCTATTTATTTGTGTTGCCAGCGGTTCTTACCATCTCATTCCGCCATCCTGATCAAAATACTTGATTTACTTTTATTTATTGACTTACTAGTTTGTTTGTTTATTTTCATTTTAAAAAGCAGTCCAAGCAAGATACACCTGAGTCTAGGAATAATACCATTTTAAAAATGCAATCAAGCCAGAAACAAGCAAAATGTTTGATCTCATTATCCTGCCTTTTGTTCTCATTTGGGGTCCCTTAGGTGCTTACAGCCTCAGTAGTATGAAAGAGTATATCAAAATAGCACGTTAATATTAATGCCAAAATGCGCAAAAACAAAACCAGGAGCACCCATTTTTTAAAAGCCAATAATACTATAATAGCAAATTAAACTTCCTTCAACCCACTCCAGCCCCTCCCTCCCCAACGTACACCCACAATTTCCAAAAGTCTGAAAACACAATTGTATTTTTTTTTGTTAGCTTAGAAAATTGTTATGCTATCTGTCAAGGGAAACTGCCTGAAGCGGCTTACAAAACAAAACATAATAAAAACATAAAATATTAAAAGTTATTAAAAGTCAGACTGAATAAAAAACCTCAGTGGGAGCATAAGTATAAAAATCAGCGAGCAGCTTAAAGTAAAAACATCCAGACTAAAACAAAATGTTAAAAGTTCGACCCCTTCATTAAACGCCTGGGTGAAGAGCAACGTTTCGGCCTGGCACCTGGAAAGGAGCAATTTCGGTGCCAAGGGTGCCTCAGGACGGAGGTGCCTCCCGTAAGTGAGTTGCAGGGAAAGCCTTCTTCGATTGCTTGCTACCAACCTACCTCGCCTCTGAAGGTGTGGGGGACAGAGAGCCAAGCTTGTGAGGCAGCTCTTAATGGGAGTAATGGGAAGAGACAGTTCTGTGACTCCCCTGGACCCAAGCCGTTAGGGCACTAAAGGTACGAACCAGCTTGGAAACAAAGGGGCAGCCAGCACTAGAGTGACTCGGTCCCTACATCTTGCCCCTGACAGCAGCCTGGGTGCCACATTTTGGACCAGCCGAAGTTTCTGAGGATGTGTTTGCATGCTTCTTAAAACCTGTTAGGTCTCTCGGAAGAGGACATTGCAAAGGGAGGGCGCCAGGTCCCTTTACCCTCCCCGTACTCACCATTTTGAAGATGACATCACTTCCTGGAGTGACATCATCACGTGAGAGTGCTCCAGCACTTTGCACAGGGCTGATTCTTTAAGACATGGGCTCTAAGCAAAACGTGGAAGCACTCCCATGGCCAACACGATGACATCACTCCAAGAAGAAAAATAGTAAAGAGTCCAGTAGCACCTTTAAGACTGACCAACTTTTTTGTAGCATAAGCTTTCAAGCTTGTGCAACTACAGACTAACATAGCTAACTCCTCTGACTCCTGGGATCATACCTGCTATGCAGTGGCGTAGTGTGGGTTAGTGGCGCCCGGGGCAGGAGGAGGCGCCCTTGCCCCCATGCGTGCACACAAAGCATACGCGCACTCTGGGCCCTGCACGATGACATCACTTCCATGATGTCATCATGCAGGGGTGCACCCCCACCCACCCAAGAGCGCTTCTGCGGTTTGGGAGGCTTGCTTCACCACCCCTTGCCTCTTTGCTACAGCTGCCCACGCTGTCGCTGGGCGCTGAGCTGGCGGTGGCAGCGAAGGGGCAGGGAGGCGAGCGGGGATGTTCCCAGGGGGCTGCCCCCTGGCCCTCCCCACGCTATATCACTGCTGCTATGGGCTTCCTCAGGAGGTATTTTACCCCCCCCCCCGGCTCATTCCCTATGTCTTTTCACCCTGCCAGCTAAGTAAACAGTGTGTGGGAGGGGGGTGGAGGCTGGAAGTGGGGGATCTCTCAGCCCTCCCAGGGGACTGGCAGCCCTAAGGGCACCACCACTGAAAAGTCCTTGGTCCTGATAAAAAAATTCACAGAAGGGCCTCTGTTTTTCTGGCACAAATGCACAACAGAGGAATGTAGGATTTCTGGAGACGAATGCCTCTTCTGAGGATACAAAAATTATTCTCACAAATTCCAAGGGCAAAGGAACTGCTTGAAGCTACTCTCCGCCAACTTTCTAGATATATGCCTTTTCCTAAGTGTTCAGGGGCTATGTGTATGTCATTGCCTATAGGAATTGACTGCAATACTACGATGGAGGGGAGAACTGTATCCCAAAAGAGTGCAGTTCCAGCCCCCAAAGACAGGCAGACCCCCTTTTGGAAGTCAGAACCAGTAGAGCTGCATTGACGCGGTTCAACCAAGGGATCAGCATTCTTCCCCGTATGGGAGCTTGGCAAAGATCCCACGTTTATTGTCTTTGAACATTCCTTTGACTGGGAAGCAAGTTGTGCTCAATTTTCTCATTAACCCATTGCAAAGCACAATTACCTTTGATGTTTCTGCATGCCAGCAAACCAGGTATGCCTGCTCCTGCAGCCCCTACGTCTGCAGCCAATTGGCATTTTCTCACGCTCAGCAAGCTAGGATCATGCATCACCTATGACAGCGGAAAGAAAGAAGATTGATGAGGCTGACCCGACCCAAAACAAATTATGTGTGTGTGTTCTTGCACAAAATAATGTGCAATACAAATAATATGCAGCGTGGTTGGGCACAGGCTTGGTCACAAACTAGTGAAGTCTACTATCCAGAGGAGTTAGCCATGTTAGTCTGTAGATGCAAAATAACAGAGTCCAGTAGCACCTTTAAGACTAACCAACTTTATTGTAGCATATGCTTTCGAGAACCACAGCTCAAGAATCACCCTAAGCTCTATACTTATCCTAGATAGGCTAGTAAATCTTAAAGTTACAGCATTGAAGTTGCATTACTCCTCATAACGGGGTAGGGGGATTGAATCCAAGTCTCCCCAATCTTAGTCCAACATGGTAGTCTCAACACCTCCCTTGACTTTTTCGGCTTAACTTTTTCTTCTTTCAGTGGCACGTTAAATCCGTTTTATTTGGTTGAGGAATGGGGAGTATACAGCCTCTTAGGTCACTGCTCTGTCTGTCGCAATTTATGCTATCGTGGTTTTCTCTGGCATTTCGGTGTTTTGGGTTACTTTATTTGCATTGTTTGATTTATCTGCATTGAATCCTCTTTGCAGAAAGGCAAAATGCAAATGTTTCAAATAAGCAAACAAATAAAAGAGATAGCTTAGGAGGATCTCTCCGTACATATCTATAAAAGTCAATCTCAATATTTTGCCCTGCTCAAGGAGCCACATTCAGGAGGGGGGCTATGAAAAGCGGCGGCTGGAAGCAGGGCCCGGCCTTACCCTAGCGGTTTCCCTGAGGACCTCCCTTGACCTTGCCATACACCTCATGGCGGGAAATAAACCGTTCAAACAATGAGATAATGCATTTGGATAAAAACGTGCTCCCAACCCTTCAGGCCACCTCCCAAGGATGTAGAGTAGAATGTATTTATTTAGCATTTCTTTATTTTATTCATACCCCGCCTTGTCCTCAGTGGAGCTCCAAAGCAGTTTCCAAAATCATTCCTGCCAAGGCTTCCCGATCTCCAAGCCGGATCTGGACATCTCCAGATAAACAGAGTTAAGTTCCCCTGGAGAAAACTGATGCTTTGGAGGGTGGGCTCTATAGGATTATACCCCACTGAGGTGCCACCCGTCCCCAAACCCCATCCACCCCCAAAGCTCCAGGAATTTCCCAACCCAGAGTTGGCAACCCTATTCCCCCGTTTCTATTTTACCCTCTCAACAACCCTGTGAGGTAGCAGTAGAAAAGAGCAAGAGTCCAGTAGCACCTAGAAGACTAAGAAAAGTTGTGGCAGGGTGTGAGCTTTCGTGAGTCACAGCTCACTTCTTCTCATACCTCTGATGATACCTCGCATCTGAAGAAGTGAGCTGTGACTCACACGAAAGCTCACCCCCTACCACAAGTTGTGTTAGTCTTATAGGTGTTACTGGACTCCTGCTCTTTTCTTCTGTTGCAGACAGACTGACACGGCTACCCATCTCGTCCTGTGAGGTAGGTTAGGCTGAGAGTGTGTGTCTGGCCCAAGGTCACCCAGCAAGCTTCCACGGCAGAGTGGGGATTCGAACCTGGGTCTCTCGGATCCTAGTCACTCTAACCAGTACACTGTGCTGGCTCTCTAGTAGAAGCCCGCATCGGACACCCTGCTTGATAAAGCACTGGACATTGGTGCATTTCTTTGCAACCTTGCAAGACATTCTTGATACGGGTCAAGTCAGGCCAGCCCCATGATGTGGATGTTGGGGGGGGGGAGGAAAGAATTCTCCTTGTCTCCCCCCTCACGCTCACCAGAAGACCTTTTAGTCGGTAAGACGATAAAACCCCTTTACGGATCACAGCCTCCATCCCAGCCAAATGCCAGAATCTCTTGAGCCGCTCAGCGGCTCGGCGCAGCTGGCATTCCTAGATCCCCAACTCTTTGGCCCGCCGCCTCCAGCTTCCTTCCGAGGTTGCTAGCTCAACTGTATTTTCACAGAGGCTCTGATGCCTGGGGAGCCAATCACCTCCTCAAAAGGTGTTATTATCTTCCCAGGATTATTGGCTTATTTGCTCCCCGACACAAAAATCCGCCATTAAAAGAAATAAAATGTAAAAGTGATTGTGGCACGGAAGAACTGGGTGTCCTGGAACACAGATTGCCGGGTCGATTGTGCTGCGTCTTCTACTCAAAGGATATTTCTTTCGGTGGGAACAAAAGCTGATTGCAATTTACCAAACCACAACTTTGGATCACCGGCTGCCTCCCCGTTAGTCTCCTGTCTGAAAATTGCCCTTGCAAATCGCTCCATCGGGGAAGGAGAAGGCCCCCAAACACCCAGAGAGAACGACACTACGGCAGCACAGAACAGGTTGTCTGGATCTCGGCAGGCCATGTCTACCAGGAGTTGCTAGTGCTGCTCGAGGGGAACTTTGGAGATTTACACCTACCCTGCTGAGAAATGCATTCAAGCGCACGCCAACTGCTTTCTCAAGCCCCATGTATGTGACAGCTTCGTAAAGTTCAGCTCAGAAATGGATTTTAGAGAACAAACAAGCAGATGTTAGCTGTGGGCTCGGTGCGGCGGCCCAAAGGGGTGCTGTGACCTTTGGCAGGATGAAGGCGGCGATGACTTGTACCTCTGGCAATGGGCTCACAGCAGAACAACTGGCCCTTTTCTTTAGATGTTCAGGGGAACAGAGAGGCAAACCCACAATCCAAGGGGAAGAATTTCCCCCCACACATTCGAGAACCGGATGTTTTTCTGACAACCACTTACCACCCCTTTCATTTCGGGATAATCTCGTAGGGTTGCCACAAAATCCCACCAAATGCAAAATTCAACTCAGCGTTTGTGATTCTGTAAACATAACGTGCCGAACCATCTGGTGTGCGCTCCCTTCAGATCCGGGAAGGACTCCACTGTTCTGTATGCTACAGAAACAAGCCTTCTGTATCCCTGCGCTATCTCTAGCCTCCCAATATTTAATCCTTTTGCACCAAAACACCTCCTGTAATCTCGCCGACTCCTATTAATCTTTTTCCCCCCACCATGACCCACTCTGTGTTTATTCCCCCTCAGTGCTTTTGACTGGCTATCTGGAGTGGCCGTGACAGGAATCGTTCATGTACGGGTGAGAAAGTCTAACTTTTTGTTCAGCAAAAAAAAATCACAATGCAATGAGACATGAGCAAAACACTGTCACGGGAAGCCAACCAGGATTTCACTTGCAGCAGCCTCTGAATAGATGGAAGCAAGGATACTGGTTGGAATTCTAATGGGCGGGGCCAGTTATCCGCCCACAGGGACCTGCTGCTTGGGGCCAGAAAACCAGATTTGGAGGTGGGATTCCTTCTGCAGCCATCTCATCGTGTAAGTAAGTAAGTAAGTAAGTAAGTAAGTAAGTAAGTAAGTAAGTAAGTAAGTAAGTAAGTAAGTAAGTAAGTAAGTAAGTAAGGAAGGAAGGAAGGAAGGAAGGAAGGAAGGAAGGAAGGAGGGAGGGAGGGAGGGAGGGAGGGAAGGAAGGAAGGGAGGAAGGGAGGAAGGGAGGAAGGAAGGAAGGAAGGAGGGAGGGAGGAAGGAAGGAAGGAAGGAAGGAAGGAAGGAAGGAAGGAGGGAGGGAGGGAGGGAGGGAGGGAGGGAAGGAAAACAAAGAAAGAAAAAAAGAAAGTTACATAATGAAACACTCTTGACACTGCAAGATGCAACCGGCATCACAGATGATGACTTTATTTTAGCCTTCCACAAATAAACAAGTACGCACATTTTGAGAAAGACAAAACTCAGATCTGCCATGTTGTTTACACCGACAGGAAACACGGAACTTAGAATAAACAGTCCTGGCCTCTCTAAACTTTACAGAATAGCCAGGCATCTTGGTGGAAGTTCAGCATCTGCTCTGCACGCTTGTTCTCTGACTGTTGTTAGCCCGCAAGCAAATCCAGGCCAGCAGCTCCATTGGGCCTGATGGCGGTTCTCGTGGCTCATTTCCGATGTCTCATGAACCTTCACGGTACTTGCATTTCAGCCATGTTCTCCATCCACAGGATAAAAATATTGTTTTCCAAAAAGTGGTACCTGAGATTCAGGAGGGTTTGGGGTGTGTGCAAAACTTCTAGCTGCTTAGTGTGTCCTCCAGAAAAATAGAATGAGATGCTTCTACTCTGAAGTCAAAAGGCTCTAGCAATTAGCTGCCCAATATGTACAGCCATAATTTTGTGTTCGGGTTGCAAGCTCTCCAAAGTTGGGCTTGGACTCTGGGAAGCAACGTACAAGCCCTTGAGAGCTGAGTCTGTGGCAGCAGTAGCAACAGTCAGAGCCTGCCTGCTCTACGTCCCTCCAGCTTTGGTCTCCCCTTGTCCATTCTTTGTCATTCTGCTGAAATGTTGTTAGGGAATTGAGCGGGGGGGGTACTCTATTGTTTTCTATATGTGACTCTTTGTGGTGTAAATTAACTAAAGAACCTATGAATAAAGCTCTTCTCTCTGTGTGCTTGGTGGTGGAGAGCGTCATCAAGTCATAGCTGACTTATGGTGGCTCTGGCAGGGTTTTCTTGGCAAGAGGCCGATAGAGGTGGCTTGCCTCTGCAACCCTCGTCTTCATTGGATTTCTCCCTTCCAATTACTAACCAAGGCCAACCCTGCTTAGCTTCTGAAATCCAACACGATCAGGCTTGCCTGGGCTATCCAAGTGTGCCTATCACCCCTCATTCCATGCTGTATATCGGTTGTAATAACATGAAGTGTCCAGTCAGTTTGCATTCTGAGAACAACTGAAGGCTACATACATTTCCTTCCTGCCCTGTTCTCAGTTTTGGGGATGTTCTTCCTCGGTAATGAAGAGATAGCCACGGAGTCTTTCTGATAGTTTATGTTACAAGACCTGAAAGGAAACATAATCTCAACCTGTCAATCTATCATGTTCCGGACATCATGAGACATTCACTTGATCATTTATATATATTTGTAATATATACATATATATATATTTGTAATATATAAATATAATATATATGTAATATATACGATCACACAGGCATGATGCAATTGCTGTTTACAAACAGCAATTGCATCATGCCTGTATGATGGTATAAATGTAGGTGCCGCCTGGTTGTTGGCATGCACCCTGCTGTAATAGAGCGTGCATCAGGCTTATTTGAGAACTTCTCATAATAAACCTTTTTTGCTTCTAAGATCACCAAGTCTGAAGCCCTGAATTATTGTATTGTCAAAGGCTTTCACGGCCAGAGAACGATGGTTGTTGTGGGTTTTCCAGGCTGTATTGCCATGGTCTTGGCATTGTACTTCCTGACGTTTCGCCTCACTGAGAGATCTCTGTCCTTTGGTGCTACACCTCTGAAGATGCCAGCCACAGCTGCTGGCGAAACGTCAGGAAGTACAATGCCAAGACCACGGCAATACAGCCCGGAAAACCCACAACAACCACCCTGAATTATTATTCAGACAAGGAGAGAAGAGGGACCTCATAATTAGCAAACAGAGGTAATAAAAGTTCTCCCCAACAAATGCCTTCTGGAACTTCACCTGGCTTATACCACTGGTCCATCCAGATTTGAGCTATCCGCTGTAGTAGAGAAAATGGTGCTACTTATCAGCAATTAGACTCCAGCTTTCACTGAGGAAATTTGCATAACCCACCTGGATCCTCGCAAGACTTGAGCAGGAATCCCAGAGTGTGCCTAAATATATGTGACTGACAACTGATCAGAGATATGTCACGGGCATGCTCTGTGCCTCTCTGATGATGCAGCTGGTGCCCGATTGCTCCAGAGAGCTTTTCAGTCCTCAGAGTTGCTCTCATCATGGCAGGATGAAAATTGGTCAGAACATGCAATGGAGCAAATGCCTGAAAAGGGGGAGAAGGAGCCATCAAAACCAGACAGAAGAAGCAATACAGCTGCTCAGAACATTCCTTACCCACAAATGACAGATATAGAATCCTAGAATCATAGAGTGGGAAGGAACCTCAAGGGTCATCTAGTCCAACCCCCTGCACAATGCAGGAAATTCACAAATACCTCCCCCACTCCAAACACTCACCCAGTGCCCCTTACTGCATGCCCAGAAGATGGCAAAACATGGTCAAGATCCCTGGTCAAACCAGCCTGGGGAAAATTGTTTTCTGACCCCAAAGTGGCGATCAGCATTATCCAGGGCATGTAAGAAGGGGCCACGAGAACTAAGCACTGATGTAACCCTTTCTGCCCTCCCTCTCATGATCTCCTACTTTGAACGCATTTGGGGACATTACAAACCTTCGGTGGAATGATATTTAGTACTGTTAAGTGCTTTTCGCCAAAGTGAATTGCGACCCTTCTAAGATTAAAGCATGGGTTTGGCTTATTTTGGCAGAATATTTTGGGAGTCAGCTAGGGTTGACAGCACAGCTTCCAGATTTCAAACTGGGAGCACACGGGGCTGCGGTATCATTTCCGGTAGGAACCCAGAAGCAGCTGCAGCGACACACTCTTGGTTCCACGTCTTCTTTATGGTGAAAACCATAGAGATCGGGAAAATTCTCAGATGCCATAGCCCCCACTTCCCCCCCCCACACACACACACCCTCTTGATCTCCAGCATGGGACCGGGAGTGCCCACAGGGGCTGCTATGACATAAGTGGACAAGTGGCAATCGTCGAACAAACTGCAGCCCCTTTGCTCCTCCATTAGTAGCACAAAGTACACAACATTCCAATTTGAGTTGAGTTGCACAGAGCCGAGCTTCCTGGCCCTCGGACATACCTGAGCCGCAAACGCTTGTCTTGGAGGCGGTTGAATCCAAACAGCCTGTGGAAACTCCCACCATGTTTACATGTGAAAAATGGCTCAGTGTAGACTGGCTGATGCTGCCAACGGAGACAGATGCTCTGATTCGGAAGGCAATCCCTGTAGAAGGCAAACTCATTAAAGCGGGAAATGGCTGTATTTACCAGGAAGAGAGGAATCGCGCAAACCATGCTGATCAGGCGCTGGCTTCCCAGGGTGAGCGCCAAGGCCCCGTCCCAAAGCACCAGCGCTTGCTCCACGTACGAATGTCTTTTTGTTGTTCCTTTTGTAGCAGAAGTCAGGAGAGCAGCAAGCTGGCAAGCGTCTCTGTTGTTGGGTTTTTAGTCACACAATCCTGCCAGGCTGCCACGCACCGATCGCCCTGCTTCGTAACGCGCTTTGCATAAGGTCAGGTTCGGCGGGTGGGCTTTGCTTTGTGTGTGGAGGGGGCGCAGGATTTGTACGTGACCCGCTCTCCAAATCTCCTTCAGTGGGACTTTCTCTTGGACTGTGGAGGTTCTGAAGGACAACATGTCCAAGAACTACCTTTCAAGGAAGCCTGCTCCTCTGACACTGATCTCCTCATGTGTAACTTCAATAAGCTTCCCGGGAATGGTCAACTTGGGTCCCAGGGCACAGTTAGAAAACCACCCTCACCCCCCAAGAAGATGTTACCCCCAAATCTTAATCCTGGAGCTGAGATCTGCATTCCCCTGATGTGCACAAAATTTGGGTCAAGGTGATGCAAGGAACCTCTGGCTTGCAGAGAACAAAAGCAGAGATGGAAAGGAAGAAAGGAGCTGTCCTGGGAAGGAATAAGTAACCTCCAGAACGAGCTGGTGGAAATGCACTATCCAGAAACCAGCACTGGGTGAGCTGACCTCAATGAAAGGCCTCTCATAACTCCAGCAGCATCACAAAAGAGCCATAAAAGAGTTTTCTCTGTCAGAAGCTCACGTCCTTGGTCCTCATCCAGAAACCAGGCCTGCATGGCTTGGAACGGAGGCATCTAAAGGAGCGCCTTCTCCCATCTGTTCTTGCCTGTGAATTAAGATTACAAGGAGAGGCCCTCCGGACTGCCCATAAGCTAAAGAAGCTCATCTGGCGAGTACACAGGAGAGGGCCTTTTTGGTGGCAGCCCCACGCCTATGGAACAGCGTTCCCGGGAAAGTGCATCTGACTCCCTCACTGCTGACCTTCAGGAGGCAGCGGAAGACTTTTTTTAAATTTAGCACTGCTTTTAATTAACTTTATTTTCTTGTTTATTGGCTGTCCTAAACCACGATTTGAATTTTTAAAAATTCATTTTATTGTTGTTATTTTATGTATTTACTACGTATGGATGTGAAAGTCTGTCAGTGAAAAAAGCTGATAGGAAGAAAACTGATCCATTTGGAATGTGGTGCTGGAGGAGAGTTTTGTGGATTCCAAGGATGGTCCAAAAGACGAATAAGAGGGTTCTAGAAGGCAGTAGAAAAAGAGGAAGACCTAAAATGGCTGGACTCAATAAAAGAAGCCACGTCCTCCAGTTTGCAAGATCTGAGCAAGTCTGTGAATGAGAGGGCTTTTTGGAGGTCTCTCATTCATAAGATTGCCATAGGTCGGAGGCAACTTGGTGGCACATAACACACAAATAACTTCTGGTGCTGGTGGCATAAGGTCCAAGGATGAAATCGATATAGTCAGACACCCCTAAAGTAATAGTAGTACCAATACTTGAGACAATGGGGTGCCCCTGGAAGCCACGTCCTCCAGTTTGCAAGATCTGAGCAAGTCTGTGAATGAGAGGGCGTTTTGGAGGTCTTTCATTCATAGGGTCGTTATAAGTGGGAAGTGATTTGATGTCACATAAAACTTGTGCTCTAAGTGGCCTTGAGTTCCTGCATGGTAGAAAGGCAGCTAATAAATGTTTTAAATAAGTAAGTAAACAAATAAATAGACAAACAAATACATTTTGGCCTAGCCAAGTAAATTCTGTGAAGCTTAGATTTACTTTTGGGTCTGCTTCTGCCCCCCCCCCACCCTTTGGTCCACATTCTTTGCCTTATTTCAACCCAGGTACCCCCTTCCACATGACACATGCCCTGTTTTCCTTCTCTTGCCAGTTCTCCAAATAGGCAATACATTTGAGACAGTGTATTTTTTTAACAGTGCGTAATTACCATTACTGCACTTAAGGTTGCCACTCTCTGGGTGGGGCATGGCGATCTCCCAGAATGACAACTGGCCTCCAGACTGCAGAGATGATCTCCCCTGGAGGAAATGGCTGCTATGGCAGGCTCCTCCTCCAAATCTCCAGGAATTTCCCAAACTGGAGTTGGCAACCCTAATGCCGCTGGATGTGCTGATGGCTGATGGCCACTTGCTGCCTTGAGACATAGAGATGACAATCGGCTTAAATAGCTTCAATAACAACAACGTTCGATTTATATGCCACCCTTCAGGACGACTTAATGCCCACTCAGAGTGGTTTACAAAGTGTGTTATTATTATCGTCATGACCATCACCCTGTGAGCCAAGCTACAAGTGATGCCTGACACAGGTTGGACACTTGTCAGCTTCAGGGCTGGATCGACGGGGCGGGGTAGTCTGCCCCCGGCGTTGCCAAAGAGGGGGCGCTGGGCACAGCTGCCAGCTGCTGGGAGTGCACGGGCAGCTGAGTGGGCAGCTGAGCGGAGGGCTAGGAGGCCGCCCACACCATTTGCCTGCCCTGCTGACAGTGCGTGCGCGGCAAGCCTGCCCTGCTGATGGCGCACGTGTGGCAAACCAGCTGCCCTGTCAGTGGGGCAGGCGAATGGCATGGGCGGCCTCCCAGCCCTCAGCTCAGCTGCCTGCCACTGCCAGCTCCATGGCGCACCATGCACTGGGGCGGCTGGCTTGCCGTGTGGGTAGCACACCTCTGGCCCCTGCATGATGATGTCATGGAAGTGACATCATCATGCAGTGCCGGGGGAGTAGGCCAGACTTGGGTTGCCCTGGGCGCTGGCAACCCTAGATCCGGCCCTGGTCAGCTTACCTCTTGATGGGAAATGTAGGCATCCTGGTCTTACAGCTTTGCTCTCCATTTAATTGAAGTTTACAGAGCCCCCCACCCCAGCAGAGGGGAAGGGGGTGCCCAGCAAGAGCCCGACGCCTGCACTCCCCTCCCAACTGCATGTTCTCCCTCCCATAGACTGCCGCTCTGTAAACTTCAATTAAATGGAGAGCCAAGCTACAAGACCAGGACGCCTACAAATCCCATCAAAACTTGAGGAAAGCTGACAAGCGTCCAACCTGTGGGCCAAGCTACAAGTGACAAATGACACTTGAATGGCAAATGTATTTCTCCCTGTTCACTTGCCCTCAACTCAATCCACTTGCTATTCAAGTGTCATTTGTCACTTGTAGCTTCGCCCTGTGTCAGGAGTCACTTGTAGCTTGGCTTTGTGAGGTGAGTGGGGCTGAGAGAGCTCTGAGAGAGCTGTGACTGACCCAAGGTCACCCAGCTGGCTTCAAGTGGAGGAGCGGGGAATCAAACCTGGTTCTCCAGGTTAGAGTCCTGCTGCTCTTACACCAAACTAGCTCTCATGGATGAGAACAATTCCCCAAAGAACAGCGGGGTTGTCAACTGAGGTCCCACACCAGACAGCCTTTACTTCAACCTTCCCAGTCACTGTTTAGTTATGGGATGCTGGCTGCAGTCACGATTCCTGCCCATCTTCTTATTTCTTCTAAGAAAACTTGTCTCATGTGAGTCAGATACGAGAAAACAGGCTAGAAATGGGAGAACTGCCTTTCGAAAGCGACCCTGTTCTGCCCTGTATTCCTCTGGCCGCCTGTTGCTCTGGGCTTCCTATTTGCCTTTGCAGCCCTCCCCCCCCCCCCCATGGCTCCCTCTTCAGACGATGTTTTGATTCTACCTCTCAGACAGTCATTATGGGAAAAAAGCGGCGGTTTTAGCTCACAGCCATTATTCCTCACCGGCTGCTAGATGAGATGGCTGCAGAGTCCTTCAGACCGCTCAAGAGGTGTATATCAGCTTTCCTCAGCCACGCTGAAGGGGAGAAACGTCCACAGAGGCCAGTGGCTGTGCTATAACTAGGGCTGCCAACTCTGGGTTTGGGAAATTCCTGGAGATTTGGGGGGTGGAGCCTGTGGAGGGCAGAGTCTGGGCAGCTTCAGCAAGGGTGGGATGCCATAGAGTCCCATACCCTCCAAAACTGCTGTTTTCTCCAGGGCAGAATGTGATACCTTTCAAAAGGAAATTCTCCTAGCTGTTGTCTCATATCTGACTCACACGAGACAGTTTTCTTAGAAGAAATAAGAAAAACAATAACTGGCAAGTTTTCCTGATGTGGTGCATGGATAGAGGCATGCCGGGGATTATTAGGAAGGGAACTGAAAACAAATCAGCTAGTATCATAAATGCCCCTGTATAAATTAATGGTACGGCCTCATTTGGAATACTGTGTACAATTCTGGTCACCACATCTCAAAAAAGATATTATAGCACTGGAAAAAGTGCAGAAAAGGGCAACTAGAATTATTAAAGGGACGGAACACTTCCCCTATGAAGAAAGGTTAAAGCACTTGGGGCAATTTAGCTTGGAGAAACGATGACAGAGGTTTACAAGATTATGCATGGGATAGAGAAGGTAGAGAAAGAAGTATTGTCCTCCCTTTCTTGAAATACAAGAACTCGTGGGCACTCAATGAAATTGCTGAGCAGTCAGGTTAGAACGGATAAAAGGAAGTAGTTCTTCACCCAAAGGGTGATTAACACATGGAATTCACCACCTCAGGAGGTGGTGGCAGCTTCAAGCACAGACAGCTTCAAGAGGGGATTGGATAAGCATATGGAGCAGAGGTCCATCAGTGGCTGTTAGCCACAAGGCATAGATGAAACTCTCTGTCTAGGGCAGTGGTGCTCTGTATTCTGGGTGTTTGAAGGAGCAATCAGTGGGAGGGCTTCTAGTGTCCCTTCCCCACTGGCAGACCTCCTGAGGACAGCTGGTTTTTTGGCCACTGTGTGACACAGAGTGTTGGACTGGATGGGCCATTGGCCTGATCCAACATGGCTTCTCTTATGTTCTTAACCCTTATCAGAGCCAGTTGGAGAGATATTATCCTTCATTCATAGTAAAGAGTCCAGTAGCACCTTCAAGACTAACCAAATTTATTGTAGCATAAGCTTTCGAGAACCACGGCTCTCTTCATCAGATGCATCCGATGAAAAGAGCCGTGGTTCTCGAAAGCTTATGCTACAATAAAGTTGGTTAGTCTTATAGGTGCTACTGGACTCTTTACTATTTTGCAACTACAGACTAACATGGCTAACTTCTCTGGATCTAGATCTTTCCTTCAAGAAGGGTTGGATAAAAATCTTAGCACCAGCACCCTTAGACAGCAGGTGATGGCCATTTCGACAATTAGGGATTCTAGAAAGGGAAATTCCCTAGTATATCACCCTCATATCAAGAGATTCTAAAGGGGACCTCATTGTTGAATCTTCCACGGGTTCAGCGGTTCCCCACGTGGAATCTTAATTGTGTACTGAGAGCATTACCCAAAGAACCCTTTGAGCCTGTGGCCTCACATCCTCTAAAGGAATTGACCTTTAAGACCATCTTTTCTGGTAAGAATCACATCAGCTAGACAAATGTTGAAGCTGCAGGCGCTATCAATAGATAAAGGAGCTATGCATTTTTTCAAAATGACAGAGTACTATTATGAACTGAACCAGCCTTCATTACAAAGGGGAACTCCCCCTTTCATAGGACGCGAGAGAGAGTGCCGTCCTCCTTCCGTCTTAATCCGAAATACGAGAAGGAAAGGGCGTGACACTGCCATGAGCGTCTACTTGGACAGGACTAAACAGTCTGAGACGCTAGTCTGGAGATCTGTTGTGATTCTGGTAGAACTCCAGCCCTCACCCAGTGGTTACAACCAAACACGAGAAATCCCTTACACCGGAGGAAAATGCAATAAATCACCATGTATAGAGTCAAATATATCTATTTTAAAGTGACTAGTGCAACAAGTGAATAAATATATTCCATATACAATTTCACGCTAACATCCTAACATTCCATATAAATAACCATCGTAACTTTCTATATACATATCAAAAGTTCTTCCAGTAATTCCACAGAAGACAAATTCCATCCGATATTAACAGTACAAATGTAAACTCATATTCATGTCTATAAGTATATGGCCATTCTTCCATAACACAGTTCAATTATTACAAATTTCTTGTTTCTCTTTCAGAGCCGCCAGCGTAAAATCTTCAAGGATTTTCAAGGAATCCACACCGTCATACGAAGATCACCAGCTAAGTGCAACAAACTCTAATGTCCTCTAATGCTAATGTCCTCTTTATATTGTTATCTTTACGGGTTGGATACTGCAACTTGGGGGTGGGGTGCAAGCCCCCCAAAAGCCCTGCAGGGAAGCCAGCTCACTCAACCTGTTTTGTGTTCTCCACTTTTTCAAGGACAGAGAGAATATTCACATTTCCCCAATGATCAAGATCTACATTACACAAATCTCCAGCATCTGTTAGTTAATTATTGGCCATTTTCCACCCAGTGGTTGTGTCATGCCTCAGGTGGGGTGAGCCACCGTATGCTGCCACCACTCTGGGATTGAGGGTCCCTTGGGAAGGCCCAGAGTATCCTCCCAACCCTTCTGACCTCCGTAGCTTGGCCAATAAACAGGTGTGAGGACCCAGCAGAGTAACAACAAACAAAAGGGTTTATTTACAAGGAGGTCAGTTAATATCAAACAAACAAACGAGGTGCCTTAGCAACAATAGATGGGTGAAAGCCAAATAAACCAAAGGCCCCAGGGCGACTGAACTCCCTGCCCCTCTGTCTGCCAGGCCTGCCTTCTCACCCTCCCTGGATGAGGGCCTGTCCCCCTAGCAGAGACCTCCTCTGGCCTGCTGCTCCCTGGGAGAAAGAACCCAAGCCTTTTCCCTCCCAGACTTATATAGCACCAGCCCCCTGTGTTCTGATTGGCCAAAAAGGGCGCCCAAACGGCCCAGGCTCCTGGGAATCGTAGGCAGGCCTACTTCCACTGCTAACAGGCTTCTGAGGCCTTGCTAGGCCTTCCTGGCACAGCCAGATCATGACTGGTTGGCAAACCTAGATATGGCTGGCCAGTGAATTCAGCAGGAATCTCTGGTCTGCTTTACATCTTGTTCTGTGGTTTCCAAAGGATTGCCTCCACGTGTCCCAAGCTTGTTTGCTCTAATCTCAAAGAGATCCTTCACTAACGAGTTAGGGTGGGACCATAGACTTCATCACTACGTTACTCTACGTACTATCTATTGCTTTAAGTATGTGCTCCTATGTACTACCTGTTGCTTTGAGTATACCCCTACTGGGTCGTTCTATGTTGTCTAGTGGGATTATCTTCTGGAATGATGTCCAAATCACAGAGACCAGTTCCCCTGGGGAAACTGGTTGCTTTGGAGGGTGGACTCTGTGGCATTATACCCTGCTGAGGTCCCTCCCCTCCCCAAACCTTACCCTGGAGTCCTCCCAGAATCACGACTGATCTCCAGATGACAGAGATCACTTCCGCAGGAAGAAATGGCAGCGTCAGAAGAAATCAGATGCTAAGAATTTACATCACAACTGAGCTCCCTCTCCCCACAAACTCCACCCCCAAACTCTGCCCTCCCTAGGCTCCACCCCCAAATCTCAACGAATATCTCAAGCTGGATTGGCAACCCTAGTTCCTACCAATATGCTGGGTCATGCACTCAGCTTGGTCTCTTGATCAGTTATCATAAAGATCTCAAAAAATGGGGTGCATTAATTCGAGGGGTTGACTGTCCATCCCTGTAAACTACTCGGTTCCTCTTTTCATCACTATGGATTTGCAGACTAAGGAAATACATGTTTCACTGCTGCTTCCAGGGTCTGGTGGCCCATCTCTTCCTCTCCCCCCCCCCCGGGCAATGAAGAAGGCTGGCATCAGAGCGGCCTGCTGGGAGATCCTGCAGCTTCATCTCGCCATCCTCCTGACCCACCTCTCTTACCATTTTTCCCTCCAAGAAAGCCCCCAACCTACTGCTATTGCTCCCGAAATTCCTCTACAGGTCTGCCTGTCTATAAGTCTTTGGACACATTTTCTGTAGTTGAATAATTTTAATTTTCTACTCAGTTACCTCGGAGCTTCTCGCTTTCTTGTTTCTTTGGATCTTAATTGCCTTTTCTGTCGGCGTTGCCTTTTGTCCCGTCCCTACGCTCGGTCTCCTTTCCCCATCTGTCTCCCCTGCTCACTTCCTTCCCCAAGCGCCTTCCCTCCCCCCAGCCAGATTCTCTTTGCTCCCAATCTCTCACTCCCCAGTTTTAGGACTTATTACTCCCCACCTGTGCAGCAAAGATACCTCATTAATTTTCAAACTGAACAAGATAAAGTTCTGAACGGGGGGAATTTTAATCTGCTATCTCACGGGGGACCTGTTGAAATCTAGACCGAACTGTGCATTCACACACACATCTGCACAGGCCTTTACAGGTAATTTTTCTCCTTCTTCGGGAACATTATGAATACTGCCTATCACTAAGCTTCAGGTGCAAGTTGTGATAGGTTTAGAAAGAAAAAAGAGGAGTGGAGAGGGAGGGGTCACTCATGGGATGGGGCTGTCTTCAAAGGCAGGAGAAGAAGGAACATGGAACTGATCCCCAGGCATGGCTCTCCGAACCTTCCTCCCGGTGAATTGCCTTTGGGAGTCATCCAGCGTTGGGCTGCCCATGGAAACATTTCTAAGCTTCTTCCTCCCTAAAATCCAGAGAAGTTAGCCATGCTAGTCTGTAGTTGCAAAATAGTAAAGAGTCCCATAGCACCTTTAAGAGTAACCAACTTTATTGTAGCATAAGCTTTCGAGAGCCACAGCTCTCTTCGTCAGATGCAACTTGATTGTAGCATAAGCTTTCGAGAGCCACAGCTCTCTTCGTCAGATGCAACTTGATTGTAGCATAAGCTTTCGAGAACCACAGCTCTCTTCTACAATAAAATTGGTTAGTCTTAAAGGTGCTACTGGACTCTTTACTATTTTCCTCCCTTAAAGACCTCTTTTGAGTCTTGCCCCTCTGATGGGATCCACATTATCATCAGCACTCCAGGCATATCCCTGAAGCCAGGCTGTCGATTTCTTTCCCCCCCCCAAAAAAAGAATCTGGTAAAAAACTAGGAAATTTCAGGCCATAGACCTTGACATAAATGGGTGGAAATTGCTATCAGTGATAGAGTGAGCAAGCTTGTAGAAGAACAAGGCCTGCTGAAGAGCAATCAGAACAGCTTCTGCAAAGGGAAGTCCTACCTCACCAGCTTGTTGTAGTCCTTGGGCACTGTTTTAGGATGGTTGGGGGATCAAGTAGACATCACACATGCACACATGACGCTGCCTTATATTGAATCTGACCATCGGTCCATCAAGGCCAGTATTATCTACTCAGTCTGGCAGCAGTTCTTGAAGGTCTTTCACGTCACCTACCACCTGGTCCTTTTAACTGGGGATGATTGAACCTGAGACCTTCTACGTGCAAAGCGGAGGCTCTTCCACTGAGCCCCGCCCCTCCCCTCGGAAGCTGCTGTCATACCCTGAGCTGGATTCAAAGACAGCTGCTCCCATTGAATGGAATATTCTCCCTTCTCCTTCTGCCACCTGCTACAATCCCGAGGACTTGGTGGACTCCCAGGAAAGGTGTGGGGTCCTGCAGTGGCCCCCAGTGGATGGAAGGAACTGGTTGAAATCTCATGTCTGTAGAAGCAGCGCTATGTGCAGATAGAATACAACATAGGACACCACACCTGGGCTTCCCTAAACATCTGACGCAGTCCCTCGTCAAAGGCTCCTGAGTAAACTTTGCAATCACAGGAAGGGAGACAAGTCCTCTTGCGGTTAGAGACTAGTTAAACAATAGGGAGCAGAGAGTAGGACTAAACGGGCAGTTCTCGCCATCGGGGGAAGAAAGCAGTGGGTTTCTGCAGGAATCAGTATGCTATTCAATTTGATCATGAATTATTTGGAATTGGGGTGAGCAGTGACGTGGCCAAGTTTGCAGATGATATCGATCTATTCCAGATGGTGAGAACCAAGACAGATGGCGAGCAGCTCCCCAGGGATATGCTTATATGCCCTTTTCTTTTCTTTCCTTTTTGGTGTTGTTTCTGGTATTCTTTCATGCCTGCCGTTTTCCCACTTTCCGGTGTGTGCGTAGCATCTCGGTATCCCGCATGGCTGCTCGAGGGCCCCTGAGATGCTGTGAAATAGCCACACTTCCTCAGAAGGGCTTCTGCCAAAGGGTGACTCAATCCTGCCTTCCAACTCCAGAGCGGCAGGCGGAACCTGACACGAGGTCGGCAGCAGAAAGGCTCCAGGCCTGCAGATCAGAAGCTGGGATGTGTCCGTTTTTCATCCTCCACGTGCAAATTGCATGTTCAGCTGAATCCGCTTTAATCTACCGTGACAAGTTTCATTTTTATTTTGATGTCCTAGGGCAGGAAACGAAAAGCCACCAAGCCCCAGTTGGCCCTTCAGCAAACCAGCAGTTGCCAGGCTTATCTTGCATCCCTGTCAGTTCCCACTTGGGTCCTCTTCGCTTTGCACACATGTAGGGTGTGAGACAGAGCCCTTCTGATGCAGCAGCAGCACAGTTCTTATTGCAAGCATGGAAGTGACTCTTCAGGCCGCGGGAAGCACAGCTTCCATGCGGTTCCTCTGTGCCCCGAGCTCCAGGGGCCGTCTCTCTCCCGAATCTCTGGCTGTGCTGACTGATCGCCTTTTACAGAGAGCCCCAAATGGGATTTTCATAGTGCAGGGAGAAAAGCAGCAGGCTGGGGGACGGAGAACATCCTTCTGTGTGCACGAACGTCCATTGTTTAGCATCTTAAGCCAAGGCCGTTTCATGGTGTGAGAACGGGAGCATCTGGGAGCAACCAAGTCTTACCTTTGTGTGGCCTCTGGTGCCAGTCCCAGCTTTGTAGTCCCAGTTCCCTGCCTGCTCAATGGGGAACGATGACTGGCCGTCTTTCCAAGAACCTTGCCAGGGCAATCACTCTTCCTAGGAGCTTCACATGACGTGGCAGGGGAGGGACGGGGGGAGCAGCGTGGCCAGACTGCAGCCTTGTACCCCAAGGCAGCGCTATTAGTAGGGCTTAGAAGCATAGGGTTGGAAGGTACCTTCAGGGGCATCTACGCCAACCCCTGCATCATGCAAGAAACTCACAACTACTGCCCACCCCCCCACCCCCTGTGACCCCCACTCCATGCCCAGAAGATGGTAAAACAAGGTCAGGATCCGTAGCTGCACTGGCCCGAACCCAACATGGCGATCAGCATTACCCTGGGCATGTAAGAAGGGGGCATGAGAGCTAAGCCCTGATGCAACCCTTCCTGCCCTCCCCCTCATGAACTGCCCAGGTTCGCAGACTCAGCCTTGCTGTCAGATGGTCTCTCCTAGCTGGAAGCTTAACACCAGAAGCACGCCTATGTTTATGTCAGCAGAAGTGCCCAGGGCTCACTGCACAGCCCCCAGGCAAGCCAGTTTCTCATCTATAAAAGGGGACTAACGCTGATGGTTGAAGGCAAACAAAATAGACATTACAAACCAGTGTGAAGTGTGCAATCTCTGCACCTCAGGGCCAAGCCACACAATTCAAGGAGAAGGAGGCAAATAAGAAAACAAATCGGGCAGGCAAAGCTCAGTCTGGCCACGTGACAACCGCGGTGAGATCTCAACTTGGCGGCGACTCCTACATGCCCTCCTGACAGCCTTGCTACACTTTAATCAAGGTACAGTAAGAAGTTTGCCCACAATTCTCAATAAGATAATGGGAGAAATTAACTTGTAAGAAACAGAGGGCTTTTCACCCTGTCACGCCCCCTGGCTGTGAAGAGTGTCCTGCTCAGTTGTGCTCCTTGCATTGCGGAGCCCAAGTCTTTTGATAAGGCTGATTTCTGCATCAAAATACACATGGGAGCCCTGGCTGGAGGATAGGGGTGCCAGCTCCAAGTTGGGAAATTCCTGGAGATCTGGGGGGTGAAACCCGGAGAAAGTGCAGTTTGGGGAGGGAAAGGACCTCGGCATGGCAAAATTCCATAGACTCCACCCCCCCCAAAGTAGCCATTTTCTCCAGGTGAACTGATCTCTGTGGCCTGGAGACCAGCTGTAATTCCGGGAGATCTCCAGCCACTACCTGGAGGCTGGCAACCCTACTGGAGGACGAAGTAGCCCATGCCAATACAGAAGGCATCCATCCCAGCTGAAGTTGACAATGCTGCGTTTGGGAGCAAGTACACACTGCCTTTCTCTCCCTCTTTCCTGCCAAGAGAAACCATGACTGTCTAGAGTTGCCAAGCTCCAGGTGGGACCTGGAGTTCCCCCAGAATTAAAACGGATCTCCAGACTATTTGTTTATGTCATTTATAGTCTGCCTTTCTCTGCATCACTCTGGTGTATGAGTTAAAGATAATTTTATTAAGGAATGATAGTAAATAGGTAGTAAATCAGGACCAAGTATAGGACACTGTCTCCATGCCCCCCACCCCCCTAGTGGAAGGAGAGGCTGTTGGAAGTTTTGGCGCACATCGCCTGGGAAGAAGGGAAGGGGGAGAGAGGAGCTCTGCTCAGTCTCTGTGTTAACTCCAAGGTCAGGTTCTCAGGCCTCAGCAGGAACTGGTAACCAAAACACCTTGCCTGGAAGATAAGCAGTTAGCAGCAAAACAACAGAAGGCTAGTTTTATTCTGCATGTACTCAGAGGCACAATATTATCAAATCACAACATACCCGAGGCATGACAGATTTCTGAAGGGAGAGACTGTCCCTACACATACCTAAGAGTAGAATCATAGGGTTGGAAGAGACCTCTAGGGCCATCTAGTCCAACCCCCTGCACAATGCAGGAACTTCGCAACTACCGCCCCGCCCCCACCCACCACCCCGACTGCCCCAGTGACCCCTGCTCCATGCCCAGAAGAAGGCAAAACACCTCCAAGTAGGGACAGTGGCTTCAGTCAGAGAGGGAGCAGAGGTTGGCTTAAGCAAACAGGCATCTCCCACGCTGACATCAAGGAACAAACACCCTGTGCTTAAGAGCTTGTGTGGCTCTTGCTACCACTTGTGAAGCCTGCCTTGTAAAGCATCTAAAATTAGCCACAACGGCCCTCAGGCTGTGCTCGGTAAGCCAGGAACATGGGTAGAATCATAAAACGTCTAAGCCTAAAACGGGTGATCTTGTCTCGTTTTCTAGCTCCACCGACGCCCCTTCAGAACAAGCTGTTAACTGCCGTGTAATGGCCTCATTTCTGAAAAGAAAAATCCAGGCTAAGGAGACTGCGGTGGGGCCTTATCCTTACTGGGAGCACTTCAGGTTGTCATGACATTAAGTGACGGTCGGTCGAGAGCTCCTTTTGCTCCATCCAGACAAAGAGCTTCGTTTGGAGCTTCTGGTGCTTCACCAGATGGGAATAGAGAGAATGGTTAGACAAGAATTTTACTTGGTAACCAGCTGGCTTAAAATTTCACCAAAGTTAAGCGAGCACGGCGGGGGAGGGAAATGGGAGCGAGAGGGTTGCCAGCTCCAGGTTGGGAAATTCCTGAAGATTGGGGGGGGGGACCTGGACAGGGTGGGGTTTGAGGAGGGGAGGGAGCTCAGCAGAGGCTATGCTCCAGGGCAACTGTTCTCTGCGTAGGGCTGCCAGGTCCCCTATGGGGCAGGGGATCCCCCGCTCCCAGCCTTTGCCCCCCGCTGCCACTCACCTGGCTGTCAGGGGGCAAAGCCCAAGGAACAGGCTCAGGAGGCAAAAAACCTCCCCGGCCAGCTCCCAGCAGGCGCTCCCAGCAGGCACGATGGCGTCACTGCTGGAAGTATCATCATTGCCTCTGGCAGCTGGCGTATTCCCACGCTTCACAGAGGCCCAAATTGCACAGCACGGCTGTAAGTGCCAGTTTCCTCCCTTCCTCCCAGGGGACGTGACAACCCTATCTCTGTGGCACGGAGATCAGTTGTAATTCTGGGAGATCTCCAACTAACACCTGGAGGCTGGCAACCCTCCGACTCTCCTGGAGCTCAGAAGGCTCCTGCTATTGCACTGTGGAGGGATCCCCAGTATTTTATATTCTCCTGCACAGTTGCCAACCTCCATGCAGGGTGTTCTCCTGGAATTATAACTGATCTCCTGAGGACAGACATCAGTTCCCCTGGAGAAAATAGCTACCTGGGAAGGTGGACTGTATGGACTCTGCTAAGGTCGCCGCCCTCCTCAAACTCCACCCTCCCAGGCTCCAGTCCACACCCTAATCTCCAGGAATCTCTTAACCCTGAGTTGGCTACCTTACCCCAGGGTTCGTCACAAGCCTTGCTCTTTTAACAAAATAGTAAAGAGTCCAGTTGTAGCATAAGCTTTCGATAGCAGTGGTTCTTGAAAGCTGACAATGCATCTGACGAAGAGAGCTGTGGTTCTCGAAAGCTGACGATACATCTGATGGAGAGAGCTGTGGTTCTTAAAAGCTGACGATGCATCTGACGGAGAGAGCTGTGGTTCTCGAAAGCTGACGATGCATCTGACGAGGAGAGCTGTGGTTCTCGAAAGCTGACGATGCATCTGACGGGGAGAGCTGTGGTTCTCGAAAGCTGACGATGCATCTGACGGGGAGAGCTGTGGTTCTCGAAAGCTGACGATGCATCTGACGAGGAGAGCTGTGGTTCTCGAAAGCTTATGCTACAATAAAGTTGGTTAGTCTTAAAGGTGATACTGGACTCTTTACTACTTTGCTACTACAGACTAACATGGCTAACTCCTCTGGATCTATGACTCTTTTAACATACAGTGATGTGAGCAGCCGGCTGGACTGATACTCTGCAAGCCAGGGCTGAGATTTGCATTTCTGCAAAACTTACTTTATTTTCTCTTCCTAGCAGCTTTTTCTAGTCAGCTGGAAAAATGTGATTTAAAAGAAGGCCGAGCTGACTCCCCTGATACATGATGGCACAACACTGTGTTCCTGACGGTTTCATCTGACGAAGAGAGCTGTGGTTCCCGAAAGCTTATGCTACAATAAAGTTGGTTAGTCTTAAAGGTGCTACTGGACTCTATTATTTCTTCCTGCAGATCTCTTCTCCCGACAGCCCCTTTCCCCTGTCTGGTCCAAAGGTAATGAATGGGTTATTGTCAGTGGATTGTTCACAGTCAGTTACATTTCCCCTTGTCCTCTCTTTCTCCCTTTCTCACTACTGCACTCGACTCATGTTTAAAACAGAAATGGTGGTCTTTTTACCGAGGGGAGGAGGGAGAGAAGAAAAAGAGAGAGGTGGGGGGGGGGTGAAAGAAGAGGTCTGAGAGAGAGGTCTACAGCCGGGAATAGGCCTGTGAGAGCTGGAAGGGCAGGGATTGTTGAAGCAGGAGGAAAGAACTTCTTTTAAGGTGCTGCTGGACTTGAATCTTGCGATCCATCATGTCTTCTGGTCGTCGCGTGCATCATTGTGCTGTGCATTTGATGCCAGGGCTAGCGTCACCCGCTGAGAGCAGACCGAGGTTGAGCGGCTCTCTTCCCTGAGGCCACCTGGTGATTTTCACGCAGAGCTGAAGCGGGAGCTCGGTTTTTCCAGATTGCCGGCTCAGATGCACCGCTATGTCCATCGCCCATGAATTTACCGTGGAATTATGCTGGTGGTCGGATCCAGAATATTGATTTTACAGACAGGAGGGGATCAAATGCACAATGCGAGGAGCTGAAAATATGATTATTATGGGAACTCATCCTTATGAATTCGGCCTGCATATAGTACATGGCTCTCTTGCTCACATACAAATGACCGTCTTACAAGGCGCCCACAGAAATGAAGGGAAAGAGAATCATCGCACGTGGTGTGAAACTTCCCCTCACAAAGAACTTGCCTGGCAAAACTAACAAGGACACTGGACTTTCCCCCCTTCAGTTAGCACCACGGGAGGGCTCTGGTGATTCCAGCCCTCTCTGGGGAATCCAACTGAATCAGTCTATTGGGGCTCAACGGCTCACCACCACTTTGCTGGAGCAATAGAAAAGAGCGAGAGTCCAGTGGCGCCTATAAGACTAACAGAAGTTATGCTAGGGTAGGAGCTTTCGTGCGCCACAGCTCACTTCTTCGGTGAAGAAGGTGGTTTTGGAAGAGCCAGTTCACTTCCTGACACAATTAATAATATATTGTTGAAGGCTTTCACGGCCAGAGAACGATGGTTGTTGTGGGTTTTCCGGGCTGTATAGCCGTGGTCTTGGCATTGTAGTTCCTGACGTTTTGCCAGCAGCTGTGGCTGGCATCTTCCGAGGTGTGGCACCAAAAGACAGCGATCTCTCAGTGTCACAGTGACACAGTCTTTTGGTGCTACACCTCTGAAGATGCCAGCCACAGCTGCTGGCGAAACGTCAGGAACTACAATGCCAAGACCACGGCTATACAGCCCGGAAAATCCACAACAACCACAATTAATAATGCTGATCATAACATTTAGAGCCCTAAAAGGCCACCAAGTCCAAAGACTCCTTGCTGTCACTTCAAATCACTCATCGAAGTTCTGTCCTGGGTGTCCCCTCCATCCCAGGCAAGGTAGGTGGACATTCGAGACCGAGGGTTGGATCCTACTGTTTTTCTGCCCAATGTCATACAATCCCCCTTCTTACTGAAGCCACTAGAGATGGGCATGAACCAAAATACGAATCAAAGTTCGCCACGAACCAGGTCGGTTGTGGTTCACAAACTGGCAGTTCGTGGGAGCTCATTCTTAATGAAATGCGATGAAGTGCTATGATTTTTAGCATGGGTCATTTGGTTCGTGTTTCAGTTCATCACTGTGGACAGCCTGGTGCAGATTGGTTTCCTAGGCAACAGGGGGGTGGGCTTTCTGCAAACCTTCTGCTGACCCGGAAGTGACATTTTCACGAACCAAATGAACTGGTTCGTGAACTTGGCAATTTCATGTCTGTTTGTTGTTTGTGAAATGCTATGAACCACAAACTGCAATGAACCGCCGCTTTTTCAGTTCTTGACCATCTCTAGTAGCCACCGTCTCATGTGGCTTTCATCCACGTGGGTCCCACAGTCCCAACCATCATCTTTTCAGTGGTCAAAAATGATCTTCTTCTCCCTATTTGGCAGCTGGGAAAGCTGGTAGGATACATCTCTGTGGAACTCTTTGTCTGTGGAAACCAGGGCCCAGCAAGACCGTTGGGACTGCCTCTTCCATTACATCCACTGCAAGGTGTTGTGCTCTGCAGACAAGCAACTCCTGGGGGTCCCCGGCCCGAAGGACATCTGTCTGGCCTCAACCACGGCCAGGGCTTTTTCTGCCCTGGCCCTGGCCTGGTGGAACGCTCTCCCTCTGGAGATCCGAGCCCTGTGGGACCTGTAAATTGGAGATGTTCTGCTGGGCCTTTGGCTGAGTGCCAGTGGGTGTCCTCCTTCTTCCGTCTAAGACCACTACTTCTTCTGGGGCTGCCCTTGGCCATCTGCTATGCCCGTATACGGACTCCCAATATTTGTTTAATAACAACAATAACGACAACAACAACAATGACATTTGATTTATATACCACCCTTCAGGATGACTTAACGCCCACTCAGAGTGGTTTACAAAGTATGTTATTATTATCCTCACAACAATCACTCTGTGAGGTGGGTGGGGCTGAGAGAGCTCTTAGAGAGCTGTGACTGACCCAAGGTCACCCAGCTAGCTTCAAGTGGAGGAGGGCGGAATCAAGCCCAGCTCTCCAGATTAGAGTCCCGTACTCTTAACCACTGCACCAAACTGGCTTAAATAGCCTGCTCCTGGACTATTTTAATGACTTTTAAAAAAATATTATTGATTTTATGGTTTTTTGACTTTTAATGTATTTTTTGAATGTTGTTAGCCACCCTGAGCCCATCTGTGGGGAGGGCGGGGTATAAATCAAATAAATAAATAAGTAAGCAAATAAATAAATAAGACTTATTATCCTTTCACTTGGCCTGTAAGATGTTCTGCCAGGCATATGGTGGTTGAGGTGGGTGGGCCACCCAATCGGCCTCCTGTCATTGGGGGCGCTACCCCCCCCCCCCAGTCTGCGATGCATCTGGCAGCTGGCCACCCCACCCTATGGGACCTTTTGACATTGCGGGATCTGTGCAATATGTGCCCTGGTGTGTTTTCACTAAATTGTATCATTGTAGATTTTCTTGCTATGCTTCCCGTTTTATCCATTCTGAGCCTGTTCGCAGGCAGAGCGTAAAATAAAAATAAATTAAAAATCCCAGGTCTTTGGACTTGCGGCACTTTGAACGTGGAGTACCCATTCCACACCTGTTTGCCTGACCTCAACACAAAAGAGAAGGCCAGCAACGGTTCGAAGACTCACAACATTGATTCCAGTGTGAGCTTTTGCAAGACAGAGTTCGCGGATTCAGCTACAATGGGAGAAAGAAACCCTTTTACCTAGTGGGTCTTTAAGTTGCTACTGGACACAAATCTTTCCTCTTTACCAAGGTTTCACAACAAATTATAGAAAGAGAGGGGGAAAGAATTAGGAGTGGAGCAAAGTTTAGCCCGGCATTATAGATCATGTGAGATTCTCTCTGTGAGGACCTGAATCACACGAGAGAGATCACAGGATCCGGCCTCCCTCCTGTGTGATGAAAACAAAGAAAAGTGCAATAAAGTAGGGTAAGTAACAAACTATTTAAGGAACAGGCATTCTGACGCATGAGAAAATTGACTGGCCTTAGTAAAGGATTATGTTATGATACAATTTTTTAAGAGCAGTCTATTGAAGTTATTAAAAGGAGGAACCTCTTGGCTTATTAGAAATGATGATGAATCCCAAATCTCAGTTTAAACCAGGGTGACAGACCGTGTTTAATGTCTTAATGAGCTCTAATTCAGCAGCACTTCTGCACTGGATATTCCTTTTGAAGTTCTTCCGTAGGACAGTGACTTTCAGATCTGTGACAGCGGGTCCAGGAAGATTAAAAGGATGGCTCACGGGGTTTCGACTGCTGCAATGTCCGATTTGCGTTCATGGATTCTGTCATGTAGGTTGGAAAGTTTATTGTCCTTTCTTTTCCATAGGGAGATAAAATGTATATTGTAGATGGCATGCCTTTTTTTAAAAAAACAAATCCTGCCAAGTGTGATGTTGTATGAAGGGTTGGATTTTTTTACAAGAGTCCAATTCAGCAAGGTCTCCCTTGATTCTCTGTCGTTTGTCGTATACGATGCTAACCAGCTGGTTCAGAAGTTTCTTGGGGCTTGTGCTGCCTAGTCTATCAGCATAGACAGAGAGATAAGTTGGCTTTAGTGGATTATTGACTTTTAACCCGTTCGGTATCATATTGATTTGCTTGCATTTGTATAGGAAGATGATCTTTCTCTATGTCTGCGTAAGGTTTCTTTATGTGGTTAATGCTTTCCCACTCCAGATGGCTGAATATATTGCCTTCCGTGACAACTGAATATGCCGTTGTTCCCTGGCTATTTGATGAGAATTATAATGTGTTCTTTCCTCTCCTGACTGTATCTCCGGCACTCATTTTTAATGTTCTGGTTTTTTATGGCTGTTTCCTAAATTTGTTATATGTCTTTGTGAGGTTCTTTAATGCCACTGGGTTGTTCCCCCCCCCCTCGTTTGATTATTGCTAGTTTCATTGGCCGTTTATGTTACGGAATGCTTGCATTTTAATGTTTTAATGATTGGAAATTGGAAGTTGTTTTGGTAGCTGTATTCTAGATAAATATAAATGGTGGCGTTTCCACTGCACGGCCAGAACCTGCCCTTGGATTTGTTCTGATGGAATATGGACGATAAAACTCAGCCAACTTTTCGGAGACTGGTTAAAGTCTCAGCCAAGCACAGGGTATGGAGGTGCCCTCCACGGTGGGTTTAGTCAAGGACGGCTGGACCAGTCAGACAGCCCTTCCTTTCCTTATTAACAGAGTGCTGCTCCTGAGCTTCAGCGCAGCAGCATGGCCTAAACTAGTATTTACCGCACTGTCTTACAAATTGCACACAGAGAGCCTCTCCCTTGAGTTAAAGAACCAGGAATGGTCTATTTATTTAGAGAAGTACATTAAGTATAGTATAGTGGAGAGAAAAAGTGACTAAGTAGCACTAACTAGTGGAGAGAAAAAGTGACTAACCAGGGTTTCTGTCACCTGTGACACCCTTCCCCCGCGCGCGCACAGTGCGCCCGCCACGAACTGTGGGATGATGTCATCACACGATGACGTCATTGCGCAGCGCAAGCTGGGGGCATTCGCCGGTGGATGGCTGGGGTGGCGGGTGGAGGCTGCTGCGTGCTCTGCACACTGCCCTGGCAGCGGCTCATGGCTGCTGCGCCCGGCTGGGTCGTGTGGCAGCAGTGGCGGCAGCAGCACGGGGCTGGCTGGCTGCAGCAGCTGCAGGCCAGCCACGCTAGCTCCGCGATGCGTGCCTCCACCCCCGACACCCCCTCCGGCGCCTCTCCAGTGCCCTTGCACCTGAGGCCACCGCCTACCTGGCCTCTATGGGCGCGCCGGCCCTGCTAACTAGTCTAGTTAACTAGGATGGCTTCAGATTGATAACAGGCCATTTGCTTCATTTGTCCCAGGAGGAGATACCATGCTGCTTCTCCTGATGCATGCAGGGAAGGACAGAGAGGAAGAAGAGGGAAAGAAGGAAGGAAGGTCCCTCGGACTACATTCTACCAATCAGAGAAAGTGAGTGATAGTAGCGTAGGCAGGAAGGAGACTGATACTAGCCTCTCTATCTGTCTAACTCTATGGTTCTTGTCTTGAAGGTTTGAGCCAGAGACATCGCCAGTCCCTTTTTGGTGCTCCCCCAACCTGACATTAAGACCAGTAGAGAGCCAGTTTGGTGTAGTGGTTTAAGAGCGTGGGACTCTAATCTGGAGAGCCGGGTTTGATTCCCCACTCCTCCACTTGAAGCCAGCTGGGTGACCTTGGGCGAGTCACAGTTCTCTGGAGCTCTCTCAGCCCCACCCACCTCACAGGGTGTTCTGTTGTGGGGATAATAATGACATACTTTGTAAACCGCTCTGAGTGGGCATTAAGTTGTCCTGAAGGGCGGTATATAAATCGAATGTTATTATTATAATATTATTTTTCTAACACTCCACGGGTTCAGTTCTGCCAGCAAGACCTCTAGAAAGGGGGTTCTGGGCACCTGCTTCCCCATTTTATCAGGCTACAACTCTCAGGAGGTTCTCCTGTGCATCCCAAGGGATCTGTGAAAGTGCAGTTCTTTGCTCCAAATTATGCAACGGAAAAACTTATTTTTTTTAAAAAAATTGTGGCTGAGGAATTAGCAAGAGGGTGGTGGAAGGATTTAATAGGTTTTCAGTGGCTTCAGCATGATCTAGCCCAGCGATCCCCTATGTATTAGAGCCAGTGGGCACATTTGGAATTTTGAGAGGCTGTGGAGAGCATCACCACAAAAAACAAAAAGAAAAAGGCTTTCACAGGAGGATGCGCCAAACCCCAAATGGCTTCTGCAAGAAGTGGAGCCAAACAGCTTATCTCCTCCTTCACACTTCCCGGGAAGAAGTCCAGTAGCACCTTTAAGACTAACCAACTCAGCGGTTGCATCTGACAGAGAGAGCTGTGGCTCTCGAAAGCTTATGCTACAATAAAGTTGGTTAGTCTTAAAGGTGCTACTGGACTCTTTACTATTTTGCAACTGCAGACTAACACGGGTAACCCCTCTGTATCTATGAGCTGGGAAGAAGGAAAGCCTAACGCCTAAAGCGGAAATGGAACTGCTGATCCTCCAGTGAAAAACACTTTCATCTGAAAAAGCATGGCCAGTAACAAGCCCTGCCTTACAATGGCCCCACTCACTTTTAGAAAAGCTTGGTGAGCTACCAGGGAAGTACACAGCACAAATGCACAGCTCTCTGCCCCATATTATGCAACAGAAATACTTGTTATTCAGGAAAAAACAAAGTTTTGTGGCTGAAGAATCAGCAGGAGGTTGGAGAGAGGATTTAACAGGTTTCTAGTGGCTTCAGCATGATCTAGGTAGCCTATGTAGGACTTAGTTTCAATGAGAAAATTACACATGCTCTGAGCTACCTTTGGCTGGGTCATACTTTTCATTTTCTCTTAATTATTTAAGCTGCATATATTCGTTTTTTAAAAAGCTACTTTCTTTGAAAATAATCACTGTGCTCATGTACTGCTCTTCTAGACAGATTAGTGCCCCATTCCGAGTGGTGAACACTGTCAATGTTATTATTATCCCCACAATTCAGCTGGGGAGCTGGGGCTGAGAGGAGAGGCTTACCCAAGGCCACCTGCTGAGCTCATGACAATGGTGGGATTTGAACCAGCAGAGTGCTGATTTGTAGCACAACTACTTAACCACTACGCTACAGCAGCTCCCTTATTATAATAATAACTGTGCTTAAATACCACTCCTCCAGACAGTTAGTGCCCACTCAGAGCGGTGAACAAAGTCAGTGTTATTATTATCCCCACAACAGAGCTGGGGAACTGGGGCCGAGAGGAGTGGCTTACCCAAGGTCACCTGCTGAGCTAGCGGCAGTAGCAGGATTCAAACCAGCAAAGTGCTGGTTCAGAGCCCAACCACTTAACCACTACGCTACAGCAGCTCTCTTGTGGTGAGCAGGCCCGTTAAAAATAAAACCCTAGCATGCTTATTTATTGGCAGAATAGCAAAGAAGACGATGACTCTCCTCTTGAGGATCGGCAACCTTGTCCAGGGTGAGTTGAGCTGCCACGTTTCTTTCCCTGTGTCAGGTTCAGAATGCTCTCATGTATGTTCTTGCCTAACCGACTCCATCTTTAATCCTTTCAGTGTTTAAGTTGCTTTCTTCACAGGTGCCAGGATGTTCCCAGGCAGCTATCTCACAGAGAAGGATTGTTTTGGCTACTGCAGTTCCACCAAGAACCAGCCTTGAAGGACTTTCGCTTTCCGAGCTTCAAAGGGGTTGTTATGAGAACTATGGGGGGAGGTTGGGCCTGCTGGGATCTGTTACTTTGTGCCTCATGCTTTGCCTGTCATTGGTAACAATTCACATGTACCATCCTGAATATTGTGTTCAGGCTCGTGGACTATAATGCATTCTTTCTTCAGTAAACTTTTACAAACAATGGGCTTTTGTCTGATTGCAGAAGGTAGTCTGGAGTAAGGACATTATCTAGCCACAGTTCTGACACCCTGAACTGGAGCACCTATCAAATATAAGCTGCTGCTCCTTGCTACGAACCTCTTATTTACGCAGGAGAAGAGACCAGGCAGAGATGCAGCCCAGGCCAATGTCTTAAAACACCTCCTGGAAGAGAGAGGAGCAAGTGCCTTTATTTCCGACCTTTCCACATCTACCCAGGGGACTCCCCACCACAATACAAGATAGTGTCCCAATTTTGGCTTTCAGTGACTTTATTCCTTACATGTCACCTTAAATTTATCTCAGATATCATTAATGTAGTTTCAGCCGGTGGGTAGCTGTGTTGGCCTGTAGTAGAAGAACAAGATTCGAATCCAGTAGGAACTTAAAGACCAACTAGATTGGGTCCAGTAGCACCTTAAAGACCACTTTAAAGACTACCTCTTTAAGAGGCTACTGTGCCTGAATCATAAATACGAAGACTAACAGGCACTTTATTTTGCTCTCAGCCTTCAAGGCCACTGTGTGTTTTGTCTGGTGCCTGTATTTTCAACGACTAGTCAATGAACAGAAACGATTGCTTCTTTCTGGAAAACATGCTGTAACCTTAAGCTAGCGTTAAAATGACACAACGTGCCTGTTTAGCATTTTATAGAGACTGCCAGAAAGACCAGCTCTTAATATTACGAATGACCTGAAAAATCTGCCCCTCCCCCACCTCTATATTTTAATTTTTGTAACATCTAGCCTTTTGAGAAATTATGTGGGTGGGCTGCAAATCTGCGCTCTGCTGGTTCAACTCCCACTCCTGCTATGAGCCCTGCAGGTGGCCTTGGGTCAGCCACTCTTCTCAGCCCAGCTCCCCAGTTGTATTATGGAGATAATAACACGGACCTTGTTCACTGCTCTGAGTGGGTACTAATCTGTCTAGAAGAGCAGTATATAAGCACAGATTATTATTGAATTGGGTTGCTCCTAATAAAAGGAGTTACATGGATTTTGTTCTTGGTTTTGAAATTTTGGGGCAAACAACATGGCTGTTTAGAACTTTTTTCCTAGTTTGAATGCAGCCCATGGGAAAGACAGAAAGCTGGGCAGAACGTCTCAGCATGCCGTTTGCTATGGCAGAATTGAAGCTGATTTAAAAACCAGCACAGATCGATGAGGCGCCCATGTCCCCAACTCAATCTCTGCGTCTAAGATCACAACACATGCTTTGCACAGCACAATACATGTTTTGCATGTAACATCTCTGATGCTGGTGTCCCATCTCCAGTTGAAAGGAATTCAGGTGATTGGTCTGGGACAAGAGTCTCTGTCTGTGACCCTGGAGAGAGACTGAAAGTTGGACATGCAGGGCTCCATGCTCTGGCTTGTGTGGGCCAATGATCTGACTTCATATGCTCATGAAAACACACCAAGTCTCTGGTCCGTTTTTCCTCCCAAGGAAACAGGAAACACTATCCCTACAAAATAGTAAAGAGTCCAGTAGTACCTTTACGACTAACCAGTTTTATTGTAGCATAAGCTTTCGAGAGCCACAGCTCTCTTCTTCAGATACAACTTTATTGTAGCATAAGCTTTCGAGAACCACAGCTCTCTTTGTCAGATACAACCTGACGGTTAGTCTTAAAGGTGCTACTGGACTCTTTACTATTTTGCTACTACAGACTAACATGGCTAACTCTTGTGGAACTATCCCTACATTTTCTTACTGTTGTTCAAGGTAGAGAATGAAAAACAATATGTATTCAATTGGGTTGAGTTTGGTGGCGGCGAGGTTGAGGGCCAAGCTACACATGACGAAAGACACTTGCCTGGCAAGTGGATTGAGTGGAGGTCAAGTGAACAGGGAGAAATACACTTGCCGTTCAAGTGTCATTTGTCACTTGTAGCTTGTCCCTAAATAATTCAAATTAGGTAGATGTGCTGGAGCATTTCCCGCCAAACTACATTTTTGCTTCTGCTTCCGTTTTTATGATATTGTTTGAATATGGGGGGTGGGGGTGGACAAGAGGGGGCATTGTGAATTAAGATGGGAGTCGGTCAGCTGGTGTGCGCAGAGCCTTGCCAAGATGGATGGCATTGTACTTTTAATTTGCACAGCGGCAGAAGACAAACAGATGAGGTTTCAGAGCAGCGCCTCCAATTAATCAGGGCTTTGACAGCTGCGAAACTGGATGTTATTCATCCCCCTCCCTGACAGGCCAAAAGGGGGAATAATTACACGTAGATGGTTTGTGCCCCTCACCCCCGTGGCAATGCTGCTTAACAGCAACCCTCCATATCATTCATGACACTAAATCCGAACAGCCTTGCCAACTGCAGAAGGGCGAATGCTGGGGGAGAGGGAGCAGAGCTCTCGGCTTGTGCTTTGACTCTCCCGGGTGAAGGAATTGGAGGTGCTCTCCAGAAATTCTGTCCTCTGATCAAAAGCCGGCTGGATCCTGATCGGGTTCATGAAAGATAACTCACAGCTGGAGACAGCAGTGGAATCCCTAAAGAGGGCTGTCAACTCTGGGTCAGGAAATTTCTGGGGACATGGGGATCGAGCTTGGGGTTTGGGGAGGAACTTCAGTGGTGTATAATGCTGTAGAGTCCACCCTCCAAAGCTGCCATTTTCTCCAGGGGAATGGATCGCTGTCCTCTGGAGATCAGTTGTAATTCTGGGAGATCTCCAGGCCTCACCTGGTGGTTGGCAGCCCCATGTAGCAGTGCTGGGCAAAGTCCATGGCTGAGCCGTACTGAGCAGTTACATCAGGCTAGGCTCGGGGTTACTTTGGCTATTTTTAAGGTGCATCCAGGCACAAAATGTGCCATTCCCAAGGAGGGGAACTGTGCCGTGCCCACTCATGAAAAAGTTGTTATCAGGCGTGTGGCCATGTTATTCTGTAGCAGCAGAACCAAGTTCGAGTCAAGTAGCACCTTAAAGACCAACAAAATTTATCACAGTATCTGACAAACGGAGCTTTGACTCTCAAAAGCTTATACCCTGGAAAATTTGGTTGGTCTTCAAGTTGCTACTGGACTCAAATTTTGTTCTGAAAAGTTGTATTATGTTGTGTGTGTGTGTTATGGGCTGTCAAGTCCTTTTTGACTTATGGTGACCATATGAATTAACAACTTCCCAGACATCCTATAATTAACAGCCTTGCTGTGGTCTTGTATACTAAAAGCCTTGGCTTCCTTTATTGAGTGAAGCCATCTCATTTTGGGTCTTCCTCTTTTCCTCCTGCCTTCCACTTTCCCTAGCATTATTGGCTTTTCCAGATAATCTTGTCTTCTCATGACATGACTAAAGTACGATAGCCTCAGTTTTGTCATTTTTGCTTCTAAGGAGAATTCAGGCTTGATTTGATCGAGAACCCACTTATTTGTCTTTTTGGCTGCCCATGGTATCCACAAAACTCTCCTCCAGCACCACATTTCAAATGGTCATAGATCCAGAGGATCCAGCAAAATAGAAAAGAGTCCAGTAGCACCTTAAAGACTAACCAACTTTACTGTCGCATAAGCTTTCGAGAACCACATCTGACGAAGAGAACTGTGGTTCACGAAAGCTGATGCTACAGTAAAGTTGGTTAGTCTTTAAGGTGCTGCTGGACTCTTTTCTACATTTCAAACGAATCAGTTTTCTTCCTGTCCACTTTCTTCATGGTCCAACTTTCACAATCATATGTAGCAATGAGGAATTATAAGTGTGGATCATCTTAATTTTGGTCCCCAAAGACACATCGGTGTCCTAAGGATTTTTTTCTAGTTCCTTCATGGCTGCCCTTCTAAGTCTCAATCGCCTTCCGATTTCTTGGTTGCAGTCTCCCGTTTGGTTGACGATTGAGCCAAGGAATAGAAAATCCTGAACAATTTCAGTTTCCTCATTGTCAGCTTTAAAATTGTGTATTTCCTCAGCGGCCATTACTTTTGTCCTCTTGATGTTCAGCTGCAGTCCTACTTCATCAGTAGCTATTTCGAGCCTTCATTATTTTCTGCCACTAACGTGGTTTCATATCCCAGATTGTTAATGTTCCTTCCACCAATTTATCTTCATCTATATCTAATCCACCTACTCTGCATAGAAGTTGAACAGCTAGGTAGATAATAGGCATCCTTGTCTGGCACCTTTGCCCATTGGAACCAATGGACACCATTGCCCATTCTGTTTCCCCATATTTATTCCTAACTGCAGCTTCTTGTCCGGAGTATAGGTTGCACATTAAAACAACCAGGTGTTGTGGCATACCCATTTCTTTTAACACCATCCATAGCTTTTCATGATCCACGCAGCCAAAAGCTTTACAGTAACCTATAAAACATTTGCTGGTTTTCTTCTGAAATTCCCTGCTGTGCTCCACCAGCCATTGTAAATTAGCATTATGCTCTCAGCAGTCGCTTCCTCTTCTAAACCCAGCTTGAATGTCTGGCATTTCTTGTTCCATATACGGTGGGAGTCTTTGCTGTGGAATGTTGAGCACCTTTTTTCTTTCGTGGGAAATTAATACATTAGTTGAATAGCTGCTGCACTTCCAGTCTGTGGGCCATTGTTTTGTTTTCCATATTGGCTGATGTGTTCTTGTTACGATTTTGATGGACTCAGTTTCTGTAGCCTGAAATAGCTCTATTGATATCCCATCCGCTCCAGGTAGTTTGTTTGTTCCCAGCTGCTTTGAGTGCAACTTTCACTTCACTTTCTAAAATTGTAGGCTCTTCACCGAAAGATTCTTCTCTAAAGAAATCTGTTGTCCTTTCTTCTCTTCTGTGTAGTTCTTCAACGTATTGTTTCCGTGTTTTCTTTATTTTGTCCTAATTGGATATTGTATTTCCCTATTGACCCATGGTTTGAATTTCCCTTGGATTTCTCAGACCTTGTGGAACAGGTCTCTTGTTCTTTTTTTGTGGTTCTCTTCTATTTCTCTGCACTGGTCATTATAATAGTTCTCTTTATCTCTGTGTGTCAGTTACTAAAAAGCTGTGTTTAGAATTCTGAGCCTATTTCTGTCACTTTTTGTCATAGATAAGAGCAAGAGTCCAGTAGCACCTATAAGACTAACAACATTTCATAAAAACTCATACCCAACCACAAATTTTGTTAGTCTTATAGGTGTTATTGGACTCTTGCTCTTTTCTACTGCTATAGACAGACTAACGGCTACCCATCTTGACTTTTTGCCATGTTATATTAGTGGATGTAAAATGTGACCAATAATAATCCTGTGAAAAGTCTGGTGAGGAGTCCAGCCTTCATCCTTGTTTTGAACTCCCGGTCAAGTACCCCTTTGTTATCCCCACAAGGTAGATATTCTCCACACAATCTCCTACTATCTTTAGAGCACTTTATTATAGGACAGGAGAACCCCCTTTCTTGACAATCCACAAAGTTGCCAATATTCTTCTGCCACAGGCAGGAATTCCAAAAACTATCCAATATCCCATACTTGCCTAGAAAACCCCACTAGGGATCGTCATAACTCAGCTATGACTTGAGGGCACTCTCCACCACCATCCTATACTTAGAACATATGGTGTTAAAGCTACAGGAGATGTTTGTGTTCCCCCTGCCCACATCTTTTTCTCAGGTGTTTTATGTCCCTCGCTGTAATTAAAGTTTTGTTGGAATTCCTAATGCCTGTTGTGTGAAGCACAACTATAATGCTTCTTTGCAGGAATGCTGTCAAAGCCCCTGAGGATTTTCTTCCATTTCATGCTGGCTTCTAAATGTCGTGCAAAGTGGTTCTAAGCAACAAAGCATTTGGGTGCACACAAGGAGAATGCACAGGTGTGTTCTATGTTGCAGTGGTACACACTGCGATTGCACACCACAGTGCAGTTCCACATTTTCCATAAAACAGCCCTGCCTAGGCAAGGCAGACTCAACTGCCTGTCTTAGTACAAGGAAGCTTCATGTGTCTAAATTAAATCCACGAGGGACTTACACAGCAGAGCTAACTTTGCCCCAAAGTTCTGCGGCATCTCAAGTAGACAGCATCAACATGAGGCTCTGTCTTTGCTAAGCCTCCGCGGAATATTTTCATCCACTCCAGACAATGTCAACTTCATGCTGCTATCCTGGAGATGTTTGAAAAGGTGAGGGTCTTGGAAATAAGAGGAGAGGAGGGGGAACGAGCTCACAAATGACAGATCAGAAGAAAAGCTGTTTATCCTTTTCCCTAATTCTATTGTGCTCCTTTGTCTTCATTTTGCAGCTCATGTAAATACCAGGTTGAGCTGCATTTATCCAGAGGGGAAGGTTTTATTTGACAGCTTGCCATTACAGCATCTGAATAAACTGACATTGCCTCCGGCCACAGAGAAACTACCCTTCCCCTTGACAATTGCAGAACCTTGTTAGAAACTCACTACAGCTCTGGTTAGCAATCGTTGGAATTAGAACAGAGCTGCTTTCGGTGTTCGGGTGGGAGCTGAGAGGTGGCCACAAAGGAGAACACTTCTCAGGGTGTCATCAGAGCCTTTCCATAGACATTTTAGGTGGGTAGCCATGTTGGTCTGTAGTAGAAGAGCAAGATTTGGGTCCAGTAGCACCTGAGAGGCCAACTAGATTTCCAGGGTATGCACTTTTAAGAGTCAGAGATCCCTTTGCCAGGTATTCGACGAAGGAAGCTCTAACTCTCAAAAGCTCATGCCTTGGAAATCTAGTTGGCCTCTAAGGTGCTACTGGACCCAAATCTTGCTCCCCGTAGCCGTGAAACGTTTGAAACCATCTCCTTCTATCACGTCTTCTTGACATGTAAAGTCAAGGAAGCAATAAATGGCAAAAGACTTTCTTTAAATGATGGAAGGCTAACCTGATTGAGACAAATAAGAAAGAACAGTGGTTTTTGGTAAAAGAGATGTAAGGTAGTTACCTCTGGGTCCAAAATTGTGAGCGCTCAAATTAAGTACCCTGGCCTTTCTCCTTTCTTTTTAAAGAGAAACAAAAGAAACCAGCCAAAACCACAGAGGAAGAAAGTGTCTATAAAGCTTATGACAACACACAAATACCCCTCCCTCTATGGGCATGTGTGGTTTCGGTTACTATGTGAACCTTTTAAAATAATGGAGGGAGTGTACTCTTCAGATGTTGAGCACAGTAAGAGCTGAACTATACAAGACGAAATACACGAGTCTATGCAAGTGTCTATATTCGTGTCTGTCCCTATCGTCCCATGTCTCTTTTACCCCAGGAGACCTCATGTCCAGTGGCTCTGCTCCATGCACGTGTACGCAAAAAACCAGTATACGTGTAGTTGCATTGGCGACTGTCCATGGTCAATATCATAGAGTCGTCATGGCAGAGAGGCGATTCTCTTTTGCTTACACTTCCCTCTTCCTGCACAGAAAGACAATAGGGGACATGGGATAGTTTAAGCATGCACAAACCGAAGATGCAGGATGGGATACCATTCCTGCATCTTGGAAGAAACCCATGCCAGCACGAACATGGGAGCAAGCGCAGTCTAGCTACACTGGCAAGTGTACAGGAAAGCAAGGGGGAGACACATGTAAGTCCGTTCACGTGTCATTCATCTTGTGTAGTTTGGCTCTAAGTCTAGGCTATGTGCCTGCTTGCAGGACTGGACAAGGTATTCTTTCTTTCCTGCCAAACCTGGAAGGTCCAAGCCAAAATTTTCTGTCCTAGCTCAAACGAGCAACCATAGGGCAAGACTTAGGGCCTCTCTAGACGTGCAGTTTTTAAAGAGTTCCCCAGACCCAACTCATGATTCCACCGTCATGTGTGTGTTATGTGCCATCAAGTCACCTCTGACCTCTGGTGACCTTATGAAGGAAAGACATCTGAAATGTCCTATCATTAACAGACTTGCTCAGATCCTGCAAACCGGCTTCTTTTATTGAGTCACGCCATCTCTTTTTAGGGCTTCCTCTTTAACTGCTGTCTTCTACTTTTCCTAGCATTGGATCCACAGCCACAGCCATACGGCAGTTAAAAAGTAAAGGGCTTAAAAAAAAAACCCAAACCCTGACCCAGCTCTAAAAACCTGCTCATCTAGCTTGGCCCTTATTTGAGGCCCGCTGGCCTTCTCCCTTGAGACTTGTAACGGGTCACATCTCACCTGCTTTTAGGAGCTTCCATGCATTCCTGTCCACTCATTGGCTGCCCTCAGCTTGGCTTTACCCTCTTCCCTTTTCCTTTCTCCTCCAAAGTCACATCACCACTTGGTATAATTCATCCCTTTGTATGATTTCAGGAACATTTCCTTCCATAAGCTCTGACGCTGATTAATACCACTTACCACTTTCCATCTCCAAAGCTCTTTGCAAGCATTTACTAATTAATCCACACAACTTCTCTCCAGAGGTTGGAAAGGCTAAGCCAGGGAGCTCGCTGTAGTACATACAAGCCCTCTTAACTCAAGGAAACAGAAAGTCTCTGTGGCAGGTCACGGTCCCACTGCAGATTCTGGCTGAAGGAGATTCTCTGGCTTATCAGCACAGCACCTCAGAGGCCTTCTGTTTCCGTTGTCTCCCAATCATCTCTGATTAAGGGTGGACCTTTTTACCTGAATTCAGGGGCAGATCTACTATGAAACTAATGAAGATTAAGCTTTGGGGGCCCTAATCCTGAAGGGGCAACTTTTTTTTAAATGAGTGAATTTTTCCACAACATTGATGGAGTTTTTTAAAAAGTGTTATTAAAATAAGGCTATTTTAGTGACAGAATCATAAGCCAATGGGTCGAAGTACTTAATATTAACCTTAGAATATGCTCTAATATGGTCTAAGATAGAACGTTTTGGAGGTCTTTCATTCATAGGGTCACCCTAGGTCAGAGATGACTTGATGGCACATAACACACACATGCTCTAATACCTGTTTCATATGGCCTCACTTGCTGAGCTTTCCAGAATCTATTCATAGCCTACATTTTGTCAGCTGGATCCCCGAATCCTTCGTTGGTACATGGCTTAATAGATCTACAGCTCAGCCCTTAGCCAATCAGAACCATAAAAAGACATCTGAATTCTCCGTTCAGGCTGCACTAGTCTTCTTTGTGCATTTTAACACCAAATGTTAGCTTTACACCTCTTTATCCTAATGAGCCCTGCCCCCTCTGATGACCTTCTACCTCCCTAGTACAGAACGAACCAATACTTTTTTTCTGCTCATTGATGTTGGGTGGTGTGACCACCCCATTCTCTGACATTTGGGCCTCAGGGTCCTTGCAAGGGCAGCAAGACCCTTTGGACCTTGTTGGATGTTGCCCTATTGTTGCTGGTTGCAAAGGGGGGCCCATAACAGTTCAAGCCTCAGGGTCTCAACAATGTAGGTCTGCCACTGCCTGAATGGGCTTCTTCTTATTGCCCGTGAAGAATGCAAGGTGCTGGCTTTGATCGAGAGAGCTGTCCGTGGCTAGAGTCCTAGAGGGGGAAGGGGTCTTCCGGACCATCTAGTCCAAACCCCTGCTCGGTGAAGGGAGCCCAAGACTAGAGCATCCCTAACGGACGGCAAGTCAGCCTCAACTTGGAGATCCTATCGCTCCCTGTAATTAGTTCCACTGTTGAAACACATGAGGAAGTTTCTCCTAAATTTCAAGCGAGGTCTATGGACTGGATTAAATTTTGTCACTAATGCAAGAGGTGTTGTCATTTCTGGCAATTCCCCCTTACTGCTGCAGGACTCCCCCATTTGCCCTCATGCCATTCCCGAGGGTTGTCTATACCCCAGGAGTAGCATTTCAGGGAGATCAGTGGGCTGCCTTGGGAGGAGGGGACAGGATGGTTCTGTTCTGCTGGAAGGAGAGAGGTGAAACTGTAGAAAGAGCTTGTGGAGTGTGCGAACACAGCACGCGAACGGAGCTGCTAACAAGGAATGTTAACCAGGAAGCATAGTTTAAAAAGGCAGAGCCAAAGGTTCTGTCAATTTCACCTCTTTACACAGAGCCGGCAGAGATCACTCTCCAGAGGGTTTGTTAATTTCATCTTCACCTCCCCAAAGGCTTTGTAGCTGTGCAGCTCTGTCTTTTTAAACTACCCTCGTGTAGAGAGGCGGCTCTGTCTTTTAAAACTACGCTTCCCTAAACTTGAGCGCCCCATGTAAGATGTCTTGTGTAGAGAGACTCTCCATCCTTGTGTTTTGTAACTGAAGCCCACTAGTTCTAATCCTGACCTGGGGAGCGGCGGAGAACAACTCCTTGCCTTCTTCCACTTGACAGCCCATCTGGTAGCTGAAGAGCGTGTCTCCCTTCAGCCTTCTGTTCTCCAGGCTAAACACTCCCAGTCCAGATTTCTTCAAGAAGTCCTTGCCTACCCTCCCTTAGAGCATTCTTCACTGGTTGGATTCCAGCTTCCCCATTTCACTTTGGAGAAATTAACCTGCAAGTCTTTAGTTTCATACCACTTTCTGTTTCCTTGCAACGAATGCTTACCGTAAAAACGTATGCATTTTTCAACATGATTGGCACACCGTGTTCATATATTTTATAGCATGTCGGTATATGAATGTCAACAGGGCAATGGCAGCAACAAAAACGGAGGCAGAACGGAGCCCCAAAGGAGCAGCAGACCCTGAATGCTTCATGTTTTATGTTCCAGCCAAGCTGCCAAGTCAAGAATGCCCTTCCCCTCTGTGGAGCTGCAAAGACACCTTCTTTGTGGCTGTCTCACGTATGCTAAATGAGACTGAGAGCCAAACTACAAGTGACGTCTTACACAGGTTGGACACTAGTCGGCTTCCCTCAAGTTTTGTTGGGAAATGTAGGCATCCTGGTCTTGCAGCTGTAATGGAGAGCCAAGCTGTAAAACCAGGGCGCCTACATTTCCCATCAAAACTTGAGGGAAGCCGACTAGTGTCCAGCCTGTGTAAGACGTCACTCGAAGTCAGCTTGGCCTGCAAGACAGGCCCTCCCCATCGCCCTCCGTCCTGCATTATCTTGTGGGCCTCTCCTTCCACTTGCAGATCCCTCACAAGAGGTGGACTGGCCAGTGACCTCTCTGCCCCTTGCCCAGCCTCACCTGGTGCTCTCTTGACACTTGGGAGGCTGTCCAAAGGCCAGGGGCCAGCCAGATCCCCTTACGCCAGCCTCCTGCTGGGTTCCCTTCCCTTTCTCTCTTAGGGGGCTCCTAAAGGCAACAATTGAGCTGCAAGACATCCACAGCTACCCAGTTTCATTCATAGTTTCCTGCTTGTTCCCAGCCAATTTCTGGAGACCAAATTCCAAAATAAGTAAACTTCCCTTGAAGTTACTTTTTCTGTCCGAGAAGACTTTCCCACAAATTTGGGAACTGGGTGTGGCTTGTGATTCTTGTGTGGCTATTGATTGTTGTTGAAGGGAAAACACTCTCCATATGCTTAGGAGCACTCTATGCTTTCCCCTTTTCCTTCTCATGGGCTAGGCTAAGCTCTGGTGAGATCTGGCTTATGTCAAACATTGGCTGATTCTGCACACGTTGGATAATGCACTTTCAATGCACTTTATCAATCGTTTGAGGTGGATTTTTTGTTCCACACGCACACAAAAATCTGTCCCAGATGATCTATAAAGAGGATTGGAAGTGCATTATCCAACGTGTGTGGAATCACTCACTATCACTGTCATGTGGTTTGCTTAGTTTCCAACACAAGTTTGGCAGCTGCTTGTGATGACTCCGTGGCAAACAGAAGGGAAATGCATGAACAGATGAACCCGCCCAAGGCTCTTATGGCCCTTTTTTATATGCCCAGGGCAATGCTGATCGCCACTTTGGAACATCAGGAAGGGATTTCCCTCCAAGCCAGATTGGCTGGGGAGTCTGGAGGGATTTTGTGCCTTCCTCTGAGCATAGAGCAGGGGTCACTGAGGGAGGTGGTGGTGGGAGATAGCTGTGACTTTCCTGTGTTTTGCAGGGGGCTGGACTAGATGGCCTTTGGAGTACCTTCCAGCTTTATGTTTCTTCGATGTGTCTATTCAACAGGGCATTTGACCCAGATTACAGGCTGAGTCATAAGAAGTAGCTCAGAGAGATGCCTTGGTAGGGACAGGAACCATATGGTACTCTGCTGGATATTGTCTGTTGATGCAGATGTAACTTCTCTCTTTATGGATTCTATGGGGCTTAGGAAGCAAATTTTCACACAATTGTAAGTTAAGAAAAAAATTTAAAACTGTTTAACAATAAGTACAATACAGCTTTCCCCCCTTTAACTGTATGCAACCATACAGAAACTTTCAGCCAACAATGTCTCTGAAAAGGTAAACAGTTCAACTTGTCGGATCCCACCAAGTGAGAGAGTCCTTTTTCACAATCTTTCCAGTTTGAAGCAACTGGAGCCCAGGCTGCTGTCCTCTTCTTGGGGAATTACAGCCCTGCAAAAATAATACATTCCCAGTAACATAAACCAAACGCAATACACAAGCACCACTTTTAGTCATATTGTTCACATACATTTCTGATCACCTTATCCAAGGTGCCTGGCTCTAGCTACTGACTCCGCCCTACTGGGCTAAACCAATGACCTCATAGGGGTTACATAGACACGCACCTTCTAGGGCATTTCTGTGTTGCATCTTGCTAGACATGCCATGAAAATAAGTTATGCTATGTTTCTGAAAGATTTCATCTCTGTACTTGGCTTTGTGCTTGTTTTCCAAATTCTGCTACCGTACCCTGTTGTATCCCTTTCACTGAATGTCCTGTTGTTCATCATTTATTATTGTTGTTGTTATTGTTGTTCATTATTGAAGGGGGGAAGGAACTGTGGATTTCCTGCATTGGGCAGTGGCTGGACTAGATGGCCCTTGGGGTTCCTTCCAGCTCTATGTTTCCATGAAACACATGCTCAGAGGTGCTCCTTTTATTACTTTGCAAATTGCAGAACAGAACCTGTGCTTTCAAGAGAGATTCTGGAGCTGCACCCCTTTCCCTCCCCCTGCTGAGTGTGTGTGAAGTCAGTTTGACTCTGAGCTTTGTTCTTACTGGAAATAAAATCCATTTTGTACAAAAGTGCCTTTTATTTTCCTAAAGGGCCAGCACTTGTGCTAAACTACCAATTTTTCATAATAATGCAGGAAACATCCCCTCACAAAGATCAGAAGCATGGGAGAGAATTAGGGTGATCCACAGAAGATTAAGTGGCTTTCAGTGTAGTTGTTTATGTCAGATTTTTAAAAGTAATGTGGATGGATAGAATAAAAAAGCTTGGAGCAAACACAATTACTCACAGTAGTGTGTAGAGCACAGCCAAGAGGATGGGCTTATCTTGGGTCTCTTTTGAAAATACAAGGTCCTCAAGATGACAGGAGAAAGTTCTGGCAGAGCAGCCTAGCGTGGGCCTGGGTAAAATCTATTATTTATTATTATTTTATTTATTTGATTTGATTTATACCCCACGCTCCCCACAGATGGGCTCAGGGTGGCTAACAATATTTTAAAAATACATTAAAATCACAAAAACATAAAATCAATAATAATTTTTTAAAAATCATTGAAATAGTCCAGGAGCAGGCTATTTAAACAAATATTGGGAGTCTGTATATGGGCATAGCAGATGGCCGAGGGCAGCCCCAGAAGGAGTGGTGGTCTTAGATGGAAGAAGGAGGACACCTGCTGGCACTCAGCCAAAGGCCCGGTGGAACATCTCCTGGAGGAATCCAGTTTCACACTTCGATTTCTAACCTTGCATGGAAGATCCAACTGCCAAATCTAATTTCACAGTGTTCTGCTTGCTTGTTAATTCTTTCAGCACAATCTGGTTTTTTCTTTAGGTAAAGAGCACCCCAATTACTTCTGCCCATACCGTCACACTGCAACATGGGCTTTGTAGTTATAAGGCTGCATGACTCGGTGCTTGCACAGGGGACTACCTTTACCTAAGAAGTCATTCACTTGAAAGACCATCTCTTTTCCTATACCCACAAGCTTATTTAGCTCAAAGGTGTTGGGAGTCTACTCCTTTTCGGTTTCTTCCATGAACTCAGAGGCTTGATGAGAGTCATTCCGTGGGGGGGTGTGCTGGAAGGGAAAGGAGCGAGTGACGGGTGGGCCCTTCTCAAACACGAGCTTTTGCAAGCTCAAGCCCTCGCTATCCCAGCAAGACTGAAACATGGTAAGGGCTCCAAGAAATTGATGTGGATGAACAGAGAGCTCCAGAATAAGCTAAGGGAGAAAAAGGAAATATTCAGGAAATGGAGAGAAGGACAGATGTCTAAGGAGAAATATATGAGGGTTACTAGGTACTGCAGATCAGCCATCAGAGAAGCCAAAGCTCCGTATGAGCTGGGTCTGGCCAGGGGGGCTTGCTACAATAAGAAAAACTTCTACAGGTATGTGAGAAGCAAACAGAAGGTAAAAGAGGCAATTGGACCACTGTTGGGTGTGGAAGGAGAAACTCTGATGCAGGACAAAGGAAAAGCAGACAGGCATAATGACTTTTTTGCCTCTTGTTTTCTCCCTGAAGAACTTGAGCCCATCTAGAGATGGTAGTAAACATGACAGGACACCTGGGTGGCTAGTTGACATTGAAAGATGTTGTGGAGAGGCACCTGGCTGCACTGGACAAATGCAAATCCCCTGGGCCGGATGGTGTGCACCCAAGAGTGCGCAAAGAACTTTCTAAAGAACTTGCAGAGCCTCTGTCCATCATCTTCAAGGCCTCCTGGAGGACTGGGGATGTGCCACAAGATTGGAGAAGAGTGAATGTTATCCCAATCTTTAAGAAAGGGAAGAAGGATGACCCAGGAAACTACAGGCCGGTCAGTCTGACTTCTGTTGCTGGGAAGATATTAGAGCAGATTTTAAAGGGATCGATCTGTAAGCATCTGAAGAACCACTTAGTGATCCGGGGAAGTCAGCATGGTTTTGTCCCCAACAGATCTTGTCAAACCAACCTAGTTTCCTTCTTTGATCGAGTGACGAGCTTACTGGATCATGGGAACTCTGTCAACGTGATTTACCTGGATTTCAGTAAAGCTTTTGATAAGGTTCCCCACGACATTCTAATGGGTAAACTGGAAGATTGCGGACTGGACTATAGGACAATTCGGTGGATAGGGAACTGGTTAGAGGACCACACCCAAAGAGTGGTGGTCAACGGCGTTTCATCAGATTGGAGGGAGGTGTCCAGTGGGGTGCCGCAGGGCTCAGTTTTGGGCCTGGTACTTTTCAATATTTTTATCAATAATCTGGATGAAAGGGTAAACGGGCTACTCATTAAATTTGCTGATGATACCAAACTTGGAGAAGTGGCAAACACCCAACAAGACCTGAATACTCTGGAGAAGTGGGCGGTTGTGAACCGGATGCAATTCTACATAGATAAGTGCACACAGTATTACATCTGGGCCACAAAAACGTGAAGCACAAATACGGGATGGGGGATACACTTCTGGGTAGTAGAGATCCTCCAGCTGGGGCCTGGTCCTCTCCCAGATTTCTAACTGATCTCCCAACGACAGATATGACTTCCCCTGGAGAAAACGGCTCCTTTGGAGGGTAGACTCTATGGCATTATATCCCGCATAGGTCCCTCCCTTCCGCCAAGCTCCACCCTTCCCAAGCTGCACCCCAAATCTCCAGGAATTTCCCAATTTGGGATCAGCAAATGAAATTTGACAACAGACATCAAGGTAATCAGATCAGGACAGAAAGGGAAAATGTGAAGCACAAATACAAGATGGGGGATACACTTCTGGGTAGTTGTATATGCGAAAGAGATCTTGGGGTAAGAGTGGACTGTAAACTAAATATGAGCAGTCAGTGTGATGCGGTGGCAAAAAAGGCAAACTCAGTCTTGGGTTGTATCAAAAGGGCCATTGCATCGAAATCGCAGGAGGTCATAGCCCCCTCTCTATACCGCCTTGGTCAGGCCGCACCTGGAGTATTGTGTGCAGTTCTGGAGGCCTCACTTCAAAAAGGATGTGGACAAAATCGAGAGGGTGCAGAGGAGAGCGACAAGAATGATCAGGGGTCTGGAGACTGAGCCCTACGAGGAAAGGCTGAGGGCCTTGGGAATGTTTAGTTTGGAGAAGAGGAGGTTGAGGGGGGACATGATTGCTCTCTTTAAATATTTGAAAGGCTGTCATTTGGAGGAGGGCAAAGAGCTCTTCCAGTTGGCAGCAGAAGGTAGGACGCGAAGCAGTGGGCTAAAACTATATACACAAAGTTACCGTCTGGATGTTAGGAAAAACTTTTTTACGGTTAGAGTAGTTCAAAAGTGGAATCAGCTGCCTAGGGAGGTGGTGAGCTCCCCTTCACTGGCAGTTTTCAAGAAGAGGCTGGATAAATATTTGTCAGGGATGCTTTAGGCTGATCCTGCATTGGGCAGGAGGTTGGACTAGAAGGTCTGTATGGCCCCTTCCAACTCTGGGATTCTGTGACATCTTACATGAGAATGCTCAAGTGTAGAGAGACACAAAGTTAGCTGGGAAGTGTAGTTTAAAACGATAGAGCCAAAAGCTATGGCAATTTCACCTCTCTACAGAGCTGGCAGAGATTGGTCCTCAGAGGGTTTGTTAATTTCATCTTCATCTCCCTGAAGGGGAGGTGAAATTGACAATGCCTTCCAGGAAGGAAATTAACAAACTCTCTGAGGAGTGATCTTTGCCAGCTCTGTAGAGAAGTGAAATTGACATTAAACTACGCTTCCCAGTTAGCATTGCATCTCCCTACACTTGAGCGTTCTCATGTCTCATGTCTCATGTCGAGAGACTCTAAGATGTCTTGTGTAGAGAACTATGAGACTGCCAACACCCCCTGGGGCTTGGCTGGCTCCTGGACCACAGTGGTTCTCAGGGGGCATTGGCCAACAAGAATTTCTCCATAAATTAAGAGGCCATTCTGCCTCTGTCTGGATGCCTGTCACCAAGACAAACAGAATGCGAATGCTTCAGTATTGCATGTGAAGGGCCAACCAAGCCTTCTGTGCAGAGGAACGATCTCCTGATGGCCTGGAAGGCAGCTGGGAGCAGAGGGCTAGGAGGAGAAGGTCTGCTTTTTGCACCAACAATTTTTCTGCTCCAGATCAGCCTCCTTCTATCACGTTCCCACAAACATGATTGGAACTCACAAGGGAAACACTTCTGGGGGAGGCAACGTGAAATGCAAAAACGGCTGGTGAGGAAAGAGTTAAGCTCCTTTCCTCTGTTCCCAGTTGCCCCCTCCCAAACTGCTTTGGATGGTTAAAAGGCCATCAAGGTAACATTACACAGGCACCTTCCCCTAAGGTGCCATTTGCACACAGCCTGTAGCTTTCGGCTAGGAAGGCGTTTCAGAGCACAGGGAGAAGCAGAGAGGAGGAGGCAGCCACTCCACTGCCCAGTCAAGATGGATCTGACGTGAGTTTCTCTGCGGTAAAGATGAAAATCAGTAAGCCAAGAATGTGCTTTGCTAAGATTGTCTTTTTGCTAGAACGGGGGTCCAACAGATCCTCCAAATTACCGAGTTGCATCTGGTAGCTTTACTCACTGCATACTGCATCAATCATATTCACCAAGTTTTTTTACAAAATGTATTTGTTAATCACACAAACACATAGAAAACCTCAAGCAAGCCACAACGGTGCATTCTTTGTGAAGCAGGCAGAGGATTTAACAAGACCCACACCTGCTTGCTTCCCCACCAGTCTCTCACCCTTGCACCATTTGTGCCCCGCTTCCAGCCCCAATGCGAGGGTCCCCTGGTTTCAGACCCCCAGAGTTGCCAGCTGTTCACCCAGTCTCTGCAGTGGGCATTCAGGAGAAGCTAGACAGCAGAGCACCTTTTTTGGCAGAGCATTGCAGACTGGTGATTAAATTAACTTCTCCAGCTACTGTCCGCCATTCATTCTTTGCAGAGGGAAGATTCTCAAGCTAACTTCGGCTTTGTCAGAAGCAGCCCCCTTCCCCGCCCTTCCTCGGTCCCTTTCTTATCTCTCATCATTATCTAATGGGAGCCGCTGAACATGTCATTACAAAAAACCCTTAAAGAATGAAAATAAAGCACGGAGAGATTGGAAAGCATTATTACTATTTCATTTATATACCCACTGGATTGCTTTGAGTGTCTCTCCCTCCAGGCCTTTTCATCAGCACAGCTGATCAACAGACGTCTTTTAAGGCCTCCGGTCTGCACTTTGCAGGAAACTCGGGAGGGGAGCGGCCCTCCGATTGTGAGGGGGAGCTGCTGACATCACTGGGCATACTTGGCTCTTCCCCAGTCTGCCCCCCACAAGTTTTATTTCTAGACAAAGATTCATTTGCATGGAAAGTGCAGCATCCTTTCTGAAGAGCTGGGCAGGTTCCTGCTGCTTATTTCCCATTTGGAATCTTAATCCCCCTGTTTCTGACATCACAGCTGGTTGCTGTGGCAATCGGAGCTGTATGCTACAGTAGCAGAGTTTGTATGCATGGCTGTGGGATGGGGGTGGGTGGGGAAAGAGTGGGGGCACACCACAAGCTGGAATTACAGGTGGGGTCTCCAACAACCAGGTGGGGCTTGGGGCTCTCTTGGACTTACACCTGATCCCCACCCATTTTTCCAACATTATCTATACCATCATGTGTCCCTTATACTCTTTACATCAGACAAACAGGTCAACCCAACCTAAAAGAATAACTGGACATAAATCTGATATCAAAAAATCACAACACTAAAACACCAATAGGAGAACATTTTAATTGTCCAGGACATTCTATTGCTGACCTCAGAGGGGCAGTTCTCTTACTAAGACCCTTCAAGGGAAGATCTCAATGTGAGATTGCTGAATTTGAGTTCGTTCACCAATTCAGAACAACGGAGACGCCCCATCACTGGGCTGAATAGGGACATACGATTGTTATCTCACTACAGATGCTAATTTTCTGCATTCCCTACCCTTAAGCATTTCTCCCCTTCTCTAACAGAACTGATTACACTTTGTGTTGTACCTTTGCATCCTGACTCCCTTCTTTGTAACACGCCTCAGAAGGTGAAACTAAGGAAATCTTGTTGCTCTTTAGGGTGTTGGCAATTCTAAGTAGGGCAGAGTCCTCTCCAGGCGACAGAGATCAGTTCTCCTTGAGGAAACAGCTGCTTTCAAGGGTGAACTGTATGGCATTATACCCTGCTGAAACCCCTTACCAGACTCCACCCTCCATAGGCTCCAGCGATTTCCCATTATGATTTAATAATAATACTAATGATAACAGTGCGCTTATATGCCGCTCCTCTGGACCGAGCTCATGGTAGAAGTGGGAGTCGAACCAGCAGATTGCTGATTCACAACCCAACCACTTAACCACTATGCTACCTTGAGTGTCAGTGAGAATGGCACACTATAAATAATGCAAATAAAAACAAAATACTCAAACAGTACCATAAAATTGGTAGCATTTCATGCCTCTGGATTCTCACTCAGTCTGATGAAAGGTCTCCATTCACCAACCTGTATTTGCTACACACTGCTTGGCAGACAGTTGTACAAACAGTGATTAAATCAATCAGTCAGTCACTGCTTATAAATAAGGACTCTTTAAAAGGAGGGGCTTACACTTTAGTCTCAGGTGCATAGCGGTGTTGGTCTGCAGTAGAAGAACAAGGTTCGCATCCAGTAGCATCTTAAAGACGAACAAGATTTCCAGGGTATAGACTTTTGGGAGTCAAAGCTCTGCCAAAGAGAGCTTTGACTCTCAAAAGCTTACACCCTGAGAATCTTGTTGATGCTATCGGACTTGAATCTTACTCTTTTATGTTTATTCAACTCTATATTTTTGAGGTTATTTTGCATAGGCCCATTTCTAAATAGCCTCATGGAATTCGCATCATTTAACTACCTAACCCAACCACCCCCCATCCTAGGGGAGAATTAGTTTCCTCTCATGTGAAAATGCAAAAGTCTCTGCATGGCAAGAAGATGAAACTCCACCACCACAACCACTGCACAGCCACAAAGGTGTTTGATAGTGGTTCTACTTGGATGGGTGGCAACAAACTGAGCAGATGTGAAGCAGGTATGTTCACCTGTTGAACCTGTTCACCATGAAGTTCACAGCACCCCCAGTGACAGCCAGACTAGACAATCTGAGCAGTCTACATGATCTACATGGAGAGTGCTTGAAAACACATGTTTTGGGAATGCCTAAGCCTAAGCTGCCAAGAGGATGTTTCTCTGCTGTGTTCTATCTACCCTGCCTGCCAGTTAGTTTCCAGACCCAATTAAAAGTTTCCAGACCCAATTAAAAGTTTCCAGACCCAATTAAAAGTTCTGGTCATGACTAGAGATGGGCAGGAACAGCAATACGAACTTTAAAAACCCACAAACAGCCCAATCTGCTGTTCGTGAGGCCCCATTCTAAACGAACAGGTGGTCATTGCAAGCCTTGTTGCTGTTCGTCAAGCCAGTCTGGCACCTGCAATCAATCCCCTTGGCAACTCAGGCAGGGATTGTCTGAACTCTGTCTGAACTCCTGCTGTTGCCCTGGAAACCCCAATCTAAGCCCAATTTAGCTTGATAGGCAGGTCTTCCTTCCACGAGTGGACTGGAGCTCCAAATTTGTTACAAGAGGAAAAGACCAGGGGGAGGGGGTCTCCCAGCTCTGGCTTTCAGGGAGAGACAGCTGCTGTTAGAGAGACAGGGTGAGTGCATTGGAGCTTGAATTTTCTTTGTGTGTGGTGGGATAGGGATCTTCCCCTTCAGGTTCCAGGGCTGCTGCCAGGCTCTGGGACCAAGCTATTAGTTATTATTGGTACCTTTCCTGCTGCCTGCTCAGGTAGGGTTTCTGGGAGTGGTGTGGTAGGGATCTTGACGGCTGGAGGAGAGCCTGCTGGCCCCCATGAACAACGAACATGTTCATGAACAGGATCATGTTCGTTGTTCGTTGTTCATTGTTCATTGTTGTTGTTCATTGTTCGTTGTTCGTTGTTCGTGGATGGCAATGAACAATGAACACCATCTTCGTTTTTTTTCTGTTCGTGCCCATGTCTAGTCATGACTTTTAAAACCCTAAACAGTCTAGAGACCAAGTGTTTCACTGATCCCCTTCTTCCAAATAGGCCTTGGCAGGTACTACTGAGATTATCTCCGGAGGTCCTGTTCGGTGTGTCCTGTAGTCTAAAATGCAGAGAAGGCCTCTTCTGTGGTGCCCTCTCTGCCAAACCTGCTGGACCTCATCCTTTCTGGCCTTCATCACATGCTGGCCCTCACCACATGCTGAGATGCTTAGTTGATAAGCATTGCGATGCTGTGGGCAAATTGTTTTCTTACCAGCATTAGTGATGGGCTTATTGCACGCAGAATTGTTGGCTTCTTCTTCTTCTGCCTTATATATCCTTTCCCATACAAAACGGTGTAGCTTTTTTATACCGTGATTTTATATTGCAGTCTAAAAGCCACCTGCAGGCTGCAGATTCTATAGGTTTGAACGGGGTTGGGGAGCCAAAGGTGTACCCCCCTCTCCTCCCCGCCGTAGCAGGACCACCTTATAACTACTGGTCCAAGGCTGATGACCTATACCTGAAGAGCGAAGCCCTTGGTGGAAGGAGGAGTTCATTATTATCCCTTTTAATGGTTTCCCTGTAACTCCTGCTATTGATAACCTTGTTTTTCTTCCATTTGGTCTCCCTGCGTGACGCCTCTTACTGAGATTGCAGGATGATCAGAAGTGATGCCGACCATTCTCAGCTTCCTGGCTACACAGAGAAAGCAGATAATCCAGGCAGATAATGAACAAATACGCAGAAGAGATTTAGCCAGCCGTGGGAAGGGAACTGATGCAGCTGCATTGGCTTTAGAGGATGGAACTCTTCTCTAAGTTTCTCCCCAAATATTGCAGATTATTGAGGGAGAAAACAGATGCTCAGGAACGTATGAAGCAGCCCCAGTGAGATGGGCCAGCTAAACCCAGAACTTTGAAACATGTGCAAGGGTGTCTCTAAGTTGAATTCCTGTCTTTCGTTAATTCTCAATATGCATCATCAACAGTTTGGTGCCCACATATAACATGCATTGCTACTTCTGCCACAGTATATGCTTAAAATAGAGAATCATGAGTAGACATGGGTATGAACGGGGGGAAAAGACCGAACACCCTGTTCATCATTCGGTGCCATCCATGAACAACTAACAACGAACATTGACAAACATGAACTGTTCCCGAACATGTTCATTGTTCGTTGTTCATGGGGGCCAGAACCCCCCAACCCCCCCCCACTTAGCCCCCTCCTCTCAAACCCACTTACCTGGCCCTTTAAAGATCCCTTTAAACTATCAGCTGGCAGGCAGCGGGGGGGATTCCCCCCTGCCGCCTGTCAGCTGATAGTTTAAGGGGCCCTTTCCTGCCACGTGCAATGAGCAGGGCCCTTTAAACACCCCACAAACTGACCTTCCCAATGTCCAATACTCACCAAATTTGCAGGGGACATAGTCCTCACTGTCCTCTGAAGACCCCCCAAGTTTCAGAGAGATTGTACCCCGGGAAAGGCATGATCCACAGGTCTCCCATTGGCTGTTATTTTCTCTTCACATTGGCAAAAACGGGACTCTCTGCTGGAAGTACTTTGAAGGGTTAAAGCCAGAAGGAAAGCCAGAAGGTGTTCAGACAGAGTTCAGTCCGTCCCTGCCTCCAGTTGCCTAGGGGATTGATTGCATGTGCAAGACTGTCTGGCTTGCCGAACGGCTGCCGAAGGCAACGAACGAGGCTTGCAACGACCACCTTTAGGATGGGGTCTCACGAACAGCTTGTTCGAGAACACCAGATTAGGCTGTTCGTGGGTTTTTTCTGTTCGTAATGCTGTTCGTGCCCATGTCTAATCATGAGCAAGCCACGTGGAAAGTTCAGGAAACTTTTCCAACTCTCTGGGATCATGTGAACCCAGTTCATGCACCTGTACCAGATGATTTTCCTGTTACCATGGCAGCCAGAGATCAAAGGATTCCCAGGGCAAGTGGCTGCCAGTGCCAATGGGACATTTCTACAGGCGAATACAATCTTAATTCAGATGCTGCTAATGACCTTTCTTAATCCTCTGCCATTACATCATTCCCCCCCCCCCTCCCCTTTACAGGATATATAGGAGACGGGGCATGTAAGATACTTGTTCTTTTTCTGCTGTGGCTATGCGCTCCATGTTTTAGTTCCTGGCAGTGCTAAGGAGAGAAATATTCAAGAATTCTTTTCAATGGATTACATTTTCCACATTGGTTGATTTTGGATGTGTATGTCATTTCAGATGCATGAGCAAATGAGCATACCATCATCTCTATGCGCTGCCCACATTGGAATCAAAGAGGTTTTTCTCCCCTGTGGGAGGATTGGATTGTATCCATTCCACAATTGTTCATAACATCTCTATGTGAGTAATTTAATTAAAATATTTCTAATAAGCTTTATACTTCAGATCAGTTTGGTTTCCATGGAATAACATATACGCAATACATATACAAATTTATTTTCCTCTTTCTGGGTTCACTTTCTGCATGATCAGGCAGCTTGTATGAAATAGCTATATTTATGGGGTGCATTGCCTGAGATTATACTACGGAGGCAGGCCTTAGGCCAAAACAAGTTTGGTTATGCACATATGGTGATAAATGTACAATAATACTTGCATAATTGGGAACACTTCACTTTAATATACAGCACTATGCATACTATTATTGTTTTTAACTGCATTTTTGAATTATTTATTGTTTGATTAAATTTTTACAGGTTCCTTATTGATTTGTACTATGGTTGGAGCAGTACACTGGTTTTTGTATCAACCTTTTCAGTTTTCCTTCTTTTGGTGGGTTGTGTTTTTTTCTGCTTTCTTTTTTTTCTGTGCTTCTAACATGCACAGAATTCTATCTTGTGTCTATTTATTTATTTAAAACATTTATGTGCTACTTCTTCAGTGATGTGCTTGAAGTAGCTTACAAAATAAAATCAGGGTTTTTTAAAAAAAAATCAAACAATTAAAAACCCAGCCAATAAAAACCCTGAGCATCAAGTGCATAAAAACCCAGAGCATAACAGCACATACTTACTTGTATGCAAAAAGGGTGTTTAATATCTTAGGGCTGTCTTCAAATCACAAAAGAAAAAAAACTCGAATTAAAGGTTTGCTTGAGTTGGCAGGAACTAGTATTTAGCTGGCCCAAAGAACCGATGGATATTTGCCCCAAGAGCAGAATCAGTTTTTCAGCCTAGAGGGATCAAGTTGCGGGGCAACCTGAAAACTCTCAAGCTCTGTCCTTCTTCAGTTGGTGGTGTTTGTTCCCTATCTTTTTTAAAACGTGAAAGCAGAGCAGGCCTTCTAGACCCCACCCCCAGTAGCACTCTATATCCCTCCACCATCTTGATTGTGTTAACATGCTAGTATGCGTGTTATGTGCTGTCAGTGTCGAGTTGCCGCCAACCTAGGGCGACCCTATGAAGGAAAGACCTCCAAAACGTCCTATTATTAACAGACTAGCTCAGATCCTGCAAACTGGAGAACGTGGCTTCTTTTATTGAGTCAAGCCCCTTTGTTTTAGGTCTTCCTCTTTTCCTAATGCCTTCCACTTTTCGCAGCATTATTGACTTTTCCAGAGAATCTTGTCTTCTCATAATGAGACCAAAGTATGATAGCCTCAGTTTTGTCATTTTAGCTTCTAAGGAGAATTCAGGCTTGATTTGATCTAGAACCCACTTCTTTGTCTTTTTGGCCATCTGCAAAACTCTCCTCCAGCACCACATTTCAAATGAATCCATTTTCTTCCCATCAGCTTTCTTCACCATCCAACTTTCACGTCCATACATAGTAGTGGGGATGGAATACCATAGTTTGAATTATCCTGATCTTGGACCCCAGCAAGACATCTTTGCCTTTGAAAATCTTTTCTAGCTCCCTCACAGCAGCCCTTCCAAGTTTCAATCTTCTTCTGATTTCTTGGGCGCAGTCTCCTTTTGGGCTGATGATTGAGCCAAGGAATAGAAAATCCTGGACAATTTCAGTTTCCTCATTGTCAGCTTTAAAACTGTGTAATTCCTCAGTGTCATTACTTTCGTCTTCTTGATGTTCAGCTTCTTGATGTTTGGCGCTTTCTCCTTTAACCTTCATCAGTAGTCGTTTCAAGTCTTCACTATTTCCTGTTAGTAATGTGGTGTCATCTGCATATCTCAAATTGCTAATATTCCTTCCACCAATTTTCACTCCATTTTCTTCTGAATCTAATCCAGCTTTATGGCATGCTTTGCATAGAGGTTGAACAGGTAAGGAGATAATATGCATCCTTGTCTGACACCTTTGCCAACTGGGAACCATTCTCTTTCCCCATGTTCTGTCCTGACAGTAGTAGCCTCTTGTCCAGAGTCCAGGTTGCACATCAAAACATGCTAGTAACACCCTCATTTTCCTGCCAAGGAACCCTCTGAAAACTCTCTATTAGGTAATGGCATTGTACATAGTTTTTATTGACTCTGCCATGGCTCGTTCTGCAGTTTTAAAAGCCAAGACAGTAATGCTCCTTTGGATTCAGTCAACTAGGAAAATATCATTTACTCACAATATGTTACAGAAAGTTTATGTCCCAGAAGACTGGGTGTGTGAAATGGCAGGACTTGTATTTCAGGGCCCTTTAGTGTCTGTACATGTATTTACATGTGTGTGGACTAGAAACAAGATTCTTTGCAACAGCGAAAACTGTAATAGCTTTAAAATGGAAATCACAGAAAACTCCTACCCTAGCAAATTGGAACTCTTAAGTTATGGGACCAGTACATTATAGAGAAAATCACAGACAGCCTCCTTCCAGCTGAAATATACCACAGAACAACAGATTTTACAGACAAATGGCTCCCCTTCATTGAACATAAAGCCAAGAAAAACATACAATCAAAAAATCCAGTGTACTAAACCATGATGTTATGAAAATTTCATATGAACACTCGTGACTATACATTCTTAGTCAGACCTCACAAAACAACAAATGACTTGCACAAACAACTTATTCAATAGTTTGGTTCATCGTGATGCATCTTATCCTCCTGAACAATCAACAACAAAATAAAGCTTTCAATCTTGTATAACATCGAAAGAATCCACGCAGATAACCTACCTGAGTTATTGACTCAACAAACATATAACATAGGGATGTCAATACTGCACCTTGCAGCAGCTGGTTTTATTGTTATCTTTAACGTTATTGTTGCTTTTCTTTAATGTTATTGTTGTTTATAAGAAATTAAAATCAATTTTAATAAATACTTAAAAAAAAATTTTAAACGATTTCGTGCAAGATTCTATGCAGAGTTACCACCTTGACATCAGTGGCTGGAAGGGAGAATGATAACCAGGGCTTTTTTTCAGCTGGAACGTGGTGGAACGGCATTCCGGCACCTCTTGAAAATGGTCAAATTGCCGGTGCCCCGTCCCCTGATCTCCAGACAGAGGGGAGTTTAGATTGCCCTCCGCGTGGCTGGAGCGGTGCAGAGTGTGATCTACACTCCTCTCTGTCTGGAGATCAGGGGGGCAGGGCCACTAGCCATGTGACCATTTTTGCTGAGGGTGATTTAAACTTTTAAAAACTCCCCCCCCCCTTGTTCCACCTGACTGAAAGTGACGTCATTGTGCGGTCCTGAGTTCCACCACTGAGTTCCACCACCTCTTTCCCCAGAAAAAAAAGCCCTTTATCACACTAACAATGCATGGTGGAGGAAGGTGCCATCAAATCATAGCTGATTTATGGCAACCCCTGTAGGATTTTCAAGGAAAGAGACTAACAGAGGTGGCTTGCCATTGCTTGCCTCTACGTAGCAACCCCAGTCTTCCTTGGCGGTCTCTCATCGAATTACTAACCTGGCGGACCCTGCGTAGCTTCTGAGGTCTGATGAGCTTGTGCTAGTCTGGGCTGTCTAGGCCAGGGAAGCAATTCATACTAATCACCTTTTAAACAAGCATCCCCGAAAAGCAAAAATTGAGGTCAAAATGTGGGCCGTGATCTACCAGGTGTCATGTTTGACTGTGCCCATTCATCCATGCCAACATTAAGTGTGTGTGGTCCAGAGATGCCTTGGGGGTGTACCTGGTCTTATGTCGTAACTGATAAGTACATTCCTTAACTTGCAATAACCACTTTCGTTTTCTCAGTCTCACAGCATAGCCGGCAGCTGCGGACCATCTCTTCTATTGATATTGTCTAGACCGACCTTGTGTGTCTGAAGTGTTGCGTTACTCGGCATCTTGTCTGTTTAGTGTGTGAACGCCGAAGCTCTTTCCCAGACTACCTTTGAATTTGTGGTTTAGGAGGGAGGGGGTTGTTTGAGTATATTGCCTTGCAAGGGCCTGATGCCTTATTCCTTTCAATGAGGAGTTACCAGGCTCGCCTGCCTTTAACTTCATGTACTCCTATGGACCTGTGCATATGTAACCAGATTGATTTCCTGAATAAAAGTCATTTAGCCGAGGACCTGTGTCTTGCTGAAATGATCCAGGGATCTGTCGGCCATAACCTGTCATCCATAGTCTGACACCAGGGACTAGGAACTCCCAGAAGTGATGTCATCGCACCAGCTGCGGGAGCTCTCCCCAAATGGTCCACATCAGCCCCGCACACAGTGCAGGAGCACCCCCATGGCTGGCGCAACAGCATCACTTCCAGGAGTAAACACGCTGCCTGCCCAAGATATGTGCCAGGTTTCCCGAACGGGTATAGGGACCCTGGCAATCCTGCTCTGGGAGTGTACAAATACAAATAATAAAATAAAAAATGAATCCCCGTCAGCCAACCTCTTGCAAGAACCCAGCCCTAAAAATCCTTTCAGACTGTGTTGTGAGAAGGACACAGGCACGTTCCCATCTCGGCACACCTTTTGAAAATCCAGATGACCACAGCTCAGCCTCCTCTCTGGGGTCTTGCAGTTTTCACCCCCAGTCTCCATTCGACCCAAGATGGGGAAAAACAGAGAAAAGGGGAAAGGAATTCCAAGTAAACAGGATGTGTATGTTGCTATCTGCATTTATTCTGTTCCTGTACATAAATGTATGCAACACACAAAACCATTAAGATGTTTCCAGTTGATATGTTTAGGAGTACTCAGTCAAGTCATTTGAATTTGACCGCATACACTCATCTAGGCAACGGCTGCTTAGCTTGCTGGTAGAAAAGCTAAAATTGGTTTTAAACACTTGAGATCAGAACCATCTGGCAACATCGGCAATTTCAGCTAGCAAAATACAGCATGGAATAAGAACAAAGCGTTTTCAAACGCCTGGCAAGCCCAAGTTTTTCATTTCCCTTCAGGCATCACTTGTAGCTTGGCTTGGGAAGACTCAGAGCCAAGCTACAAGTGATGCCTGACACAGGTTGGACACTTGTCAGCTTCCCTCAAGTTTTGATGGGAAATGTAGGCATCCTGGTCTGGCAGCTGTAATGGAGAGCCAAGCTGTAATACCAGGACACCTACATTTCCCATCAAAACTTGAGGGAAGCTGACAAGCGTCCAACCTGTGTCAGACGTCACTTGTAGCTTAGCTCTTAGGAAGGGAAAGTGGATTAGAGCCGAAGCCATGGCAGGAAGATGAACCAGAGGGCCACATTCAGCCTCATCTGACACTCAGAGGGGGAGAAAGTGGACCTGTGTCTTCCGAAGGCTGGTTTCTTGTGAGCGTACCCATTATTGGAATCATTGCAAATGATGCAAAACTTCATGTCAGGGTGGAGCCAAGCAGCTCCCTGCTGCTCTGTAGGGGAATGGGAGGTGCCATAAGCAGAGGTGACAAATGGACCAGACTTCGGAGCACATATAAGATTGCCTACTCCACCTTGAGAAATTCCTGGAGATTCAGGCAGGGAACCTGGAGACAGGTGGAGTTTGTGGAGGGACTTCAGCAGGGTTTAATGCCACAGAGTCTGCGTGCACCAAAGCTGCCATTTCCTCTGGGGAACTGATCTCTGGAGCTGGGAGATCAGTTGTAATTCTGGGAGATCTCCACACACTCACACACACACCCACACCCCGGAGGCTGGCAACTCTAGGCTGATATCCAGGGCTTTTGGAGTCAGGCTCATTGCACCCCCCTGCCCTACTAGAGCTTAGGGTTGCCAGCTGCAGGTGGGGAAATTCCTGGAGTTTTGGGAGGTGGAAGCTGGAGAAGGTGGAGTTTGGGGAGGGGAGAGACTTCAGCGGGGTGTAATGCCATAGAGTCCACCCTCCAACGCAGCCATTTTCTCCAGAGGAACTGATTGCTGTAATCTGGAGATCAGTTGCATTTCTGGGAGATCTCCAGGAACCACCTGGAGTCTGGCAACTCTAGGCGCAGCGACGCCAGCCTCCAGTAGGATTGTCAGCCACCCACTGGGGGTTGGGCACACCTCACTCCCAGTCGGTGCATCCCGCTGCCACTCAGCTAGCTGGCAGGGGAGGAACGGCAGGAAACGGAGGGGACTCCTCTGCTGCCGGGATATTTGCCGGTGACATAATGACATAACCAGTGACGTGCTGTCATCACTTCCTGTATGCCTAGAAATGACATCACCACATTGGTGGGTGAACCATCGACTTTTTGTCCAAACACCAGAGTGGTACCTGCAGGCTGGTGACATGACAGCATCACTTCTGGTGACGTCACTAAGTCACCAGTGGGCACCCCAACAGCATTTCAGTCCCATTCCCTTGAAAACTCACAAGCTCCTACCCTGTAAATCTAGTTGGTCTTTAAGGTGCTACTGGACCCCTATCTTGCTCTTCCTGGAATAACAACTAACCTGCAGGTCATAGAGATCAGTTCCCCTGGATAAATTGGCTGCTTTGGAGGGTGGACTGCATGGCCTTATACCCCCGCTGAGGTCTATCCCCTTCCTAGATTCTACCCTCCCCAGACTCTACCCCCAAATGTCTGGGAATTTCTGAATCAGGAGTTGGCAACTCTTTATAGGCCTCATATTTGAGGAAGATATTGTCATTTGAAGGGTGGGTTGGGGCATAAAATCCCAGGACTGACCAAGGACAGAGAGGCCTCCTTGCAGCCGTCTTTCTCTTCCACGCTAGCTGCAGGCCCGGGATCACAGAGTGAAAACAAGGCTCTTGGCCGTGAATTCGCAGACACCGAGAAGGAGGCCAGAGGAGTCGAGGGCTCTTCAAGTGCGTTTGCACAATTAGCTGTTCTTTGCTTAGTGCGACAAGTAGAGCAGAGAAGAGCTGCTGGTGGAAAGTTCAGCGGCCTCACAGATCTTTCCAGACGTGCTTGTCTGAATTTGCAGCCACCAAGATGAAGACAATGACGAACCCCACTGAGATTCTTTCCTTTCTAGACCCCAGCCAGCCATCTCTTTCCAGAATGTCTTCTTAAGGCCCCTCCCTTTCTTTCTTTCTTTCTTTCTTTCTTTCTTTCTTTCTTTCTTTCTTTCTTTCTTTCTTTCTTTCTTTCTTTCTTTCTTTCTTTCTTTCTTTCTTTCTTTCTTGTCGCCCTCCCTTTTCCCCTTGAAAAAAGTAATGATTGGTTTAATGCAACATTTATATCCTGCTGAGGCCCCTCCCCTCCCCAAACCCCACCCTCCCCAGGCTCCGCCTCCAAATCTCCAGGAAATCCCAACTCAGAGTTGGCAGCGCTAGCCTAAGCAAGGGGTGAAGTGGGCAGGAACTGCTGCCAGAAGGCGGCTGCCTGAGCCCTGCATGTGGCAGGACTTATCAGCTTCCACCAATTCGTGGACAAGATGGACGTGGGCGGCCTCCACCAAGCCAGCTGCTTGAACCCCAAATGGGGTGGATACAAGCCGCTGCTGGACCCTGCTCTTGTTTCCCCCTGGGCAGGGCCATACGCAATTGGGGATCCATCGGGTGCGGGGCCCGGGCCAACTGCCCTTTCGGTTAAGTTGCCCTTTGGTTAAGACTGCCCCTGAGACCATAGAGTGATTTATTTACTTACGTTATTTATAGTCCGCCTTTCTCATTGAGACTCAAGGTGGATTAAAGGCAGTTTGAGAATTATTAATATGTGATTTTATAAAGGGGAGAGAGAAGTAACTTTACCATTAATGGGGAAATTTAGTTATTAATTAATCTAAGCTAATAGTAGTAATAAGGAGATTGTATTAAAACTAGATAGTTTAAACAGTGAAATGTAGATTGATATTTTAGAAAATTGGAGATATAGACGAATTTGAATATGCTTAGAATAAGTGATACAATATATATAAGATTTAGAAAAATTATAGTCAAGAGTAATTTGAGTAATAAGATGGGTTAGAGGTTGGAAAGCTGTTGGAAGTCAATAAGGAGGGGGGAAAGGGAGGGGGCTGTTATAATTTAGATAAGATGGGGAATTTGTATTGAATAATATTTTATGTACTCACCAATAAAAATTTTTTAAAAAAAGAGAGAGACTCAAGGTGGATTAAAAAGTGCAAGTCAATATGATATACTATCCCAGGTAAAAGGACCTGACAGGCATCAATTTATAGCTACCAGCCGGACTCGGAAAGCAGTTTTGGATGTCCAAACTATGGCCGTGTCCATAAGTCCAAAAAGAGAACCCCGTTTGCCGAAGGCTGGTGGCTTTTTTGCGGGATTTCTGACATTTCCGTTCCCCAAATGGATGCAGGCAGTTTTGCTTCTGTTTTCGTGGTGCTGCGAAAACTGCCTGCATCCGTTTGGCAAACAGAGACGTCAGAAATCCTGCGAAAAAGCCGCCTGCATTCGGGGAGTGGGGCGCTCTTTTTAGGATGTGTGGAAATGGCCTATTTCACTATGTTAGACACAAATACAAGGAGTAGTATACTGCACTGATGAGGAAATCCACCCTGCCGGCTCTTGCCCCTCACAGGTCTGTTGTCTTAGCAACTTGACAGAAAGGCCTGCGATCTCCCCTTCTGAGCTCACTGCAGGCCGAGGCAGGCTTCAGCAGCATTTCCCAGTGTGTGTTTATGCTTCCTCTCTGTCAGTGCTCTTCCTTAATTTGCCACCTGGTGCCGAAAAGCCACTTGCCCCGGACCGCTAAAGCCTCTGCTTCTTCCCTCCTTTCGCTGTCGATCGGGACCCAAGGTCACCCCATCGCAACTTTCTCCCCAAATCTGCCGAAAAGGCGGCTGCCGGTCCTCTACCTCCACGGCAAACTGTAATCACCAAATTGTTCAAGGGATAATTACGGCTTGATAGCAACACGGTAGTAACTCTTGCTTTTATTGCCGTTTGTGTTAAATATAATTGCCATGTAAATTATAGTGGGGGAAAGCACCGACCATAAATGATTACGGAGAACTTGTGTTGTATGGGAGCGTGGGGCGGAGGGATTGCTTGAGGGTAACAGGAGAAGGCAGGCAGATGCAGGCAGGAAAGATGGCGCATCAAACTTCAGCGCTGGAAAAATGAAAGGAGTCAAAACTCAGGCGATCTGTTTGCAGATGAGTGACATTATGGAATTTGATTACAGTAAACCTTTTGGTAGCCAGCTTGCATAGCCCTCCACCTCAGGCATACTCAAGAATGGCAGAATATGCAAGCAAGCCTTCTAATCACTTTTGTCGGGAATAGTTCTCCTCGTAAGGTCTTTGCCCCCCCATCCATCCTGTGTGATGCTTATAAAATGACAGCAGCATACAGAGCACTTCACAGGCTGCAAGCAGAACCCATACGTGATCCAAGGAACTTCCATTCCAAAACCAGAGATAAGAGAGGAGAGTGTTGCCGATATTGCTGTTCTCCGAGCTTATGCTTAGTTTCAGTGTGTCCCCCGTGTTACATCGAGGTTGACCTTGCAATAATAGTGTTAAAATTGGGCTAAGACAAAAGAAATATTGGAGAGGTTTGTGAACAATCGGCATTTGTTGTCTTATCTTGTGGCATTCTGGGGTCCTAGTAATGGCCAGAAAACCTACACGTTCTTCAAAGGGATGTGTGGCCGTGATTGTCACCAAAGCTGGCCTTTGGACAGAGCCTGTCCATAGGCCTCATTGCCCCATTTTGCGCCTAGACATGATCACGTGCAGGTTTACCCAAATATGGAATGTAATATGCAAACCGTGGATTCCATAAATGCAATCAATTTCTAATACATAATAAATATAGTCACTTTCTTATGCATAACAGTTAACATGAATCATATAAACAACAAAATACACAGCACATCCAAGAATCCCCTTTGCCTGTTACTTTTAGGCAAACCAAAAAGTTCTGTGGGGTATTTTGTGATATCCTATGTCCAAAATTGAACGTGTGAGGCGTCTGCCTTCAACATATAAATTATTAGAAAGTGTTTGCATTTATGGAATCCACGGTTTGCATATTACATTCCATATTTGGGTAAACCTGCACGTTGTCTTTAAATAATATCCAAGTAGGGAATAAGTTTTGTAAGATATCCGGGTGGGTTTCCCACTGTTGTTTCGCAGTGATCACTGGATATCAAGCCTGTTTGCTGTCCTAGACACGATCAAGCATGTACGAAGCGCCTTCCATTACCACTTCCTAACTGCGGCCAGCCTCAAACCATCTCAGATCAGAATCATGATGACTTCCAGGTAGAACCACTCTTTTTAGCAATTTATGACAGCTAAACGTGTAGCTCATACTACAGATGGGCGATCAAGGTCCATGATTGCACATGAGTAGGGAGGTGGAGGAGGGAATTGATGGGGCCTCTGGGTCCCAGCAGAGGCCCACAGCTGATGCTGTCTATGAATGTTTCCAACTCCTCCTGACAGTTGCAGACACTCAGCGCAACCCTCCGGGAGTTCCATCCTGATAGATTTTTAATTGTGGGAAGGAAAATGTGACCTCTTCAAACTGCCAGCAGAAAAACAAAAGCAGGAGTCCCTCTGCAAAGCATTGCACAGAGGCGACATGCCACCGATTCAATTACAATCCTGCGCACATTGTGAATGAGTTTCTCCTTCCTTCCCTGTAAATCTGTGCCGTATATGCTAGGTTTATTATTATTGCACTAGGGAGGTGGATTGATTCCAGCGCCTTACGTCAGACCTTTAACATCATTTAAGCACAGCAAGCTGAAGGCTTTTCCTTGCTATTTAAGGGAACTGATTTTGCAGACAGCTGAAGAAAGTAATCTTCAGGTAGAAAGACACATCTGGGAATGATGCATTAATCCCTTAAAAGCTAACTCTGTGGAGGGTGATAACATGTTTGGAAGGGCTATCTGTTGTCTCTGGCAGGGGCCAGGCAGTAAGTCCAGTGTTGCCACTCTCTGCATCTGCTCTGAACCCTTCCAGCGTCAACGTCAGGATAACATCTGGTGGACTAGGAAAGTGGAGAGTATCATCTCTCCATGTGGTTACAGCTGCCACAGCAAGGGGCCACTGTGTGTGGTCTGGCAAGCCAAAGAGATCGTCAGTTTTGACTCAACCACCCCCAACACCACAGCTATCGCTGCAGCTGTACTGTAGGTTGGGAGAAGAAAAGCTCTGGTTCTGAAAGCCTGGAGAGAAAGCAGTTCTTGTGACCTCAGAGATGGCCAAACTATTCTTGGGGAAGCTCTGCATAATCGGGCGCCCCCAATTCTAGTATTCTGGGAGAGGGAGACAAAGTTCTTTCTACTTCTCCCTCCCTCTCTTTCTTACTGGCCACTTCCACACGGTGATTTTGCCCCCATGTGGCCAGATGGATGGCCTCAGGGTGTTTTGCAGAGCATCTAGAGAACATTGTGCTCATTCTAAGCATATGTCACTCTGGTCCTTTTCACCTTTGATGTTGATTTGACCAAAAAATTTAAAAACACCCCTTTTGATCCAGTTCAGAAGGGGACTGTAGGGTGACTGCGACTTGCAGTCTGTGAATGCAGTGCCTGTGTGGACACTGAAGCCCTGTTCACACGTTGCAGCGAGCATGGGAACAACCTGCACGTATGTGGATACATTTGTTCTTAAGAAAGCATCCACAGCCATTCATTTTACAAAGGAAAGCAGGGAACAGCACCTGGATAAAGACGGTTTAAATCTCATATATTGAGCTGGACTTGTGTCGAATATAACGAGAATTGCTCAATGTACATATAATGAAAAATCAAGTGCACACCGTATGCAGATTGTATATGCATTTGTTGTAACCTCTGAACAGGGCTTCCATCTGCAGCCAGTCTGGGGAGGAAGATGGAGTTAAGCTCTGCCTTCAAATGATGGAGGTAGGCTTCGCATTCCACCGGGGCCGTTTTCACACGGCCACGCACCCGGAAGATTGCGCAAAACTCACGGCATAAAAGCGTCTTCCTAGTGCAATTTCTCAGCACGATCCCGTTTAATGGCGCCTTTTCCTGATGCCATCGGGTCATTAAAGGGGATCATCATGCCAGGAGATCCTGCTAGGAAGATGCTTCATGCCCTGAGTTTGCGCAATCTCCCAGGGAGTGTGTGAAAACGGCCCTCCTCTTAGCTCTTTAATAGGTTCCCTCCTTTGGCTGCTACGCTTCTCACTTCCAATGTGTGTGTGCAGGGGGTGCCCTCTTTTGTCCTCCGCCAGCAGAAGTTGCACATTTAGCCATTCTGCCTAGGGGAAAGTGCTCCAATCTCTTGATCACCTAGCGTTGCTTTTTCTGAACTTTTCCCAGAGCTGCAAGCCTCTTTTGGTGGTCAAGCAAGCAAAGCTGTACTATTGCAAACGACGTCACTCCACAGATCTATACCATCCACGTTCCCATAACCCCTGGCTATGACTTCCAATTTCCAACTTCCTCCCAAAGTCTCAAAAAGAACATTCACAGTGAAACCCTAAACAGAGTTACTCCAGTCTAAGCCCATTGAAGAACTGAAGAGCTGCGAGCTCCCTTTCAGTATTATAATTCTAATAATCCAAGAACATTTGAATTTGCAATTTCCTTTCTGATCTTTGTTGAATATAATTTTAGACAATTTTGACTACATTTTATGCAGCTTCATTAAACGCGCCACTCATACAATCAACCATCCACAGGAGAAAAAATTATTTCATTAAACAACCTTTTTTTAATTTTGAAAAATAAAATCTTATATCAAATCCTGTCTCATTATATTTCCTTTGGTTTCATGTCCCAAAGGCATTTCATGACCAAATTAGCTGTTATCTGATTAAAAAGACTAGCCAGAATTCACCTTTTTCCTCTGAAAGAGCTTGGAGAATGAATGTTGGGAGGCTCAGAAAGCTGGTGCTTCCAGCAAGGACACATCTGATGTCCCGACTCCCTACTCCCAGTGAGCTGCCCCGTGCCAGCAGTCATCCCATGTTAGCCTGGGCTATCACTCTCCTTTTGCTGCTGTCACCCAGGTTATTATCTCCTTTTGCTGCCACCACCCTAAACATACCACTCGGTCGATTGTCTACAGCCAAGCCTTACGTTACAACCGTATCTGCTCCAATGCTCTTGATCGGAACTCCCATTTAAGAGATTTACAACAAGCATTTTTGGGGCTACAGTACCCACCTAATGAAGTGAGGAAACAAATCGACCGGGCCAGACTAGTACACAGAAACAGCCTGCTCCAGGACAAACCTAAAGGAACTAACAACAGAACACCCCTGGTTGTCACCTATAGTTCCCAGCTCAAACCCATCCAATGTATCATCAGTGATCTACAACCCATCCTGGAAAACGATGCCTCTCTCTCACAAGCCCTGGGTGGAAGACCTTTCCTTGCCTACAGACAGCCCCCCGACCTGAAACAACTTCTCACTTACAATCATGAATCGGCTAGCAGAGTTACCAGCACAGGTACCAGGCCCTGCAACAGACCCAGATTCCAGCTCTGCCCTCATATCTACTCAGGAAATATGATTACAGGACTCAATGGCATCAACTGCACTATCTCTGGCTCTTACAGCTGCTCATCCTCCAATCTGATATATGCCCTCATGTGCTAACAATGTCCATCTGCTCTGTACATTGGACAAACCAGCCAACCTCTGCGCAAAAGAATGAATGGACACAAATCTGACATTAAAAATGGCAACATCCAGAAACCAGTGGGAGAACACTTCAGTCTACCAGGACATTCCATCAAAGACTTAAAGGTCGCTGTAGTTCAACAGAAACATTTCAAAATCAAAATCCAATGGGAAGCTGCTGAACTGAAATTCATATGTAAATTTGACTCAATAGACTTGTGTTGAATAGAGACTATGAATGGTTATCTCATTATCAGAAGTAACTGATTTCATTATCAGAAGCTACTGATTGCATCTACTCCTCACTCCCCTCACCACCGATATATACCTGACCAGTTTCTTTATACCCTCCATGCATCTGATGAAGAGAACTGTGGTTCTCGAAAGCTTATGCTACAGTAAAGTTGGTTAGTCTTAAAGGTGCTACTGGACTCTTTTCTATTTTGCTACTACAGACTAACACGGCTAACTCCTCTGGATCTATGACCCAGGTTATTGAAATATTGTTTATTTTAAGTCTTAAATTTTCCAAAATGGAAACATATTATTTAATTCGACTAGTTTAGTATAGTTAGCACAGTTTGGTGCACTGTAGGATAGTATTGCTAGAATTGAAATGAACAGATCACGGAGTGTTCTATGCAATTGGCTTGGAGGTAGGAGGGGTACGGCAGCGAATATTGTTAAATACTTTATAATAACATTTTTGGTGTTTGGTTTAAACACGAGACATAGTGGAAGGGAGAGGAAATGTCTCTGAGAATAGTTTTTGTGGGCTTGAACATGATATCCAAATGATGTATGGTGATTGTGCTCTAGATAATCTGTGTAATGGGTATCTCAGCCTTCCCTTAGTGTAACGGGTATTCCTGTTTTTCCTTATTTTTCTTACTGTGTCCCCTTTGTTGTTTAGAAAATTTTAAAAAATTAAAGAAAGGAAGTTGGTGCTTCCAGTAAAGACATATCCCATGTCCCACTGTGCTGCCCCATGCCAGCAGTCATCCCATGTTAGCCTGGGCTATCCCTCTCCTTTTGCTGCTGTCAGCCACGCACCCTGCACCAGCTTTCTGGGAGGGGAGACCAGCAAACCATCATTCATGTTGAAGAGCAGAGGTGGGCACGGTCTGGAAAATGGACCTAAATTAGACACCGTCCAGCTCGGTTTGTGGTTTGTGAGCACACAGTTCGTGGGACTCACCTTTTTCAGGAATTTTGGACCATTTGGGCTGGTCCACTGGTCCATGGTCTGTAAGTCCAGACATCCTGGTGCTGATCTATCAATTCCCTAGGCAATGGAGGGACATCTGCAGACCTTTTGCAGCCCTTAAAAACGTAATAGGCAGCTCTGCCTGCCGAGCAGAGAGCTCCCATTCTGCTCTATGGAGCAAGGAGCAAGTATTAATTCCTTTGGCAATGGAGGGGTGGACATTCTGCAGCCATAGAAACACCAATCTTAGTCCTCAAAACCTTGGTAGGCAGCTCTGCCTGCCAACCAGAGAGCAGTGGACGTTCTGCAGCCAATCTGAGCCTTCAAAACCTTCATAGGCAGCTCCCATTCTGCTCCCATTCTGCTCTATGGTGCAAGGAGCAAGAAATAATTCCTCAGGCAACAGCTGGGAAGGTGTCTGTGCGGTGAGTGAGGGGGCTCTTTGCCCACCCTTTTCTGTTTGATTTTGCTTCATTGCAACTTTTTGGTGCTGCTAGCCAATGCAAGTCGATTGGCATTTGCAACTCCAGTATCTACAGGAAGTTTCCTGGGGGCAGCCACTTTAGGGGTCTGTAATTCGGACGTCCGAAAAGCAATCTTGACCAAACTTGGAGGATGGCTGGAAGAGAGGCTGCTAAAGATTCTCTGTGAGTTTGGGCTCTCTGGGTGTGAAGGAGTTGGAGCCAGGGCTGCTGGAATTGACAGACCATGGATTGACGAACTGGTCCATGAACCGGGCTGGTCCATGAAAATCGACCAACCATGGGCTAGTGGTCCGTGGGGTTTTCCCGGTCCATGCCCACTTCCATTGAAGGGGGAATCATTATCTTCCTTATCATGGCCATGATGGCATCCCACGCCAGCAAAAATAGCTGATTTATTTAATTTTGAAAGTGCTTTTGTGCCACTTCTAAAGAAAAAGTTTTCAAAGAGGCTTAACGCAAAGCAGAAACAGTGTTGTTAGTGGATAGAGCATTGGACTGGGATCTGGGAGAGCCGAGTTCAAATCCCCATGCTCCCATGAAGCCTGCTGGGTTCCTGGGTCTCTCGACCTAACCTCTCTCACAGGGTTGTTGGGAGGGTAAAATGGAGGCACACAGAACAACATATGTACCCTGATCTCCTGGGTGAAAGAGAGGGATAAAAATGAACTAAATAAAGAAATAATAAAGACGAATATCCCTGTAATCAACACAGTTGTAGGTGTCATTAAAATGCCGGCAAATAAAATCAAACAAGGGAAACTGATAGTTCGAACCATGACCAGAACATAATTCCGACAAAGCAAAAGGGCAGGAAAGAGAAGAAGCAAAACAAAGACTGTTACCAACCACTAGGGATATTACTGAAGTTCGTGACAGCTCTGGTTTGATCTGAAAGTCTGTTGCTATGAGGTTCACCCTTTCCTCCTCAGAATTTGATAGAATTGGGTATTAATAACATCCGTTACAGAAAAGAGAAACCTACTAGTGATGGGCGAAAAGGCAGAGGAAAGTGATATGAGGTGGAAAACTTAAATTTAAAATCTAAGTGTGGTGTGAGGAAGTGACTTCACAGGAAGGGGAGGAGTTTAAGGAGGTGACATTTGCTCTTAGCCTGACATCCCAAGATGTGACAGAACATGATGTGATACCACATGCCCACAAGCTCCCTAAGTTCCCCAGGCATTACCTCCCAAATCTCCAGGAATTTCCCAAGCTAGAGTTGCCAGCTCGATCTAGCTCTTGCTTAAGGCTGCCAACTCTGACTTAGAAAATTCGTGGAAATTTGAGGTGGAGCCTGAAGAGGTCAGTTTGGGCAAGCGGGGTGGGGGGAGCTCGGCAGGGATGTAATTCCAAACGGTCCACCCTCCAAAACGGCCATTTCCTCCCGGAGAACAAATCTCTATACTCTGGAGATGAGTTTTAATTCCAGGAGATCCCCAGGCCCCACCTGGAGGTTGGCAACCCCACCGTCTCGCTCCCATTATGGCCATTTCCGAGCTCTTAGCGCACTCCATTTTCCCACACATTCTTTTGTGATGGAGTAATGAGCGGTGAAGGAATCAGGCCAAATGATTGGAAAGGCTTCAAATCCTGTTGAGCTTGGAAAACACGGTAGAGAAGGGAGGTGGCTGCCCTCCCAGCCTGCATTTGCAGGCATTTTTAGCATAATCAGTCAAGGGAGAGACCATCCACTTGTGGTTCACTCCCTCTTCTCATCTTCGTTATTATGATCATTACTGTCTCATTCCAAGCCGTAAATCAGAAATATTGTGCCTCATATTTTCCCTCTCTGGGGATTGCGAAGCTGCGGCTGAGATAGACTCAGAGGTTCAACGCCATTCCACTGAAAAATGGGCTCGACAAATCGAAAGTGTCGCCCGTCTCTCTTTTTCCTTTGGCTTTCCCCCTTCTTTTCTAGAGTCGAAGTTTTGATTGGAATCAATCTTATTTTTTTACGAGTAGAAAAAGGGAGTAGTTAAAAGTAAGATTTATTCCAAATTCATCTTATCGGCGCCCAGACATTCAATTTCGTAATCAATTCCCGCTGGGTCCTCACCAAGAAACCCGTATTCAGAATCAATCTTGTATTTCATTAGGTTATTTCTGGTGTTAAAAAATAAGATTGATTTGTACTTTATATTATAGTGCTCCTGCAATTTATTTTTTAATGATATGAGGTAAGAATCAATCTTGGCTCAGGCTTTTTCTCTTTTCTCTCCTGCTGTCTTTTTCTAGCGAAGGGGCCATAAAGAATTTTCAAATACCTTCTGACAGGGTTTGGAGACTTAGTTGACCCCCCAAATTTTCAGGGCCATAGACAGGGATTGATTGCTGAAAACATACGACGCTAGTAAAACTGGTCTTTGCATCAGCTCTCTGTTGTCTTTTGGACCCCGACCAAAGTGCTGGTTCTGACTCGGGGAACCCTGCTTGACTTGGGATCATCATAATGTTGAGATGGTCAAAATCTGAGCACTTTCAAGGAGCCATATATGAGAGAAAATCACAAGTGCATTTTGTGCCACAGAATCAATGAAATTCAAAGCTGAAAGGAGCACAGCGGCCGTTCTCTGGAAGGGTGGCATACATGTCTTCTAGATGAATAAATCAGCTGCAGTGCCGAGTCTGGGGCATGCTGCCCTTTGCCTAAAATAACATGGGCAGAAGGCAGACCAGCGGCCACCAGTGTATCATTGGCTGGTTCCTGGTGGGCCATCTCGTTCTAGGGCTTTTGCAAAGAATTCCAGAGTTGTTCTGATACAGCAAGGCACTCCTTAGTATTTCAAGCAAGATCGAGTTGGGATCACTTGGCATGGGAAATGATACCCTGCTCGTTAAAAGAGTTCCTGAGGATGCGCTCTGGCATTGCAAATTCAAAACACGTTAGTGTAGCATAGGAAAGAAGACAAAGTCGACCGTGCAAGACCGAAATCAGCCAACCTCTAGCCAAAAGCAGCGTCTTAGACGGATGCCTGTCCAATCTCCCATGAAGGTTTCCAAGGAGGGCAAATGCTCTCTCTCCCGAGGCAGTCAATTCCTTTGCTGATTTGATGGAACATAATTTTTTCCTAAATCAAGTAGGTAATCATATGGGCCTCCAATAGAACAGCAGGACTTGAGTCCAGCTGCACTTTGGGCTTCACTTGTTGGGGTGTTGATTTAGGAAAATAATAACATAATAATAACATTCAATTTATATACTGGCCAAATCAGGACAACTTAATGCCCACTCAGAGCGGTTTACAAAGTATATTACTATTATCCCCACAACAAAACACCCTGTGAGGTGGGTGGGGCTGAGAGAGCTCTGAGAGAACTGTGACTAGCCCAAGGTCACCCAGCTGGCTTCAAGTGGAGGAGCGGGGAATCAAACCCGGCTCTCCAGATTAGAGTCCTGCTGCTCTTAATTGACTGGCCCAAGGTCACCCAGCTGGCTTCAAGTGGAGGAGTGGGGAATCAAACCCGGCTCTCCAGATTAGAGTCCCGCACTCTTAACCACTACACCAAACTGGCTACACTACAGCAAGCAGAATTTGAGTCCCGTTGCACTTTGGGCTTCACTTATTGGGATGTTGATTTAGGAAAAGCAGAATTTGAGTCCAGTGGCACCTTAAAGACCAACAAGATAGTCAGAGTATAAGCTTTCAATTGTTAAAGCTCCCTTCCTCAGCTTCTTCAGAGGTATCTGAAGAAGGGAGCTCTGACTCGCTAAAGCTTTACACCCTGAAAATCTTGTTGGTCTCTAATTCAGGTCAGAATTCTTGCATCCGTCCACGTGCTGATAATGGGCAGTCGCATCACATTCCCTCTTCATCATCTTGCTCCCGAGGCTGAACGTTCAAGGGTCCCTCAGCCTCCCACGTGGGTTTTGCTGCCAAGGCCTTTCACCGTCTGAGTTCCCCAAGTCTGAATCCTGTCTCCTTGCTCTTGAATCTCCAGCGCCTCAAACAGAACACAGCACGGCTGTTCCCACACGGGCATTCCCCCACACCGCAAAACCCAGGATGCCCCCACATTTAAGGGGAACATCTGCATGGCATCACGCTAATTCCAAGCATGATCCTGGATCTCCTTACTTGGGAGTAACATCTCAGTTATTCTATGTGTTGGTTTGCAGCTGACCAGGGAAAAGGTGGTGGAACTCAGTGGTGTCGCATGGGTTGCCAGCACCTGGGGCAACTCCTGGCGGGGTGGCGCCCCTGGTACCGCTCCCGGGACCACACGATGATGTCACTTCCAGAAAGTGACATCATTACACAGGGTGTGGCTGCCTCCCGAGAGCACTCCCACAATTCGGGCCGCTCGCCTCTTCTCCCTCTAAGCGGTGCAGTATTGTGAACCAGAAATCTACTGCGTGAGCAGCAACTTGCAAGTTTTGAGCACGCCTTTTCCAGAACTGGAATCCTGTCAGTCTGTGGATGACAGGCTATAGCAGACAGACCCCTGTACCCTCGCAACAAGAAATCCACGATCTTGGGTGAAAGGCTTTATTCAGGAATCAAATCAAATCCACAGATATGTCCATAGGATTGCTCAGAAGAAAAGCAAGCAGATAAGCAAGTTGACAGCAGTACCTAAATGTGTGAAAACCGCTGTTCTTATAGAGCACAATTACTCATCCCCCCCTCCCAACAGTAAAACATAACTTTTGGCACGAAGCAGTCTACTCCTCGCAGAGTTTACATATCAAGTCTAGACACTAGGAAGGCATAAGATTAAAGCTGAAACACAGTGATTCATGAGAACGGACAGTTTACAAGGTCAGAAGCCCTGGGAGCTTCAAAGCAGTCAGATAAGGCACCTGCGGCTTCAGTAAGCCTGTGAAAGCAAGGCAATTGATGGCATTGGCAATATGACATCAGGGTACAGCATCAATAATGAATTAGACTGTCTGAGGCATTGGTATTGGGTACCATCAATATGTTTTCTGATTTCAAAGAGTCTTCTACTGTTACCAGCAAGGCCCTTGGGTGCTCCCCTCCTCTCCACAATGGGGAGATTTGTTCCGAAGGAGTTTCGACGGACGAAGTGAAGGATTCTCCCGGCATTCAAAGCCCATTAAGAACGGAGTCCAGAGCCCTTAGAGTCTGGGGTTCCGTTTGTAATGGCCTGTACCCTTGCAAAGGAAATGATGTCCCCAAGGCTCTTGGGTCTGGTGGTGGTGGAAAATGTCCTCAAGTCATTGCTGACTTACGGCGATCCCGGCTGGAGTTTTCAAGGCAAGAGGCTCACAGAGGTGGTTTGCCATTGCCTGCCTCTGCAACCCTGGTCTTCGTTGGAAATCTCCCATCTAATTATTAGCCAAGGCTGACCCTGCTTAGCTTCCAAGATCTGGCGAGATCAGGCTTGCCTGGGCTATCCAGGTCAGGGCCTCTTGCAACTACATCCCCCAAATTTCCAGTTTCTACCTGGAGGCCTAGCCAGGGAACTTGAGGGACGCCCTCTGCCTGTACAGAATAGTCCCTTACTCTCAAATCTTTCTCACAAGCCAGGCAGTTTCTGCCCCCGGCCTTCAGAGGAGAGGTGGGTGGCAACAAGAGACAGAGGGTTTTTTTCAATGGTGGCATCTTGTCTGTGGAACCCCTACACCTTCAGGTACCTACCATGTAAAAACATACCTTTTTATTCAGGCTTTTAATTAAAGGGTTGCACTTCTAAAGCTAATTTTTACAGTCTTCCTGAAGTTTGATGACTGGCTGATGCAATGTTTTTAAAGATTTCAGTGCCCAGCGAGCTTTTAATGCTGGCTTTTTAATAGTTTATTTATTGTTAATGACTTAGAAATCTATTTATTTAAAACCTGTATATGCCCGCCTTTGTCCTGAGCATCTTAGAACCCAAGGTGGGTAATACGATGTTCTACGTTTCACTTTGTAAGTGGCTTTGAGCAGGTTCTTTAGACAGATGCCCCCTGTCTAAAGAACCTGCTCAAAGCCACTTACAAAGTGAAACATAATAAAGAGACCAGGGGCACCTTTAAGACTAACCAACTTTATTGTAGCATAAGCTTTCGAGAACCACAGCTCTCTTCGTCAGATGCGGTCAGCTTTCGAGAACCACAGCTCTCTTCGTCAGATGCATGCCTGTGAAAGTGAAACATATTACCCACCTTGAAGGGGCTCAAGGCTGCTGAGGGGGCTCAGGGTGCAAGCTGGGAATAGAGAGGTAAGGAGCATGGCGTGGTGATAAAAGAGACACAGGGAAATTCGGGGAGTCTGGGAGACCCTGGTTCAAATCCTTGCTCTGCCATGGACACTTGGGCCACCTAACCTACTGCACAGAGTCGTGGGGATAACATGGCAAAGGGCAAAATGTTGTAACCCGCTTGGGGTCCCTATAGGGAAGGAAAGCGGGGCATACAAAAATAAATAAAGTACGCAGGCACTGTGATGATTGGGGGTTTGATGGGGTCACATCTCAAAATGGGCACAGGAAAAATATTGCCGTGCTTCTTTTCACGAGTAATTTTTCCACAACTTGTTCCACGTTGATCCAGAAGAGCGCATCATTCCGTAGGATTACCAGCCACCAGGCGGGGCCTGGAGATCTCCCAGAATTATCACTCATCTCCAGACTGCAGAGGTCAGTTCCTCCGGAGCAAGTATCCCCTTTGGGGGATGGATCCCATGGCCTTATGTCCTTCTGAGGTTGCTCCCGTTCCTCAAACCTTGCCCTTCCCAGGCTCCACACCCAAGACTCCAAGAATTTCCCAGTCTGGAGTTGGCATTAGCTGGAACTGCATCTGCATAGATACTTAGGACGACGAGCTTTGCGCTTCCCCAGTATTTAAGGAGTACTTTAAAGAGAAGTTTCTGTGGGAATAAATCCCTGCTTCTTGAAAAGATAAGTACAATGAACATACTGTGTGTCTATTCCGAAGGCCGTTTTCTTACAGGACGCTTAAATCACCTTTGAGCCTCTCTCCTGCTATTTAAAGTCCACAGTCATTGTTCATGCAGAACACCAAGTGGAATTTGTAATGCAAATGAACCTTCTGGTCAATGGAGCTTTTGCATTCACAGTACAAACCAGATTGCTTCAAAAGCCACTTTAAACCTCTGCTCTGAAAAAAGCCTGGAGTCAAGGGACCGGCACCCCAGGGATCCTTGAATATGCTGATCTCCGAACGGGGGAATTAAAGCGGGCCTGCGAGGGCAGGGAGGTGTGAAGGTCACATGAATAGCTTGGAGAGTCATATGCAGATTTTCTTCACGTCTTTTGGAATGGCAGAGAGATCTGACAGTCTTGCGAGCCAGCTTTGTTGTCCGTTAAACAAATGACAGGATATGAAATCCCTGCCGCCCTGCTTGGTGTATTACTGAATTATCGATATGAAGCTATTGAGGACATAGATATGGCAATGGCAATTAGCCTGCTGTCTGCCACCAAGGTGAAAATCTCTTCTTGCAGGGAGGATTCGGCCCCATGGCTGGGAGATTGCTCTCCCGGCTTTGATAGCATTGACATTGGTATGCAAGGATGCTGTTCTTCCGATAATTGGCTTTTAGGGAAATGGTCGAACTTTGTGATGATTGGGAGCAATCTGTTTTAGGAGAACTTTAGACTTTGGGGGGTAGCCCTTCTCGCCAAGCCTAACCTATCTCATAGGGTTGTGGTGAAGATGAAATGAAGATTAAAACCCACGTGAACATCTCAAGTTCTTTGGAGGAAGGGTGGGATAGTATGGGTTGGATCCAGTCAACGTTTCCACTCAATCTTGAGCCAGTTCCCCTCCTCATTATAGTCCCTGTCCCACACAGGTTTTGTTCATGAAGGTCCCTTCATCCCTGGATAAAAGAGACCCCCCCTCCTCCCTCTTTCACTAGTGGAAAACTGGTTGGATTCATCCAGAAGCTTTTGTATCATTTACTATATGTATGTGTGGCTGTGTGCATCCATGGACACAATGCCCCGTTTTTACTGCAGTTTACAGAATTTTCAGTCAAGACAGCCTGAAAAAAATGGGAGGGCCGAGCTAATTTTTCTGGCTCCACTGGCTGATATTTCCTTAAATTGCAGCAAGGAGGGTTTCTAGGTCCCCCCTTGCAATCAGCAGCCCCCCCCAGCAACTAGCAGGTTGTGGGGAACTTCAAGGTCACAGGGGTCTTGCCAGCAATGTCATTACATCACAGGTGATGCACTGACATCAATTCTGGGCACACAGGAAGTGATGCCAGCATGTCTCAGTGTTGCCAATGTCTCCCTCATTACCCACCATCCCCCCCACCTGCTGGCTGGGCGGCAGCAGGAATCACTAGGGGTGGGGATCCCTCGCCACTAGCAGGGGAATGGCAAGATAAGCAGCAGGTTTTGAGCATTGTGTCCACCTGCGCACACATCTACCTACCACTCCTGTAGAGAAGGCACATTGACTCTTTGGACTGGGTCTTTTCCTCACCTGTGCTGTGCGATGTATTCTGGCCTCCTCCCCACCACTTCTCTTCTCTTTTGTATGCCATGCTCCATGCACCTGGCCAAGGCTCCCTGGCGCAATGAGTGTGCCACTAAACTCTTGGTTCTTTTGGCTATAAGGCCCTGGAAGCCACTTGTGCTCTCTCCTTCCCTTGCCGTGTCCCAGGAATGTCTCACCCTTCCAAAGTGGAGGATTTGGAACCGTGCAATCCCATTTATGGGACGCTTGCTGACGTATCTGAAGTAGAGATGGGCACGAACAGCAATACGAACTAAAAAAAAACATGAACAGCCCAATCTGCTGTTTGCGAACAAGCTGTTCTTGAGGCCCCATTCTAAACGAACAGGTGGTCATTGCAAGCCTCATTCGTTGCTGTTCCTTGCTGTTCGTCAAGCCGGACAGTCTGGCACCTGCAATCAATCCCCTTGGCAACGGAGGCAGGGATTATCTGAACTCTGTCTGAACTCCTGCTGTTGCCCTGGAAAGCCCAATCTAAGCCCAATTTAGCTTGATAGGCAGGTCTTCCTTCCCAGTGTGGATTGGAGCTCCAAATTTGTTACAAGAGGAAAAGACCAGGGCGGAGAGGGGTTTCCAACTCTGGCTTTCAGGGAGAGACAGCTGCTGTTAGAGAGACAGGGTGAGTGCATTGGAGCTTGAATGTTCTTTGTGTGTGGTGGGATAGGGATCGACCCCTTCAAGTTCCAGGGCTGCTGCCAGGCTCTGGAGCCAAGCCATTATTTATTATTGGTACCTTTCCTGCTGCCTGCTCAGGTAGGGTTTCTGGGAGTGGTGCAGTAGGGATCTTGATGGCTGGAGGAGAGCCTGCTGGACCCCATGAACAACGAACGTGTTCGTGACAGGATCATGTTCGTCAGTGTTCGTTGTTCGTTGTTCATGGATGGCAACGAACAACGAACACCATGTTCGTTTTTTTTCTGTTCGTACCCATGTCTAATCTGAAGCTTTGAGGTGGAAATAGCTGTCCAGTTGTGCCAGTCTATATGGTATTAGATCCTGCCCACTTTGAGCAAAGAGCTCTCTGCTCCAAGTTCTATTGTGCCTTATCTGATGACTGCTGTCTTTGCTTCACCTGGTCTGCAACTCCGTCCGGACCGACTGCCGCTCCCTCTGTTTTCCTTTGGAAAGCGGCAGCCCATTTGATTTCATTATCATCCCTCCCCATCTCGCTCCCTCTCCGTCTCTTTCTCTCTGAATTTCCTTCCCATGTTCTCATTACCTATTTCCATATTGCCATGCCGACTCTCGCAATGAATGGTGAATTTGATAAAACCGCCTCGGCTGGTCTGCCAAACTGCAGCCTGGAAATTAGGCCTTTCCACAAAAATAAAGGCCTTTTTTTTCTCCCCTTGCCACAAACGGGGAGGGAAGGAGGGGTAATTGATTTGCATCCATTGCTCCTGCACAAAATGAAATCCTTCCAGCAATTACATGCAGATAATGGCCTGAAATTAAACAGTCTTTCTTGCTTTCTAACTAGAGAGGTTTTTTAAAATGAATCCAGCGCATAATAATAATCAGCTATGCATTAGATATTCCGTCTCCATCTACCTGAGGCATTAAAGCAAGCATACATTGGAAGGCCATTATAAGTGTTTATTGTTAATTATGTGAAACTGGGCTGCTAACTGCTGATCAGACAAAAAGAAAGATCACCGACCCGCTGAGCCACAAAGAAGCAGTCAATACGCAAGGCAAAGAACCTAATGAAGCTTAAGAGAAATGTAGCCTAGCTGAAAAACTGAAGACTTACCCAAGACTTGTAGAGTTGGGTTCAAATTCTGCCCGTGCTCTTACAAAATCAGAATATGGGGGCCAAGCTTCACCCAAGAGTTGATGTGAAAAAACAAAATCCAGGTTTTAAAATGTTGAATGTCATTAGTACAATAAATTGGGAGATGATGGGTGAGTGACATAATGACCTGATTTGCCAGGCAGGACTGACCTATTTCCAGCAGCGCCTTCAAAGATGTGGATGGAGGACCAGCCATTTCTGCACACCCGGTAGAAACTTCTGTAAATCAGCAAGCATCTTTCAACTATTCATGGCAGAAACAGAGAAGACGATTGTTAAAAGTTCGCAACTGCTCAGGTGTTTAAAATGCAAACTTTTCCTCCACCTCTTTCTTTAGGGTGAGCGTGATCTTGAAAAATTAACCTTCAATTGTTAGAATCCTCAGGTTGAGCCACAAGAGTCAAGGGGATGGCGTTTGGAACGCTGCAACATTCGGGGGCACGCGCCACCATTTTCTAATCGGAACATTTTCCTATTTTTAAAAATCTCATTCTTTAGTGGAAGTGCCTGCCTGACAAATGCTTATGTGTCCAAAAAGGCACACTGCTGCAGAAGTCCAGGTTGGCGGCGTATCCTGAGGCTCCACCTGGGTGCAGCCATAAAACAATACAAGAGTGTAGAAAGATTGGCTCAGGAGATGAGGAGAGACTACACAGTTTGTGGACTGTGAGTAGGGAACAACTATAGGAAAACAGGGTCTCATGAAACATTTTGAAGCGATCCCGAAACCTTACCACAACTGGGACTGAAGTGACCAGCTGATGCATTTAGGTGGGGAAAATAAAATGCTTAATTATAGGATGGGAGAGACTTGGCTTGGCAGAAGTATGTGTGGAAAGGATCTAGGGGTCTTAGTAGACCATACACTGAACATGAGTCAGCAGTGTGAGGTGGCAGCTCAAAAGGCAAATGAGATTTGGGGCTGTACCAATAGAAGTATACCGTCCGGATCACACAAAGCGATGGTTTTGCTCTACTCTGCTCTGGTTGGACCTCACCTAGGTTATTGTGTTCAGTTTTGGGCACCACAATTTCAGAAGGATATAGACAAGCTGGAACGTGTCCAGAGGAGGGCAACAAAGATGGTGAGGGGTCTGGAGATCAAGTCCCGTGAGGAAAGGCTGAAGGAGCTCGGAATGTTTAGCCTGGGGAGGAGACGACTGAGAGGGGATAGGATAACCATCTTCAAGTACTTGAAGGGCCGTCATACAGAGGATGGCGCGGAGTCGTTTTCCGCTGCCCCAGAAGGTCGGACCAGAACCAAATGGCTTGGAATTAAATCAAAAGAGTTTTGGGCTAAACATTAGGAAGAACTTCCTACAGTTAGAGCGGTCCCTTGGTGGAACAGGCTTCCTTGGGAGGTGGTGAGCTCTCTTTCTTTTAAGCAGAAGCTAGATGGTCACCTGACAGCAATGCTGATTCTGCGAACTTGGGCAGATCAAGAGGGTGAGGGCAGGAAAGGTTGCATCAGGGCTTAGTTCTTATGGCCCCTTCTTATACGCCCAGGGTAATGCTGATTGCCATTTTGGGGTCAGGAAGAAAAGGTCAATTTGGCTAGGGATTCTGAAGGTATTTTGCCATCTTCTGAGCATGGAATGGTGGGGGGGTCACTGGAGGTGTGTGTGTGTGGGGGGGTGTAGTTGTGAATTTCCTACATTGTGCAGGGGGTTGGGCTAGATAACCCTGGAGGTCCCTTCCAACCCTAGGATTCTGTGATTCTATCTCTCGGTGCCCTTCCACTGAAGAATGACATAAAAGGGTTTGGAACACTTTCCCGTTTATGATCAAATGAGCTCACCTGGTAACTTTTAAAGAAAAGAGGGCAGGAACAAATACGAGGTCATGTTGTTTTGAGAACAAGGATTTATTAAAGATATTGGAACTGCTCAAAATGTCCCTCCCTGTGGATATTTTGGTGTTTTGAAAACCTTTGTTCTGCCGTGTTTGATGTTTTATCCCAGCTGTAATTTTTTCCATAAAAATCTCCTGATGCCATTGACCCATCTGCTCTGATGTCACAGTGGACAGGTGTCACTCTTAGAAGTGACTTTGCTGCCTGCTGGTATCACAGGCTCGCCTGCTGTGATGTCACAGAGGGTCTTGCTTGTCTTAGCTGCACAGCTAAGGACACAGGCAAGGTTTGATTCTGAATTTTGAAGTCTGTGCTTAAATCTCATTAACTGACCACATGCCAAGGACAAAACTCGGCCCAGTGCACTTGAAACTCTTCAGAGGACAGACCAAATCATGTCTTCTGTGTCATGAAAAGTCTTCTGATCTGCACTTCTAATTTTTGGGGGTGCCACTGGCTCCCCCAGCACCTGAGCAACTGGGGAAAGGAGGGAGAAGCTTGGCAGCACTGCATCCTGGGGGGCCCATTGTGCTTGGGGGGTGCCCTTGAGGCAGCAAAAGGTTGCAGGGGTGAGCACCCACATATTGCCTAGAGGGGTGCAGATGGAGGCGAGAGAGTGATGAGGTCAGACTCTGGCAAGAGGGTTAACAAGATAGCAAACAGATGAGAACCGGTGGCTATAATTTATTTAAGCTCTCCAAAAGCTTTTGATAAAAAACCCTCACAGGAGGCTATTAAGGAAACATGCTTAACCACAGGATGAGAGGGAAAGCCAAGTCACGGATTTAAAATGAGATAAGCGCTCGAAAGGCGCAGCAGAGGAACAAATGGACAATTCTCCAGGGAGAGGCCAAGGTTAATAGTGAAGTGACCCGCTGATCAGAACTGGGGCTGGGAGGGGGTGCGGCGTATTTATTCCAGCTGCAGGTGCGGAACAGATAATGAGATGGCCGAAGATCACTCACGGCTGTGCTCTGCTGGGTCCAAACCTCACAGAACCAAGCTGGACTTCTTCAGAAGTCGGGCTCCTTTGTTCCGCCAGAGCTTCTGCAAGCAAACGTCCCAGTGGATGGTGACTTTTGTTATGCTGGTGAGAAAACGACTCATGTTTGGGGGAAAACAGCTGGGAAAAGAGTGAATTCGCCTCTTCAGTGTGCTGGAAAGTCTTTCAGAGGACAGGGAGCGTTCCGTTTCTCGCCTGATGCTCCTCTTTTAGCTGGCCAGGCTGCCCCGAAGAAAAGCATTCCCTTAGAGATCTTCTTTTCAGCCCTACTCGTACATTAGTCACTAATCCAACTTTTAGCGTCATCCACATGTTTATTAATATATACATCAATGTGATAGAACAGCCCAACTGACCTGTGGATCCCTCTTTGTTTTGGCCCTTCGAGACGTCTAGGCGCCAGTGGCTGCCCTGACTCTCCACCCCACAACGCTCTGCTCTTCTGACCCTCGCGGTCCTTGGAAGGTTTCTCTCTCTTGTGCGCTTCTCTTTCTGAACAACAAAAGATTGGTCAAGAGAAACAAAAGAAAGGTGATCGATCCAAAGGAGTTCGCCGTGTTAGTCTGCAGTTGCAAAATAGTAAAGAGTCCAGTAGCACCTTTAAGACTAACCAACTTTATTGTAGCATAAGCTTTTGAGAACCACAGCTCTCTTTGTCAGATGGCGAAGAGAGCTGTGGTTCTTGAAAGCTTATGCTACAATAAATTTGGTTAGTCTTAAAGGTGCTACTGGACTCTTTACTAAAAAGAAAGGTGCAACACACAGTTCCCCTATCCCTCACTCTAGGCATGCCCGAGCTGGTCTTATTCTAAGGAAGGCTCTTTTACCTTAGAAGTGACAGTGTTCTACAAGCTTCCCATTTATATTGGAGTCTTTGTCCAAGCAGCCAGCCCTTTGTCAGCTCCGTGTGGCAATGGTGGCTATAAAAATGGACACAAAACCTCCAATGTGTGTGGATGAGGCTTGGTTATTCATAGTTTCACAAAGACATTCTGCACATGATCTGGGACTTTTGTCTTGCGTTTCCCTTCCCAAGTTTCAGGGCAGAATCCTGACATTGAAAACAGGTTCTGGGGCTGAGCTTTGGGGAGCCTGTGGTAGCGGAAGCTGGCAACAGGCAAGGCCTGTATTAGCTGCGCTGTAGCTCGACCTAGGCTTTAAATCAGATATGGCTCGAAGCCAAGCTAAGTGAGAATGCCAGCTATAAAACTGCTGGTGGCATTAAACCTCCGGCCGGTGGATGAGCAGAACAGCTCTTGCTAATCACCCCTTAATGAGGAGAGGTTGGGCCGTGCCCCTGAAGTCCGGGAGCAACACTGACATCAGCAGAATTGCCAAAGTCACTGGAAAGACCTCCCCCTCTTCTCCTCTCACCAAGGTGAACGAACACCTTGTCCCAAAGGCAGCCCCTGTGGGAGCATCTTCTTTTGCAAGTCTCCTCCCAGGTCGTGTGTCCCGCCTGCCGTGCTAATAATTACCCATTAGGCGACAGGCAGGCAAGCAGCTTCCCTCCCCAAGGCGACTTGCCTCTGGAAGCCACCCGTGGAAACCTCAGCGATCCTGCCTGTCTCCATCTCCAAGGGGGGGGGGGGTTGGGAGGGTAATGAGAAATAAACAAGACCCCCCCCTTCCCTTGGTTGGTGCATAATTGGCGAGATTGCAAATTGGTACTCAGAATGGAGATTGTCAGAGGAAGGAGCTCGCTTTAGCTGAAGGCCTTCCCTTCCTCTCTCCGCTCTGGTTAGAAGAGGGTTACTGGAGCAGCCAGCAATTCTGAGAACGTCGACAGGAACACTAACCTTGATTGAAAAGTTCACACATGGCACAAGTTCCGAGGGTTGCTAGGTTTTGAACTGGAGAGTCCAGTATTTTCACAGATCACAGAGTCACAAGAGTAGGAAGGGTCCATAAAGACCATCTAGTCCAACCCCCTGCCCAGTGCAGGATGAGCCTAAAGCATCTCTGACAAGTATTCATCCAGCCTCTTCTTGAAAACTGCCAGTGAGGGGGAGCTCACCACCTCCCTAGGCAGCTGATTTCACCTTTGAACTACTCTGACCGTGAAAAAGTTTTTCCTAATATCCAGCCGGTACCTTTCTGCATGTAGTTTTAGCCCATTGCTTCGCGTCCTAACCTCTGCTGCCAACTGGAACAGCTCCTTGCCCTCCTCCAAATGACAGCCTTTCAAATATTTAAAGAGAGCAATCATGTCCCCCCTCAACCTCCTCTTCTCCAAACGAAACATTCCCAAGGCCCTCAGCCTTTCCTCGTAGGGCTCAGTCTCCAGACCCCTGAGCATCCTCGTTGCTCTCCTCTGCACCCTCTCAATTTTGTCCACATCCTTTTTGAAGTGAGGCCTCCAGAACTTCACACAATACTCCAGGTGTGGCCTAACCAAGGCAGTACAGAGAGGGGCTACGACCTCCTGCGATTTCGATGCAATGGCCCTTTTGATACAACCCAGGACTGAGTTTGCCTTTTTTTGCCACCACATCTCACTGACTGCTCATATTTAGTTTACAGTCCACTCTTACCCCAAGATCTCTTTCGCATATACAACTACCCAGAAGTGTATCCCCCGTCCTGTATTTGTGCTTCACATTTTCTCTTTCTGTCCTGATCTGATTGCCTTGATGTCTGTTGTCAAATTTCATTTGCTGATCCCAAATTGGGAAATTCCTGGAGATTTGGGGTGGAGCTTGGGAAGGGTGGAGCTTGGTGGAAGGGAGGGACCGATGCAGGATATAATGCCATAGAGTCTACCCTCCAGAGGAGCCGTTTTCTCCAGGGGAAGTGATACCTGTAGTTGGGAGATCAGTTAGGAATCTGGGAGAGGACCAGGCCCCAGTGGGAGGATCTCTCTCTGTCAAGCAGAGCTAACGCCAACCAGGACGGCCAGACAGGTGTGGGCTCCGACTCCCCTCAAGGGCGCGTGGGGAAAAACTGAGCCACTCAACTGTGTTAAGAAGCCCTTTCCCAGCAATGCAAAACACTTCCTTAGACATCACAAAATCTTTACTCTTTTGCTACGACAGACTAACATGGCTAACTCCTCTGGATCTTAGAAATCACAAGAGCTGGCCTGAGAAAAACATTCGCTGCTTATGAAATTCCCAGGTGGAACGCTGGGAGGAAAAGAGGACCGGCAGAAATTTCTGGAGTTCTCTGAGTTAAGCACGCTAACCTATGGGGCTGTGTTTGCTCTGCCTTGGTGTGGCACCGTTATAGTTCCTTCTCTACAATTGTAGAGCGGTATGTTTTTTTCTCCTCTTTACAAAAACTCTCTCAGGCTGCAGGACACACACTCTCCCTTTCTCTCTTCCAAAAGAAACTGGCCCTCAGAGGGTGCTTTGAACTTCCCACAGCTTGGAGAAAGGAGAGCAGGAGAGCATAATGTGGAGAACTATCTCGGCTGGATGCCTCGGCTCACGTTCCTGCAGCTCCGAAAAGCCCGTCTCTGCTGCCTGCGGCCCCGGCTTTGTTTCACCATTGCGCTCATTATAGCTGTCAAAGTAACATACGCCCAGGTGCCCACGAGAGAGTAAGGGAGAGGGGAGAATCAATACAGTTTACTCTCCAGCTCAAAAGGGACCTGGGGTGATGATTAAGGGGCTCCCTGGACTGCAAGAGGAAGTCTGAAGGAACAGAAGGAGCTGGTGCGAAAGGCTTGCGCTGTGCCCAATGGTGCCCATCTCTTGTTATTAATGATATGGAAGTGGAAGTAAACAGCTTGTTGATCGCACCCTTCTCATGAAATTGGGAGGATCTCAAGACAAGAGAAGGAGGCCTTGGAGAGAGCATCGGGAAGCCAAAGACGCCCAAACCAGAGATATCTGGCTGGGAGGAAAGCGGCGCCACTAGGCTTCTCTAGGAAAGAGAAAGGAAAGCCAGGGGAGGTTTCGGAGACAGACAGAAAGCACTGGAAATTCTGCATCTAGATTTTGGCATCTGGAACTGCTTGGTCATAGATCCAGAGGAGTTAGCCATGTTAGTCTGTAGTAGCAAAATCAAAAAGAGTCCAGTAGCACCTTTAAGACTAACCAATTTTATTGTAGCATAAGCTTTAGAGAATCAAGTCCTCTTCGTCAGATGCATGGTACCGAACTTGATTCTCGAAAGCTTATGCTACAATAAAATTGGTTAGTCTTAAAGGTGCTACTGGACTCTTTTTGATTTTGGAACTGCTTGTTTACTGCTCGTCAGACTCCTCGCTGTTTTGCAGGCAAGGTTTCAGAGGGTGCTTCCCCATGAGAAGCATCTTCAACCCCCCAGTCCTGGGATGGTGCTTGGGGCAAGCAATTCTGCCATGCCAAGTTAAGAATGATCTTCTTGGCTGTTGTGGGTTTTCCGGGCTGTATTGCCGTGGTCTTGGCATTGTAGTTCCTGACGTTTCGCCAGCAGCTGTGGCTGGCATCTTCAGAGGTGTAGCACCAAAAGACAGAGATCTCTCAGTGATCTTCTTGGCTTTTACAGGACTGGATAGTGGGATGGGTACTTTTGGCCAGGAATTTGGGTTGCCAGGCCTGGCAACTAGCAGGAGGGTTTGATCGAGGAAAATGGGTTTCTGTGTGATGTTGGCTATGTCACTACGTCACGTCTGGGAAAAACCTGGAAGTGACATAGGGTAGCTCTAGGAATCGCCGGAAACTCTATGGTAAGATCTACCCCACATCTTCCAGTTTTTCACCAGAAGTGACAGCCAATGTTGCTGTATTCATTTTTTAAAAATTATCTCCCACTGCCATTCCAAGCAGCAGCAGGCAAAGCATGCCTGCCATACCTGGAGGTCTCTCACCATAATGGGAGGGCTGCAAGGAATGCAAATCACATCCGCTCGCTAGGCCTATGGCTGAGGCCAGTTTGTGCTTGAATGTGGTAGAACAGGAAAACAGAAATGTGGGACTTTTGCAGCTGACTAGAAAGTTGTTTGTGGGGGGGCAGACTTTGATGGGTCAAGATTATCCTTGCTCAGCTCATACAGATGTCTGCCTGCAGCAGTGTCTCCTTACAAGGAAAATGACCCTGTAACAACCACCTTTGGCTCTTTTGTCCTCTGGAAGAAATGGGGATTGCAAGCAATGCACTTTAGAAGCTGTCTAGGGCCAGCCTCCCGGCACCTATGAGGCTCTGCGCCACCCTCCCACGCAGCCCACACCTGCAGGGAGGCAGCCCCCAGCCAGGGCCAGCGTTGGCCAGCACAGGGCAAAGCAGGGAGGGGTAAGAGACAGGGAAGTTTCGCCACACCTGGCTCAGGTGGTGGACCTCACTTTGGGGGCAGGATCCAGGGGAAGAGGGAGGGGGGGTGGCACTAAGGGAAAGGTATCAAAGGAGGACACCCATGCCAGGGAGGAGAGTGGAGGTCTGTTCCTGAGTGTAAGGGCAGCCCCTCAGATGGAGCAGGCAGAAGGGGTTTGCTGCTCTAGCCAGGCCCACCCTTTCTGCGGCCAAAGGGGGAGCCCTCGGCCAACAATGCACCAAAACAGGAAGGCCCGACAAGGGCGCTCGAGGCAGGAGCCCAGGACGGAGCCGGAGGACACGGCTGTCGGCACAGTAAACCGGCAGTTGCCGGGAGGGACTACAGATGGCCGTGGCAGAAGCAAATGTTGAAAACATAACCCACCTTCCATATGTGTGTGTGGGGACCACGCAAAAAGCAAGAAGAAGCCGTTGCTGCAGCCGGACGGAGGGACGGGGGGGCGAGTCTCAGCTGCGACCGGCTGACTGTTCCGAGGCAACGTGAAGGCGCAAGTGCAGGAGCCTGGCAGGAGGGAGCATCTATTTGCTTTATGGGCCAAGACGAAAAGAGCGCAGCGTGTCTCTCCCTTCTCTAAGTGCTGCCTCATGAGGCAGATGATAATAACAAGCAAATATTTGAAGGCAGGAACGCTCCGCTCTGAGCGCTGGATAGACGGTGGACAGTAAATAGCAGGCTAGAAGCTGGTGTCGTGCTGGGGCAGTGAAAGAAAACACACTTTCCCTGCATATGTATCCGTTGTTCATCACAGAGCTGAATCGGGAAGCGGCCAAGGAGGCCGCTCCATCGATTACCCACACCTTTGGGGGTGGAGGTGATGCTGGAGGAGTCCGGTCAGGGGGGTGGCAGGGTGCCACAAGTGCCAACAGATTAACTTATTTCCCTTGTGCTGTGGGCTTGGGCTGACGGAGATGAGATGAAGATCACACATGTTGTTGCATTCATTAAATGCAAATTGCAGGATCCTGCAGGGAAGCGAGAGAGTATTTTGCCTTCAGCTTCCATTCATGTTTGAAATTGGTCTCCATGCTTTGTTGTAAACAGTTTAAATAACAATTTTTAAAAAATGCATTTGCCCTTAAAATGCAATGATAAAGCAGGACACTCCGTTTCAAAGAGCAAAACCTAGTGGCAGCTGAAGGGTTAAAGCCCCTCTCCCTTCCTTGCACGGCCCAAGTTAAATTGAGGCAGCAGGGACTAGTCATTTCCATTTCATATGCCTGAACCCTTAGCCAAGAATGCTGTGGAGTTGGTAAATTGTTGTCCCATTTTGCAGATAGAGGACTAAGGCTGGAGAGTTTGCCAAAGATCACACAAAGAATAAAGGGAAGAGAGCCGTGGCTCTCAAGTGAGATAACAGAGCCAGTTTCTGCAGCCATTTCCACGAGTCGGCTGCAGCTGTCTTCCCTGCAGACCCTTTCACGTGGCACACACTTGCTTTCTGCCTGTGCTACATCATGGTCTGAATCGCTCAGACCTGAAAGTGGTGTTCTTATGCCTGTCTGGTTCGAGCCTGAGACAAGCCAGGTAGAGTGGACTGGTTGTCCTTTGGGATCCTTTCTAGCGCAATTGCTCTGTGAGTTGTTGCAAAGGGCTAATAGATAAGTGAATGCCAAGCCCTCTCTCTCCCCGCACCTCTTCTCAGTAGAGGGTTGCTGTTAATTCATCTCTTAGCCATTCTCTGGCATTTGTCATCTCCCGAGTGCTTAGCAGGCATTAAATATACATCACATACGAACTCTTCTGCCACTGTAAATACTCAATCTCTTCTTCATCATCCTCGTTTTCAGACTTGGCTGCAGGAGTGGATTCGGAAGGTAAAATGGCCCAGGAACGACCCTGGGCCACAGCGGAGAGGGCAGATGGAGGCTCAGCTGTCACCTCCTCCCTGATTTAAACCTGACTCAAGTCCACATTGGGTCTCCTCAACCTCATTTGTCAAATGTATGCAAGGATCCAGCTGGCCCTGCGATGTCTATCTGGACAGGTGAGGGCTCTCTAGTGTCCCCAGAAAGCTGCTTTTGAGCTCTGCTGTCTTGATTGGAGAGGTCAGGGTTTGCAAACGGGACTTTGGCCGTGCAATGCATTTTCTCTGCTGTTAATAGATCCAGAGGAGTTAGGCGTGTGAGTCTGTCATTGCAAAATAGTAGAGTCTAGTAGCACCTTTAAGACAGACCAGCTTTATTGTAGCATAAGCTTTCGAAAACCACAGCTCTCTTCATCAGATGCATCTATAGCATAAGCTTTCAAGAACCACAGCTCTCTTTGTCAAATACATCTGTAGCATAAGCTTTTGAGAACCACAGGTCTCTTTGTCAGATGCATCTGATGAAGAGAGCTGTGGTTCTCGAAAGCGTATGCTACAATAAAGTTGGTTAGTCTTAAAGGTGCTACTGGACTCTTTATTTATTATTCTGCTGTTAATGTCCGTCTTCCCCCCACCCCCCACCCCGACTCTAGCACTCCTTTGTGCTACTCCATGTGGCTGAACCTTGAAAATAAGAGGCTCAATAGACACATTTATCCTGCTTGAGATCGTCAATTGGAGTCTGAGGGTCCCGAAAATGGCATTCTGCTCAGATTTTAAATCCACAGTCTCACCTTCTTGTGCGCTGATTTGGGGGCTGTGTGGCCTGCACTCCTCCAGGGGTTCACAAAAAGCAGCTGCTGTGTTGACGCACATTCGCTGATTGCTGGAATTGGCTCGAACTTTTAAAAATGGGTCTATAATTTCCAGAACAATAGCCTGGCTCCTGTGACTCAAGCAATCAGGAGAGCAGGAATCTCTCAGGCGCCCCAGGCAGGGCTTGCATCCTGTAAATGTGACCTTTAAAAATGTAAATGAAGAGCCCGGCCATTTGGGAAAGAAAACCGTGCCTTGTGAATGGCAAAGCAACAAATTGATTTTGATTGGAGATGCTGACCAATGGGAGTGTGGGACAGTTGCTTAGGCGACACGCTGCTTTTCCCGCCCCTTGCACTACAGTTCCCAAGTCACAGTGTGAGAATGTTTTTGTGAAATTAAGAAGTGAACCGGTTTGGAACTCTCAATGAAGAGCAAGCTGTCCCCTTCCAGTGTTCATGGCGGGCAAGCCAATTGGGATGAGAGCAGTTACACCAGCGTGCGACCGCTACCCAACACATACAATCAAAAAAGATTGATTGTGAGATTTTCAAAGCAGCCTTGTAATCAGCAAGTCTCTGAGAAGACAGAAAATGCAAGATGTAAATTAGTAGGCATAGAAATCAGGAACAACACATAAAACAAAGAGGAAGGGTTCTCAGTATTCTTGCACCTGACTTCAGTCACATTAGAAGGGAGGGAGGAGTATAAAATGTATTTGGGGTGTAAGCTGCATAAGCTGTTTCTTTCTGCCATCGACCAGGGCACCTGCTCCTCCTCCCTGGGGCAGAATGCAAAGCCTTGGAGAAGGAGAAAGTCCTGAGATCACCCTAGAAGCTGAACTCAGCAGTCCCCTTCAGTAACCAGGAAACACCCCAAGAGACCACGACACCTCTGTCTCACCGTTGTAGAAAACCCTGCCTTCTTCTTCAGATGCTGTACCCACCATCTCAGAACCAACTGTGGGCCCAGAAGCCTCACTGCGTTGAGTCTCAGAGTCTCTCTGCATGAGACATCTTACACGGGGATGCTCAAGTATAGGGAAACACAATGTTAGCTGGGAAGCATAGTTTAAAAAGACAGAGCCTGTGGAGATCGCTCCTCAGGGGGTTTGTTAATTTCATCTTCGTCTCCCTGAAGGGGAGGTGAAATTGACAGAGCCTTTGGGGAAGTAAAGATGAAATTAACAAACTCTCTGAGGAGAGATCTCTGCTGGATCTGTCTTTTTAAACTATGCTTCCCAGCTAACATTGTGTTTCCCTACACTCAAGCGTCCCCATGTTAGATGTCTTGTTTAGAGAGACTCTCAGTGAGAAAGGTCAGCTATAAATGATGTAAATAAATAAACAAGTACTTTCCATGGTCATCGATCCAGAGGAGTTAGCCATGTTATTCTGTAGTTGCAAAACAGTAAAAGAGTCTGGTAGCACCTTTAAGACTAACCAACTTTATTATAGCATAAGCTTTTGAGAACCACAGCCAGGGCTGGCGCCACCATTGAGGTGGTGAGGCGGGGGCCATAGGGGCCATGGAGCTGGAGGGGGCACCGGAGCGGGTGCTGGGGGCGGAGGTGAGTGCCACGCCGCCGCTGGCCAGGCCCGCACCGCTGCCGACACCGCCAACACATGCCCCCAGGTGGGCGCAGCAGCCACGGGCCAGGGACGGCAGGCGGCTGGAGCATCATGCTGAGCCTTTCCAGAGAGGCTGGGTGTCCGGAGATTCCCCCACCCCCCAAGATTTAGGTCACTTTATTATTTTTTTAAAAAAAAAACTTGTTTTGGTTTCTTTATGATGGAGATAGATGGAATTGGTTTAGTTATTGCCTTTGGTTTTCATTTCCACTGGTTTGAAAGAGAACTACAGCTTTGCTTGCATCTTTGTTGTTTTCCAGTCAGTCTGAGATGATGACCTTCACAACTATTGTACTCTTCTTCCAAGGGAGGAGTCCCCTGCCAAATTTCAGAGAGATAGGAGAACAGGTCCCTGCTTCACAGGAAATTAAAATCCGGGCCTTTACAGTAAGCGCAAGCAAGCAGGCCTGACAATATCGCCATCTCCCTTGCTTCCCTGGGACCCTGGAGGGGTAGGGATCTATTTTTAAACAAGCAAGAGTACGTAGGTGCGGGGAGCTAACCTAGCACTTTTTCTCCGAGCGCGGCCGACCTCGGGTGCAAGAGCTCAACAGAGAGGCAAATCTTCAGGCTGCAGCATCAGGTGCAGCCTGGCGCTGTTTGAAAATAGATCGCGCCAGCCCCACTGCAGCTTTCTTTGCTTGGGAATGGAAAGTTGTTTATCTTTCTTCTCCTTACCGAGAATAATAGCAGCTGAGGGCTGACAATTTGTATCGGAGAAGCAGTATAGCTCTTTTTCAAAACAGGGGGAGGGCTCAGACATTCGATCTTCACAGAAAGAGAAACAGAGAGAGAAAGAGGAATTTCAAATTCTTCCTTATCACCGATCTCTAATCTCACAATTTCTAATGTCGGCTGTGGAATATTAAGTATATTAAAGTAAAGAGATTAAGTTACTTTCCAAGTGACATCCTTAAGAGCTTGTCAATGGTACCTAACCTGCAGTTCCAGCTTACATTTTGTCAAGTCTGCCTGGGCTTTTTATCGCTTCAATAGTATCAAAACCGACCTGACTATCCAAGAAGAACTCTGCCTTTAATTCACTTAATGGCTTCTAATAGTCCAGCTCTGAAAGCAACATTTTCTTCAAATGTTACCCCTGACATCCAAGCTGCAGTGTCATTTACGCACACTGCAAGCCAAATGAAAATGGAACAAAACTCATCACATCGGGAGACCATCAGTTCTGGAAGTGTTCAGTTGGTACCACACAATTTTGTTTTATAGGACTTTAGAGCAGGGATTGATCCCATGGCTGTCGAATCCGGCTCCAGAAGGTCATACAGTAAAGGGAGGGCTGCCAGAGTACGTATGCCCTACTGGAGGGAGCTGGCTTGGAGCGTCAGTCCCCTCGATTGTGTCAGTCCCCTCAGTTGTTTTCCGCTGCCCCAGAAGGTTGGACCGGAACCCACAGGTGGAAATTAAATCAAAAGAGTTTTCGTCTAAACATTAGGAAGAACTTTCTGACAGTGAGAGCGGTCCCTCAGTGGAACAGGCTTCCTCGGGAGGTGGTGGGCTCTCCTCCTTTGGAGGTTTTTCAGCAGAGGCTAGAGGGCCGTCTGACAGCAATGCTGACTCTGTGAACCTAGACTGATCTCGAGAGGGAGGGCAGGAAGGGGGTTACATCAGGGCTTAGTTCTTGTGGCTCCTTCTTACGTGCCCAAGGTAATGCTGATCACCACTTTGGGGTCAGGAAGCAATTTTCCCCCAGGCCAGTTTGGCTAGGGGTCCTGATGGTGTTTTGCCATCTTCTGGGCATGGAGCAGGGGTTACTGGGTGTGTGTGAGTGGGGTTGGGGTTGTGAATGTCCTGCACTGTGCAGGGGGTTGGACTAGATGACCGTGGAGGTACCTTCCAAACACTATGATTCTTCTATGATTCTATTTGTAATGAAAGTGGAAGAGGTGATTAGAGACCACATGCAAGAGGCACCTCGCCTCTGATATCACATCAAAGGAGCCGATGCCACAGCTTCTTCCTCTGCCACTGTTGCCTCTCCAAGCCACTGGGACAATATGAGCAAAAGGCTGTGCTGTTGTCTATTTCCATATAATCTTGTATTCCAACGTTGCCAAGAAGTGCAGTTGTCAAGTGCATGGGGACTTGAACCCTGAACCTGGGGCCAGCAGTGCTGTCTTCCTTCTTAGAATCATAGAATCATAAAATCATAGGGTTGGAAGGGACCTCTAGGGTCATCTAGTACAACCCCCTGCACAGCGCTGGAAATTCACAACTACCTCCCCCACACACTGCCATTGACCCCTGCCCCATGCCCAGAAGATGGCAGAACACCGTCATGATTCCTAGCCAAACCGGCCTGGGGAAAATTGCTTCCTGATCCCAAAGTGGGAATCCTCCTGACCCCAAAGTGGAATTCTTCAAGAAGAAGATCAGTGGGGACCCTGAGAGCATCTTGAAATCCCCGTAACTTTCTCTCCAGATTTCATCATGCTGGAGTTGCAGACCCACCGGAAGAGCAGTTTGTTTTGCGGGTCTCCCTTTCAGAAGCAGGACTCCCACCCAATGCAATGCTGCTGTTCGCAGACTGATTGGCACCTCTGTGTAAAGGGATGGCTTAGCATTCCAGATGGAGCTGCTGTGCATGCCCCACGGCTCCTTCGCAGCAGGACCCTCCAGCCAGAATAGGATTGAGCCCCTGTTAAGCCACTCCTTTTGGTGGCCCCAAGTCCTGGAAGATGACCAGCTCTGAAGTTTGGGCACTTGTGCCTCAGGCAAAACACCCCAGAATTAGCCATTTGGGCTACTAATGCCCTTCATAGCTCCCAGCTCAACTATCACCATGGACTTCATTGCTGAACTAGAGTCAGAAGGGTTTGATGCCATTCTGTTAGTGACTGAGCAGTTTATCCCACTTCATACCTGCCCTGTTTTACCAGACCAGCCAACACTACTTGACTACTTATGCATGTATGAATTCCTTATGCATGTATGAATGCATGTATGAATGAGGGGGTAGCATACCTCCTGTCCGTCCACTGTGATCCCTGATCAGGGAGGGCTCCCCTTTTGGTCTCAGATGTGGGGCAAACATGCTGCTTCCATCACCTAGGTCCTCTCTTGCCCCTAGAGGGGGTGGCTCCAGCGTGCCAGCGCTTCCTCCCTTGTCTCCTGCCTGGCTGGGACTTAGAGCTAAACCACACGAGACGAGTTACACCAGGACACTCAAGTGGAGGGAGATGCAATGTTAGCCAGGAAGTGTAGTTTGAATTTCACCTCTCTCTACAGAGCTGGCAAAGATCGCTTCTCAGACGGTTTGTTAATAATGGACAGAGACTTCCCGGAGGCAAAGAGGAGATTAACAGCACCTCGGCCAGAGGTTGCAGGACTGCCTTTATCAGTGTCTGTTCCCACCCCCTACCAGCCCCCTGATGCACCTCCACAGTGGCTGAGTCCTGCCTGGTGTCCTGGCCCAAAGGAAAGGCTGAGGCCAGTTCTGTGGCTTACTCAACCTGGCGTGGGGCTGATATAGCCCCAGCTGGGCTGGCTACTGGCCACAAGCCAGCCTATGATTTTATTGGTTTCCATTGCGTTGTTCCTGGCTGCAGTGGATTTGCTGAGGATATGACCAGGAGGGCTGCAGTGACGTCTCCTGCCCTCACTGTCTGTCATCAGGGTGCCTTCCCTGCTCCTGTGGCCTCCCAGCCTGGTGAGGGCAGGGTGATAGGTCTTCCAGGCCAGCAGCTGTGGGTAGCTTTGGGTGGGGAAGGCAAAGCGTCTCCCAGGCAGGTCCAAGGGGGAAGCCACCATCTCCTGAAAGCATGTCTTCCAACTCCATGGCCTCCCTGAATATATTTACAATGACAGGGGTCCTCAATCTATGACTAAGCTTAGGGGTGTGCAAGCCAAAAATTTTCGGCTATGTCAGCCTGTGGCTAGATAAGGCTCTTCCTACAGGTTCCCTTTCAAAAGCAAACAAGAGTCCATTGATTGAATAAGGAAACTTTACTGCAGAAAAGGTCCATTATAGTCCACTGTCCTGAGTAGGAGACTCAGGATGGTACACAGTCATTGTTACCAATGAAGGGCAAAGCATGAGGTACAGAGTAACAGTTCCCATCTGAATCAGCCTCCCCCCACAGTTCTCAAAACAACATCTTTCAGTCTTGGGAAGCTGCTCTCCTTCAAGGCCAATGCTTGGTGGAATGGTGTTAGACAGAACAGTCTCCTCCGGTGGGAAAGCTGCCTGGGAACTGGTGCACCTGCGGGGAAAGCACTTAGACACTAGAAGCATTAGAAAATGGAGTCAGTACAGTTTAAACACACACTGGACCTAACATTCTGCCCCCCTTAAAATAGATCCCCCCCTGGTTTATATGGGTAACGGTTATGAAAAGCTTTGGTTAGTCTAGGAGCATGAACATGTACAGAGTTCACCCACTCATCGTATCCAGAATCAAAGTCCTTCCACCTAATGAGGTAAAAAAGCTGATTCCGTTTGAATTTAGAGTCCAAAATTTGTTGCACTTCATAGTGTATTTGGTCGTCTATCAAAGTTGGAATGGGTGGAGCTTTGATGTGCCACTTGTTGTCGGTGGGAGCCCTTTTAAGGAGACTGACATGGAATGTATCATGAACGTGGCGCAAGTTTTTGGGTAAATTTATAGCAACAGTCACTTTATTGATTACTTTGCGCACAGGGAAAGGTCCCAGGAACTTTAACGCTAGTTTGCGGCTTGTCTGAGCTAATTTCAGGTTCTTGGTGGAAATATAAACATGATCTCCAGGTTGCAAATCCCATTCGGCCGCACGATGGCGATCTGCGTACTTTTTGTAATCCAGTTTGGCTTTTTCGAGGTGTTTTTTAATAAGAGTCCATTGCTGCGTGGCCTCCCCCCACCATGAAGATACATCAGGCGAACTAGAGGAATGGAGAGGGGGAGTGTCCAATGGGAAGGGATTGAAGTGAGCTCCATATACAATCTTGAAAGGGGCCTCCCCAGTGGAAGCATGTACACTGTTGTTGTATGAGAATTCAGCCAAAGGAAGAAGGTCCACCCAATTATCTTGTTGAAAATTAATGTAGCAACGAAGGAACTGCTCTAAAATCTGATTAGTTTTTTCGGATTGTCCGTCGGTTTGTGGGTGGTGGCTTGAGCTGATTCCTTGCTCAATATTCAACATTCGCAAAAGCTCCCGCCAGAAGTTGGCAACGAACTGTCCGCCGCGATCCGAAATCACCTTGGACGGAAAAGAATGTAATTTTACGATGTGTTTTAAGAATAAATCCGCCAGTTTTCGAGCGGTGGGTATAGCAGTACATGGAATAAAATGAGCTTGTTTGGAGAACAGATCTACCACGACCAAAATGCAATTATGTCCTTTCGAAAGGGGTAAATCAGTGATAAAGTCCATAGATATTATTTCCCAAGGTTTGTTAGGTGTTTCCAATGGTTGTAGGAGACCTGGAGGTTTCCCCTTTCGGGTTTTGGCGCTGAGGCAAATGGGACAGGAGCTAATGTATTGGGAAATGTCTTTGCGCATGCCCGGCCACCAGAATTGCCGTTGTATTAGATGCAATGTTTTCAGATACCCATAATGACCAGCAGTGGGGGCATCGTGACATCGCTGTAATATCTCCCGTCGGAGGCTGTCCGGGACGTAAAATTTGCTCCCAGCCAGCCAATCCCCCTGTGGGGATTGAGCCAGTTTGTTTTTAGGTGCTTTATCCCCCTCCTTTTCCACCTCAGCTTTAAGTTTCGATTTCCACTCCTGGTTATGCGGGAGGGGCTGGCTTGCTCGGCTGCGGGTAGTCACCACGCCTCCCAATTGCGTAGGTGAGAAGACCGTGTCTACAGTCTCCTCCCGTTTGCTCTTGTGTTGGGGCATGCGCGATAGAGCGTCTGCAAGAAAGTTAGTCTTGCCTGGGAGGTAATTTAAAGTGAAATTGAATTTGGAAAAGAATTCTGCCCATCGTAATTGTTTGGCATTCAGTCTGCGAGGGCTTCGAAGGGCCTCCAGATTTTTATGATCTGTCCAGACCTCGAAGGGGTATCGCGCCCCCTCCAGCCAATGTCTCCAGTTAGTGAGGGCTGCCTTTACTGCAAAAGCTTCCTTCTCCCACACATTCCAATTTCTTTCTGCTTCTGAAAACTTCCTTGACAGGAATGCACAAGGCCGCAGTTTCCCATCCTCCCCCTTCTGCAATAATACCCCTCCTATCGCCGCATCGCTGGCGTCGACTTGTACTATGAAAGGGTAATTCTCGTTGGGGTGGCAGAGGATGGGTTCTGTTACAAATTGCTCTTTCAGGCATTCGAAAGCAGTTTGGCAATCGGATGTCCATTGTATTTTGGAGGAGGGTTTTTTAGCCTGGTCCCCTTTATTTTTAGTCTTTAATAATTCTGTTAAGGGGAGCATGATTTGGGCGAAGTTTGCTATAAAGTCTCTATAGAAGTTGGCAAAACCCAGGAAGGACTGCAGTTCTTTGCGGGTGGTGGGAGTTTGCCATTCTTGGATCGCTAGTATTTTGGCTGGATCCATTTTTAAACCCTTTTGGGAGATACAGTACCCAAGGTAAGTGAGTTCAGTTTTATGGAATTCACATTTGGATAACTTGATGGGTAGCTTATTATTCATCAAAGTGGCCAGGACTTTTTGCACCATTTGAATGTGTTCCTCCTCTGTGTCCGAATAAATTAATACATCATCAAGGTACACCACTACACCCTTATAAAGGAACTCGTGTAGAACTTCATTTATCATGGACATGAATACAGACGGGGCTCCCGTCAATCCAAAGGGCATAACTAAGTATTCATACTGTCCGAGGGGTGTATTAAATGCGGTTTTCCACTCATCCCCTGCCTTGATACGGACGTGGAAGTAAGCATCTTTTAAATCCAATTTTGTAAAGATCTTACCTTGGGCCACGATGTTGAGAAGGTCTCGGATGAGTGGGATGGGATAGGCGTTGTTGGTGGACACAGCATTAAGTCCTCTAAAGTCCGTGCACAGCCGAAGTCCCCCATCTTTTTTCTTCACGAAGAGTACCGGAGCGGCATGCGGGCTACTGGCTGGGCGGATGAACCCTCTTTGAAGATTGGTGTCTATGAATTTCCGGAGCTCCTCTCGTTCATGGAGACTCATGGGATAGAGTCGTCCTTTGGGCAGTGAGGCTCCAGGTACAATTTCCACCGCACAGTCAGTTCGTCGGTGCGGGGGTAAAGTATCAGCTTCTTCTTCGGAGAAAGCATTCAGAAAGGGCCAATACGGTTCGGGTATTTGGTTTATTTCTTCTTGGGTGAGAAGAGCCTTCTCGGTGTGAGTTGGATCACTACCCCAGTTTTGGTTCCAGCGATGGTTTTTACAGTTGGCGTGACTGAAAGTGACGCATCCTTCTGCCCAATTTATGTAGGGATTGTGATCACATAGCCACTTGCTGCCTAGAATTAACGGGTATTTGGCAGTGGAGCTGATGACAAAAGACCTTTTCTCCCAGTGTTGGCCCATGCCGGTGATCACTGGAATGGTTTCGGTGGTAACAGGGTTCATATTGGTGCCATCCATTTGTTCAAATATTACTGGATTTTGCAATTCACGAGTTGGTAGGACTAGTCCGTTGACTAGGGCTGGGGCGATGATGTCTCTTGAGCAGCCTGAGTCGATAAGGGCTTGCACTCGGATGTGCATCTTCCTCTCCGGGTTAAGTAAAGTTACTGGCATGAATAAGATGGACCCAGGTGGCCGGTTCCGTGCAGGGACGGGCTTGGGGTGGATCTGTCGTTTGGGCCCTTTTACGACAGATCCATCTCGTTTCCCGACTGGGGGCTTTCCGGATTTACCTCTGCGTTTGGGGAAGCGGGGTCGTATTCCATAACTTCTTCCGCTTCCAGCCCCCTTTCTGAGGCGGGCCGTTGGGCAGCGCCGCGGCCTCTGTTCGCTCGTGGAGCGGGAATCGGGCGTTGGAGAGTAGGAAATGGAGCAAGGGTTGGACGCCGTAGTTGAAGCGGAGGTCTTTGCACAGGCCGGTAGGGGCATTGTGCTGCAAAGTGACCGGCTTGTCCGCATTGCAAACACAGCCCTTGTTGCCATCTAGCATCTCTCGCTCCACGAGTGGCGTATCCAGCTCCCCGTCCTCCCTTCTGTAAAGTCAAGGGTCTTCTTTGTCCCGTTTGTTGTTGTTGTTCAACCAAACGGACTTCCAAAATGCGATTTTCGACTTCACATGCAAGTTGGATCCAACCTAACAACGTAGGAGGATTGTCCTGCATAAGGGCTCTGTCCAGAAGTCTCGGGTTTAGCCCTTGCTTGAACAGGATGATTTTGGTGGACTTCTCACACCTAGGGCATTTGGCAGCTAGTTGTCGGAATTTCGAAATATAGTCCCTTGCCGACATGCTGCCTTGTTTAATGGCTTGCAATTCTGTCCGGGCCCTGGTTTCCTCTAAGGGGTCTTCGTATTGCGCTCGAATGGCATCTACCAACCCTTGGAGAGTATTGAGTTCAGGGGCCCCGATATTGTATAGACCTACATACCAGTCCGCTGCTTTGCCTTGTAAGCGGGAGCCAAGATGCTCAATTTGACTGGCCTCGCTGCCGAAGAGGTGTCCCCACCGGTTGAAGAATTGCACTACTTGCACTAGGAAAAATCCCAGTTTGGAGGGATCCCCATCAAAAGTAGCTTCCAGTTTCACCCAGCCCATCGGGAGGTCTTGTCTCGGAGCTGGTGCTGGGTAGAAGTCCGTCGGAAGCATCAATGGCACTTGAGGTACGAGGGGAAGTAGTTGGGGACCCGGTTGTGGTAGCGGTGCTGGTTGCACTGGCGGCGGCAACACCGGCTGAGCGGGTGGTGGCAGTCTCGGCTGGGCTGGCGGTGGTGGCCTCGGCTGGGCTGGCGGTGGTGGCCTCGGCTGGGCCGGTGGCTGTAGCCGTGGCCGGGCAGGCTGCTGCAACCTTGGTCGGGCTGGTGGTGGCAATACCGGAGGTGCCGGTAGTAGCGGTTGAGGTGGAGGTGGCCGGTGCGGTTGAGTGATGATCGGCCGCTGAGGGGCGGGTTGGTGGGGTCGTAGTGGTGTAGGCCCCACCGGTTGGTTCGGAGGTGGTAATACGGGTTGGTCAGGTGGCAAACGTATCGGTTGCTGCAAAGGGATTAGTTGCGGTCGAAGCGGAAGGGGCCGCAGCGGCGAAGGCCTGATGGGTGGTGGGCCGCGCGGGCTTGCCCCTCCCGGCGTCGTTACTCTGGGAAGCAGCGGCTGGTCTTGTGGCGCCGGTAGACCGTCCCTTGGGGTTTGCTGAATGGGGACAACTTCTAGCGGTTGTTGCGGCAATTCCTCCCCAGGAGGAGCCGGAGGCTCTTCCGACTGATCCGGCCGGACCGGTATTGGAGAAGTGGGAGGGGGTATCACCGTCGTCTCGGTTGGACGGGTTGGCCTTTCTTCCCCTTCTCTAGGCACCTCAGCTGGAGTCTCCTCGGGAGGTGTATCCCCGTCCGATCTAGGGGGTTCCGTTGGAGTCTCTCCAGGTACCTCAGCTGGAGTATCTCCGCTAGGCGGAATTTCGTCTAATCTAGGGAGTTCCGCGGGCGGTTCTCCCGGTTCTTCAGGGTAGGATTCCTCCTCTCCCGAAGGCGGCGGCTGCTGCGGGGCGTCCTCCACTGGATAGGAAATAACGCTTTGGAGGGTGGCTATTTGTACAGCCATTTCTTCAGGTGATAGTCTCTCTCCTGCCCCCATCGCTGAGATTAGGTGAATGGCATGAGCCAAACTTTCCTCCATGTCGATCAGCCTAGCTTCCAACTGTTGCATTCGGCTTGGACCCGGTTGCCCCATCACGGAACCTCCCTCGGTTGTACTCACCGGGGAAAACGGCCCCCAAGGCGGAGGGTCTCCTTGATCGATTCGCGACCTCGCTGCTAGAATTCCTTTGGCTAGGCCCGTCACTGCCGAGATGCCGGAATCTACAGCATGGGTGCGACTTTGCATCTGCACCCAACTTTGTTCAGGAACTTCCGTTGGCTCTTTCCATGGGGCAAGTTCCGAATAATCCCAACTCAGGGCGCCGCGGCGGGATGTGTTCCCGTCCGTCTGTTCGGTCGTCCTGTTCCAAAACAGCCACGGTTGGCTGCTATCCAGCTCAGGGACAGTCTCTAGGCTTCGGCGCCCGTCCATCGAAACTCTTGGATGTAATCCACCGGCCCGGCGCTCTCGCGTTTCCCGGGGTCTGGCTCCCCACTCCGACGGGGTGGGTAACGAGATCAAGGGGAGAGCGGCAGCCGTCGGCCTTGTCCCCTCACTGCCGAGGTCGATGAGAGGCGGGGTAGAAGTCGAAGCTCCGGTCCCGGCTGGCACCGGTTCCTGAGATTCTTGGGGTTGCGCTGTTTGACTGTCGGGAGACGCATACGGATCAAACAAAGGATCCCTGTCCGGGACTACCTTGGAATCCGCTGGGCCCGACTCAGGCATGATTGGTAACAAAATGTCAGCCTGTGGCTAGATAAGGCTCTTCCTACAGGTTCCCTTTCAAAAGCAAACAAGAGTCCATTGATTGAATAAGGAAACTTTACTGCAGAAAAGGTCCATTATAGTCCACTGTCCTGAGTAGGAGACTCAGGATGGTACACAGTCATTGTTACCAATGAAGGGCAAAGCATGAGGTACAGAGTAACAGTTCCCATCTGAATCAGCCTCCCCCCACAGTTCTCAAAACAACATCTTTCAGTCTTGGGAAGCTGCTCTCCTTCAAGGCCAATGCTTGGTGGAATGGTGTTAGACAAAACAGTCTCCTCCGGTGGGAAAGCTGCCTGGGAACTGGTGCACCTGCGGGGAAAGCACTTAGACACTAGAAGCATTAGAAAATGGAGTCAGTACAGTTTAAACACACACTGGACCTGACAGGCTAAAGCCGAAAGCAGAAAGCCGAAAGAGGATTCTCTTTCGTATAAGCCGAAAGCCGAAACGGCCAGCCGTTTCGGCTTTCGGCTTTCGGCTTACTTTCGGCTTTCGGCTTTCGGCTTTTTCAATGGGAAAATGCCTCCGGCGTCTTCCCGGACGTCTGGGGGAGGCATTTTCCCACCAAATCAGCGCAAAATTGGTGGGGACCTTCCTCTAACCCCTCTCTACAAACCCCCCACGTTTCAGACCGATTGGACTTTGGGGGGCCATGTTATGGCCCCCCAAAGCAGGTCCCCCTATCCTCCCATAAGAAAGCGAAGGAGCAGCATATTGTTAGCATGCTGCTGCTCATCTTCTTCATTATTTCCTATGGGGAAAAATGAAGAAGCCGGCTTCCTTTGCCAGGGGTGGCATTTTGCATGCAAAATGCCCCCTCACCCTCAGGGGCCCTTCTCCCACCCCTCCTCCCACCCCCCACCAAGGCTCAGACTGCTCCCACTTGGGGGGGGGGCATTTCATGGCCTCCCCAAGTAGGTCCTCTCAGCCCCTAAAGTCCACCCCTTACAGCCCCACACAAACCCAATTCCCCCCCAGCTGCCACACACAGACCCAAATCCCCACATTAGCCCCTCACATACCCAAATCCACCCCCACCTGCCCCACACCCATAACCCCAGGAACAGGCTGGCAAAGGCCAGCCCTCTCCCTTTGTTCCCTATGCTGGGAACTTCTAAACTCTCTTTCCCTGGGCAATTCTGCACAGCCCAGGGGTGCCACAATGGTGGGCACACTTCTGAGTGCCAGCTGGTCCCTGTGAAAGAGCACCTGAACCACAGACACCCTCCCTCAAATTCCCCCACCACCTACAGAGATGGCTGGCCAGCCAGCCCCATTGTTCCCTATGATGGGAACCAACTGCACAACAAAGAATAAAACAAGAACAACACAAAATAAAGTTTTTAAAAAATTATTTTCTCCCTTCCAAAGTACAAGTAGGCAAAGCATTATGACACATTACACCAGCAGTCCCCCACACAGAAAAATAACACAACTCACTTAACATCAGAGAATCACAAAGCACGATTCCTGTCAAAAACACTTTATTTCTTGAACAGCTTTAGGTTACACAGTAGGAGGGCACAACAGGGCATGATAGCAATGTACTACAAAAAATAATACAACCCACTTCACCGTTTTTGACAGCAATTGTGTTTGTGTGATTCTCTGATGTGAAGTGAGTTGTGTTATTTTTGTGTAGTACACTGCTTTCCTGCTCTATTGTGCCTTCCTACTGTGTGACCTAAAGCAGTTACAGAAATAAAGTGCTTTTGACAGCAATTTTTTGGGGTGATTCTTTAATGTGAAGTGAGTTGTGTTATTTTTGTGTAAGATACTGCTTCCATGCCCTTTGGTGTCCCCCCCCCTGCTGTGTAACCTAAAGCTGTTCAAGAAATAAAGTGTTTTTGACAGGAATTGTGCTTTTGTGATTCTCTGATGTTAAGTGAGTTGTGTTATTTTTGTGTAAGATAGTGCTGCCATGCCCTTTGGTGTTCCCCACTGCTGTGTAACCTAAAGCTGTTCAAGAAATAAAGTGTTTTTGACAGGAATCGTGCTTTGTGATTCTCTGATGTTAAGTGAGTTGTGTTATTTTTGTGTAAGATAGTGCTGCCATGCCCTTTGGTGTTCCCCCCTGCTGTGTAACCTAAAGCTGTTCAAGAAATAAAGTGTTTTTGACAGGAATCGTGCTTTGTGATTCTCTGATGTTAAGTGAGTTGTGTTATTTTTCTGTGTGGGGGACTGCTGGTGTAATGTGTCATTATGCTTTGCCTACTTGTACTTTGGAAGGGAGAAAATAATTTTTTAAAAACTTTATTTTGTGTTGTTCTTGTTTTATTCTTTGTTGTGCAGTTGGTTCCCATCATAGGGAACAATGGGGCTGGCTGGCCAGCCATCACTGTAGGTGGTGGGGGAATTTGAGGGAGGGTGTCTGTGGTTCAGGTGCTCTTTCACAGGGACCAGCTGGCACTCAGAAGTGTGCCCACCATTGTGGCACCCCTGGGCTGTGCAGAATTGCCCAGGGAAAGAGAGTTTAGAAGTTCCCAGCATAGGGAACAAAGGGAGAGGGCTGGCCTTTGCCAGCCTGTTCCTGGGGTTATGGGTGTGGGGCAGGTGGGGGTGGATTTGGGTATGTGAGGGGCTCATGTGGGGATTTGGGTCTGTGTGTGGCAGCTGGGGGGGAATTGGGTTTGTGTGGGGCTGTAGGGGGTGGACTTTGGGGGCTGAGAGCACCTACTTGGGGAGGCCATGAAATGGCCCCCCCAAGTGGGAGCAGTCTGAGCCTTGGTGGGGGGTGGGAGGAAGGGTGGGAGAAGGGCCCCAGAGGGCTGGGGGGCATTTTGCATGCAAAATGCCACCCCTGGCAAGACAAGCCTCTCCCAGCTGTCAGTGGTAGAGATGAGAGCACCTACTTGGGGAGGCCATGAAATGCCCCCCCCCAAGTGGGAGCAGTCTGAGCCTTGGTGGGGGGTGGGAGAAGGGCCCCAGAGGGTTGGGGGGCATTTTGCATGCAAAATGCCACCCCTGGCAACACAAGCCTCCCCCAGCTGTCAGTGGTAGAGAATGAGATTAGAGCACCTACTTGGGGAGGCCATGAAATGCCCCCCCAAGTGGGAGCAGGCTGAGCCTTGGTGGGGGGTGGGAGGAGGGGTGGGAGAAGGGCCCCTGAGGGTGAGGGGGCATTTTGCATGCAAAATGCCACCCCTGGCAAAGGAAGCCTGCTTCTTCATTTTTCCCCATAGGAAATAATGAAGAAGATGAGCAGCAGCATGCTAACAATATGCTGCTCCTTCGCTTTCTTATGGGAGGATGGGGGACCTGCTTTGGGGGGCCATAACATGGCCCCCCAAAGTCCAATCGGTCTGAAACTTGGGGGGTTTGTAGAGAGGGGTTAGAGGAAGGTTCCCACCAATTTTGGGATGATTCGGTGGGAAAATGCCTCCCCCAGACGTCCGGGAAGACGCCAGAGGCATTTTCCCATTGAAAAAGCCTAAAGCCGAAACGTTTCGGCTTTTTTTCTTTCGGCTAGCCGAAACGTTTCGGCTTAGCCTGAAACGTTTCGGCTAACCTGAAAGAAGCCGAAACACTTTTGTTTCGGCTTTCTTTCGGCTTTCAGAAAGCCGAAATGCACATCCCTAGAAAGAAGCATGAGATCTGCTAGATATCCATTTTCAACATCCACAAAACCCTGGCAAACCGCAATGTGCAACTAAACTACAGGAGCAATATCTTACTATATAAAAGGCTAACCGTGTTCCAGACAACGCACTTCCTACCCTGGTGCACCTCCAGAGGGTGCTGCTGTAGAGGGAAGCCCAGAAGAGGAAGCCCATCCCTCTGAGAGCACACCGCGGGGGGAAGCCCAGGCTGGGATCAGGCACAGAGCAGGCGGCAATGCCTGCCCCCCACCTTCACCCAGCTGGAATTAGGAGCGGAGCAGGTGGCAAAGCCTTTACCTTCACCCTGCTGGGATCATCAACAGAGCAGGTGGCAATGCCTACCCCCGCCATCACCCTGCTGGGATCATAAGCAGAGCAGGTGGCAATGTCCACCCGCCGCCTTCACCCAGCTGGAATCAGGCGTGGACCAGGGGGTGATGCCCATCCCCTCTTCACCCAGCTGGGATCAGTCATGGAGGAGGAGGAGGCAATGCCCACCTGCCTCTCCTCCCCTTTCTAGAGCCCATTGTATTTTTTCCCACAACGGGCTTTCTTACTAGTCTATGATATTTCTTGAACTACAGCCAGACTGAGTCAAGTTACCCTGCAGCTGTGGACAAGTTTACATCGGGACCACAAAGCGTAGCATCCAGACAAGAATAAAAGAACATGAAAGACACTGCAGACTTGGACAACCTGAAAAATCAGCAGTAGCTGAACATAGCCTACCTCAAACAGGGCACAGTATCTTATTCCAGGACACCAAAATACTGGACAACAGTTCCAACTACTTTGTCAGACTGCACAGGGAAGCCATTGAAATTCACAAGCATAGGCAAAACTTCAACAGGAAAGAAGAAACCTTAAGAATGAACAGAGCATGGTTTCCAGTTCTGAAAAACACCAGGCTAACAAAACACTCTATACTCGACAATAGCCCTGCAGAGAAGATTAGCACATCAAGCACCAATCCATATGCAAAAGAACCTCCTCAGGATACAGTGAAGCCTCCCGCCATTAGCATTCCACACCCTGGGAAACTCTTACAGGAGGACTCAGCTCAACCCCACCCCTCCTGAGTAGATACAAATGACCTGCCAACATCTTTTCCACACTGTGACACTGAGAGATCTCTGTCTTTTGGTGCTACTCCTCTGAAGATGCCAGCCACAGCTGCTGGCGAAACGTCAGGAACTACAATGCCAAGACCACGGCAATACAGCCCGGAAAACCCACAACAACCATCGTTCTCCGGCCGTGAAAGCCTTCGACAATACATTGAGACAAGTTACTCAACTGAAGCAGAGTTTAGGTACAAGAATGTTGAAAATGTGCCTGTTCACTTGACTCCAAAGTTACAGATGTCCAACTCTTCCATCCTCAAGCAGCATTCTGGCAACAGCAGACTGGTTCAAATACGCATTGCTAAGTACCTGGGGACGGTCAAGTGCAGGACTGTATGTGTAGTCCTCAGTTCATGTGCAGGCTGTTCTTGTTTGGTGCACATGAATGCTGCTTTCATGGGAAGTTCCTTTGTGTGGCTGCATCTGCAAGTGATTCTGGAGGGCAAAGCGCCAATTCAGTTCTGTCTTCGCTGCAAGAGCAAGTACAGTAGGCTCCTTCGAACTTCCATCTTGCATTTCTTTAAGGTGTGAGAAAGTGTTAAGATCTGCATTTCAATGAATGGATGTGTTACCGGAATTGGTCTCCTTGTGAGTAATAGAATTGTGAGGGAATTAACAAGCAAGGAAGATGGCTATGTGAGTGGCTGGTAACTACAGGATCTTTTTCATTAATTTTTATGGGGTCCCTTCCAATTACAGCAAATGAGACTGGTGCTTTAGATTCAAAGAGCAAACTTTTATTGAAGGAGAAAAATGCATGCACATACACACAGGGTAAATAGTAAAAATGGTTACACACAGAGAGAGTCCTAGGAAGCTGGGCAGAAGTTGGAATAGGGTGAGGGCGGGCAAAGTATATCTACCTATCCTGAAGAGTAGTCCAGTCCATGGGGGAAGAGAGCAGCTTCAAATGCCAGCGTTCTCAGCCAGAAGAGCAAGAGGCTTAGGGCAAACCTCAAGGGAACAGCACTTTGGATCCCGTAAGCGTGTACAATTTGAATGGGGCCAGGGCACTACTCTTACAGGGTAAAATGTGCCCTGAGATGGGATAGCCCACCTAGCTGTTAGAACAAAGACTCCAACTATCAGTTCCTGGGAATAACAACGGATTTGATTACCTTGATTGGTAGCTGCCAGGGCATGTGAAAGAGAATGCAAAACTTATCCTGGCTCTGCATAATAGGGCAGTTTGTTAATGAATTCCACTGCAGCTAAGTAGATGAATTTAGTTGGGGAATGTACCTTCCCAGGAACGAATTATAAATACTTATGAATGCTAGTTGATTTTCTCCTCAGTCATGGACATGAGACCTCATCATGGAAGGAGGGAAAGGAATGTGTTAAATGGGGGTGACCCTGCGAGACCCTTGTTGCGCTGGATTCCTTCAGGGGCTTGGAAGACCGCAAAACTAATCACCACTCGTCTCTCTGCATTTACATGCGGCAATCCATTCATGCCTGGGTCTCCCAGATAGGACTCAGCAACTGTTAGCTGGAATTCCCCTGGCTGCAATCCAAACTGCCATATTAATTCAGGTGCCTGGTGACATTTGATATCACAGGCAGCCATATTAAATGGCTATTAAAGATGGCGGAGGCCAGGCCAACTGCTTACAAAACTGAGATGCTTTTAGCAGTTGAGAAGAAACTGATATTGAACGTGTGGATGTATTCACACAGAGCAAATTGAAGTGTGACTGTGCAAGTGTGTGCATGGAAAGTTGGAGAGGGGACACATGAAATGAGGTTCATTTGAGCATCCACAGGTAACATGTATTTCCACCCCCAGACTAGCCTGTGAGAACATCAAGAGAGTCCTACAAATAATAAGCCAACCAGCATTTGCCAGCAGGTCTCCCACCTTAGAAGACAGAAAACAGATATGATTATTCATCAAGCACCTGTGATGAATAATCCTGTTCCCTGTGTCCGGGGTCAGCAGCCCAGCCCCTGGACTTGCTGACAGGCAGCGACAGGGGGCAGCCAGGAGACAGCAGTTCAACCGCTCTGTCTGGCAAACAGAGCCAGAACCTGCCTACCCCAGGGGGAAGGGGCGAAAGGCCAAAGCCTCAGAAGGCTGGAGGGAGCAGGGAGAAGCCAGCTAGTCCCACCCCCCAGGGGGAAGAGAGGGGGCTAAGCAGGCTACAGGAAAAGGGCCAAGGCAGGGGGAATAGGGACCCAGCAGCAGCCCAAACAGAGCCCTTACCTTCCAAGGAGGAGAAGCAGCCACTACAGCCCAGAGCCACACCCCGGCGAGAGGACAGCAGCCTGGCTCAGGAGGTGCTAGGAGCCAAGCCCCTCCAGGTGAAGCTGCCACAGGCATTCTGGGGGAGGAGATGGGTAGCCCCGCCTAGCATCAATGAGCAGGCAGCCCAGAAGCTGGCCAGGGCAGCTCCTTGCGAGCAAGGCCAGGCATGCTCAGCAGCACAGAAGCCGGCTGGGGCAGCTCCTCATGAGCAAGGCCAGGCAGGCTCAGCAGCACAGAAGCCGGCTAGGGCAGCTCCTCATGAGCAAGGCCAAGGAGACCTCAGCTGGGGATGGCTCGCATTCAACCCCACCCTGCCAGCAAGGCAAGGAAGCCAAGAAGGGATTAGTGGTAGGAGGGAAACACCTGAGGGAAGGCACAGCTGGGCCAAGTCAGGAGAGGGAACAAGCCTAGAAGGAGGGCGGGGAGGGGAAAGGAAGCCCTATATAAGGTGGCTGGGAAGAGCTCTGAGGTGGTGGGTGTGAGTAAGTAAGGAGTGATGGTGTGGAGTGAGAGCAGAGCAGTGTGAGAGTGGAGGCTTGGAGGAGAGTTCTGGGAGGAGGAGATGATGGAGGATGCAGAGGGTAAGCAGGCCAGGTTGAGCAGGCCAGCGAGTGGACTGAGAGGGAGCCTGGGTGAGGTATGCCGCCCCTCCTTCCACAGAGCAGGGTCCTGCAGCATCCCTGGCCCCCCTGTGACGTCAGGGCTGGCCCAGTTGGGGCCCTACCCAGCGGCAGCAGCAACAAGCCCTGACACCCTGGACACTTGATCCTTCGAAATCCTTCTAGATTTTCTGTAAGGTCAGCCTCAGAGCATTTGAGCTCAAGCTTCTCTGGTCTTGGAAAACCCTCCCATTCCTGTTTCCCTTTGGTGACCCTTCACAGAGCATCCCTTCCCTGGTCAACAGGCGCCATTGCTGTCCCCTGTCCAGGTTGGTTGTCAGGAAGAAAACAACATACATGAGATTCTTGATGGAGTCGGCAGAAGCACCCAAGATTACTTCATAGGGAGAAAGCTGTGAATCCAAAGACTCAGGACTAGAGATGAACATGAACCTGAATACGAACCAAAAAAACCCACGAACCAGCCAGGTTTGTGGTTTGCGAACCAGTGGTTCATGGAAGCTCGTTTCCACGAACTGGTCTACTGATTTGTTTGGTTTGTATTAAAGGGCATTTAAACTTTTCTTGCCGCTTGTGAGCAGCAGGTCCCTTTAAACTATCAGCTGCCAGGCAGCGGGGTCTGCCAGTTGATAGTTTAAAGGGACCTGCAAGTGGCAGGGCCCTTTTTAATGCCCAAATCCCACAAGCCCCTGCTGTAGCCCCCCACACCCCAACCACACACCCAGCCCCCTACTCCCCCCAGCCCCAGCCCCAGCCCCAGCCCCAGCCCCACACTTACCTTGTCTTCTCCGCGGCCGTGGCCTCCTCCCCCTCCTCTTGCAAGGGGTGGGAAAGCCTGTAGAATGAGGGAGGAGGCTGAAAACGGCCTTCCCACCCCTCAAATGGCTGCCGCAGTTTGGTTTTTTTGTGGTTCGTGCCCATGTCTACTCAGGACCTTCTGCCCCTCCCACAGCCCCTTTGTAAAACCCACTGTGATGGGAGGTACTATAGAGCACACCAGGGGAAGGGACAGAGTCACACTGGGCGTATGTAAATCCATTCCTCAGAGCCAGCTGTTCTAGAGATTTGCTGTGTATGTCATTTAAGATGCCTGCTTTCAGGGCGAATGACCGACTCAGCCTCTTTGCCTCTCAACACCCGCCCTCTTCATGCTGACCAGCAGAGGAAGCACATCCTGCCTGGTAGGATCCAATATCAAACCAAATGGGGCTCCTCCAAATAGAACAACATAAATCACAGAAAACACCGGAGGAACGCTACAAGACTACGATTATCACAATATTTAGAATTTTATACCAAAGTGCAAATGGTGTGCAATACTTATAAATAAACAATGTTTACAAAAACAGTAAGTCACTTTAAATCCCAAATACATCAATGAACCAGCACAATCAATAAATGATCAAGAGTCAATAAATAGTACAATCCACAAATAGCGCAGTCAATCAGCAATATAAATGTCCAACTGGTGAAAAGTCCCTTTTCTTCATTAATAGGTGTTATTTTCAAAGCTCATGGTAGTGACCATCAATCGCAGTTGCTGAGAACTGCCGGCTGAAGAGTCCAATAAGATCCGGCCTGGAGGTCTAAAGTTGTGGCCTGTAGGGCAACTTGTCTGTGAACTAGACCATCCGTTTTGTAGATCTCGGTTACTGACCTCTCTGCTCACTGTTTTGACCTTGTGCCTTGCCTCTTTGCTCGGACCTCAACCTGACTTCTGCCCAATCTCAGATTCTCCTCCCTGGAGCTGGCCTGGCCCCAGTATTGTTTTGCCACGCCCCATGAATGAGTTACCTAGCTCTGACGCTACAACTTCTGGACCCCGACTCACTTCCTTCTTTTACCTGCCTTGCTACACACCTCAGTGCCTACCAACAGGAAAGAGACCCACTGAGCAGCTCTCATGCTGCTAAAATGAACCTTGGAAGGGCCCAAAGGTGAGTGGAGTCCAGTCCTTTTTTGAAAGCCTCTAGTCTCGTCTTACCTCCCTCGCCTTGCTACCTGAATCTTGACAAAACATCCCCGTGGCTCATTGTCAGTCCGAGGTCTCTCTCCTGCTCTGGTGTTCTGTATTCGGTACAGCGCCTGACCCAACACATAGTTGGCACCGAACTGAGACAAATGGAAGCATGGTGCTTTATGAAAATAAAACTTAACCCCCCGTCACACCGCCCATGAATACTCTGCATAATTATATAATATGCATGAGTGCTATTTTTGTTTATTTCGATATCTTTAATCTCCTTATCCCAAAGGCTTGGGGGTGAAAAGCAACATGTAAAAACAATAAGAAAGCATTTAGAATACAGATGTAAGGTATGCAATACAGAATAAACACAGCATTTGTTCGCTAGTTCACGGAGTTCTGGTTTTCTGCACTCATCCGCCTCCAATTTTCCAGCGATCTGAAATGTCTTCCCCAATTTGACATTCAAACAAGCACACCCCGCATTCTACAGGCAGTTCCAGTCTTGTGTGTATTAATTCTCCCTACTAGGGAGTAATTTCCTTCCCTCAAACTGCCAGTTCTTTCCTCACACATCTTTCTCTGGCCTGCAATTCAGCTTCCTACAGCAATTTCCTTGGCTTTGAAACTGCGATGCCATTTTTTTTTCTTTCTTGCAATTTGCTTGAAATTCCTCTGTTAGCAATTAGAACACTTTGTTTAAAGACAAATAAGATTTAGTGCAATCTTCTCCTTTCCTTGGCAGCCTCCTGAGCAGGAGACGCTTTTAGTCACCTCGCAACCAATGGCGCCGAACGTGATTTCCTCTCTTGGTGTAATCAAGGCACGGCTGCTGACACCGCCGGTTTACCTGGGCCGGTGGAGAACCGAAGCTGCTTTAATGCACCGCTGATCTTGGTAATCTCCATCAAAGACGAGGGAGTATCTATAAATTAAGGTCAGGCTTAATATCAAAAACTTGGCAGAGCAGGTTTTAAAGTGACTCTTCGGGGGGGGGGGGACCCGACATGATCAGGAGAACCTTTCCTTTGGGACAATCTCTAAAGAATGGTGCCATGAACACTCAGTGGGAGCGGACTGTGACCTTGAGAATAAGAGGAGCGTAGTCACTTGAGGGCCTCAAAGTTATGCCATGGCGACGAGGATCCTTGGAGAGGGAAACGGGGTACAGATGTCTAGATGCCAGTGCTAGAAGCCTCCAAGGTAAGATGGGGGGTGATGGATTCTTTGCTGCTAAATGATGGCCTAGATAGAGTAGGTGTTTCAGAAACCAGAAGGAATGGGGGGGAAATCAATGGCATACAGTTACATGCGGATATAAACTCTATAGGCAGGACGGGAACAGACATATTGGTGGCGGTTAAAAGGGCACAGAGTCAAATAAGCTAGAGAGCATAATATGGATAATTCCCCAAGTGAATCACTGTGAGCGGAAATACTGGGCCCTAAGGATAACTTTTCTCCATTTTTTCTGAAACTTGCTTTCCTCCAATCTCTTTTTTCTGAAATGGCTTGATTTTATTTTTCCCCCACCTGTCTGTAATGCCTGTCCTGTTTCTCATTGCTCTACCCACTTCGCATTTTGTTTTGGTACATGATGGGCGGTGATTTTTTTTTAATTGCATGCTGGCAATATATTGAAACAGTGATATTCTGCACAGAAGCGAAACGAAGCAGCAATGGCCGGCTAGACATTGGAACAATCCTCTCCTTGCTGCCACAAGAAACATTCCTTGTAACAGCATGCCTGAGCACCGTGCCTGGGCGCCATTCGCAAGCTCTGGGTGCATTGCATGCTAGGTTCCTTTTCAACATGCAATCGGAACAGAAAGAAAGAAAGCCTGGGGAAGTGCATGGGGTCTCCTGGAGAAAAAGGGAAGCCGCTGCCTTGCTATCAATCTTGCGTGAGGAGAAGCTTTAGGGTGCATCTCATCCAACCTGCCCTCCGTGCCTTCCACAGAAACAGCAGCAACTAACAAAAGGGACACCCAACAGCAATGGCCCTACACAGTATCTGGCCTATTCAAGGTTTTTTGTGTGTGTGTGGTGGTTAGGGATCCCATTCCCTTGTTGGGGGCGGGGGATCCCCCATTTTCACTCTCTGCCCCCTGCTACCACTTACTGGGCTGGCAGGGGGAAAGGCATGGAAAGGGGCCTCTCGCAAGAACACCTGGACGCTTCACAGCAGGCCGATTTTGGCCCCAAATGGGCCCATTTTTGCCAGTTTGAGACCCCAATTGGACCACTGCGATGCACACCTGTGCCCCTGCACCTGCGCAGGTGAACACCTGACACTAACAACCAGTAAAATGGACATCACAGCCAATGCAAACAACCAGTCCAGCGTGGGAAATCAGCAAAGCAGTCAAAAGCCAGACACGTACATGAAGTGAGATGTGCCGGTGGGGCTTGAGGGACAGTAACTGATTAAGTGACGCAGCAATCAAGCACATGCACAAATGATTGTGTTTGACAGATAGCCTCATCACTCCATTGCAACTGCACAAGCACAAGGAAAAAGGGGGAAGTGCTGCAAAAGGAAGGTAGGACACACATATGGAGAAGGCACTCGTAAAAATCCACAGAGTGGAATGACCATCTCAAACACTCTGCTATTGGAGGTGCCCCAGAGGTGGGGGAAATGCCAATCAACCCTGCTGTCTGGAAGACTCCTTGGAAGCACTGACTAGCTCGCTTGTCAAGTTACTATTTAGGTAGGAACTCTTCTATTTTCTTTTTAAACAGTTTGGTTTTCGCTGTCTCTATCCCATCCTTTCCTTGTTCTCTGGTGTGCTGAATATACTCCCTTGACAATCTGAAATGGAATGCTTTATGATAGTCCTTCAGCACGCACACACACGCACACACACCGCACACACAAGTGCCAAGTCACCTTGGATTACACTAGGAGTGGGCCAATTATTCAAACTGAGGACCACATTTGGATCTTTGCCCACTTCAGAGGGCTCTGAATGAGGCAGGGTTACCTAATTCTTAAGCCCCTGGCTTCTGTAGCTTCCATGACTGGGAATGTTGTTTTTTTCAAGCCTAACAAGTCAGTTTGTGTGTTGTGCGCCATCAAGTCACCTCTGACCTACGGCAACCCTATGAAGGAGAGACCTCCAAAACGTCCTATCATTAACAAACTTGTTCACATCCTGCAAACTGGAGGACGTGGCTTCTTTTATTGAGTCAAGCCACCTTGTTTTAGGTCTTCCTCTTTTCTTCCTGCCTTCCACTTTTCCTAGCATTATTGACTTTTCCAAAGAATCTTGTCTTCTCATGATGCGACCAAAGTACAACAGCCTCAGTTTTGTCATTTTAGCTTCTAGGGAGGATTCAGGCTTGATTTGATCTAGAACCCACTTATTTGTCTTTTTGGCCATCTGCAAAACTCTCCTCCAGCACCACATTTCAAATGAATCCATTTTCTTCCCGTCAGCTTTCTTCACTGTCCAACTTTCACATCCACACACAGTAATGGGGAATACCATCGTTTGGATTATCTTGATCTTGGCTCCCAGAGAGACATCTTTATCTTTAAGGATCTTCTCTAGCTAGAACAATTCCGTTTAGAAGAATATCAAAATAACATTTCTTAAGTGCAGTTTGAGTTCTAAAAATTGCGTCTGATTCTTTCCTTTGCCGAAAGAGAATTCTTTTCTGTTCCACCCCAGTCTTTCTTATTGATTGTTCGATATTTTTCTGACAAAGATGCTGGCCCGCTCTTCAGCCAACTGAGGTTTGTCCAGTGATGCAAAGGTCCCACCTTGATTGCTTTGTCTGAGGACTTACAGATTCTCATTTTGATAAGCGGACATAGGATCACAGTTTGCTCCAACAGGTCTAAACAGGTCTCTTTCATTTGTCAGGGCACCGCTTGTGCGTTCTGTTTTTCTTGCGGATGAAATAAGGAGATGTCTTGAGTTTCCTTTTTCCCCCTAGATAAAATCCCCAAATTCTTATGTCAGCCATCAAAATGGAACATATCATGGCTGGAAATTTCAGTTCAGTAGAGCAAAAATATAATCCATCCACCAAGCCTGAGTTTTCTTTGCTGAACACAAAAAGGTTTGCTTTTCACTTTTTAAAAGCCGCTTTTAGGGGCAATGGCTCCCAGCTTCTCCTATATGTATGTAGCCCAGATCTTCTCTTCCTTACCACTAGGGAATCCACATTGTCAAATATTTTTATCCTTTAGACCCTTTTGACATTTCAGCTCAGAAATTCTGATAAGTTTTGCTGTTCCGTGGCATGCGGTCTTAACGGCACCGATTTCCTCCACTGCTCTGATGGACAGCATTGAACTACTCAGGCAGAAAGGAGGCCCTGTGGAAAGCACTGGGATGAGCCAAAGACATTGCAAATGTGCTGTCAAAGAGTCCTGGATAATCTCCAATGAGAGACGGGAGCTGTGGAGCTCAGGCAAACTGCCTTGTGCCCCGGGGGCAGCTGCATATTGTAACGGCCAGCGGTTTTTGTCAAACAAAACCGGAAGGAATGGCTTTTGCAGGTAGGAATGGGGGAGCCTGCCCCTGGTCTGGGTTGCCAAAGCTAACTGGAGTGTTGATCAGCTGGAGCAAAGTGTCAAGCCCACCAGGAATGTGTGCCAAAGGAGGAAGACATACGTTATCTAATTCTAACAGAGTTAGAGCCCATGTGCATAGTCAGATTTCAGAACAGGGCTGCATCGGCCCTGATACAGTCTCAGTTTTCATCTCAAAAATAGCAGTTCTGATGGGCTTTTATTTTAAAAAAACCATGTTTGTAAGGATCTTTACCTGCTTTACCTGTTATTCAGACCCATTTCCCCTGGTTTCTTTTGTTTTCTCCTTCCTGAATTAATCATATGGGTGACTCCAGTCTGTCAGGGATCATGTAGTTATTTAACAAGATGAGTCACGGCTCTGCCTCTCCCTGACTGGTGTGGACACGGAGGTCCTTGGGGTTGTGAAGGCCTGCAAATTAGATCCTTTTCCTCCCTGACTAATTACATCTCACAGGAGCAAACTAACAGTTTGTCTTGCCAGAATTATAAATTCTTATTTAGTCGAAGGCAGTTTCCTGAGCACATTGAAAGAATCTCTTGCAAGGTTTGCACTGGGAAAGACAAAACAGCTTTGGCTAAGGAAGATCTCGGCAATTACAGGTCTGTTTCTCAACTTTTGTTTTGGGTCACAGACAACTCCAGGCATTCCGAGATGGTTCACCATCTACCCTGCCTTGATTAATTTCAGTCTGGTTTCAAATAGGGACAAGGACAGTTTTAGTTGCTTTGCAGGATTCTCTCTGTTTTCAAATGTCTCCAGGTCTTGTGGGATTATCAGTTATGTTTGACACCATAGGCCAGACAATATTACTGGAACATCTTAAGAGAAAAGACTGAGAGTCTCTCTACAGGAGACATCTGACACAAGAAGAAAGTATGACGGGAGATGCAATGGTAGCCGGGAAGGGTAGTTTAAAAAGCCAGAGCCGGCAGCAGGGCAAACGCTTTGCTGTACACTGGAGCTGTGTGAAGGGGCTGTGAAATGCCAGAAGGGAGACTTCAGCCCATGATAACCTCTCCAGGTCAAAGTCCGGCTCTGGAAAGCAGCTCCAGCTCATTTCTATTCCATGCTGCCCTCTGGAGAGGAGAAAGTGACAGAGCCTTTGGGGAGGTGAAGGTGAAATTGACAAACCTCTGAGGAGCGATCTCCGCCAGCTCTGTCTTTTTAAACTTCCCGGTTAACATTGTGTCTCCCTGCCCTTGACGAACACATGCTGCGGTGTCTCGTGTAGAGGGAGTCTGAGTTACAGATGTTGATCTCTGATGGTTTCAGTCCTTTGTGTGAAAACATCGGCAAAGACACCAAGTCCTACGGAGATGAGCTCCTGTGAGGAAAGGTTGAAAGCATTGGATGTGTTCAGCTTGGAGAGGAGGCGACTGAGAAGTGATATGACAGCCCTCTTCAAGCGTTTGGAGGGTTGTCACATAGAGAATGGAGCGTAGTTGTATTCTGTTGCCCCAGAGGGTTGGACCAGAACAAACAGGTGAAAATTAAAGCAACAGAGTTTTTGGTTAACCCTTAGGAAGAACTTCCTAAGAGTCAGAGTGGTCCCTCGGTGGAACAGGCTTGCTTGGGAGGTGGGGGGGCTCTCCTTTGGGTTTTTAAAAGCATAAACTAGATGGTCATCTGACAGCAACACTACAACTCAGTATGAATTTAGGCAAGTCTTGAGGGAGTGCATGAAGAGTTGAGCTGGTGCTTGGCTCTCGCAGCCCTTTCTTATATGCCCAGGGGTAATGATGATTGCCCCTTTGGAGTCAGGAAGGAACTTTCCTCCAAGACAGATAGCCTAGGGATCCTGAAGGGTTTTTGCTTTCCTCTGGGCATACAGCAAGGGACACTCAGAGAGATGAGAGGGGGAGACAGCTGTGCGGTTCCTGCATTGTGCAAGGGTTGGACTAGATGACCTTTGATGTCCCTTCCAGTTCTATGTTTTTATGTATCTATGAGTTTTCATTGGAAAGATGGAGTCATCATCAGTATACACATGGTGTCCTTCAGAGCTCTGTCTTCTTTCGAGTGCTCTTCAATATCTATTTTTAAGGTATGAATGAGATCATTCATCACTGTGGAGTTGAGTATGCTAACAACACCCATCTATACCTGTCATTCACAAAACCTAGATCATTAGCCGTCTCAATTTTGGCCAGTGTCTGAATGCACGGTCTGATGAGTGAGGAAGAAGGAGCTGAAATTTAATCCGGACAAAATGCGGGTGATGTTGCTGGGGGAAGGTGAAGTTCTGGATGGGACAGACTTATCAACTGAAGATGAGATTTGGTTGTGTTTAATCTATGAGATGGAGAATCTCAAGGTGCTCGTGGACACGGTTACACAGACAGAGCAGTTGCTAGGAGCACTCTCTTTCACCTTTTTGTAAATTGCCTTCCTTCCTAGATACGGCTGACCTTGCTATACTGATCCATGCTTCTGTAACCTCACAACTAGACTATGTGTGGGGCTTTCCTGAAAACTACTCAGATAGTTCAGTCGATACCGAACACAACAGCCCACATTATTGTCTGGGACCAGTTGCTATGGGTTGGTAATTATTTAGTGGAATGTAGAATTTGCAGAGTTGTGCAATGGATCATAATAAGGACAGACTCCCGTGTTTAACTGTAGAAAATAGTTTACGAAATATAAGGGTTAAAAGGTTACACTGGTAGAAAACAAAGAATAGCTATTTGGCTACATCTTGCTGGTAAGAGAAAGACTGGAACACAGAGACACACACAGACACACAGACACAGACACACACACACACACACACACACACACACTGAACAAAGAGCAATAAAACCTTAGTATACATCGCTAGCTAATTGCCTCCCAATAAACTGGTTGCCCAATAGTGAAACACACAACTTCTTCATTAAACCTAAAGACTCCCCTTTCTATGGTGGGAAATTTAACTCGACAGCTATGTGGTTACATGCAAAAAAGTTTACTAATGAAGTAAATAACGGAAACAGTTAAACATTTTCATGACTGAAGAAAGATCACTTGTTAAATCTCAGCAGTATGTCCACGTAATGCTTTCAGACTCCGTTCAAACTGCTGCTGCTTCATTGTCCCACATGTCTGATATACCTCCTCTTCCTTATTTAACCAGGCCACCAATCACAGTCTGCCCAATAATTGATGCAGGAAGTGACTTCACGGCAGGTTGCATGTCCCACTGCTGCCTGGATGACAGTCTCTTCAGTCATAGCTCCCACACAATCTGATTGGACAACATGATGGTCTCATGTTAGGGCAAAGGAGGGCAGTTAAGCATAAAGGCAATGCTTCCTGGATCAGTCACATGGGTAATCCTAGCCAGTTAGGGATCACGAAGTAAACAGGATAACATATTACATGCATAGCGACTCAGATTTGGCTCCATGATAGCCAGTGACCGACTGGGAGGTAAAAAAGGCCCTACTCCTGGCCCTGGCCCTCCCATGGAAGGGTAGGAAGGAAGAGGAGGGCTCGATCCTAGCCTCACCCTTGACAGAGTGGGGAGGGAAGGATTAGGTTTGGTGTGGCTTCCGCCTGCACTGTACGGGCAGGGCCACCTCTGGCTTGGAGAAGTATCAGCTTCCACCCACCAGCCTCGTTCAATTGTTGGCAAAAGGAGGCCTTTTGGACAACAAAGTAGTTGTGAGATATTCATCATCAACATCATCATCATCATCATCATCATCATCACAACAGCAACAGCAGTAGCAACAATAACAATAACATTTGATTTGTATACTGCCCTTCAGGACAACTTAACATCCACTCAGATTGGCTTACAAAGTATGCTATTATTATCCCCACAACAACAATCACCCTGTGAGGTTGGTGGGGCTGAGAGAGCTCCTAGAAGCTGTGACTGACCCAAGGTCACCCAGCTGTCTTCAAGCGGAGTAGTGGGGAATCAAACCTGGCTCTCCATATTAGAGTCCTGCCTTTCTTAAGTGATTGGCCCAAGGTTACCCATCTGGCTTCAAGTAGAGGAGTGGGGAATCAAACCTGGCTCTCCATATTAGAGTCCTGCCATTCTTAAGTTACTGACCCAAGGTCACCCATCTGGCTTCAAGCAGAGGAATGGAGAATCAAACCCAGCTCTCCAGATTAGAGTCCCACTGCTCTTAACCACTACACCAAACTGAAGTTGTTATCCTGGGAAGAGGAGCAATTCCTGTCCCAAATGAAAGAAAAATTCCAGGCTGCTAGTTTGATTGGCTACTTTGGGTCACTCTCAGACATCTGCAAATTAATTCAGACATGCTTGTGGCTCATTTGATGGTCTGTAATTTGATGACTCTCAACTAAATCGGTGAAACTGCCTCTGCTGCGAAGTTTCCTTTGTGTTTTAGTTGACATCTGTTGATACGAAAATCCTGTCTGCGCTGGTAAATCAGAGAAGCTTCGTGTGCCCCTGGAAGCTGTCACCTTATTGCGTTCCATGAGTGACGGACATGCATGTGTCAAGCAGCCCCGTGTCCCTCAAGGGAACTGCAATCCATTCTACTTTCCAGAGATAACAGCCTTGCTAGCTTCTGCCCAAGTACTTTGTCTTGGAGTGGAGGCAAAAGTCAGGAGCCTCTAATCTCGGCAGGGGATTGCGGACTTCTTTCCACTTCTCTGCAGCTTCTGAATCAGCTCCTTGACTTCATGAACAAAACAGACCTTAAGGAGAGGTCAGGAGCTGTTAGTGCAGAAAAAACATTCAGGTAAGCACACCCTAACTGGGTCAAAAGAGCCTGAAAGACTGGGAAAGGAGAGGGATCGGTTGAGGGGGAGGAATGAAGTTGAACGGCTGCATGTGTGATTGTCACTGAATATGCAATTTAGTTTGTTTCTTTAACTATTTTTTCTACTCTTTTAAAAATTTAATATCACGCTTTTTAGTCCACTTGCCTTCCAAGAAGTCCAGTTCAGGGTGGCGTGCAAAGTATTTCCCTCCTCCATTTTATCTTCATCACAACCAGTGAGGTAGGACCAGCTTCGAGAGTGGCTGGCCCAAGATCAACTTGTGAAATTCATGGCTGGGGGGGGGGGCTGAACCCCCAGGTCTCCCCGTCCCCCTCTAGTGCGTGGACTAGTATACCATACCCTCCGTACAACAGCCAATCCATACAATACAGTCCATTCTCCTTCTGCCCCCTTAGTCTCCACTCTCCTCCCTTTTTGTTTCTCCCCTACTATCAAAATCATTTCTTTAATCAATTTTTCTCTCATTTCCCAGTCAAATTGGATGCCCAAGCAAGCACACAATGTTGTAACAGTGCGAAATCCATCCATTAAAATACACCAGTATCGATCAATATCAATTGAAAGCTTCCTGGGGCAGGGAACTGTCTTTTCTTATGCTGCTTGGTAAAATGCTACACACATGGCTAGTGTCCTGACAATAATGATCAATAATGCACCCTCCAAAGGCATCAGTGGATGCTTTGTACATCCCAGCATCTGACAAAAGTATAGGGTAAGGGACATGCAAAAACCAGCTCTCAGATTGGCAAAACCATTTCAGGAGACTCGATCACCCAGTTCTCTTGGGAGGTGGGGGTTGAAGCCAATCAATGGTTGCTTTAAACCTCGGGGATGAATCATTCCAGCCACATTCGGTAGCAATAAAGGAAAGAAATGAAACATGGAAATCCAAAGCCCAGAAAGCTTTAGAAGAGGAAATATGGATGTAGTTTCATCAGGGGTGGCTCACGGCAGGTCAGCCGAGGGTTTCCTCACTGCTCTTCATGGCTGTGTAATTGCTACTGTCAATAAATAAATACTGAAATAGGGAACCAAGACAGCGCACAGAGACACCTATCGAAAATGCAAACATAAATCAGAAACGAAAAAGCAGGCAATGGATGCCCTGCCTGATACACTTACACAAATGTTTTACCAGGCACACATTGGTTGCAAACACAATTAATTGCCAGATGGGTGTGCAATATTGACTAGTTTAGAACCACATTTGTGCAAATTCAGACTTGACCCACTTCTTGAGAATAATTATTCCACCTTGATCTGGGGCAAACATAATAACAGAGAAAAACGATAGATTGGCCAAGCATAACTTTGTGTGTGTGTGTGTGTGCGTGTGTGTGTGTGTGTGTTAAACCTGCTATAACAGGCATTGTAATACCATTCACACATTATACTGAAAGAGAGAGAGAGAGAGGAATGAGCCCAGCCTTGGAAATAAAACATGTCTGGCAACTCAAGCACAGGTCATATAACTCAATATTCACTGCAGGTATCTTCTCAAATATCTTGAAGCAGGATTTACCCACCCTAAATCACACCTTCCTCTTAAGGGTAGAAAAGAGCAAGAGTCCAGTAGCACCTACAAGACTAACAAAATTTGTGGTAGCGTATGAACTTTTGTGAGCCCCAGCTCACTGAAGATGTCTGAAGAAGGGAGCTGTGGCTCACGAAAGCTCACACCCTACCACAAATTTTCTTAGTCTTATAGATGCTGCTGGACTCTTGCTCTTTTCCACCGCTACAAACGGACTAACACGGCTACCTATCTTGGTCTATCCCCTTAAGGGTGTACACCTTGTTTCTTTCCTCTGTGGAGCTAATAGCGTTGAAAATGGGCCGGTTTAAATCCTGAGAACAGTGAAGATGGAAAAAACTTATTCCTCACGGCCACTTCCCTGATCAAATGAGCATAATTTTCTATACCTGCGTTTTGGTCTGGCTGGGAGATGGAAAAGTGAAGCGGGGTTTCCCCACATTGCCACACAGCACTGCGGTACCTTCATGCCTCTTCCAGCTTTTCCCAGGCTTTGCCGCAATCTTTCATAAACCTGGTTTATGAGCATGTTTTTGGAAAGATCACATCACAGCAGGCTGTGTGAATGGGAAAGTGTAGATTTTTCCCAGTCTCACCCCCATTGGTACCATTTCTCCAGCCAACAACTCCCCCCCTCCCTCATGGCTATCACGTCTCCCCTGAACTCCACTTGGTAACTGACACAATGTTACAGCTGTCTGTCAGGTACCAATTGGGGGGGGGGATCCCAAAAGTTCTCCATGGGGTGTGTGAAATGGCATCCATGGAGGGCTGGGACTGGGAAAATGTGGGGAAACCCACCATGAGGAAGCTTTATTGTTACTGTGCAAATATGGCAGCAACAGTGTCAACGAGAAAACTGGAGAATCGTCCCCATGGAAAGTCCTTTACTTTGGATATATTAATGAAAAAGCCCTTATCGGGTCCAGTTTAGCCATGAGCAGAAAATAAGTCTGTCCAGTTGGCCCTTTATCAAGGCAGTGCACAAAAAAAAGCCACCTTTCTCCAGTCGTTGTATAGCCCGTACATTCGTTGAACGATTGATACTCGGAGAGTGTGATAATGATAATTAATAAAAGATAATAATATTGGGGCATCCTTCACATTTATAAATAAACACTTTAATGATTTATTTATTCAGTATTAATATAATTAATTTAATTATTAATTAATAATTAAGTTAATGGACTAATGTTTAATGCATGCCCTTTCCTCTTTAGAAAATAGATCCCAGTTAGGGTTGCTTTGGATTTCCAGTGATCAAGGGAGAGAAGCAAAAATCATTTCTTTCACAACAGTTGGCGAGAATCTCTTTCTTTCCTGCAAAGTGAGAAATTCACTTTGACACCCACTCGGCGATTACTGTTGTCTGTGCTGTGAAGGGAGTCCTCCTTCGATCTCCTTGGCACCATCCATCTTGTCCAGAAGTCTCCACTCCAGCGTCAAGCTGCGCTCCTACTCCGCAGTCCGGAGGTAAAGGAGAGAGGAGCTGTTTTCCAACCGCCCTCAGCTCTACCAGTGGGAAGGGAGCTCATTAGATGGTTCCCTTCTTCGTCCAGCCGCAGCAGTCCCCTGTGGACACCAGCCTCTTTCCATGTAATGTTTCTGCCTTTCCTGGCCAACACCTTATGAGGGTTTTCTAAAGCCTAGGTGGAACAACGGACTCACGCGCAGTTTCTTTTCTTGTACTTCTTTTTCTTAAAATCTGAGGGGAAAACTGTCTCCTTTGGGCATGACCAGACTTGCCGTAATTGCCTCAGCACAGCTTGCCCAGGCTGTCCCTCTGGACTCCGAGCATCATTTCCGGCCAGCGGCCCAGTGAAGGCATGCCAAAGCAGAGCACACGCACACCCCACTGCCAGAGAACTTTGCTTTGGCTGTCTTGAAAAGCCCCACTTCTGTGGCAAAGCTGGCACCAGAGACTGCCTAAAAAAGGAGGACTGTTTTAAAACAATCCTAGTTTATTGCACTTAATTTAATTAGGTTTACTGCTTCTTTTAATCCCTTCCCTCACTGATTTCTCTAGTTTTATTTTTCTCTCTTAAGCATCTGCCTGATTTTAGGACGAGCAAAGGCACTCATAATCCCTGGGTCCAAACAGGTTTGCCTTGCCTCAACCAGGGCTGTAGGTTTTTCAGCCCTGGCACCAACCTGGTGGAACTCTCTGTCTATGGAAACTTGGGCCTAGCAGGACCTGTTACTGTCCCACCGGGCCTGTAAGATGGCGATGTTATGCCAGGCTTATGGTGGCTGAGGCAGACGAATCGCCCAACTGGCCTCCTGCCAAGGGGTGTATGTGTGCCCCTCGATTCTGTTTTCCATTCGATGGTTGGCCACCCTGTCCCACGGGCCCTAATGACTGGAGATGTGCACTGCACTGAGGATGTTTTAACATACTGTAATTCATTTTTATGCTACCAGTGTTTTATCTTTATTGTTGTGATTCACTCAGAGCCTGCTTTGGGGACAGTGAACTAAAAATTGATTGATTGATTGATTGATTGATTGATTGATTGATTGATTGATTGATTGATTGATTGATTGATTGGTTGGTTGGTTGGTTGGTTGGTTGGTTGGTTGGTTGGTTGGTTGGTTGGTTGGTTGGTTGGTTAAACTGTCTTCCTTGACACAGTGTTTTTAATGCATGAAACCCTGCCAATTACACTGTACTGTACTGTACAAATATGTGAAAAGGAACCAGAGGAACAGGCTCAAACTGCTTGCCTGCGGCTGAACTGTTTATCGGAAAATCAGCTCTCTGTTCATGACCCATGAACAGAGAGTCTTATCTGCCAGAGAGGCCACTTCTCTGGATCCTCGGGATCTCTGCTTTGATTGCCTTACAAGTTCAAGAGCTCTCCTGTTTGAGAAGTTCTCGAGAAATGATGTTGTGTTCCATTTCTGGTGAAAATTCTTGTTCCTTCTCCATTCCCTGTCAGTAGTTCACACTGAAAAGCCAGGACCGAATGATCAGCTGCAGGGCTTTTTTTCTGGGAAAAGAGGTGGTGGAACTCAGTGGGTTGACCTTGGAGAAAATGGTCACGTGGCTGGTGGCCCCGCCCCCTGATCTCCAGACAGAGGGGAGTTTAGATTGCCCTCCACGCTGCTGAGCGGCGTGGAGGGCAATCTCAACTCCCCTCTGTCTGGAGATCAGGGGGCGGGGCCACCAGCCACGTGACCATTTTCAAGAGATTCCGGAACTCCGTTCTGCTGCGTTCCTGCTGAAAAAAAGCCCTGATCAGCTGTGTGGAACCTGCTGGCCCCTTTGGCCATCTCATCCCTGTGGTAGTGCAGCTGCCAGCCCATCAGAGGCCAGGTGGAGAACGAGGCCAAGTGGGTCCAAGCAGCTGCTGAATCTGCCTTGGCGCTTTGGTCTGAGCGGCCTGCCAAGAGTCTCTCCCTTCTGTGCCTCAAGGCCACCAACACCGGCACTCGGCCCTGCCTCCTTTCCCCCCTGCACCTCTCAAGTCCAAGTTCAACTGATGAGAACAAAATGGAGCTGCTCATATCAGAAACCGGAGTGCGCAGGGCAATGCCAAAGTTGGTTTAGCACTAGACAGCTTCTCATTGAAAAGAACTGCATTTCACATAACAACAACAACATCCAATTTATATACCACCCTTCGGGATAAATTAACGCCCACTCAGAGCGGTTTACAAAGTATGTTACAATCACTCTGCGAGGTGGGTGGGGCTGAGAGAGCTCTGGAAGAGCTGTGACTGACCCCAGGTCACCCAGCTGGCTTCAAGTGGAAGAGTGAGTGTCATGTATACCAGCATACCTGCCATCCGGGCTTTTTTTCTGGGAAAAGAGGTGGCGGAACTCAGTGGTGGAACTCAGGACCGCATAATGACATCACTTTGGGTCAGCTGGAACAAGGGGGGAGTTTTTTAAAGTTTAAATTGCCCTCGGCGAAAATGGTCACACAGCTGGTGGCCCCACCCCCTGATCTTCAGACAGAGGGGAGTTTAGATTGCCCTCTGCACTGCTCAGCGGCACGGAGGGCGATCTCAACTCCCCTCTGTCTGGAGATCAGGGGGCGGGGCCACCGGCCATGTGACCATTTTCAAGAGGTGCTGGAACTCCATTCCCCCGCGTTCCCCCTGAAAAAAAGCCCTGCCTGCTGTGATTGTATTGTGCATTTTATAATAGTCAATACTGTTTTGTTCTGGTTGCCTGAATTACGTGCTGTAACTCTGAGTGATCATCTGAGAGTGTCTTAACTGCTGATATTAATTGCAGGCGAGCCAGTGGGCCCCTCCATTACCGGTTGAAAATATGTACTTTCACTTTTCTAGCAAGTGTCCTTGAGGGGAGCTGTTAGCAGCAAACATTGTAACTTTCCCAGAGATTGGGATATTTTCCTTTGTACTTCATGTCGTCTAAACTTAATCTGTTCCCATGCAGCCTCTTTGGAGTTCCACGCCAGAATGTCAACGGACCCTGGGAGGGCGGGAAGTTTTCCTATAATAGCAATGCCTTTGTTTGAATTGTCACTTCTGCCAATCGACACCTTAGGGTGAATACCTGTACTGTATGGATCTCAATAAAGATACTTCAACTAGAACACCTGCATTTTAACTGTGGAGGGCTTGAGGGACCTAACTGCCAGGGACTGACAGTGAGAAATAAAACCTAGTTCTCCAGATTAGAGTCCTGCTGCTTTTAACCACTACACCAAACTGGCTCTCATAATAGAGGCTGTCTTTGGGATCTAGCCACTGTTTCACACATGTGAGTTACTACTTGATGTGTGTCCGGGGATGAGCTGTCTGCACCCCCCCAGACTTGCCACAGCCATGGCATCTGGCGCCTGAGGAAGGCATACCACCATCACAGCAGGCAGAGAGCAGGGGGATGCCAGGGCCTGGGGGAGCCACAGATGGGCAAGAAGGCAGCCAGCAGGTGCTAGGAGACCTGGGAGCAACTGCAGAAAATCCCCAGACCTCTCCCCAGGTGCAAGGCACTGAAGGGCAAAACGCATACCCAAAAAACCAAGTAGACAGTCAGGAAATCCCCCTGCTCAGACACACATTGGGTGGAGCCGGCAAGCCAGGCATCAGGCATGCAGAAATGCCACCTGTCCAGGGGACCTTGCTAGCCACAAAGACACTCCTGGAGAGGCAGCTACCAGGCCACCTTGCCTGGAAAGGCCCTGCAAGCCCCATCCTCCAAGCAGGGGAAAAGGGGAAAGGGAGAGGCCAGAGCTGGGGAGAGACACCTGGAGGCCTCCCCAGCTGGCCTAGATCAGAAGCAATCAACCCAGGAGAGGAAGGGTGGAGATCAGTGCCGGAATCCCTATATAAGCAGGCTCAGTAGGGAGCCAGGGGTGGAGAGTTGAGGAGTGGATAGAGAGAGAAGTGAGTGTGTGGTGTTGAGAGCAAGCAGGAGAAAGGATAGATGAAGAGGAAGAGGAGGAATGGGGCTGCATGTGGAAGGGAGTGAAAAAGGAGGCAGCAGGCTGTCAAGGCGATGGAGTGGACAAGAGGGTGCATAGGTGATGTATTACCCCACCCCCCGGCCACCAAAACACTACCAGCAACAGGAGTTCTAAAGAATGGAATGGAATGGAAGAGATTTGGTTTGGATTCTGACTAGTTAATTTCTGAAGTTATATTCCTAATGAGCCACCCCTCCACCTTTAGATATATACCTTAACATATGCACACGACCTGTGTTCATGTGAGTTTCATCTCCATACCCTCTGCCTTTTAAAACAGGGAATAATCCTACAACATGTAAGCATCTGCCTGAAGTGACCATTTCACATATTTTATGTTGTGTCTGGGAGAGCGGTGCATGCCATGTGCAAACAGGCTTACTGCTAGGTATTGGAACTGGGAACTTAACATCTCCATGTCTGCCAGACCTGGTGACAAGCCTCAAGGCAGCCTACCCGAAGCACCCACCAGGCACGAGAGTGGCCCGTGTGGCAGCGCCCAGCAAGATGCCGCAGGGCCAAGTGCAGCTATGCCCCAGCCAAGGTGGGGCAAGTCTGCTTACCTGACGCCCCCGACAGGCAGCAGGGTGCCAGGTGTAGCCACGCCCAGACGGGGACCTGACAATGTTGCAGTTGTCAAATGGTGATCGTGCTGGAGTATCCATGCAGGCGTGGCCATTCCAGATTTAATTTTAATTGTATACGGAATAGTGTTTTAATGTTTTTTATAATGTTTTTATTGTTTTTAAACTTTATGTAAAAATTGGATGTTGTTACACCGCCCTGAGCCTGTCTGATGGGGAGGGCGGTCTAGAAATGTAAATAAATAAATAAATAAATAAATTTATGACTAGTCTGGAGGAATTCTGTATACCTGAAGTCAGAACAAAAAAGAGAGAAAAGGAGAAACCTCTGAACAGAGAAGAGAAAAAGATGTGCTGAGTACCAGAGGTTATAAACACTTATAAAGGAATAAATAATTGTTACACATATGAATGAGAGCAGAGTATTGTACAGAGACAATCACTGTAACGCACAAAAAAAACAGTGAACAATGTACAAGGCACAGAAACCACAGCAGTGACATTAACAGTGATGCACAAAAAGCACAGCAATGAATGCACAAAAACTCAGCGGTGACGGAATGCTGGCCTGGTTTTGCTTTGGCTGCCACAGGCTAGGAGGTGCCTCCAAGGTTCAGAGATGGTGTTTGTCTCAGCATCAGTTCCCTGGGAGGTGGACAAGCAATGGTGGGAGAGCCACTTCCTTCACATGCTGTTTCTGAGAGGTTTCCTCAAAGTGTCCGTCTGTCCTCTTTTGGAGTCAGGATACTAAGCTATGCTGTAGCTGAGTGGCTAAGTGGTCTGGCTGTGAATCAGCACTCTGTTGGTTTGAATTCCACTCCTGCCATGAGCTCAGCAGGTGCCCTTGGGGGAGCCCCTCCTCTCAGCCCCAGCTCCCCAGATGCATTGTGGGGATAATAATAACTCTGACTTTGTTGGCTGCTTTGAGTGAGGCATTAATCTGTCTAGAAGAACAGAATATAAGTGCAGTTATTATTATAAGGAAGCTGGTTGGGCTGCAAATTAGCACTCTGATGGTTCTATTCCCACAACTGCCACGAGCTCAGAAAGCCACTCCTCTCAGCCCCAGCTGTATTGTGGGGAGGATAACAACACTGACTTTGTTCAGTGCTCTGAATGGGGCACTAATCTGTCTAGGAGAGCAGTATATAAGCACAGTTATTGCAGTATATGTAGTGGTAGTGGTAGTGGTAGTGGTAGTAGATGTTAAATGGACCTTTAGTCTGCTCTAGCAAGACTCAGATTCTCTAATGTGTTTCTCAAAAGTTCAGCATAGAACTCCACAGTTGTGGGGGCCTCTGTTGCTTCTCTGGATATCCAAGGGGAGCAAAATTTAGCTCTGTGTTCAGTTCAGTTTCCATCAAACTTCTTGGCCCCTCATCAATTCCACTCCATAATGAACCCAGTGCAACAAGATTAATCAGCTGCATCACCGAGACTAAACAAACCCTTCTGGTTAATTTAAATTTTTTTTTTGCTATAGAAAAAAATAATTGCCAGAAATTACTTTCCCAAAATGTGCAGTGATAAAGACCTAAGCAGCACTTTGCCGGATAATCTCCCAGGCCCACTTCTGTTGAGAGTGATAAAGCACGAGGCACCCAGGCAGCTACCTGGCTCCGGCATCACACCAGCCCCGCGCTCAGCATAGATAGGAGCATAATTATTTCCTGCCATTTCATAGGGGGGTTTCAAATATAAAGGGCAGCAATTTCAAGACACCCCTTGTTGTGTAGCCAATAAAAATGCATTCAGAGGACGGCCTGTCTCCTTCAACAGGAATAGCGGAGGATAGAAATGAAGGGGGAAGGAAGGGTAACATTTCAAGCACCCGAGAGAATGAAAGCAGAGAAGTATCGGTGAGAAGCGTGTTTGAAAGCCGAGGGCGCAGCCCTCTGGGAAGGTCTCCTGTGCATGCTCTTTGAAAGGAATGGGATTTCATTTCTGCTCCAGCAGATATCTCACACTGGGCTGGGGCCCCCGGCTCTGTGGCAGAGCACACGCTTTGCATGCGGAAGGATTCAGCTGCAGTTCTCAGCACCGCAAGTTACAAAGATCTCTGGCTGGAAGGTTAGGAAAAAACATCTCTGTCTGATAGGTTCAGGTGGGTAGCTGTGTTGGTACGCAGTAGATATGCAAGGTGCAAGTCCAGTAGCACCATAAAAACCAACAAGATTTTCAGGGTATAAGTTTTCAAGAGTCAAGATCCTTTTTTCAGATATCAGGGCTGCCTTGAAAGTTTATACCCTGGAAACGCTTGTCGGCTTTTATGGTGCTACTAGACTTGAAACTTGCTCATCTCTGTGAGTGTCAGTTCTAGGGAAGGCAGTCCATGGCAGATAGATCCCCAAGCCCCTCACAGCAAACACTCCAGTGCATTGGTTGAAAGACTTTTATTTAGAGATCCATTAAGTTCATGGGTACATCCATAGATGGTAATTTGTATTAATAATATTGTACTTTACTTGTTATTTGCTATGGCTGTGCTGAAGCAATAAAGTATTGATTGGTTCATAGATGGGAAAGTTGGCAGGAATGATTTTACAGGCAAAGGCACTATTGATATAAGGAGCATCATCCCCCCCCCCCCACCACTCTCCGGGGTAGATTGCATTTAGGCGCGGAAATCTAAGAAGTTACATGAGAACACAATAGCTTAGTCTAGACAGAGAACAGAAGAAGATTACAAAGAAATCAAAGTCTTTCTCTGCTCTGAGAAACGGTTAGCAGCTGCAGGGTCAGTGAGACACATTTTTGCAGAGATGACAGGCTGGTTACTTGGTCTGTGAAATCAGCGTTAGCAAGCAAGGCACTTTCAGTTTTAAGCAGGCCAACACTGCTACGCCTATATACCAAAGTACAATTACAAGAGCATGACATGAGACCAATACATTAGATCAGAGAATACATAAATGACACGGATGTGTGCATACGTGACACAGTGAGATATTAGGGACCCACAGCCCACTGAAGTACACCAAGTGGGCAGAATGTTCCTGAGGACCTTTTACTAAACCCAAGTCCATGTACACAGAGAGACATACGCACACAGAGAGATATAAACGCACATACACACTGGCCTTCCTCCTCCTATAGCTCCAGTATCCCCATCTCAGAGTGTCACTTCCTTCCTACAAGCACCTGAGCTGCTCTCCCCTTTGAAAAAAAGCACCGATCTTTTCAGATCCCTTTGTGGGTGGCTGAGATTAAGAGACTGTAGGAGGTGAAACAAGAAGTCTCTCTTCTCATTTGCCCCATGGAAAGAGAGCTGCCGTCCTTCCTTTCTTTCCGAGGAGAGAGAAGTCAGCAGCTGGAGACCGGAGAGTTTGGCTCTTCAGGAATGCCACCTGGTTCTTCTGGCACAAGAAGGCAGGCAATAGGAAAAGAACTCTGGGCAAGGAAATTCCTGGCAATTTGGAGGTGGGGCCTGCGAAGGCAGATTTTGGGGAAGGAGGGACCTCAGGGAAGTATAATGCCATGGAACCCACATCTCCAAAACTGCCATTTTCTCCAAGGGAACTGGTCTCTGTCGTTTGGAGATCAGTTGTAATTCTGCATCTGGATTCTGCACCGATGTTCTCCGCAACAACTATACGTTGTTTTCAAAGTCCCGCTTATTCCATGTTACACATAAGAGCCCTCTTTTTTCTATTGTTCATGATTATTAATCCATAACTCCATATATCATCAAATCATGATTATCTATTCCATGTAAAAAGTCTATAAATGGTTTCCGTTCAGCCAAAAAAGTAGATAACGTCTTTTTTTGGTAAGTTTTGCCATTGACACAAACTCCAACACTTTTGATGTATTGTCGGCCTGGAAAACCCACAACAACCATCCAACACTTTTATCCACCGTTTCTCCATTGTAGGCAATGTTGTCCATTTTTGTGCGTACAGTACTCGTGCTGCTGTGATCATATATAAAAACAAAGTTCCAAAACTTCTTTCCAACTGGCTGTCCATCATTCCCAACAAAAAAGTCTCTGGTTTCAGCTGGCTCCCAGACCCTTCTGATATGACACAAAGCCAGGATCGTTGACTCTGGAAGTCTGAAAGACCCATGAATCTGCTTCATCAAAAGCCCGAGGATAGGAACCCCCCAAAAGTCCTCTTGAAGGAAGACGGCTAAAATGATGATTTCCCAGAACCCAAACCTGGGACTTGGAGCTGACAAAGAGCTTGCATTCGCCACTCAGGGATGCTTGGACATCCTTCTGTTGGGATTGCAATTTTCAGTTAGCACCCTCAAATGAATTGATCTTTCGCAGCTGGGCAATATTGGACAATAAACGATCCGTGCATTTCTCACGAGGCTGCACTCCAGCGTTCCACATAAATCATCTGTGCTAAAAGTTAATAATAATAATGGAGTGTTTGGGTCCAGCTGGCGGGTGCGGGGTGGGCTACATAGTTTGTTTCTTTCCCTGACTGGATATGCTGTTGTGGCTCTTACAGCTAAATCTTTAAACCTCTTCTCTGACTCTAATTGTTTTAAGACGTAATGGGTGTTTGTAACTTGAAGCCTTGAGGACTGCTCTGATAATAATTTGTTCTGGCATTCCTCTCAAATTCAGTGTTGCCAAAAGAAGCAGAATGGAATAAAGCCCTATTCTTTGAATAAGGGGCAAAAAGAAAGCGTTATAAGGGATGGAAGCTTCTTTGCACCTTAAAACTTTTCTTTGCTAGAAAGAATAACTTCAGGCATTTCCACACGGAAGCACGTTTTCCAGTCGAAGGTAGGATACAGCGTGGTGAACGTCCGCAACCAGTGAAGGTTGCAGGGGCAAAAGCAGAGCGCTCCCTTCAGTACATCTGATGTCAAGCGATGCACAGCCTGTCCCAAATGACAGATCGAGCCGAGCAAATTGGGAGCGTGTATCAGCCCAGCCAGTCACCATGCCGAATGTTGGGACTGTGCCAGGGCCAAACTCTGGACATCCTATTACTTTAAAACTGTGAACAAATGTATTGTCGAAGGCTTTCACGGCCGGAGAACGATGGTTGTTGTGGGTTTTCCGGGCTGTATTACCGTGGTCTTGGCATTGTAGTTCCTGACGTTTCGCCAGCAGCTGTGGCTGGCATCTTCAGAGGTGTAGCACCAAAAGACAGAGATCTCTCAGTGCCTGTGACACTCTGTCTTTTGGTGCTACACCTCTGAAGATGCCAGCCACAGCTGCTGGCGAAACGTCAGGAACTACAACGCCAAGACCACGGCAATACAGCCTGTGACCAAATGGCTGAAATGATCTCATATGATCAACCTGGCAGAGAACTTGCCTTTGTGAAAGAAGTGCCAGTTTTGAACAGCTCTTTCGAGATCATCGCATCATGCCTGTCCACTGTTAAGGCTGCTTGCTTTCCTTGCATTCCCCAACGATGAAGACAAATGCAAAGCCATTCAGTGCCAGAGAATCAGCCCGTTAAATTCCCTATAATGTTGTTTTCATAGGGCCACAACACAAGGGCTCTGGGAAACTTTGGACTGTGTCGGTATCCGTCTTTTCTAGGAGCTCTCCAAGGTCCTGCAGACCCGGACCTGCTTCACCACCCTGTACCTGCAACCTGCTTTCTGCAGCGCACCTGCCGAAATCCCTCCCCCAGGTACAGCTCCTTTTTCATTGAGATCCAAGGTGGATTACACGTTGCAAATGAAATTCAAATTATGGGTACAGCACGGGGCTATGTAGTGCCCATGCGTTAGCTGACCCACGTATGGGTTGCAGTACATTGTCTGTCCGCTTCCCTCCCGCTGTATGTTGATGGTCAGGAATCTGGAATTGACCCCATCTTGGGACAGTTATTATCTGTTTGTTGATTTTATGATGAACGGTTGTTTTATGAATTGTTTTTAATATTTGTATTGTATTTTTATAACTGCTGTACCTCGCCCTGAGCCCGCTTGCGGGAAGGGCAGGTTAGAAATGTTGTTGTTGTTGTTGATGATGATGATGATGATGATAAATAGTTAGGACATTCACCAAGCAAAGTACAATAATGAACAACAGTGAGCAAATACAACACAGTCTCACTGCCTAGCTAGAATAGGACTCTGCAGTTCCGGAACACTTATAACCCATGCTGGCCAGCTAGACCCATGTGGAAAAGGGATTTAAATGTTTGTGCTTCAATGTAGAGCATGAACTAGTGAAAAGCAGCCATATCACTAACAAGTGTTTACATCAGGATTTGTCCCAGTGAAGCACTCCCTACGTGCCGCCTTTAGAATAACAAACACAGTAACGGAGGAAAGGACTTTGTGATAAGAGGACACTCTTGTTTGGTTCAAGGCGTTTCATTACTATGTTGCTGACAATTCTTTCTTCTCCAAATGACATCCAGGGCAGGCGTCCTTTGGGAGGTCAGTTTGGGAAAGGTGCTGGTGGCTGATGTTTCCTTCTTAGCTGCAAAAGCAGCTTGAACAGAGAAATCGCAAAAGGGGCCCAGTAACACCAACTCAGGACCCCTAAACCGCTTGCCAATTCCCTAAGCGCAAGAGAGGAAATCAGGATTCCTCTTGCTCTTCCTTTTTGCAGCTGCCGACACGCGTCTCACACCATCCCCGGATGCACCAGCCTGGGGCAGTCTTCTGTGTTTTAAAATTGTGTTGCAAAAAGGAGTGTTTATGAACTTCCGCTAAAGGGGTGGTGGTTAGACAGTGTTTTTGTTGTCTACTAACAGTTAAAGCCATTATCCCCTGGGAATCTTTCTGTCTTTGAACCTGGCTCCCATGTAGGTGGGTAGACTCCGAAAATGGGGCAAGGGTCAGACAGAGGGCATCTTCTGCAGATCTGGGCAACCCCCAGGTTTGCAGAAAAATGAGAAAACTAAAAGGGGGGGGTTAAATCCCCCAAAGAGAGGAACTGACCAGGATTAGAAAAGAGCAAGAGTCCGGTAGCACCTATAAAACTAACAAAATTTGTGGTAGGGGATGAGCTTTCGTGTGCCACAGCTCACTTCTTCAGATACCAGGACTGGGCAGCTGGGGCTGCCCCCCACTCCCTTGGCCAGAACACCCACCCGTGGCAATGATGCTGCCTCTGTCTGGCTGCTGCACAAAAGCAATCAAGACTGCAGGCGTCACTCGCCCCTGTAGTCTCCTTCCCGCAGCACAGGGGCCCCGTGCAGGCAAAGAGGAAGCACCGGCCAGCTTATTGGCTCTGCCTGCATGGGGCGTGCCCCAGGTGGGAAAGGGCAGGGAAGTTCCTGCAAGGTGAGATGGGAAGGAGGAAGAGGGCTGGGCTTGCAGGGTCTATGAAGGCCCAGTTAGATCCTCTCAGACAAGGACTAAGGAAGACGTGGGCTGAGTTACTCCTATCCCTGAGGCTGGCGAGACGGAAAGAGAGGACAGCAAAAGGGAGCAGGATCCGGCTGAATCGCAACCCCCTTCCCGCCCAAGTGGAGGGCTTGGCAGGGTGGAGATTCAGATCTCCCCTCCAGCTGGAGATCGAGAAGAGGAGGAGGAGGAGGAGGAGGAGGCGGCGGCCCAGGGTGCTGCTTCAACCCCAAGGACCTCTGCAGGGCTCTGGCCAGGACTCTATGGCTGGCCTCCCTGCAGCAGGCCAGCACAGGGCCTCCTCCTCCCCACAGGTACATTGTCTGCACTTGCTCAGGCAGCATAGAGGAGTGTGTCCATGGGCCGGAAGTGGAGGGAAGAGGCAGCTGGAGCCACTGTTGCCACCAGCTTGGCACGTGGCTGGGGGGGGGGGCAGAAGGAGGAGAGGAGGGAGCTGGAGCCAGACCCACGGCCGCTGCTTGAGCTGGGAGGGTGGGCAAGGAGGAGCAGCAGCTGCCACAGCCCCTGGCTTCCAAGTGAGGTAGGTGGGCAGAGGCTGCAGCACTGCAAGTGGGTGGGCAGGAGCGCAAGAAACACAGGGCGGTCGGGCAGGTGGCTGGGCTGACTCCTGGGCGACCAGCTGAGCAATCAGTGGGGGGGGGGATGAGATCCCCCTCGTGAATAATAATAATAATAGTAATAACATTCGATGTATATGCTGCCCACTCAGAGCGGTTTACAAAGTATGTTCCTATTATCCCCACAACAAAACACACTGTGAGGTGGGTGGGGCTGAGAGAGCTCTGAGAGAGCTGTGACTGACCCAAGGTCCCCCAGCTGGCTTCAAGGGGAGGAGTGGGGAATCAAACCCGGCTCTCCAGATTAGAGTCCTGCACTCTTAACCACTACACCAAACTGGCTCTTAGGACCAAGCTACAAGTGACAAATAACACTTGAACAGCAAGTGGATTGAGTGGAGAGCAAGTGGAGGGCAAGTGAACAGGGAGGAATACACTTGTGTCATTTGTCACTTGTAGGTTGGCCCTCAGTCTTGCAAGTCTCCACTTGTTGTGTCTGAAGGGGTGCAATAAAGAAGAAGAAAGGGGGGAAATGAAAAATCCCATGGTGCAAAGGGAAGAACCTTTCATAATTGTACAAAATGGACTTAGTAGCATTGGATGACTCTTTGGCCAAGTCAGATTTTTGCCAACTTCAGAGTAAGGGCCAAGCTACACATGACGAATGACCCTTGAACAGCAAGTGTATTTCTCCCTGTTCACTTGCCCTCTGCTCAATCCACTTGCCGTTCAAGTGTCATTCCTCATGTGTAGCTTGGCCCTAAGTAGTGGCTTTAGAACACAAGGAGATGGCTATCCACAACCAGTGTTATCAAGCACATTTTCTCTCTCTCTCTCTCTCTCTCTCTCTCTCACACACACACACACACACACACACACACACCATTGTTCCAAGGATCTTAGATCAATGTTCCTGGTTCTCCTCCCCTTTTATCCTCATAGCAGCCCTGAGAGGAAGGCCCAGCAGGGATTTGATGCCTGCTCTCCAAGCATCGTAATCACTGGCTCTGGAGTTCCTTTTCGTTCCCAAGGTACGATGACTGCAGAGGTCAACACGGGTGGGTTTCCTGCAGGTGCCAGCCTGCACGTGGGCGAAATCAACACAGCCCGTACACGGGCTTTCTCTGTAGTGCCCCCTACCCTATAGAACGGCCTGCCTGAGGAGAGCCCCCACTCTCCCGACATTCCACAAATGATGCAAAACTGAACTATTCAAAAAGGCTTTTTACTCAGATAGGAGGGCTGTATTATAGGGAGGGGGTCTCAGATGTTTTGCTAATGAGTTAGGGACCATAGACTTCACCACTATGTCGCCTTACACACTATCTGTGGTTTTAAATATGTGCTCCTATGAGCTACCTGTGCTTCATGTTGTCTAACGTCAGTCCTAGAATTGCTTTTGTTCTGTTTCAGCATTTCTTCGACTTTGTATTAGATCCTTGCTATTGCTATGTCTTTATAAACTTGTATTTATTTACCATATGGCATTGTTTATGGAAATGTCCTCGACACTGTATGGAAATGTCCTTGCTACGAATTGTATCTCCCACTATGTAATCCACTGAGTCTCAGTGAGAAAGGTGAACTATAAATAAAATAAATAAATAAATAAATAAGTTAAAAATGATCATCCGACCCTACCCCAATTGTCTCTCCATCCCTTTCCCCAACCCACTCATGAACCAGGCAGCTCCACGTCATCCAGCTGAGAAGGCACCTGCCCCCCTTTCCATGCTGCGAAGTTGTTGGTCCAACAAACCAATGCTGGAGTTTCACATACAGTCAGCAGACAAAAGGCTTCCGGCTTCCTCTCCCCAGAGCAGCCTGCTCTCCCATGGGTCCTCTTCTTTCAGCGCCTTCAAAGTCTTTGTGGGTCTCCTCCTGTAAGGTGTTTATTTTCCACCAGGAAAAACAAGCCTGACGGGAAGTGAGGCGAGACTAACGAGTATGCCCAATGAGGTGACACTTGGTGGTTATAATTATTTTGCTTCATTCGCGGAGGAGAGGGGGTGGTTGGAAAAGAGAAGCAAGAATGAAAAGAATCCATTAAATCTCTTTGGTGTTTATTCTGTGTCCGACTGCCTGAGCCAGCGGTTCCATCTCTCCCCATCTTGCCTTACCTGCAATTCAGGAAAATTGCCTTTGCAAATTATCATCTTTAGCCAGATATCTCCACACAGCTTCACTGTGAGAAGCAGAAGGAAATGAAATGGACTAAAACATTAATCCAGCCACGGCTCCATGAGGATTTCAAAAGGCCCAACGTCCAGCCATCCCTCCTGCTTATTAAAAGGTCACAGAGACTGGTGACTGGGGTGCTGAAGAAGTCATGGGAGCAGCAGGTGTTTTGAGCAGGGAGGCTTATTGAGATGTCTTGGCCCTTCCAGCATACTGGGGCTGTTATGCATGCCAGAAACAGGCGGGACTGTTCCAGAGAGTAAGAGAATTAAGGCCGTTTCCATGGTCCATGGAAACGTTAACCTTGCTTCCACTTTCCTGAATGACAGGCAGCTTGGCGAGCAACGCTGGCCAGTTCCTCTGGAGATCTGCAGAAATAAATTCTGCCGGTTCATTCTGGGCTGCGGAATGTAGCCCCCAGTCCCACCCCATTTTTGGCAACCTAGGTTGCTTGCCTCAGTCCTTTAATGAATGGCTAGGGAAGCTACTCCATTTGGTGGGGTGTCTGTGTTATGTGCTGTCGAGTTGCCTCCGACCTATGGCGACCCTATGAATGAAAGACCTCCCAAACGTCCTATCATTAACAGACTTGCTCAGATCCTGCAAACTGGACGATGTGGCTTCTTTGATGGAGTCAAGCCATCTCGTTTTAAGTCTTCCTCTTTTCCTACTGCCTTCCACTTTTCCCAGCATTATTGACTTTTCCAGAGAATTTTGTCTTCTAATGTCCAAAGTACGATAGCCTCAGTTTCGTCATTTTAGCTTCTAGGGAGAATTGAGGCTTGATGTGATCTAGAACCCACTTATTTGTCTTTTGGGCTGTCCATGGTATCCGCAACTCTCCTCCAGCACCACATTTCCAATAAATCCATTTCCTTCCCGTCAGCTTTCTTCACTGTCCAGCTTTCACATCCATACATGGCAATGGGGAATCTCATAGTTTGGATTATCTTGCTCTTGGTTCCCAGAGAGACGTCTTTCTCTTTAAGGATCTTCTCTTGCTCCCTCACAGCTCTTCCAATCTCAGTCTTCTTCTGATTTCTCTCTTTTGGTTGATGATGCTCCTGAATTTCAAAAAACCCTACTGCTTAGTGCTTACACTTTTTCAAAAATCCTCATTTCAACCCATTTTGACAATTTTTGTTCCAGCATGACAATGCTTATTATGATTTGCTTTCTTCATTGTGTTTATTGAGCCCGAGGTGTTATTTCTGTGCTAGTCTCTGGTTCTCCCTGCCCACTGTTTTCAAAGAAATGTATACGGTCATTAGCATTGTTTATTTTTTCATTGATTGTGTAGAAACAGCATACAAAGAGAATTTGAGAACGCAATGAATCGGGAGCACAGCTACGAACACGGGCAAACGTAAAGGCTCACAACCCTGACCACAAACACAACATCCCAAAGGGCCTATTTGTGCATCCTTTGGGATGATTACAAAAATATGAGAATCGAGAGAGAGAAAATACCTATTTCCATTAAAAACCAGTCCTGCTGCTTTAAGTGTGACTTCCGGTGGGCAACAAACTGGGGGGGGCTGCAAGGCATGCCGGGAAGGGAGAACAGTTTGGCAACCCCACACCCGGAATCTTAGTTCTTGTAGCCCCTACTCACATGCTCAGGGTAGTGCTGATCGCCACTTTGGGGTCAGGTAGTAATTTTCTCCAGGCCAGTTTGACCAGGGATCCTGGAGGTTTATTGCCATCTTCTGGGCGTGGAGCAGGGGTCACTGGGGAGGGGAGGTAGCTGTGAATTTCCTGCATTGTGCAGGGGGGTTGGACTAGATGACCCTGGAGATACCGTCCAACCCTATGACGTTGGGCTGGAAATCTATGGTCTCTCTTCAGACCTTTTGTGGGCATTCAGGGCCTGGTGCAGGTAAGTCCCCCCCCTTAACACCCCCTTCCCTTCACGTGGTCTCAACATTTCATGCAATCAAAGCTTTGGCAGCCCCAATTAAGACCCATTTTGTGTTGTTGTTGTTTTAACTTCTGATTTATTTGCCTGGTCATTTTCTCATGCAGACCTGGCAAGCAACCACCCCCTAGAGTAACTAGAGACCCCCTGCTCTGTTTGTGGACAGATGCCCCATGCTGCTCCCGGTGGGTCCAGCCACATTCCGGGTTGCCAGCGTGATGATGCTCCACTCTTCTCAAGATCATCCGGATAAGCTCAGTGTAGCATTTCCTCCAGCGCTGCAATACAGTCTCCGAGACTGTGACACCAAAATGGAACCTCCATGTCCAGAGGCAGTGTACCTTTAAGCACCAGCTGCTGGAAAACATCAACAGGGAGCAGCATTGGCCTCCATATCCTACTTGTTGTTCTACATGTCGCTTGCTACAGTGGAAAACTGGATGGTGGGTTACATGGACCTTTGGGGACACCGAGAAGGGTTCACCTTCACTTCTTTAAAAAGCTTTCCCTCTCCTGGCTCCTCTCCCAGTCATGAGAGAAAAATGCAGGAACCCACGGGGTCCCATTTTTTGTTCTTTTCTGAGTGCAAAGAAGTTGGCAGAGGCAAGAGAATTTGAATTGCAAATGCAGACCACCAGAAAAGATTTAAACTCCTTCCTGCCCCACTGCAACTTCTGCAGTCAAATCTATGGCCTCGCCAGCCTGCATTTCCTTACAAACCAAAGCGGGAGATGGATTCTGGCTCCCCTGATTTCCTCTGCGCTGGAGGCTTTCATGATGTCAGCACTATGAAGAGCAAAATTCTGAGCACGCTGCAGAGAGGACAGCCTTGGCTAGGTGAGATGGAAGGGAAGGAGACTGTTTGAATTAGCTTTGTGTTTCCTTTTTATGAGGGTGTGTGTGTGTTTGCCTGCTTTTGAGTGCACCCACTGCTGTGTACTAATTGTGCAAGCTGAGAGTCTGGCTTGGGGCGACTTACAAAACATTGTCTCTGGCTGTGCTTGATGTGAGTCAGAAATAAGCGCAAAGCATTGGCAGATGGCTACGTGCATCTATTGTGCTGTTAATGCACATTGTTTGTGGGTCTGGAAATGTTCCATGTAGCTGCCTTCTTCTGAGTCGCAGCCTTGGTCTAGCAAGGTCAGTATTGTTTACTCTGACGGTTGGCAGTTCTCCAGGCTCACCAGTAAAGGCCTTACTGATGGTTGTTGCGGATTTTCCGGGCTGTATAGCCGTGGTCTTGGCATTGTAGTTCTCCAGCCGTGAAAGCCTTCGACAATATAAAGACCTTACTATCTGCCTGATTTTTTTAAACTGGAGATACTGGATCTAAGCCCATAACAACAACAACAACAACAATAACAGTGTGCTAATATTCTGCCCTTCTGGACAGATTGTGCCTCATTCAGAGCAGTGAATATGGTCAGTGTTGTTATTCTCCCCACAATACAGCTGGGGAGCTGGGCTGAGAGGAGTGGCTGACCCAAGCCCTCCTGCTGAGCTCACGGCAGGAATGGGAGTCGAACCAGCAGGGTGCTGCTGAATTGCAGTCCAACCGTTTAAGCACTACCCTGCCACAGCTCCCTTCTGCATGGCCATTGTAAGAACATAAGCAAAGCCATGTTGGATCAGGCCAGTGGCCCATCCAGTCCAACATTCTGTCACACGCAGTGGCTAGAAATCCAGTGCCATCTAAAGGACTGTCAGTGAGGCCAGGACACCAGAAGCCCTCCCACTGCCTTCCTTCCAGCACCAAGACAACAGAGCACCACCTCCCCACAAAGAGAATACCATCTATCTCCTATCAGAGCTAGCAGAGCTCCTGTGGAGGACTGGTGCTCTCCTTATGTTGATCCCAATGGTTGCTTGGGTGGCTTGACCAAAGAATCCTGCCCTCTTTGGAAGGCACAGGTGCCTGTCATTCATGTCTTCAGCATTCGCCTTCTTTGTATTAGCCTGCTGCTAAAGTCATAGGACCAGTTCATGTTCTAATATGTCCCTAATAAAGGCATAGAAGAAGATCAAGCAGGAGAGATGCACTGGCTTCCTCATCTCCCATACGACCAGTGCAAGATTTGCGTGCAGTAGGACCTTAGAGACCAACTAGATTCAGGGTAGGAGCTTTCAAGTGTCAAAGCTCCCTTGATACACAGAGAGGAAAAAGGAGTCTTTGTAATCCAGGCAGGAGGTGAGAGGGGAATTGCAAATCAGAGTGCCAGGAAGTTAGCTATAATATATGTTGTAATTAGGTTGATAGAGCATGGGTGTGAAGTGCAGAAAATTAGCATCCGTAGCAGGAAAAAATCCAAGATCCCAATTCAACCCTGGAGGATCCACTGATCTGCACTTGAGAATTAACTCAATTTTAGCAATCTCACATTGTTATTTTCCTGTGAAGTTTCTCTGCTTGAGAACTGTTACTCTTAGGTCAGCGATGGAATGTCCTGGCAGTGCCGTTAAAGGTAGTTATAGGAGCAGGACCAGTTGCAATCTTATTGCTTAGAGAAGTAGACCATTTTTCAAAAGGGCAGCTTCCAGATTACTTGCAAAAAACCCACTCTTCATACAACAGAATCCAAAGGCTTAACCCTGGCAGAGTCCGCCTGGAAGCAGAACAGAGAAAAGTGCCTTGAATTAGAGCCGCTTAAGGGACTTTTCTCATTCTGAGCATTCATTAACAATGCAAATATTTCAAGCTGTGGCAGGTACTGAACGTCTTGACAAGTCGCCTTTTGCACTTCAAAGAAGTATTGACAATGGCTCACACAACGGCGGGGGGGGGGGGGGACAGGACTTCACATGCCAACCATAGCCCAGGAAAACAAAGCTGAGATTTGATCTATTCTTTCTGCTTCCTGCCACAATTGCAGAAGAAGGTTTTCAGGAACAAATACACCCAGATTCTAATTTGCACGTTTTCTGCCAACAGCCAGGGCTTCTCCCCCTTCTCATTCTTCCTTCTCCTCTCCTTCAGTGCTCCACTTTCATTCCTCCATCCCACTGAGCCTTGCATGTCCTCTTCTCTGCCAGCTCTCCCCTCCTGTCGTCTTCACCCACCTTCATCACCTTTGCCACGGAGACCCAAAACACTCTCCTCCCCTGTTCTTCATGCCTGCGGAGTATAATTATTCCAAATCCGATCCAAATAACCTCATTTCTTAACCTCAAATGAAATTACCTCTGACTTCCAGCAAGGAACCAAATAGACCGCACTGAACATTATTTTGGCAGGTTACACAATGTCTGTGCTTTCACTTGTCAGCACCTCATACAGCCTTTAACTTTCTCTTTCCGCAGGGACAGTAAAGGGAGGAAGAGTGAAAGCAAAGAGCTAAGAAGAACTACGCAAACACTCCATGCGTCTAACGAAGGGAGCTTTGACTCTGGAAAGCTGGAAATCTAATTATTTATTATTATTATTTTATTTATTTATGTCATTTATAGTCTGCCTTTCTCACCGAGACTCAAGGCAGATTACACAGTGTGAGATCAGCACAGTCAATTTCAAGGACATTTCCATAAACAATGCCGTAGGGTAAATAAAGACACGTTTATAAAGACGTAGCATTAGCAAGAATCCAATACAGAGTTGAAGAAATGCTGAAACAGAACAGAAGCAATTCTAGGGCTGACACTGGACCGCTTGAAGCACAGGTAGCTCATAGGAGCATGTAAGGCAACAGAGTGGTGAAGTCCCTGGTCCTTAACTCATTCGCAAAGCACGCAAGAGCCCTTTTCTACAATACAAAAGCCTTTTTGAATCATTCGGTTTTGCACCATTTGTGGAAAGCCAGGAGCATGGGGGCTCTCCTGACCTCCTCAGGCAGGCCGTTCCACAGGGTAGGGGCCACCACAGAGAAAGCCCGTGTATGGGCTGCTGTTGATTTTGCCCGTGTGCAGCCTGGCACCTGCAGGAGACCCTGTTCAGATGAGCGAAGCTGCCCAGGAGGGACATAGGGAGGGAGGCGGTCCTGTAGGTATGCTGGACCGAGGCCATGAACAGCTTTGTATGTGATACTTTGAACTGAGCATGGTAGCTGATAGGTAGCCAGTGTAGTAACTGCAGAATGAGGGTGACCTTTAAGGTGCTACTGGACCCAAATCCAGCTCCTCTACTGCAGACAAACATGGCTACCCACCCAGGGCTGGATCTAGGGTTCCCGGTGCCTGAGACAACCCAAGTCCGGCCGCTGAGGGGACGGCCGGCTTGCCACGCGCTCCCTGTCCTGCGGGGCAGGTGAATGGCACGGGTGGCCTCCCAGCCCTCTGTGCCACTTGCTTGCCCAGAAGGACAGGGAGCGTGCGGCAAGCCGACCGCCCCCTCAGCAGGGGTCTCCATTAGGGTTCCTGTTACAGTAAATTAAACATTCTTCTGCATTCACTGCTTCAACTCAGGGGCTTGGGCAGGGTTTGTTTAGCATGGCTGGTTGCTTGAGCCATTCACCTGGAGCTGTACCTGTGATAAGTTGGCAGGGCTTTGCAGAGGAAGAGATGGGCTGGGCAAGAGGCCAGCAGGGTAGTTCGCTACCTCCTCAACCACAACCATAGGCCTGCTGGAACTCTGTTTTACAGGCTCAGCAGAACTGTAATAAGACCCGCAGGGCCCGAGTCTGGTCCTGGGCAAGCCCCTCCTCTCAGCCCCAGCTCCCCAGCTGTATCGTGGGGATAATAATGTACTAACTTTGTTTACTATGCTGAGTAGGGTATAGGGTTGCCAGGCCCCCTCAACCTCCTGGCGGGGGATTGGGGCCTGGCACTTACCTGTTTTGGTGGAAGGGGAAGTGACATCATCAAGCATCCCGTGGGTGTTCGCCCACACTCCACAGGGGTCCAAAATGTGCCCATTTTGGCCCCGATTGGACTTATTTCAAGCCCGTTTTGGCACGGGTTGGGCCCATTTTGAGCTGCTGCGGAGCGCTGGAGCACTCCTGCGCTCCACAGTGGCCCAAAACGGGCCCAATGCAGGCAAAAATGGGCATGGTTTGGGCCACCGTGGCATGGAGGAGCACTCCCGCGCTCTGCAGTGGCTCAAAACGGGCCCGATCTGCACCAAGACAGGCCTGGAACAAGCCCGATCTGGGATGAAATGGGTGCATTTTGGGCCCCTGCAGAGGGCAGGAGCGCTCCCGTGCTCTGCAGTGGCCCCAATCCAGGCTAAAATGGGCCCAATCTGGGCAGCAGCAGTGCATGGGAGTGTGCGGCACCACAGGGGAGCACACACGGACGGCACACTCCCCCCACTGGCCAGGTAAGCAGGGCTGGGGGGTAAGGTGCTGGGGTGGGGGAACCCCTGCCCCCAGCAGGGGTCTGGCATCCCTGGTAGGGTACTAATCTGTCTATAAGAGTCGCTGTTGTTAACATTCCACAAGCTTGGCTCACTCCATCCCTCTGTCTCCACAAGTAAACACAGATAATATATGTACTGATTCTATCCTGGCTTCTGATGAAGTGAGCTTGTACCCTGGGAAATTGCGTTTGTCTATAAGGTGCTACTAAACTCCAGTTTTGTGCTACTACAACAGATGAACATGGTTATCCATATGACAATATCCTGATTCTTATGCAATGGGGCTTCATGGCATACAACAGGGCTTGCTAGCTACAACCTGCATTTGGGGACCCCGCAGAGCCCGTTTTGCACAGGAGAATGCATTTTGCATTCCTTTCTTTCCCCTTCTTAAAAAAGCTCACTTCTTCAGCAAGGCCTCTCCTCCCGAATCCCCCACCCCAGCCTTGCCTTTCCTCTCCCTCAGGTGCCATCTGGCTTTCCACTCCCCTACCCCCCCCCGCCTGCTCCCTGCCTCAAAGATACGTGATGCAATTAGATTCCCTGCTCCCCTTGAGCTTCATGCTGTCATTACCAGTGCATGTTTGGCCTTCTGAAGAGAGAGAGGAGGAAGAGGTGCGGGGCTGCAGGTCTTCATAGCTGCCACAATGTCAGCTGCAATGAAGCGTTCTAGCCCGAGGCTAAGAGGCAGTGGCTCTCCAGGAAGACCAGGCCTGGGGCTCCCTGAACCACCAGGTCATGCTCCAAATGTGCCCACCAGCTGCAACACCAATTCTTTTAAAGGCTATAAGGAATAGTAACTTTTAAAAGGCACGCTAAAAAATGTATTTTTGTGCCATAATGAATTTTCCTGCTCACCAATGGGTTTAAGAATCTCTCTCTTTCTTCCATTTTTGATGTCTCTCCCCCACCCACCCAAACAGCACCATCATTGAATTTCCAGTGTTGCTTATGCAGCGATCATCATCTTAAATGTGATGTGTTGCAAGTTGTGTTGCATCTGCACAACACTCGTTCTTCTGATTGCTTCGACTTTCTGGGGTCTGACCTGCCTGCACAAACCCCAAGCAAATTAAATTCATTAACCATTAATGCAGAGGAGTTAGCCGTGTTAGTCTGTGGTAGCAAAATCAAAAAGAGTCCAGTAGCACCTTTAAGACTAACCAATTTTATTGTAGCATAAGCTTTCGAGAATCAAGTTCTCTTCGTCAGATGCCTGATACAGATACTGGCCAGTATCTGTACCATGCATCTGACGAAGAGAACTTGATTCTCGAAAGCTTATGCTACAATAAAATTGGTTAGTCTTAAAGGTGCTACTGGACTCTTTTTGATTAACCATTAAGAAAATGCGATGGGCACCACAGTGAAATTTGGTGGATGGGTTAATGCTGTTGCAAACAACAGATACATTTTGATTTGATTTGACCCCATATTTGAGATGAGGACGTTACCTCTCCCCGTCCCGGAACAGACTTGCCTTCTCATGTAAGGTATGGCTTGGCTCACTTGCGAGAGCCGTTTACAAAAAGTGCACACCGGCTCTCTCCTCTGCGCACATTTTTGCACAGGTTTGTCAAGCTACAGTTCAGCTGAGATTTGCCTGCTGGGGGGGCCATGCGTAGTTTTGACAGCTGACCCCTTGGGAGAAAACTAGACCCGTGACAGTGACTGCCTGTGTTGGTGCCTGGCCTGCCTCTGCCAAGGATGCAGAGACAGCCGGCAGAGCGGTGCCCGCCTCTTTTCTCCTGCTGCCTTCATCCACCCTGCCCTGCCTCCAGCTGAATATTTCATCCTACCCCTTTTCGCAAGGAAGAGCGCCATAAATATTCATCCCGGCCAGCACTTAGGGGGTCTATTAAAAGCCGCCTCTCCGCTCCCCGAGGTGGCTTCATCCATTCTGATTATGCTAACGGCCTCCCGCTAAATATGCCTTCGCCCTGGTGATGGATGCGGCCCGCAGAACGGGTCCATCCTGGCATTAATTGAAGGCCTTAATGAAGTCAGCATGTTGCTCACACACATCCGAAAGATGCTCTGGAGGGGGCCCGAGTGGCCTTGCGGCAGCGGTGGGGGGTGGGGGGTGGGGCCTTCTGAGTGTGCACCAGGGGTAAAGAAAGCACTTAAGGACTCCTGCTGGGGGGGTGAACATGTAATGGATTTTTTATTGCTAGTCAGCCTTTTAGTCTTGGGTTTCTCTCCCCCCCCCCACCTCCACTTCAGGTATTAATGGTCTTTTGCTCCCCCCTGCCTTTCCTTCTTAGAAGCTGTGGCTAAAATACCTTGTTGGCTTGCTTCCTTTTGTTTCTGAAACATTCAACAGCTTGCTTTGCTGGTTTCCTTCCTGTCCTCCGCCTTCCCGGTCTCCATGCGGAATTTGCTTTTATTTCATAGGACAAGCCAAGGTGGGTGTGGAACGTATGCAGGGAAAGGAGAGGGGCTGGGGCTGGTCGTACGTCTTTACAAGAGGGGGACTCGGAATACTCCCTATGACTCTAAATTCACTCTTGTATTTTGACCCTTGAGGAAGATGGTTGCTCAAAGTTCCAAGTAAGGAAATGCAATGTGACACACACCAGTGTGTGGAGGGCTGGGGGGGTGGATCTTGACTTTGCATATGCCCAGAGAAGGCCTGAACTGGCTATAAATATGCACACACACAAAAAAGCTGAGGGGTGACGGTGGAAAGCTCAGTGAAAATGTGGACAGTGTGCAACAATAGTGGGTGGGGGGAGAAAAGCCAGTTCTGTGCTGACACGTGAAGAACATATGTCTGGAGATGCAATGGTAGCCGGGAAGGGTAATTTAAAAAGACAGAGCTGGCAGCAGGGCAAAGGCTTTGCTAGACCCTGGAGCTGTGAGAAGGGGCAGTGAAATGCCAAAAGGGAGACTTCAGCCCATGATAACCACTCCAGGTACAAGCCTGGCTCTGGAAGGCAGTGCCAGCCCATTTCCGTTCCTCACTTCCCCCGGGTTGCGATCCCACACAGTTTTAGAAGGGAGAGGTGAAATTAACAGAGCCTTCAGGAGGCTAAAATGAGATTAACAAGCCCTCTGAGGAGCGATCTCCACCTGATCTGTCTTTTTAAATTACCCTTCCCGGCTAACAGTGCATCTCCCTACACTTGATAAACATGCGCCGAGGCGTCTCATGTAGAGAGACTCTATATAAAGCTGTGATTTGGAATACTGAAGACCATTTGATGTGTCCCCGTCCCCCATCTATAAAGCGAGTCCATGGAAATAAGGAGGATAGAAACGTATTAAATTATGAATAAAATAAATAAGTAATAGAGCTGGGAAGGGTGAAGAAAAAGGCAACCAAAATGTCCAAGGGGTTGCAACACATTCCTTGCAAGAAAAATCTAGATTCTTTTTTTGGCTTCTTAGTTTAGAAAAAAAAAAGATCACTAAAGGAGGACATGATAGAGGTTTATAAAGCTCAGCTGAGGTGGAGAAAATGTACAGGAAAAATGTATTTCCTCTCCCATAATACTTCTATTTTTGGGTGTGTGGGGGGGGGGTCATCCAATGAAGTGGATTAGTGTCTGTCTAGGAGAGACACAAGAATACACAACAACCTACAACTCAACACTGGTTAAAATGTTCTGCCCACAGAAATTTATGTGTCTAACTGGATTCCAGAATGATGGGGGACTTTAGGGTACCAAACAACAGTTCAGACTGGAAGAGGGGCTGAGAATGAGAAGCTCATGGAAGCTATTGACGTGGTTGCCCGCCCCCCCCCCCATCAACTTCTCACCCTCAAGGCAGAATCCAGTGCCTTGGCTTGCAACAGACCTGGGTGTCAGGAAGAGGACAGGGAGACTTCTAGAAAAGGTTGTTGGTGGAAAACAGGGACTAGGTCTGACTCTGACAGAGAGATGTATAAAACTAATTGGAAGACGTGCAATATGAGGGAACTCTACAGAGATTAGATGTCCCATCCAGCTCCAGATCAGCATCTTCAGTTCCTCCCCTTCCTGTGAGGCCACTTCCTCTCCCTAAAATTCAATTTCCTTCCTCACATCACTTCCCCTCCTTTTTCTTCCACTGTACATAGAATCATAGGGTTGGAAGGGACCTCTAGGTCATCTAGTCCAACCCCCAGCATAACATAGGAAATTCATAACTACCTCCCCTCCCCACACCCCCAGCGACCCCTGCACCATGCCCAGAAGATGGCAAAACACCTCCAGGATCCCTAGCCAAACTGGCCTGGGGAAAATTGCTACCTGACCCCAAGGTGGCTATCAGCCTTACCTGGGCATGTGAGAAGGGGCCACGAGAACTAAGCACGGATGCAACCCTTCCTGCCCTCCCCTTCATGATCTGCCCAGGTTCACAGAATCAGCATTGCTGTCAGATGGCCATCTAGCCTCTGCTCAAAAACCTCCAAAGAAGGAGAGCCCACCACCTCCTGAGGAAGCCTGTTCCATTGAGGGACCGCTCTAACTGTAGGAAGTTCTTCCTAATGTTTAGCAGAAAACTTTTGATTTAATTTTAACCCTTTGTTTCTGGTTCGACCTTCTGGGGCAGCAGAAAACAGCTCCATGCCATCCTCTATATGACAGCCCTTCAAATACTTTAAGATGGTTATCATATAACTACACCATACGTACCCAAAACACGGACACACAGTTTTCATATCTGCAGATCTCAAGATTTCCGTGTGGTTGTATCAGTGGGGACCATTTATGTGTTGAATGCAGTCCCCTTCTACAGATGGGTAGTCACTTTGAGTTACAAACACCCCAAATGAGCATTCACCGTGCAACTGGAATGGAGAGGATGAACAATCAGGAATTGTGTCAGTTCACAGAAAATGTAACTACTACTACAACCCATGATCCAGGAGAAAGTAATCTGAAACAGGGCAGTCAAGCCACTAGCATTTTCCCACTTTGCAGAAGCAATGGAGGGAAAAGAAGTCTAGACCGCTACTCCATGCAAGAGCATGGAAACAGTTGTACCAGCTTGAACAACAATGCACAAGTACAGGCACAAGAGAAAGTGACTCTGATTGTAGACAGCTCTAGATTTGTTGTAAATCCTCAGATTTTCCCAGCTCATCCTGATACTATGTTGGAACGAATGTTTGGACCAGGACGCGAATATAACTTCACTCGGGCAAATGAGAAGGGTGAATATGAAATTGCAGAAGTAGTCAGCTCCACTGTGTTCCGGACAGTGCTGGATTATTAAAAAACTGGAATAATTCACTGTCCTGATGGGATTTCTATTCCTGATCTCAGAAATATCTGTAAAATCAAAAAGAGTCCAGTAGCACCTTTAAGACTAACCAATTTTATTTTATTGTAGCATAAGCTTTCGAGAATCAAGTTCTCTTCGTCAGATGCCTGATACAGAGACTGGACAAACACAGAAGAGCAAGAGAGGGAAGAGGCAATTAGGGGGGGAGGGGGAGGGAGCAATCAAAACATTCCTTTGCTAGTATATGTCCAGTCTTTTGCATTTAGAAAGAAAGATGATGTCTGTTTGTATTGCCTCTTCCCTCTCTTGCTCTTCTGTGTTTGTCCAGTCTCTGTATCAGGCATCTGACGAAGAGAACTTGATTCTCGAAAGCTTATGCTACAATAAAATAAAATTGGTTAGTCTTAAAGGTGCTACTGGACTCTTTTTGATTTTGCTACTACAGACTAACACGGCTAACTCCTCTAGAAATATCTGTGATTATCTTTGCATCAATTTTGACTTCAACACAATCAAGTGTCAAGATTTGAGTAAGTGCAGTGAAATTTAAAGGGGAGTTGTATGCAAAAAAAAGAGAGAGAGAGATGGTTATCATATCCCCTCTCGGTCATCTCCTCTCCAGGCTAAACATTCCGAGCTCCTTCACCCTTTCCTCACAGGACTTGGTCTCCAGACCTCTCACCATCTTTGTTGCCCTCCTCTGGACACGTTCCAGCTTGTCTATATTCTTCTGAAATTGTGATGCCCCAAACTGTGCACAATACTCTAGGTGTGGTTTAACCAGAGCAGAGTAGAGCGATACCATAACTTCTCATGAGGTGGACACTCTGCTTCTGTTGATACAGCCCAAAATTGCATTTGCTTTTTGAGCTACCACATCACACTGCTGACTCATGTTCAGTGTATGGTCTACTAAGACCCCTAGATCCTTTTCACACATACTGCTTATAGGCTTCTGCATGTTACCCTAACCCTTTGATCCTAAACAGTTGTGTTGATATAACTGACTGTTATGTCCCACTCAGTCTAAAAAAAATCTCAAAATCCTCTTCTGCTTTTTTTAAGTATTAAGCTGAAAAACCACTTCGAAGGCCCACTGGAGGATGCTAGCAAAGCAGTCCTATCGTTTTCTCAATCCCCAACCTGCCTTTTGTGTCTTTATAGGCAACAATCTCTGCGGTTGTCCCAGTCTCTTTGGTATACCATAGTGTGTGTTATGTGTGTGTGTGTATAAAGTGCTGTCAAGTCACATCTGACTTATGGCGACCCCTGCTGGGGCTTTCAAGGCAAGAGAGAAGCAGAGGCAGTTTGCCATTGCCTTCCTCAGCAGAGTCTTCTTTGATTACCCAGCTGGCTTCCAGCAGAGGAGGAGGGAATCAAACCCAGCTCTCCAGATGAGAGTCCTGCACTCTTAACCACTTTACCAAACTGTCTCTACAACAGAAGAAACAGAAGTTCACCCTCTGCAGGTGCAGCAGAACTTCCACCATCCAAAGTTGCCCTTTCCTCCGGGGGATTGGGGTTTTTTTTGTTTGTATGTTTAAAACCCGCATTAGCCGCCTTTCTACCTTACGGAGTTTAAGGCGCTTTACAATGTATTTAATCTCTGTAGTCTGGAGTAGAGATGGGCACGAACAGGAAAAAACCCGAACCATGTAGTTCGTGGTTCATCAAATTTCACGAACCACGAACTTTCATGAACCTGCCCCTGGTTCGCAAACCAGTTCATTTGGTTCGTGAAAACGGCACATCTGGGTCAGAAAATAATCACTTCCGGGTCAGCAGAAGGTCACTTCCAGGTCAGCAGAAGATCTGCAGGAAGTCCATCCCCTGTTGCCTAGGAAACTGATTGATTGGCACCAGGTTGTCTGCAGTCACCAACCAAAAAACTAACTAAATAAACCAGCCTAAAGTTCATGGCAGTTCATCAGAAATGAGATCTGACAAACCACGGTTTGTGAACCACGAACTGGCCTGGTTTGTGCTTAATTTTGGTTCGTATTTCGGTTCATGCCCATCTCTCGTCTGGAGATCAGTTATAATCCTTGGAGACCTCCAGGCCCCATCTGGAGATTGGTATGTTGCCAGTGTGGGGGTCCCGGGGTCAATCCCCACATCTCCGTTTAAAACAATCAAGTTGCAGGGGGTGGGAAAGCCCCCTCGCTCCCTGAAACCCTAAATACTGACACTGATAGACCCGCCGTGGTCTTGCTCAGTAAATGGCAGTTTCATTGTTCCAATGAGGGGATTTTCTTGCTGCTCCTGCCTCTAACTACTCCTCTGTTCAGACTTCTGCCTCATCACTCTCCTTTTACTCACTCTTTTTTCTTTGCTGGCCTTGACCTGAGTTTCTCTTCTTCTAAACCAACCTCTCGAGCTCCTGATGCTCCTCCGCTTCCCCTCATTCATCTCTTGATGTTTCTTCAGTCTTTTCCGCTTTACCCCACATTTTTAATCTCTCCCTCCTCCCTGGATCTTGTCCTGCTTACTCTATGTCTGCATTTGTTTTTACCTTCATGAAGAAGTCTCCTCTTGATGCTCTGGCTTTAACTCAATTTTGTCCCAACCCACCCATCTGTCTCGCCGTAATGCTCTTCGTGCCTGTCTTCACTTTCTCCTGCCATCTCAAATCCTTTTCAATCTGGTTTTCATTCCTTCCCATCATTCCATCATGAGTCTGCTCTCACTCATCTTTTCCAGTGTTCTCTGGCTCGCTCAGTCACAGGGCCCTGAATGATTCGCTGACCCGTCTCCAGCATCCAGTACTCTCAGCCATTCTGTTCTTTTCTCCTCCCGCCATTCTCCAGGGGCTCCAAGCTTTCCAGGCTTCAGGCTTATCTTTCACGGATTTCTTTTCTGTTTCTGCTAATGATAGGACTTCCGCTTCTTTCTTCCCCTTTTGGGTTCTCTCCTGGGTCCTTCCTTGGACCTTTTTATTTATTAACATTTATTTTTGCATTTGTACCAATGAGCTGCTTGTGAGTTTTCTTTTCCTGGCCTATCTTTCTCTTCCTAATCTTTCTGCGCACCATTTCGCTCTTCCTAACTGGATGTCTTCCTCTTATCTTAAAACTGAGCTACTGGCCTGTCCTCCTTCCTGCTATTCCCAGTCCTTTCCCTTCTCCTTTGGCATGGAGCTTTAGCATCCTTTTTGATTCCTCTGTCTCCTTTACACCTTTTTATTCAAGCTGCTGGTTTTTTCCAGCTTCTAGATATTACTAAAATCTATCTCACCTTTCTCTTTGTCACTTCCATTCCCATGATACTTTCCCCATAGCTAAAACTCAGAATACTTCTTCTAGTCTGTGCTTCTTTGTCTCCGGAACCACCCCCTCTTGCTTTTTCCCACTGTGTAAACAAAAGCTCTTCTCTCCAATTTTTGACCTTTCTGTTTGTTCTAGCTTTCCGTCTTGGCATCTTCTCTCGTATCTGCCTGTTCATCGACTTCTTGCTTGCAGGCCGGGACTTCTTTGAAACAAACTTTGTACCCTGGTTATATGTTATTGTCACATTTGTTATTGCTATTATTCCATTATTTATTTAAAATGTAAAAGGCTTTTGCAAAAGTAAAGTATAACAAAAAGGGCAGCAATAATGAAAAAATCCGTGTAGACTTTGAAGAACATTAACCTAAGACTCAAGTTCTATTCTCAGCATTAACTTTCTTCTTCTTGTGCCTACTTTAAACACACACACACACACACACACACACACACACACACACCAATTTGGCCTCACCTCTTACCTACTGTTCATTTGGGGTAGGATTCCTGCTGGAACATAAATTGGATTTTTAGACAAATGGAGCACAGTCCATTGTCAGGAGAAATTGGAGCCCTCCAATACAGTTTCCCCTTTAAGTGCAATTTTCTCTCTCTAGATGAGGCCTGAGAAGGCCTATGGGAAGCCAAGAAATTGGAATGGATATTGTCGTGTGTGTGTCCCCCCCCCCCCACATACACCCAGGGCCTCTTCCCTCTTAGAGAATCAAAACAAGAAGCCCTTGTGGTGCAGAAGAAAATGGTTTCCTCATATGGGTGCCTTGCCTCCTACATAAAAGATCTGCCTGGTGACAGTTGAGCATCTGAAGAAGGGGACTCTAGTCCAGGAAAGCTTCTGCCAGAAGAAAATGTGGCTCCTTTGCTGCAGCAGGGCATCCCCCTCTGGAATTATTACCTGGGCCCGTTTCCCCTGTTGATTCTTATCTATTTTTTAGTCTTGCGTGTCAAAGAAACTTTAAGAGTCCCAATTTACTAGTCCTGGATGTAGCCAGGAATCTCATCTTCTCCACATAGAGTGGAATCCCCACCCTTAGAATCCAGAGGAGTTAGCCGTGTTAGTCTGTAGTTGCAAAATAGTAGAGTCCAGTAGCAGCTTTCAGACTAACCAACTTATTTGGAGCATAAGCTTTCGAGAACCACAGCTCTCTTCATTGTCAGATGCATCTAACCTGTTGAATTGAAGAGGCTTCATAGTGTTACCAAAAGTGGTAACTTAGTATTGGGGGAGGGTGTCATTCATTCATTCATTCATTCATTCATTCATTCATTCATTCATTCATTCATTCATTCATTCATATGTTATTTGTAGTCTGTCTTTCTCACTGAGAATCAAGGCAGATTAGTGTAGATATTCAGAGACCCTTCATAATTGGAAGGTTGAAACTATAGCTTATGTAGCTTGTGCTTAAATGTTTATTTTAATTTTTTATATATTTATTTCTTTATATTTACTTCATTTACCTTTCTCCCCAATGGGGCCCAAAGCAGTTTACATCATTCTTCCCTCTGTTTTATCCTTATGAGTGAGGTAGGTTAGTTGGGAGTGTGTGACTGGCCAATGCTCGCTCAGCAACCTTCCATGGCAGAGTGGTGATTCGAACCTGGGTCTCCTATATCCTCCACTGACACTCTAACCACTAGACCATCCTGAATCTGGCCTCCTCCCAATTTGTTCTCTTCAACCACCTCCGCTTGGCATTCCTCCCTTCTTCATTCTCCGCCCTTTCCATACGGAGACCTTGAAGCACACGAGAATGTGAGGGAGGAGGAACGCACAGAGACGGAACATGCATGGAGATTGTGGGCAGTGGGCGCAATCCTCTTTTCCTTCATGGATGGGCTGAATATATTTAGTATCTTTGGGGACTAAGAAGAGCGCAAGAAGAAGGAGGTATCTTCTGCAGCTGCTCTCAGAGGCTGTGGTGATGGAAGAAATGGCCCCATAAGAGAGGATAGATGGTATGGGCTGCCAGATCTTTTGGGACATTTTGGAATTCACAGGCCACGATTTGCCATTCAATCCTCTGGATGTTTTATTACATTACATCAAAGATTGTGTTC